>NC_136069.1:966415576-967615576 GCF_964261635.1 Lissotriton helveticus | reverse complement strand
AGACTCTGTCCCCTCTGCTTTCAGGTACTTTTCGACTTGGGTCCACCCTTGGATCCCACCGGACACTTCTCCTTCCCCTCGCCTGCAGCATCTTCAGCTTCAAGCACCCAGAGCCTGCGTGACGAAACCCAACACTACTTCGACCCTGTGCACCCGCTTCCTGTGGGTGAGGTAACATTGCAATGCCGGTGTTCCCACACTGGTACACGCCTCTAGGGTCTGTGTCTAAACTTTTGTCCTTCTAGGTTCAGCGGAAGTGTCCTTAAATTCTATTTGTGTATACCATTTTTTTAGTATATGGTTTGAGTGGCCCCTCGCCCTCATCCAAAATTGTGCAACTTTGTATGTTATACTGTGCTTTTGATTTAACGCTTGTGCCCCTTTGTTCATAAAGAATACTGGGGATTACTTTTAGAAATAAATACATATATTTTTATAATATATACTTGTGTGGTGTCCTTTCATTTGATATTACAGGACTGGGATTGGTAAAACAGCTCGCTTAACACGACCTCTTGAGTTTAGCCTTTAAGGCTGCTTAGTCTATGCTACCATTAAGATAGCTTGTCTATAAAGTTGACTTACAACCAGACACCATAAGGGATTGTTTGGACTGATACAAGGTGGTTCCAGAATTGGAAACATCATATATCATGCCAGCTTCTCACACGAGGAGCAAATTCAACTCGGACCGTGCGAAGTGGGGTTTGAGGCGGTTCACGTGGAGGACCCTCAAGGGGTTCCTGGGGAACTGCACATCGACGAGATAGGTCACCTGGCTCTTGCGCTCTACCACCTTGAAGGGCCCTGTCCACTTGTCTTGCAGGGCACAGGGCTCCACGGGGGCCATCACCCAAACCTGCTGTCCGGGCTGAAACTCGACCAGAGTGGCATTCTGATCATACCACCGTTTCATTTCTTCTTGACTGGCCTCGAGGTTTGCCTCGGCCAGTTCTCGGAACTTCCGAGTCTGGTTCCTGAGGACAAGGATGTAGCAAAACACATCTGGAGGGGGCTCTGGGTCCGCCGTTTCCCACCCTTCCTTGACCAGGCTGAGGGGCCCCCGGACGGGGTGCCCATAGAGCAGCTCGAAGGGCCTAAAACCCCAAGGATTTCTGGGGGACTTTGCGGTACACGAAGAGGAAACAGGGAAGGAGGACGTCCCACTTGCGCCTCAGGGGCTCTTCGAGACCCATGATCATTCCCTTGAGGGTCCGGTTGAATCGCTCAACCAGATCGTTACCTTGGGGATTATAGGGGGTGGTGAACTTGTACGGCACCCCACATTGTTGCCAGAGGGACTTCATGTACTTCGAAATTAAGTTTGTCCCTCGGTCGCTCACTACTTCTCGGGGGAATCCCACCTGGGAGAAGATCCCCATGAGGGCCCGCCCCACTACGGGGGCCGTCACCGTTCGCAGGGGAATGGCTTCGGGCCCACGATATCTATTCCCACCCGTTCAAAGGGGGTACTGACCACGGGGAAGGTTTGGAGGGGGGCCTTGCGCCTTCCTCCACTCTTCCCGCTGGACTGACATGTGGGGCAGGACTTGCAGTGGGCCTCCACATTGGAGCGCATGCCAGGCAGGTAAAAGTGCGTGACCAGGTGGTGGTACGTTTTGTTCTGTCCCCAGTGTCCCGCCAAAAGCTCATCATGGGCCAGGTTCAGGAGGAAGACGCGGAAGCGTAGGGGTACCACCAGCACCCGGGCTGACCCTAGTTCGGCGGACTTCTGTTCGCTGTACAGAAGGCCGTTTTCCCAATAGACAAAGTGGGAGCCGGACTGGTCACCGGCGGCCTGGGCGGCGGCCTGCTGCCGCGGCCCAACCAAGGACGGACAGGAGGTCTGTTCGAGGCAAAACTCTTCTCGGGACGGTCCCCCTTCCTGGCGCCACTGGGCCAGCTCAGGAAGGTCGTCCAGGCTCGGGGTCTGGTCAACGTCAGGGCAGAGGGGACCTGCGTCGGAGATGAGGCTCTCCTCGGGGGACAGCTCGGGGGTGTCAGATGACCCGGAGACCTCGAGGTCCTCTGGGACTGGCTGGGCATTCGCAGGGATTACCCCCTCTGGGGAGGACACTCGGGCGGTCATGGAACGGGTGCTCACACAGGCCCATTCGGGCAGGCCCACCATCTCCAGGTGGGTCTTTCGCTCTACCTGCTTCCACGGGGAGCTCTCAAGGTCGTTACCGAGCAGGCAGTCCACGGGCATGTCGGTGCGGACCGCTACTCATAACTCGCCGGAGACACCCCCCCATTTGAATGGGACTTGAGCTATCCGGCAGGTGCGGACGGAGTTGTCAGCTGCGATCACCCTGCAGGAGGCGCGGGGTACAATTTGGGCTTCAGTGACTAAGTGGCACTTGACTGCGGTGATGCTGGGCCCGGTGTCTCGGAGCGCTCCTATGCGGTGGTCATTGACGGTCACCTGCTGTCTGTATTTCTCAGTGTTGTCTGGCAGGGGGGCTCCGGGGACCATTTACCTATCACCCAGGGAGACTAAAATCAAGGCGGCTGGGTCACCCCCTTCGAAATCCTCCCCCTCTTCTTCCTCTAGGGCTACCGAGGCTATCTGGCGCGCTGGGGGACCCGCAGCGGTGGGCTTCCTGAATAGGGGACATCGGGGCGTCATTGGCATAATGCCCTGGTTGCTGGCAATGGAAGCAGGCTTGGCTGACTCGGGGCCCTGGCTTGGCTGGGGGGAACCCTGCTCGCGCTGTGGGAGGAGATGTTCCGAGCTGGTTTCTGGGGGGGCTTCGGGAGGACCCTACCTGGGATCCCCTCTGTCTACTCTGACCCCCCCCCTCTGGCGGGAAGATCCCTGTTCATTTTGACCATAGTCCCCCCCGGGGGACTCGGGTGCTCACCCAGCGATCTGCCTCGACGGCCAGCTTCCTGGGGTCAGCCAACTTGCTGTCCAGAAGGTGCTGTCTCAGTTTCACAAAGCAATTCGTGGACAAATGTTCATAAGCGATGAGATCAATGAGTCCCTCAAAGGTGGACACCTTGCTGCCCTTTATCCCCCCTTCCAAGTTCCGGCTGTAGAAATTCACATATTCCACCCACGTGGTGCCGGGGATCTTCTTGCAGTCTCGAAACCGCTGTCGGTACATTTCTGGGGTGATCCCGTACCTTGTGAGGAGGGCCTCCTTCATGTGGCTGTATGATGTTTGCTCGGAGGACGGTAGGTCGAGTAGGGTGTCCCTCCCTTCGCTGAGGAACCTACCCCACAGCCCGGCTCCCCAATCCTTCTGAGGAACTCGGTGGGAGGTCATGGCGACCTCGTAGGCCTTGAACCATTACTGGATGTCATCGTTTTTATAGTACTCTTTGACCACATCCTTGGGGATGAGGACTTTGGGTTCCGCCGGGGGAACGGCCTCTAGGCCCCCCGATGTTCTGCTGTCGTCGCTCCGGGCCTTAAGTTCGATCTCTTTCAGGCCGCGCTCGTGCTCCAGCTGGAGTCTTTTTCCTTCGTGTTCTCTCTGGAGTTTCTTCTCCTCCAGTTCTCCTTGCAGCCGTAACTGCTCGATGGCTAGCTTCTTCTCGGCCAACCTGAGTTCTCCGTCTATCTTGAGGCGTGCTAGTTCTAGCTCGTGGTTTCGGTTGCGTTCTCGGTCGATCATTTCCTCGGGTGATAGACCTCTCTCATTGCTGGGACTCTGCATCGGGGACTGTGCTCTCTCATCCTCTTGGGCGCGGGTTTCGGTCAGTAGCCCTCCCTCTCCACCGTCTTCTGTTTGCAGGGGAGGATGGGCTCCGGCCTCGACCCATGCTGTCAGGGCTTTTTGAAAGTCCTCTTTGGTGCTTAACCCAGTTTTCGGGATATGGAGATCTTTGCAAAACTGCTTCAGCTCTCGGTGCGTATAGTCTTCCAGACGCTCCATCTGGAAGGTGGTCTCGTCATTCGTGAGGCTCATGGTTGTTCTTTGTTCGGGTAGTGTGTCAGTACTGTACGATCCCTAGACGTAGGTTCTTATCGCGACGCTGCCACCAATGTTGGAAGGGGCGATCTCAGAGGACCAGGAATTGCTCACCTGACCACCCCAGGACCCACCTCTCCCACCGATATTGCCGAGTCTTTTCGTGAGGTCCCCACCGGGGAGGACTTTGAGTCTAGGATCGTACACACTGAGCGCACACCACACTTACGAACGGACACCACACCGTAGGATTCCAGTAACAAGTTCTTTATGAACAGTAAAAAGAAAGTAGCACTCTTATTTACAAGCAATCGAGGAATCGGAAAGTCTTTAGGAATTTAGGAGGAGGGAAGCGGGACAGTCTCAGTCTTTAGGCCAGCACGTAGCGTACCCTGCGCACAGCTATCAATCTTCGAGCCGGGGGATTCGGAAGATGATGGTCGTGCCAGCTGCTTCACTCACGTCGAGTCGGCTCAGGTCGTGATGGTAGCGTCAATGGTCCAACCGGACCAGAGTACTCCTCGAGCCGCGACGAGGTCAGCAGGGCTCGATCTGGAGAAGTTTGTGAGGAGCCGCGACAGCGTCAGCAGGGCTCCGAGGTCTTTGAGAGGATGAGCCGCGACAGCGTCAGCAGGGCTCCGGTGGTCTTTGAGAGGACGAGCCGCAACAGCATCAGCAGGGCTCCGGTGGTCTTTGAGAGGACGAGCCGCGACAGCGCCAGCAGGGCTCCGATGGTTCAGTTCCGTGGTACGAGAAAGGAGCCGCGACAGCGTCAGCAGGGCTCAGCGATTCAAAGGTTCAGTTCTCCTTCAGGTCAGCCGCAATCAGATCAGCAGGGCTTTCTGGTCCAGGATACAACTGCCCACTAGTTGTGGTGTGGGCCTTGATATAGTCCATTGGCCCTTTGATGTCCGGACCCTCGCAGGTGGAGGCCTCATGCCTTGGGGGGCGGGTCGTTGGCGAGGTCCGGCGGTAGGCTCTTTGATCTTTTGAAGTAGCGCCCGGGAATTCCCAGATGCCCAGCAGGGTCTGGAGCCAGCACTCGGGGAGGCCAGAGGTGTAATCAAAACTGGCCCACAGGGGAGGGCCGAAGGTGTGACAGAAACCAGTCTCTCAGGGGGGGCTGGAGGTGCCATCGAAACTCCCTGGCTTATCTCACTTGGGGAGCCCTTTACCCCCCAGCCGGGACTGGCGCGCCTTTGGAGTCTGGGTTTTGCTGGGGCCGGGGTCACGCGAGGCCCAGGTAGTCAGGGATCTTGGGAAGGGAAAATGGGTGCCGGACCTTGTGGGGCATGCAGGTTCAAGGTGCTCGGAGCCGGGAGTGGGACGGGACAGGCGGGACTGGTCATCGGTTACGGGGTCTGGGTGTACAGGGAGCAGGACGACCATGGAACTCTGGTTGCAGGCTATGCTAACGGGGCGCTGCGCAGGGAACTCTGGGTGCAGGGCTACGCTAATGGGGTGCTGAGGAACGGGGGAACCACGCCACGAGGCCAGGTCCAACACTAAGGCTAACTGTCTGCCTCTACCCGTAGGGCTATCCTTCCTCATGATCTGATAACCCTGGGCTATCGCGTTTGCAATAATGGGGTTGGAGGCAACCGTATGCCATGTTTCTGTAAGAAACAGCGAATCAGGGGAGGAGTCAACTAAAAGATCATACATTTCTAGTTCATTATTTTTTAACAGAGTGAGCATTCAGTAAAGAAGCCTTCAGGAAAATCCCTGAAGTGACCGGTCTAGTACTAAGTAGACATGTGTAAAATCCAATGGAGCATTCTCCATGGAAGGGGCCGGCTACCCAGTCACAATCTTTGCAAACCAGGGGGATATAGTTCCCCTGCATATCATGGTGGGGTCTGCAAACCGAGATCTTGCCAGTGCCTAACAGGCAATCCCTGCCATATGCAATTACCTTGGGCGGCTCTGGAACAAAACGGGCAGCATGACTGGCCCCAGCCCCCTCGGGGACGCTGATGGGAGCAGACGGGCTTGCCTTAGGCATGCCTTTGTCCCATTTTAAAGATGCTAGTGTTTAAACAACTAGACCGCACCGTCCTTAGAAAGATGTCAGTGTCGGTGGTGTAGCTTCTGAAAGTCAGGGTTCGATTCCCCCTCCCTCACCAAGCCAAAATTCCCAATTTTCAATTCCCACACAACAAGAATTCTATTACAAAGAGGATTAAAACATCAGTAAAATAATTAAAAAGTTACAAACAAGGTGCATAGTGAGCAAAGTTAGTAACAAGTAGAGCAAGGAACATGCAATGTTTACAAGTTACGTGTATATACCTTTCTCCATCTTTCGGTGCCATTCTTCCTCTTTCTGTATCTCTCTTGCCTATTTCTGTAACTCTCTTGCTTAATTCTGTGCCTCACTTGCCACTTTTGTCTCCTTTCTTCCTCTTTCTGCAGTTTTCTTGCTTTTTTCTATACCTCTGTTGTGCCTTTCCGCACCTTTATTGCTTCTTCTTGCATTCTCTCGCTTCTTTCTGAACCTTTATTCTCTTTTATGCAGTTCTCATGCTAATTTCTGCACCTCTCTTGCCTCTTTCTGCACCTCTCTTGCTTCTTTCTGCACATCTACACCTTTCTTCCTCTTTTTGTGACTTTCTTTCTCTTTCTGTAGTTCCCTTGCTTCTTTCTACACTTCCCTTAACTCTTTCTGCACCTCTCTTGCTTCTTTCTGTATTTCTCTTACCTCCTTATGAAACTCTCTTGCATTTTCTACTCCCTTGTTACTCTTTCTGCACCTCTCTTTCTTTTTTCTGCACCTCTCTCTTCTTTTTGCACCTTTTAGCATCTTTCTGCAAGTGTCTGTCTTGCCTCTTTCTGTACCTTTTTTCTTCTTTCTGCAGTTCTCTCTCTTCTTTCTGCACCACCATTCTCTTTCTGCACCTCTCTTGCATATTTCTGCACCTCTCTTGCTTCTTTCTCAACTTCCCTGGCTTCTTTCCTTTTTTTTCTCCTTACAATTCTAGGAGTTGTTTATTACAAAATAATATTATACCACAAATGTAACAAAAATATACAATTTATTATGTGCCAATAACCCATAAAACATCCATATTAAAAAAAAAATGCTCATGACATAGCAAAAATACATATTATTGCAATGTTGCATCATTAATCTTTTGCTCTCATCCCATTACAGTTCATCACATTATTCGCGATTCTTTTTCAAAACAGTAATGAGCGCTAGCAACTGTCAACGTGGCGTTTCTTTTTTTTTTCTTTAAACATTTTTTTTATTCATAACACAAGCAGTCAAGAATTACAAAAGTAAGTCAGTTGGAGCAACAAAAGCAAGAGCAAAGGGCAACGCAAATGACAAAAAGCGAACAAATCACATCAGAACTGGAAAGAGAGTTCCCCAGATTTTATATACTTTCTTGAGTGAGCGATCCCCTCTTGTTCTAGCTAGAGAGGGTTCCATATCGTATATTTCATTCACCAAAAACCACCATTCGGTTACATGGGGTGGTTTATCCGATATCCATGCCCTTGCAATGATCAATCTAGCGCATGATAACAAAATAAAACGCAGATCCTTGAATGGAACAGTGGCTGTCTGCATACCTAGAAGTATCATCTCATCTGCTAATGGAGATTAAATTAATTGCTTCTGTTTCAAAATATTCTCTAAGTTATCCCAGAATAAGCGCAATATTGGGCATGAGATCATCATATGCTCTAGGTCGGCAGCCAGCAAGTCACATTTCTGTCATTTGGTGTGATCGTTAGAAACATTATCAGACCACTTAGAAATTTGTAGCGGAGTATAATATAGCTGGCATACAGTCTTATAGGCTTGGAGTTTTAAGCTGGATGAGTGAACAAGATTGTTAATGTTATGTAAAAATATAGAGATGTTGTTCGAAGATATACCCATCCCCATTTTGGAAGCCCATTTCTGTGCCAGTTTAGGGCAATCGTCTGTTTTAAATTGGCTAAAGCATTTGTAGCCTAGGCTGATTATAGCTTTATTTTTTTCCCCATAGATGCATACCCAAATGTCTGAGTCTGAAATATCTTTAAGCTTCATTTTACCGATAAAAAAATCCCGGATCTGTATATATTTGAATTGCATATATTCGGGTAATTAATAAAGTAATCTGAGTGTTTCAAACTCTAGAAAGCCCGTTGAGCCATATAAAACCCCTAGCTTAGTTATGCCTAAATTAGCCCATGTTCTCCCAACCGGCTCACTAAAAATGCCCGGTAAACCCGGGTTATTCCAAAGTGTTAAGTTAGAATGAAAGAACAAGGTCTTGTCAATAGCCAGAATAATATTCCATATGCGAACCACATCTTTAGCGGTCTTGAACCTTACTCTCTTAAAGTAGTTCGGGTCGTTAGCTCTTCCAAGGAATTGTGTTGAATTAGATCCCAGCATGAATTGGTGAAAGTAATACGGATTACTGGAGTTAAAGAGGCTACGGATTCGGCCCCAAAAAGAAGCGTAGAAATAAATTTTAAAGTTTGGGAAATTAAGATCTTCTTTGACAAATGATAACTTCAAAGAAGAAATTGCTCTGTGATTTTTTTTAAAGCCCCATATGAAGCTTCCAAGAATACCATCCAATTTTCTAAAAAATAAGCTATTAATAAGCAAAGGAATGGACCTAAATAGATACAAAAATGTGGGCAGTATATATTCATTTTAATATGATTTATTCGTCCAAACTGATTTAGGGGGACCTAATGCCAATTTTTAAGAAGAACTGCAGTATCTCTTAGTAAAGTATCAAAATTAAGTACCTTAATGTCCCTAATATTAGATGTAATTTTAATGCCTAAATAAATAGCTGTGTGACAGATACCCATGCCTGGGACCCGTGGTTTATAGTTCACAATAATTTGCGTTTTGTTCAAGTTTAATTTATAACCGGAGAATCGTCTGCTTCTTTTATAATTCCAGCCATAGCTTCTGTCACATCAGGTGTATATATTGCCAGGTCGTCAGTGTAAGCTGTGATTTTAAGTGAATTAATAACCTGAACAAATGGTTTAATACGTTCTTGGGACTGTATTGCGTTAATAAATGGCTCCATAGAGAGAGCAAATAAGAGTGGTGATAGGGGGCACCCTTTGCGAGTGCCTCTTAGAATTGGAAAATTAGGGGATAGTAAATTAGCATATCCTATTTTTGCATTTGGATAATCGTAGAGTGCCTGTATTCTCAGAAGAAACTGTGTCTTGAAGCCAATTTCTTTAAGAATTGCCCAAAGATAATCCCACCCCACTCGGTCAAATGCTTTTCCAGCATCAAGTAACATCATACCGAGTGGGGAGTGATTAGTAGCTGCAACATCAAACGCTGTAATAGCCATGTTAACATGTGCAGTTGTGTCTCTGCCTATCACGAAGCCATGTTGATGTTGACTGACTAGCTTAAGCATAAGAGGAGCTAGTCTCATGGCTAATAATTTAGCGTATGCTTTAGCGTCCGCATTAATCAACGAGATGGGCCTATAGGATCCACACTCTACCGGTGTTTTGTTCTTTTTAAAAAAAAGATTATCTTTGCAGTTCTCCAGGAATTAGGGGCCTTACCAGATTCACCTATTTGATTAATGACAGAGCACAGAAGAGGTAGCAGTTCATCGCTGCTGCTTTTATAAATTTCGATAGGAAGCGCGTCATCTCCAGCTGCTTTCCCCGAAGGAAGAGAAAAAATAGCAAGTTTTAGTTCAGTGAGAGTGACATTTTTTTCCAATTCTTCCATCGCTTCTGTTTCCTTTTCTAGTGCCCAATTCTTTCTAATGTATCTCTGCAAGATGTCTTTCTCAGGAGAATATTCAGGAGTGTAGGGTTTGCTATAGTATGTAACAAATTGTTGTTAAATCTGTTCTGGCTGAGTGTAATTAACTCCATCAGCCCCTTTTATATTTTTAAATAAAGAGCCGGCTCTGTCCTCCGCAACTTTATAGGCAAGAATCTTGCCAATTCTATCCTTGCTCTCATATTGTGATAGCTTATACTTATGGAGTTTGGAGCTAATTCTCTCTCAGAAATGTTTTAGTCTTGGAACGTAAAGTAATTAGTTTAAGTTCTAGTTGAGATTTATTTGGTGTGATAGATACCCCTATACCTTCTTGCCTAATAATTCCTGCCAGATAATTCTCCAGTGACCGAATATTTGATGCTATTTCCCAGATCTCATTTTTTCGTTTTACATTTTGCCTAATTATAAACTGCTGGGCAAACCCTCTAATACTCGCATTGCAGGCATCCCACACGTAAATGAGTTGAGTGGTGTTTATATTAAACTCCAGAAAATCTTTAATATTCTCATTTAGCTGAGTAATAAATATTGAATCTGTCAGCAAATATCTGGGGAATGAAAATAACCTGATTTCCTGTTTTTTAGATGTAATATTGAACCGTAAAAGAATGGGGTTATGGTCCTATGTTACTCTGGGGCAGATCTCCATTTTGCAAACTTCAAGTATGTTATCAGAGGCTCATGTCAATGAGCGAGCACATTTTATGCAGTGCTGAGTAATATGTGTATCCTGCCAGCATAGGATGGAGATTCCTCCATACATCTTTTAAATTATGAATACGAGAAAGTTCTAGAATAGCAACTCTCGTCTTACGCATACGTTGGGATGGGCTAAGCTTCGTGGTGTCTTTTGCGTAATTAATGACACAGTTGAAATCGCCCATTAGTATTAGCTCCCCCTCCCAATCTAATAATTCTATATTGAGTCGGTCGAAAACCGCCGCGTCGTCGGTATTTGATCCATATAAAGCACATAAAACATATTTGCAGTTGTTAAATTAAGTTGTGCAATTGCCCACCGACCAGCTTTATCAGAGGCTCCTCTTAGAATTTCTACCTTAAATACTTTTTTCTTAAGTATGGCCACTCCCCGTATTGAAGCATTTAAGGTTGTGCATGTTATAAGCTCATACCCCCCTTGTTCCATCAATTTTCTATCCTGAAAGCGAATATCAGTTTCATTTAGGAGTACAAAATGAGGATTGTACATTTTGAGTTCTTCAAAAACCAATTGCCTTTTGCTTTTATTATTAAGACCTGAAACATTCCAGGCTAAACAATTAATTTGATACATATCTTACTTCAAATATGTTCTGTTTCCCCAACTTAATCTGACAGAAAATACTTCTACTCACTCTGTACCTTAAGTCCTCTGTGCTTGTGTCATCTATTTTTCCCATTAACCCCCCTCCCCCATACCTCTTCCCCTGACCCTACCCTCCAACCCTTAGGACCCCCCATAAGTACCCACCAGGGAGCCTCCCTCTATCAACTGCTGCCGCTGGAAGAGCAGCCATCCAGAGAGGTCTCCACAAGAACTCCCATCCCTCCGTATTAAATCCCTGGCTTCTTTCAATGTCTTTCTTCCTCTTTTTTGTGACTTTCTTCCTCTGTCTGTAGTTCTCTTGCTTCTTTTAACACTTCCTTTGCCTCTTTCTGCACCACACTTGCTTTTTTTGCACTTCTCTTGCCTCTTTCTACACCTCTGTTGACTGTTTCTGCATATCTCTTGCCTCTTTTGCAACTGTATAATGTATTTTTGACCACACTTGCCTCTTTCTGTGCCTCTCTTCCTCTCTCTGAACGTTTTTTCTTCTTTCTTCACCTCTCTTGCCTCTTTCTGTACCAGTCTTGCCTCTTTCTGTACCTCTCTTCCCTATTTCTGTACTTGTCTTCTTCATTCTGCAAATCTCTTGCCTCGATCTGCACCTCTATTGCCTCCTTCTTTCCCACTCTTTCCTCTTCAAGTACCTTTCTTCCTCTTTCTGTGCATTTCTTTCTCTTTCTGTACCCCTCTTTCCTCTTTGTGCACATTTCTTGCCTCTTTATGTACCATTCTTTCCTCTTTGGGCATGTGTCTTGCCTCTTAATATACCTTCCTTCCTCTTTCTGTGCCTTTCTTTCTCTTTCTGTGCCTCTCTTTCCTCTTTGAGCACTTCCCTTGCCTCTTTATGTACCCCTCTTGCCTCTTTCTGTACATCTATTACCTCTTTTTGAATCTCTCTTACCTATTTTTGAAATGACCTGCCTCTTTCTGCACCTCTCTTGCCTCTTACAGTACCTCGCTTGCCTCTTTTTGTACCTCTCCTGCATCTTTATGCACCTTTCTTCCTCTTTCTGCATCTTTCTTCCTCTTTCTTTACCTCTCTTGCCTCTTTCTGTATCTCTCTAGAATCTTTCTTCACCTCTCTTTCTTCTTTATGTACCCTTCTTCCTCTTTCTGTAGCTTCTTTCTTCATGTTTCTTCCTTCTTTTTGTACCTTTCTTCCTCATTCGCACATCTCTTGTCTCTTTCTACACCTCTCTAGCCTTTTTCTTCACATCTATTTCCTCTTTATGTATTGATCTTTTGCTTTCTGGGCCTTTTTCCTCTTTCTGTACCTCTCTTGCGTATTTGTGCACTTCTCTTGCCTCTTTCCGCAGTTCTCTAGCTTCTTTCTGCATGTCTTCCTTCTTTCTGCACCACTCTTCTTCATTCTGGACCTTTCTTGCCTCTTTCTGCACTTTTCTTCTTATTTCTGCCATTCTCATGCTTCCGTCTGTATCTCTCTTGCCTCTTTCTGCACCTCTCTTGATTCTTTCTTCACTTCTCTTGCTTCTTTCTGAACTTCTCTTGCTACTTTCCACACTTTTCTTCCTCTTTTTGTGACTTTGTTCCTCTTTCTCTAGTTCTCTTGCCTCTTTCTGTGCTTCCCTTGACTCTTTCTGCACCTCTCTTCCCTCTTTCTGCACCTATCTTGCTACTTTCTGCACCTCACCTGCCACTTTCTACACATCTCTATCCCTTTTCTGTACCTTCGTTCTTCTGTTTGCACCTTTCTTAATCTTTTTGCATTTCTCTTGCATCGTTCTGCAACTCTCTTGCTATTCTATGCTTCTTTCTTACTCTTTCTGCACCCCTCTTTCTGCATATCTCTTGCCTCGTTCTGCATCTCTCTTGCTTCCTTCTGCATGTCTCGTGCCTCTTTATGGACCTCTCTTGCCTCTTTCTGTACCTTTCTTGCCTCGTTCAGCTCCTCACTAGCCTCTTTCTGTACCTCTCATGCATCATTATGTATCTCTCTTACCTTTTTCTACACCATTCTTCCTCTTTCTGGCCCTTTCTTCCTCTTTCTTTACCTCTTTTGCCTCTTTCTGCACCTCTCTTGACTCTTTCTGCACGTCACTTGCCTCTTTATACTCACCTCCTTCCTCTTTCGGCACTTCCCTTGCCTCTTTCTTTACCTCTCTTTCCTTTCATGTACCTTTTTTCCTCTTTCAGGGCCTTTCTCCCTCTTTCTGTACCTCTGTTGCCTCTTTGTGCACCTCTCTTGCTTCCTTCTGTACCTCTCTTGCCTCTTTCTTCTCCTTTCTTCCTCTTTCTGCAGTTCTCTTGCTTCTTTCTTCACCTCTCTAGCATCTTTCTGCACCTCTATTTCTTCTTTCCGCATTTCTCTTGCCTCTTTCAGCACCTGATGGAGCAATGTTTCATAAGTACAGAAACTTGCTTGTATTTAATCCTCTCGAAATAACATGTAATTTATTAACCAATATGTTTTGTACACACAAATAATTGCACCACACAACATGTCTAGTATCTAGGGGAAGCTTACCTATGTGCTTTTATTAACAGTAACCTGAGTGTCTTAAAATGACCACCGAAAATGCAGGAACTTTTCTGCGCATTCGTCTGCCACATCTACGTGGTGTGACATATCTATGCTTTTGGTGGGAATTTCTTGCAGCTGCGCACTAATGCCAAGATGGCCACTTCATGTTTTACATTCTAATGCACATGCTCCTGCTCAAACTAAAACTTGTGTGTTCTGCTTAACTATTAATGCTATAGTTAAAATAAAGTAATGGGGTTAGAGTAGAAATAAGTGGTATACAGTGCATTCATTTATTTTCGTATTCTAATTTGTCGCTCTTTGACTTCTTTAATAGCTCGCATTTGGGCCTGAAGGGAGTCGCAAACTCCATTTTGAAAAGGTTGCATCTGTGCAGCTGAATACAGAAAGCCTTGAAGCCGCTGACATTGACACGCCGCCAAAGTCCAGACTTACTCACAATGTGCCTGGGAACCTGACCTTGTGACCCCAGGAGAGGAAGAAACTGAATGATTCTGAATACATTGTATATAAATTGAAACTAATATTGCTGGGTGGAATAAAATCATGGGAAAGTAAATTATGGGTGGGAACATTGATCAACTATATCAAATGAAAATGATCTCATACTAGTACTGTCTGATGACCTCTCTTCATCTTTCTGACCAATCAAATGAAGGGAACACATAGAATTTGCAAAATTAAGGGGGTGGTACACACTCTGAAATGGTATAACTAAGGTAGGCTTAGTCAGTTAGATTGTCTGACTTGTCACAGACCTGTCACTGACCCAACATATGCTGAAGGCGAATCGAGAGCAGGGTGTTAGTCGAGCACTCTGACAGAAGAATTGGGAGTTTTACCGAGGGAGAAGAATCAATCTACCCAGTTGGGTCCGAGAGTAGCCATAGAGAGGCTTGTGGCGCTGGTGTTGCACTTAGCAAAGGTTGCCTGTCCTGTCCTGCACCTGTCCGGTCCTATTGGCACCTGATTGGTCGGGAGCTTTTCTCTTGCCTCAGCCCATGGCCAGGGTTGATCCTCACACCATTCTAGGTAAATATAACCTGTGTGGTATGTCTTTGCACCGCTTCTCTTTTTTCACCCTTCCCAGGTACCAATTTTCAAAGGCATTTTCTTAAATCTTGCAAGATTTATGTTTTAATAGTTGTATTCTTACTTGCAAAGTCCCTAATTTCATTATTGTGGCCCCTGACTCATAAAATAGTACATAGATAAAGTGTTTGAAACTTCTCCTGAGTCTGTATTTTTTTTCCATGAAGGTAAATGTTAAATCGCTACCTATTGTTCTAACTCCCTGATCCTTAGATTTAGGTAAGTCATGGTGTACAGGTGTAAGTCCTAAGGTAAATAAAATTCTGATAGGCAGGAAGTTAAGCTGGATTACCGTTTCAATGTGTAAATGTTTATGGGACCAGGTGAGTATAGTAAACTGAGCTGGTGATCCAGCGCCATCAGTATTACTTTGGTAGCAGATAGATGGTTAGGGTTTAGTTAAGATAGGAGTCAGTTATGTATTGATTTTGTATTGATTTATGGATTAACCAAAACCCATTTGTATTGTTTTATGTTGTCTGGAAGTCCCCGGGGATATTGAATAGCGGGTGGTAAATGGAAGACACACTGCAATGAGGTTACTGGCCTGATGAAGTAAGTGCGTAAAATTAGGTAGAACTTGAAGCACTGGTTAGGGTTTATTTTCTTGTATAAAAGTGAGAGTGATTGATAGCAAAGGAGTTCGCTGGTGAAACTTTGGTCTTATGTCACCTAGAAAGGATAAGACTGAAGGAGTAGCAGGTTATTTTTTGCTTGTGTGAAGAGCAAGCGGAAGAGATTTTTACTCCTAGTGTATGAAGGGTAAACAGAAGGGTTTTACTCGCTGTGAAACAAATTGTCTTTCCTTCTTTTTAGTCAATCAGACACAGTAGCAAAAGTTTCTATGTTGTTTATTAATGAAATGTACATTTAAATTGAAATTAAATTGAGTTGTTGTATTACCTTACAAAGGAGGGGGTCAGTCGCGGGTACTGCACTGAGGTCATTTGAGCCACACTGGGATAGGTTGAAAAAGCTGGTGTGTAGTTGTAAGAAAATTGTAAAGGAGGGGTGAGTCGGGAGAGCGAAACTCACATCACAGAAAAGCTGTGTAATCATTGGGTACCTGGTTTTGTAAAACAAATGTTGGTTGGTCACTGAAAATAAGAGGCGCTGATATTGGAAAAACAAATAATTGAAAATGTTCAGTGTTAATAAGACAGCGGTAATTATATGTGGCATTTAGATCCAGCAATTATAGGAAATCGCCCAGATAGAAAAAATGTAGGGTTTGCCCGAGAACAGAGTATTAGAGGAAGACCATATATCATGTAAGGAGAAAATAGAAAATTTCATTCTTGTAGAAAATCTAAATTATTTTTAAAAAGATAAACTCGTAAAAACAAGAGAAGGTATTATTATTCCACCACCGAAAATGCCTGCATCATATATGATGATAGAAAGAGGTTATCACATTTGTGTATGGCTAAAGAACTGGATAGAGTACACAAAAGATGATGGTATACTGGCATTTCCCGAACATGGTACATTTAATGGTAGAATATTGCACAATTTATGAACTCGCATGAATGAATTAGACCCGAGACTAAGATTAACGCAGTATGAAGCTTCAGAAGAGTGGGAGACGGAGGCTTTTGAATGAGATAGACCTCAGTGTGACAGAAATTTTAGTAAATTTTACCCTAGATTTCCCAAAGAGACAAGAGATAAGCAGGTAAAACAATAGAGACAGTACATGTTAGTGGAAGGATCATATCCTGTATGAACACAGAAGAACCAACAGGAAGAAGAAGTACAAAGAAAACAAAACATTTAATGAGTAGTAGTGGTCTATATATATATATATATATTACCTACTGGCGGTCGCCAGTAGGTATATATAGTTAGGATTTTTTCCCTATGGGTTTTTTGAAAATTCTATGTCTAATAACTTTGGCGTTTGTGGACGGAATTGGCTGAAATTTTCTGGAAAATGGCATATTTTGTTTCTGAGCAGCCCCTGGAAATTTGGGGGGAGTTGGTCCAGGGGGAGCCGAGAAAAAAGGGGGGTCCCAAAACGTGTTTTTAACATTGAGTTTTCCATAGGGCGGTTAGCCTCACTTTTAGCCCGAACGGCTGAATGGATTTGCACGAAACTTGGCAAAATTGTAGGGACTGGTAGCCCGATGTGCCTTTTGTAGGTCTCAATATATGTGCTGCAGTGGATTTTGAGAAAATAACGTTCAAAAAAAGATATATATCTGTAAGCGCGGACCAGGCAGCGCCCCGGTACGCGTACTTGACGCGTAACGGAACTTCGCGTAGCGAAGTTGATTGGCTCTCCGGTGTCTGTCAACATTCTAAACAGTCCGGAGCGGCCGCCATCTTGTCTCTCGGTAGGATCGAGAGACAAGAGGAGGCAAAAGCGAAGGGGCAAATGACCATAAGGGGGCATAGTAGATCCTCCCTGACCCCCTAGGTTTGATGTGGAGGCTTTAAAGGGGCCCCGCTAAGCAAAAAAAAAAAAAATTTTTTTTGTTTTTTTTCGTGGTTAGCGCCCGGTACGCGAACCGGGAAGCGTTCTGGGGAGCGTATCACAATGAAAAATGAATGATAGACTTTTCAAATGCTGTATGTTAATTGATTGTTGGTTTTGTTGATTATTATTTTTTTTTTTTAAGCTTTTTTTATTGTGTTTCATAATTTATTAAACTTTCTAACATTTCATTGTCAGAAATTTCATAATCATGGAATATAGATTGTAGTCTCTGAGGTTGTAAAATGTCCTCATTTGCAAGGAGGTTATCTACTGCTTGTACACATTGCAGTAGTTCTTGGTCCCAAGTTTCATCCATAAATTCAATCTCATTTGGATCAATGATTTCTGTGTTGGACTCTGGAAGGACAATTTCAAATGAAATGTTTTGTTCACTTTCCATTTTTCCTGAAATTTGCATAAAAAATATATATATTAGTAGAGGTAGGGCACTGTTGGGATTAATTTTAGATAGGCAGTTTTTAACAGAGAATTTATCTTTGGGCAGTGTATAGTATCAGAGTGGAAGTAGGAATATAAAAAAGTGTATCTAAATTTATAAGTACTACAGAGGGATAGTATATAACTAACAGAAAAAGTTTGCCATATTAACTTAAAGTGCACAATATACTTCAGTTTTAAAAATAACAACTTACCTTTAAAAAAAAGTTGAAGTTATTAATGAAAATCCTATTGAAATGTACACCAGGAAGTAGTAGTCAAAATGGCTGTGTTTCCTTCTCTTCCTTTATATATATTCGGGTACATAACCAATCAAATGTGAGGTAAAAAAAGTAGAAAATGAAAGTAACATTTTAATTGGTTGTCAATTCCAACATTTCAGATGTGTTTTGTGAAGTAATTTACCTCACGGTATTTAGAGAGGTCTACAGGCTAAATGGCTAAATGTAATTCCAATCAAATTTGTGAAAATGGTAGGGATTGGTATGTAGTATGAGCTAATCTATATTTGGTGAAATTGTCTCCAGTGGCTTTTCTGTAAACTACTTTCCCACCTTTTTTGATGGTGCGCTTCCCAGGGAGCGACCCGGTACGCGAACCGTTGAGCGCCCCGGTTCGCGTACCTTAAGCGTTCCGGGAGTCCACCATTTTGTGTTTCGGTCGAATTAAGATACAAGATGGAGGGCAAATAATGTTCAGAATGGGTAGAAGGGGGCACGGTAGACTTATCTTGACCCCCTAGGTTTTCTGAGGGTGGCTGAGGAGGTTTATATGTGCGAAAAAAAAACATTTTTTTAAAAAATTTCGCGAGGTTAGCTCCCGGTACGCGTACCGGGTAGCGCCCCAGGGAGTGTACTTTGTTGAAAATTAGTGAAAAAAGTTAGAGTAAAATAATAATTGTGAGTGATTAGATGTAGGGTAGCTCTGAGAAGAGCTTTTGGGTTTATGGTACATTTTGGTACTTATAAGTAGGTACCAATGCACATTTTTAAATTCAGAGTGAAAACTCTGTTGCCCTCATCTGAGAAGTGAACTCCATCTCCTCTGTAGATATCTTGCATGTAGTAACGCAAGTTATTGTTGTACAGGGAGCCCATTCCATGGTCTCTCATGTAAGCTGAAACAGATTTGTTTACATGCTTCCTCGACTTCTCAATTTGTGGACAAAATTGGTTTGACCACCTCCATTTCTGTCTTTGGCATATATTTGAATATACCAAGGCAGTCTGAGGAAAAAGTGCCATTAATTGCTCAAAGGTGTCCTTTAAAAGCATTTCCAGACCTACACCAGTCAAAGTGCCCAAGTCATTACCTCCACAGTGCACAATTAACAGGTCAGGTTTTGGCAAATGCATAAAGGTTTTCACCAATGGTATCAATTGGTGACATTTTAATCCTCTGTGGCCAAACCACTTAATTTCCACATCTTGTAAATTGAGGTTAGGTAAATTCCTGCTTTCAACGTACCTTTGAGCCCAGTGAATATAACTATGACCAACAATCCAGACAGAAAACATGGTGAGAGAAGGTTCTCCTGCAGTCAGATGAAGTGTGGCAATGAAATGGCAGTTGAAAAAATGTGAGTTTGAAATGAAAAAAACTGTGGAGTTTCTGTGTTCATGAAGTAGTAACAGTGATTGGTGGATTTTGATTGATGAAAACAGAAAGTTAGGGTGCACAGATGTGTTGTTTGAAAGATGTATTTTGAGTGGTCAATAAAAAATCATTAAATGAAAGAAAGCACTGGATATGCAGGTGCACTGAGAGTTCAGAGTTCAATTGCAACATTGTTGTGTGAATTTGCAAACACCAGAGTTTCTCCAAGAGCTGGTTGCTATGGAAAATAGGCAGAAAGGGCAGAGGGGGAAGGGTTTTCATTTGAAAAAAAGTGAGGGAAGAGTTTTGATTGGGTGACATGAGAAATATGTGTGAAGAATTACACCATTTCTGTGCTTTTGATAGCTGCAGACTCTGGAGTGCATACCTTTTGCTCTGCTGAAGACAAATTGGTGTGTTTCTTAGACTGTTTTCAAACTCAAAGTATTTGCTAAGGTGAGAAAATATTTCTTTACTTTAGATAGAGAATAGTGTGCTTTAAGGAGAAAATTATGATTTATGTGGCGCAAATTGCTTGTAAATATGCTCTCACATGTGCATGGAAAATTTTGATTTTGAATGTTAGTGTTATATAGCCATGTTAAAAGTGACGCAACCATGCTGGAAAGCCAATCAAAAAATGATTTCATGTGTTTTAATGACATTTTAAGTCATTTTCTGATGTGCAGTGTTTAGAAATTATGATTTGAAAATCGTTTTTGTGGAAAAGGAATTGTTTTTAAATTCATGACAAGGATATAATGGTGTATGGTTCTTTATAAGAAATTGACTGTCCTTGATGTTATTTTTCTCATTTTAGTGTAAGACCTTTCTCTGTGGCGCAAATTGCTTGTAAATATGCTCTCACATGTGCATGGAAAATTTAGATTTTGAATGTTTGTGTTAAATAGCCATGTTAAAAGTGACCAAACCATGCTGGGAAGGCAATCAAAAAACGCTTTCATGTGTTTTAATGACATTTTAAGTCATTTTCCCATGTGCAGTGTTTAGAAATTATGGTTTT
Source organism: Lissotriton helveticus (assembly GCF_964261635.1). Lineage (NCBI taxonomy): Eukaryota > Metazoa > Chordata > Amphibia > Caudata > Salamandridae > Lissotriton > Lissotriton helveticus. The sequence goes on along the minus strand of NC_136069.1, from coordinate 967,595,388 downwards.
AAAATCGTTTTTGGGGAAAAGGAATTGTTTATAAAATCATGACAAGGACATAATGGTGTATGGTTCTTTATAAGGCAATTGACTGTTCCTGATGTTATTTTTCTCATTTTAGTGTAAGACCTTTCTCTGTGGCGCAAATTGCTTGTAAATATGCTCTTACATGTGCATGAAAATTTTAATTATAAATGTTTGTGTTACATAGCCATGATAAAAGTGAACCAACCATGCAGGAAAGCCAATCAAAAAACGCTTTCATGTGTTTCAATGACATTTTAAGTCATTTTCTCATGTGCAGTTTTTTGAAATTATGATTTGAAAATCGTTTTTGGGAAAAAGGAATTGTTTTTAAATTCATGAGAAGGACATAATGGTGTATGGTTCTTTATAAGGCAATTGACTGTCCCTGATGTTATTTTTCCCATTTTAATGTCAGACCTTTCTTTGTGGCGCAAATTGCTTGTAAATATGCTCCCACCTGTACATGGAAAATTTTGATTTTGAATGTTTATGTTACATAGCCATGTTAAAAGTGACCCTACCATGCAGGAAAGCCAATCAAAAAACGCTTTTATGTGTCTTAAGGACAATTTAAGTAATTTTCCCATGTGTAGTGTTTTGAAGTTATGATTTGAAAATCGTTTTTGAGGTAAAGGAATGTTGTTAAAATTTATGTTCGCCATATGCCCCCAAATTTCTTTTTCAGGGTTGCAGCAGGGTGTTCTTGAGACACCCCTGCACCTTTGGAATAAATTCCTAATTTGTGATGAGCAAATTGTTAATCGCAAATTGCACCTTCATTTATATGAGCCTCCTAGCCCATGGAAATGAATGGGTAATTTGCAATTAGCAATTTTCTCAAACAAATTTGGAATGGTAAAGAATCGCTATTTATTCCTTAAAATTCGCTTTTTTGGAAATGCAAAATAGTTATATGATACATATGGCGGTTGATGTCTAACAAGATAAGAAGCTTATGGATACATTTATGATGACTGGTGCAATGAAGTAGAAATCACTTACTTCATTGGTAGGCCTTTACAATAAATTATCTCCTCTGTATTCTTCATCAAGCGTAACTTTAATCTGCAATCCTGAGTAGGCCTCACCTTAAACAAACCTCTGGATAGGCCACATCTTATTGTCATCCTGATTTAATCATTTATAATGCTAGGGACAGATTTATGATAGGTGTATACCCCTTTTGTGCCACTTAGAAAACATTGTCCATGGGGAAATGACTTAAAATGTCATTAAGACACATGAATGTTTTTTTTTAAAACGTTTGCAATTTTTTTGGGTCACTTTCAACATGGCTATGTGTCTGAAACAGTCAAAATCTAAATTTGCAATGCACAGGTGGGAGCATATTTACAAGGAATGTGCTTCATGGGGAAAGGTCTTATAATGTAATATGGGAAAAATGACATTAGAGATACTGAAATGCCTTATAGAGAAGCATACACCATTATGTCCTTGTCATAAATTTGCAAACCATTACTTTTCCCCAAAAACGATTTTCAAATTATATTTTGAAAACACTGCACATGTGGAAATTACTTAAAATGTCAATAATTCAAAATTTGTGATTCCTTAAATGCAATGTATCAAAAAAAAATATGTAAAAAATGATATTAAGGATTTGGAAACTACCACCAACTTCTAGTTTGTGGTAATTTGCGAATTCTTTTCAAAAAGCATTTTAAAAAAAAAAAAAAAAAAGGTCCCATATGACGCCCATACATGCCATTAGGGCATGTAGGTGTGCCATGTGCTCCCAAATTTCTTTTTCAGGGGTGCAGCAGGGTGTTCTTGAGATACCCCTGCACCCTTGAAAAAAATCCTATTTTGTGATGAGCTAATTGCTAATCACAACTTGCAACATTAATTCCTATGAGCCTCCTAGCCTATGGAAATGAATGGGTAATTTGCAATTAGCAATTTGCTCATTGCAAATTAGGAATAGTAAAGAATCGCTATTTATTCCTTAAAATTTGCTATTTATAATATGTAAAATATTTTGATGATACATATGGCAGTTCATCTGTAACAAGATAAGAAGCTTAGGGATAGATTTATGATGAGTGGCGCATCACCAGGGATGTGACAGTCATCCTGCGCCACTGTTCCGCCACCCATGTTGTGCTGCATTTACAATGCGGCGCAGCATGGGGCAAAAACGGCACAGATGCGTGACGCATCTGTGCCGTAAAGGTGGCGCATTGCTGGAGTTGTATCGTAAGTGCGATGCAGCTCCAGCAAGGCTCAGGGGTGCCCCATCTATACAATGCTGCGTCAAGACCTATGCCAGCTTCAAGCAGGCGCAGGGTTTTGAAGCAGCTTTCTCCTATCTGATTGTAAATGCGGCACACCATGGGTGGTAAAGCAGTGGTGCACATTAACTGGTGCATGCCTGGGGATGTGCCATTTAATATAAATCTGCACTTTAACATTTGAGTATGTGCAGGGGACACAGAGTCGTTGAGGCTTATCCAAGGTTAAGAACAGATGAGTCCTGTTCAGTGAAAAATTAGACATAGGCTTCACCTGCTCAGCATCGCTGGACATGGCTAAATAATAGCTGCAAAATGTTACTCTTGTTAAATAATTTTACTATTATAATCTGTGAGATTTGTCTCTTACTCTGCAACATCTCATTGTTGTTATCTTTATTTAAAGATAAAGACAACCTCAACATGAGCGACAATCTGCAATCAGTTGATTTTGACCTCATCATTGAACTTGTAATTGAAACATCAGAGGATGTTGATCCATTGGATGATTTAAATCCTGAGGATGAAGAAGAGCGTGATGAGGATGCAGATTTGTCCGAATTATATGATATAGGATGGGAAGCTGACCTGCTTGAGCCTTTGGAATTATAAACATTTATTTTTAAAATGTATAATCAATAAAAAGTAAAAAGGTAAACCGTTTAATTTAAAAATAAAGACACCTTCAAAAACAGGTTATGTGTAGTGTCTTCAATAAAATATTAAAATATGCTCATAAAATTAGATCAGATTCACATATAAAATAGCATAGGTGACATAAATATAAATGTCATTTCTTTTCTGGTATTTCTGTATTGTAAATTTGACTAAAAAAATCTTCTATTTAAAATGTCAAGTAGTGTGTTAAGTTTTTGATCACTGTTATTGTTTTATGATAGGTGTATACCTCTTTTGTGCCACTTAGAAAACATTGTCCATGGGGAAATGACTTAAAATGTCATTAAGACACATGAATGTTTTTTTTTAAAACGTTTGCAATTTTTTTGGGTCACTTTCAACATGGCTATGTGTCTGAAACAGTCAAAATCTAAATTTGCAATGCACAGGTGGGAGCATATTTACAAGGAATGTGCTTCATGGGGAAAGGTCTTATAATGTAATATGGGAAAAATGACATTAGAGATACTGAAATGCCTTATAGAGAAGCATACACCATTATGTCCTTGTCATAAATTTGCAAACCATTACTTTTCCCAAAAAATGGCAATGACTAAAAAATCTTCAAATTAAATTGTCAAGTAGTGTGTTATGTTTTTGATCACTATTACTGATTTACTGTTTGATAATAATGTTTAATAACATTTTTTATTATATTTTTCCTCAGATTCAACTGCAGATCATTTCAAGATTTAAATATGCCTACAAAAATAAGAGAGATAAAGGCTGCAAAACGTCAAAGACAGCAGGAGAAAAAAAAAACGCAGCAGTCCTCTAACAAAAAGATTTCTCAAGCCATGAAGAAAGCACCGGGTAAGAGCTCTAAATATTTCATAAGAAATATTTCTAATAAAAAAAATATTAGTACAGAAAATGTTTCAATCCATAACATGACAAGTAAATCAAATGGAAAGAAAAGGACAAATGAAAATGTTACTGCTAGAGCAAGAGATAAATCTGTGCATGATAGTAGAAGGAAACAACAGTTTAGGGAGATTCGTAAACGAATGTTCCGTAACAGGATAATTGGCAATTTGTTAAAAAATATTAAGAAAGGTCAACAGAAATTAGTTTTTTATAGGAGAAAAAAAAAAGTTGAGAAAGTTATTGATCAGGCTTTTGAAATTAAACGTAAGTTATTTATTTTGATAATCAATAGAATTAGGAAGCTAAACAAGGCAATTTTTGATTTCAAAAGAAATAGTAGATGGAAGAGAATAGTTAATCGTAGTAATTTTTGTGAAGTTTTTTCTGGAGAATGGATACATAGTTCAAGCTGTGAGGCATTTTTTAATGAAGAGAGTTATTTCCAGGATAATGATTTGGTGCATGCAGTTGACATCAGTGGTCGTGCTTATGAAGTGAAAGATGGTTGTCCAGTTGAAAAAGAAAAACTTGTGACAACAGAGGCAGAAGAGTTGTTAGGTAATGAGGTTTTAGGAAGACGTGCTAAGGGTCCTGTGTACACCTGGAAGTGTAGTAGTATTTGCAGTGTGCGACAGGATTCCATCAATTTGCTTTGTGATTTTGTACGGACATTTAACAAGAAAAGTTTGAAGCAGAAAATAAGGTTGTTGCAAGAATTAGATCCTTGCAGAGTGAGAGAAGTGACAGGTTTGCATGGTCATTCACTGGCTTGTCTTTCCAGGAGAGTATGCCAGAGTGTTTTTCATCATTTCAGGATGCTAGCAGTGCATCATAACAAAGTGAGGAAGTTAGTTAGACTGTTGTATTATGCTAAGAGTCCAGCAATTATGCTGAAACAATTATGCGCTGCTCTTTTGCATGGTTCTGAAATAGATGTGAAGAATATATGTGAAGAAATTGAGTTTTGTTACTTTGGAAGTAAAGAGGAGAATGTTGAAATTGAGCAAGAAGTAGAGGGTCATTTGGAAGATAGTGTACAGGTTTCCAGTACAGATAATTTCCAGAGGGAAATTGCGACGTTTGACATGAAATCAAGTGAGAGGCCTAATTTCACTTGTGTGTGTTGTAGACGCACTTATTATAAGAATCAGACTAAGTTAGTGGATTTATATGCAAAAAGTGAAAGGGAAAATAATAGTGAATGGAAGGATTTTGCAACATACTTGATGGTAGAAAATTGTTTTGATTTGGGATTGGATCAACGTGTGTGTACTTATTGTTGTAACAAATTAAAACAAAACCAGATGCCTGCTAGAGCAGTTCATAATAATCTGGAATTGGTTGAGATTCCTTCTGAATTGAAGGACTTAAATACTTATGAATCTATTTTGATTCAAAGTATCCATCCCTTTCAGGCTATTGTAAGAATGGAGCCAAAGACAGGGAAATTGCCTCCATCAGATTTACAGAGAGGATTAAAGGGAAGAGTTGTTTATTTGCCTCTAGATTTCAAGAAAAACATTAACACAATTGGAGTAGAAAAAGTGGAAGAGGAACCTCTGGTTATCTTAGTTAATGGGGTTCCGACAAAGAATAAGAAAATATGGCAAGATTTAGTAGATGTTAGGAAAGTTAAAAAGGCAACATTGTATTTGAAAAAAAATAATAAATACTATAAGAATGTATATGTTGCAGAAGAGGAAGTAAGTGAGGAAGAGGATAGCGATTTGTGTGCTGGTCAAATTGAGAAAGTAGAACCCTCTACTAGTGAGGAAATATATGAACATTATAGTGTTCATCCTTTGCATTCAAAGGAAGTCATGGGGAATGCTATTGAGTTGTTTCAAATGAAACAAGCCAAAGGGAGTCCCATTAGTGTTTGGGAGGAAAGTTTGGAAGCTCGGTGTTTCCCACAGCTTTTTCCAACAGGTCAGGGAGGAAGATATGATGAGCGACCTCATCAAATTCCTGCTTCTGAATACCGGACTTTGCGATTGTATGCAGGAGATGCTAGGTTTCGACAATGCATTCCTTATTTGTTTCATCTCCTGTTTGAAAGCGATCTGTCTGGACTGTCATATGCAGTGAACCACATCTTGAAAAGTGGTATACACATGCAAAACATCTCGGCAAGTGATTTTATGGATAAAGTGAATGTCCAAGATAGTATTTTGGATTCTCACCTGATTAATCTCATGGCGTGTCAGCGTGGTACTAATGAGTACTGGTACTGTCGTCATGGTGATTTAAAATGTATGCTGAGGAACTTAGGTACTCCCACATGGTTCCTCACTCTGAGTTGTGCCGAGTATGGCTGGGAAGACTTACTTCAATTTCTACGAGAGGCAAATGCTAACGTAGAAAACATCGAATTCAAGACACCCGGAGAACTGTGCTCTTTGGATCCAGTCAATGTATGTAGGTACTTCAATCATAGATTTGAAGCTATGATGTCTTTCATCATGAATAAGAAGAATCCACCTCTTGGAGAGGTGTTGGATTTCTTCTGGAGAAAGGAGTACCAAGCAAGAGGTGCTCCTCATATACATATGTTGCTGTGGATCAAGGATGCACCTAAATTTGGAACGGATCCAGAAGACTCAGTGATGAGTTTCATCCAACAGTATTCTACGTGTGCTGTTCCAAACGCAAAGGAGAAGAAAAGCCTAAGAGAAAAAGTTCTGCGTTTCCAAAGCCATCGATGTGGAAAGTACTGCCGTCGTAAATTCCGAAACAAAGACAAGTTCTACACCAAATGTCGTTTCGGCTTTCCACGACCGGTGATTTCTAAAGGAAGAGTAAACAGTTTGATGTCTTCGCTGCGACATAATGTGATGAAGAAATCACCTAAAAACACTTACAATTTGAAGAGGAACGAAGAGTCCAAGTACATCAACGACTACAACCCGGTGATTTTGTCCATGTGGAATGCTAACATGGATATACAGTTTGTGGCTGATAACTGTATGGCTGTGGCTCGGTATGTGACGTCTTACATCACCAAAAAAGAGAAGACAGAATTGAAGGATATGTGGGAGGACATTTCCCATGAAAAGAGCCTCAGCAAGAAGTTGTACAGTTTCAGTCTGAAGATGTTGTCGCATCGAGAAATCGGAGCGTACGAATGTTCTGACCGGTTGTCTTCAGCAAGTCTCTATGCCAAGTCCAGGAGTATCGTTTGGGCGAGTCTTGGTCTTGCTGCAACGCGTAATCGAGTTCTCAAACCTGTGCGGGAAATTGAGTATTTGGCGGAAAAGGAGCCAAACAGTACCGACATTTTGAAGACAAACATGTTGGATACATATTATCCAAATCGAAGCAGTCACCTAGAGAATGTTTGTCTGTATGAGGTTCTGCAAAATTACATGTTCAAGAGGAACATCAAAGAAGATACTGAGAAAGGAGTGTATGCTGTAATAGGAAGTGAGGGATGTCTGGTCAAGCAAAGAAAATGCCACTTGATAAACCATCGAAAATTGAGTGGCGAATCTCCTGAAAAAAAGGAGTTTTTCTATTTAGCACTTTTGCAACTTTTCAAGCCTTGGCGTGCAGAAGAGGAACTGCTTGGAGATTTCCTCTGTTACGAAGACTCTTTCAATGCCGCCAAGGAGACCATAGAATGTCCTGCTTTTCCCAAATATGTAGAAATGTTGAATGCGGAAATTGAGCAGGAAGCAACGATTGCAGCCGAGATTGCCAGAGACAGTTCTCAGGACAGTCAGAGTTCTGCTTCATTGAGTCAGGATCCACTAGGAGGACCTCTTATTGAAAATGAAGCTGCCACTGCTATGAATGAGGTGGAAAGAGCCATGGCACATGCTCAAGAGGATGCGGTTAACTTAGAAGAGTTGGAAAGGCAACTCAACGTTGAGCAGAGGAAAATATATGACGAAGTTACCATGCAAATTGATCATGGATTAAGTCATGATAAGAAAGAGTGCTCATGTACGTCGTTGAAGCCTGTCCGACTGTACGTGAGTGGAGAAGCGGGAACTGGAAAAAGTTTCCTCATTAAAGCAATTTCATGCTATTTGCAGGAAAGGACAGAGTCATCGCTGTCTTGTGTTGTCACTGCTCCAACTGGACTGGCAGCACATAATATTAAAGGGATTACTTTACATCGTTTACTGATGCTGCCAGTGGAGCATGACAACAAATTAGAATATCACAAGCTATCTGGAGATGCTTGTTTTGAAGTTTCAAGAATCTTGAGGAAAATGAAACTTCTTATCATTGACGAAGTAAGCATGGTTTCCAATGTCATGCTTGCCTTTGTGCATTTGAGGATGCAAGAAGTTCTCAAAACAGAGTATGATGTGTTATTTGGTGGCAAACACATCATTGTTTTCGGAGATCTTCTGCAGCTGACACCAGTGAAAGGGCAACCTGTGTTCAAAATGCTCACGCATGAAGATACCAGGAAGTGCCTAGGCAGCATTGGCAACGTCAATATATGGTTAAACTTCAATTATGCTGAACTGCATGAAAATATGCGTCAGGCAAAGGATGAAGTTTACAAGACTATTCTACAAGATGTTAGAATTGGAAAAGTGACCGAGCATGGGAAAGAAGCTTTACATGCACGATTACTGTCAAATTTATATCCAGAACAAGATGTTGTGCCTGAGAATATTTTTCAGAAAATTACTGATAAGAAATCTGGAATATGTTTGATGCCAACTCTTGCAGAATGTGCCAAATTTAACAACAAAATGTTGCATTTAGAAAAGCAAGAGATTGTGAAAGTGGAAGCTATTGATAGAGTAGAGCATATGGGATCAACAATTATTTTGTCTGAGAATCTGAAAACAAAATTGGATTCATTAGAGAAGAGTATATCTAAAACTGCAGGTTTTGAAAAGACTCTGAATGTGTGCTTGAACTGCCGTATAATTTTAAGAAGGAATTTACATGTTGAAAGAGGTCTGGTAAATGGATCAATGGGTAATGTTGTTGATTTTGTGAAATACAGAAATAGAGATGGAATTGAATTTTTAAAAATTAAATTTGATGGCATTGAGGAAGTACAGCTAATTGCTCGTTGTTCTGCTAGATTTTTGCTTGTAAAAGACTTATATGTTCGCCGTAAGCAGTTCCCTGTTTGCTTGGCATATGCGGTGACAATTCATAAATCGCAAGGTTTAAGTGTAGACACTGCATTGGTGAATATTGGCAGTTCTGTGTTCAAGGAGGGTATGTCATATGTGGCATTGTCACGAGTTAGAACTTTATCGGGATTGTACTTGATTGAGTGTGATGTCAGAAACATTTGTGCAGATCTAGATTGTGTTAAGGAATACAATAGGTTAAGAAGAGAGTATGCGCCACATTTGCCTCAGTTTCCTTTGTTTGAGAAACGTCTGGTAGGCCGGAAACGAAGAAATGAGAACAATACTGGGGAGGTTGTAGCAAAAAGAAAAAAAGTGAATGAACCTAAAATTACAAGCAGAAACAAAGAGGATTCTGTTGAAGATGTTGTTGGTTTTCAGTTTGAAAACAGTTCTGGTGTCAACTGCTATGCTAATGTAGTAATTAATGTTTTGTTTTCTCTAAAAAATGTAAAAGAAGAGATTGTGGTCAATTCTGATCAAAGATTTTGCAGTTTGTTAAATTCTGTGTTAGAGAAATGTACCACTGATAGAAGAAACATAGAAAGTGTGTCTGAAATTAGAAATCTGTTAGATAGATGTTCAGGCCAAACACAATTCTCTCAAAATATTCAGCAAGATTGTCAGGAGTTTTTAATGTATATGCTTGATGTATTACATGCTGAAGGTGTAGATGTAGATCAGCTGTTTGGGCTTTCTTATCAATGGCAGCATGACTGCGAGAACTGTATGGTATCAAGTACTACTAGTGTAGACTCAGAAAGATTTATATATTTAACTTTGCCAGACAGTAAATCAGTCTCCTTTAATAAGCTAGTAAAAGCTGCTAATCACAACATGGAGTGTAGCCAATGTAAATCTGAAATGATGTCCACATTATTTATACGAACATATGGCCAGTACGTCATTTTAATGTTCCAACGATGTAGGCCTGATGGAACAAAATTGACAACTTTAATAAAAAAATTTGTAGCTTCGCAGTTGTCAATATCAGGAAGGACTTTTGTAACTACAGCAATTATATATCATGACGGCCCTTCAATATCATCAGGACATTACACAGCTTATTTAAAGTCTAGAAATGGCTGGTCATTCTGCAATGATTCTGTTTTAATTTTCAAAAAAAAATTGCCGTATGACCTTAAAAACTCTTACCTGGTGTTTTTAAAACCAAAATTTTAGGAAAATAATCTCGGGATATGATCTGTGGAATTTCAAGAAGTTCTAATGGCTCCTACACAATTTGGCCTTGAGGATAAGTGTAGTTCAGAGACATAACTTCTAATCATAGGATTGGACATCATGGAGATGTATGTGCACTTTAAATGAGTTCAGAAAAACTGTTTCTTTTCATAAGCTAATTGAAGCAGCCAATCAAAACATGGAGTAGAGGGAATGTAAGTCTGCAATGCTGTCTACTGTTTTACATTGCTTTGTGATTAAAAGTGATGTAGAGAATTAAATAATTGTAGTACTCATAGAGGTAGTGTAAGTCTGCTTCATATTAAGCAGTATCAGTGTCATAGGAAATGTAGAACATGACTGAGCAAGAAGGGGAAGATATTACTATTCCAGGATTGTGAAAATGATCTTCAACATTTTAATTCTGAAAGTTGCGGAAATGCCAAATGATGGGATTGGCTTACAAGAAATCCAAGAGTTATAAATATCTCTGACTAGATTTGGCCTTGTGGAAAATAGTGGTAGAGAGCAAGAAGTCATTTATTGCATGTAACGTGTTTTTAAAAACGATGGAGGTTTTCTTTCAGAAAGTGGCGGGCTGAAAGTAATAACAGCACAAAAGAGTGTAAGCTGTTCATAGGACATCCTTGGACGTCATGGAAAGTAAGTTAACTTTAAGGAGTTCTGAATTTTAATTTCTGATGTTGTATGGGTTTTTTAAACACAATCATTTTGATTGTGTTTTTTTTTCCCCGCTGTTACATGATGAATACCTTCAAGTCACTGTTTTTAGTGAATTTTGATACATTCTGAGAACAGCAAAAATAAACCATTTAACATGTATAATTAATTCTGTACTGTTTGCATTTATGATGTATATGTAGAACTGTGTAGGAGGCATGGAGAAGGTGAGTTTTCTGTAAGTGTTAAATTTATTGTATGCAGTGCTGCACTTCTACGTATTCTTTCATATGCTGGACTACATCTGCACAATGAGATACCTAAGCAAAGGAAACACAAGTGATGTGATTGTGAAATGAGCAAAATAAATTGCACATATTTCAATTACATCACCTGTGTTTCCTATCATTACGAATCACATTGTGCAGATCAAGTTTAGGTCTGTCCAGGGAAACATAGGAGGTTTCTACTTTGTTGAAGAGTGCAGTGGACATGACTCACTTCATTAGTAGACTTTCACAGATATTATCTCCTCTGTACACTTCAACAAGTGTAAATCTCATCATGAACTCTGAGTAGGCCTCACCTCAAACAAATCTCTGGATAGGAGACATGTTATTGGCATACTGAAGCGACACTTTTCTGAAACAAGAGCAATGCAAAAGATGCACCATGTTTTAAGATAGGCCTCACTTCATCTGCATCAAGATACTGTTAGTTTAAAATGTATATCTTTAGGATTGTGTAGAGGACCTGGAGAAGCAGAAGCTTCTGTCAGTGTCAAAGTTGTTGAAAAACTATTTGTCCTTCAATATTTTCCCTTGTCTTTTGTAATTTTTAAATACATATTTTAATTTTTTTCAAATGTTGGTTCTCTCTTTCACAGATTGAAAGTATAGAAATAAAATGTGATTAATATAACGGCAATTACAAGGTAAATAGTTGTACTCTTTTCGTTACATTTCTATCACATTCACCTACTATTAGATCCACTGCTTCACTTCTTTAATCCTCAGTTTCCTGCCTTTGCTACTTTCCTCATTCCTTTCTCTATTACCTATTTACTCAACTCCTTCCACTCTTTTTCTCAGTCCCTCTGTTCTCATAGTTCCTCAGTCTTGTTCACTCACTCCATCTCTATTACTCTTAGTGTCTGTGAATTACTTTCCCAACTTTTTTTTTTTTGGACCGCTTCCTGGGAAGTTGCCCGGTTCGCAAACTAGCAGCGTTATGGCAGTCCACCATTTTGTGTTTCGGTCGAATCAAGATACAAGATGGAGGGCAAATAATGTTCAGAATGGGTAGAAGGGGGCACGGTAGATGTATCTTGACCCCCTTGGTTTTCTGAGGGTGGCTGAGGAGGACCATAGTTCTTCACTCTTGTTCACTCTCTCTGTTTCTATTAATGTCACTGTTTATGCCTGATCAAAAAAATGTTTTTTAAAAAAGAACAGTAACTATAAGGGAAGGAAATAGACAGTTATATTAAAAGAAAGACAGCTATAGGGAGTAAACTAAGGATACTGTTACCCACAATCCACTGCTGTTGATGTTACTGACCATGTCATGAATGATGTAATATGTGACATCATCAGCAGTGGATTGTAGGTAACAGTATCCTTAGTTTACTCCCTAGAGCTGTCTTTCTTTTAACATAACTGTCTGTTTGCTTACCTTATACTTACTGTTCTTTTTTTTAAAAAATATTTTTTTTGGTTAGCTTCCGGTACGCGTACCGGGTAGCGCTCCGGGAGCGAACTAAGAGAAATAGAGGTTGGCAGAGTTCCAAATATTCTACCAATTTTTTTATAATGGGGAGTTAGTTCTGAAAAGAACTTTTTTTTTTATGTTTTTGTTGTTTTATATTTTTTTTAGTATTTTTTGAACATTTTTTTACTTTTTTTGTATTTTCTGAACGTTTTTAAATTTTTTTTGGTTTTTTTGGGGGGGGGGGGGAAACAAAAACGATCCATTATAAAGGGCTCAACAGGAGCAAAAAAAAAAAAAAAGAATTTATTTTTTGGTGCGTCTCGTACAAACATTAATATGATTTTGAATTGCTCGCAAAATCAAAGTGATGCTACTTTCTCTGTAGCAGATGAAAGTGCCACATTCCACGCACACTTGCTTTACGTGCCCAAACAACATTTGGATGTTTGCGATCATCTCCCTCGCCTCTGGTCCCGACACCTCTGGAACCACCGATCTTCTTGCCATTGGGAGGGGATTTTGTTGTTCGTCACGTAGCTGGGCAGCACTATAATTATTTGGGTGCCACCTACTCATATGCCGATGCATAGTATGATTGCCATAACTGTATTTTTTATCAGTGCCCCTTGACAATCTATCACCGCATATGCGGCAAAACACGTAACGTGCATTCACTTTCTTTTGCCCCTCAGGAATTCTGTAGAATTGCCAGATATAATTCTCCTTTCGATTGTACCTCCTGGGCTCCTCTGGCAAAAACTCATGCTCTTCCTCCTCTTCCTCCTCTTCCTGTTCTTCCTCTTCTTGCAAAATTACTTCTGCAGGTGGTCCTCTCTTTCTTGGATTTGGTGGAGGTGGTGGGCTAGCACCAGCTGAAGCTACTAATGAAGCCATCACAAAGTATCAATAAAGGGTCTTTCTCTCACCAAGATGAAAGTCAGAGTGATGAAAGAAGGAGGGGTTTTCATCATTTGGGAAAAACAAAAGTTCTAAACCAATGAAAAGTGTCCATTTTAGATCACATGACCTTGTATTACATCATTAGGAAACCAAAAGTGAAATGAACCAATGAAAAGTGTTATTACCGAGTCACATGACCTGCTATGTTTACATTACGCGGTCGGCGCCGCGCCGCGGATCGCTTCCGGTTCGCGTACCGCTGCGCTTCCGGGTACGCGAACGTAGCACGTAATATGACGTATTACGCGAGAACGCGAAACGTCATGCTGACGCGAAGCGTCGCGATGTTGTTTTGTAACGCGAGAGGTGCGCAAAAGGAACGTTTACCAGTTCGCGTACCGGGTCGCGCCTCCGGATTGAGCTAACGGGAAGCTAACCGGTACGCGTACTGGGAGCGAAACAAAAAAAAATAAAAAAAAAATTGTATAAAAAACATGTAAAAAATATTTTTCTTTTTAAAGAATAATACATTGTAAAGGTTTTGATATTAGCTATTAAAAAACCAATGAAATTCACTGAAAAAACCATAGGTTATACACCATATATAGTTAGGAATTAGCATTTAAAAAACCTTATTTTACTCACACAAAACCAATGAAATTCCATATATAGTTAGTTGTACTAACTATATATCACGCACCCGCAATCCACTGCTGATGATGTCACATATTACATCATTCATGACATGGTCAGTGACATCACTGATGACATCACTGATGACATCTCAAATGACATCACTGATGACATCACTGATGACATCTCAAATGACATCACTGATGACATCACTGATGAAATCATTCATGTGATAATACGATGAACCTCTTCAGACTGTAATATAACCTTAGATACACTCAGTGTAAACACAGACTCACAGATTGTCACTCATCCATGAAGTTACACACACACCTAGACAGTCATGCAAACAATCAATCACACCTCCGTTTCCTTAACTATACAGTTAAACACACCTTACTTATTCAAACATATACTAAAACATATTTACTCACTTATACAATCCTGGATACAAGTTCACAATGATCCATACAGCCACTCACACATTCACTGGCTCTTATGCACAGTTATTTATATATGTCAACTCTCACATGTACTGTATTTTACATATGTACTTAATTTGACATGTAGCACTGAGATATCTATTCACTCACCAATACAGTCATGCACACAGTCAACCGCCCATACAGCTGTTTCCAACATGCACTTTTGAATCCATACATCTATGCACAGAGTCATACACTTCCCAGCCACCCACACACACACTCAGTCTCCCATACAAATGCTTGTGCAACCAATCAATAACCTATATAGTTACTCATATAGCTACTGATCAACACATGCAGCAGTTTACAGAACAACAGACATAATGATGCACAAATTAAGACAGTTTAGTCACTAACCCATGCACTCAGTGAGACACATTTAATCACTCACTCATACATTCAGTCATGCACCTACTAAATCCTTCGTCCAGACACTTATACATCGACTCATTCATAAATATGTAAGACATATTTTAACTTTACAGAAAAATACAGTCACTGGATGTTGTCATCAGTGATGTCATCAGTGATGTCATTTGAGATGTCATCAGTGATGTCATCAGTGATGTCACTGACCATGTCATGAATGATGTAATATGTGACATCATCAGCAGTGGATTGCGGGTGCGTGATATATAGTTAGTACAACTAACTATATATGGAATTTCATTGGTTTTGTGTGAGTAAAATAAGGTTTTTTAAATGCTAATTCCTAACTATATATGGTGTATAACCTATGGTTTTTTCAGTGAATATATATATATATATATATATATATATATATATATAGTCAGAAGACGATTATTTTGAAGATTTATTAACAAATAGAGTTAACCTTAGTGCCCCGTACTTAAAACCACCTTTGGTTTCACAGATTGTACATGAGATCACTACAGAAAAGGTACTACAAGAGAAAGAAAGGGAAGCAATAAATAAACAGCGTAATGAATTAATTCAGAAAATAACTCGACTGAATACAAGTCCCGAAGCCCTAATGATACCAGTAACTATAGGTCCCATTGTTTCCTAATTTTGAGACAAGCAACCTAGTCCTAAAACTCCTGTTCTGACTAACCCATTGTACAACCCAGAAAAGAAAATATAATAGTAGATGACCAGGCAAGTGAGTGCGAATCAGTAATTTCCCTGATGGATTTACCTACAAAAGAACCAGTGGGTGACTCACTCAGGAAGATTACTCCTGGATGCTCAATACAGATTGAAAGCTCCACAGGAACGAGAAGTGCTACTGTAGTAACCCCTGAAGAAATAGAAAGATGGATACAAGAGAAAGAAAAGCCAAAGTCACAGTCAAAGGTATTAGACATTTTTAAACTAAGAGTAGAATTCGAGGAAATGGTAGCTGGAAATGTAGGATTGGAAAGATTGAATTATTTTAGTGAAGAGTTATTGTTCATATGCACAAGCATTACCCAAAAAACGAAAATATTCCATGAGAAATTAATGAATTTGACCTCAGAAATGGGAATTGACATAGGCAAATCAAAGGTGTTGCAGAAACCTTAAAAAGCTGATTTTTTTTACAAAAATTAGGAAAACATGAATGTGTTAGGACGGAACCTGCAGATAAAGGAATTATTGTCATTCTTACAAAAATGAGGAGACTTAGACATATGGAAAGCTAGATGGACAAAGAAAAAAGAGGAGGCACAGGCAAATTGTACTACATCTGAGTATTTATTGAAAGAAACAGAGAAAGTTGAAACATTGTGCCCAATGAGAGAAGTACCACGAGGAGGTTATGTACATGTCCCAATGTCCCGGCAGGATATTTTATCATTTACAAATGATTTTCCTAAACTCAGAGAGAAACAAGTAGACTGGTACAGACAAGTAAAAAGGTTTGTCAAAGTTTCAAAAGTACTGCTAACAGATTTAGATGGTTTATTTGATATAGTTTTCCCTGCAGATTTATGGACAGAATGCAAAATTATAGTAGATTGGCCAAATGATGAATACCCTAGTGATCCAAATACAGGAGCTCGTCAGATGAAGTAATAAAAAAATATAATCAGGTAATAACTTATTTGAAAGGAAAGGTACCCCCAAAAGAGACAGATTGGACAAAAGTAAACAGAACAACCTAAGACAAGGATTAATCCGTACAAGCATATTATGAGTGTCTTTTGCAAGTATTCAAACAGTATAGTGGGTTGGAAAATATTGATAATAAGGATATGACACATTTTATATATCGTTTTGTGTTTGGACTAAAACCAGAAATGACACAAATGATTAAAGAGCATAAATTATGTTGGCAGGCAAAGCCTATCAATGAAATTCTCAAGTGTGTAAAATACTGTGGAGATGAAATCGATAATAGGCGAAAGAAATTAGAAGAAAAAGTAATGTGGGCTCAAGTAAAATTGGCGGAACAGCAGGAACTCCAATTAAGACAGCAGGCAAATAACCAAGGAAGAGGGGAAGGTCAGAGTGAAAGTACTGGGGGCAAACCTAGAAGCAGAATGAGCAAAGAAGAGGCAAAGAAAAAGTTTCCCTGTCACCTGTGCGGATAATGGGGCATTGGAAAAATTGGTGTAAATTAATACAGAATAATAGTGTCCAAAATAAAAATTTTAATCCACAGACGCAGAATGAAGTATCAATAAGGCAGACGCAACAGGTAATAAAAAATCAGTTACCACCTGCCCCTATGCCAGATTTTGTGAGTCAAGGATACAGGGCAAACACCGGATTCCGGGAGGGAAGTGGTAAGAAACATACAGTAACACCACAGTTTCTTTCACAGGACACATTTTTTGAAAACGAGTTAGCTTGACGGTGCCTGAGAGGGGGGGAGAGGAATGCGTACTTGGTGCATTCCTACCGATAGATCAGTCAGGTCCTTACATAAACGGTAAGGTTGAGGGTAATGACCTCACCTTCCTGTTGCACACTGGTGCTACCCGTTCTACTGTGAGAACAGCAAACATCCCAAACCTACCCCTCTCGGGAGAAGCGATCCAAGTAGTGTGTGTTTCTAATAAACAGATTAGGACTCCTATCACAGAAACAATGGAGGTGTGTATTAGTAATTTTAAAGAGATGCACAAATTTGATGTGTGCGACTCCAGCCCTGTAAACTTGCTAGGAAGGGAATTATTATGCAAAATGAATTGCACAATCTTTTGCACAAGATTAAATCAGACCGAGGGTCTCATTTTTATAATGAAATAATTGTATTAATTTGTGAAGCATTCAAAATTGAGCAAAAGCTGTACTGTGTATAAAGCCAAGAGGCTTCTGTAGTGGTAGAACAACTGAATGGCACAATCAATTCTAGATTGGGAAAGATGTGTGAATCTACCCAATTGGAATTGCCTGATGCTCTACCTCTTTTCCTGATGGGACTCAGAAGCATACCAGACAAGAAAACAGGCTTTAGTCCCCATGAGATACTCAAGGGAAGGGCAATGAGGCAAGCATGTGTGCCAGGACACAACCTGTTAAATATATCTGATGAATTGATATTGGAAAACAGCAAAGAGCTGGCTGACCAAGTGCGTTCTATCTCTCACCAGGTTGGGGAAGACGCTGTGGCCAGACATTCAACTCCAGCACATGATTTGAATCCAGGAGATTGGGTAGTGATAACAAATCACACTCTGGAATCTTGCCTAGCACCAAGGTGGGGAAAACCATATCAAATAATATTGGTTCCCACCACAGCTGTGAAGTGCAAGGGAATCCCAAACTGGATTCATGCCAGCCATACCAAAAGAGTGACAGAACCTGACGAAGCAGAGGCTGAAGATTTTACAGCTGAAGGATCTCATGTGGTTGATTCTGAGGTAGCTGATGAAGAACAACCGAGCACAAGTCAGGATGAATGGATTCCAATAGTCGACGTACCTGAAGTGACAATAAGAACAAGAAGCCAAACATATTCAGATAGTCAGAGTGATAGTGAGGATGAGACAGGAATAGAAGAACGCACTCAGATGACAGAAAACAAAATCAATATCCAATCTGAGGAGGACCAGATAAGGAAAGAGAAATGCACTCATACAGAAGAAAACAGCAATAATACTCCTGAGTCTGAGGAGGGACAGTAAGGTACTAGAGAAAACGCTCAGGCAGAAGACAATAAAGAAATTACAAGACCTGGGCAGGACCAGACAGGTATGAAGAAACGTCTTCAGGAAGAAGAAGGAGAACAAAGCAAAAGTAAAAGCCAAATCCAACAAACTCCTGAACAGGGTCAGACTAGTGTAGACGAACACATCCAGGCAGAAACGTAGGAGGTAATAAGCCCTGGACGAAATCAGATAGAGAGGAATTTAGAAGACAAAAATAAACAAAGTGTGCCACAACAAAACAGAATCAAAAGAGCATTTGAATAAAATAAAAACACAGTGCCAGCAAAAAGACTCAGAAAAGGTGATACTTGGCCTAGTGTTATTAAGAGACTGTGGGTTAGTTTGTCATAGCTGGAAGTTGCCTTGGTAAGGTTAACTGTCACAGGAACAGACCCTGAGGCTTTTCCTGAGTCAGACATGACTCTAGTGTGGTGTAAGTGATGCACCTACCTACACTAAGTGTTTCCCTACTGTACCTTGCTAGTGAGTTGTAGTCAGGGTGTGCTACTCCCTTTAATCTACAACTACTAAGTTCAGTAGAACTTAAATATGCTAAGCTTTTGATTTATATGTACCTAGAGGTACTTGATGTGATCTTTCAATTTGATAAAAAGATTGTAATGGTAAAACAAACAGCACGCTCAAATCTGTACCGCTGCTCACCAATGTGAGAAGTTGGCATGATATATGATGTTTCCAATTCTGGAACCACCTTGTATCAGTCCAAACAACCCTTATGGTGTGTGGTTGTAAGTCAACCTTATTAGACAAGCTATCTTAGGGGTAGCATGGACTAAGCAGCCTAAAGGCTTAACTTAAGAGGTCGTGTTAAGCGAGCTGTTTTACCACATACAATCCTGTAATATCAAATGAAAGGACACCACACAAGTATATATTATACAAATATATGTATTTATTACTAAAAACAATCCCCAGTATTCTTTATGAATAAAGGGGCACAAGCGTTAAATCAAAAGCACAGTATAACATACAAAGTTGCACAATTTTGGATGAGGCCTAGGGGCCACTCAAACCATATACTAAAAAAATGGTATAAGAGATACCACTCAATCAGTGGTTAGGCCTAGGGCCTAGGGAATCACTGGGAGCAGTCAGGACTAGCAATGCTGAAGTCGGGAAAAGCCCGCGGGATTCGGGTGCAGCACGTAAAGTGCGGCTTGCACCAATGTAAAGTCAATGGTTCGTAAAAGTTACACAAAGAGAGTTTAAGGACACTTCCGCTGAACCTAGAGGAACAAAACTTAAGACACAGACCCTAGAGGTGTGTACCAGTGTGGGAACACCGGCGTTGCAATGTTACCTCACCCACAGGAAGTGGGTGCACAGGGTCGAAGTTGAGACGGGTTTCGTCACGCAGGTTCTTGGTGCTTGGAGCTGAAAGGGCTGCAGGCGAGGTGAAGGAGAAGTGTCCGTTGGAGTCCAAGGGTGGACTCAAGTCGAAACATACCTGAAAGCAGAGGGGACAGAGTCTGGGTCACTCAGCAGTGACCAGGGTGGAACCAGGACGGAACCAGGCAATGTCGGGCGCAATCAGGTGGTTGTTGAGGAGCTTCTCTCCACTGCCACATGGGCTCTGGGGCATCTGCGACGTCTAGGAGTGGGTCACGATCTGTCCCACGTAGGCTCTCACCGTCAGCGCTGTCGGCTTCAAGATTGGAGCAAACAACACTTGGCAAGAGCAATCCACGCGAAACCGGGAGATTGCTTCTCACTCAAACCAGGAGGGTCAGAGTGGGGGCTCCTTTTCAGCGGAGCTGGTGCAAATCTGGAGCAACCAGAATCGCAAGTCGAATTTCAAGTTTCGTCGGTACAGGGGCCACAAGCCAGCTGGCAATTGAGCGGACCAACGCGTTGAGCCAAAAGAAGCAGAAGGGCCCCACGCAGCACTCGTCGAGTGTGGAGGGCTGAACTTCAGTGCAAGAGTGGCTCAGGGTTGGGGCTTCTCAAACCCCGTTGTACAGCTTCGAGGGTCACTCGTGGGCTGCACGGTCAGCGTCTCGTGGTCTTTCCAAGATGGCGTGCCCCACGCTTTCGGTCGCCTCCACGGGTCTCAGCTCTGCAGGGACTGTGGATCGGGCTGTTAGAAGGCAGGCAAGCTTGATCTCGTCGATCTCTGTCGCTCGAGTTCCGGCGGGAACTGCAACAAAGCAGACGTTGATGGCTGGATGGTGCCTGTTTGCACAGGGTAGTCACTCCTTGACCACAAGGGAGATTCTTCAGTCTTCTACGTCGAGTAGGATGTCGAAGGGTCCAGAGTTTCGTTTCTTATGTTTCATCAGGATAATCTGAAGTGCATTGGCACTGCTCCCATTCTTATACCAATCTAGGGGGCTGGACTACCTGCTAGGTCCCCTCCTATGGGTGGGACCCAGGAAGTGGGTGGATACACCCCCTTCCTTTGATCCAGGCCGCGCTGGCACGAGGGCTGGAGTGCCCCAGAACCGGTTTAGCCGGATTATGCAAGGGGCAGCCTTGTGCGCCGCCAGCACTGTCTGGTTTCTTTCAAACCTCCCTGCTACAATCCACTATCTCCTGTCTGGGGGGTTGTAACAACGCCCTACGACAGGAAACCCTTTGTCCAGGCCCCCTTGGCTGAGTTTCGGTCAGCTACAGGGGGTCAGACCTGTGTCTGTGGCAGAAGCATCCATTTTGTGGATCTGAAGCTCTTTTAAAATTAACCGCATTTCAGTAAAGTAACATGTCTTCTTCCTCTAGAGGGGTGGAATACTATCCCCGTCGCCAGAACTGGCGAGGGGATAGTATTCCAAATTGTATGACACCTTACACGACATGTTTTGATAAAGCCAAACCAAAGTTGCTATATAACCGCGAGGATTATAATGCACTTAAGAGTATATGGTATGGCATTATCCTGAAACAGCTTAGGGAGTTGTTCCCGACAGCTGCAGATAGGCTCAGCTCATGCTAGAGCTCCATCTCACATTAAACCACGCACTCTGCCTCCAGGATTGATGAGGCCTTCCATAGGAGTGGCTCACAGGTTTATATGTGTCCAGATATAGGTTTAGATATAGGTATACTATATCTAAGCAAGGGGTGATTACACCACCTTACCCCAGCCGAGTGATCAGCCAGTTGTGTCAATTTAAGAACCAGCCAGGGGTGGCAAAAGATATGCTGCAGCCCCTGGTAGGCCTTGGTGGCACCTATGCCCTGGGCACCTATAGTGCATGGTACAGGGTCTGACAAGGAGTCCATTTCCAATTATGGTATGTACCTAGGGTACATGGAATCCATGTTACAGAGAGAGCAGATGGTCTGGGGCCCTGATTAGCAGGGAACCAGGCCAACTAAGTCAAAAACCAGCTAAACACAAGGCAAAAAATCTAGGGTAACCATAGTCAGGTAGCCACCTTCCTACGGACAATAAATGAAGAACCAGACCAATTAGACTAAATAACAAGCCAGTCTAGACCATCCACAGAGAAACCCAGAAGAAGAAGTCCACGCTTGAAAAGACTGAATAATAAATTCAAAGGTCCTGAATGGACCTATATGATTCTTGAGGACTTTGAGAATCTAGAAATCAGTGATGAGAATAATGAGGAACTGATTGCTGATCCAATTAATGAAGAAGGCTAAACAATTAATTTGATACATATCTTACTTCAAATATGTTCTGTTTTCCCAACTTAATCTGACAGAAAATACTTCTGCTCACTCTGTACCTTAAATCCTCTGTGCTTGTGTCATCTATTTTTCCCATTAACCCCCCCTCCCCCATGCCTCTTCCCCTGACCCTACCCTCCAACACTTAGGACCCCCCCATAAGTACCCACCAGGGAGCCTCCCTCTATCAACTGCTGCCGCTGGAAGAGCAGCCATCCAGAGAGGTCTCCACAAGAACCCCCATCCCTTCGTATTAAATCCCTGGCTTCTTTCCATGTCTTTCTTCCTCTTTTTTGTGACTTTCTTCCTCTTTCTGTAGTTCTCTTGCTTCTTTTTGCACGTCCTTTGCCTCTTTCTGCACCACATTTGCTTTTTTTGCACTTCTCTTGCCTCTTTCTACACCTCTCTTGACTGTTTCTGCATATCTCTTGCCTCTTTTGCAACTGTCTTATGTATTTTTGACCACACTTGCCTCTTTCTGTGCCTCTCTTCCTCTTTCTGCACGTTTTTTCTTCTTTCTTCACCTCTCTTGCCTCTTTCTGTACCAGTCTTGTCTCTTTCTGTACCTCTCTTCCCTATTTCTGTACTTGTCTTCTTCATTCTGCAAATCTCTTGCCTCGATCTGCACCTCTATTGCCTCCTTCTTTCCCACTCTTTCCTCTTCAAGTACCTTTCTTCCTCTTTCTGTGCCTTTCTTTCTCTTTCTGTACCCCTCTTTCCTCTTTGTGCACATTTCTTGCCTCTTTATGTACCATTCTTTCCTCTTTGGGCATGTCTCTTGAGTCTTAATGTACCTTTCTTCCTCTTTCTGTGCCTTTCTTTCTCTTTCTGTGCCTCTCTTTCCTCTTTGAGCACTTCCCTTGCCTCTTTATGTACCCCTCTTGCCTCTTTCTGTACATCTATTACCTCTTTTTGAATCTCTCTTACCTATTTTTGAAATGACCTGCCTCGTTCTGCACCTCTCTTGCCTCTTACAGTACCTCGCTTGCCTCTTTTTGTACCTCTCGTGTATCTTTATGCACCTTTCTTCCTCTTTCTGCATCTTTCTTCCTCTTTCTTTACCTCTCTTGCCTCTTTCTGTATCTCTCTAGAATCTTTCTTCACCTCTCTTTCTTCTTTATGTACCCTTCTTCCTCTTTCTGTAGTTCTGTAGCTTCTTTCTTCATGTTTCTTCCTTCTTTTTGTACCTTTCTTCCTCATTCGCACATCTCTTGTCTCTTTCTACACCTCTCTAGCCTCTTTCTTCACCTCTATTTCCTCTTTATGTATTGATCTTTTGCTTTCTGGGCCTTTTTCCTCTTTCTGTACCTCTCTTGCGTATTTGTGCACTTCTCTTGCCTCTTTCCGCAGTTCTCTAGCTTCTTTCTGCATGTCTTCCTTCTTTCTGCGCCACTCTTCTTCATTCTGGACCTTTCTTGCCTCTTTCTGCACTTTTCTTCTTATTTCTGCCATTCTCATGCTTCCGTCTGTATCTCTCTTGCCTCTTTCTGCACCTCTCTTGACTCTTTCTTCACTTCTCTTGCTTCTTTCTGAACTTCTCTTGCTACTTTCCACACTTTTCTTCCTCTTTTTGTGACTTTTTCCTCTTTCTCTACTTCTCTTGCCTCTTTCTGTGCTTCCCTTGTCTCTTTCTGCACCTCTCTTCCCTCTTTCTGCACCTATCCTGCTACTTTCTGTACCTCACCTGCCACTTTCTACACATCTCTATCCCTTTTCTGTACCTTTGTTCTTCTGTTAGCACCTTTCTTAATCTTTTTGCATTTGTCCTGCAACTCTCTTGCTATTCTATGCTTCTTTCTTACTCTTTCTGCACCCCTCTTTCTGCATATCTCTTGCCTCGTTCTGCATCTCTCTTACTTCCTTCTGCATGTCTCTTGCCTCTTTATGGACCTCTCTTGCCTCTTTCTGTACCTCTCTTGCCTCGTTCAGCTCCTCACTAGCCTCTTTCTGTACCTCTCATGCATCATTATGTATCTCTCTTGCCTTTTTCTACACCATTCTTCCTCTTTCTGGCCCTTTCTTCCTCTTTCTTTATCTCTTTTGCCTCTTTCTGCACCTCTCTTGACTCTTTCTGCACGTCACTTGCCTCTTTATACTCACCTCCTTCCTCTTTCTGCACTTCCCTTGCCTCTTTCTTTACCTCTCTTTCCTTTCATGTACCTTTTTTCCTCTTTCAGGGCCTTTCTCCCTCTTTCTGTACCTCTGTTGCCTCTTTTTGTACTTCTCTTGCCGAGTCTTTATGCACCTCTCCTGCTTCCTTCTGTACCTCTCTTGCCTCTTTCTTCTCCTTTCTTCCTCTTTCTGCAGTTCTCTTGCTTCTTTCTTCACCTCTCTAGCATCTTTCTGCACCTCTATTTCTTCTTTCCGCATTTCTCTTGCCTCTTTCAGCACCTGATGGAGCAAGGTTTCATAAGTACAGAAACTTGCTTGTATTCAATCCTCTCGAAATAACATGTAATTTATTAACCAATATGTTTTGTACACACAAATAATTGCACCACACAACATGTCTAGTATCTAGGGGAAGCTTACCTATGTGCTTTTATTAACAGTAACCTGAGTGTCTTAAAATGACCACCGAAAATGCAGGAACTTTTCTGCGCATGCGTCTGCCACATCTACGTGGTGTGACATATCTATGCTTTTGGTGGGAATTTCTTGCAGCTGCGCACTAATGCCAAGATGGCCACTTCATGTTTTACATTCTAATGCACATGCTCCTGCTCAAACTAAAACTTGTGTGTTCTGCTTAACTATTAATGCTATAGTTAAAATAAAGTAATGGGGTTAGAGTAGAAATAAGTGGTATACAGTGCATTAATTTATTTTCGTATTCTAATTTGTCTCTCTTTGACTTCTTTAATAGCTCGTATTTGGGCCTGAAGGGAGTCGCAAACTCCATTTTGAAAAGGTTGCATCTGTGCAGCTGAATACAGAAAGCCTTGAAGCCGCTGACATTGACACGCCGCCAAAGTCTAGACTTACTCACAATGTGCCTGGGAACCTGACCTTGTGACCCCAGGAGAGGAAGAAACTGAATGATTCTGAATACATTGTATATAAATTGAAACTAATATTGCTGGGTGGAATAAAATCATGGGAAAGTAAATTATGGGTGGGAACATTGATCAACTATATCAAATGAAAATGATCTCATACTAGTACTGTGTGATGACCTCTCTTCATCTTTCTGACCAATCAAATGAAGGGAACACATAGAATTTGCAAAATTAAGGGGGTGGTACACACTCTGAAATGGTATAACTAAGGTAGGCTTAGTCAGTTAGATTGTCTGACTTGTCACAGACCTGTCACTGACCCAACATATGCTGAAGGCGAATCGAGAGCAGGGTGTTAGTCGAGCACTCTGACAGAAGAATTGGGAGTTTTACCGAGGGAGAAGAATCAATCTACCCAGTTGGGTCCGAGAGTAGCCATAGAGAGGCTTGTGGTGCTGGTGTTGCACTTAGCAAAGGTTGCCTGTCCTGTCCTGCACCTGTCCGGTCCTATTGGCACCTGATTGGTCGGGAGCTTTTCTCTTGCCTCAGCCCATGGCCAGGGTTGATCCTCACACCATTCTAGGTAAATATAACCTGTGTGGTATGTCTTTGCACCGCTTCTCTTTTTTCACCCTTCCCAGGTACCAATTTTTAAAGGCATTTTCCTTAATCTTGCAAGATTTATGTTTTAATAGTTGTATTCTTACTTGCAAAGTCCCTAATTTCATTATTGTGGCCCTTGACTCATAAAATAGGACATAGATAAAGTGTTTGAAACTTCTCCTGAGTCTGTATTTTTTTTCCATGAAGGTAAATGTTAAATCGCTACCTATTGTTCTAACTCCCTGATCCTTAGATTTAGGTAAGTCATGGTGTACAGGTGTAAGTCCTTTTTTTTTTAATTTTTTTTTTATTTTCTGGCAGAGGTAATACATACAAGGATATGACAAAAATGAGGAATCCAACATAATTCTTTACAAAAAACAACCATTGTACATTTTAAATCCAATTATCAATTGGTAGCCATAGCTTCCGACCAAAAGTCTTCTTTTTGAGTCCTTTCAATTTGTAAACTGCTTTATCCATTCTATAAACATTTAGCAGCTTTCCCAACCATAACTCAAAAGTTGGTGGATCTGCATCCAACCATCTAGAAGTAATACAGGCTCGATAAATAGACATTCCCATAAACATAAAATGTTCTTGATCTATAGTTAAATTCCGAGAGGGAAAATAAACACCAAAAATAATAATAGTAGGATGGAGCGTAATCCGCACATGTAGCAAATTAGTCAGAAGCTTTTCAATCTTCTCAATATATACAGCAAGTTTAGAACAACTATAAAACATGTGAATTGAGTCGGCTGCTAAAGTTCCACAACGACTACAGTTAATGCCTTTTTGAGCTTTCCATTTTACCAGTTTTGCAGGTGTATAGAGGAGAGTAGGGGCTGCTATCCTATGGTCACCCCAAATTTTTGATTTTTGCTTCACTGGTTTATGACTTAATGTGGCTGTGGGTCTGCTAATCAGACCCACAGCCTGCTGTTCTCTCTCTAAATTGATGCCAATGCACATTAGGTGCATTACGAGATTGGAACTGGTTCACCTTATTGGCCCCTGTAACAGTGTACCCCAGGTACCCAGGGCATAGGTGCTTCCAAGGCCTACCAGGGGCTGCAGCACGTATTGTGCCACCCCTGGCCTGCCCTCCATATTTGACACAACTGGCTGATCACTCAGCTGGGGTAAGTCGGTGTAATCACCCCTTACCTAGGTATAGTATGCCTATATCTAACCTAAGATGGACACATATGTTCCTATCAGCCACTCCTATGGAAGGTCTCATCAATCCTGGAGGCAGAGTGCTTGGAAATATGTGAGATGGTGCTCTGGCATGAGCTGAGCCTGTCTGCAGCTTTCAGAACCAAGTCCTTTAGCTGTTCCATGATACTGCCATACCATATACTCTTAAGTGCATTATGAACCTCGCGGTTAAATGCTATCTTTGGTTTGGCTTTATCAAAACATGTTGAGTAAGGTGTCATACGAATTGGAATGGATGCTGCCACCACAGACACAAGTCTGACCTCCTGCTTCTGGGAGTCCTTCCAGCGAGGGAGGCTTGGACAAAGGGTTTCCGGCCTTGGGAGGTGCTAGCACCACCCCAGACAGGATTTTGTGTATTGGGTAGGACAGGGCTGAGTGGAATCAGACATGCCTGGGGCACACAAGGTGTCCCTGTGCATATGCCAGTTCAAACCGGTGCTGAGGCTCTCCAGCCCCAGTCTTGGCGCGAAGCTGGACAAAGGAAGGGAGCCAATTTGTAGAAACCATCGCAATGGACCGCACACCGCTAGCCCCTCCTCCGGATCGCCCCTAGGGACTCTGGTACATGTAGTTCTTGAGTGGTTCACCCATGTGGGTGCAAGTAGGTACTTGTTGAACTGATGATCTCTAGACCCGATACATGTCCCGGGTTTTCGGATATCGCCCGAGACATGGCTCGGGTTCCGGGATAACTTCCCTCATCAGTAGAGAAAATAGTTAGGGGTGGAAGAGAAGGCCGCCAAACAACCGTCAATGGCCTCGATGCCCGAACCGGCGCGCAGGTGCGTTGTCCAGGAGCCCGTCGGCTCAAAGCTCAAGGGAGCCAATTTGTAGAAACCATCACAATGGACCGCACACCGCTAGCCCCTCCTCCGGATCGCCCCTAGGGACTCTGGTACATGTAGTTCTTGAGTGGTTCACCCATGTGGGTGCAAGTAGGTACTTGTTGAACTGATGATCTCTAGACCCGATACATGTCCCGGGTTTTTGGATATCGCCCGAGACATGGCTCGGGTTTCGGGATAACTTCCCTCATCAGTAGAGAAAATAGTTAGGGATGGAAGAGAAGGCCGCCAAACAACCGTCAATGGCCTCGAAGCCCGAACCGGCACGCAGGTGCGTCGTCCAGGAGCCCTTCGGCTCAAAGCTCAAGGGAGCCAATATTTTGAAACCATCGCAATGGACCGCACACCGCTAGCCCCTCCTCCGGATCGCCCCTAGGGACTCTGGTACATGTAGTTCTTGAGTGGTTCACCCATGTGGGTGCAAGTAGGTACTTGTTGAACTGATGATCTCTAGACCCGATACATGTCCCGGGTTTTTGGATATCGCCCGAGACATGGCTCGGGTTTCGGGATAACTTCCCTCATCAGTAGAGAAAATAGTTAGGGGTGGAAGAGAAGGCCGCCAAACAACCGTCAATGGCCTCGATGCCCGAACCGGCACGCAGGTGCGTCGTCCAGGAGCCCGTCGGCTCAAAGCTCAAGGGAGCCAATTTGTAGAAACCATCGCAATGGACCGCACACCGCTAGCCCCTCCTCCGGATCGCCCCTAGGGACTCTGGTACATGTAGTTCTTGAGTGGTTCACCCATGTGGGTGCAAGTAGGTACTTGTTGAACTGATAATCTCTAGACCCAATACATGTCCCGGGTTTTGGGATATCGCCCGAGACATGGCTCGGGTTTCGGGATAACTTCCCTCATCAGTAGAGAAAATAGTTAGGGGTGGAAGAGAAGGCCGCCAAACAACCGTCAATGGCCTCGATGCCCGAACCTGCACACAGGTGCCTCGTCCAGGAGCCCGTCGGCTCAAAGCTCAAGGGAGCCAATTTGTAGAAACCATCGCAATGGACCGCACACCGCTAGCCCCTCCTCCGGATCGCCCCTAGGGACTCTGGTACATGTAGTTCTTGAGTGGTTCACCCATGTGGGTGCAAGTAGGTACTTGTTTGGGCCGACGGGCTCTTGGACGACGCACCTGCGTGCCGGTTCTGGCATCGAGGCCTTTGACTGTTGTGTGGCGGCCTTCTCTTCCACCCCTAACAATCTTTCTCTACTGATGAGGGAAGTTATCCCGAAACCCGAGACATGTCTCGGGCGATATCCTAAAACCCGGGACATGTATCGGGTCTAGAGATTCATCAGTCCAACAAGTACCAACTTGCACCCACCTGGGTGATCCACTAAAAAACTACAAGTACCAGAGTCCCGAGGGGCGATCCGGAGGAGGGGCTAGCGGTGTGCGCTCCATTGATGACGAAACACAATATGGCTCCCTTGAGCTTTGGGCCGACGGGCTCTTGGACGACGCACCTGCGTGCCGGTTCTGGCATCGAGGCCTTTGACTGTTGTGTGACGGCCTTCTCTTCCACCCCTAACAATCTTTCTCTACTGATGAAGGAAGTTATCCCGAAACCCGAGACATGTCTCGGGCGATATCCTAAAACCCGGGACATGTATCGGGTCTAGAGATTCATCAGTCCAACAAGTACCGACTTGCACCCACCTGGGTGATCCACTAAAAAACTACAAGTACCAGAGTCCCGAGGGTCGATCCGGAGGAGGGGCTAGCGGTGTGCGCTCCATTGATGACTAAACACAATATGGCTCCCTTGAGCTTTGGGCCGACGGGCTCTTGGACGACGCACCTGCGTGCCGGTTCTGGCATCGAGGCCTTTGACTGTTGTGTGGCGGCCTTCTCTTCCACCCCTAACAATCTTTCTCTACTGATGAGGGAAGTTATCCCGAAACCCGAGACATGTCTCGGGCGATATCCTAAAACCCGGGACATGTATCGGGTCTAGAGATTCATCAGTCCAACAAGTACCGACTTGCACCCACCTGGGTGATCCACTAAAAAACTACAAGTACCAGAGTCCCGAGGGGCGATCCGGAGGAGGGGCTAGCGGTGTGCGCTCCATTGATGACTAAACACAATATGGCTCCCTTGAGCTTTGGGCCGACGGGCTCTTGGACGACGCACCTGCGTGCCGGTTCTGGCATCGAGGCCTTTGACTGTTGTGTGGCGGCCTTCTCTTCCACCCCTAACAATCTTCCTCTACTGATGAGGGAAGTTATCCCGAAACCCGAGACATGTCTCGGGCGATATCCTAAAACCCGGGACATGTATCGGGTCTAGAGATTCATCAGTCCAACAAGTACCGACTTGCACCCACCTGGGTGATCCACTAAAAAACTACAAGTACCAGAGTCCCGAGGGGCGATCCGGAGGAGGGGCTAGCGGTGTGCGCTCCATTGATGACTAAACACAATATGGCTCCCTTGAGCTTTGGGCCGACGGGCTCTTGGACGACGCACCTGCGTGCTGGTTTTGGCATCGAGGCCTTTGACTGTTGTGTGGCGGCCTTCTCTTCCACCCCATACAATCTTTCTCTACTGATGAGGGAAGTTATCCCGAAACCCGAGACATGTCTCGGGCGATATCCTAAAACCCGGTACATGTATCGGGTCTAGAGATTCATCAGTCCAACAAGTACCGACTTGCACCCACCTGGGTGATCCACTAAAAAACTACAAGTACCAGAGTCCCGAGGGGCGATCCGGAGGAGGGGCTAGCGGTGTGCGCTCCATTGATGACTAAACACAATATGGCTCCCTTGAGCTTTGGGCCGACGGGCTCTTGGACGACGCACCTGCGTGCCGGTTCTGGCATCGAGGCCTTTGACTGTTGTGCGGCGGCCTTCTCTTCCACCCCTAACAATTTTTCTCTACTGATGAGGGAAGTTATCCCGAAACCCGAGACATGTCTCGGGCGATATCCTAAAACCCGGGACATGTATCGGGTCTAGAGATTCATCAGTCCAACAAGTACCGACTTGCACCCACCTGGGTGATCCACTAAAAAACTACAAGTACCAGAGTCCCGAGGGGCGATCCGGAGGAGGGGCTAGCGGTGTGCGCTTCATTGATGACTAAACATAATATGGCTCCCTTGAGCTTTGGGCCGACGGGCTCTGGGACGACGCACCTGCGTGCCGGTTCTGGCATCGAGGCCTTTGACTGTTGTGTGGCGGCCTTCTCTTCCACCCCTAACAATCTTTCTCTACTGATGAGGGAAGTTATCCCGAAACCCGAGACATGTCTCGGGCGATATCCTAAAACCCGGGACATGTATCGGGTCTAGAGATTCATCAGTCCAACAAGTACCGACTGGCACCCACCTGGGTGATCCACTAAAAAACTACAAGTACCAGAGTCCCGAGGGGCGATCCGGAGGAGGGGCTAGCGGTGTGCGCTCCATTGATGACTAAACACAATATGGCTCCCTTGAGCTTTGGGCCGACGGGCTCTTGGACGACGCACCTGCGTACCGGTTCTGGCATCGAGGCCTTTGACTGTTATGTGGCGGCCTTCTCTTCCACCCCTAACAATCTTTCTCTACTGATGAGGGAAGTTATCCCGAAACCCGAGACATGTCTCGGGCGATATCCTAAAACCCGGGACATGTATCGGGTCTAGAGATTCATCAGTCCAACAAGTACCGACTTGCACCCACCTGGGTGATCCACTAAAAAAACTACAAGTACCAGAGTCCGGAGGGGCGATCCGGAGGAGGGGCTAGCGGTGTGCGCTCCATTGATGACTAAACACAATATGGCTCCCTTGAGCTTTGGGCCGACGGGCTCTTGGACGACGCACCTGCGTGCCGGTTCTGGCATCGAGGCCTTTGACTGTTGTGTGGCGGCCTTCTCTTCCACCCCTAACAATCTTTCTCTACTGATGAGGGAAGTTATCCCGAAACCCGAGACATGTCTCGGGCGATATCCTAAAACCCGGGACATGTATCGGGTCTAGAGATTCATCAGTCCAACAAGTACCGACTTGCACCCACCTGGGTGATCCACTAAAAAACTAAAAGTACCAGAGTCCCGAGGGGCGATCCGGAGGAGGGGCTAGCGGTGTGCGCTCCATTGATGACTAAACACAATATGGCTCCCTTGAGCTTTGGGCCGACGGGCTCTTGGACGACGCACCTGCGTGCCGGTTCTGGCATCGAGGCCTTTGACTGTTGTGTGGCGGCCTTCTCTTCCACCCCTAACAATCTTTCTCTACTGATGAGGGAAGTTATCCCGAAACCCGAGACATGTCTCGGGCGATATCCTAAAACCCGGGACATGTATCAGGTCTAGAGATTCATCTGTCCAACAAGTACCGACTTGCACCCACCTGGGTGATCCACTAAAAAACTACAAGTACCAGAGTCCCGAGGGGCGATCCGGAGGAGGGGCTAGCGGTGTGCGCTCCATTGATGACTAAACACAATATGGCTCCCTTGAGCTTTGGGCCGACGGGCTCTTGGACGACGCACCTGCGTGCCGGTTCTGGCATCGAGGCCTTTGACTGTTGTGTGGCGGCCTTCTCTTCCACCCCTAACAATCTTTCTCTACTGATGAGGGAAGTTATCCCGAAACCCGAGACATGTCTCGGGCGATATCCTAAAACCCGGGACATGTATCGGGTCTAGAGATTCATCAGTCCAACAAGTACCGACTTGCACCCACCTGGGTGATCCACTAAAAAACTACAAGTACCAGAGTCCCGAGGGGCGATCCGGAGGAGGGGCAAGCGGTGTGCGCTCCATTGATGACTAAACACAATATGGCTCCCTTGAGCTTTGGGCCGACGGGCTCTTGGACGACGCACCTGCGTGCCGGTTCTGGCATCGAGGCCTTTGACTGTTGTGTGGCGGCCTTCTCTTCCACCCCTAACAATCTTTCTCTACTGATGAGGGAAGTTATCCCGAAACCCGAGACATGTCTCGGGCGATATCCTAAAACCCGGGACATGTATTGGGTCTAGAGATTCATCAGTCCAACAAGTACCGACTTGCACCCACCTGGGTGATCCACTAAAAAACTACAAGTACCAGAGTCCCGAGGGGCGATCCGGAGGAGGGGCTAGCGGTGGCGCTCCATTGATGACTAAACACAATATGGCTCCCTTGAGCTTTGGGCCGACGGGCTCTTGGACGACGCACCTGCGTGCCGGTTCTGGCATCGAGGCCTTTGACTGTTGTGTGGCGGCCTTCTCTTCCACCCCTAACAATCTTTCTCTACTGATGAGGGAAGTTATCCCGAAACCCGAGACATGTCTCGGGCGATATCCTAAAACCCGGGACATGTATCGGGTCTAGAGATTCATCAGTCCAACAAGTACCGACTTGCACCCACCTGGGTGATCCACTAAAAAACTACAAGTACCAGAGTCCCGAGGGGCGATCCGGAGGAGGGGCTAGCGGTGTGCGCTCCATTGATGACTAAACACAATATGGCTCCCTTGAGCTTTGGGCCGACGGGCTCTTGGACGACGCACCTGCGTGCCGGTTCTGGCATCGAGGCCTTTGACTGTTGTGTGGCGGCCTTCTCTTCCACCCCTAACAATCTTTCTCTACTGATGAGGGAAGTTATCCCGAAACCCGAGACATGTCTCGGGCGATATCCTAAAACCCGGGACATGTATCGGGTCTAGAGATTCATCAGTCCAACAAGTACCGACTTGCACCCACCTGGGTGATCCACTAAAAAACTACAAGTACCAGAGTCCCGAGGGGCGATCCGGAGGAGGGGCTAGCGGTGTGCGCTCCATTGATGACTAAACACAATATGGCGCCCTTGAGCTTTGGGCCGACGGGCTCTTGGACGACGCACCTGCGTGCCGGTTCTGGCATCGAGGCCTTTGACTGTTGTGTGGCGGCCTTCTCTTCCACCCCTAACAATCTTTCTCTACTGATGAGGGAAGTTATCCCGAAACCCGAGACATGTCTCGGGCGATATCCTAAAACCCGGGACATGTATAGGGTCTAGAGATTCATCAGTCCAACAAGTACCGACTTGCACCCACCTGGGTGATCCACTAAAAAACTACAAGTACCAGAGTCCCGAGGGGCGATCCGGAGGAGGGGCTAGCGGTGTGCGCTCCATTGATGACTAAACACAATATGGCTCCCTTGAGCTTTGGGCCGACGGGCTCTTGGACGACGCACCTGCGTGCCGGTTCTGGCATCGAGGCCTTTGACTGTTGTGTGGCGGCCTTCTCTTCCACCCCTAACAATCTTTCTCTACTGATGAGGGAAGTTATCCCGAAACCCGAGACATGTCTCGGGCGATATCCTAAAACCCGGGACATGTATCGGGTCTAGAGATTCATCAGTCCAACAAGTACCGACTTGCACCCACCTGGGTGATCCACTAAAAAACTACAAGTACCAGAGTCCCAAGGGGCGATCCGGAGGAGGGGCTAGCGGTGTGCGCTCCATTGATGACTAAACACAATATGGCTCCCTTGAGCTTTGGGCCGACGGGCTCTTGGACGACGCACCTGCGTGCCGGTTCTGGCATCGAGGCCTTTGACTGTTGTGTGGCGGCCTTCTCTTCCACCCCTAACAATCTTTCTCTACTGATGAGGGAAGTTATCCCAAAACCCGAGACATGTCTCGGGCGATATCCTAAAACCCGGGACATGTATCGGGTCTAGAGATTCATCAGTCCAACAAGTACCGACTTGCACCCACCTGGGTGATCCACTAAAAAACTACAAGTACCAGAGTCCCGAGGGGCGATCCGGAGGAGGGGCTAGCGGTGTGCGCTCCATTGATGACTAAACACAATATGGCTCCCTTGAGCTTTGGGCCGACGGGCTCTTGGATGACGCACCTGCGTGCCGGTTCTGGCATCGAGGCCATTGACTGTTGTGTGGCGGCCTTCTCTTCCACCCCTAACAATCTTTCTCTACTGATGAGGGAAGTTATCCCGAAACCCGAGACATGTCTCGGGCGATATCCTAAAACCCGGGACATGTAGCGGGTCTAGAGATTCATCAGTCCAACAAGTATCGACTTGCACCCACCTGGGTGATCCACTAAAAAACTACAAGTACCAGAGTCCCGAGGGGCGATCCGGAGGAGGGGCTAGCGGTGTGCGCTCCATTGATGACTAAACACAATATGGCTCCCTTGAGCTTTGGGCCGACGGGCTCTTGGACGACGCACCTGCGTGCCGGTTCTGGCATCGAGGCCTTTGACTGTTGTGTGGCGGCCTTCTCTTCCACCCCTAACAATCTTTCTCTACTGATGAGGGAAGTTATCCCGAAACCCGAGACATGTCTCGGGCGATATCCTAAAACCCGGGACATGTATCAGGTCTAGAGATTCATCTGTCCAACAAGTACCGACTTGCACCCACCTGGGTGATCCACTAAAAAACTACAAGTACCAGAGTCCCGAGGGGCGATCCGGAGGAGGGGCTAGCGGTGTGCGCTCCATTGATGACTAAACACAATATGGCTCCCTTGACCTTTGGGCCGACGGGCTCTTGGACGACGCACCTGCGTGCCGGTTCTGGCATCGAGGCCTTTGACTGTTGTGTGGCGGCCTTCTCTTCCACCCCTAACAATCTTTCTCTACTGATGAGGGAAGTTATCCCGAAACCCGAGACATGTCTCGGGCGATATCCTAAAACCCGGGACATGTATCGGGTCTAGAGATTCATCAGTCCAAGAAGTACCGACTTGCACCCACCTGGGTGATACACTAAAAAACTACAAGTACCAGAGTCCCGAGGGGCGATCCGGAGGAGGGGCTAGCGGTGTGCGGTCCATTGATGACTAAACACAATATGGCTCCCTTGAGCTTTGGGCCGACGGGCTCTTGGACGACGCACCTGCGTGCCGGTTCTGGCATCGAGGCCTTTGACTGTTGTGTGGCGGCCTTCTCTTCCACCCCTAACAATCTTTCTGTACTGATGAGGGAACTTATCCCGAAACCCGAGACATGTCTCGGGCGATATCCTAAAACCCGGGACATGTATCGGGTCTAGAGATTCATCAGTCCAACAAGTACCGACTTGCACCCACCTGGGTGATCCACTGAAAAACTACAAGTACCAGAGTCCCGAGGGGCGATCCGGAGGAGGGGCTAGCGGTGTGCGCTCCATTGATGACTAAACATAATATGGCTCCCTTGAGCTTTGGGCCGACGGGCTCTGGGACGACGCACCTGCGTGCCGGTTCTGGCATCGAGGCCTTTGACTGTTGTGTGGCGGCCTTCTCTTCCACCCCTAACAATCTTTCTCTACTGATGAGGGAAGTTATCCCGAAACCCGAGACATGTCTCGGGCGATATCCTAAAACCCGGGACATGTATCGGGTCTAGAGATTCATCAGTCCAACAAGTACCGACTGGCACCCACCTGGGTGATCCACTAAAAAACTACAAGTACCAGAGTCCCGAGGGGCGATCCGGAGGAGGGGCTAGCGGTGTGCGCTCCATTGATGACTAAACACAATATGGCTCCCTTGAGCTTTGGGCCGACGGGCTCTTGGACGACGCACCTGCGTACCGGTTCTGGCATCGAGGCCTTTGACTGTTATGTGGCGGCCTTCTCTTCCACCCCTAACAATCTTTCTCTACTGATGAGGGAAGTTATCCCGAAACCCGAGACATGTCTCGGGCGTTATCCTAAAACCCGGGACATGTATCGGGTCTAGAGATTCATCAGTCCAACAAGTACCGACTTGCACCCACCTGGGTGATCCACTAAAAAACTACAAGTACCAGAGTCCGGAGGGGCGATCCGGAGGAGGGGCTAGCGGTGTGCGCTCCATTGATGACTAAACACAATATGGCTCCCTTGAGCTTTGGGCCGACGGGCTCTTGGACGACGCACCTGCGTGCCGGTTCTGGCATCGAGGCCTTTGACTGTTGTGTGGCGGCCTTCTCTTCCACCCCTAACAATCTTTCTCTACTGATGAGGGAAGTTATCCCGAAACCCGAGACATGTCTCGGGCGATATCCTAAAACCCGGGACATGTATCGGGTCTAGAGATTCATCAGTCCAACAAGTACCGACTTGCACCCACCTGGGTGATCCACTAAAAAACTAAAAGTACCAGAGTCCCGAGGGGCGATCCGGAGGAGGGGCTAGCGGTGTGCGCTCCATTGATGACTAAACACAATATGGCTCCCTTGAGCTTTGGGCCGACGGGCTCTTGGACGACGCACCTGCGTGCCGGTTCTGGCATCGAGGCCTTTGACTGTTGTTTGGCGGCCTTCTCTTCCACCCCTAACAATCTTTCTCTACTGATGAGGGAAGTTATCCCGAAACCCGAGACATGTCTCGGGCGATATCCTAAAACCCGGGACATGTATCAGGTCTAGAGATTCATCTGTCCAACAAGTACCGACTTGCACCCACCTGGGTGATCCACTAAAAAACTACAAGTACCAGAGTCCCGAGGGGCGATCCGGAGGAGGGGCTAGCGGTGTGCGCTCCATTGATGACTAAACACAATATGGCTCCCTTGAGCTTTGGGCCGACGGGCTCTTGGACGACGCACCTGCGTGCCGGTTCTGGCATCGAGGCCTTTGACTGTTGTGTGGCGGCCTTCTCTTCCACCCCTAACAATCTTTCTCTACTGATGAGGGAAGTTATCCCGAAACCCGAGACATGTCTCGGGCGATATCCTAAAACCCGGGACATGTATCGGGTCTAGAGATTCATCAGTCCAACAAGTACCGACTTGCACCCACCTGGGTGATCCACTAAAAAACTAAAAGTACCAGAGTCCCGAGGGGCGATCCGGAGGAGGGGCTAGCGGTGTGCGCTCCATTGATGACTAAACACAATATGGCTCCCTTGAGCTTTGGGCCGACGGGCTCTTGGACGACGCACCTGCGTGCCGGTTCTGGCATCGAGGCCTTTGACTGTTGTGTGGCGGCCTTCTCTTCCACCCCTAACAATCTTTCTCTACTGATGAGGGAAGTTATCCCGAAACCCGAGACATGTCTCGGGCGATATCCTAAAACCCGGGACATGTATCAGGTCTAGAGATTCATCTGTCCAACAAGTACCGACTTGCACCCACTTGGGTGATCCACTAAAAAACTACAAGTACCAGAGTCCCGAGGGGCGATCCGGAGGAGGGGCTAGCGGTGTGCGCTCCATTGATGACTAAACACAATATGGCTCCCTTGAGCTTTGGGCCGACGGGCTCTTGGACGACGCACCTGCGTGCCGGTTCTGGCATCGAGGCCTTTGACTGTTGTGTGGCGGCCTTCTCTTCCACCCCTAACAATCTTTCTCTACTGATGAGGGAAGTTATCCCGAAACCCGAGACATGTCTCGGGCGATATCCTAAAACCCGGGACATGTATCGGGTCTAGAGATTCATCAGTCCAACAAGTACCGACTTGCACCCACCTGGGTGATCCACTAAAAAACTACAAGTACCAGAGTCCCGAGGGGCGATCCGGAGGAAGGGCAAGCGGTGTGCGCTCCATTGATGACTAAACACAATATGGCTCCCTTGAGCTTTGGGCCGACGGGCTCTTGGACGACGCACCTGCGTGCCGGTTCTGGCATCGAGGCCTTTGACTGTTGTGTGGCGGCCTTCTCTTCCACCCCTAACAATCTTTCTCTACTGATGAGGGAAGTTATCCCGAAACCCGAGACATGTCTCGGGCGATATCCTAAAACCCGGGACATGTATTGGGTCTAGAGATTCATCAGTCCAACAAGTACCGACTTGCACCCACCTGGGTGATCCACTAAAAAACTACAAGTACCAGAGTCCCGAGGGGCGATCCGGAGGAGGGGCTAGCGGTGGCGCTCCATTGATGACTAAACACAATATGGCTCCCTTGAGCTTTGGGCCGACGGGCTCTTGGACGACGCACCTGCGTGCCGGTTCTGGCATCGAGGCCTTTGACTGTTGTGTGGCGGCCTTCTCTTCCACCCCTAACAATCTTTCTCTACTGATGAGGGAAGTTATCCCGAAACCCGAGACATGTCTCGGGCGATATCCTAAAACCCGGGACATGTATCGGGTCTAGAGATTCATCAGTCCAACAAGTACCGACTTGCACCCACCTGGGTGATCCACTAAAAAACTACAAGTACCAGAGTCCCGAGGGGCGATCCGGAGGAGGGGCTAGCGGTGTGCGCTCCATTGATGACTAAACACAATATGGCTCCCTTGAGCTTTGGGCCGACGGGCTCTTGGACGACGCACCTGCGTGCCGGTTCTGGCATCGAGGCCTTTGACTGTTGTGTGGCGGCCTTCTCTTCCACCCCTAACAATCTTTCTCTACTGATGAGGGAAGTTATCCCGAAACCCGAGACATGTCTCGGGCGATATCCTAAAACCCGGGACATGTATCGGGTCTAGAGATTCATCAGTCCAACAAGTACCGACTTGCACCCACCTGGGTGATCCACTAAAAAACTACAAGTACCAGAGTCCCGAGGGGCGATCCGGAGGAGGGGCTAGCGGTGTGCGCTCCATTGATGACTAAACACAATATGGCGCCCTTGAGCTTTGGGCCGACGGGCTCTTGGACGACGCACCTGCGTGCCGGTTCTGGCATCGAGGCCTTTGACTGTTGTGTGGCGGCCTTCTCTTCCACCCCTAACAATCTTTCTCTACTGATGAGGGAAGTTATCCCGAAACCCGAGACATGTCTCGGGCGATATCCTAAAACCCGGGACATGTATAGGGTCTAGAGATTCATCAGTCCAACAAGTACCGACTTGCACCCACCTGGGTGATCCACTAAAAAACTACAAGTACCAGAGTCCCGAGGGGCGATCCGGAGGAGGGGCTAGCGGTGTGCGCTCCATTGATGACTAAACACAATATGGCTCCCTTGAGCTTTGGGCCGACGGGCTCTTGGACGACGCACCTGCGTGCCGGTTCTGGCATCGAGGCCTTTGACTGTTGTGTGGCGGCCTTCTCTTCCACCCCTAACAATCTTTCTCTACTGATGAGGGAAGTTATCCCGAAACCCGAGACATGTCTCGGGCGATATCCTAAAACCCGGGACATGTATCGGGTCTAGAGATTCATCAGTCCAACAAGTACCGACTTGCACCCACCTGGGTGATCCACTAAAAAACTACAAGTACCAGAGTCCCAAGGGGCGATCCGGAGGAGGGGCTAGCGGTGTGCGCTCCATTGATGACTAAACACAATATGGCTCCCTTGAGCTTTGGGCCGACGGGCTCTTGGACGACGCACCTGCGTGCCGGTTC
Source organism: Lissotriton helveticus (assembly GCF_964261635.1). Lineage (NCBI taxonomy): Eukaryota > Metazoa > Chordata > Amphibia > Caudata > Salamandridae > Lissotriton > Lissotriton helveticus. Next base: position 967,555,248 of record NC_136069.1, on the reverse strand, counting down.
TGGCATCGAGGCCTTTGACTGTTGTGTGGCGGCCTTCTCTTCCACCCCTAACAATCTTTCTCTACTGATGAGGGAAGTTATCCCAAAACCCGAGACATGTCTCGGGCGATATCCTAAAACCCGGGACATGTATCGGGTCTAGAGATTCATCAGTCCAACAAGTACCGACTTGCACCCACCTGGGTGATCCACTAAAAAACTACAAGTACCAGAGTCCCGAGGGGCGATCCGGAGGAGGGGCTAGCGGTGTGCGCTCCATTGATGACTAAACACAATATGGCTCCCTTGAGCTTTGGGCCGACGGGCTCTTGGATGACGCACCTGCGTGCCGGTTCTGGCATCGAGGCCATTGACTGTTGTGTGGCGGCCTTCTCTTCCACCCCTAACAATCTTTCTCTACTGATGAGGGAAGTTATCCCGAAACCCGAGACATGTCTCGGGCGATATCCTAAAACCCGGGACATGTAGCGGGTCTAGAGATTCATCAGTCCAACAAGTACCGACTTGCACCCACCTGGGTGATCCACTAAAAAACTACAAGTACCAGAGTCCCGAGGGGCGATCCGGAGGAGGGGCTAGCGGTGTGCGCTCCATTGATGACTAAACACAATATGGCTCCCTTGAGCTTTGGGCCGACGGGCTCTTGGACGACGCACCTGCGTGCCGGTTCTGGCATCGAGGCCTTTGACTGTTGTGTGGCGGCCTTCTCTTCCACCCCTAACAATCTTTCTCTACTGATGAGGGAAGTTATCCCGAAACCCGAGACATGTCTCGGGCGATATCCTAAAACCCGGGACATGTATCAGGTCTAGAGATTCATCTGTCCAACAAGTACCGACTTGCACCCACCTGGGTGATCCACTAAAAAACTACAAGTACCAGAGTCCCGAGGGGCGATCCGGAGGAGGGGCTAGCGGTGTGCGCTCCATTGATGACTAAACACAATATGGCTCCCTTGACCTTTGGGCCGACGGGCTCTTGGACGACGCACCTGCGTGCCGGTTCTGGCATCGAGGCCTTTGACTGTTGTGTGGCGGCCTTCTCTTCCACCCCTAACAATCTTTCTCTACTGATGAGGGAAGTTATCCCGAAACCCGAGACATGTCTCGGGCGATATCCTAAAACCCGGGACATGTATCGGGTCTAGAGATTCATCAGTCCAAGAAGTACCGACTTGCACCCACCTGGGTGATACACTAAAAAACTACAAGTACCAGAGTCCCGAGGGGCGATCCGGAGGAGGGGCTAGCGGTGTGCGGTCCATTGATGACTAAACACAATATGGCTCCCTTGAGCTTTGGGCCGACGGGCTCTTGGACGACGCACCTGCGTGCCGGTTCTGGCATCGAGGCCTTTGACTGTTGTGTGGCGGCCTTCTCTTCCACCCCTAACAATCTTTCTGTACTGATGAGGGAACTTATCCCGAAACCCGAGACATGTCTCGGGCGATATCCTAAAACCCGGGACATGTATCGGGTCTAGAGATTCATCAGTCCAACAAGTACCGACTTGCACCCACCTGGGTGATCCACTGAAAAACTACAAGTACCAGAGTCCCGAGGGGCGATCCGGAGGAGGGGCTAGCGGTGTGCGCTCCATTGATGACTAAACATAATATGGCTCCCTTGAGCTTTGGGCCGACGGGCTCTGGGACGACGCACCTGCGTGCCGGTTCTGGCATCGAGGCCTTTGACTGTTGTGTGGCGGCCTTCTCTTCCACCCCTAACAATCTTTCTCTACTGATGAGGGAAGTTATCCCGAAACCCGAGACATGTCTCGGGCGATATCCTAAAACCCGGGACATGTATCGGGTCTAGAGATTCATCAGTCCAACAAGTACCGACTGGCACCCACCTGGGTGATCCACTAAAAAACTACAAGTACCAGAGTCCCGAGGGGCGATCCGGAGGAGGGGCTAGCGGTGTGCGCTCCATTGATGACTAAACACAATATGGCTCCCTTGAGCTTTGGGCCGACGGGCTCTTGGACGACGCACCTGCGTACCGGTTCTGGCATCGAGGCCTTTGACTGTTATGTGGCGGCCTTCTCTTCCACCCCTAACAATCTTTCTCTACTGATGAGGGAAGTTATCCCGAAACCCGAGACATGTCTCGGGCGATATCCTAAAACCCGGGACATGTATCGGGTCTAGAGATTCATCAGTCCAACAAGTACCGACTTGCACCCACCTGGGTGATCCACTAAAAAACTACAAGTACCAGAGTCCGGAGGGGCGATCCGGAGGAGGGGCTAGCGGTGTGCGCTCCATTGATGACTAAACACAATATGGCTCCCTTGAGCTTTGGGCCGACGGGCTCTTGGACGACGCACCTGCGTGCCGGTTCTGGCATCGAGGCCTTTGACTGTTGTGTGGCGGCCTTCTCTTCCACCCCTAACAATCTTTCTCTACTGATGAGGGAAGTTATCCCGAAACCCGAGACATGTCTCGGGCGATATCCTAAAACCCGGGACATGTATCGGGTCTAGAGATTCATCAGTCCAACAAGTACCGACTTGCACCCACCTGGGTGATCCACTAAAAAACTAAAAGTACCAGAGTCCCGAGGGGCGATCCGGAGGAGGGGCTAGCGGTGTGCGCTCCATTGATGACTAAACACAATATGGCTCCCTTGAGCTTTGGGCCGACGGGCTCTTGGACGACGCACCTGCGTGCCGGTTCTGGCATCGAGGCCTTTGACTGTTGTTTGGCGGCCTTCTCTTCCACCCCTAACAATCTTTCTCTACTGATGAGGGAAGTTATCCCGAAACCCGAGACATGTCTCGGGCGATATCCTAAAACCCGGGACATGTATCAGGTCTAGAGATTCATCTGTCCAACAAGTACCGACTTGCACCCACCTGGGTGATCCACTAAAAAACTACAAGTACCAGAGTCCCGAGGGGCGATCCGGAGGAGGGGCTAGCGGTGTGCGCTCCATTGATAACTAAACACAATATGGCTCCCTTGAGCTTTGGGCCGACGGGCTCTTGGACGACGCACCTGCGTGCCGGTTCTGGCATCGAGGCCTTTGACTGTTGTGTGGCGGCCTTCTCTTCCACCCCTAACAATCTTTCTCTACTGATGAGGGAAGTTATCCCGAAACCCGAGACATGTCTCGGGCGATATCCTAAAACCCGGGACATCTATCGGGTCTAGAGATTCATCAGTCCAACAAGTACCGACTTGCACCCACCTGGGTGATCCACTAAAAAACTACAAGTACCAGAGTCCCGAGGGGCGATCCGGAGGAGGGGCAAGCGGTGTGCGCTCCATTGATGACTAAACACAATATGGCTCCCTTGAACTTTGGGCCGACGGGCTCTTGGACGACGCACCTGCGTGCCGGTTCTGGCATCGAGGCCTTTGACTGTTGTGTGGCGGCCTTCTCTTCCACCCCTAACAATCTTTCTCTACTGATGAGGGAAGTTATCCCGAAACCCGAGACATGTCTCGGGCGATATCCTAAAACCCGGGACATGTATTGGGTCTAGAGATTCATCAGTCCAACAAGTACCGACTTGCACCCACCTGGGTGATCCACTAAAAAACTACAAGTACCAGAGTCCCGAGGGGCGATCCGGAGGAGGGGCTAGCGGTGGCGCTCCATTGATGACTAAACACAATATGGCTCCCTTGAGCTTTGGGCCGACGGGCTCTTGGACGACGCACCTGCGTGCCGGTTCTGGCATCGAGGCCTTTGACTGTTGTGTGGCGGCCTTCTCTTCCACCCCTAACAATCTTTCTCTACTGATGAGGGAAGTTATCCCGAAACCCGAGACATGTCTCGGGCGATATCCTAAAACCCGGGACATGTATCGGGTCTAGAGATTCATCAGTCCAACAAGTACCGACTTGCACCCACCTGGGTAATCCACTAAAAAACTACAAGTACCAGAGTCCCGAGGGGCGATCCGGAGGAGGGGCTAGTGGTGTGCGCTCCATTGATGACTAAACACAATATGGCTCCCTTGAGCTTTGGGCCGACGGGCTCTTGGACGACGCACCTGCGTGCCGGTTCTGGCATCGAGGCCTTTGACTGTTGTGTGGCGGCCTTCTCTTCCACCCCTAACAATCTTTCTCTACTGATGAGGGAAGTTATCCCGAAACCCGAGACATGTCTCGGGCGATATCCTAAAACCCGGGACATGTATCGGGTCTAGAGATTCATCAGTCCAACAAGTACCGACTTGCACCCACCTGGGTGATCCACTAAAAAACTACAAGTACCAGAGTCCCGAGGGGCGATCCGGAGGAGGGGCTAGCGGTGTGCGCTCCATTGATGACTAAACACAATATGGCGCCCTTGAGCTTTGGGCCGACGGGCTCTTGGACGACGCACCTGCGTGCCGGTTCTGGCATCGAGGCCTTTGACTGTTGTGTGGCGGCCTTCTCTTCCACCCCTAACAATCTTTCTCTACTGATGAGGGAAGTTATCCCGAAACCCGAGACATGTCTCGGGCGATATCCTAAAACCCGGGACATGTATAGGGTCTAGAGATTCATCAGTCCAACAAGTACCGACTTGCACCCACCTGGGTGATCCACTAAAAAACTACAAGTACCAGAGTCTCGAGGGGCGATCCGGAGGAGGGGCTAGCGGTGTGCGCTCCATTGATGACTAAACACAATATGGCTCCCTTGAGCTTTGGGCCGACGGGCTCTTGGACGACGCACCTGCGTGCCGGTTCTGGCATCGAGGCCTTTGACTGTTGTGTGGCGGCCTTCTCTTCCACCCCTAACAATCTTTCTCTACTGATGAGGGAAGTTATCCCGAAACCCGAGACATGTCTCGGGCGATATCCTAAAACCCGGGACATGTATCGGGTCTAGAGATTCATCAGTCCAACAAGTACCGACTTGCACCCACCTGGGTGATCCACTAAAAAACTACAAGTACCAGAGTCCCAAGGGGCGATCCGGAGGAGGGGCTAGCGGTGTGCGCTCCATTGATGACTAAACACAATATGGCTCCCTTGAGCTTTGGGCCGACGGGCTCTTGGACGACGCACCTGCGTGCCGGTTCTGGCATCGAGGCCTTTGACTGTTGTGTGGCGGCCTTCTCTTCCACCCCTAACAATCTTTCTCTACTGATGAGGGAAGTTATCCCGAAACCCGAGACATGTCTCCGGCGATATCCTAAAACCCGGGACATGTATCGGGTCTAGAGATTCATCAGTCCAACAAGTACCGACTTGCACCCACCTGGGTGATCCACTAAAAAACTACAAGTACCAGAGTCCCGAGGGGCGATCCGGAGGAGGGGCTAGCGGTGTGCGCTCCATTGATGACTAAACACAATATGGCTCCCTTGAGCTTTGGGCCGACGGGCTCTTGGATGACGCACCTGCGTGCCGGTTCTGGCATCGAGGCCATTGACTGTTGTGTGGCGGCCTTCTCTTCCACCCCTAACAATCTTTCTCTACTGATGAGGGAAGTTATCCCGAAACCCGAGACATGTCTCGGGCGATATCCTAAAACCCGGGACATGTAGCGGGTCTAGAGATTCATCAGTCCAACAAGTACCGACTTGCACCCACCTGGGTGATCCACTAAAAAACTACAAGTACCAGAGTCCCGAGGGGCGATCCGGAGGAGGGGCTAGCGGTGTGCGCTCCATTGATGACTAAACACAATATGGCTCCCTTGAGCTTTGGGCCGACGGGCTCTTGGACGACGCACCTGCGTGCCGGTTCTGGCATCGAGGCCTTTGACTGTTGTGTGGCGGCCTTCTCTTCCACCCCTAACAATCTTTCTCTACTGATGAGGGAAGTTATCCCGAAACCCGAGACATGTCTCGGGCGATATCCTAAAACCCGGGACATGTATCAGGTCTAGAGATTCATCTGTCCAACAAGTACCGACTTGCACTCACCTGGGTGATCCACTAAAAAACTACAAGTACCAGAGTCCCGAGGGGCGATCCGGAGGAGGGGCTAGCGGTGTGCGCTCCATTGATGACTAAACACAATATGGCTCCCTTGAGCTTTGGGCCGACGGGCTCTTGGACGACGCACCTGCGTGCCGGTTCTGGCATCGAGGCCTTTGACTGTTGTGTGGCGGCCTTCTCTTCCACCCCTAACAATCTTTCTCTACTGATGAGGGAAGTTATCCCGAAACCCGAGACATGTCTCGGGCGATATCCTAAAACCCGGGACATGTATCGGGTCTAGAGATTCATCAGTCCAAGAAGTACCGACTTGCACCCACCTGGGTGATCCACTAAAAAACTACAAGTACCAGAGTCCCGAGGGGCGATCCGGAGGAGGGGCTAGCGGTGTGCGGTCCATTGATGACTAAACACAATATGGCTCCCTTGAGCTTTGGGCCGACGGGCTCTTGGACGACGCACCTGCGTGCCGGTTCTGGCATCGAGGCCTTTGACTGTTGTGTGGCGGCCTTCTCTTCCACCCCTAACAATCTTTCTGTACTGATGAGGGAACTTATCCCGAAACCCGAGACATGTCTCGGGCGATATCCTAAAACCCGGGACATGTATCGGGTCTAGAGATTCATCAGTCCAACAAGTACCGACTTGTACCCACCTGGGTGATCCACTGAAAAACTACAAGTACCAGAGTCCCGAGGGGCTATCCGGAGGAGGGGCTAGCGGTGTGCGCTCCATTGATGACTAAACACAATATGGCTCCCTTGAGCTTTGGGCCGACGGGCTCTTGGACGACGCACCTGCGTGCCGGTTCTGGCATCGAGGCCTTTGACTGTTGTGTGGCGGCCTTCTCTTCCACCCCTAACAATCTTTCTCTACTGATGAGGGAAGTTATCCTGAAACCCGAGACATGTCTCGGGCGATATCCTAAAACCCGGGACATGTATCGGGTCTAGAGATTCATCAGTCCAACAAGTACCGACTTGCACCCACCTGGGTGATCCACTAAAAAACTACAAGTACCAGAGTCCCGAGGGGCGATCCAGAGGAGGGGCTAGCGGTGTGCGCTCCATTGATGACTAAACACAATATGGCTCCCTTGAGCTTTGGGCCGACGGGCTCTTGGACGACGCACCTGCGTGCCGGTTCTGGCATCGAGGCCTTTGACTGTTGTGTGGCGGCCTTCTCTTCCATCCCTAACAATCTTTCTTTACTGATGAGGGAAGTTATCCCGAAACCCGAGACATGTCTCGGGCGATATTCTAAAACCCAGGACATGTATCGGGTCTAGAGATTCATCAGTCCAACAAGTACCGACTTGCACCCACCTGGGTGATCCACTAAAAAACTACAAGTACCAGAGTCCTGAGGGGCGATCCGGAGGAGGGGCTAGCGGTGTGCGCTCCATTGATGACTAAACACAATATGGCTCCCTTGAGCTTTGGGCCGACGGGCTCTTGGACAACGCACCTGCGTGCCGGTTCTGGCATCGAGGCCTTTGACTGTTGTGTGGCGGCCTTCTCTTCCACCCCTAACAATCTTTCTCTACTGATGAGGGAAGTTATCCCGAAACCCGAGACATGTCTCGGGCGATATCCTAAAACCCGGGACATGTATCGGGTCTAGAGATTCATCAGTCCAACAAGTACCGACTTGCACCCACCTGGGTGATCCACTAAAAAACTACAAGTACCAGAGTCCCGAGGGGCGATCCGGAGGAGGGGCAAGCGGTGTGCGCTCCATTGATGACTAAACACAATATGGCTCCCTTGAGCTTTGGGCCGACGGGCTCTTGGACGACGCACCTGCGTGCCGGTTCTGGCATCGAGGCCTTTGACTGTTGTGTGGCGGCCTTCTCTTCCACCCCTAACAATCTTTCTCTACTGATGAGGGAAGTTATCCCGAAACCCGAGACATGTCTCGGGCGATATCCTAAAACCCGGGACATGTATTGGGTCTAGAGATTCATCAGTCCAACAAGTACCGACTTGCACCCACCTGGGTGATCCACTAAAAAACTACAAGTACCAGAGTCCCGAGGGGCGATCCGGAGGAGGGGCTAGCGGTGGCGCTCCATTGATGACTAAACACAATATGGCTCCCTTGAGCTTTGGGCCGACGGGCTCTTGGACGACGCACCTGCGTGCCGGTTCTGGCATCGAGGCCTTTGACTGTTGTGTGGCGGCCTTCTCTTCCACCCCTAACAATCTTTCTCTACTGATGAGGGAAGTTATCCCGAAACCCGAGACATGTCTCGGGCGATATCCTAAAACCCGGGACATGTATCGGGTCTAGAGATTCATCAGTCCAACAAGTACCGACTTGCACCCACCTGGGTGATCCACTAAAAAACTACAAGTACCAGAGTCCCGAGGGGCGATCCGGAGGAGGGGCTAGCGGTGTGCGCTCCATTGATGACTAAACACAATATGGCTCCCTTGAGCTTTGGGCCGACGGGCTCTTGGACGACGCACCTGCGTGCCGGTTCTGGCATCGAGGCCTTTGACTGTTGTGTGGCGGCCTTCTCTTCCACCCCTAACAATCTTTCTCTACTGATGAGGGAAGTTATCCCGAAACCCGAGACATGTCTCGGGCGATATCCTAAAACCCGGGACATGTATCGGGTCTAGAGATTCATCAGTCCAACAAGTACCGACTTGCACCCACCTGGGTGATCCACTAAAAAACTACAAGTACCAGAGTCCCGAGGGGCGATCCGGAGGAGGGGCTAGCGGTGTGCGCTCCATTGATGACTAAACACAATATGGCGCCCTTGAGCTTTGGGCCGACGGGCTCTTGGACGACGCACCTGCGTGCCGGTTCTGGCATCGAGGACTTTGACTGTTGTGTGGCGGCCTTCTCTTCCACCCCTAACAATCTTTCTCTACTGATGAGGGAAGTTATCCCGAAACCCGAGACATGTCTCGGGCGATATCCTAAAACCCGGGACATGTATCGGGTCTAGAGATTCATCAGTCCAACAAGTACCGACTTGCACCCACCTGGGTGATCCACTAAAAAACTACAAGTACCAGAGTCCCGAGGGGCGATCCGGAGGAGGGGCTAGCGGTGTGCGCTCCATTGATGACTAAACACAATATGGCTCCCTTGAGCTTTGGGCCGACGGGCTCTTGGACGACGCACCTGCGTGCCGGTTCTGGCATTGAGGCCTTTGACTGTTGTGTGGCGGCCTTCTCTTCCACCCCTAACAATCTTTCTCTACTGATGAGGGAAGTTATCCCGAAACCCGAGACATGTCTCGGGCGATATCCTAAAACCCGGGACATGTATCGGGTCTAGAGATTCATCAGTCCAACAAGTACCGACTTGCACCCACCTGGGTGATCCACTAAAAAACTACAAGTACCAGAGTCCCAAGGGGCGATCCGGAGGAGGGGCTAGCGGTGTACGCTCCATTGATGACTAAACACAATATGGCTCCCTTGAGCTTTGGGCCGACGGGCTCTTGGACGACGCACCTGCGTGCCGGTTCTGGCATCGAGGCCTTTGACTGTTGTGTGGCGGCCTTCTCTTCCACCCCTAACAATCTTTCTCTACTGATGAGGGAAGTTATCCCGAAACCCGAGACATGTCTCGGGCGATATCCTAAAACCCGGGACATGTATCGGGTCTAGAGATTCATCAGTCCAACAAGTACCGACTTGCACCCACCTGGGTGATCCACTAAAAAACTACAAGTACCAGAGTCCCGAGGGGCGATCCGGAGGAGGGGCTAGCGGTGTGCGCTCCATTGATGACTAAACACAATATGGCTCCCTTGAGCTTTGGGCCGACGGGCTCTTGGATGACGCACCTGCGTGCCGGTTCTGGCATCGAGGCCATTGACTGTTGTGTGGCGGCCTTCTCTTCCACCCCTAACAATCTTTCTCTACTGATGAGGGAAGTTATCCCGAAACCCGAGACATGTCTCGGGCGATATCCTAAAACCCGGGACATGTAGCGGGTCTAGAGATTCATCAGTCCAACAAGTACCGACTTGCACCCACCTGGGTGATCCACTAAAAAACTACAAGTACCAGAGTCCCGAGGGGCGATCCGGAGGAGGGGCTAGCGGTGTGCGCTCCATTGATGACTAAACACAATATGGCTACCTTGAGCTTTGGGCCGACGGGCTCTTGGACGACGCACCTGCGTGCCGGTTCTGGCATCGAGGCCTTTGACTGTTGTGTGGCGGCCTTCTCTTCCACCCCTAACAATCTTTCTCTACTGATGAGGGAAGTTATCCCGAAACCCGAGACATGTCTCGGGCGATATCCTAAAACCCGGGACATGTATCAGGTCTAGAGATTCATCTGTCCAACAAGTACCGACTTGCACCCACCTGGGTGATCCACTAAAAAACTACAAGTACCAGAGTCCCGAGGGGCGATCCGGAGGAGGGGCTAGCGGTGTGCGCTCCATTGATGACTAAACACAATATGGCTCCCTTGAGCTTTGGGCCGACGGGCTCTTGGACGACGCACCTGCGTGCCGGTTCTGGCATCGAGGCCTTTGACTGTTGTGTGGCGGCCTTCTCTTCCACCCCTAACAATCTTTCTCTACTGATGAGGGAAGTTATCCCGAAACCCGAGACATGTCTCGGGCGATATCCTAAAACCCGGGACATGTATCGGGTCTAGAGATTCATCAGTCCAAGAAGTACCGACTTGCACCCACCTGGGTGATCCACTAAAAAACTACAAGTACCAGAGTCCCGAGGGGAGATCCGGAGGAGGGGCTAGCGGTGTGCGGTCCATTGATGACTAAACACAATATGGCTCCCTTGAGCTTTGGGCCGACGGGCTCTTGGACGACGCACCTGCGTGCCGGTTCTGGCATCGAGGCCTTTGACTGTTGTGTGGCGGCCTTCTCTTCCACCCCTAACAATCTTTCTGTACTGATGAGGGAACTTATCCCGAAACCCGAGACATGTCTCGGGCGATATCCTAAAACCCGGGACATGTATCGGGTCTAGAGATTCATCAGTCCAACAAGTACCGACTTGCACCCACCTGGGTGATCCACTGAAAAACTACAAGTACCAGAGTCCCGAGGGGCTATCCGGAGGAGGGGCTAGCGGTGTGCGCTCCATTGATGACTAAACACAATATGGCTCCCTTGAGCTTTGGGCCGACGGGCTCTTGGACGACGCACCTGCGTGCCGGTTCTGGCATCGAGGCCTTTGACTGTTGTGTGGCGGCCTTCTCTTCCACCCCTAACAATCTTTCTCTACTGATGAGGGAAGTTATCCTGAAACCCGAGACATGTCTCGGGCGATATCCTAAAACCCGGGACATGTATCGGGTCTAGAGATTCATCAGTCCAACAAGTACCGACTTGCACCCACCTGGGTGATCCACTAAAAAACTACAAGTACCAGAGTCCCGAGGGGCGATCCAGAGGAGGGGCTAGCGGTGTGCGCTCCATTGATGACTAAACACAATATGGCTCCCTTGAGCTTTGGGCCGACGGGCTCTTGGACGACGCACCTGCGTGCCGGTTCTGGCATCGAGGCCTTTGACTGTTGTGTGGCGGCCTTCTCTTCCATCCCTAACAATCTTTCTCTACTGATGAGGGAAGTTATCCCGAAACCCGAGACATGTCTCGGGCGATATTCTAAAACCCAGGACATGTATCGGGTCTAGAGATTCATCAGTCCAACAAGTACCGACTTGCACCCACCTGGGTGATCCACTAAAAAACTACAAGTACCAGAGTCCTGAGGGGCGATCCGGAGGAGGGGCTAGCGGTGTGCGCTCCATTGATGACTAAACACAATATGGCTCCCTTGAGCTTTGGGCCGACGGGCTCTTGGACAACGCACCTGCGTGCCGGTTCTGGCATCGAGGCCTTTGACTGTTGTGTGGCGGCCTTCTCTTCCACCCCTAACAATCTTTCTCTACTGATGAGGGAAGTTATCCCGAAACCCGAGACATGTCTCGGGCGATATCCTAAAACCCGGGACATGTATCAGGTCTAGAGATTCATCAGTCCAACAAGTACCGACTTGCACCCACCTGGGTGATCCACTAAAAAACTACAAGTACCAGAGTCCCGAGGGGCGATCCGGAGGAGGGGCTAGCGGTGTGCGCTCCATTGATGACTAAACACAATATGGCTCCCTTGAGCTTTGGGCCGACGGGCTCTTGGACGACGCACCTGCGTGCCGGTTCTGGCATCGAGGCATTTGACTGTTGTGTGGCGGCCTTCTCTTCCACCCCTAACAATCTTTCTCTACTGATGAGGGAAGTTATCCCGAAACCCGAGACATGTCTCGGGCGATATCCTAAAACCCAGGACATGTATCGGGTCTAGAGATTCATCAGTCCAACAAGTACCGACTTGCACCCACCTGGGTGATCCACTAAAAAACTACAAGTACCAGAGTCCCGAGGGGCGATCCGGAGGAGGGGCTAGCGGTGTGCGCTCCATTGATGACTAAACACAATATGGCTCCCTTGAGCTTTGGGCCGACGGGCTCTTGGACGACGCACCTGCGTGCCGGTTCTGGCATCGAGGCCTTTGACTGTTGTGTGGCGGCCTTCTCTTCCACCCCTAACAATCTTTCTGTACTGATGAGGGAAGTTATCCCGAAACCCGAGACATGTCTCGGGCGATATCCTAAAACCCGGGACATGTATCGGGTCTAGAGATTCATCAGTCCAAGAAGTACCGACTTGCACCCACCTGGGTGATCCACTAAAAAACTACAAGTACCAGAGTCCCGAGGGGAGATCCGGAGGAGGGGCTAGCGGTGTGCGGTCCATTGATGACTAAACACAATATGGCTCCCTTGAGCTTTGGGCCGACGGGCTCTTGGACGACGCACCTGCGTGCCGGTTCTGGCATCGAGGCCTTTGACTGTTGTGTGGCGGCCTTCTCTTCCACCCCTAACAATCTTTCTGTACTGATGAGGGAACTTATCCCGAAACCCGAGACATGTCTCGGGCGATATCCTAAAACCCGGGACATGTATCGGGTCTAGAGATTCATCAGTCCAACAAGTACCGACTTGCACCCACCTGGGTGATCCACTGAAAAACTACAAGTACCAGAGTCCCGAGGGGCTATCCGGAGGAGGGGCTAGCGGTGTGCGCTCCATTGATGACTAAACACAATATGGCTCCCTTGAGCTTTGGGCCGACGGGCTCTTGGACGACGCACCTGCGTGCCGGTTCTGGCATCGAGGCCTTTGACTGTTGTGTGGCGGCCTTCTCTTCCACCCCTAACAATCTTTCTCTACTGATGAGGGAAGTTATCCTGAAACCCGAGACATGTCTCGGGCGATATCCTAAAACCCGGGACATGTATCGGGTCTAGAGATTCATCAGTCCAACAAGTACCGACTTGCACCCACCTGGGTGATCCACTAAAAAACTACAAGTACCAGAGTCCCGAGGGGCGATCCAGAGGAGGGGCTAGCGGTGTGCGCTCCATTGATGACTAAACACAATATGGCTCCCTTGAGCTTTGGGCCGACGGGCTCTTGGACGACGCACCTGCGTGCCGGTTCTGGCATCGAGGCCTTTGACTGTTGTGTGGCGGCCTTCTCTTCCATCCCTAACAATCTTTCTCTACTGATGAGGGAAGTTATCCCGAAACCCGAGACATGTCTCGGGCGATATTCTAAAACCCAGGACATGTATCGGGTCTAGAGATTCATCAGTCCAACAAGTACCGACTTGCACCCACCTGGGTGATCCACTAAAAAACTACAAGTACCAGAGTCCTGAGGGGCGATCCGGAGGAGGGGCTAGCGGTGTGCGCTCCATTGATGACTAAACACAATATGGCTCCCTTGAGCTTTGGGCCGACGGGCTCTTAGACAACGCACCTGCGTGCCGGTTCTGGCATCGAGGCCTTTGACTGTTGTGTGGCGGCCTTCTCTTCCACCCCTAACAATCTTTCTCTACTGATGAGGGAAGTTATCCCGAAACCCGAGACATGTCTCGGGCGATATCCTAAAACCCGGGACATGTATCGGGTCTAGAGATTCATCAGTCCAACAAGTACCGACTTGCACCCACCTGGGTGATCCACTAAAAAACTACAAGTACCAGAGTCCCGAGGGGCGATCCGGAGGAGGGGCTAGCGGTGTGCGCTCCATTGATGACTAAACACAATATGGCTCCCTTGAGCTTTGGGCCGACGGGCTCTTGGACGACGCACCTGCGTGCCGGTTCTGGCATCGAGGCATTTGACTGTTGTGTGGCGGCCTTCTCTTCCACCCCTAACAATCTTTCTCTACTGATGAGGGAAGTTATCCCGAAACCCGAGACATGTCTCGGGCGATATCCTAAAACCCAGGACATGTATCGGGTCTAGAGATTCATCAGTCCAACAAGTACCGACTTGCACCCACCTGGGTGATCCACTAAAAAACTACAAGTACCAGAGTCCCGAGGGGCGATCCGGAGGAGGGGCTAGCGGTGTGCGCTCCATTGATGACTAAACACAATATGGCTCCCTTGAGCTTTGGGCCGACGGGCTCTTGGACGACGCACCTGCGTGCCGGTTCTGGCATCGAGGCATTTGACTGTTGTGTGGCGGCCTTCTCTTCCACCCCTAACAATCTTTCTCTACTGATGAGGGAAGTTATCCCGAAACCCGAGACATGTCTCGGGCGATATCCTAAAACCCAGGACATGTATCGGGTCTAGAGATTCATCAGTCCAACAAGTACCGACTTGCACCCACCTGGGTGATCCACTAAAAAACTACAAGTACGAGAGTCCCGAGGGGCGATCCGGAGGAAGGGCTAGCGGTGTGCGCTCCATTGATGACTAAACACAATATGGCTCCCTTGAGCTTTGGGCCGACGGGCTCTTGGACGACGCACCTGCGTGCCGGTTCTGGCATCGAGGCCTTTGACTGTTGTGTGGCGGCCTTCTCTTCCACCCCTAACAATCTTTCTCTACTGATGAGGGAAGTTATCCCGAAACCCGAGACATGTCTCGGGCGATATCCTAAAACCCGGGACATGTATCGGGTCTAGAGATTCATCAGTCCAACAAGTACCGACTTGCACCCACCTGGGTGATCCACTAAAAAACTACAAGTACCAGAGTCCCGAGGGGCGATCCAGAGGAGGGGCTAGCGGTGTGCGCTCCATTGATGACTAAGAAGAAAACTGGACTTCGACATTCTGCTGCACAGAAGACCGAAGAGAATCTCCCTTGTTGCCAAGGAGTGACCACCCTGTGAATACAGGCACCAACCAGCAACTCGAAATCTGCTTTGCTGCCACCTCCCGCCGGAGCCCGAGCCCAGAGCCCAACAAGACCTAAATTCCCAGACATCTCAGAGCCCGATCCACAGTCCCTGAAAAGAAGAGCCTCGTGGAGGCACCGAGAGACGTGGGACCGGACCCCTTGGAAGACCCCCGAGAAGCTGACTGCGCAGCACCCGAGGCACCCTTGATGCTGTGCTTTGGGGACTGAGAATCCCCAATATCGAGCTGCATTTGCACCAAAGATCAGCCCCCCAGCATCTCCACGATCTGCGTGGGGCCCTTTTGCACTTTGCCACTCGACGCACCATCCAGGCCACTTGCCACGTGGCTAGCGGCCATCTTGGCAACAAAACCTACAAACTACACCACTGGTCAGGTTGCTCCAGACTGGCCCTCGCTCCACTGAAAAGGAGCACCCGCTCTGACCTTGCTGGTCCGAGTGAGAAGCTTGCATCGATTCCTGCATGGCTTGCATTAGCCAAGGTCTGTTTGCTCCGATCAAGAAGCCGACACCGCCATCAGCTAGAGCCTTTGTGGGACAGCTCGTGACCAATGCCTGGATGTCCTTGACCTCTTCCTGTCCACGTGGCTGCAGAGACAATCTTCACTTCTTCACCTGTTTGCACCCGACATTGCCTGGTTCCTTCCTGGTTCCACGGTAGTCACTGGCTAGTGACTTTGAACATTGTCCCCTCTGCTTTCAGGTCTTCACCTCTTCAGATCCACCCTTGGATCCACCGGAACTCTCCTCGACGACCCGCCGGCAGCATCTTCATCTCCAGGCACCATCGACCTGTGTGACAAAACCCGACACGACTTCGCACCTGTGCACCCGCTTCCTGTGGGTGAGGTAAGTCAGCAACGCCGGTGTTTCCACACTGGTACACATCTCTAGTGCCTAGGTCTAAAGTTTTGTCCTTCTAGGTCCATCGGAAGGTTCCTTAAACACTAACTTTGTAACTTTTACGCACCATTGACTTAACATTGGAGCATGCGTGCGCTTTAAGCGCTGCACCCGAGTCCCGCGGGCCTTTCCCGACTTCATCACTGTTAGTCCCGAACAGCTGCAGCGATTCCCCAGGCCCTAGGTCTCTTTCCTTTCTCATTGGTGGTTCTTTTACTACTATTTTAGTATATGGTTTAAGTGGCCCCTAGGGCTCATCCATATTGTGCAACTTTTGTGTATTTATACTGTGTTTTGTTTTAACGCATTTGCTTCTGTGCTCATAAAGAGTATAGGGAATATTTGTAGTAAATAAATATATATATATTTTCAATATATATCTGTGTGGTGTCCTTTCATTTGGTATTCAAGGGGATTGTGTATGGTAAAACAGCTTGCTTCACATGCCTTTACAGAGTTTAGCCTAAGACTGCTTTGTCCATGCTACCACTAGGATAGCTGGTCTATAAGGTTGACTTACAGCCAATCATCATAAGGGTCGCTTGGCATGGTACAAGGTGATCACTAGAACTAGTGAGCAGCATATACCAGGCCAACTTCTCACATTGGTGAGCAGGGGATTGGGATTTGAGCTTGCTGTTGTTTTACCATTACAATCTTTGAGAGTATCATTTGAAAGATCATACAGGTACCTGTAAGGTACATTAAAAACAAGACTAGTATACTTAAGTTCTACTGAATGTAGTTGTTGTAGAGGATAGGGAGTAGCACACCCTGACTACAACTACTAGATAGGTTTAGTAGGTAAATACCAGTGTAGGTAGATTGCAACACATCCACCCACACTAGAGCAATGTCTGGAGCAGAGGGGTCCACTGGACCTATCCCTGTTGAGAGTGACCCTCCAAAGGCTCCATCCAAATTTGCTATATTCAACTTTAAAGAACTGAGGCAGCTGTGTTCCTTAAGAGGAATCAAAACGGGTCCTACCCCTACAGCTGACCACCTCAGAGAGCTGTTAGAAAAGTCTGAAGCTCTAAAGACCTCCATAGCAAGCCCCTCAGGGAATGGAGATGGAGGCTCTACTTCTGAAGATGATAACACTGATGCCCCTGTCCTTGTCATCCAGATAGATGAGGAAAACCAGGACACTGGAGATACTCAGCCTGAGGATGAGGAAGAAGAGGAGAGGAGGAGGAAGGAAGTGATTCTGATGATGGTAGACATAGCCAGGTGTTAATCAGCAGGCTTAACCAGGCTAACTTAAGCCTATTTGGGACTGAAAGTGGGTCCAACCCATTCAGACCCCCAAGTGGACTTAACCAGGAGCAAAGGAGGAGGAGGAATCACTCAGGTGAGTCCAATACCTCCCAAGCTTCTAGAGGCTCTCATGGTCACTCCAGAAGAGTGATAACTAGCCCTCAGAGAAGGGAACATGAGGCCAAAATGAGAGAGGCTGAACTTAGGATCCAGAAGCAAGAATTAGAAGTTGCCCTGGCCAAAGAGAAGCTTGCTAGAGAAAGACAGCCTAGAGAGAGTGGATTAGGATCCACTGGCGGCAGCACTATCCCTGAGGATAAAGACAGGTCCTATGACAATAGACACCTGAGTAAGATTGTGCCCCCCTACAAAGCTGGGGATGATATCCACAAATGGATGACTGCACTTGAGAGAGCCTGCAGAGTACAGCAGATCCCTCAGGAGCAGTGGGCAGCAATCTTGTCTCTCTCCTTTGAAGGTAGAGGCAGAGACAGACTCCTCACAGTTAGTGATGGGGATTCTAGAAACTACCTGGTCCTGGAGAGTGCTCTGATTGATGGGTTAGGCTTAACCACTGAACAGTACAGGTTAATGTTCAGAGACACCCAGAAGACACAGACTCAGGACTGGTCTGAATTTGTTGAATGTGCCACTAAGGCTCTGGAGGGTTGGTTGCTGGGAAGTAAGGTTACAGACTATGAAGGATTGTACAATTTGCTTATGAGAGAACAGATTTTAAATAACTGTCAGAACCAGCAGTTGCATCAACATTTGGTTGACTCAGATCTAACCTCTCCCCAAGAATTGGGAAAGAGGGCAGACAAATGGGTTAGAACCAGAGTTAAGCAAAAGAACCAGAACCAGGGTGGTGACCAAAAGAAAACAGACCAGAAGGGTGGGGAGTAGAAAGCTAAAGACCAGAAGTCTTCAACAGGGCCCCAAACTAATACTGAGGGTGGGTCCCAAACTTCTAAGAAGAAGAAGAAAGAAGGTCAAAGAAAACCCTGGTGTAGTATTTGTAAAAACACCTCTCACTGGACAAGTGATTGTAAAAAGGGTGGAGCCCCCAACACTGCAGCCCCTAAGGCACCTGCACCCACTAGTACAGTTAGCAGTGTTGGTCCAAAGACTAAGGGGGTAGTGGGTATCACCTTGGGAACTGAGGGAGATTCTGGCCTAGTCAGAACCCCTACACAGGCTGTTCTGATTTGTGATGTGGAAATAGATTTTTCCACTACTGTCAGCCCCAGTAATCTGGGCAAGTACAGGCAGACGCCTTTGAATAATGAAAAAGTGTCTCAAGCATAAAGGGACACATGTGCCCGTGTCACTATGGTGACACCCAGCTTTGTGGACCCTGGACAGTACATCCCAGGTGATAATTACCTGGTAACCAATGCCAGCAATGTCACTACTACACATAGTGTGGCAATTGTTAACTTTTCCTGGGGAGGGGTAACTGGCCTAAAAAGAGTTGTGGTCAGTGCTGATCTCCCAGTTGAATGTTTGTTGGGCAATGACCTGGAGAGCTCTCTATGGTCAGAAGTTGAGTACAGGACTCATGCAGAGATGTTAGGAATATCATCACATGTCCTTGCTGTGACCAGGTCACAGGCCAAAAAGTGCCTCTCTGAACCTCAGGTCTTGGATCCTGGAACAATGGACCAAGCACCTTCCAAGACAAGGAACAGGAGGGTAAAGGCTGTGCCTTTCCAACTGCCTACAAGTGAGGATCAGCCTTCACAGGAAGATGATCTCGAGACCCCTGAAGGAACTGTCCCTGAAGAACTTGAACCTGATCAGGTTGAGTTTCTGGGGACAGGGGGACCTTCTAGGGCAGACTTGGGGCAGGCTCAGTTAACCTGTCCTTCTCTTGAACCCCTCAGACAGCAGGTTGCTGCTGAGGCTGCTGGGAATGCTCAAGGTACCCATAAAGTATATTGGGATGATGGGCTCCTTTATTCAGAGGGTAGAGACCCCAAGCCTGGTACAACCAGGAGGTTGGTCATACCTCTGCAATTTAGGGGCTTCCTTCTTACCTTGGCCCATGATATTCCCTTAGCAGGACACCTAGGCCAGAATAAGACGTGGGACAGGCTTGTCTCTCACTTTCACTGGCCTCACATGTCTGAAGATACCAAGGAGTTTTGTCGCTCCTGTGTGACCTGTCAAGCAAGTGGCAAAGCATGTGGTACAACAAAGGCCCCCCTGATACCACTACCTGTGGTGGGGGTCCCCTTTGAAAGAGTGGAGATTGATATTGTAGGTCCAATGGATCCCCCTATAACATCTGGGCACAGATTCATACTGGTGGTGGTGGACCATGCCACCAGGTACCCAGAGGCAATTCCACTTAGGACCACAACAGCTCCTGTTGTGGCCAGGGCCTTACTTGGAGTTTTCTCCAGAGTGGGGTTTCCTAAGGAGGTAGTATCTGATAGAGGTGCCAACTTCATGTCAGGATACTTAACAGCTATGTGGAAGGAATGTGGTGTCAACTACAAGTTCACCACTCCCTATCATCCACAATGCAATGGGCTTGTTGAAAGATTTAACAAGACCCTAAAGGGTATGATCAAAGGATTACCAGAAAAGCTCAGGCGAAGATGGGACATCCTTCTACCCTGCCTTCTGTTTGCTTACAGAGAGGTCAAACAAAAGGGGGTTGGCTTCAGCCCCTTTGAATTGTTGTTTGGGTACCCTGTAAGAGGACCCCTGTGTTTGGTGAGGGAAGGATGGGAGTTACCTCTCAAAAAGCCCAAGCAAGACATAGTGGACTATGTACTTGGTCTCCACACCAGGATGGCTGAGTACATGGAGAAGGCATCAAAAAACCTTGAGGCTAGCCAAGAATTACAGAAAGCTTGGCATGACCAAAAGGCTGTCTTAACTGAGTACCAGCCTGGACAGAAAGTATGGGTGTTGGAGCCAGTGGCCCCAGCAGCACTCCAAGACAAATGGTCTGGACCCCATACTATAATTGAAAAGAAGGGAGAGGTTACCTACTGGGTGGACCTAGGAACTCCCACGAGCCCCCACAGGGTGCTCCATGTTAACAGGCTGAAAGCATATGTTGACAGGACAGACATGGGCTTGCTCATGGCTACAGATGAGGGGCAGGAGGAAGAGAGTGACCCTCTCCCAGACCTGCTGACTCAGAACCCTGAGGATGACTCAGTTGATGGTGTGGACTTAGATGGCAGCCTCACTGAACATCAGCAAAATGACTGTAGGCAAGTTTTGCAGTCATATCGACATATGTTTTCCCTGACACCCAGTCAGACTAACTGGTGTACCCATGTGGTGGACACTGGTGACAGTCTTCCTGTGAAAAACAAGATTTACAGGCAACCTGACCATGTCAGAGATTGTATCAAGACTGAGGTGCAAAAGATGCTGGAATTAGGTGTCATTGAGCCTTCAGAGAGCCCCTGGGCTAGCCCAGTGGTTCTGGTCCCCAAACCTCACACCAAAGATGGAAGGAGAGAGATGAGGTTCTGTGTGGATTACAGAGGAATCAATGCTGTCACCAGGACAGATGCACACCCTATTCCAAGGGCAGATGAGCTCATAGACAAATTGGCTTCTGCCAAGTATTTGAGCACATTTGACTTGACAGCTGGCTACTGGCCAATCAGGTTAGCTGAGGAGTCTAAAGCCAAGACTGCATTTTCTACCCCAGGTGGGCATTACCAATTTGTGGTGATGCCCTTTGGTTTGAAAAATGCACCTGCCACCTTCCAAAGGTTGGTGAATCAAGTCCTTACTGGGTTGGATGACTTTTGTGCAGCATATCTGGATGATATTGCTGTCTTTAGCTCTACCTGGGAGGATCACCTGGTCCATCTGAAGGAAGTGCTAGGGGCTCTGCAAAAGGCAGGCCTCACTATCAAGGCAACCAAGTGCCAGATAGGGCAGAGTAAAGTTGTATACTTAGGCCACCTTGTAGGTGGAGGCCAAGTTCAACCACTGGAGAGTAAGATCCAGACCATAAAGGACTGGTCCCCTCCAGCTACCCAGACTCAGGTCAGAGCTTTCTTGGGCCTGACTGGGTACTACAGGAAGTTTGTTAAGAACTATGGGTCCATTGTGACTCCTCTTAATGATCTGACATCCAAGAAGATGCCCAAAAAGGTTCAGTGAACAGTAAACTGTCAAAAGGCATTTGATCACCTGAAGAAGGCCATGTGCTCTGCACCTATCCTGAAAAGTCCTGACTACTCAAGAGAGTTCATTGTCCAAACAGATGCTTCTGAGTTGGGAGTGGGAGCTGTGCTTTCACAACTTAATGTAGATGGTCAAGACCAGCCCATTGCTTTTATTAGCAGAAGGCTGACCCCCAGAGAGAAACGTTGGTCAGCCATTGAGAGGGAGGACTTTGCTGTGGTGTGGGCCCTGAAGAAGTTGAGACCATACTTGTTTGGCACTCACTTCAAGATTCAGACCGACCATAAGCCCCTCTTATGGCTTAATCAGATGAAGGGTGAAAACCCCAAACTGCTCAGGTGGTCCATTTCCCTACAGGGGATGGACTTTACAGTGGAGCACCGCCCAGGGACTGACCATGGTAATGCAGATGGTCTCTCCAGGTACTTCCACTTAGAACATGAAGACACAACTGGTCAAGGTTAGTCTAATGTCCCTGCGTTTGGGGGGGTTGTGTAGGAGAGTAGGGTCTGCTATCCTATGGTCACCCCAAATGTTTGCTTTTTGCTTCACTGGTTTATGACTTAATGTGGCTGTGGGCCTGCTAATCAGACCCACAGCCTGCTGTTCTCTCTCTAAATTGATGCCAATGCACATTAGGTGCATTACGAGATTGGAACTGGTTCACCTTATTGGCCCCTGTAACAGTGTACCCCAGGTACCCAGGGCATTGGTGCTTCCAAGGCCTACCAGGGGCTCCAGCACGTATTGTGCCACCCCTGGCCTGGCCTCCATATTTGACACAACTGGCTGATCACTCAGCTGGGGTAAGTCGGTGTAATCACCCCTTACTTAGGTATAGTATGCCTATATCTAACCTAAAATGGACACATATGTTCCTATCAGCCACTCCTATGGAAGGCCTCATCAATCCTGGAGGCAGAGTGCTTGGAAATATGTGAGATGGTGCTCTGGCATGAGCTAAGCCTGTCTGCAGCTTTCAGAACCAAGTCCTTTAGCTGTTCCATGATACTGCCATACCATATACTCTTAAGTGCATTATGAACCTCGCGGTTAAATGTTATCTTTGGTTTGGCTTTATCAGAACATGTCGAGTAAGGTGTCATACGAATTGGAATACTACCCCCTCGCCAGTTCTGGCAACGGGGGTAGCATTCCACCCTTTTAGAGGGAAACGACATGTACCTAATCTGAACCCCGGTTAAAGTTAAACGTGAGCCTTAGCATCACAAAATGGATGCTGCCACCACAGGCACAAGTCTGACCTCCTGCTGCTGGGAGTTCTTCCAGCGAGGGAGGCTTGGACAAATGGTTTCCTGCCTTGGGAGGTGCTAGCACCACCCCAGACAGGATTTTGTGTATTGGGTAGGACAGGGCTGAATAGAATCAGACATGCCTGGGGCACACAAGGTGTCCCTGTGCATATGCCAGTTCAAACCGGTGCTGGGGCTCTCCAGCCCAAGTCTTGGCGCGAAGCTGGACAAAGGAAAGGGGGTGTAACCGCCCCCCTTCCTGGTCCCACCCAGAGGAGAGACCTAGCAGGTAATCCGGCCCCTAGATTTGGAATAAGAGTAGGAGCTGTGTCCTAAGACTTCAGATCATCCTGAACTCGACTTGAAACTAAGAAGAAAACTGGACTTCGACATTCTGCTGCACAGAAGACTGAAGAGAATCTCCCTTGTGGCCAAGGAGTGACCACCCTGTGAATACAGGCACCAACCAGCAACTCGACATCTGCTTTGAGGCCACCTCCCACCGGAGCCCGAGCCCAGAGCCCAACAAGACCTAAATTCCCAGACATCTCAGAGCCCGATCCACAGTCCCTGAAAAGAAGAGACCCGTGGAGGCACCGAGAGACGTGGGACCGGACCCCTTGAAAGACCCCCGAGAAGCTGACTGCGCAGCACCCGAGGCACCCTTGATGCTGTGCTTTGGGGACTGAGAATCCCCAACATCGAGCTGCATTTGCACCTAAGATCAGCCCCCCAGCATCTCCACGATCTGCGTGGGGCCCTTTTGCACTTTGCCACTCGACGCACCATCCAGGCCACTTGCCACGTTGCTAGCGGCCATCTTGGCGACAAAATCTACAAACTACACCACTGGTCTGGTTGCTCCAGACTGGCCCTCGCTCCCCTGAAAAGGAGCGCCCGCTCTGTCCTTGATGGTCCGAGCGAGAAGCTTGCCTCGATTCCTGCATGGCTTGCATTAGCCAAGGTTTGTTTTCTCCGATCAAGAAGCCGACACCGCCATCAGCTAGAGCCTTTGTGGGACAGCGCGTGACCAACGCCTGGACATCCTTGACCTCTTCGTGTCCACGTGGCTGCAGAGACAATCTTCACTTCTTCACCTGTTTGCACCCGACATTGCCTGGTTCCGTCCTGGTTCCACGGTAGTCACTGGCTAGTGACTTTGAACATTGTCCCCTCTGCTTTCAGGTCTTCACCTCTTCAGATCCACCCTTGGATCCACCGGAACTCTCCTCGACGACCCGCCTGCAGCATCTTCATCTCCAGGCACCATCGACCTGCGTGACAAAACCCGACACGACTTCGCACCTGTGCATCTGCTTCCTGTGGGTGAGGTAACTCAGCAACGCCAGTGTTCCCACACTGGTACACTCCTCTAGTGCCTAGGTCTAGAGTTTTGTCCTTCTAGGTCCATCGGAAGGTTCCTTAAACACTAACTTTGTAACTTTTACGCACCATTGACTTAACATTGGAGCATGCGTGCGCTTTAAGCGCTGCACCTGAGTCCCGCGGGCCTTTCCCGACTTCATCACTGTTAGTCCCGAACAGCTCCACCGATATCCCAGGCCCTAGGCCTCTTTCCTTTCCCATTGGTGGTTCTTATACCACTATTTTAGTATATGGTTTAAGTGGCCCCTAGGGCTCATCCATATTGTGCAACTTTTGTGTATTTAAACTGTGTTTTGTTTTAACGCATTTGCTTCTGTGCTCATAAAGAGTATAGGGGATATTTGTAGTAAATACATATATATATATTTTCAATATATATCTGTGTGGTGTTCTTTCATTTGGTATTCAAGGGGATTGTGTATGGTAAAACCGCTTGCTTCACATGCCTTTACAGAGTTTAGCCTAAGACTGCTTTGTCCATGCTTCCACTAGGATAGCTGGTCTATAAGGTTGGCTTACAACCAATCATCATAAGGGTTGCTTGGCATGGTACAAGGTGATCACTAGAACTAGTGAGAAGCATATACCAGGCCAACTTCTCACAATGGACACGAGGGAGTTTTAATAAAGAGCGATTGGGTATGATTAAGACCACCTTTTCATGCTTTTTGAACCACAAGAAGTGTGATTTACCAAGAAAGAAAGAGTGCAATAAGTGTGTAATAGCGTCAAACATATGTATCAGCACAAAAGATCCCTACAGTTGTGGTGTCTCATATAAGTGTACAGTGTGTATGTTTCCAAAGATAAAATTAGCAGAGGCACACAGTGATTATGCAACACCTTTTCAAAAAATGGCTTAGGAATAGCTCATGACCCAAGAAAAATATATCACGGATTATTATTAGTAATGATATTCCACGCTATGGTGATGTGTTGCAAAAAACAACCCCAACGTTGTTTTATTATATGTGTTTTTTATTTTTGTGTCTTTCCTTTTATTTTCAGATACCTTTTGGTTCTCTGTTTCATTGAAGGGTGATTCTACCCCATTTTTTCAGACTAGCTAATTTTTGCAGTCTGATCCCAGAAAATAGGCTTGCTATACATATAAAATTTACATTATATTTAGAGTGTAGTAGGGATTGTACTAGGTCCTGACGAGTAAAGCAGTAGGGACTGCTTACAAAACATGTAGACCCAGTAAAGGGTATTTAATGCAAATTCACCCTCTACGTAAAGAACCCCCTTTTTAACGTTCCCAGCTAGGGAAAGTGAAGAAAGGTTTTTTTTCCACTAGCCAGGGAATTTTTAAAGAACCCTCTTTTTTGTATTTTTTCACAGACCCTACCACTCCCACACCTCACTTAACCTATTCTCATAATATCAAGTGCTCCAGCGTAGTCGTAGGTAGTAGCACGCCCCGCCCCATAGAGGGATGGGAAAACCCCTATGATGAAGCATGACACTATGGGATTCGTAATGTGTGAGGGGTATTTTAAAAACACTTAGTGCTCCCCTTGACATTTCAAGGAGCAGCAACACTCTCTGTTTTTCTAATCACTAAAATAATTTTATTTAAAAAAACAAAAACAAGAACTTCTTTGCCAGATAGAGTAGAATCACAATGTTTATGAATAACTATACAGGAGGTAGATTCTATTTCTAATCCTCTCTACCCCCACCCCCCCTTTGTTATTTTTCTTGCTAAATCTCAACAAGACCACTGGTTTGTGGGTGACAGGGTATAATAAACTAGTACTGAACACCACACTTGTTCCACATATGTTTTAGGTAAGCAGACGTGAGGTTTGACCCCCTGTCTGAATCCACCTCCTTAGGAAACCCTACCCTCGTAAAGACACCAATGAGGGCCTTGGCTACTGCAGGAGCTGTAGTAATCCTAAGGGGAATTGCCTAAGAATACCTGGTGGCCTGATCCACTAGCACCAGTATGAATTTGTTTCCTGATGCTGTCGGAGGTTCTAGTGGACCCACTATGTCCAGGCCTACGCTTTCAAAGGGAACCCCAACCACTGGTAGCGAAATGAAGGGGGCCTTTGGGTATCTACCTGTTTTGCCACTACCTTGACAGGTGACACAGGAGCTGACACACTCCTTTACCTTCTGAGACATCTGGGGCCAGTAAAAGTGGCAAACTAGCCTTTCCCAAGTTTTGATTTGACCCAGATGCTCAGCTAGGGGGATGTCATGACCGAAATTGAGTAAAACTCCCTGTACTTTTGAGGCACTACCACTCTCCTAATGGTGTAGTGTAGTTCATATATTCCCAATAGGCTTTGCGCATTGGAATAATATATCATATAGTTTAGACGTAGGACTGAGGTCGACTAGGTCTCTATCGAATATACTAAACGTAATAGTGAGTGCCAGCTAGGTCAGAGGTCACTAGAAACTTTCTTGCATTCACAAGAAGGGATTAGTTTCTGACAACCGCATAAACATGACAACTTTGTTTGCCAAGAATAAGAAATATATCTCTAGAGTTGTGGAAACAATAGAAAAGTATTTCACTCAGTCAATCGTGCATGCTTCGTTTCTAAAGAGTTGCAGAGAAATAGAGAGACAGGCGTTTTCAATAAAAAAGGTTTATTGAACAGTCTTCTTTCTCATGCAAGAGAAGTAAAATGCTACAATCGTTAAGCAGACTGCAAAGTATAATGCGTACAGCGAGTATAGTATTATAAAATAATACTGTAAAATCATTGTATGGTTACTAAGCCATATAAAAATACATACATAAATAACAATGGCTAAAAGCACTCGACTGGTGCTTCTAAAATACGCCTACCCCGATGTATTTAACCTAAGTCTAGTAGGAGGGAAGAAGTAAGTGTTGTGTAGCAGGGTTTTAGTTTTTCTTTGCCAAGAATCTATACAAGATTTCTCTAGGTTCTAAACCTTAGTTAGAATGAAAGGAGGTCTGGTATCTCTTTCTCGGGACTCGATTTCCCAACACCCCGCAAGGGGAGCTTGGAAACACTGGAGCTAGATTCTCAGAAGGAGAAAGGCAGCCTCTCGATCAGAGCGTCAGCTGGAGGGTCGGCTTCCTTCAGCACTTGTTGTAGCGTGCTCCGTCGGGCAAGTAGATAGTCGAACTGCTCCAAACCACTGCATCTTGCTAGAGCAAGTGAAGGCATATTTATACCTTGAAGGTGCCTAATTTGATGTAAAGTGGGGCATAATAACGTCAGAAAAGAACCCCAAGGGAATAGTAGTTCTTTGTAAAGTACATGAGTTTTTGGACAAATCAATATTCAAGCAAGGGGAGGTCCCTGACTGCTTAAGCCAATTTTCCAAGAAATCATTGTGACGTTTTGGTACGGGTGGAAGCAGCCATGCCTGTATTTGGACTGCATTGGCTATGTCTAAATAAGGGAATGATTTCTATGCCTATATAAGGGCAATGTGAATTGTACCTATATAAGGGCATGAATAGGCAAAATTCACTTGGATCCTAAAACACCATACAACATCCACTCCACTTTATTATGTATGACATTAATAAGTTCTAAACACATTAAACATATCTAAATGATGTGTAAAAAACATACCCAAAATACATAAAAATGCATCAGAATTGGTTGTACACAAAAAGAGCATTTGTGCTGTACGCATTCAAAGCAATGTTTCATTCAAAGCATATAGATGACATTTAAAAAACGCTATCCGAATGAATTAAAAAATAATATATAAACTGTTTGCATGAGGACAAGGTCAAATATATTTTCTTGGAAGTATTCAAAGAATTCTAGTTCTCTAGGAATAGTTCTACCTTAAGCAGATTACTTTGTGCCCTAAAAAAAAAAATATATACATTTTGGAAAAAAGTCAAATCATGGAAAAATAGAGTTCCAAAGTTAGAAGTTTGTTTTGGGAAGTGAAGATCGAATACAGAGTCTCACAGAACGCTGTGTGCAAACTTCAAAAGTTAGTGTCATTGTTTGGAGAAAACATCATATCTTCTAAGCTGGTAAATAATTTGTCTACTACTGTAGGTGAAAGTTGGATTGCCACCTTAAGCACATCAACCGTACATAGATGTGAACCATCGCTGTCAGCGTCAGCCGCATTAGCAATGTTTGAAGGAGATCTTACCTGTGTGCCTGTCGCTCCCCGTGTCTCACCGTCTGCAGTTTGCGTCTGTGAGATCTCAATGAATGCCGTCATCAGATTTGGTAGCCGTTAGGGACAACACAGTGCATGAGCCGTTGCCGATCCAAGCAAAGTATCAACATCCATTGGCATGACTGATGGGAGTGTCGGACAGATGTCTAGCACGCATTCTTCTCCACATAGCAGGCATCGTAGAACAGGTAAGATGCAATCTTACCAGATTGGTCTGAATGATAGAAACCACGTGGAGTTCAATTCTCTTAAACGAGTTAATCCCAAAATTTGGATTATGCGCTCACGACACCTCATCGCCAGAAGAGTGTTCTCTAATGTGATCTGGGCGTCGTTGGTGAGTTGGCTTGCCATATCGGAGCAGAAGGAGCAAAAATAGTATCCCTGCGGCGAGTCCCAAAATGAGAGGCAGTCCGCCAAACACAGAGTGCACGAAGTTTGGAAATATTCCTAGGACTGCTTGAAAAGGTGCTAACAGTCTGAAAGAACTGTCTTAAATATATGTACAATACCACTCGTATCAGACATGTTTAAGATACGATCTAATATTTCTGAGAAATGTATAGGGCAGTTTGTGGATAAAAGGGCGTGCATCTCTGCAGAAGTCCTTGCAACTTGCAGATCATACGTCTCTTTGGCCGAGGTCATTGGCACAGATCTCTGAAAAAGAATGGCTTTCATTCTGCTTAAAGTATCAATTCGAATAAAAAAGATGTTCAGTGAAGGCCATAATGGCGACTCCCCATCTGACTTAGTTTTAGGAAACAATACTTGCATACAACAAGTGACCCTGGCTGACACACTTACGAGATAGGGGATTCCTGGCAACATGCCACAACAGCTGTGATCATTCAACATAATGTAACTTCCATTAGAAAGCTGCCTAATAATTGGATATATCACTGCATATGGAGAACCTTGCAGGTGGCAGGATCATTTGTTCGAGGAAGCATCACAGGCCATGGCATAGATACCGGCGTATATAAAACATTTATGACGCGGTTTTGCAGGTCCTTGCAAGAAGTCCATTAAATCAACGCCATCTTTAAGTGAAGATAAGTGTTGCTTTGCTTCCTTCAGTGTGAATTTTCGCACCCACTCAAGGCACAGTTTTCCCACACTGTATGATGTTACTATCACTGGATGTTGTTTCTGGACATATCTTGGATCTGGACTAGTGAATGTGAACTCTTGTGTCTTATTCAGGAATCTATCTTGACAGTTGGTTGTGTCTGTGGGCCAGATTAACCATTTTTTCCAATCAAGATCTGTTCTGTTGTTAAGTAAAATAATTTTTACGTCGATCACCCCCTCTGAAGTGTTACTGCTGTCAGGTGTAGGTCATTGGCTTCTGCAATGTGTTGCTTTGACTTTTTATTGTTTCATTTAAGTGCTGCAAAACAACCAAACAGTCTTTGATATCAAAAGGTTTTTGTTCTACCACTGAAGTGTGACAATCAAGGTCCTGGACAATCATTCTAGTGCCAAAAAGAATTTCAAAAGGAGTGATTCCCCCTAGAGAACTTCTTGGCAGATTGTTAAGACTACGTTGGACACTTATTAGATGTTTGACACACCCGTCACCCGAGCCTAGTACCCTAGCTGTTATAGATTGCTTTATGTCCCGTTTTTTTCTCTCCACTACCAAATTTCCCTCAGGATGGAATGGACTAGAGTACCGCAATGCAACACCCAGATTGGCCATGGCCTCTTTGTAAGCTATTGAGCTAAACGCAGGACCCTGGTCAGAATGTAGGGTGCCGACTGCGTATGTGCCTATAAAGACTCGCAAATCTTTTATAACAGTTTGAGCGTCAGCCGAGCACTGAGGCCATATCCAAATGAAGCTTGAGCACGAATCCACTGCGACCATGATATATTTATAGTTACCATCCCTTTGTAATGGACCGCAGTGATCCAGGTAAACGCAAGCTAATGGTTTGTCTGAAATCAATAGGGGCGTCTCCGCAGGACGTTTCACTGTAGAAACCTTCATCTTTTGACAGATTTCACATTCCAAAACATCTTTTATGGTCTGTTTCCTAATGCGCGGCCACCAGTATCTTTGTCTTAATAATGAAATTGTGACGGAAACACCTGCGTGTGCAGAAGCAAGCCCTTCATGTGATGCTAAGATTAGTCCTAATAGTTGTGGGACCGCACTCGCCCATATGGACGTCTGCGTGTAGATAGTCTAATGCTGTCTAACAATGGTGGCTGTACTGGGCTGGCTACACTGTAGTTAGGTATCTGGTGGCGCTCTCTGCTGTGATCTCTGTTGCAGTTATGGCAGTTAATTACAAATATGTGAATGTGACCATTCATCCCTGGCCACCAGAACGTCTCCTTTAATTCTAGTATAGATTTAGAGATCCCCTGATGTATCAGACCCTATCAAAGCTACTCTACGCTTACTGTTTGGAATTACTCTATCCCCCACCCCAGGAATTTCAGCAAAAGGTACGGAGTTTTCATCAATTATGTATGAGTATTTGGGTGAATAGTTTCGAGGTAACGCTGCACCGATGCCTTTGCTCGTGGCATTGACAGTTAGCATTATTTCGCAGTCTATTTTCGTTTTTGAACTTGTGATTGCAGCTACGGAAGCCGTTTGCACAGCTGCCTTTGCAGCTTCATCAGCCAATGAATTCCCTGCAACGTGAACGCCATCACGTTGATGACTCAGTGTATGGATCACGTGAGCTTTTTGTAGTTCTTTTCGTAACTGCACTACTTGTTTCCAATGCAATTTATGCTTGATTGTGCCACCTTTCGCATCTTTGAAACTGTTTTCAATTCAGTTCTGCAGGTATTCATTATAAGATTGAACGCAATAATAGGAATCGCACACTATGAGTGTGGGGAATTTGCGATCTGTATTTTCGAGCGCCATCTTGAATGCTTGAAGTTTAGCTCGCTGAGCTGTACAATCTCCAAGAGATTGTGTTTTTGTCACCATAGGGCGGAATTTACCATCGTGCCAGCGACCTTTAACAATCACGCACGCAGCACTATAAGCTTGTTTACCCCCAATTGCGGGTTAAGTTGATCCGTCAGTATAAATTATACATTCATACTGTTCTAGAGGCAGTATCTCAGTAGGCAGAGGACATTCTTGTTCGTATTGTAGAAATTCTTGTGTTTTCAAATAAGGGTCAAAAACGTATTCAACGTCTGATGCAGCAAGAGAATTAACCCACTGTATCCATCTCGATGTAAAGCTTTTGCATTTGGAATGGTCGCTTTTGTCACTGCTTCTAAAGCAGGTATAGGAGTAACGACCATTATATGTTTTCCCTGTGCTAGGGCTCTCTCTTTTGCTACTGCAGTTTGAACTGCTGTCAGAATTTTTTCTGTAGAAGTGAATTTCATTTCAGCTTGTGTGTACAAGTGCGATATATAAGCAATTGGAGATTTTTCCCCTTCATTAAAGGTTAAGTACGTGAATCCGCATCTTCCTGGAATGATTTGGATTACAGGGGACACGCAAATGTGCAACACTGGGTCCCGCGAATAAAGACTGGTCCTGGCTCTCGCTTGCTTTAAACTCCAAGACCTAATGGATTGCGCCCTAACGCCTGGGGTCAGTTTCCGCGAGGCAGGAAAAACTTAGACCTAAAACCCACTGAGAAGGAATGGTCTCCGGTGAGTCTGAAAGTCATGTCTTGGAATGTTGCCGGCATTAGGCGGTTGTTTCTCAAACCAAATGCGCTATCATTCATGGAGGAAGCAGACATAATTTGTATACAAGAGTCTTGGCAAATCCATCCTCTCTCCCTGAGAGGCTACGCTGAGTATGGAAAACCAGCAAAAAAGCTTAACATCTTCGGTAGACCCTCGGGAGGGATATGTGTCTACATTAAACACGCACTAAATTTGGAATTTGCATAAATCTCCAACATACCGGACTTCCTACAGGCAGGCATTCTGAAAGGCTGTCGCCTGGCAAATAGTAACTTCTCAATATTGTTAATTAATCTTTACCACAACCCGCATGGGCCTTCATCCAACCCGGCCATGTTGACACACCATATTGAGTGTTTACTGCTCCAATTCGCTGGCCTTGAATGTATCGTTCTTGGCGACTTTAACACTCATAATATTGGGGTTTTGACCACACGCAGCCACCGGGCAGGCGCATTAAACGATCTACTAAAATCCTAAAACCTGGCGACGGCCCACTCAGTCCTCTTAAAGAACAGCCCGGGGCAGACGGTCGGCCCCACATTCAATAACCAAACTACGGTCGATTATATAATATTAAGTGGCAAACTCCAACTCTTGATGTCAAACTTCTCAGTTCATCCGCGCAGTGATAGCGATCACGCTGCCTTAACTGTCACCCTGAACCTCATCGTGGACCAACGCCACAAGCTCGAATACATCGGAGCGGCCTATGGAGAAGAATCAATAAAGCTGCCCAGAAGGATCAAATGGGAACAAACCACCATAAACAGATTTAATAGCTGGGCAAATCAGTGGACAGCTTGGCCATCGAGTGTACAGAAAAATGGCGCAATAGAAAGCTGGAATGCCACATCAGAGACCCTGGCGGTGCTTCTTCGTGCGAATCAGAATAGTGCGTCGCACAGGCGTCCTCCCCCTAAATATGGTTATAACATAGAAATCCAAACAAGTGCGAAAACACTAAACAAGGAACGTAAACGGTTCCACAAAAGTGGGACAAGACAAAACAAGAATCAATTACAAAAAGCTAAAAAAAGCCATGCAAAAAAGGTATGGGCTGCAAAACGTGCCCACTGTGAAGCACAATGGTTAATCATATTTGATTTGCTGAGCCCGGGAAAATCACAGGAGTTTTGGAACTATATATGCAACATGGGACGAGGCCCAAATCATAGAGAAAACGCCCTTGAAGCCTCTATTTGGGTCGCCCATGTTAAAGCATTATACACTGATGATGGTCCCGCAAATATGCAAAATGTAACACCCATTCTTGGAGACTACCTTGATCCTTCCATCGAGATGAAGGCCCCACCGGGAAAATTGTTGGTTACCAAAATCTTAAAAAACATTATACAAAACGCCGCACCGGGCCCCAATGGGCTTCCCGGGCACCTATTCAAGGCAAACATTGATTTTTGGTCCAAAAACCTGACCCATCTGTACTCCGAATGTTGTCTTCTGGGGGAAGTTCCAGATTCATGGAGAGGCTCGCTTTTACAGCCTATCCATGAAAAAGGCCCAAATCGGAACCCGCCAATTACCGCATGATTGCCTTGTTGGATATTGATGGTAAAGCTTATGCTAGCGCCATCTTGAGGGACCTCGCAGACTGGTCAAGTGCTGCTGGCATCCTTCCATTCTGCCAAACCGGCTTTAGACCTGGGTCAGTCACAGTTGATAACATCATCGCTCTCTCTTTCCTGGCGCATCGCGCACGGATAGGCAAAAGCCTTCCCCTATTCGCCTGCTTTATTGACTACTCAGCAGCGTTTGATGGGGTCGACCGTGCTATTCTGTGGCATAAGCTCGTCCAATGGAACATCAATCCGGGGCTGCTAAGAGCGATACAGTCCCTGTACCAAAAAACTTGGGTGCACATCAAACTCTCAAGGGACCATGCCTCGGCCAAGATCAACACAGATAGAGGCCTAAAACAAGGGTGTGTGCTAGCCCCATTACTATTCAACTTATACACAGCGGAAATGGAGAGGGCTTTGACTGGCGCTGCCCTGGCCACCCCAAAGATTGGCAGGC
Source organism: Lissotriton helveticus (assembly GCF_964261635.1). NCBI lineage: Eukaryota > Metazoa > Chordata > Amphibia > Caudata > Salamandridae > Lissotriton > Lissotriton helveticus. The sequence continues at coordinate 967,521,291 of NC_136069.1, read as the reverse complement.
GCAAAATATACTTTATGCAATATGCTGATGACCTGGTCCTTTTGGACCACACAAGAATGGGGCTGCAAAAGGTGCTGACGGCACTTGCCGTATACAATGATAAAAATAGGCTCGTAGCTAATCGAATGAAGGTACCCAGGTTGAGCTACTCCTCTCAGGCTCTGATGCGCTTAAAAAATAACCCACTTGCATTATGTGTAGAAAAACATCATTGCTCTCCTGAAGGGCCGTTTTCGTGCAGGTTATGTCACCACTATTTTCAAATTGTCAAGGATATATGCCCCCAACAACACGTAACATATAACCCTACCGCTATAATTCGGGGTGGGAAGAACATGCTATGTAATATAAGGTTGTTAGCGAAACATTACATTGAAGTCTGGGACCTTATTTCTACATATAAAGCCGATCTGTGTTTTTTCACGGAGACGTGGCTTAAACCCCATTCCATCCCGGCCATTACTCTTGGGATCCCGGAGGGCTATAAAATCATTAGACTGGACAGACCCAAGAAGGCCGGTGGGGGAATAGCCATTGTTCATAAAGATAACATCTCGATTTCGGTTCTAGACCAATGGTGTAATTCGGCGTTTGAAATGATGGTTTTTAAGATTGGTTTGTCAGCTAAACACAGTAGAAAGGGAGCCTTGGTTTATCGCCCTCCAGGCCCTATAAAAGGCGTCTCTAAACAGTTACTGGAAGCACTTGCCCCGCATGTTTGCTCAGATAAAGAATTTCTGTTGCTTGGTGATTTTAATATACATAGCGAGATGGAAAATAATAGTGAGGCTCAATCCTTCTTGACTGACTTATCTTTAATAGGACTGAAACAGCGTAATAGTGGACCTACGCATTTGGCAGGTCACACTTTAGACCTGATTCTCTCCAATTTTGCTGGTATTGAATGCCATACGCCTAAACAGTATAATTGGACAGATCATTTTGTCCTTGAGTTCTCGATGCCGGAGATGGGTACATGTTTCAATCCCCCTGTACAAATTCCGATTAAACGAAGACAATGGTATTAAATAACCGATGAAAATTTTAAAAAGACTTATGTCCCCCCTTTTATTCTGGCTACTGATGATATTAATACTGCACTTTCAAAACTGGACTCAGCTATTAGTACTGCGGTGGAGCAGATTGCCCCGCTGAAAACTTTTAAAAAGTGTCTTGCTAGGAAACAGGAGGTCTGGTTTTCTGAAGAACTGCGGAGCTTTAAGCGCATGGCTAGGAAAACTGAGAAGGTATGGAGAAAGTCGCACCTGGAGGAAGACAAAATCAAGCATCAGAAGGCAATAAACATCTACCATAAAGCCATCAGACTTGCACGCAAGAACCATGTTACCTCGCAATTAGAGGCAGCGGGCAATGACTCGAAAGTACTCTTCCAGATTGTAAATGCCTTTCTAAAACCTGTGGCATGCGATAGTGCGGATATGGCGTCCCAACATCTCTGTGACAATATTTCGAGTTTTTTTACCGAAAAAATTGATGCTATCTATGAAAAGATAGAGACACTTATCCCAGCCATGACTAGCCAGGATGATCATAGACCAACGCTAAATGTATCTATTAATACCAACACCTTCCATAACTTTCCTGAGATTTCTTTGCCAGAGGTTGAGAAGCTGCTCAATAACATTAAAAGTGGGAGCCCGTCTGATTTACTTCCAGCCAGATTAATGGGAATGTTGGGGAGAACACTTGGGCCTGATTTCCAGAGCCTGGTGAATCACTCATTAACAACAGGGAGTGTCCCACGGGAATGCAAAAAGGCCCTAGTCAGACCTATTAGGAAGAACACCTCCTCCCCTTGGACTAATATGTCTAATCTTAGGCCGATCTCCCTGTTACCTTTTCTGGGGAAAATCATTGAAAAGCACGTAAATAAACATCTGTCTAACCACCTGGAACAATCGGGAAGCCTTGATCCTTCACAGTCGGGTTTCAGGCCTAAATACAGCACTGAAACGGCCTTACTGTCGATAACGGATGATCTCCGAATATACCAGGACAGTGGTTATTCCGTTGTCCTGGTGCTGCTGGATTTATCGGCAGCGTTCGATACCATCTCACATACCATCTTGATCGAATGACTGACTGTGAATGGACTCAGCGGCAGGGCACTGGACTGGATAAAGAGCTTTCTCTTTGACCGCACCCAATGTGTCACCATGGGTGAGTTCAGGTCGGAAGAGGTTAAGAACACCAAGGGGGTTCCTCAGGGATCTTGTTTAAGCCCTACCCTTTTTAACACCTATGTGGCCCCCTTGGCAGACATAACAAGAGCCTTTGGTTTCTGTCCAGTGTCCTACGCTGATGATACACAGCTGCTTTTTCCCTTTAAACTACTAACTCCGGAGGTTATACATTCTTTCTCCGAGGGGATGAAAGCAGTATCTCGGTGGATGGCTTCCAACTTTCTTCAATGTAATGTTGGCAAGACCGAGGTGATGCTTTTCGGTGAAGATAGGATCCAATGGTCCCCTGATTGGTGGCCACTGGACTTAGGCCCAGTTCCCGAACCTAAGCAAATAATCAAGAATCTGGGGGTACGGTTGGAACCGGAGTTGAATATGAAGCAACACGGTAACAGCATAGTGGGATCCTGTTTTCATATGATAGGTCTCCTTCGTAGGATTTTCCCTTTCCTCCCTGACTCTATCAGAAGAACTTTGGTACAGGCTTTAGTAATCAGCCGTCTTGATTATTGTAATGGTCTTCTGGCAGGTGCAAATGAAGAGGTATTAGACCGTCTGCAGGTAGTGCAGAATACAGCAGCCAGGTTGGTCCTCAATGCCCCCCCTAGATCTCCGTCTAAACCACTGCTGAATAAACTACACTGGTTGTCCATACGTCAACGAGTGAAATTTAAGACCTGTTGTATTATACACAAAGGTCTACATGATCTAGGACCCGACTATCTGGCAAAAAAATTTGTACCATATGTTCCTACTCGCACAGTTAGGTCTAGTGAACAACTGTTGCTGAGTGTACCCAAGATTAGTAGAACTAGGCTGGGTGGTAAGGCCCTGTCTGAGGTGGGTCCCATTTGGTGGAATACGCTTCCACTTTTACTGAGACAATGTCCTGACCATTTCCCTTTTAGGAAACAATTGAAAACTTTTTTGTTTAGCCAAAATTAGTTGAAGCCTGTCCTTTGTTTAAAAATCTTGTAGCTGTTTTAGATTGTTCTAGAATTTAATATGACTACTCTGATGCTTGCCGGCTGTCCTAAGCGCGGAGATACTCCTTCGGGAGTCTATTCCTAGCGCTATACAAACCTGCTAATAAATAAATAAATAAATAAATAAAATCAAAGGTAATTATACTCGGGCCTTACCCAAGGAAAAAATCCTTGAAATGGAGGCTAGGCAATCTTTTGCTGGAAAGCACACAGCGCTACATCTACTTGGACATCTGCTTTCAGGAATTGGGGCTCCCAAGTGCCCATCTTAAGTCAATCCAGGCCAAAGGAAAATCCATCACCTATGCCATCTGCAAGCTGCAAGCCTCCCTATACAGTCCGTCCACCATGGCCATAAATAGAGTGCTTAAAGCGAAGCTCATGCCGGCTCTCAACTACGCCCTCCAGGCATTCCCGGGTAAACTGAGCCATGAATTTAGAAAAAATTCATTGCAGGGCATACAAGAGACTTTTCCACCTCCCAAGCTGCACCAGAAATACCCTCGTCCACCTGGAGTTCTCACTCAACCAGCAAAACCTGGAAGAGCTGGCCGCCTTAAGCAAATATTATTTTCTAACAACGGCGGCACAAGAGAACACATTGAAGGCTGTCTTGAAATGCATTTTCAGATAGCCAGGGAATCTTTGGTCGGCCACCCTTGAAGTGCCTAAGGCCCATCTCAACCTTGCTATGGACTCCTGGAATCCTGAACATGTCACATACTCTGCCATCAAAAATGTGATTAAAAAACAAGTGCGTGCGCGGTCACGGGAACTGGACCTGGAGTCCCTGTGGACAAGAAAATATCTGCATGAGGCCTTGTGTTTCCCGCAGACCCTGCACACTCCTAAACAGCACCTCATGGAGGCAGTGGGAAGTGCAGCCTTTCATAAGATCTTGGCCTATAGATTACACCCATTGCCCCTTAAAGAACTATACCCGTGTGGCAAGGCCAGCTCGGGAGCACAGGAATGCAGGCTCTGCAGTTATAAACGGGAGTCATTGGCGCATCTTCTCTTCTGTTGCCCCGCCTTGCGGTCACCCCGCAGTCTTTATCTTAGGCCACTACTTAGGCATTCTGGGTTACGCTCTGCAAAGGATGGGATTTTTCACCTTTACACCCTGTCCACGGTCATGCACATGGCCGCCTTTGGGAAGTTCATCTCCCAAGCACGGACTATGCTGATGACTTCTACCGGTCGGATCCCAGAATCTTTTGCCGGCCCATGAACCTTTTTTTGGCATTTTTGCATTCTTGGAGTAACTATACAACTTGAATTTTGAAATTCCCTTGATTTTAATTTTTGTAATGTGATGACTTTTGTATTTCTGGTTTTATGTAATGGTTTTCAGTAACCAACAATAAAAAAATATATAATTTGGATTACTAAGTTGCGAATGTTTACTCATGTTTGTAAATGTGTGGTTGCTAACCTGTCTGTTTGCACTGATCGTTTAATTTCGGTGTGTTTTTAAGTCCAATTGATTTGTTTGAAATCTGATTTGATTAATTTGCAGAGAGGTCTAACCCTTTCTGGGTAATTTAGAATGTAACTTCTTCAGAAATTTAGGAAACCTAGAAATGACTGTAAGTTTTCAGCGTTTTTGGAGGCTGGAGCAGTGCCCATTACTCTAGAAAGTTTGATGCCAGGCTTTTGCCTTTACTTGGTAACTCATATCCTAGAAAAAGTATGTTGAGATGGGCAATTCTTGATTTCTTAAAATTGAATTTATACCCTTCAGAGACAAAGCAAAGCATTATGGTGTTCACCCGGTGCAAGTGCCTATCTAAGTCATCATCTGTTAGATAGATTTCATTGACATATGATAACGCTTCATCATCATAGGTTTGTAGTAACTCTGTTACTCTGGCTGAAAATAACCCTGGGCATCCCTGTGGGATGCAACAGAAATGATTTTGTGTCCCCATACTTGAAAAAGCAGTCAAATACCTGCTTTCTGGTGCAATGTTTTGACAGAAAAAACCATCTGAAATATCAAATGTAGTTTTATATTTTTTATGCACTATATTATTCATGAGTGCTGCACTGTGTGCATTTTGTACTGCAAAAGTTTTGCAACATGAGTTTAAATGTCTGTAATCCAAAACTAGACGATATGTATTGTCTGGTTTGGAGACAGGAAACAAAGGATTGTTCATGGACGAGGTGCATATTTCAATCACCTCTTGGTATTCAAGTTAATCTAAGATCTCCCTGACTTGTTTTTTAGCTTCTTGCTTAACAGGATACTGCCTTTGTGCAGTTGGTTCTGTTTTTAACTGGATTTTATGTTGAGGAGAATCCTCATCCCATCCCACATGATTTTTATATAATGCAGGTGCCTGGGCTACTGCCCAATTCCTGGCATATGTATATTTTTTATCAATTGGAACATGGTTGGAGAAAGCTGGCATAATGATTTCTTAGACCATGTAGGCAATCCCTGACAAATTCAGGTGGCCAGTCTTGTTCAGCTAGAAGAATGTCATAACCCCTAGAGAGCTTCTCCCAAAAGAGTGCTCTTATTTTTCTAGTTATATTCCCCTCCATCCGGAGTGTTACTTTATATAACTTGTGCGGGACACTAACTCTGGCATCAGCAGTTTCAATGAGCTTCTATCTGTCTCAGCGCAGGGACACGCTAGCTAGCGTAACCGCGCGCTTTATAAAACTCCCTTATTATTATTATTATGTATTAACCCCTTCGGCGCTCATGACGAGCCCAGCTCGTCATGAGCGTAACGTGGCCTACGCTGATGACGAGCTGGGCTCGTCATGTAACGCGGGGTTTTGAAAATCGCAGCGCGCAGCGGGAAAACCGCTAGCGCGCATGCGGTTAAGTCCACTGTCTCTAGATGATCCTGTAAAATCTTGCCAGCTATGGTTACTTCTGCTGCGCTGTCCAACAGTGTCTGGGCCCACTCCCTGTTCTTGAGTTGTGTCCTCAAGATCCTCGGAATGTCTGATTTTTAGGCTTTCTACCTTCTTTTTGGTGGATTGGGTTTTCTTATTTTTGGGAACGTATTGATCGTCTTTGGACTTCACGCGTTCTTCCTTTATTCTGATCGTCCTCTTTCAGATTTCTGAGATGAAGTCTGAAAGGTACGAGAGGAACGTGTATCAGTATCTTGATATCTATCTGGTTTTCTCAAATTATCCCTGTTCCTGAGGTTATACCTCCTTTCAGAGGGCTCCTTTTGAGGAGACCTACCTCGGGATTGAGAATGCTTCTCTTTAGGAGTTTGTTTATTGTTCTCCCACTTCTTTTTAGGAACAGTGAGAGTGTTTTAATAAAGACCTTTTCAGGACTTTCAGTCAGCTGTGGTTTTACTGGTTTACCACCCAAACTATCGGTACCTAGTACTTCATAGGACTTTTCAATTATTCTGGCCAGTTCATATGGTTGCTCAGTTACATCAAATTCTCTTAGTTTTTGGTGGATCGCCACGGATGCTGCTTCACCTTTAATATTAGCTAATATTATTGTTGAGACCTGTTTGAAATCTTTCAGTTACTTCATACCTAGATTTAAAGCAGGCTCTGCCCCGCATTCATTTTGAATCTGTTTCAGGACGTCTGGTATTACTGCCATAGACGGAACATCATGTGTTTTGGTGTAGATTGCAGCAACGACTGTACCCCAAGTGTTGCAGTCCTCCAGGTGTGATGCGATCCCCATTGGTGAACAGACTGTCGGAATTCTGTGTTTCTCATGATGTGTAGTATCAGAAAATATTGCCTCGATTTGAGTAATTTTTTGAGCTTTCCAGAATGGAATTTGTTCCTGTTTTGCTGGTAGTTTACCAATGACTGATTGTATAGTCTGTGGTGTGATTTTTATTTGTGTTCCCCTGGTAAGGGGTGTGTTGTGGAATTCTTATGGAGGTTGGCCTGTTAGAGTCCGCAGGACATATTGAACCAATTGTGTATGTATTTTGATTAGTTGTTTTAGTTGAACTAATAGTTCATCACCTGACATTTCTTCAATGTCAGGATGTGGTGTATAGCTGGCTAATACCAGCCAGGTTGTTCCTGGTCTACCTAGTGGACCGAGCCTGGTTATGTGATTTTGATGTTGTAGGGCGCCTTTAAACCAGAGCGCATGCTCTTGGTAAGTTAGTGGAATTTCAATATCCTCGAAAGGAACGTTTTCCACTGGATGTTCCTCTACTTTGTAGGAGTGAAACACATGTGTTACTGAATTTGCTTCAGGGAAGACAATCCATGAATAGAATAATTCTGTCTGCCGATATTCATGTGCCTCAATCACAAACATTACACTACCACCTCTTGATGATAGGCCATCACTATAAGTTTTATAGTGATGGTTTTCCTTAAGTTTTCTGGGATGATTATAGCATCCGGGTCGTCTTGTTGGAAACTTGTAATGTCTAAGCCTGGTAGGGCTGCAGCTGCTGCAGCTCCACCGGTTGCGTTATTGTCGCCGTTAACCGACATTGTTTAATGAAAATTTGCAAAGCAAGTTTCAAGGAAACAAAGATAAGGTGCACAATATTTTGGAACACAGTATCCTTCAATGTTGAAAACAACAAAAACCAATACATAGGATTCTCGTCCTACTCAGTTATGGTGGATATTTTATCCTTTCACCCACTCCAGGCGTCTATTGGAATATTTTACGGGAAAAAGGGGTCTCTGAGAAAAGCACGATTGAGTTACTTTAGTATCTAGCGTTAAATTAGTGCCTTACCAAACGTTGTGCACCATTAGTGTAGTTCCTATATTCCCAATAGGCTCTGTGCATTGGAATAATATATCCTATAGTTTAGATGTAGGACTGAGGTCGACTAGGTCTCTATCGAATACACTAAACTTAATAGTAAGTGCCAGCTAGCTCAGAGGTCCCTAGAAACTTTCTCGAATTCACAAGAAGGTATTAGTTTCTGACAACTGCATAAACATGACAACTTTGTTTCCCAAGAATAAGAAATATATCTCTAGAGTCGTGGAAACAATAGATAAGTATTTTACTCAGTCAACTGTGCATGCTTCGTTTCTACAGTCGCAGAGAAATAGCGAGACGGGCGTTTTCAATAAAAAAAGGTTTATTGAACAGTCTTCTTTCTCATGCAAGAGAAGTGAACTGCTACAATCGTTAGGCAGACTGCAAAGTATAATGCGTACAGCGAGTATAGTATTATAAAATAATACTGTAAAAGCATTGTATGGTTTCTAAGCCATATAAAAATACATACATAAATAACAATGGCTAAAAGCACTCAACTGGTGCTTCTAAAATACGCCTACCCTGATGTACCTAACCTAAGTCTAGTATGAGGGAAGAAGTAAGTGTTGTGTAGCAGAGTTTTAGTTTTTCTTCGCCAAGAATCTATCCAAGATTTCTCAGGGTTATAATCAGTTCCACACCTTAGTTAGAATGAAGGAGGTCTGGTATCTCTGGCTCAGGACTCGATTTCCCAATACTTCACAAGGGGAGCTTGGAAACACTGGAGCTGGATTCTCGGCAGGAGAAAGGCAGCCTCTCAAACAGTGCATCAGATGGAGGGTCGGCTTCCTTCAGCACTTGCTGTAGCGAGCTCAGTCGGGCAAGTAGATAGATAAACTGCTCCGAACCACCCTGTCTTGCTAGAGCAAGCGAAGGCATATTTATACCTTGAAGGTGCCTAGTTTGACGTACAGTCGGGCATAATAACGTCAGTAAAGAACCCCAAGGGAATAGTAGTTCTTTGTAAAGTGCATGAGTTCTTGGACAAATCAATATTCAGGCAAGGGGAGGTCCCTGACTGCTTAAGCAGATTTTCCAAGAAATCGTTGTGACGTTTTGGTACGGGTGGAAGTAGCCATACCTGTATTTGGACTGCATGGGCTATGTCTAAATAAGGGAATGATTTCTATGCCTATATAAGGGCAATGTGAATTGTACCTATGTAAGAGCATGAATCGTGAAAATTCACTTGGATCCTAAAACGCCATACATTGTTATGTTATGTTATAGTGGATTTGTAACACGCACTAATACTCTCGAGTGTCCTGGCGTTAAAGTGAGCTGGGGTAGAGGCAGGTGTCAGATTAGATGGTCTTACTGAACACATGTGTTTTTAGGTGCTTTTTAAAGAGTTGGAACTCTTGTATAAGTTGAAGGTCCGGAGGGAGCGCATTCCAGGCCTCAGCAGCTTTGACAGATAGTGACTGGCCTCCCAAACGAACTCTGCGAAAACACGGGATGATCATCCGGCGGAGAGAGGCAGATCGCAGAGGTTGGCTCGGAACATAGAAGGCAAAGTGCTTCCTGAGGTAGGTGGGACCATGTCCATGCCACAACAATGGCACCAGGGTTGGTGTCTCTGTCCTCGGCGTACAGTAGTCCCTCCTCCCCATAGGCTCTGTGGATACCACTGTCATCACCGTTTTCCTGTTCAGTAGCTTGCTGCCTCAGGCTCTCAAGAGTTGGACAGGTCCGCTGTCCAAGGCACAGCTCTTCCCTAGTGGGTCCCCCTGGGACCAAGAGTTCAACCTGGTAAGGGTCAAGCTCCATGTCCTGAGCTTCCTATGAGGCTTCCAAGTCTTCTCCCTGGGGGGAGGGGTCCTGATTTTCTGGCTCTTCAGAAGCTGGTTTACCAGTCTTCTAACCATTCCTCTTGGAAGGTTTGGCCACTCTTTCAAGATCCAACACTTCTTTTTCACCAAGCTGTTGGCTCTGTGCTCTAGTCTTGACACACACAATCTTAGGTATACCCAGCCTTGCTGCACTGGTTTTTAACTCTACCTTTGCCCATGCTGAGCTCTCAAGGTCATGTCCAAGCAGACAGGCAGCTGGAAGCTTTGGAGAGACCACTACCACTATCCCTCAGGGCCTCTATTCTAGTACCATTGATCTAGGGGCATTGCAGATACTTCTTTAAGTTGGGTAGCCACACAGCTAAAATGGCAAACTCAAATTCAACCTCAGTGAATAGAACTGCTTCAGTGTCAATCCTGATTTGCTGTGGGCACACTGTTGATCCCATCTGGAGACTGCCTACACTAGGTGTAGCTGGAGGGAGACTAGGGGGCTTCTTGCTAGGACAAATAGCATCTCCAATTAAGTGTCCCAACTTCTTACAGTTGAAATACAAGGCCTTTGGGGATCAACATTCATCCTGTTGCATCTATATTAGACTGGAAAGAGTTTTGAGACCCACCCCCCTGAGCAGGTTGTTGGGGACCTGTAGAAGACTCAGGCTTTTTATCTTGGGATTATCACCCCCTTTACCCTAGAAAGGTGTATTAACCACTTTCTTCTAGTCACCCCCTAGTGGTTGTTTTTGTTACCCTAGTCTTGACCCAATGGTCTGCCTTCTTTCCCAATTCCTGGGGAGAAATTAGACCAAATGCTGATGTAACTTTTCATTAGTGCAATTACTCAAAATATGTCCCTTCATAAACAAATTGTAAAGTCCATTGAAATCATGCACATTATTTACAGTTAACCAACCTTCTTCTTAACTGAGTAGTCAACGAGGTCAATTCAGGACTGGTTTGGGGTTTTGTGAGCCCCCTGAATCTAATTCTATATTCCTCAGTTATGAGTCCAAAGATCTCAAGCAGAGTGTTCTTTGTGCGGTCATAAGACCCATTATCTGCCCATGCAAGGGTGAGAAGTCTGTCCCTGCAATTACTAGTGAACTGTTCCACAGGAGTGCCCCCAGAGAGGGTTTTTCACCTTTCTCATGTCAAAAGCCCTCTCAAAGGCTGAGGACCATTTAGTGATGGCATCACCCTCCTCAAATTTAGGGACAATTCCCTTGGGGATTTTAGGATCATAAGATTGCTCTTTATCCTTATTAAGATTGCTGCCACAATTGATAGGTACTAAACCCATTGCCTTTCTTTTTTCTCTAGAGCCAGGATTCTGAACTCTAGATCCAGTCTTTTGGTCAGCCATGCTAAAAGGCTGTCCTCCTCATTGAGGCTGTTCTCAATGTCCTCACAGGACCCGAGTCTCCAGTGTAGCCTCTAAGCCCCCAGAGGTTAACTTTTGGAAGTAAGGGTACATGGTTCCTTTCTTCCCTAGGAAGTGATGGAGGTGATTACCTATCCCTATCCTCCTCACCTCTTTCCTCTTCGGCTTGGTCATCACCATTTTTGGATGGGTGGTCCTTTCCATACCATGCAACAACTCCTTGAGCTTTTGTTTGGAGGGATGGGACCCCATGATAATATTTTTAAGTTTGCATAGGGACCTTAACTCCCTAAATTCTAAGTGGAGTAAGGGGTGAGGTCAAGCTCCTAAACCTGGTTCTATATGTCATGGTTATCTTCACTAACAGCTGGATTCTTGTTTCTTTTCAGAGACATTGTAAAATCAAAACTTCTAATCTTATCCCTAACTAAAGTGAGCTTTTAATTTTTATAAAATTCTAAAGCCCTAACAAGACTTTTAGTAATTTGGAAGAATTATGTCAACTAAAAAAAATCTGAATTCTAAAGACAATTTAAGAGTTCTGTTGTTTGATCAGCTGTTGACCAAGTCAGTTCAACAAATGCAAAGTTGTGTACCCCACTGTTGAGTCACCAATGTAGGAAGCTGGCTCTTTATATACTATACCAAAATGAGGTATTGTATGCTCAGAGTCCAGTGGAACCCCAAAGGTAGGCAGAGGTAAAAGTAGATAGCATATTACTCTCTATTTGTGGTAGTATGGGTGAGCAGTAAGGCTTTATCAGAGGGTAGTGTTAAGCATTTGCTGTACACACTCAGGCAGCAAATGATGGCATACACTTAAAGACAGAACTCAGACTGTAGGAAACTGGCTCTATATATACTACATCAAAATGAGGTATAGTGTGTATAGAGTCCAGGTGACTCCAGAGGTAGGCAAAGGTGAAAGTTAGATTGATCCTTACTCTCTATTTGTGGTGAAGTGGTCGAGCAATAAGCAGTATCGTAGGACAGTGTTAAGAATTTGATGTACACTTGGGGGGAGATTTACAAGCCCCTTGCAACACTTTTGTGACATTTTTAACAAGGGAATTGTGACACAAGAGTGGTGTATGGGGCTTGTAAATCTGCCCCTCAGTCAACAAATGAATTTGCACACTCAAGAACTGAACTCTAGGCCAATAGTTTTTTTATAAAAAAAAGATTCTGTTGTTTTACTTTAGAAACAAGCAATCCTGGCACAGGTAAGCATAAAATACTTTACAGGAATAAGTTGCTGATTGTAGAACAGTTTGAAAATGCAATAGAAATTGCACTTTGATTTACAGGTAATGCAGTAGGTTGCAACACTTAGCAATTACAGTGCATTGGAATGAATAGGCTTTTTCAGTAAATTGCAGGTAAGTTACTTTTCTAGTTACTTTTCTAACTCAGTGCTGGATACGTAGATTCAGCACTTGGACATATCCTGGAAACAGGTAAGTAAATACGTTTTGGTTATTCACAGGATTTTTAAAGAGTATCTTTAGATTCCAAAACTCCACACTTTTTGGAAGAACAACAGTGCATTGAAATGAATAGGCTTGTTCAGTAAATTGCAGGTAAGTTATTGTGTACATTACTGTTCTTACTCTGTGCTAGATGCCTGGATTCAGCACTGGGAGATTTCTTGTAAAGAAAATACGTTTTGGTTATTTGCGCGATTTTTAAAGAATATTTTTAGATTTCAAAACTCCACACACAAAAACATTTTGGAAGAAAATTGTCAATGTTATCCTAAGAAGGAAAGCAAAAATTTCCCTTTGGGACTCCTAACTATTAGACCACACGTTCTCAAACACACATAAATGGAAACAACAGCATTGACGTGATACTATGCTAGCGAGGCAGAATGAAACAAACAAAATTATGAGAAAATACTAAACAGTTTATTCATGTTACAGTACATCATAAAATAGTTTAAAAACAGGGACAGACAGTTAAAATAAGGAAACAATTAGATTCCTATTGGTAAAAAGGAGGTCACAGACAGAAACTTAATTCAGCAGAGTGTCAGAATTATCTTCAATTAATATAGAACATAATCCTCCTTTCTTTTTTGCATCGACGCGTTTCGGCGGACCTTCTAATAAAGCCACCTTCATCAGGAATACATATAATGTATTCCCAGTAATTTCTGTAATTCAAAAGAAATTTATTTTAAAAAAGGTTGTACATACACAATGAAAATCCTATAAAGCACATCTCATAATTACATTGCCTCGAGTGTAATTTCCAAGTATCACAGCGCATTATTTGACATAACAGGTACAGGATTACAACATTTAATCATCACACATACTTTTTCTTAACATAAACAAAACACAGTAGTTCAAATGAAAATTTACTTAGAGGGCAATTAGCTCCTGTTGTTTCTAGCATAGCACTATGGTCATATACAACACTAAGGTACTTGTTCTCTTCTAGTGATCACCTCTAACATTACAGACATAATCATTTATTTGTTCAACACTTGCAATGTTAATTTTATGCCAAATTTCTTTACTACACATAAGCTTTTTCATGACCTTCATGCCCCATTAATATAGTCAGAATGCATAGGCAAAACTACCTCTTATAAATTTCGGGGAGATTATAGATGAATCCAAATGAGTCCCTCCCGGTAGGCTATCAGTGGAGGGGAGCAACAAGACCACCCTATCTGTGAAGTATCATGTCATGAAACATATGTTTTTTATACTCATCATTCACATACCTCATGAACTATTTGTAACACATGTGCCACTACGGGGTAGATACCTCCGATGTCCTTTCTAGTCCTCTCGTCCTGCGAGAAGGGACTCCTTCAGGCCGGCAGTCTAAGAGTGTAAAGGATAAACGCGTCACAACTTACAATGGATGTCACCCAGCCATACTCAATTGGTAAAGACGCTACAAAGGCACGAACAAGTGCATATTCAGACCCACCTCGTGTGGTATTTGTTACCACATTAAAGATTGGAATCCAGGATCGATATCTCTGGTTCAGTAGCACTGGGCTGATCAAATTCAGTTGTACTGCAAAATAAAAGTACAAAGATTCCCCCATAAATCCGAGGTACATACATGCCTACATTGACACTGTCATTCCTTAATGGGGGTGACCCAATACTCTCATAGTTTCAGTATATAATGTCTCCTAGACACGCGGTAAATTCATTAAGCTCCTGTTAGGTTTCCTTTAGGCTTCTAATTGCTCGACTGCCTAGAGACACAAGATAAAAAAATCATTCTCTAGGTCTGAATAACCAATGGGCTGCATTGTCACACCACCTTAAACGCCATACTCACACTCGCGGGCTTAATCCCACAGCAGCGTGTAGGCAGATTCTTCCTATGCCTTATTTAGGAGAGCGGATACCACCTAGAACGCCAAGCAAGAAACACACTCAGGAATCGGGTTTATGCCTACAATGCGTCCGGCCCACACTATCACAAATATCTCTAATAGATCTCCATTGGAACACCGCACGTAACGCCCTACTTACACTAATAAACAGAAATGTACGGCAGCGTAATAACGGTTTCTTTAAATGCCTTGCCTTTGTTCAAAAAACGAATACCACCTAGAACGTCAAAAAGAAACAAACAAACAAACACGCTCAGGAGTACGGTTTAGACCTCCAGCGCTACCGACACACAGCATCACCCATCACTTATAATTACCGAAGTGTTAAAAATCACCGGCGTCCCGCGTGTCAGCATACTCCAGTCTTCACACTCGGAGAACTTAACAATACCCGAGCGTCCTTTAAATATTCATAGTGGACGCGGCAGTGAGTCATAATTACGGATATCCGGGTCTCGACCAGTCTCAAACTTCCTGTTTAGTTCTAGTAATCAAAGAAGTGAAAAATAGAAGTAGGACTATCCAACCTCGCCTATACTGTTACACCAAGTGGGTCATCAAAAACCCATGTGGTAGAACAATTATCTAAACCTCGAGGCAGCATTTACACCATAGTACAGAGCGTCACCATAATTTTATACAACGCTCAGATTAAAAATCAAGTTGAAAATAGATTTAAAAATTAGCTCATGTTACCAATTACCGCTCTGAACAATTTGTAATTACGCTTTCGTGCTATCTATGCCGAACATATCCATAACAATAATCTATCCAAAAAGTAAACACCGACAAAAGGTATCCCATACGCTGCACAACCAAAATATTGGCGTTAGTATAATCTGAGCGCGTTCCACACCAGGCGCAAAACTCGCATCGAGAAGGTTTCTTTTGAATGAACCAGAGGTTGGTGCCTATTATTGTCTCTATTAAATACTAGAGGAACAACAAGCACCCACCAAACTAAGTTATTTCTACACTTACCCGTCTAGTGAGAAGAAAGGGACTGACACAAGTCCTACAGAAGGAACAAAGCTGTCCTTAGCCAAACAATTCAACTATACCGCTCCAATGATCCTTTCCCATTCTTCCCTGGAGTTCAGTCCCTTTCTCACAGTGTTGAAATATGAAATGTACCATTGCTCTCGCTGTTTGCGCATTGTAGTAATGTTGCCGCCCCTATTACCAATTTTTACCTTTTCCAGAATGAACCACTTGAAGTCACTCTCCCCATGGCTTTTTTCAAGGAAGTGTGTGACAATGGGGGCTGTGATCTTTTTTAGTTTTTATAGCAGACCTATGCTCTTGGAACCTGATGCGGGCTTCTCTCCCTGTCTCTCCAACGTAGCAAAGCCCACAAGGACAGGTCAAAAGATAGATAATATTCTTAAATCTACAGTTGTTATGTGTCCTAAATTTCACAGTATTTCCATTATTTGTAAACTCGGAAGAAACTATACATTGAGGACAGATATTACAGGTTCCACACCTAAAGTTGCCTACAACTTTGGTGTTGTCTATTGTTCTTTGTTCATCAACAGCATTGTCCCTATACGTGTGAACCAATAGGTCACGCAGGTTTTTGTTTTTCTTAAACGCATACAGTGGCCTCTCTAAAATGACCTCCTCATCATGATTCAGGATATGCCAGTTTCTGTTGACCACGTTCTTTATCTTATTGCTCAGACCAGAAAATGTACTCACTAAAACAATTTTGTTTATTTAACCTCTTTCTTTTTTAGTTTTCTGAATTAGAGCCTCACGGTCATAAAATATGGCCCTCTTGAGAGAGTGTGATAACAGTTTTCTTGGGTACCCCCGATCTTAAAAATTTTTCTTAAGCACTTCTGCATGTTTATAGAAATCCTTCACATCAGAACAATTTTTCCGCGACCGAAGAAATTGGCTAAAAGTGATACTCTCCTTCAGGGATTTAGGATGGAAAATTGAAACGTGAAGGAGAGTATTTTTAGCCATAGGTTTAGTGAATAACTCAACTGATAAAGCACCGTTGGAATTTCCAATTGAAATATCTAGGAAGTCAACTTTGTTGGTGCTGTAGGAAGATGTAAACCTACGGTTTGGGTCTCCCACATTAATCCAACTCAGGAATTTTTCAAGAAGCTCAGTAGTACCTTCCCAAATAAAAAAGATATCGTCAATGTAGCGGTACCAGCCCGCTACAGTTTCGAAGAAAGGGGCCATTTCATTGTGTATATGTTTGGCTTCAAATTGCCCAAAATAGAGGCAGGCCAGACTAGGGGCACAGGTGGCCCCCATGCTGGTCCCCTTTAGCTGCCTGAAGTATTCAGTTTTAAATAGAAAAACATGGTTGGTAAGGATTAGTCTTACACAGTCAACAATAAAGTCCTTGTTGGCACCACCCAGGTCTTGGTTAGTCAGGAGAGCATCAATAACTTCTACTGTGTCAGACTGAGGGATGTTCGTATAAAGAGACTCAATGTCGAGTGTAACCAGACACTGAGTCTCTTCACAGAACGGTAAAACCTCTACTAGCGAGATAATATGTGCCGAGTCTCTTACGTACGAATTAAGATTGCACACTAGTGGTCTAAGAAAATGGTCTACATATTTGCTCACCGGCTCCAACAAGGAATCTATGCTGCTAACAATGGGCCTCATGGGGGGATCCAATTTATGTTTATGCAATTTAGGTAGGCGTAAATAGTCGGGGTCTTAGGTTCTAGATTGTTCATGAATCTAAATTCTTCCTCACAAATGTGACCGGCCTCTCTTACCTCTATTAAAAGATCTAAACACTCACGTGCTATATCTGTTAAACAGGTAGCATTCACCCGCACACAATGTACCCGTATTTGTTTTTTGAAAAACGACAAGGCATTTGAAGAAACCGCTATTACGCTGCCGGGCGTTACTGCTTATTAGTGTAAGTATGGCGTTACGTGCGGTGTTCCAATGGAGATCTATTAGAGAGATCTGTGATAGTGTGGGCCGGACGCGTTGTAGGCATAAACCCTATTCCTAAGTGTGTTTCTTGCTTGGCGTTCTAGGTGGTATCTGCTCTCCTAAATAAGGCATAGGAAGAAGCTGCCTACACACTACTGTGGGATTAATCCAGCGAGTGTGAGTATCGCATTTAAGGTGGTGTGACAATGCAGCCCATTGGTTATTCAGACCTAGAGAATTATTTTTTTATCTTGTGTCTCTAGGCAATCGAGCAATTAGAAGCCTAACGGAAATCTAACAGGAGCTTAATTAATTTACCGCGTGTCTAGGAGACATTATATACTGAAACTATGTGAGATTGGGTCACCCCCATTAAGGAATGACAGTGTCAATGTAGGCATGTATGTACCTCGGATTTATGCGGGAATCTTTGTACTTTTATTTTGCAGTACAACTGAATTTTATCAGCCCAGTGCTACTGACCCAGAGATAGCGATCCTGGATTCTAATCTTTAATGCGGTAACAAGTACCACACGAGGTGGGTCTGAATATGCACTTGTTCGTTCCTTTGTAGCGTCTTTACCAATTGAGTATGGCTGGGTGACATCCATTGTAAGTTGTGACGCGTTTATCCTTTAAACTCTTAGACTGCCGGTCTGAAGGAGTCCCTTCTCGCAGGACGAGAGGACTAGAAAGGACATCGGAGGTATCTACCCCGTAGTGGCACATGTGTTACAAATAGTTCATGAGGTATGTGAATGATGAGTATAAAAAACATATGATTCATGACATGATACTTCGCAGATAGGGTGGTCTTGTTGCTCCCCTCCACTGATAGCCTACTGGGAGGGACTCATTTGCATTCATCTATAATCTCCCCGAAATTTATAAGAGGTAGTCTTGCCTATGCATTCCGACTATATTAATGGGGCATGAAGGTCATAAAAAAGCTTATGTGTACTAAAGAAATTTGGCATAACATTAACATTGCAAGTGTTGAACAAATAAATGATTATGTCTGTAATGTTAGAGGTGATCACTAGAAGAGAACAAGTACCCTGGTGATGTATATGACCATAGTGATATGCTAGAAACAACAGGAGGTAATTGCCCTCCAAGTAAATTTTCATTTGAACTACTGTGTTTTGTTTATGTTAAGAAAAAGTATGTGTGATGATTAAATGTTGTAATCCTGTACCTGTTATGTCAAATAATTTGCTGTGATAATTGGAAATTACACTCGAGGCAATGTAATTATGAGATGTGCTTTATAGGATTTTCATTGTGTATGTACAACCTTTTTTAAAATAAATTTCTTTTGAATTACAGAAATTACTGGGAAGACATTATATGTATTCCTGATGAAGGTGGCTTTATTAGAAGGTCCGCCGAAACGCGTCGATGCAAAAAAGAAAGGAGGATTATGTTCTATATTAATTGAAGATAATTCTGACGCTCTGCTGAATTAAGTTTCTGTCTGTGACCTCCTTTTTACCAATAGGAATCTAATTGTTTACTTATTTTAACTGTCTGTCCCTGTTTTTAAACTATTTTATGATGTACTGTAACATGAATAAACTGTTTAGTATTTTCTCATAATTTTGTTTGTTTGTACATTCTGCCTCGCTAGCATAGTATCACGTCAATGCTGTTGTTTCCATTTATGTGTGTTTGAGAACGTGTGGTCTAATAGTAAGGTGTCCCAAAGGGAAATTTTTGCTTGACGAAAGTATATTGTGGTACTCCATCCCTTTGGTTGTGGGGTCCCTCTCTCTTTTACTAGAGATCCTAAGGAGGAAAAACAGGTTATCGGTTCACAGGTAAGTAATCGTCTGTGGGACTTAAGGTTCTGGGGTTAGACTCAGGGGTCCCCCAGGATCAGTGATGCACTTTTGTTTCACGCTCAGCGGCACTCGGGCAGCCAGGTGCAGAGTGTTGCGGCTCAATGTTATCCTATGGAGGATAGGGGGCCTCTAGTTGGTGGCTGCTGGCAAGTAGGCCACACAGCTGTGGGAGCAAAGCTCCTAAGGTTTAGGTCAGGGCAAATAGGGAACCAAATTCGCACCAAAGGTGCACCCTTAGCAGCACTAGGGTGGCCGGGTGCAGGGTGCTGTTTTGAGGACGGATGCCCTGTTGTTTCCAATGGAGAACCTCCGGTTTGCAAAAGCACTGCAGGCATGGAGACGAAGGATTTCTGGGTGCGACCACCACTTGGAGAGGTAAGTTGGGAAGTTACGTGTTAGTTAGGCACCATCGGTTTGGGCACTCAAGGCCATGGGGTGTCGGGTGCAGGGGTGCCTTTTTGGGTCGGATCTTGTTACCAGCTCCGGGTCGCGGTCAGAGGAGCCTTCTGGATTTAGGATGCAGGCATCGGCTGGAGGCTTGATGCAGGTCAGGGGTCACCGGATCTCAGGTCAGGATCTCCAGGGGGACCTCCTTATTGTACTTTTCCACTCAAGCTCGGGCCGGGTTTGGCAGGTGCAGAGTGGGCTGGATTTGCGGTGTCCAGCCGGAGCCAGAAGCTACAGTTTGAACAAATCCGGTGTTCATGGGAGAAGCAGTCTTTGAAGTGAAGGTGATTCAGAAAAGGGGGTGGTGATGAACAGAGTGCCTGAATTAAGCAGACCACTCTTACCCAGTCCAAAGATCAGGGCTTGATCCATCACCGTTTTTTAGCTCACTGCACCATCCCAGCTCAGAACTTGGCTATATGCAAATTAGTCTGTTCCTGTCCAAGTGCATGATGGGAACAGGGCAAACCAAACTACCAAGCCAATTCTTATACTGGGAAGGAAACAAGCTTCCGGGGACCGGTTTCTGCCATTTCAGGCGTCGTCGGCCCGGCTTGCTTAAATCCTGATGGTGCAATGAGCAAGGGACTCACATCTGAGTATACCCTTCCACGCTTATGGTGGACAAAATGATTCAAAGATCAGCCCTGATCTTTGGACTGGGTAAAAGTGGTCTGCTTAATTCAGACACTCTGTTCATCACCACCCCCTTTTCTGAATCATTTTGTCCACCATAAGCGTGGAAGGGTATACTCAGACATGAGTCCCTTGCTCACTGCTCCATCAGGATTCAAGCAAGCCGGGCCGACGACGCCTGAAATGGCAGAAACCGGTCCCCGGAAGCTTGTCTCCTTTCTGGTGAAGAATTGGCTTGGTAGTTTGGTCTGCCCTGTTCCCATGATGCACTGGGCCAGGGACAGACTAATTTGCATATAGCCAGGTTCTGAGCTGGGATGGGGCAGTGAGCTAAATAACGGTGATGGATCAAGCCCTGATCTTTGGACTGGGTAAGAGTGGTCTGCTTAATTCAGACACTCTGTTCATCCCCACCCCCTTTTCTGAATCATTTTGTCCACCATAAGCGTGGAAGGGTATACTCAGACATGAGTCCCTTGCTCACTGCTCCATCAGGATTCAAGCAAGCCGGGCCGACGATGCCTGAAATGGCAGAAACTGGTCCCCGGAAGCTTGTCTCCTTTCTGGTGAAGAATTGGCTTGGTAGTTTGGTCTGCCCTGTTCCCATGATGCACTGGGCATGGGACAGACTAATTTGCATATAGCCAGGTTCTGAGCTGGGATGGGGCAGTGAGCTAAATAACGGTGATGGATCAAGCCCTGATCTTTGGACTGGGTAAGAGTGGTCTGCTTAATTCAGACACTCTGTTCATCAGCACCCCCTTTTCTGAATCATTTTGTCCACCATAAGCGTGGAAGGGTATACTCAGACATGAGTCCCTTGCTCACTGCTCCATCAGGATTCAAGCAAGCCGGGCCGACGACGCCTGAAATGGCAGAAACCGGTCCCCGGAAGCTTGTCTCCTTTCTGGTGAAGAATTGGCTTAGTAGTTTGGTCTGCCCTGTTCCCATGATGCACTGGGCCAGGGACAGACTAATTTGCATATAGCCAGGTTCGGAGCTGGGATGGGGCAGTGAGCTAAATAACGGTGATGGATCAAGCCCTGATCTTTGGACTGGGTAAGAGTGGTCTGCTTAATTCGGACACTCTGTTCATCACCACCCCCTTTTCTGAAGTGAAGGCAGGCAGGTCCTCTGGGGTTTTTGAGGTTGCTGGCTGCAGGACACACTGGGATTTTGCAGGAGCAGGTTCAAGGGGAGACTGGCCGGTAGGGTTGGGGCCAAGTCAGTGGGTGTCATCCTCTTGTTAGCTGGCTGCACGGCTGTTTGGTCCTTCTTCTTCTTTTCTTCTTGTTGTCAGGTTGGATCTGAGGAAGCGAGGTTCAGGGTGCCCCCTAAATACTAGGGGCGTTACAGGTAGGTAAGGGCAGGGACCAATGGGTCCCTTCCCTGGGGTGGGTACACCCCCTATCGTGCCACCCTCCATGTGGGAGGGGGCAGAAGCCTGTCCCTGGTTGGCTAGGTCCCTCATCTTCAAGATGGTGGGGACTCAGAATGTGCTTCACCTCATCTCCCCCACCTCAGGGATGGAGTTGGCAGAGGTGGGCACACCTCTTTCCCTCACTTGTTTTTCCCTCCGGTTCTCCCACCAAAAGTGGGGGGGTAGAACCAGTGGGGATCAGTTACTGAAAGCAGCAAATTGTCTTGGGAGGCACACAAAGGCAGCATGACTTTGAGGCTTCCCCTTCGTGAACCCTGTACATCCTGAGGGAAGAGGCTTGGCACGTCGTCCCAGGATTTGCATTGTTTTAGGCTCCCGAGAGCAGCAGGCTCTCGACCCAGGGGTCCAGAAACATGTCTTTTTGTGGCAGCCTAAGCAGTCACTTAGTCAGGTCACTAGAAGGTGGACGAGTTTGAAGGGGCATCTCTCAGAAGCCCTCTGTTGTGCATTTTACATTAAATCCCACACCGGCATCTGTGTGGTTTTAATGTGCTGAGAAGTTTGATACCAAACGTCCCAGTCTTCAGTGTAGCCATTATGGTGTTAATGACAAACTCCAAGCACCATATACTCTTAATGGCAGTACTGCACTTACAGTGACCAGGAAGGGATTTGGGCACTTTAGGGGTAAAGGGGTCATGCACCTGTACCCTCACCACTGGCATAGGGCACCCAGCTAGAGAGGTAACTGATGTATTCCAGGGCAGTGGTTTGTGGGCATGGCACACATGGATGTGGGCCATGATGTCTCTTCACTTTGTTCTGCACAAAGACACGCAGCGTGCAAAGGTAGTGTGTGAACGTCAAAATAAGTGCTGCAGCCCTTAGAGGCCTTCTCTGGTCATAGTGCCCTGGCAACCTGTGGTACCATTTGCCATGGGCTGACATGTGGCCAGAGATTCCAATTGGGTTTAGGCATCAATGCAGTTTTTAGGGAAGGAACATAGGCCTTGGGTACCTGATTAGCAGGAGCCCCAGGGCACACTCAGTCAAAGAACATCAGCAATTCAGCAAAAAGTGGGGGCATACTATGCAAGAAAGAGGGCCTTTTCTCACACAGGCCAATTTGGTTTGTATCAAAAATGGTACTAAGTTATTTTATTTCTAGAACCAAGCAAGGCCTGGTGCAGATAAGTGAAATAAATGCTTTGCAAAATCTTATGCAATATTTTACAATTGAAGGAGGTCAGAACATAGACAGGGAAAGGTGAGCAGCCCTTTCGCGGCTCCTCTTTTAGCAAGTCATTTCATAGAACCAAAACACACAACAGCTGGATACCGCTACATACCAGCAGGCCGGCAGCCATCTGCTGTAAGTGCGAATCCAACAAGTGTACATGGGGAGCCTCATGCAAATTGCTCAGTTTACAGGGGAGATACTAGTAGCAAGTTGCAGGCGCAACAAACAGCAAGGAGAAAATAAATAGAAAAAGAAGAAGCACTACCACAGAACTGAGGGTTGTGGGGTGACAGAAGGAAAGGAGCTGTTGCTGGTTGGCCGGATCCCCCAATCAACACACACCAGCAATCTCTCCGCCGCCTTTGACACGGTTGACCACTCTATCTTACTTTTCTGTGTCAGGGCGGCAGGGATCGGAGGATCGGCCTTGGTCTGGCTGTCCTCCTTCCTGAGGGACCGCACCCAGGCCGTGCGCTTAGGCGACTTCTCGGCGGACTTCCGCGAAGTACAATGCGGGGTTCCCCAGGGCTCCTCCCTCTCCCCTCTTTTATTTAATTTGTACGTCGCCCCTCTTATTTTTGCCCTTCCACAAATGGAGGTCGCCGTTTATAATTATGCGGACAACCTTCAGCTTGTTTTCTCCTTGTCCCCATCCCCTGAGTCCATGTCCAACTTCCAGTCTGTTATGACCTTCATCCGGGACTGGATGAACTACAACCACCTGAAGTTAAACCCAGACAAAACGGAGCTGATTCTGACAGGTGGTTGCTCCAGTCCCTGTACCTCCCTCTTCTGGCCCCCCTCGCTAGGTCCCCCCCCCTCTCCATCGTCCTCTGTAAAAACTCTTGGGGTTAAGCTGAATGACCAACTCACTCTCCACTCCCAAGTCAGCCTAGTGGTGTCCTCTTCGTTCCTCTCACTCCGCACTATTCGCAAAGTCTCTTGTTTTTTTTCTGTCTCTGCCCTCAAACTTATAGTCTTGGCGATGGTAATCTCTCGCCTAGACTACGGCAATGCCCTTTATTGTGGCATGCCCGCTTATAGTATGGGACAATTACAGCTGGTCCAAAACCTGGCTGCCCGCCTGGTCCACAACTTGGCCAAATTCCACCATGTCACTCCTCTTCTCAAGTCCTTACACTGGCTCCCTATCCGAGAACGAGCTCAGTTTAAGATGGGCTGCATTACTTTCCAGGCCCGGGCCGGCACAGCTCCTGCCTTCATCTCTTCGGAAATCAAAGCCTACGCCCCTGCCAGGGAACTGCGCACATCCTCCCAACAACTGTTGACAGTTCCCCGTTTTAAACGCAAAAAGTGGGGAGGCACGAAATTCTCTACACTTGCCCCTGCCTTCTGGAACTCTCTCCCCGCTCACCTCAGATCTTCCACCCAATATACACTCTTCCGTAAGGCGCTAAAAACGTTTCTTTTTTCGCAAGCCTTTTCTTCATAACTGCCTTATCTGTTTTCCCCCGATCTTCCTGTCCTCCTGGGTTCAGTACTCCATAGCGCCATCAAACCGCCTGGTGAACGCGCGCTCTACAAATATTTTAAACCAGCTCAGGAGGCTAGCCAACAATTATCATAAAAAGGGGGACGCTGCTCTGCTACTGAGGGGTATTGAGGAAGGATTTTTAATACCGTTTGAGGGCCACCTACCCCAAGGCAGTGTAAATTCCTGAAATCAGCGCTGGGGCACCCAGATGTGGTTAACCAAAAACTAGAAAAGGAGAAGACCCTAGGAAGGATTTAGGGCCCCCTGCCACTGCCTTTGCCAGAGGGATTATTGATCACCCCCTTGGGTGTTGTACCTAAGAAGGAGAAAGGTCAGTTTAGGCTTATTCACCACCTATCCTTCCCTGAGGGCAACTCCCTTAATGATGGGATTCTTCCAGAGGCATGTTCAGTGGGTTATGAAACGGTGGATGATGCCATGGACCTTGTAAGGGCAACTGGCCAGGGAGTCCTCTTGGCAAAAGCCGACAATGAATCAGTATTCCACCTCCTCCCAGTTCACTCAGCAAGCTTCCATTTGTTAGGTTTCCAATGGGAAGGGGCAACTCATTTTAACAAAGCAATGGCAATTAGATGTGCTGTGTCTTGCTTGTACTCTGAACTATTTAGCACCTTTGTAGAGTGGGACTTACATGACCGGCACCCCACAGGAGGTGAGCTGCACTACCTTTTTATGGGTCCAGCCAGGTCAGCAGAGTGCGGGGACACAGTAGCTACGTTCCAAGTGCTATCTGGGGACTTGGGAGTACCATTAGTGGCAGAGTAAACGGTGGGTCCCAAAACCAAACTCACATTCTTAGGGGTTGAACTAGACTCTGTCACAGGAATGTCCAGACTGCCTGATTACAAGGTAAAGGAATTCAGAGAGGAGATAAGGTCTATGTGCAAGAGGGAGAAAGAAACCCTCTACAAGCTACAGAGGCTGAATGGTAAGCTTAACTTTGCAGCCACAGTGATTCCTGTAGGCCGGGTCTTCATCAGGCACCTAACGCAGCTAACTGCTGGGCTCACGCATAAACACCACCACGTCAGGCTAGGGGTGGTTGTCAAGCAGTACCTGATCATATGGGACACATTCATGGCAGACTTTATTGGGCTAATGCTATGGAGGGAGGGCTGGGTAACAGGAAGGCAGATAGCCATGTTCATGGATGCAGCAGGCAGCACAGGTATTAGGGTAATCCTGTTAGATAAGTATTGTGCGTAGCTATGGCCAAGCAGCTGGCAGGAACAGGGCATCATCAATAACATTACATTTTTGGAGCTATTCCCCTTTGTCATGGCACTGGCTGCTTGGGAACGGAAATTGAGGAACATGATATTAATGTTTTGGTCAGACAACAAAGGGGTGGTGCAAGCTATCAACAGATGCACGGCCAGGTGCCCTGATATACTGAGAAGAATAATGCGTCAATTGGTTAAATTGCAGCTGGAAGGGAACATAAAACTGAAGGAACGCTGTGAGAAGGTGGGTTGGTATATGCTGTCCACTAGTTAAAGTTGACACCTTGTACGAGGCCACATGACTCTTATGATGTCTGAGGTCAAAGATAACCTTATTGAAAGCTATCCATGTGGTAGCTATGGAGAGCAGCCTTCAGGCTTAATCTTGAAGGTATGTAAAGCAGCTTGTTTTACCAGAATATCACCTCCCAAAAGATTAAATGAAAGCAGACCCACACAGTGTTTATATAAAAAATATGTATTTATTAATATAACACTCTCTACTAGTCTCTACACAAGACTAGGCCACAAAGTGCACAATAAATCAATAGAACATTTGTAAATAGCGAAATACACAGCAGGCTCCAGGGGGAGACCGAACCATATACTAAATAAATGGTATAACAACAACTACTTTACTAGAAACAGTGCCTAGAGCAGGTAGAATTGGTGAGACCGCAGGGAACCACCCAGAGGAGTGACACAGGGAGCCCACGGAGGACAGGTGCAGTGAAGAAACAGACGCGTGCTCCGTACAACTCTATGGGAAAGTCACAGTCGGAAAATTGCCAGTTAAGGGCACGTCTAAGAGGACTTTGAGCAAACCCTTTGGAACGTAGGAGGTTCTAAGGCCAACCCACCAGTGAGTACCAAAGTACCTGTGTTACCTATCCCAGAGGAGCCGGGTGCATAGGGGTCAAGTGGTGTCAGAAACCTTCGTAGTTTTCAATGGAGAGAGGCAGAGAAGTACTGCTGCCAGGAGGGCGATGAGTGTCCGGTGGAATCCAAGTCTGGATTCAAGGTGAGAAGAACCTGAAAGCAGAGGGGACAGAGTCTGGGTCATTTCAGGTGACCAGGGGCTCTGGAGTCAAATGCCCACCGATGTTGAGTGCTTCAGGGATGAAGAAAGGTTGCTTGACTCTGCAGCTACGGGGACAAGGAGATGTCGAGGATGACCAAAGTCAGGGGTGAGCTGTCCCAATAAGGATATCGAGATCTGAGGGATCGATGTCTGGCTGGAGCACCAACAAGACTTTGCAACTGCAACCCATGTGGTCAGAGAAAATTGGTACGGTGTGGACCAGCAAGGTCCAAGGGACTCTCCAAGCACTGGAGAGTCAGGGCACTTCAGGAGCAACCAGGTAAGCCCAAGAATTAACAAGTTGACCTTCCGCAGGACCCACAGGTCAACGGACCAGGGATCGCAAGGAGACCTCAAGCAAATCTGCAAAGCACCAGCCCACAGGACACTCGTGGAGTGGAGGCCGGAAATCTTCAGTAAAAATACTGCTTGGGGTCGGGACTACACAGACTCCAAACACAGGCTGAGGACTCATCACTAAGCACATGCAATTGCAAAAGTACATGGTGAACAGGGGTTAGGGTTGCACGGTCCCCACGAGGTATAATGGTTTCAAAATCACTGAGATGGCAGATCGACCTCATGAACCTTTGGAAATCCACCTCCTGTGTTGCTAAAATTTTCAGAGTCCTCAGGAGTGCAGGAGAAGGAAACCGGTCAGTTGTGTTAAGATGCCTTCTTTTGCAGGGGAGTAATTCCTTTACGCCAAGGGAGAATCTTTAGGCGTCCAGCGTCGTGCAGGCAGTCGACGTGCTTGGTTTCTTCTTAGCAGAATCTTGTCCTGGTAAAATCTAAAGTCCTGTGATCAGATAACCCACTTTATACCCATGGGAAGGGTTTGGAAAGATTCTGTGAACCATCTTAGGGGAGGGGCAGGACAGAGGAGTGGCTACACCCATGTGCTTTGTCCAGTTTCATGCCAGAGAAGGAGCAAATGGCTCCTGGAACTGGTTTGAGCTGGACTATGCACAGGGACACCAAATGTGCTCCCAGTGCAGACTTTCTGGCACTCTAAGAGTGTACCCAACCAGCCCCAATACACACAATCCTTTCAAGGAGGTGGTTACATCTCCCTGTGGCAGGATGCCTATTGTCATGCCTTCCTCTGCTCGAGTTTGGCTCAGCAGCAGGAGAGCAGAATCCTATCTGTGGCTGGCAGCATCCATTTTGTGCTACCCAGGTCGAGAAAGCTGGTACAGAGTATACCGGTCATCCACATATGTCCCTTCAGAAGGGTGGAATCTTACCTCCCCCACAAGTTACTGGCGGGGAGGTATGATTTCAAGGTATTTAACACCAAACACAACATGTTTCTAAGCAGCTTTTTTAAAGTTAGCATTTACCGTGAGGTTATAATGCACTTAAACATAGAAGTCTGGCTGCATCACAGACAACCCCGGAGAATGGTCTCCGAAGGCTACAGAGTGGCTCTGCTCATGCAGGGGCACCCTCTCACGTAAAACCCAGCACCCAGCATTCAGGATTGTTAAGGCCTGCTATAGGGGTGAGTGTAGTGATTTATATAGATATTGTTAACCTATATCTTAAGTAAGTGGTGCAAGCACCAGATTACACAGTCTGCTGTAGTAGGCTGGTCGTGTCTATTAGGATGACCTCTCAGGGGTGGCACAATACATGCTTCAGCCCATGGGAGGCCTCTGATGTATCTATGCCCTGGGTACATGGTGCACCAAATACTAGGGAATGAAAAGGGTACCCCATAATCCAATCTGGAGTGTAATTAAAGTACATGCAGAACAATTTCTAGGAGCAAGTAGATAGACTGGGGTTCTGGATAGCAGGATCCCAGTCAGACTAGGCCAAAACAGTGTGACATAAGCAAAAAGTGGAGGTATCCATAAGAAGCAGATACTACTTTCCTACACAACCCCCCCAACAAAAGAACATTAAACTAACATTGACCAGTTGTGTCTTCATGTTTTAAGTGGAAATATCTGGAGAGTCCATCTGCATTGGCATGGTTACTCCCAGGTCTATGTTCCACGGTATAGTCCATCCCCTGTAGGGAAATGGACTACCTCAAAAGTTTGGGGTTTTTTCCATCTGTTTTAGCCATAAGTGGGGTTATGGTCTGTCTGACAATGAAGTGAGTGCCAAACAAATATGGCCTCAACTTCTTCAGAGCCCAAACCACAGCAAGGTTTCCCTCTCAATAGCTGACCAACGTTTCTCTCTAGGGGTCGGCCTTCTGCTAATAAAAGCTACTGGCTGATCCTGATCCTCTTCATTCAGTTGTGATAACACAGCCCCTACCCCCAACTCAGATGCATCAGTTTGAACAATGCATTGTTTGGAATAGTCAGGACTTTGCAGAATGGGAGAAGTGCATATGGCCTGCTTCAGGTCATCAAATGCCCTTTGACAGCTAACTGTCCACTGAACTTTCTTAGACATTCTTTTGGAAGTTAAAGCATTCAAAGGGGCCACTATGGATCCATAACAATCTCATAAACCTCCTGTAGTACCCACTCAGGCCCAAGAAAGCTCAGACCTGAGTCTGGGTGGTCGGAGCAAACCAATCCATGATGGTTTGGATTTTGCTTTGCAATGGTTGAACCTGTCCTCCACCTACAAGGTGGCCTACGTATACAACCTTACTCTGCCCTATCTGGCACTTGGTGGCCTTGATAGTGAGGCCTGCTTTTTACAGGGCCTCCAAAACATTTCTCAAGTGGACCAGGTGATCTCCCCAGGTAGAGCTAAAGACAGCAGTAACATCTAAATAAGCTGCACTATAACAATTTACAGGAGACAGCAGATAGAATGTGGACCTAGATAGCAGGATCCCAGTCAGACTAGGCCAAAAACAGTGTGACATCAGCAAAACATGGTGGTAACCAAAAGAAGCAGATACTACTTTCCTACACATGCCATGTACAGCGTGGTAGAGAATGCAGTGGCAGACGTACTTTCACGAGCGCAGATGGGCAGATTAAGGGAACTGGCTCCTTAGGTGGAAAGGGAAATAACCTCTTCTTGGAGGATTTATGGGCCCTGGCAGAATAGACTTCTTGATACTAGTTAACCACGCCCTCACCCCGGAAGCGGCCAAGTGCTACAGGAAGTACGCATAAACTATGATGCAAATAGGGGGACTGCAGACACTGAGAGATGCAGGTGACACAACAAAGGCAGTTGAGCGGTTCATTCAGTGAGCATTCACAAGAAAAAGATCCACATCCTGGGTACAGCCCCAACTGTCAGCAATAGAGCATTTCTCAAAGATAATCACAGGGCAGGAACCCACCACCACCCACTACATCAAGTCAACAATGAAGGTATGGAGGCGCACTGAGGGTCCAGTATTGCTAGCAATATACAGGGCCAATGCATGATGCGATATGTAGACAGGAAATGTAAGGACATGTCATACAGCACACCAACCAACTAGTTCATGTAATGACTGCATACAGAACATGGCCAATGTGATAATTATTTAATTGTAGTGACTGTGAGACAGTAGCGCTTAGCTAATGTACGCTCATATGTCCACAGGTGAAACATCTCGCAGGCGCTCGCAGGAGGCTGAAGGGACACCACCTGAGAGGGAGGAGAGTCAGGATGCAGGACAAAGTACCCCCAACGTACCACAGGAGAAAGCTGCATCAAGTAGCCATCCACCTGCCCAATACACAGAAATGGCCCAAGATTTGCTGCCGTCCCCTAGCAGATCTCAGTCCCCTCTCCTGCTGTCATCACCAGATATTCCAGCATCACAGCATGATGTGATACCCCCATCACTCCCCGATTTGGAGTCCGTAGCAGCTGACATGGAGGGAGATGGACAACAGAACTTGCCTGTAGCAGTGAGCCCTGGCACAACACACTCCAGTGCAGGGATGGGCCATAGTACTGTAAGACGCCGCAGAGTGCAAGAAAGGCCAGCAGATGCACCAGTTGAGGGTCAAAGTGTGTTCCTTGGTCTCGAGGGGAGAATGGTGCGGATACAAAGGATGCAGGGAAGAGCCATCCAGGCATGCCAACGACAGCTGAGGTCCCTGAATAGTAACATTGGAGAGATAGGAAAGGGCATCAGTGAGATGGTACAGGTCAACAAGGAGATGGTACAGGTCAACAAGGAGATGGCAGCAGGGATGCGAGGAATCAACAACTCGGTGCAGCTACTATGCACAAAACTAGACAATGATTTTGCTGCAAGGCACAGGGATAGGCGTCATGCACATGTCCAAAGTACAGCCATCAACCGCCTGGCCACCGCCACATCCCTGTTATGCAGGAGAAGCTCCAACATGCAGGAGGCCATGCCACAAAACACAAATGAGGTCACTAGGTGCATGGGCAGGATGACCAGTGCTCTTGAGGCACTGTTGAATGCACAAACTGCTCACACAGCTGCTCTGGATGTGCCTATAAGTGAGGAGAGCACGAGCAGGAACAGCATTGGAAGCACCCCTGTAACTGAAACTAGGAGGAGCAGGTGCCATGCTGAGGCCACAGGCCAGCAAGACAGTGAGCAGGTTGAACAACCTACTAGTGTTACTGGGTAGCGAGCAAGGAAAGAACTTTCACAGTTCATGGTGAACTTAACAAGAACTGAGAGCATTGCAGTTAAACACTTTTTGTTGCAAATTTGTGCTTTAACCACATGGATGCTGCACATATTTATCTGCTGTGCTGCAGATCCATTATTCCCATTGTTCATGATGAGCTCAGCTCATCATCAGCACACAAGCAGTGTACTGCATGACGAGCTGAGCTGAGCTCGTCATGAGCATGGAAGGGGTTAAAAACCAACGTCATTACAAAATTAAACTAGTGTTGTAGCATACTACGCCTGTCTTTGTCTCCTTACTTACTTAAAAATAGTTGCGTGTGACCTCTTCCCGTCTGTGTCTGCCATCAGTTGATGTTGCTCCTCCAGGTGTGTGTGGTTCAGGGACTGCTTCCTCGTCGTCATGGTCCTCATAATCTGAGATTTCCACTTCTGTGCCCTTCTTGACCGCCAGGTTGTGCAGCATTGCACAGGCTGCAATCATTTTGCAGCAGGTGATTGGTGTGTACTGGCGGGCCCCTCCACTTTTATGGAGGCAGCGAAACCTGCTCTTCCACATGCCAAATGTGCGCTCCACAATGTTTCTAGTTGTTTTGTGTGCACTGTTGTATCTCCTCTGACTTGGTGTTGTTGGGTTGAGGTAGGGTGTGAGGATGAAGGACCGGAGGGCATATGCACTGTCCCCTATTTGTAATAAGAAATTGACATTAATCACATGCTCACACACATCCACCTGTAATACGATTCAAGTGATTTCCACACAGTGTCTCACCTAGCAAGTATCCTTCGCCGAATTCCCCCGCAGTCAGGCATGCGTAGATCCCACTGTTTTGGAAGATGTAGGAGTCGTGGGTACTCCCTGGGAATTTGGCTACTATGTCAGTGATCACGTATTTTGCATTACAGATCACCTGTACATTTATGGTGTGGGTTGATTTACGGTTCCGATAAATGTTCTCTGTGGCAGCAGGTGGGCATATTGGTAGGTGGGTACCATCAATGCAGCCAATGATGTTAGGGAACTGCGCCATCTGATAGAAGTCTGTCTTTGTCCTTAGCAGATCTGAATGCGTAGCAGGGAAGCTAATATCTTGTACTATATTGGTAACAGTTAATATGGAGCGCACAGCGTGTGTCTTCAAGTAGACACAGGATCAAGTCCAATTGGTGCTCTAAGTGGAGAGAGTAGGTTACCACTACTCAATAAATGTCATAAATGACTAAACATTAGCAGTTATCCACCAAGCACTCGTCTTCAAATATAGTCTGTTAGATCCCAATGTTCATAAATCGTTTATTCCATCAGTTCTTCATCAGATTTCTTCATCCAATTTGTGACAAAATACCAGCCAACACGTGTTTCGTCTGATCAGTATATGACATACAGACTTCTTCAGGGCTGTAATTAATACAGTAACCAAAATTACAAAAAATAGTACTAAACTCAATAATCACAACACAATACACCGAATCCGTGTGCTCAAGAAAGGTGAACCAAAGTAGTACCCGTCACCAAGAATAAAGCTTGAAATACCCAAAGTGTATCCATAGATATCTAGTACCCAAGTCGGAGTACATTTCACCCTATATTAAAGTATCAAAGAGAGAGTAACATAACCAATTTCGATCCCAATGTAGCCGGATCAAATAATTTTAAGTAACCTAAAATACCAGATAGGACCCAGTCACCAACTACACCAGCAGATTGGTCGTCATGCTAGTAACACTAAATCCTCAGTAACTCACCATTACTCCTAATGCAAATGATTGTAGTACGTAATCTTCACGGTTCTATCAAACTCTTCAATCCAATCCAAACGAAATACCAGTCTGTAAATAAAGCTAGTGCCACTTAGTATACACTTCCATTTTATCTTAAGGTCATCAGTCATTATTTGTACCACTCTTTCATAAAGCTAAGGCTTAACCACACACAAATATCTTCCTGCACAGTTACTGTGTGCTCCAAATTGGCCAACATGTTGCATAAGTATCGATTGCTGATATATATACAGTTCTCTCAGTACCTATTTTTTATCATAAGGTTTCTGGCTCTACTTACAATTAGTGTACAGTCTACAATTGACTAAATATACATTTATATCAGTTTCCAATAAATACCTTAGTGCATAAGTAGAATCACCTTCCAATATATAGCTTCTTAGTTTGCAAAACCGGCATAGTCAAAAGTCAGACCCTCGTAAATATTCCGCAATATCTCGCTATCCTCGTATCAATGGGCTGAAATTAGTTTAATAGAGTACATTAGCGTGCGCCCTTATGTCAGTGACATCTCATATGATATATATTCAGTTCTCTCAATATCTATATTGAATCATGTTATCTCTAGTTCTGCATACAATCTATCTACGGTCTGCAACTGACTTAATGTACATTTATATCAGTAACCAATAAGTACCTTAATCTTTGAGTAGAATCTCATTCCAATTAATAGCTTCCCAGCTTGCTTCGTTTATAGTCAGAAGTCAAAAACTCTCGTAAGTATTCCAAAAGTTCTCGCTATCCTCAATCAGGGGGCTGTAATCAATTTAATAGAGTACATTAGCGTGCGCCCTTCTATCAAATATGTATCTCACGCCCAGCGTTAGTTCTATCATTCTACTCACCGCGTATCAGCTCCTCAATCATCCATAGACGGTCGCGTTCGGCAAGCGCGCCATCTTAGAGTAGCAATATATAGTCAGAAACGCGGGCGCCATCTTTGAGTGGTGTATCCAAATGTATAAACGCAATCCTATAGAGTGTTACAAATCCTAGTTATAATATACTGCTAGAAGCTGCGCTCTTATCCATAGGCATCTCATGCCCCAACGTTTATTCTATCACACTACTCACCGCATATCGGCTCCTAAGTCATCCAAAGGCGATCGCGTTTTACACGCGCGCCATCTTAGAGTAGTAGTATCTGATCAAATACGCGGGCGCCATCTTGAAGTAGTGATTTCGAATACGTAATCACAATACTAAGAAATATTACCAACTCTAGGTTTAGTTTACTGCTAGACCACTTTGTTTGTCCATACCGTAATCTCAAAATAATTGTAAACCATTGTTTCAACACTATATAAAAAATGGATATTGAGTATTATTAATTCCAAGCGCAACTCACTGCGCTGTTTACATTCATGAATGATTACACCCCATTATTATGAGTATTACTGAGCATATATACCAGTGGTTATGAAGCCTTCGTATATTTCCAATAATATCAATTCTTAGGTATATGTGCCGTCGCACCAGAATATTACATGACTAAAATGAACAAACCCTCAATTCTCATTAATCAACCTGATTAAAGTCCAATCGACCTACATCTGGCAGTGTATGTCAGTCAAAAGGGTCCAGGTGGTATTATCTTTCTGCTCTAGTTTAGCAGAGGATCACTACGTACATCCAGGAGTCAGGAAGAATATGAAAGGAGGACAGGGTAAGAGTTACAGTTACAATAGATATGGTAGTCTTGCTCTTAGGTAGAGTTACATATTACATTCAATTCTTATACAGTACATCATTTAAACTCTATCAGAGTAAAGCCATATACTATGCTCAACCTCCATGGGTCATTCTTGCCCTAAGTAGTATTCGAACTCGTGGTCGATGTTCAGACCGCGTTCAACTGCCTTAAGTTTTAATAACCACATTACTTCTCTGCGTCTTAACTGTAATTGCCTATTCCCACCTCTAACATCACGTTTGATATGATCAATTCCATGGTACTTAAATACATGTTTCTCTTTTTCATG
The DNA here is from genome assembly GCF_964261635.1 of Lissotriton helveticus. Classification (NCBI taxonomy): domain Eukaryota; kingdom Metazoa; phylum Chordata; class Amphibia; order Caudata; family Salamandridae; genus Lissotriton; species Lissotriton helveticus. The sequence continues at coordinate 967,486,215 of NC_136069.1, read as the reverse complement.
AAAGTTCCTAACGATGTGGGAGGCTATGGGATAACGAGTATCCCCTGTTTTCAGTGCTCTGAAATGCTCAACCATTCTGTCTTTCAATTTTCTGATGGTGCTACCAACGTAAATCTGTTGACAGGAACAAACTATAACATAAACAACAAAAGTAGTGTCGCAGTTAATAAACATGTTAATTTGATGCTCTCCTGTGTTGTTATAGTTAAAAGTCCTGATCTTATTTACCGCCCACCTGCAGGAGCTACATCTTCCACATTTGTGGAAGCCTGTAGATCTCCCAGTGAGCCAGTCAGGAACAGTGTTCTTCAAAGGGTAGCTAGGACTGACAAAATTAGAAAGAGTACGGCCCCTTCTAAAAGTAAGTCCAGGTTTGTCTCCAATAAAAGGTATTAGGTCTTTATCCATCTGTAGTAGGTGCCAGTGTTTATTTAAGATTTTATACAGTTGGGCACTATCAGTACCATAATTTGTAACTAGGCGAATCTTTTCTTCTTTAAGTTCAATAGACTTATCTTTAAGGGTTGTTGACCTCTTAAGTTTCTTGGCTCTAGTCACTGCATTCTCAACCACTTTACTCTGATAGCCACGTGTCAGAAATCTTTTTGTAAGATCATTAAGATTAAGCTCAAAGTCATTGTCCATCGAACAGTTTCGTCTCGCCCTTACCATCTCACCATAAGGTATCGCATTTACTTGGCTAACTGGATGACAACTTTGAGCATGCAGAACTGCATTGCAGCTAGTAGGTTTGCGAAACATGCGACTGCAAATTCTCCCATCCTTGATAAACAATTCAATATCTAAGAAGTTGATGCTACTTTTGTCGTAGTGGGTAGTAAATGACAGGTTCAGTACATTGTCTTTTAGGTAGTCAAAGAAACCTTTGAGTTCATCAACTGAGCCTGTCCAAATTAAGAGGCAGTCGTCTATGTATCGCCCCCAATAGTGGATATATTGTATCCATTTTTTACCGGATGGGCCCCAGATTCTCTCCGCCTCAAAGAACCCCATGAAGAGGTTCGCAAAGGACGGAGCAAATCTAGAACCCATCGCGGTACCGAGGCGCTGTCTATACCAATTTCCATCAAAGAGGAACACATTGTTTTGAAGCACTAATCTTGTCATCTTCAAAATCATCTGATTATGATCATAGTATTCTGCACTTCTATTGCTTAAAAAGAAGTCAATTGCGTGGATACCTAATTCATGGTCGATGTTGGTATACAGAGATACCACATCGAGAGTAACCAATGTCATTCTGTCATCCCATACCAGATCGTTCATCAAATTAAGTACATGCTTCGAATCCTCAATAAATGAGGGTAAGTTTTTGACATATAGCTGTAAAAAGGTGTCAATATATTGGGAAAGGCGTTCCGTCGGTCCCCCAATACCAGAAATTATTGGCCTGCCTGGTGGTTTAACCATAGATTTATGAATCTTTGGCAGCGTATACATGCATGGTGCCCGCGGTGTAATAACTTGCAAATACAAAAATTCATTACGATCAATAAGAGTTTCATCATACCATATTTTCAAATGATCATTAATAACCTTAGACAGGCTCGTAAGTGGATTGCTATACAGTTTTTCATAATACACCGTATCATTCAGTTGAGAGTATACTTCTTCTTTGTAATCTATAGTATTCAAAATTACTATATTCCCACCTTTATCCGCTCTTCGTATGGTGATGTCAGGATTATTCTTAAGTTCTTTTAATGCCAACCTCTCCCCAGGCGATAGATTATCTATGTACTTCTTTGTCCTGGCCGAACATTTGGCATCAGTAATTCTGTCTATGTCTTGATTCACCGCTTTGGAGAAGGCTTCAATTGTACTCCCAGATGCCACCTGTGGTGTCCATTTAGATCGTTCCTTCAACCCACTGTCTTCACTCAAGAACCTATCTATCCCCAAATCATCCAATAACTTAAGTAGTGTCACTGGATCTTCCTCTTTCTCAGTAAGGGACAACAAAAGTTGCGTTTCTTTAAGTTCTTGAATTGTGATTTCACTTACGGGTTTTATTTTTGCATATCTGGGTTTATCTGGTACATTAGCAAAGTGTTTTTTCAGTTTCAACCTCCTAACAAACTTGAACACATCAATTTTGATCGAGTACCAATCAGACATAGTCATAGGGCAAAAGCCCATTCCTTTTGTAAGTAAACTGATCATATTCTCAGATAACTCAGTTGATGACAAATTAACAATTTCAATATTATTTACATCATTAGCATCATTTTCAGTTATGGTTTCCAAGATCTCGTTCGCATGCCTGCCCTTCCTCCCTGTCCTCCTACCGCCTCTGCCACCTCTCCTGGTTTTTTTACAGTTGCCACCCGATTCCTCTCTGAGTCCCTGTTTCCACGGCGCAACCTGTGCACCTCTACTAAAAAATTATTCTCAAGTGATTGAATGGAAGCGGTCTCAGAGTTTTCCTCAGATTCACTACTAGAAATGTTACTAGTACCAGGGTCACTATCACTAGGTGATGAGGTGCCACTCTTTTGTTTCTCAGTATTAGATTTAGTAATGAGATAGTCAAATTTCCTAGCAAAGGTGTAGACACGACCTGACCGATAGTCCTTTTCGTCGCGTTTTATCTTTCTTGCTTTCCTTTGCTTGATATCATTTTGTAAATCATTTAATTTTTCATCCAAAACAGTATAATTTTTAATTGTTGCTTCGGGAAGATTCATTTCTTTAATTTCATCCTCTACTTTTTGTATTTCTACTAGTAATTTAGCTATTTTTCTCTCAGCATTTTCAATGAGAATATTAATTAAATTTCTGGAACTAGTATTAAGTTCCTTCTCCCATGTAACATAAAGATCAGGCTCCAGATCCTCGTAGGTAGGTATAATCTGGGACCTGAGGCCTCGTGGAATTCTGTTAAGCTTTAAATATTGTTTTATGGTAGCGGCATCCCACCATTTATTTAGTTCAGTGCGTTTGAGGGATTCAAGTTTCACAAACTTGGCTCTCAGGCCTTCTTTTTTTGTCTCTTTAGATGGTCCCATGGCAGCTCCTATTGTACCTCCTGCCACTAATTTGTCAAATAATTGTTCAGCTTCCTTATCTCTGTTCATCTTAGCTTATGCGGCTGCTCCCTAACCATAAATTACTTGTACTATATTGGTAACAGTTAATATGGAGCGCACAGCGTGTGTAAGCAAGTAGACACAGGATCAAGTCCAATTGGTGCTCTAAGTGGAGAGAGTAGGTTACCACTACTCAATAAATGTCATAAATGACTAAACATTAGCAGTTATCCACCAAGCACTCGTCTTCAAATATAGTCTGTTAGATCCCAATGTTCATAAATCGTTTATTCCATCAGTTCTTCATCAGATTTCTTCATCCAATTTGTGACAAAATACCAGCCAACACGTGTTTTGTCTGATCAGTATATGACATACAGACTTCTTCAGGGCTGTAATTAATACAGTAACCAAAATTACAAAAAATAGTACTAAACTCAATAATCACAACACAATACACCGAATCCGTGTGCTCAAGAAAGGTGAACCAAAGTAGTACCCGTCACCAAGAATAAAGCTTGAAATACCCAAAGTGTATCCATAGATATCTAGTACCCAAGTCGGAGTACATTTCACCCTATATTAAAGTATCAAAGAGAGAGTAACATAACCAATTTCGATCCCAATGTAGCCGGATCAAATAATTTTAAGTAACCTAAAATACCAGATAGGACCCAGTCACCAACTACACCAGCAGATTGGTCGTCATGCTAGTAACACTAAATCCTCAGTAACTCACCATTACTCCTAATGCAAATGATTGTAGTACGTAATCTTCACGGTTCTATCAAACTCTTCAATCCAATCCAAACGAAATACCAGTCTGTAAATAAAGCTAGTGCCACTTAGTATACACTTCCATTTTATCTTAAGGTCATCAGTCATTATTTGTACCACTCTTTCATAAAGCTAAGGCTTAACCACACACAAATATCTTCCTGCACAGTTACTGTGTGCTCCAAATTGGTCAACATGTTGCATAAGTATCGATTGCTGATATATATACAGTTCTCTCAGTACCTATTTTTTATCATAAGGTTTCTGGCTCTACTTACAATTAGTGTACAGTCTACAATTGACTAAATATACATTTATATCAGTTTCCAATAAATACCTTAGTGCATAAGTAGAATCACCTTCCAATATATAGCTTCTTAGTTTGCTTCGTTTCAAAGTTGCAAAACCGGCATAGTCAAAAGTCAGACCCTCGTAAATATTCCGCAATATCTCGCTATCCTCGTATCAATGGGCTGAAATTAGTTTAATAGAGTACATTAGCGTGCGCCCTTATGTCAGTGACATCTCATATGATATATATTCAGTTCTCTCAATATCTATATTGAATCATGTTATCTCTAGTTCTGCATACAATCTATCTACGGTCTGCAACTGACTTAATGTACATTTATATCAGTAACCAATAAGTACCTTAATCTTTGAGTAGAATCTCATTCCAATTAATAGCTTCCCAGCTTGCTTCGTTTATAGTCAGAAGTCAAAAACTCTCGTAAGTATTCCAAAAGTTCTCGCTATCCTCAATCAGGGGGCTGTAATCAATTTAATAGAGTACATTAGCGTGCGCCCTTCTATCAAATATGTATCTCACGCCCAGCGTTAGTTCTATCATTCTACTCACCGCGTATCAGCTCCTCAATCATCCATAGACGGTCGCGTTCGGCTAGCGCGCCATCTTAGAGTAGCAATATATAGTCAGAAACGCGGGCGCCATCTTTGAGTGGTGTATCCAAATGTATAAACGCAATCCTATAGAGTGTTACAAATCCTAGTTATAATATACTGCTAGAAGCTGCGCTCTTATCCATAGGCATCTCATGCCCCAACGTTTATTCTATCACACTACTCAACGCATATCGGCTCCTAAGTCATCCAAAGGCGATCGCGTTTTACACGCGCGCCATCTTAGAGTAGTAGTATCTGATCAAATACGCGGGCGCCATCTTGAAGTAGTGATTTCGAATACGTAATCACAATACTAAGAAATATTACCAACTCTAGGTTTAGTTTACTGCTAGACCACTTTGTTTGTCCATACCGTAATCTCAAAATAATTGTAAACCATTGTTTCAACACTATATAAAAAATGGATATTGAGTATTATTAATTCCAAGCGCAACTCACTGCGCTGTTTACATTCATGAATGATTACACCCCATTATTATGAGTATTACTGAGCATATATACCAGTGGTTATGAAGCCTTCGTATATTTCCAATAATATCAATTCTTAGGTATATGTGCCGTCGCACCAGAATATTACATGACTAAAATGAACAAACCCTCAATTCTCATTAATCAACCTGATTAAAGTCCAATCGACCTACATCTGGCAGTGTATGTCAGTCAAAAGGGTCCAGGTGGTATTATCTTTCTGCTCTAGTTTAGCAGAGGATCACTACGTACATCCAGGAGTCAGGAAGAATATGAAAGGAGGACAGGGTAAGAGTTACAGTTACAATAGATATGGTAGTCTTGCTCTTAGGTAGAGTTACATATTACATTCAATTCTTATACAGTACATCATTTAAACTCTATCAGAGTAAAGCCATATACTATGCTCAACCTCCATGGGTCATTCTTGCCCTAAGTAGTATTCGAACTCGTGGTCGATGTTCAGACCGCGTTCAACTGCCTTAAGTTTTAATAACCACATTACTTCTCTGCGTCTTAACTGTAATTGCCTATTCCCACCTCTAACATCACGTTTGATATGATCAATTCCATGGTACTTAAATACATGTTTCTCTTTTTCATGAAAGTTCCTAACGATGTGGGAGGCTATGGGATAACGAGTATCCCCTGTTTTCAGTGCAGTGATATTGAGAGAACTGAATATATATTATTATTATTATTATGAGTTCTTATATAGCGCTCGATTACCCGTAGGCATCTCGGCGCTTGCCTTGGGAACCCGTCCTGGCTTTTCCCTGTGAGATACCCGTACTGGGCATCCCCAAGGTGAAAGCCAGGCATCCCGCCGCAGGGGGGCCGTAGTGGAGATTAAGCAGGCTAATGCCCAGAGCTGCAGAGTGTGAACCCGTGATTCAAGTAGGCACCGAAGCGAGAATTGTCGAGTCCGTGGATAATTGGGCTCAAGACCCTGCCGCGTCGGGAATTGAACCCTGGTCCCTGGGTCTGACCTCTGCTTCAGGGTCTGCCTCCTCTAACCAGTGAGCCACACTTCTCCACTTGTCACTTGTCGCCCTTATGTCACTGACATAAGGGCGCACGCTAATGTACTCTATTAAACTAATTTCAGCCCATTGATACGAGGATAGCGAGATATTGCGGAATATTTACGAGGGTCTGACTTTTGACTATGCCGGTTTTGCAACTTTGAAACGAAGCAAACTAAGAAGCTATATATTGGAAGGTGATTCTACTTATGCACTAAGGTATTTATTGGAAACTGATATAAATGTATATTTAGTCAATTGTAGACTGTACACTAATTGTAAGTAGAGCCAGAAACCTTATGATAAAAAATAGGTACTGAGAGAACTGTATATATATCAGCAATCGATACTTATGCAACATGTTGGCCAATTTGGAGCACACAGTAACTGTGCAGGAAGATATTTGTGTGTGGTTAAGCCTTAGCTTTATGAAAGAGTGGTACAAATAATGACTGATGACCTTAAGATAAAATGTAAGTGTATACTAAGTGGCACTAGCTTTATTTACAGACTGGTATTTCGTTTGGATTGGATTGAAGAGTTTGATAGAACCGTGAAGATTACGTACTACAATCATTTGCATTAGGAGTAATGGTGAGTTACTGAGGATTTAGTGTTACTAGCATGACGACCAATCTGCTGGTGTAGTTGGTGACTGGGTCCTATCTGGTATTTTAGGTTACTTAAAATTATTTGATCCGGCTACATTGGGATCGAAATTGGTTATGTTACTCTCTCTTTGATACTTTAATATAGGGTGAAATGTACTCCGACTTGGGTACTAGATATCTATGGATACACTTTGGGTATTTCAAGCTTTATTCTTGGTGACGGGTACTACTTTGGTTCACCTTTCTTGAGCACACGGATTCGGTGTATTGTGTTGTGATTATTGAGTTTAGTACTATTTTTTGTAATTTTGGTTACTGTATTAATTACAGCCCTGAAGAAGTCTGTATGTCATATACTGATCAGACGAAACACGTGTTGGCTGGTATTTTGTCACAAATTGGATGAAGAAATCTGATGAAGAACTGATGGAATAAACGATTTATGAACATTGGGATCTAACAGACTATATTTGAAGACGAGTGCTTGGTGGATAACTGCTAGGGAAGCTAATATAGTGCTGCATTCTCTGCAACATGGCATCAAGGAATTTTTAAAAGAAACGGGACAGACAGCTCTGGGACACCCCACCTACCGCTGCAACCACACTCTGGTAGCATCCAGATGCAAGCAGGTGTAGGCTGCACAGAACCTGCACATGGGGTGGGATGGTGTGCGTCCTTGGGGTAGGATGGTCCAAAAGTGGGTGTAGGTCCCTGATGAGGTCCAGGATTGTTTGTGGGGCCAGCCTGTACCTCTGTAGGATCTCAGGCTCAGTGCGCTGGAATAGTGTGATCCTCTGCCTATACACCTGCTCCTCCCTCCTCCAGACCCTCTCTCCTTCTGCCTGGAGCCGTAGCCGCCTCGCAATGACATAGAATACCGCCATTCTGGTGTAAGTGGTGCATTTTGGGTCCTTTTTTATAGCCTGCACCTGGTTACCACCTGCTTTCAATCCATGGTAAATACCAACTCTTAAATACCGAATTTCATGCAAATTCGGTATTTAAAAGGGGACCTACATCTCGAAATTCATTTTTACCATTTCTTATTTACCAAATCGGTAAATTTTCCGATTCGATAACTTTTCCGAATCGGAAACTTTACCGATTCGGTAAATATACCGAATCGGTAAAGTTTCCGATTCGGTAACTTTACCGATTCTGTAAATTTACCGATTTGGTAACGTTACCGATTCGGTATATTTACCGATTCAGCTACTTTTTGGTCCCCTACATCCAGAATGCCCAATACCGGTCGGTAATGGCCGTTACCCACCTACATCTGGCCTTAAGTGCTTATTTTAAGAAATCCTTGCAAGGCTTGCCAATGCGAAGCCTTAAATATTTAATGGTGTTCCATTTACTCGTGTATTAAAAACTTTGTTTCATTCGTTTAAGTTTTCCTGCCCTTCTAAGTTATTTTTTTTTTTTGCCCTTCTAGGTGTTTTTTTCATGATTTAATAGAATCATTACAATAATAGCCCTTTACTGGGCACTATTAACCAGTTTCCTCTCTACTATGTATACAAACTTTAAAAATCTTCCAGTAAATTGTAAAGCTTCTCCCTGCAAGCAGACTATTACTGATTGGCCGCATGTTTGCATAGCTTGGCGATTAGAGTCCTGCTTTAACAGACTTCTATGCTCGGCTAATAAAGCTGATCAACTACAAACAATATGGCAAATATCTTCTCTCTTGTAATTGCAGAGGCGGCATGATGTTTCACTACTTTTCTTTTTCCAAGCTGGTGCATCATGGCGAAATAAGCTTCAAATCCCCTAGATAACTTTAAGGGTATAACTTGAAATATGTTGCAATTACCATCCATGCATGAGATCTTTTCGACAACGCCTCTCTATCCAAAAGTGATGACTTTTTTTTACTGCACCCATTAATAACTCTGTTAAATGCAGCCTAAGAGATGGGTAAGGCCCATAGTTGTTCCGCCTTAAAAGCAAATAAAGCCACATTAAAATATTCATGGGCCTGCGTGTGTTTATGATCACTTATTGCCTCCCAGACAACTGCCATGAGTGTGGAATTGTTATCATATTAAGTGTGTGGCAGAATTTCAAATATGCTCCTAAGCTGTTTAAATGCTGTCTTTCAAGTACAAACTCTAATCAAATTAATGCTGGCCATGCCTGCTGAGGGAGATTAAACAGGCGACGATACGTTAATGTCACAAGCTTATCTATGTTGTTATCAGCCTTACCGCTTGGAATCTCCACGTTGTATGTCAAAGAAGAAACATGTTTAGCTGACATAACTTGTAAAAGTGGCTTGAGGGACAGCCCTTTTAAACATTCCAGAGGGAAACAAATGCTACAGCTAAAGAAGTTTTCCTTCTTTGTAGTGCAGTAGACTGGTTCTTAAATTAACCCCTTGCATATAGTATGTAACCCAAATATTTATACTCTACAACCAACTCCAGGGTAGACCCTTCTATGCTGCATATAGGGCGAGCTGCTATACCCCTGGACACCAACATGATTTTTGTCTTGTTTAAGTTGACCTTTAACCAGTGGGACGCAGCATACAAAGCAGTTTCACATATTAACAGCTGCAGCCCACCTTTGTATAGCTCAGCAGAATAATATCATCAGCGTACAATAGGTGGGAGGCCTTGAAACCAGCCACCAACGGAGAGTGTGAGTTAATGTCATTCAAACCTGAAGAAATATGTGCAAGATACAAATTAAACAGGATTGGGGCCAAGGCACAAGCTTGTTTTAAACCGTTCGTTATTAATATTTTTTTTAAGTGGTTGTGCTTGGCCCAACCTTACACTTGTCCAAGTGTTCCTGGAGAGCAATTAAATAGCTCTCAAAAGTTTACATGGAATTGACAGTTTCAATAACTTATATATTAAATATTCCTCTGCACCATATCAAATGCAGCAGAAAAATAAATAAAACACTAAAGGATATTCTGTGAGCGACGCCTTCTCAATTCAATTCTCAGTGATAGCATTTGAATATTACTAATGGTACCAATGCCTTTGATAAATCCAGTCTGATTTCTTGGCAACAGATTTTAGGAAGCCACCCAGGAAGTTATATCAGACAGCAGACATTTGGAGAAAAACATAGCCTCACAGTCCAGTAGGGCTATCAGTTGATAACTGGCAGGGTCCGTGGTTTGTCCAGATTTATAAATCAGAGTCAGGATTGAGCCCCTCCAATTATCTGAAATCTCTTCTCTCACCAGCGTATGGTTAAATAAAGTTGTCAGTTTTTTTGCTCAATATTACGGATCCTCATTGTAAAGTGCTTGTGGGAGACTATTCGGCCCTGGGGCACCATACCGTTGGCTGTTGATGATAGTTGTCTCCACAATTTTAGGGTAGATGTCAATAGGCGAGTGCTCCCTAATATAATTGCAAGTGGCTGATTCTGATAAGCCGGTTGCTGAATTTGTACCCCTTGACATAATGCCCAAGTGTTTTTTCCAATGCTTCTTTGGATATATTTGACGTTAATTGTTGAAATTTCCTACTGGTGGATTGATTTACCAATCTCCAAAATTCTCTTGCTTCATTACGTGTAGTGCCATAGTGGATTTTACGAATGTCTGACAAAATATCGAGATTCACAATATCGACGTACAAAAATATAGGGGCAAAAATATCGAAATCAAAAATATCGGGTTCCTATACTTAACTAGATATATACACAAATATTAATTTTTTAATATCGATATACAAAAACATCGTTTACTTTTATATCGACTACATTAACATCGGAAAACAAAAATATCGCTATCTACAAAAAATAATGACATTAACTATAATATCGACATCAAAAATATCGTGCACTTCAATATCGGATTATCAGCTATATCGACTTTTTATATGCATCTGTTTGCATAATTAATTAACGTTTTATATGTGTTCACATCTAAATAAACACACAATACTTAAATTAATACTATAGACACACTATTAATTTGTCAAAAATATCCTATTGGTATAATTATATCACCTACACATATAAAAATATTCTATACTACTTTGTATAATTTTATAATTTGTTTTTGTTTTTCACTTCTATTACAAAGTAATCACAACTGAAATTCAAATATACTAACTAACCAATCACAAACCTAATTTTTTAAATAAACCAATAGCAAAGTAATTACTACTGACACTCCCCTATATAAACAATTAAAATCTAAGCACAAACTACTTGCCAAAAGTCACTGAAGGAGATTCATCTCTATCCGAATTGCTGCACAACAACTAGAAGAACCAGACTATCAACCTACTATCACATCTTCTAAGTAAGTAAATAAAATAGAAAGTGCATTATTTGCTAATACTACTTACTTACCTGCTAAATACCCAGTGCCCCTTTGCTATTCATACTACTTAACATGCTAAATAATTATATGAAACTATTTTTTTTAGATACAACGAGTACTGAATATTCTACTCAAAATAACTGTGAACAAGCCCTAGGAATACAGATTCTAATAACTATGTAAGTAATTTCACATTGATTCATTATGTGCACATAAATCTAAACACACAGAAATAATGACTTTTGCCCCACATATTTCTTTTTTTCTGTAGATTCTACTACTGAAAACTGCACTACTAATGAACTAAGGACATCAGTACTATTTCTCCAATACATTTTACTACGTAAGTATTATGCAACTGACATAAATGTGGAAAAACAATACTAACATTTAGAACTGTTCTAATTATGTTCTATTATATATTGTTTATTTACAGAGCAAACACAACGAATAGATATACAGACATAATACAGAACTCCACATTCTGAATAATACAGATAATAATCACAAAGTAAGTATATTAAAGAACATAATTACCAGATAATCTATTAAAAAACATACCAACATGGTGATTATTCTAATACATATGTTCCTTTTTTATTTAAGATAACACTACAAACTACTCTCCAGAAGCTGAAGAAACAACTATACTGGCAAAGACCAACCTAAAAATATATGTAAGTATCTTCACAATGTGAATCATGAAGATACACTTTTGTAGTAGAAATGAGCTCTAACATTGCAAATGTACCAAAACATTAATTAATAATATACTACTTTCATGTTTTTCATAACAGCTACAACAACATCACAAACAATTATCCCCAACTAAAGAAGCAAGCAGCTCCTAATTTTGCTGTAAATTCAAAAACACGTAAGTATAAACATTCCTACTTATCACTAACATAGATTATTTATCACATTTAATTTGACATTAACTATTATATATACATTTTATAGATATACAAAGTACAAAATGACCGAAGGAGCCGAATTTGTGACCAGCCAGAAAGGAAAACTATTACTATGCTACATGGGTTACACTTATACACAAGAAAAGCAATATGGCATGCAAGTTAATTGGAAATGTTGTAAATATTATTCTAACAAGTGCTATGGCAGAGCAACAACTAAAGAAGCTACAGTACTGTATACTAGGGAACACAATCATCCACCTAATGTTACTGAAATAGAAGTTAGAACAGCTTTGGAAAATATAAAAGAAGCTAGTACAGGTTCCCAAAAGCAAACAAATGTCATTTTAAAAGAAGCCATTCCTAAAATCCCAAAAACTGCCACAACTCAAATGCCAAATATCCTCTCCTTAAAAAGAACTATAGCACGAACTAAAAAAGCTACTACTTCTACAACACCATCTCCCAGAACATATCAGGATATAAATTTAACTGCTAACCAAATAATAACTTTAAATAAACAACCATTTATAGTTTACGACAACGAAAACAATGACAAAAGGCTTATAATTTTTGGTACCAGTATGAATTTAGTTAAACTGCAGCAAAGCCAATATTGGATGATGGATGGAACATTTAACATCTGTCCCAAACCATTTTTCCAATTATACACAATACATGGCCTCTACCACAACTGCAACATACCTTTGCTATATGCACTATTACCAAACAAAAATAATTCCACATATATGGAGTTAATAAATATAATTAAACAAAAAACTAATGATTTTTCTCCTGAAAGTATCATTCTTGATTTTGAGCAAGCAATGCTCTCAACTATCATAAAAATCCACCCCCATACCTGCATTCAAGGCTGCTATTATCATTTAAACCAGTGTTTATGGAGACACCTTCAAAAAACTACCCTAAGTGTCGAATATGCTACAAACTCATCTTTTGCTTTCCAAATTAAAAAACTCATTGCACTTGCTTATGTACCTGAAACAGACGTAGCTGAACACTACAACATTCTTATAGACAGCCCCTTCTACAAACAAAATGAAGCTAAATTAAGTCCATTTCTGGACTACTTTGAAGACACCTGGGTAGGCAGACTCCACAGATCTGGCCACAGACGAAATCCCAAATTCCTCATACCCTGGTGGAACGTTTACAGAAGTACCCTTAACGGAGATTCAAAAACTAACAATGCAGTGGAAGGTTGGCACAATGCATTTGTACAATCAACTGGCAGAACCAAACCTACTCTAGAACATTTCATTAAATGCCTACAGAAAGAACAGAGCTACCAGGAATTTAGAATGGACCAATCTGTAACTGAACTTGTCCCTAAAACATCAAAGCAAAATAAACAAATGCACAAGTACCTGGAAGAACAAGTTAAACTTTACCCTAGTACAAAAGGCATAGAATACTTAAATATCATTGCCAAAACACTACTCTAATTAATTCCCAAAATGTTATAAAACACTAAAAGTATCACCTAAGTATGGAAAAATATGTAACGTGAGCTTCTAAAGTATTTAATGTATGCAATATATAGAGATATTATTATAATATATGCACACATTAAAACTAAATAACAAGTAAAAAACTATTCCATAATAAAAATAACATTACCCACCCACACAAAATAAGAAAGCAAGGACTTACCAATCATGTTGTCAATCCAATAACCTCCTTGTCCACCAAAGAAATCCAGGTAGTGCCAAATTAACCCAAAAAAAAATGTAAAAATACAACTGTTCCAAAATTAAGACATCCACGTTATCCAGAGCCATCGAATAAGCATAAAAAACCCGAAAAAAATTGAAAAATAGAAGGAATCGCTCCAGCAAAACCGAAAAATGTAAAGAAGTGTTTGTAAAGCAGTGTTGAATTAAACAAACAAACACTTCCTTTAAAAAAAAACGGAACTTCCGATGTAGCGTACACCTATGACAAAAACATAGAAAACAGACATTCCCACCCACATTAATTAGCTAGTAATTAGGTACAAACATATTAAAATAGATTATTTCACTTGTAGATATACCGTAAAAGACTAAAATTCACTCTATATATAATGAGTTAACTAACTAACACTACGTGTATATACCATAAGTAATTATCTGTTTTCGAAATCTAAAACATACCTCCCTCACATTCAACAACACAAAATATAAGGTCACTAATCTCAAAACATCATTAAAATACACATAAAACATATAAAATAAACCTTACCTGAAGCAACGTGAAGTGTCTCCCAACCGCGATCAGCCCTTCTTCCAAATAACCCAAAACGACCTAACCCGGTTACAAAATAAAGCACCCAAATGCAATAAATTAGTCCCAAGTATAAAATATAATATATATACTTCACTAAATATGCAAAAATGAACATTAAGTTTCTATTATTGTAAAGAAATATTTACTTTAATCCTACAATGATTTGATTAACAAATATGTAAATGAATGTAATAAATAAATATTATGAAAAGAATAATATTTATATTAACAATGTCTAGAAATATAACATTGTCAAAAATTATAATAATAGAAAAATGTGTTAAAAATATGTGACTTACATAATAAATATTTTATGTATTGAAATAAAGTGTAAAAAATACTTTTGTTATTTCTACATTTCTTTATGAAATTACAATATGTAAAAGAGATAATAAATAATATTCATTTTTGTACAAAAAGTATGAAAATAATAATGCTTCTGTATAGTTGCTTATCATTGTGTTTATAAAATATGTTTATAAAACCAAATGTAATAAAAAGAATTTTGTAATGAAATAACATTTTATTTGTGAAACATAAATAAAAATAATGTTTCTACAATCATGTTGAACTATTTGTATCATTATCTTACTATAATGTAACAATCTTATCAGAAATTTTGCACTGTATATTAAATGTGAGTATATGTTGGTCTCTAATAATTTAATTATTACTATACCAAATCCAGCGTACATTAAATTAAAACTGACCCTGAACCCAAAAAATACCCCTTTACCCAAAAACCCAAAACTGACCCTGAACCCTAAAAATACCCCTTTACCCAAAAACTGAAAACTGACCATGAACCCTAAAAATACCCCTTTACCCAAAAACCCAAAACTGACCCTGAACCCTAAAAATACCCCTTTACCCAAAAACTGAAAACTGACCCTGAACCCAAAAATACCCCTTTACCCAAAAACTGAAAACTGACCCTGAACCCAAAAAATACCCCTTTACCCAAAAACCCAAAACTGACCCTGAACCCTAAAAATACCCCTTAACCCAAAAACTGAAAACTGACCCTGAACCCAAAAAATACCCCTTTACCCAAAAACTGAAAACGGACCCTGACCCCTAAAAATACCCCTTTACCCAAAAACTCAAAACTGACCCAGAACCCAAAAAATACCCCTTTACCCAAAAACTGAAAACTGACCCTGAACCCTAAAAATACCCCTTTACCCAAAAACTGAAAACTGACCCCGAACCCAAGAAATACCCCTTTACCCAAAAACTGAAAACTGACCCTGAACCCTAAAAATACCCCTTTACCCAAAAACTGAAAACTGACCCTGAACCCAAGAAATACCCCTTTACCCAAAAACTGAAAACTGACCCTGAACCCAAGAAATACCCCTTTACCCAAAAACTGAAAACTGACCCTGAACCCAAGAAATACCCCTTTACCCAAAAACTGAAAACTGACCCTGAACCCAAAAACTACACCTTTACCCAAAAACTGTAAACTAACCCTGAACCCAAGAAATACCCCTTTACCCAAAAACTGAAAACTGACCATAAACCCTAAAAATACCCCTTTAACCAAGAACTGAAAACTGACCCTGAACTCTAACATACTCCTTTACCCAAAAATAATTATTATTATGTAATTACAAAATAATTATTAATTAACAATAACAATAAAGTTAATATATTAGCACATTAGCTGTAAAGAAATAAATTTAATTATTAATATTATTTTTTCCAAATTAATTTACAATAAGTAAAAAATATATATTAAACTAAATGAAGCTAATTAATATAATTAACTAATTTATATTAATTAATTACCAATTAATTATTATTTAAAAATATGAAAAAAATTATATTAATTAATTAACTAATTAATAATAATTAATTAACACATATTTATTATTTAAAAATATATACAAAATTATATTAATTAATTAACTAGTTAATATTAATTAATTACCAATTACTTATTATTATGTAATTACCAATTATTTATTACTTAAAATTATGTCCAAAATTATATTAATTAATTTACTAATTAATAATAATTAATTACCAATTAATAATTTTGTACTATTATGTACGATATTATATTAATTAATTAACTAATTAATATTCATTAATTACCAATTAATTATTATATAAAATAATGTACTAAATTATATTAATTAATTAACTAATTAATATTAATTATTTACCAATTAATTATTAATAAAAAGTTTTTTACAAATATATATTAATTTATTATTTATTTTTAAATTACTTCCCACCCTTATCCCCTATAAACCCAATAACCCGCTCCTAAAACTATATATGTTTTTTAAAAATATTTTTATATTAAATATATTGTAATTTTTTAATATAGACCTTTTTATCAAATTTTTATTTACAATTATTATATTTTTTCCTACACTATTTATTTTTTCCATTACTACACGATATTTTGTCATACGATATTATTTTTTTCGATATTTCTACTTACTTACCTATTACGATATTTTTGTATCCGATATATTTGCTTCCCAATATTTTTTACCTTCGATATTTTAACTTCGATATTTTGTCTTTCCGATATTTTATTTTCGATATTTTGTCTGTGTACCGGATTTTACACCAATACTGATCAAGCTCGGTTTTTGTTTGGGCTGAAACCGCTTTTTTATACAGCGATCTTAGTTTAGGTAAAGTCTCACACCGCACTCTGGTGGATGGATTAATTCTTAGGATCATCAGAGTATTATTCAATTTCTCTTTGGCTGTTATGAGTTGCACTGACATTTTCTTGGGAAATAGAGTAGCTGTTGTTACTCTGGCTTTGATCTGACAATGTTTTTCTCTACTAGGCACTTTGAAAATTGGTCCCAGTGGATCAGAGTATTTTGATCTACGACAAATAAATCTTCAGACAACTTTCTTGATTGATGTTTAACTTTCTCTATACAGGCTACAGACCACTGTAGCTTTTCATAATTTTGATCCATTGGGCAGCCTAGCGGATTCCTCATGTGAGGTGATGTTCAAGTTAAAACTGATCATTTGTGTTTGGTGGTCACTTTCCAGCCTATTACCCAAACTATAGCTTATGACCATGTGATATAATGGCAGTGATAATAAGGAGTAGACTGGAACTGCTTGGAATTTTGCCGAGTGGTGCGCCAGCTGTGCCAGAAAGTCCGAAAGCATCCGACTGTTTAATATTCGTAAGCCTTGGTGCTCCAGGTTACGCCCAGCATCCTTCCCCATTCTATCAGATTATTGTTTAAATACTTTGGTGGCTGGAATATGCCAAATGTGGCAGATGAAATAAATTATTTGATCCCTAGGGTTCACTTGAAAAAGATTCATAATAAAGTCTCCCAACAGGAGAATCAAAGGAACTGGATTAATTCCACTTAGAGTTAATATGAGACTCAGGATAATTTCAATCAATAATTTTTTCCTACTTCCGAGCGGATGAATGTAAGAATTTATTATCAACAGGGGGGATATGTAAGTGGGAGGGGAGGCCAAATCGTAATCTCTCATATGTTCGCTGGTGAACTCCGACGTCTTCAATTTTAATATTAAGGTCCACTGTAGCATACAATGCCATACCTCCTGCAGCACGCCCCATCAATTTTGTTTTAATTGCTGGTTTACTGAAGCATAGATATGCTGGAAGAATGATTTCTTCTTGTGCCCGTGTCTCGTGGAAGGTTTTTTTCAAACAACAGTGGTCCCATGCATAATCCAGTTCACAACCAATAAATATAGACGAAATCAATTCTTTATTTTAGAATGACATGTCCAGCCGGACAGAGGTCCTTCAAGTTTACTTAATAAACAGAATTTTTCAGGATAAAACAAGGATACCTTCCTCAACGCCCCTGTGTGGTACACAAGCCTGTGCCCAACACTTGCGGGGTGATTACAGTTGGAGAAAAGTAGGAAAGGTTTTAAGGCAAAGAAACGTTTTTCTGTTTACATATTCAATTTACAGAAAATATCAAGAAACACCATTACATTAATTTAGCAATCAAATATTTGTATACGGTGCTGTGAGCAAGTCGACGGCGTTTCGGTCCCCCTACAGGGTCATGGGAACCATCATCAGGACAAACAAATAATTGCCTTTTTCACTAAACCTCAAATTGCCGAGGCAGTGTGTAATTGTCATATGGACAAGTCGATGCTCAGAGTAGTCCGGACCAATAACCCCGATTGAGACGTGGGTTGCCGTGTTACACAATCGTAACCGGACGACGCCAGGGTAAGCCGATATGGACGGTCATAAGGATGTTCCCTGGCGTCCCTCGTGGAAGAGCACCATTTGATATCTTCTAATGAAGGTTAGGAATTCCTTATCATCTATCTTTGCAGGCAATCCCTCGATATTCCATGACCAGACATCAACCTTGGTCACTTTATGGCTTGTAAGTAAGACATTTTTCTGTCAGATACTTGGTTCTTCATTGTTAGAACTGGGGATCTCTAGTTGGCAATGGTATACACCTTTGACCAAATAGGGACCCTTGCTTCTAAGTCAGGGAAAGGGGAGTCCACTCCTGGATTACCCCTGCTTACCCTCTTGGTAGCTTGGCACGAGCAGACAGGCTTATCTCAGATGCAATGTGTTAAGCATTTGTGAACACACACAGTAATACAGTGAAAACACTTCAAAAGGACACCACACAAGTTTTATAAAAATAAGTATTCTCTATATAGACTTATCACAAGACCATAAACAACAAAAATCCACAATACTGTACTCAAAATACACTTAAAGATGCTAGAAGTAACTTAGTTCAAGTTGATGATAAATGCAACACGTTTTTCACAAAAGTACCTGGATGCGTAACTCAAAACAAACAAAAGGTTCGCAGGGAGGGTGATGCGTTGGTTCCTTGCTTTGGGGAGGCGATGGGTTGCTCCTCAATGCTTGCGCAGAGTAGGGGATGAGTCTTGTCCCTGAGAATTCAGCAGGAGGCAAGCACAAGTTCAAGTCAGTCCTTGGAGAAATATTCTGCAAAATGATGAAAGATCTTTAAAAGTTCCTTTTCCTTTCCTTGGCAATGAAGACACCACTGCAGGCAAACCTAGCAACACAGCACACTGGCAAGGGGAAAGTTCAGACTCCTGCAGCTTCCTTGGTTCTTCTCATTGGCAAAGGTTTGTCTCGTTGTTCCAGAAGTGATCTAAAGTCCTGGGGTCTGGGCCCCAATATTTCTACTAGCAAATCCTTTATCCTCTGAAGGCAGAGGGTCATGTACCTAATTCAAACCAGTTCTGGGTGCATTCTGCCAGTGTACACCTTTTTCCTTTGTCAGTGTAGGCCAGGGTCCTCAGACACACCACAGGAGGTGGAGCCAGCATTGTGGAAGGCAGGTACAGCCCTACTCAGAACCAGGTGCTACTCCTCCCACCACTCAAAATGCAAATAGGTCTATTCAGCCCTGTGCTGACTCACCCTGTCTCCCAAAGTCTCCCCACCCCCTGTCACTCACAAACCAGACATACAATACACAAGCTAGCAGACGCAGGCTGGATGGTTAGGTAAGAAAATACCTACTTTCTTAAAGTGGTATTTTCAAACACAGAATGTTAAATCCAACTTCACTTAAAGATGTATTTTATCATTCTGAGTTCAGGCATACTAAACTCGAATTTCTACTATGTTCCCTGGGTCAGTTAGGATTATAAGATGTTATTATCAAACTGCCCATTCTGACGTATGGGGACAGGTAGCCTTGCAATAGTAAAAAACGAAATAGGCTGTAATTCACTATCAGGTCATGTGTAATGATTGGGATACTTGCACTCACTGGCGTGGTTTTGACCGTTGCCCACCACCATCTCAGTATATTTTGCTATTATCTGCATATCTGTGATGCTTCCTTTATTTCCGACTTTACCTCACCTATTGGCAGAGCTTGCCTATTTGCTTTGGCATGATCTTATGCCTTCTTTCTATGGTCTTTGCTCTTTTTCGGGCCTAGAGGCCTATGCACGAGAGACGCCATGTTCTTTTCTGACACGATCGTTCTGAACCGCTTGTAGGTGAAAGACCATGTTTTAGTTTCAATGTGTTATTCGCTAGCTATGAACCAGAGAGGACTGGTTCTTATCGAAGGAATGTGCTCACTTCGCACCAAGGTCATAACAAAGGCTTAGCTACCCTGAGGAATGGCCTTGGTACCAGGTTGCACAATTCAGTGGGAACCATAGGAGGAGTTTGCCAGAAGCTTCAATGAGAAACTGTGTTCTATATTAGTGAAGGGAGAGATTTACTGGTCTGACATTTTGCTGCTGAGATTTGCTGAGGAGTCATGGCTGTCTGGTGAAGCAGCGTGGTGCAGACGTGTACTCATGACTGTGGAGCAGAGAGTCCTGACCGGACCAGAGGGAAAGAGAGGAACAAACTTTTACCAAACTGCAAAGATGCCTACGATTATGGTGAGGTGTTCCAAGTTACCCTTTTGTATCTAACCATATGTTTACTTTTCAGCTTTTATGTGTATGAATGTTTTGGTGATCGTGATAATGTTTAGTTATTTCTTTTCTTGTCATCCTATTATCATGTAATAAAGAGACTTCAATGTGCATTAGTATCATTTGTCTGTTTTTCTCTGAGAGGAAGTGTGTGGACCATTCTTAGCCAGGTGCTGGGGTGTAGAAGGAAGAGAAATGCCCTTCTCCAAAAAGTAACTGAAAACAGGAAGTACTCCACGTTTTGTATCAGGGAATAACTACAAGTGCAATTTCTATCTCATACATTCTGTGGTTTTGAAAATTCTGGACTCGTGTAATAATTCTGGACTCGAGAATAAAACTTTATCATAACATGACGAATTTAGTATCAAAAGACCGAGAATGACGAGTACACCATGTACAAGCATTTTCATCATATTCGAGTGACGATTTCACCTCGAAATCGTCATTATCGTTCTGAACCCTCGGCTTCCATTTTATGTACGGCAGCCATTTTGTGAGTTGCCCTTTACATAGGCTTATAATCCAGCCAAATTCGATCCCAAAGCACACGTACACCTTAATCGACTTTCCTATGACCTGTGCAAGTTGGAACCATTGCCCCAGGCCGAACCTGTTTGGTCAGTTCCTCTCCCAGTGGCCGAACAAGATAGCATGAAGGCACAGCCTACCATAAACCTTTTCATCGCACACACACCCTGCCGAATCTTGTTCACACCTGTCCCTGCTCTTTTCTCTCACTTGCTTGATGATGGGGAGGTGCCTGTTTTAATTAGGGATCTACCGATATCTGATGGAAATACTGGACTTTGCCGGGTAATTTATTGTGGGCTGGTCAAAGTGAAATATGGGCTTGTCACCATGACTCTTCTTTTTCTTTGTAAACTAAGATATGTGAATAGTATACTGTAAATTCAAGAATGTTTGCCTGAAGCTGAATATTTTGTATAAAAAGAGAAGCCTGGCTTTGTGAATTCGAGCAGTCTCCTGAGAATATACTTCCCGTGTGTTGTACTTCTAGGACGCTTGTTACCTTGGTTGCAGCCAATAAAATCGATCCTTGACTTCCCCTAGAAGACTCTGAGTTTCTGTGGTCTGAATCAGGAAAGTACCCGAGGTCTTTGGGTGTGTTCCCTGGCACCGCTGGGTTACCGGTTCAGCACCGCTTCTGAAAAACCCAGTACCTCAGTTGGCGCCCAACATTTGGGGCGATACTAGCGGTACCGGTCCAGCCAGAGGTTCGTGAGGAGCTTCGTGTGAAAATTCCGGAGGACGGCCAACCACTTCATCGACCCCTGCATGTCGACGTGGTCCGAAAGTCTTTGCTGCGAGGTTCCCCGCTTCCCGACGGCTACAAAGGACTGCTGCCCTGGCTATCGCCCTGATTTGGACCCTTGAAGTTTGGTAGAGCGAAACGATAAGACGAGTCTTCTGGTGACGTCATCGATATCTCAGTTAAGTATAAGTGGAGCGTCTCCCAGTCCTTAGTTGGTTATTAGTTTTGGGTATCCTTTGGGATCACTTTTTGGAACTTGCAAGCGCCAACACCGAAGGACTCGTGTATTCACGAGAAATATCGTAATCGATAATCCTTTGAAGTTTGAAGCTAGACTAGAGAGCGAAGATGCCTGGTCCTCCGATTGGAACTCCAACATATGACTTGTATGTGAAACATGAAGTAGGACCCATCACATACAACGAAGTATGGATCAAATACACCAGAAAAGATGGTGTTTTAAAATGGCCCCAATATGGTAGCTTTGACACCGAAATCTTAGATAATCTCGAAGTTAAACTTTTCAAGAAGAAAGCCCGGCTGGCGATGTTTGACTCTTTCCGCCTATGGCGTAAGGAAGCCAAACAGAAGGAAATAAAATTAGAGAAGAAAAATAAGAGAGAAAGGGGTATTTCAGTAATGCAAGCTGCTATGCAGTTTAAAGACAATGAAGAAGAACAGATAAGTGAGCAGTTGCACAGGCAACGTAAAATGGTAATAGATAAATGTTATCCAGTTTTTCCGACTCTTAAGCAAGATGCAGCAAAAGACCTTGAGAAAGATCCGTTAATGACACATTTGTTAAGTTCGCCACCCCCCTATGCGCAAAATGCTACGGCACCCCCGCAACCTTTAGTTGCACAACCTGTGATTGCATTGCATCCTGTTCCTCCACAGCACCCACCAGCTGTTCTTCAGCTGGCTCCTGCTCCTCTGGTGCAGCCTCCTCAAGGCCCACCGATCACATCTGCTTCAACTGTGTTTTCTACGACTTTGCCTAGTGCACCTTCCACTTCTCCCAATGCTCCCTCTGCTATTACCTCTGCTCCTGCATTATCTCACCCTGTTTTTCCGCCCGTTCTTCCGTCAGTTTCTCCCTCCGTTCGACAGAGAATGGCCAACACTGTTACTAATCTTCTCTCTAAAACATAAAGGGACACTGCAACTTGGACGTCGGATGCAAATAGTCATCACAAAACGTGGGGGTGCTAAAAAGTCACCTACACAAACAATTTAAAGAGAAAAAAGAGAAGGAGAAAAAGGAGCCTAGGTATAATCACCCTTCGTAACAAAGGCAAATGTTGTCCTTCGTAGCCCTCACACACCCTTGGGATATCATGTGTCATCATACACCCATCGGATGTCATGCTTCATCATCGGGCCACAGTTCCACGTGGGGCCGGCGCTGCAATCCCCCATGGGCCCCAAGATGGGACACTTTGCTGGAGATCTTTTTTTGGACAGCCGGATGGTGCATGTAGGTGTGCGGGGTAAAGGTGATATGGGGTAAAGTGAGGGAAAAACCAGTGCCTAGTGAAAAATCTGGGAGGGGGTTTGTACGCAACAAAATGTCGTAGTGATAAACCTCAAGCTGTAGTAGCCATGAAAGACGTTCTTGTTCTAATAGGTATTTTCCCTGGTGAATCAAGGAATTAACGGTCAACATGTTTCATGCTCATAATCGCCCAGAGGTCGGTGGCATTTCGTCAGGACCAAAAGATTTGTAAGTGCACGTGATTTCTAAAATTAGAGAAAAATCTCTCAACTTAACTTAACAGGGCGGCCAGGGGGGGGTTAAGTATCCAATCTCAGGATACATCTTCTTAGTGTGTCCCGCTCCTGTGTAGTACCTAGGACAAAGAGACAGACAGAAGAGTATTTGTATATGCATCAGTAACAACTTGATGTCATAACGTGTGCCCACAGTGGTGCACATCTTACACAAAAGACAAACGTGAGTTGCACACAAGAGACACACCGCAGGCATGTACATATACGAGTGCGTGAATAGGCAAAATCACCCAAAAGAGGGGCTCAGCAATCACATGGGTGATAGTGAACTCAATGCCTCGTAGTTTATTAGAAGAAGATCCAGATCTAAAGAAACTACCTTACAGGCGTAAAAAATAATAAAAAGTTCAATTAATTGCACAAACCCATCTCACTAGTTAGGGAGAGTGCTTGACTAAACCAAAAAGGCGAACTACACATTGGTAACGAGTGGTAATTACAATCATGACAACAATAATAAGCAGGTTTACCTTGCTCATTAACGAGTGTCTGGTATGGCATAGGCATCCTGTATTAACTCGATAACAAATTTGTAATCACTAGTCAGTAAAAAAACACAACAAACAAAAGAGCAGCAGAAGCAAAAAACCATGAGCTAGCCTGCGACTCGTGCAAAAGTATCCCAGAGTCTAGCGGCCGGGATCCCATAAGGGGGACCCGCTCAGTACTTACGTCGCTCTCGCGGGGCTGCCGGCTGTAAACCTGGTCATATCGGGTGCCTGTCTAGAGGACTTGGCGTCCGATGGACTAATCTTCTCTCACCTTTTCTCAGGTCGCCTAATACGACCCCTAACCCGGAACGAAGACAGTCGCGGAGTCAACTGCCTGACTATCGAGAGAGAGATTTACTGAATCGTTTAGCTCATAAATGGGTTATGGACACTGTAAGGTACGATGTAGAGTCTGTCATGGAAGTCTTCCATCAATGGGAAGCACCAAAGCAGAGATATGTTTTTGAACAGATGTGTGTTTTTCTCTGTGAGGATTTGGAAGACAACGATCTGGAATACAACCCGCCCGAGTTGTGTCGAGTGCGGTTCGATTTCGCAGAGGGTATGATTGTATGTCCCGATGTTGAGAGAGCAGTTGAGATATTGTTGTCGTATCGGAGTAAGGGGAGCACTTCTCGATCGCAATCTGAGCGTGGTGCATCCAGTAGGAAAAAGGCGCGACAGTACCCCATGAGAGAAGTTCCTCCACAGTGGAGGGAAGGGGACTTACAAGCTAACCCACCTATTCAGCCTCATTTTCAGCGTGTTTGGGTACATGTTCCATGGAAGCGAGCTGAAGTTTTAGCCCTTAAACAGACATTGCCTGATCCCCGTAAAAATCTCGGAGGGTATTACAAAGAGTTGTCACAGACTGCTGGGTCATGTATCATGAATTTAGCCGATATCGATATGTTATTTGGGAATGTTGTTCCACAGCCTTTATGGGGTAAAATTCGTCATACAGATCATGATCAGGAATTAGGTGACTCATGGGCTAATATTACTGCTGCAGATGCCCTACAAAGTGGTGGTGCTAAACCTGAGCCTTTAGTAGCAGAACTTCCTGGTAAAATAATTGATTATATGAAAACGATAATGCCTGCGATGCGTGTAAACTGGGATAAGTTGTCTGCATGTAAGCAGAAGAAAGATGAAACGGTGTCAGATTTCTTCACCCGGTTTGAAGAAACTTTTGTCGACCACAGTGGTCAAGATATGACCACAGAAGGTGGTCAGCGACTGTTCGTCGATAAATTTGTGCACAATCTGCTTCCTGAGTAATGTAAAAAGTTGAAAGATTCGGAGAGTTCTTGGGCAGTCTCATCTTCAGCACAGATATTAGCTACTGCACAGTACTACGAAAATAGAGACAAAGATGAGAAAGATAAAGCAGAAAAGAAAACTAAAGAGCTGAAAACGAAGGTTTTGTTACAGCAAGCATATCCACCACGTGGTGGTAGTGGTCAGAATAATGGTGCTCAGAGTAACTATCAAAATAATTATCAGCAGCCTCAACAGTATCAGAGGAACTCGCAAAGAGTCGAGTATATTCAACCACGTGTCCCTGTAGGTCCCAACCAGTGTTCATATTGCAAGGAAGAGGGTCATTTTAAGTATAGTTGCCCTATTCTGTTACAGCGCGCAAATGATGGTTCAAACACAAGAGGTAGAGGTGCTCAGCAAGCGCCTAGAGGTAGAGGACGTGGAAATGTCCCCCAAAACGCACGTCCCCTTCCACCTCAAAATTCTATGAATAAGTTCGACCAGCAGAATAACGCATCTGGTAGGACAGCTCAATACTATGCTGATGATTACTACACAGAAGATGAGCATTGGGAAAGTAATGATTGCTAGGACAGCTATAGACGAAGAAAGGGAGTTGTTTCAGTTCCAGTAGATCAGAATGGACCATACGTTGAGGTGATTACATCAGGTGTGTCAGAACCTTTTCTGTTGGATACTGGTGCTACAAAGAGTTCTATTATGCACTCCAAACTCCCTGGCGAACCTTTGTCTGGCGAAACAAATGTATCAGTAGGTTTTTCTGGCGCCCCAGTTAGAAATCCAATTTCTGACCCTTTGTCTCTTTCTGTTGGTCCTTGTGAATTCGAAGCACCCCTTATTCTGACAACAGGTTGTGGTGAAAACTTGTTAGGATTAGATCTGTTAAAAAGATTGTATGCGACTTTGTACTGTTCTCCTTCAGGAGTACAACTTACTTTAGGTAAGGAAGTGGTTTCTCCAATGTATTTGTCAAGGGATAAACTTCCAACAGAATTGTCGCTTCTTCCTGATATTCTTTTGGCTACTGGTTCTAATGATGTGGGTCTTTTAGAAATACCACCATATGTTGTGACATTGAAAGCGAATGTTAAAATGCCACGAATTCCCCAATACAAGATTTCTAGTGAAGGTGAAAAAGCTTTGCTAGCGATCGTTTACGAGCTAATTGAAAAAATGTGATTGAAGAGACAAGAGGCAACGTTTGCAATAGCCCTGTTCTGCCTGTTTTAAAAAGAACTGATCCCTCTCAGCCACCTGTGTACAGATTTGTGATTGATCTTAGAGAGGTGAATAAAATAGTTGTTCCCGACATTACTGCCCTGTTAACTATGATTCCAGCTTTTGCAACTTGGTTTTCGGTGATTGACTTGAAGAATGCTTTCTTCAGCATCCCGATTGCTGAGGAGAGCAGGGACATTTTTGGCTTCAGTTTAGGAGGACGCAGCTTCCGCTTCAAACGCGCTGCCCAGGGCTACTGTGAAAGTCCATCAATATATAGTCAAGCTTTTAAGACACAGCTTGATACCATTGTTTTACCTGACGGCGCTACCCTCATTCAGTATGTTGATGATTTGCTTGTTGCTGCAAATACTAAGGAAATATGTAAAGAAGCCACGTTGTCATTGTTGCGTCATCTGAGTGATTTACATCATAATGTGTCACTTTCCAAAGTACAATAGAGAAAATTCAGGCAATAGCGAAATTGAGTGTGCCAAGAACCCAGAGAGAAGTGCGTGCCTTCTTAGGCATCACATCATATTGCAGGCAATGGATACCAAATTTTTCGTTATTAGCCAAACCCTTGGTGGCATTAACGTGTAAAGATACACCCAATCCCGTTCCTTGGTCTGAAGAGTGTCAGAAAAGTTTTTCTGAATTGCGCACAGCATTATGTTTGGCTCCTGTGTTAGGTACCCCCAACTACAGTAAGCCTTTTACGTTGTATGTCCATGAGAAAGAAGGTTGTGCATTGTCAGTTTTGACTCAGTTGTTTGGGGACAAGCAGCGTCCATGCGCGTATTTTTCATCGACTTTGGATCCGGTAGCTAGAGCGTTGCCAAGTTGTTTAAGAGCCACAGCGGCAGCAGCTGTTTCTATTCGACAGTCTGCTGGTCTAGTAATGAATAATACGCTAGTCGTGATGGTTCCACATGCAGTAGACACGTTGTTAAATAGAACCAAGACACAGCACTTAACTAGTGCTCGATTGTCAGGTTACGAATTAACATTGTTCGCAAGTCATGTGCACATAAAAAGATGTAACGTGTTAAACCTAGCTACGTTGTTGCCAATTGTAGAAGAATTAGACGCTTCAGAACAGCATGATTGTTTTCTTAGAACAGAGGAAGAAACGAAAGGAAGAGTAGACCTCCTAGATACTCCTCTTGCTGAATGCGATGGTACATTGTGGGCGGATGGTTCATGTTTCAAGCTCTCGAATGGTGATACGACTGCAGCATATGCTGTCACGACTTTGCATACAATTGTTGAAGCTGCACGTATTCCACATAATTCAGCTCAAGCAGCAGAATTGATTGCACTCACGAGAGCATGTGTGTTGTCGAAAGGAATGAAAGTGACTGTCTATACCGACAGTCAGTATGCATTCGGAGTGGCTCACAGTTTTGGACGATTGTGGAAAGAACGTGGGTTCCTGACTTCGCATGGAGATAAGATTCAGCATGGTCAGTTGGTGAATGAGTTTCTTGAATCACTGACCTTGCCTCTGCAAGTGGCGATTGTGAAATGTAGTGCCCACAAGAAGGTGACTGATAATGTTGGTGGTGGAAATGCATTTGCTGACGAAATCGCGAAAGAAACTGCAAGGAATGTGATGAGCCGAATGTATGTTGCAGGCCCTGCAAGATGGGTTTGTGATGTTGGAATGTGCGAAGACACGATAGAGAGTGTGAAGTCTATTCAAGCTGAGGCTACAGAGAAAGAGTTGAGCACGTGGAGAGAAAGTACGGGTAGAATGGATGCAAATGGTTGTTGGATTGAATTATCAGAACATCAGAGATGGTTGTTACCCGATGCGTATGTGCTTGCAGTGGTCACAATGGCTCATGGAATGGCTCATATCAGCGTGAAAGGGATTTGCAAGTTGTTGGCTCCAGTATGGCAAAATTCAGGAATTCCCAAGTGTGCAGAGAATGTGGTCAAGAATTGCATGGTGTGTCTGAAACACAATCCTGGTAGGGGAACCCCAACTCCAGCTGGTCATTTTGCGCCTCCTACGTATCCGTTTGAGGTTTTGCAGCTAGATTTCATCCACATGGAGAGGTGCAACAATTTAAAATACGTACTCGTTGTTGTTTGTGCCTTCTCAAGATGGGTAGAAGCATATCCCCTAAAAGACAATACTGCCTTGTCCACAGCGAAAGCCCTTAAGAAAGAATTCTTCTCTAGATTTGAAATGCCTAGAATGGTCTGGAGCGATAATGGAAGTGAATTTGTGGGTCGAGTGATGAAGAGAGCATGTGAAGGATTAGGCATTCGACAGAAGTTCCACACTGCAAATCACCCCCAATCAGCTGGATTAGTAGAATGCTACAATGGCACGCTTAAGTTAAAATTGGCCAAAATTCAAGCGAGCACAGGTCTTAAATGGCCTGACGCTCTGCCCTTAGCACTCCTGTCCACCAGAATGACTGTGCATTCGCAAGTGAAACTTAGCCCCTATGAGATAGTCTTTGGCCGCCCGGCCAACATATGGGGAGTGCCTAGACCCACTAAGTTCAGTGAGATTGAACACCTTATTTTGCTTGATTATCTGTACGAATTGACGGCTAAATTACGTGTTTTGCATCAACAGGTTCACGACACCCTGCCTCCGGTCTCTGAAACTCCAGGACACGCAATTGACCCTGGATCCTGGGTGCTGGTCAAGAACTTCCAGAGAACGAAGAACGACCAGCCCAGGTGGACTGGACCGCACCTCGTCCTTCTCTCCACAAGATCGGCAGTTCGAGTGGAGGGGAAGAAGCACTGGATCCACGGGGTCCATTGTAAAAGGATCCCTTTTCCTCTGCCGTATGACCAGTGGGTCCAGGAGGGTGTCGGCGACTCAGAAACTGAAACCATGCCACGTTTCCTGCCTTTCAGTGATGCACGAGTAAAAGGAACACTGACTGAACAAGAGAGTGACAATATTTTGCAACCAGCAGTATCACCATCAAAACGATTGAACACTACAGAGCCTGAACTCCTGTCTCAGGATCAGACCGTACTTGGAAAACAACGATACAATTTGAGGCCGAGAAATATGAACTAATAAAAATTATTTTTTTTCCCTCCAAGTACTCTTTTTGAAAGCGCAGCTCTCCCATCTGAGAAACTTGCTTATTTTTGTTTTTCGAACCGCCATCCGGGTTCCGCTGCTAGGGCCGCGATTGCCCAAAGTCTTTGGGGTGCAGCTGACGACGTTAGGTCGGCAGTTCTGGTTGGTCCAAGGGAGTTGCCCTAGACTGACAGAAGCATTCTTTAGCAGAATCAACCTCCCATCGCGGGCAGCACTTTAGAGAGGATGGAGTTTTGCGAGATGGAGAGACCTGCCAAGGAAAAGAACTTTAAAGCCAGAATATGTAATATAATGACAAAGAAAAGCTTCTTGATATTGTGCATTTTTATGTTATTCAGTGCGATGATATTTTTAATAAGTTATGTTTTGTTCTCTTTTCAAGTAACGTTTGCACCCACTACATCACCTATACCTCCTCCTTCCACTGTTTCTTCACATTCTTTTCAACCCCTTCCTGAACACGAATCAGCTAGGAGATTAGAGTTCATTAATAACTCCTTTGTTCAGCTCCTGCACCAACACCAACTTGTAATGAACACGACTAAGGGGTCCATTATGATGACGGGCGGACTTAGTCCGCCCGCCATCACATCGGGACTCGGGACCGCCCGCCTTAAGGGCGGGGGTCCCGACCAGGGCATTAGGATGCGCCCGCCACACAGGCGGGCGCATCCTGTATGGGTGCTATTGCGGCGGGCGGAGCAGAAATCTCCGCCCGCTGCCATGTGTAAAGTGCACGTTGTGCATTTCAATGCACAACATGACAGGCACCGCGAGGTGCCTGTTATGTTGTGCATTGAAATGCAGGGGGGTACCATAGGTACCCACCATGTGCACCCCCCACCCCCACGGAGTCCCTGGGGGCCTGCAACGGGCCCCTGCAGGGGGACTCCGCCTGCCTTTCCGTGGCGGCATTGCCGCCACGGAAAGGCGTGCCAGAATGCGCTTTGTAATATGGCTGGCGGTGTCTAACAGACACCGCCACCATATTAAACATATTCCGCCCCGGCCGCAAGGCCAACGGGGCGGAAAACAGGCGGGCGGTGATTTTCACCGCTGCGGTCCCCCCCGCCATCCTAATATGGCGGGGGGGGATTTGGCAATGGATGTCGGGCGGATTGCCTCCGCCAGGCCGGCGGTGGCTACCGCCAGCCTGGCGGAGGCAATCCGCCCGACATCATAATGGACCCCTAACTGTTGGGGGTGCGGTCTTATGCCCCACACCACGGATAGAGGTATCCCTTATCTGGTCCTGCCATTCAGTCACAATGGTTCTGTGTGGGCATACAGAACAATGTTCATATATGCTCGTGAAGTCCACCCCCTACGTTCTATAAAAGACAATCCTAAGAATAGTGCTCTAGTTAAGGGAATAGTTGACATGATTTAGGAAGTTGTTTCCTATGAAACTACCCCCGAAGATGAGACACTTGCCTATATAGGATGGACCGTGACAGGATATGGAGCTACTCTAAGTGAGAAACAGCAAGCTAAGAGGTCGTCCCCGATCTGGATTGTACCCCATCAGGGTCACCTATGTCTGCAAGGTACTGGCAAGAATCCCAGAGCTCAGTTAGGGAAGAGTGTCTGTACCGAAACGTATGTTATTGGATCTCAGACTTCCCCCGCGTTTTTGGCAGCTAAGGGTACCTATTTCATCTGACATGATAGAGCCTACACATGGTTGCCCCCTGACTTTTCGGGCTCATGTTTTGTTTCATTCCTGTTGCCTCCCACCTACACAGCAGCGGCAGATTACCACAAGACAAGGATAGTTAGAGGTGTCTTGAGTAAAGAAGACACTGCAGAACAAGAATTTGGGGACTTTGCGAAGGGTTTTCTGCCATTCTGGGGACCCATGGTTAACAGCAGGAACATAAGGCAATTGACAAGGGTAGTTGAGTCCACAGTAGTTGAAACTGCCGGTGCCCTTAGTAACCTGACTGCTGAGCTCCAGTCGGATCATCTTATGACCCTTCAAAACAGGGTCGCATTAGATGTCATACTTGCAGACCGAGGTGGGGTATGCAGATTGATCCAATCGAGTTGCTGTGTTTTCATTCCAGATAACGTTCCAACAGTGTACCAGGCCATCTCTAAACTGCATAAGATTTCCGAATCTATTCATGTGGATAAAGGAGATTGGTCGCTAATGGGATGGTTCTGGGAACTGATATCCGCCTGGGGATGGAAAATTCTGATGGTCATTGGGATGGTCTTAGCCATTTTTTTCCTGTTCTGTCTGTGCGTGCAGTGTGCTCCTGCAATATGTGGCCTCTGCGCTACATCATGTGTAAGGAAACCTGTATCAAGAGACGAACTAAGTACTAGAATGATGTTACAGCAACATCTCAATGACTTTGGGAATATAGATCTGGACTCAGATTAGCATGAGGATAGATTAATTGCCTATGTAAGGGCAAAAGGAGGGTTTGTGGTTTTGAAAATTCTGGACCCGTGTAATAATTCTGGACTCGAGAATAAAACTTTATCATAACATGACGAATTTAGTATCAAAAGACCGAGCATGACGAGTACACCATGTACAAGCATTTTCATCATATTCGAGTGACGATTTCACCTCGAAATCGTCATTATCGTTCTGAACCCTCAGCTTCCATTTTATGTACGGCAGCCATTTTGTGAGTTGCCCTTTACATAGGCTTATTATAATCCAGCCAAATTCGATCCCAAAGGACACGTACACCTTAATCGACTTTCCTATGACCTGTGCAAGTTGGAACCATTGCCCCAGGCCGAACCTGTTTGGTCAGTTCCTCTCCCAGTGGCCGAACAAGATAGCATCAAGGCACAGCCTACCATAAACCTTTTCATCGCACACACACCCTGCCGAATCTTGTTCACACCTGTCCCTGCTCTTTTCTCTCACTTGCTTTATGATGGGGAGGTGCCCGTTTTTATTAGGGGTCCACCGATATCTGATGGAAATACTGGACCTTGCCGGGTAATTTATTGTGGGCTGGTCAAAGTGAAATATGAGCTTGTCACCATGACTCTGAATTTTCTTTGTAAACTAAGATATGTGAATAGTATACTGTAAATTCAAGAATGTTTGCCTGAAGCTGAATATTTTGTATAAAAAGAGAAGCCTGGCTTTGTGAATTCGAGCAGTCTCCTGAGAATATACTTCCCGTGTGTTGTACTTCTAGGACGCCTGTTACCTTGGTTGTAGCCAATAAAATCGATCCTTGACTTCACCTAGAAGACTCTAAGTTTCTGTGGTCTGAATCAGGAAAGTACCCGAGGTCTTTGGGTGTGTTCCCTGGCACCGATGGGTTACCGGTTCAGCACCGGTTCCTGAAAACCCAGTACCTCAATTCTGTAAGGGAAGGTCGGGCCCCTTGTCCACAAACGGGAAATCGGCTCCCAACAGGCATGTCCAAATTATAGGTGTTGCTCCCTCGCCGAATTGCGTTGTTCTCGTGCTGAGTGCACGTTGTTGTCGCCGGGAGGCGTTGATTCTTCGGAAGACGTTGTGTCGCAGAATTGCGTTGTTCTCGTGTTGAGTGCACGTTGTTATCGCCGGGAGACGTTGATTCGTCGGAAGACGTGTGTCACAGAATTGCGTTGTTGTCGCCGGGAGGCATTGATTCGTCAGAAGACGTTGTGTCGCAGGATTGCGTTGTTTTCTTGCTGAGTGAGCGTTATTGTCGCCGGGAGGCGTTGTTTCTTGCCGTGTAGTGGCGACCTATTTGCATTGTTGTACATATCCACAAAGACTATGGCTCCAGATTTTCAGTACTTTTAGTTGTATGCGTGTGGTCATCTGTATTATTCCTTTCTCAGGTTGGTATTTTATGTGTCTATGTGTGGTGTTCTTATGAGTCCTGAGGAGGGCTGTGGTAAGTAGTGGCTTGGTGAGTAGTAGGAGTTCCAAATTGTGCCAGAACCCAATTCACTACAGTCAGGCCACACACATCAGGGCCTTGACCCACCTTTTACATACAATGGACTCTGCCCTAGGGCCTACCTTAGGGTTGTCTGATATGTAGAAAAGGCAAGGTATAGGGACTAGCAAGTTGGTGCACTCGTGTTAGAAATGGGATCCCTGGCTGGTCAGGGCTTGCGCCAAAGTCAGTCAGACCACCACTTCCACGTCAGGGCACGGGAGTTACACGCCAAGATAACCCCTGCTCACCCCCTTGGTAATGTAGCATGAGCAGTAAGGCTAAACTCGGAGGCAATGTGAGTTAAGTGTTTGCGCAACCACCCCCAGCAACAACACCCAAGGCCCACCACAAAGGAAACTCCACACAAGGTTATATGTAAAAATAGCCTTTGTATTATACCAAAACACATTAGATAAAAACACACACTTTACAATGTGCCAACAGGCACGGGCAGAATTTACAGGGGATATGTACAAGACAGGGCCACCTGGACCACTGTCAGGAATCAGCACTTTTAGAATTAGAAATACTGTTAGAAGTAGCACTTGTAGAAATAATAATTACTTTAGCACAAAATAGAACACAAAGCGCACAACCAGTAATCAATGGCAACCGGTAAGTACCACCTACGCAACGCTAGCCACCTTAGGAGAATGTCACGCAGGGAACCAGGACCTCACTAGCAACACCTGTACTAGGGGGAAAACAACCACCTACGTATCACCATACATTTAGGGGTATAAGCATAGGAACCTTACACATGATGCATAAACATTCAAAGGTGTAGGGAAGGAAAGCACATGACGTATAAACAACACATTCAGAGGTGCAGGAACAATTGCGCAGAAATTACATTAGCACAGAACTTACATCAAAGTCCAGGTTGCACCACTGCGCCAAAACCTAAACGTAGCAGCTTCCCACTACTTGCTGGGCAGCTGGGGACAGGGACAGAACAGGGCCTAAACGCTGCAGCTGGAACACCTGGGAGCCCTCTAGGCTCTGAAAACGAATGTGGGCCTTGGAGCCTCTGGGTTTGGACGTACAACTGTGCCCCCTGAGCCCTCGTGGGCTCTAAAACAACAATGCCCGTCGTTGGAGTCTCGTGGACTCTGGAGGAATTGGGCTCAGTGTGGGGGGAGTAGTCCGCTGCCTTCCGGGGCCGCTCTACCACCCAGAATGACCGGGATCGTGGGAGTCCCTCGTGTGGGACTCAAAAGGGAACTAAACACCAGCCAAGAGCCTCTCTGGCTCTAACAATACTTGCCCCCCTGGAGCCCCTCGGGGGCTCGAGATAAATGCTGGTGCCTTCGGCGGAGTCCCCCCTTTGGGGACTTAGAAAGAAACAACTGCCCCCGGCGTTGGAGTCCCTCGTGGACTCAGGAACAGCAGAAGCACTGGGGAGCAACCCGCGGGGACGCCCGCACTCACCGGATGGCTGGGAGGTGGCATCTCCTCTCCGCGGCACTTGCGGTGGGGGAATTCTCTGGCGGTTGTGGGGCTCTCCCTTGGTCATGGGAGCCCCGCCTGACCAGCTGCCCGTCTTCACCCGGCCCCCCATTTCGGGGCCGGGACTTGGAAAATGGAGCCTGCGAGGCTCCGGGCTAACAGCAGACCATGGCTTCCCCAAGGCAAGGAGAAGCGGAAACGACGTCCTCCCGGCCCCGCCCACAACCAAGCGGCTGGCCGGACATCGGCTTCCGGTGCTTCTCCCGGGCCGGCGGTGAATCTCGGGGGCCAAAAGGAGGGGTGGGCACCCTCGGTGCTAAAATAAAAGGCAGAAGCGAGGTGGGCACTCGCTAAGGGGCGGATAAACGGGGTGGCACCAGAAAATAAAAATATAATGAGAATCGGGCACCATGCAGGGTAGGCTCCTGCGAATATCGGCTCACGAGCAGGTCAGAGAGCAATTCCGTGCTGCAAAATTCAAATAAGGCGCTCTTCAATGCGCTGGGGGTTCCAAGGAGTCCTGGGGCTGGGAAATGGAGCAGGCAGCTCCCAGTAAAGAAAAAGTCCTCCAGTCTCCCCCAGGCAAGACAGAGGGGCCCCACAAGGAGAGAGCTTTCAAGGCCTCCAGGATAACCAGGGACTGGGCAGGGCCCAGGGAGGCAAGCCTTCCCCTGGGCCCAAGCAGCAGCACGCCCCTGGTAGATTCTAGTTGGGAACAAGAACATTTGACAAGAGGTCACAGCCTCCTTTTATACAGAGAAATCCTTTGTCTAAAGGTGCAAGGTGGGGGAAAAAACAGGCGCAGCTGGTTTGGGAGCACTCTTGATGTGCTCAGTCCCTCACTCTATTCACTGGCAGGGTTAGGGTCGTTAGACGCACCACAGGGGGCAGAGCCAGCATTGTGTGGGGAAAGCCCAGCCCTATTCAAGACCCAGGTGCACCACTCCCTCACATCACACATGCTAATCTCAACACTCACCACCGGGCAGACCCATCATGACTCATGGAGCCTGGCACCGCAGCCAGCTCCAGCCAATCACACGTCAGCACCTTTACAGCACATGCACAGCCATGTCTAGAAGTGGCACTTCCGCACTAGACACATACACGCTGCATAGATCATTTTGCAGCATTCAATCACACGAGTCCGCACATACCAGACTCGAGCCTGCACACCCCATGCATCAGGAACTACCAGGGACACATACATTCCCCATGCATTCCTAAGGGAGGGCAGGTCTATCTCACCACATGCACTCAGAGTGCGCACGCACTTTTCACTGAGACACAGTGAAAGTGCGCAGAAACCAAGAATCACCATAATTATTTAATAATACCAGGCAAAAAGTTCAGGGGTGAACCTGCCAGAAGGGCCAAGTCTAACAACTCGCCAAGTCGACATGGCAGTCTCAGACTGCACACAGGCTCTGCAATGACAGACCTGAGACACACTTTACAAGCTGCTTCTGTGGGTGGCACAATCAGTGCTGCAAGCCCACCGGCAGCATTTGATTTACATGCCCTGGGCACACATGGTGCAGTGTACTAGGGTTTGACAAGTTGATCAAATAACCCAATCATGGAGTCACTAATCAATACATCAATTTAACAGAGGGAGCACTTGCACTGTGGTGCTGAATAGCAGTGGCACAGTACCCAAAGCATTACTCGGTGACACCAGGAACCAGGGAGAACAAATCAGAGAATTGCCCCAACAGTTGGCGACAATCTTGCTACTATTCAGGGGTCAGTGTGACAGAGAGGTTGACACCATCCACTGACCCAGCTTGCCTGTGGTCTGTCTGAACCCGGAAGTGAGTCCCAAACAGGTATGGTCTCGACTTCTTCAGTGCCCAGACCACAGCAAATGCCTCATACTCAATTGCACTCCACCTCTGTTCCTGTGGAAGTAACCTCCTACTGATGAAGGCTACAGGTTGATCTAACCTCTCCTCATTAATCTGTGATAGAACAGCCCCCACACCATGCTCTGAAGTGTCTGTTTGGATAATGAATTCCTTTGAGAAGTTGAGACCCTGAAGCATGGGTGCTATACACACGGCAGTCTTCAGGCGTCAAAAGCTTTCTGACAAGTGTCAGTCTAGTTCACTTTCTTGGGCTGCTTCCTGAAAGTCAGATCAGTCAAGGGTGCAACAATGTTGTCATACCCCTTGACAAACCTCGTGTAGTACCCTGTGACTCCTAAAAAGGCTCTTACCTGTGTCTGAGTCTTGGGGGGTTCCCTTGCAAGGATGGTATCAATCTTGGGTTGTAGGGGCGCCACCTGGCCGCTCCCCACCTGGTGCCCCAAGTACACCACGGAACCCTGCCCAATCTGTCACTTATTTGCCTTGATTGTGAGGCCTGCCTTTCACAGTGCCATCAACACTTACCAGAGGTGGTACAAATGTTCTTCCCAACTGGCTCTGAACACTGCAATGTCATCCAGGTAGGGGCCACTGAAATTCTCCAGTCCAGCCAACATCTGGTTGACCAACCTCAGAAAAGTGGCAGGGGCATTCTTCATTCCAAAGGGCATAACCCAAAATTGGTAGTGCCAATCTGGTGTGGAGAATGCTGACCTCTCCTTGACCCCACCAGTCAAGGTGATCTGCCAGTACCCAGACATCAAATCAAACGTACTGAGGTACCAAGCAGCCCCTAATCGATCAATGAGCTCATCAGCTCTCGGAATGGGGTGCGCGTCAGTCCTGGTGACTGAATTGAGACTTCAATAGTCCACACAGAACCGGATTTTGGGTGTGGCACCAGGCATGTCACCCTTAGGAACCAAGACCACTGGGCTGGCCCAGGGGCTGTTAGAGGACTCAATCAAATTTCTAAGGCCAATCAGAGAATTGTCCCAACAGTTGGCAACAATGTTGCTGCTGTTCAGGGGTCAGTGTGGCAGAGAGTCTGATACCATCCACTGACCCAGCTTGCTCTGTTGCAGACAAGGAAGAGGTTCAGTCTCCTCCTCCATTCAATCCTCTGTCGCTAGGAGCATGCCCACTATAGGAGAGTAGGATCTGCTTCTTATAGTTATCCCCACTTGTTGCTGATGCTTCACTGTTTTCGACTGAGACTGACTGGGACCCTGCTATCCAGGACCCCAGTCAAGCTGCTTTCTCCTCTAAATTGATTGCATGTACTTTAGGTACACTCGAGATTAGATTCGGGGGTACCCTTATAAGTCCCTAGTATATGGTATACTATGTACCCAGGGCATAGGTCTCCCAGAGGTCTCCCAGGGGCTGCAGCATGTATTATGCCACCCATGAGAGACCATTCAAAATGACACCACATGTCTGCTACTGCTGCCTGTGTAAGGTGGCGCATGCACCCCTTACTTAGCTATAGGTTCACTATATCTATCCCCTATCACGGCACATATAAACCTATGGCAGGCCTTATCAATCCTAAAGGCAGTGTGCTGGCTTTTATGTGAGAGGTTGCTCCTGCATGAGCTGAGCCCCTCTGCAGCCTTCAGAACCTATTGTCCAGGGTTGCTTGTGATGCAGCCAACCATATATATTTAAGTGTATTATAACCTTGTGGTAAATGCTAACTTTAAAACGGCTGCTTGGAAACATGTTGTGTTTGGTGTCAAAAACCTTGGAATCATATATCCCCACCAGTAACTGGTGTGGGGTATGATTACACCCTCCTAAAGGGACATATGCAATACACCGGTACACCCGCTACCAGCTTTCACGAACTGGATATCACAAAATGGATGCTGCCAGCCACAGACACGAGTCTGCCCTCCTGCTGCTGAGCCAAGCTTGAGCAGGGGAAGGCTTGATAATAGGCTTCCTGTCACAGGAAGGTGTGACCACCTCCCAGACAGGTCTTAGTGTATTGCATCTGGGTGGGTGCACTCTGAGAGTGCTTTGAAGCCAGAGTTAGTCCCACCCCTTCCTTGGGTATAAAGTAGGAACCCCTAACTACAGGACTTTAGATTTTACCTGGACAAAACTCTGCTACAGAAACCAAGTACTTCGACGATCTACACTATGTTGGATGACTGAAGAATCTCCCTTGCAGTAAAGGAGTTACTCCCCTGCAAGGCAGGCACCTTAAACACATCTGACCGGTTTGCATCTCCCAGGCTCCTGAGGACTCTGAAGATTTGTGCAACACAGGAGGTGGGTTCCCGAGGTTTCTGAGGTTGGCCTTCTCTCTTAGCAATTCTGAGACCCGTATCCCTGGTGGGGACCATTCAACCTGAACCCCTGTGCACCGTATATTTTTTCAGCAGCATATGCTTTTCGGTGATCCCTGAGACTGTGCTTTGGACTACTTGTAGTCTTGACCCCTGTAGGAAGGTGGATATCTGACTGTATGGTTACCCCCACTTTTTGCCTAGTGTTGTGCTGTTTTTTGACTTCGTTTGACTGGGACCCTGCTATTCAGGGCACAAGTCTATCTGCTTTCTCTATATAATGGACTCCATGTACTTTAGGTACATACCAGATTGGTTACTGGTCACCCTTGTGAGCCTCCGGTATAGTGTACTATAGGTACCCCGGTCATAGGTGCACCCTAGGCCTACCAGGGGCTGCAGCATGTATTGTGCCAGCCCTGGTTAGCCTCCCAAACTGACACCACAGGTCTGTACTGAAGGCCTGGGTAAGGTGGTATAAACACCCCTTACTTAGATATAGTTTACCTATATCTATATACCTATATAGACACATAATAACTTATAAGCCACTCCTATGGCAGACCTTGACAATCCGGGAGGTAGAGTGCTTGGTTTTGTGTGAGAGTGTGTCCTAGCATTAGGTGAGCCCCTCTGCAGCTTTCAGAACCATCTCCTTATAGCTGTTCTATGATATAGCCATACCATATACTCTTAAAAGCATTATAATCCTCACAGTTAATGCTAACTTTGGTTTGCCTTTATTGAAACATGTCGTTTAAGGTGTCAAACACTTTGAATTACTACCCCCCTCCCCGCCAGTTCTGGCAGCGGGGATAGCATTCCACCCTTCTAGAGGGAGAAGACATGTAGTTATTGATAAACCTGGTTAAAGTTAAACAGAGCCTCAGCATCACAAAATGGATGATGCTGCCACAGACACGAGTCTGCCCTCCTGCTGCTGGACAAAACTCCAGAAGAGGAGGCCTGGACAATAGGTTTCCTGTCCAGGGAGGTGCTGGCACCTCCCCAGACAGGCTTTAGTGTATTGGGGCAGGGTGGGTTGCATTCAGTGAATGCTTTTCCGACACTGCCTGGGGCACACAAGGTGCTCCATGCATTTCCCAGTTCAAACCGGTTGCTGGGGCACTCAGCCCCAGCTCTGGCACGAAACTGGACAAAGGGGAAGGGGTGTAACCACCCCCTCCCCAGGTCCAACCATTGGAGGGGCCATAGCGTTAATCCATCCCCTATCTTTCCTATAAAGATAGAACCCCAATCCCTAGGACTTTAGATTACCCTGGATGAAACCCTGAAACATATATCTTGGACCTTCGATATTCCATTTCGGCTGGAAGATGGAAGATATCTCCCTTGTGGTCAAGGAGTGACCACCCTGTTCAAACAGGCACCAACTGCATCTTTGCCATTCTGCATTTTAAAGGCTCCTGCCGGATCCCGAAGAATCTGTGACACATGACATAGACTTCCAGACATCTCTGATGTTGACCCAAGCTCCCAGCAAAGCTGAGACCCGTAGCGGACACGAGAGACGTGGGACCGGAACTCCTGCACATCCTGCATATTGCAAGCAGCACCTACTTCCTGAGGTATCCTGAAGTTGTGCATTGGGGTGCTTAAATCTGCAGCCCAGAGCACCTATTGAACTGAAGCTCAGAGGCCCACACTCCACGAGTGTCCCGTGGGCTCGCTTTGTGCATTTCATCTTGATGCGTTTTCGTGGTTCCTAGTCTGTTTGCTAGTGAGCCCCCAAGAAAACCAATCTTAAAAGTACTTTACTTTTCTGGTTGCTCCAGGCTTATTTCAGCTTCCTTTTAAAGGAGAAGCTCCTCAGACCTTGCTGGTCTGAAATGAAGCCAATCTCGACATCCTGCATAGATTGTGTTTGCCAAGGTTTGTTGGGTCCAATCCGGATACCGACACCGCAGTCAACTAGATCCTTTGTGGGTCAGCTTGAATCCAGCTCCTGGTCATCGTTGACGCTCCTGGACCATGTGGCTGAAGAGACAAGCTTCACCTCTTTCACCTGAAATCACCCAACATTGGCTGGCAGCTTCCCATCGCCATCCTGGTCACTAGCAAGTGACCCAGACTCTGTCCCTTCTGCTTTTAGGTTCTTCAGATCTCCGAACCACCCTTGGATCCACCCTGACACTTTTCCTCTGGTCGCTTGCAGCACTTCTTTGCAGCTCTCCATTGAAATCGACAACGAAACCCGACACCAAAAGGCACCTATGCACCCGGCTTTCCTGGGTGAGGTAACACGAGTACCCCGGTGCTCCCGTGGGTCTTGACTCTAGAAGTATTCTAGTCTAAAAGGGTTCCATCGTAGTTCATTCAGAACTGTCCTTAAATTGTAAACTTGTAACTTGTTTGTTTCCCATAGAAAGTCAATGGTAACCCGTGGCTGTGTTTAGACACTGCACGCGTCTCCCGTGGGCCTCCTACATACTAACCTTTGGTTGTTCCTAGAAGCCCCTGTGATTCCACAAGCCCTAGGCCTGCTTTCTATCCCAGACGTGGTTCTTATACCACTATTTTAGTATATGGTTTTTGAGGCCCCTAGGGCGTAACGTATACTGTGCAACTTATCGTATGCTAATCAAGTTCCTTGTATTGTACTTTTACCTCTTACCTTATAAAAAGTGCAGAGGGGGTGTGTTTAGAATAAATACATATATTTCTTATATATTTCTTGTGTGGTGTGCTTTGATTTGGTACTCATGGGATTATAATTGGTAAAACAACTAGCTTAACTCGCCTCTAAAGTCTTAGCCTGAAGGCTGCTCTCCACAGCTAACACTAGGATACCTTTTTATAAGGTTGACTTTACAACCACCATCAATAAGGGTCGTTTGGACTGGTGCAAGGTAGCTCACTAGAATAGTGGACATCATATACCAGGCCTACTTCTCACATTGGTGTGCAGCGGATGGGATAAGAGCTTGCATTGTTTTACCAAATAATCTTGAGAATATAATTTGAAAAATCACAACAAGGTACCTGTAGGTACACATAAATCAAGACTTATAATACATACGTTCTACTGAACTTAGCAGTTGTAGGTGGTAAGGGCTGAGCACACCCTGACAACTTCTAGAGAGGTTCTAGTAGGAAAACAAGTAGTGTAGGTAGGTGCACACACCACACCTTACTAGTCATGGCTTTAAGGGGAGGAGCTAGTGCATCTCTGCCAGATGTCAGCCAAGAGCAGACATCTAAATACAACACATTCTCTCATTAAGAGTTGAGAGGTTTGTGTGCCATAAGGAAATTAAAGCAAGGACAGAGTCCAGCCACACAACACCTGATAAATCTCTTAGTCTCAGATGACTTAACTAAAGCATCAGATACACTAGGTAGTAGGGAGGGGGGCCATCCCTCATCTGAGGAAGATCTTAGTGGGGCACCCCACCAGGAATCTGAAGATGATGAAGATGTAGGCCAGGGAGAGGGTGATGAACCCAACCTGGAAGACACAGGGTTACCTGGAGGTGGAGATGGCCATAGTGGGCCTTCTTTTATCCCCTCAAGTAGGCCTACTGGTGTACCTAGAAGGCAGAGATCTCTCTCAGGAGAATCTCACCATTCTAGTTCATCAATTGGGTCCTCTACCTCTTATCACAGGAGGAGAACTTCCCCTGAGAAAAGAGAGCATGATGCTAGAATGAGAGAAGTCAAGCTTAGGATCAAGAGGCACAAAGTTGCCCTTGAGAAAGAGACCCTAGCTCTTGAGAGAGAGAGAAAATTAGCAGGGCTAGAGGCCTCTGGTGGCAGCATAACCCCTAGTGGTAGGGAAAGGTCTTCTGACCATAAAAACCTAAGCAAGATTGTCCCTCCCTATCAGACTGGGGTTGACATCCACAAATGGATAACTGTTCTGGAGAGGACCTGCAAAGTACAGCTGGTACCCCCTAAGCAGTGGGCAGCAATCGTGTGGCTCTCCTTTGCAGACAAATGTAGAAATAAGCTCCTCACTGTCGGAGAAGAGGATGTTGACAATTACAAAGTCCTGAAGAGTGCTCTAATAGATGGGTTTGGCTTAACCACTGAACAATATAGGTTGCAGGTCAGTGACACCCAGAAGACGCAGACTCAGGACTGGACTGATTTTTTAGATTGTGCTACTAAGGCTCTGGAGGGCTGATTACTGGGTCGCAAAGTACAAGACTTTACAGGATTGTATAATTTGATTATGAGGGAACAGATCCTTAATAATTGTCATCAGCAGCTTTTACACCAGCACCTGGTGGACTCTGATCAGACCTCTCCCCAAGAATTGGGAAAGAAGGCAGACAAATGGGTCATAACCAGCCTGAGGCCTAGAAATCAGGGTGGTGACCAGAAGAAAGATTCTACCAAACCACAAGAGAAAGGTGGGGATAAATCTAAAGATAAATCTACAACAGGGCCCCAAAAATCCTCTGAGGGGGTGGGTCCCAAACGCCTTCCTCTACTGTCAAGAAACCTTATTGCCATGTGTGTAAGACACCTGGCCACTGGTAAACTGACAGCAGTTGCCAAAAAGCCAGCAAGAAGGAAAATATTCCTCCAAGTACTACTCTAACACCTCCTTTTACTATTAGTAGTAATCCCCCAGGTCGTGGGAGTGCCCCCAAAAATGTGGTTGGGTTTTCTTGGGGAACTCAGGTGGAC
Source organism: Lissotriton helveticus (assembly GCF_964261635.1). Classification (NCBI taxonomy): domain Eukaryota; kingdom Metazoa; phylum Chordata; class Amphibia; order Caudata; family Salamandridae; genus Lissotriton; species Lissotriton helveticus. The sequence goes on along the minus strand of NC_136069.1, from coordinate 967,442,087 downwards.
TCTGGCCTAACCAGGTCCCCTACTACAACAACTCTAGTCTGTGAAGGTGGCATGGGGTTTGCCCAACTTCACTGCTTGTCCCAATAACTTGGGCAAGTACAGACAGGAGCCCCACATCAATGGTCTGACAGCTGTGGCCTATAGCGGCACATGGGCTAGTATAACCATGGTGACAGAGAAACTAGTCCCCTCAGAACAGCTTTTACCTGAGTTTACATACCAGGTGACCAATATTGATGGAGTCAAGTCAGATCATGCCATGGCAGTAATAAATCTCAGCTGGGGAGGTGTCACTGGCCCAAAGAGAGTGGCAGTGTCTACAAACTTTCCTGTAGATTGTTTACTGGGCAATGATCTTGTAATCTCAGCCTGGTCTGAGATAGAAAAAGGAACCCATTCCAAAATGGTAGGCCTTCCTGAAAAGGTTGGTAGGGCTGTGATGGCCACAGCCCTAACCCAGACAGATTTTAGTGTTGTGAAGCCTGAAACTATGGATTACTCTACTCAACAAATTACAACAAATTCCAAAGCTTTATTCGACATTCGTCATAAAAGCAATTCCTCCCTAACACTATACAAATAAATACTATATCTAAAAATACTCACAATAAAATACATATTAAACAATTGACAGTCGAATACAATGCACAATTAAAACATTTACTTGATTCATAAATTTGATAAAAACAATTCTATCCTAAAAACCGTATTTTTAATCAGGTACAATATCTAATAAAGTGCGAGTGCGGATCACCCAAGCCCAACCAAGAAATTTAGCTACGGCAGTTGCAAAGAGCGGCGAACAATCTGTTTCTAATATTCTCAGTGCAGTCGCCTGGCTGCGAGTGCCCAGATTTAAACAAACTGGTCTTAGCCATTTGCGCCTTGGACTAGCATATAGTGGGCAGCAAAACAACAAGTGGGAGATATGCTCTATTTGGTCTTTGCAATGATAACAGTTCTCATCCCGCGGTGGAAACCAATGTTTTTTAAAAGCATTTACTGGGAGTGTTCCGACTCTGAATTGGAAATATAACTTCCTGTCACGCGGCCTTTCAATTATATACCAATAAGCTTCGCAGGATGGAACCATTTTAATATCCAAAAAGCGGCCAGATAGATTAGCTCTTGACCCAGCACAATAGATTGAAAAATACACCATCTCCCAGTATATTTCTTTCAGTTTTGCTTTAGTTGGAAACTTTGTCACATCCATATTACCCCAAAGATGGTCCAGCTTTAACTTTGCCAGTAGACCCCTCAGATCTTTCAGCCAAACTATGCAATGAAATTGGTCAGACTTGACAACATCTAACAATGCCAATGCATAGTGGGCTAGTTCCGGCGTCACCATCAGGCGCCTCCAATACAACAATGGGCGCAATCGCGCTATGTCCTCAATGCTTCTCAGACCAAGGTCCAGTTTCAATGGGATTGTGGGTGTGCTTTGCGGGACCGTTACCAGCCGACGCAAAAACCCATTTTCCGCTAAACCCAGGTCTGCTAGATTTGAGAAACCCCAAAGTTCTGAGCCATACATACAAGCACTCAGGACTTTCATTTTGTAGATTTCGAGGGCACAATTCATTGGCTTTGTCAGCGAGGCTCTATGTTTAAGTGCAACTGCTCCTGCAAGCTGGCTAAACTTTAGTACTGCCATATTAATGTGAGACTTCCATTTCATATTATCCTGTATCATTATTCCGAGATAGGAAAAAGCAACAACTTTCTCTAGAGGAGTGCCCTTATAAGTAATTGCACCTTTAAATGTAGACTGGCGATTCAAACACATAAACTTTGTCTTAGTAGTGTTCAGCTCAAGGCCCCGACTATCACAAAAATCGCCAAATGCATTTACAGCCTTTTGGAGACCGCTTGGAGTGCGTGACAATGTAAGCATATCATCCGCAAACATGAGGACGGGGACATATGAGCCTGCAATTTTGGGGGCATCACTTGGAGATTTGTTCAGGTAATCCACAATACCGTTAATATAAATGGAAAATAGTGTTGGGGCCAGGACACACCCTTGCCGCACTCCCCGCTCTATTGGGAATAGCTCAGTCACTTCTCCCTGCGCCCCCCACCTAATTTTAGCATAATTATTTTCATGCAGACGCACAAGGAGAGTGAGAAGTTCTGGGCTTATTCCTGCTTCGGCCAAAGTCCTCCACAGCTTTTGCCTTGGCACTAAATCAAATGCGACTCTTAGGTCCACAAAGACGGCATAGAGGGTACCCTTATTTAATGTTACATTTCTCCAGTAAATGGCCATGAAATAGAAGACCTGATCTATAGAACTAGTCAAGGGGCGAAAAACCGCTTGGTAGGGCGACAAGATGTTATTATCCTCTAACCAGGTTTGCAGCTTGTTCTGCACTAATCGGCCCATCAGTTTCTGAGCTGTATCTATGAGACTGATGGGTCGATAGTTGTTGGGTAGGGATTTGTCACCTTTTTTGAATACGGGGATAATTTCCGCACCCTTCCAGGATGAAGGCACTTCCCCTCCCATGGCCACTGCATTGGCTAACCATGAAAAATACGTGCACCATGACTTCCGATCGCTTAGGAAGACGTCTGCTGGTATACCGTCCATGCCCGGGGCTCTTCCCCCCGTTACACACTCCAAAGCGATACTAACATCCTTTTCATTGAACACTTCGTGATTATAGTACACAGTTGGAAGTGTAATGTCAATGACTTGCGTTAGGCTAAGGGCGTATTGAGGTTTAAAGAACTCGGTCCACTTGTTTTTGGGGACATGGTTTTGTGGTTGGGCGACTATACCTCCCCTATCCCATTTTACAGTTGACCAGAATAACTTTGAATCTTTGGCTGCGCAGGCGTGCTTGAGTTCACACAAGTGCTCCTCGTCCCATCTTTTCTTAGCTTGTTTTTGTGTTAATCTATATATGTTACTAGCCTTCCTAACTGCAACAGTGTTTCCCCTTCTTAGTTCAATACTCAAACTTTGGCGCGCCAATCTGCAGCTTTTGTCGTACCAGCCCAGTCTGGGGAGATGTTTTTTACCCTTGCTAAGATTAACCGTCTTTATGAAAAAGGCCTGTAATCTGTGGAAGAATTTAGTGTGGGCCGCCATCATGTGATCTTGGAAGTTTACCTTCCCAACATGGGGTTTTATCTCATTTATTTCCTCAATCACTGCTCTCTTCAGGTCAACTATTTTCTCTACATCTTCTACAAGCCTATTCCATTTCAGGTGGCGCTGGTTGTTTGAGCAGACTCAGTCCTGGGTAACCCTTTCCACATAAGTACTATGCCCCACAGCCCCTTGGTATGGATGGAAAGTCATACACAAAGGATTGTGGTCACTTTCTATTCTTGTTTCCACAACCATATCTATCAGTTTGTTCCAGTCCCTCACATCTACCAAGAAATAGTCAATTCTTCTGGTTGCCTGGCCGTTGTTAAACGTACTGGACCCGTTGCGGTCAGAGGGCGTGCGCCCATTAGCCGCTCTTAGGCCTCTTGCCAGGCAAAGACTTTTCATTTGGATGGCCACTGCACTCCATCTCTTAATGGCAGGCACCTCAAGCTGGGGTATTCCCCATTTATTATCCTCCTCCTCTGTCATAGTCCTATCCTCCTCACCCAAGGGTTCAAAGGTAGAATTTATGTCCCCCCTACCATGATATGTTGTTCCAGGGGTAGGAGCTCCAGCTCCTGTTCTAGGACAGATACTACTTCTGAAGGTTTTTCCGGCCCCCACCCCCCTAGCATATATGTTGAAAAGTGAAATTTCTTGGCCATTGCCCCATTGCACTCTAAGTGCTAAGATATCATTAGTTGGCAGTGATCTTTGTATTATTGTACAGTCCAGTGACTGACGTATCCATATCAACAGCCCTCCCGAAGGACGGCCTTTTCGGTTTTTTGTTGCTGGAATATGAAAGTTCACATACCCCTGGCGAAAAACCGGGCTTAAAGTCCAGGTTTCTTGCAGTAAAATGATATCATAATTATCAATAAAATGACACCATTCAGGAGTTACCAATTTAGACGCTATGCCTGCAACATTCCATGACATAAGGGACAGGATAGGATTGCCCGTTTTAATCCCTACTTGACCTAACCTTGTACCACTGCATACCGGCTCAGCGGTCAAAGTGGTTACAACCTCTGAGACCGCTGCGGGGGCACTCAGTTGGTCATATGAGTCCTGCTCCGACAACCTACCGGTGCTCCTTACAATTTCGGGATTAATGCTTCTATTGTGCAGAGTGTTTTCCCTTTCCCTTGCGTTAGAATCTTTTGATTCGCTACAATTTCCTGCCTGCTGAATAGCTTGTGCGCACACCATATTGGCAGTAATTAGGTTTGTGCTCCTCCCCTGAGTGTTCCCTTGCACATATTTAAACTCTTCCAGTCAATCGCACTCGTTTAAATTAGAAAGGGCAGAAAAACTATTTTCAATGCTCAAGCCTTGGTCAAGATTTGGGACACCCCATCCTCTTCTACTTCCCACAACTGACCACTTGGTCCTAAGAATATTCGGATTTGCTACAAGACCTCTTCTGCTATAAAAGAAGTCCAGTGTGAGTGGAATTATTTCTGCTGTTCTACGTTGGGGGGAAATAGGTTAAGTAAGACTTCAGGCAGTACTTCAGGTCCCTTAAAATTTAGTACCACACAGTCCCCCGCAAATCTTTTAGTGTTACTCCCTATCCACTTCACTCTTCTTGCTGTTAACAAATCCTGTGCCAGTTTTTGTTTGCCCCATGAAGAAATATGCATGTTATTGCTCAACCAGAGCAACGCTTTATTTTGTAGTGATTGGGGAGATTCTACCTGGCCTGATTTCAAGAGTGGAACGTTAGCTAGGACCAGGATCACAGGGGAGGCTTCTACGATTAGCTCCACCGGTCCAGCATCTAAGCCGGATTCCTCGATCGTCACTGGTCTTGCTATGGGACCATCGTCTAATAAGGTGTGTGTACCTAGTCCTAGATTTGGTATTGAGGAATGGGTTGGGGATACTTGTTCTTTCCCCTTTCCTAGTTGAATGTCCCTATTTTCTTTTTCCTCTAATTTGCTTACAACCTGGTTAGGTATGGCCTCCACATTATCGTTGGTATTTTTCAAAAGACCCTCAAGTTTATTAACTTTTTCAGTAAGGTGGTCAATCTTAGATAACAGGGGTTTGATGATCCTACTTAACTTCGAGTCCAACATACCCATAAGTTTCTTAATATTGGCATCATCCCACAACATGTTACCATCATCATCTCTCCCTGCCTCGTCTATGGTGCTTTTACTGGGAGGGGTGGCAGGTCTTTTCCTGCTAGAGCGGAGCCCGCCTCGCTTAGGTTGGTATTTGTTGGCCCCTTTGGCTACTCTCGGCGCTGGAACAGGCGCCGGAGGAGGGGATTTATCCTCAACTAGCTCTATTTCTTTTTGTAGGTCAACCAAATTGTCTTCCACTATTATGTCTAAGTTTGAATTAGTGGAAGCATTCAACATAGGGCTGTCAGTGCTAAGTTGGGAGAATGCTACAGTTTCGTTAATATCATCCAACTCCAGAAGATTCACCGTTGGGGTCTCCAATGGAGTAACTGTTGGCGTTGGACTAAGACCCAGCAAGGACCTACGTTCAATTATTTATTTTGGCCACCACCTGAACTAGATAATTGTCCATCGTGTTGCAGGGAGTAACAGATTGTTTTTGTTTAGACATTGCTAGCTGATCAATACAGTTAGGGTATACTGATGGTGGTAATGCCTTGCTTCTGATGACAATACAATTACACTTTCCTACTAGCAAGCAATAACAAAGACTAGATAGAGTCAGCAAAGTGTGTGTACCTCACAGTGCAAATTAGACAGGGGTCCTGGTCCAGTCCGGTCTCCTCCGGCCTCTGAGGGCCACAGAGGGCCCGCCCTTTGCCCGGGCTTAGCCCGGGCTTAGCCCGGCGCGTCCCGCGCGGCAGCTGTCTGAGCCGGATATAGGGAGTGTGTGATCGCCTGGGGGCGTGGCTGACAGGGGGCGCGGACCAGGTGGCTGTGGTCGAGCAGGGACTCCTGGGAGAGTGAGTCCCTGCTGCGCAACGCTCCACCCTGCAGCAAAGCCGGTTGTCCTCCCCAGCAGCACAGAGCTCACACCCAGCACCTCCTCCTACAGCGCGATGCGTGGAGCAGCACCGGAGCAGGCACGAGAGGGCACAGTTCAAGTCCAAGGGTCCAAGGTCAGTTCCTCCGCACAGGGCTTGTTCCTCTATTCGTTGTCAGCAGAAAGGATTCCCATCGGTCACTGGGGCACAGGTGATGAAATCAGTATTATTCGCCTGGGGGCGTGGCTGACAGGGGGCGCGGACCAGGTGGCTGTGGTCGAGCAGGGACTCCTGGGAGAGTGAGTCCCTGCTGCGCAACGCTCCACCCTGCAGCAAAGCCGGTTGTCCTCCCCAGCAGCACAGAGCTCACACCCAGCGCCTCCTCCTACAGCGCGATGCGTGGAGCAGCACCGGAGCAGGCACGAGAGGGCACAGTTCAAGTCCCAGGGTCCAAGGTCAGTTCCTCCGCACAGGGCTTGTTCCTCTATTCGTTGTCAGCAGAAAGGATTCCATGTCAGTAATTCATGCAGTCACTCTACTCAGACAGAGAGCATTGGGGAGGAAGAAACGTCTTCCTCCCACCAGACTTTAGGTGAGGGTCAGCCTCCTCAGGGAACAGAGCCTAGCCCTTGTGAAGGAACTGCCCCAGAGGTAGTCAGGCCTGGCCTGGCAGAGCCCCTGATGTCAGTGAACCCTTCCAATGTGGTACCCAGTCTGGGGCAGGTAACCTGCCCCTCTCTACCCTGCCTCAGTCAGCCCAGGACTGCAGAGGTCAGGGGGGTCAGTGGACCCCAAAGGGCCTCCTGTCCAGAGGAACCCCCCATCAGCAGATTAGGGGCACCCAGTCTAGTAGCCCGAGCCAGGTGCAAGTTCTTCAACACTCAGAGGGATCCCCCTTACCCTTGTGTAGGGACCTCCCCCAGATGGACTCTGTTGGACAAAGGCAAACCTGGGACCCAGTGGTTCCAAACCTGCCCTGTCCCTCCAGTGGTCCAACCCCCAGCTGTAGGCAGCCAGCGGTTGACCCTGAGAGCACAGTGCAACTCAGTCATGGAAAGAAAGGCATGTATGGTGGATGGTGATTGGAGGAAGCTGAGCCCAACCTTCTTAGAGGAGCCTCACTTCAGTACTGCATCCCAGCACCAGCCTCTTACTTTGCCAAAACACCCCACAGGTAGTAATTCCCTATGGTGGAGACCGTCTGATACCCTTAGGGTGAGGGATTACTTAGTGGACCATAAGGCAGGGGTTACCCATGCTAGTGCAGGTACTTCCTTATATGGCCACTTAGTCAATATAGGCTTGCGTGGGCAAGGTTAGCCTTATCTCCTTTCATTTGGGGAGGGGGTTGTGTAGGAAGGTGGATATCTGACTATGTGGTTACCCCCACTTTCTTGTTGGTGTTTTGCTGGTTTACAACTTAGTTGGACTGGGACCCTGCAATTCAGGGCCCCAGTCTATCTGCTTTCTCTATATAATGGACTCCATGGACTTTAGGTACATACCAGATTGGTTACTAGGTCACCCTTGTGAGCCCCTGTATAGTGTACCATAGGTACCCCGGGCATAGGTGCACCCTAGGCCTAGCAGGGGCTGCAGCTGGTTAGCCTCCCAAACTGACACCACAGGTCTGTACTGACAGCCTGGGTAAGGTGGTGTAAGCACCTCTTACTTAGATATAGTATACCTATATCTATATACCTATATAGACACATATTAACCTATCAGCCACTGCTATGAAAGACATTGACAATCCTGGAGGTAGAGTGCTTGGTTTAGTGTGAGAGGGCGCCCTAGCATGAGCTGAGCCCCTCTTCAGCTTTCAGAACCATCTCCTTATAGCTGTTCTATGATATAGCCATACCATATACTCTTAAGTGCATTATAATCCTTGCGGTTAATGCTACTTTTGGTTTGGCTTTATTGAAACATGTTGTGTAAGGTATCAAACACTTTGGAATACTACCCCCCACCAATTGTGGCGGCGGGGGTAGCATTCCACGCTTCTAGAGGGCGAAGACATGTAGTTACTGGTAAAACCAGAATAAAGTAAAACAGAGCTTCAGCATCACAAAATGGATGCTGCTGCCACAGACACGAGTCTGCCCTCCTGCTGCTGGATGAAACTCTGGCAGTGGAGACCTGGACAATAGGTTTCCTGTCCAGGGAGGTGGTGGGACCTCCCCAGACACGCTTTAGTGTATTGGGGCACGGTGGGTTGCATTCAGTGAATGCTTTTCAGACACTGCCTGGGGTACACAAGGTGCTCCCTGCATTTCCCAGTTCAAACCGGTTGCTGGGACACTCAGCCCCACCTCTGGTGCAAAACTGGACAAAGGGGAAGGGGTGTAACCACCATATTCCCAGGTCCACCCATAGGAGGGACCTTAGAGTTAGTCCAACCCCTAACCTTACTATAAGTATAGAACCCCAGTCCCTAGGACATTAGATTACCATGGGCGAAACTCTGCAACATATATCTTTGACCTTTGACATTCCATTTTGACTGAAAGATGGAAGAAATCTCCCTTGTGGTCAAGGAGTGACCACCCTGTTCAAACAGGCAGTAACTGCTTCTTTGCCAGTCTGCATTTTCAAGGCTCCCGCCAGATCCCAAAGAGTCTGTGACACAGGACATGGACTTCCAGCCATCTCTGACACTGACCCGAGCTCCCAGCAAAGCTGAGACCAGTAGCGGACACGAGAGACGTGGGACCAGAACTCCTGGATATCCTGCATTTTGCAAGCTGCACCTACTTCCCGAGGTTTCCTGAAGTTGTGCATTGGGGTGCTTGAATCCCCAGCCGTGAGCACCTTTTGGTCTGAAGCTCAGAGGCCCACACTCCATGAGTGTCCCGTGGGCTTGCTTTGTGCATTTTAGCTTGACGCGTCTATGTGGTTCCTAGTCTGTTGGCTAGTGAGCCCCCAAGAATACCAATCTTGAAACGACTTTGCTTTTCTGGTTGCTCCAGGCTTACTCCAGTGTCCCTGCAAAGGAGAAGCACCTCAGACCTTGCTGGTCTGAACCAAAGGCAATCTAGACATCCTGCGTGGATTGTGTTTGCCAAAGCTTGTTGGGTCCAATCTGGATACCGACACCACAATCAACTAGATCCTTTGTGGAACAGTTGGAAGCCAGCTCCTGGTTGTCATCAACGCCTCCTGGACCACGTGGATGAAGAGACAAACTTCACGTCTTTCCCCTGAAATCACCCGACATTGACTGGCAGCTTCCCATCGCCATCCTGGTCACTGGCAAGTGACCCAGACTCTGTCCCTTCTGCTTTCAGGTTCTTCACATCTCCGATCCAGCCTTGGATCCACGTAGACACTTTTCCTCTGGTCGCCTGCAGCACTTCTTTGCAGCTCTCCATTGAAATCGACGGCGAAACCCGACACCAAAAGGCACCTATGTACCCGGCTTTCCTGGGTGAGGTAACACGAGTACTCCGGTGCTCCCCTGGGTCTCGAAGTGTTCTAGTCTAAAAGGGTTCCATCGTAGTTCACTCAGAAGCGTCCTTGTTCGTTTCCCATAGAAAGTCAATGGTAACCTGCGGCTGTGTTTAGTCACTGCACGCGTCTTCCATGGGCCACCTACATCCTAACCTTTGGTGGTTCATAGAAGACCCAGCGATTCCACAGGCCCAAGGCCTGCTTTCTATCCCAGACGTGGTTCTTATACAATTAATTTAGAATATGGTTTGTGAGGCCCCTAGGGCATAACGTATACTGTGCAACTTATCGTATGCTAATCAAGTTCCTTGTATTGTACTTTTACCTCTTACCTCATAAAGAGTGCAGAGGGGGTGTGTTTAGAATAAATACATATATTTCTTATATATTTCTTGTGTGGTGTGCTTTGATTTGGTACTCAAGGGATTATAATTGGTAAAACAACTAGCTTAACTTGCCTCTAAAGTCTTAGCCTGCAGGCTGCTCTCCACAGCTGCCACTAGGATAGTTTTCTATAAGTTTGACTTTACAACCACCATCAACAAGTGTCGCTTGGACTGGTGAAAGGTGTCTCACTAGAATAGAGGACATCATATACCAGGTCAACTTACCACAACCCCGAGCAGTAATTCCACTGAAGATTTCCGGCATACACTCCACGAGTGTTCCGTAGGCTGGTATTTTGTGATTCAGCTTGAGGTCCCTTTGCGATCCATGGTCTTTTGGCCTGTGGGTCCCTGTGAAGGTAACTTTGACTTTCAGTGGACTTCCTGGTTGCTCCAGATGTGCTCTGACTCTCCATTGTTTGGAGAGTCCCAAGGACATTCCTGGTCCTCACCAAAGCTTATTTCCTCTGCCTGCGAGGGTTGCAGTTGCCAAGGCTTGTTGGTGTTTAATCCGGAGACTGACCCCCCCCCCCAGCACGCAACATCCTTCATGGGAGAGCTCACCTCCAGACTTTGGTCATCATCAATGTCTCCTGGTCCCCCCGGCTGCAGAGTCAAGCATGAAGTCATCTCACCTGAAGCACCCAACATCAGTGGGCATTCGTCTATCGTGCCCCTGGTCACCCTGACGTAACCCAGACTCTCCCCTTTGCTTTCAGGTTCTTCTCAACTCGAATCCAGGCTTGAATTTTACCTTACACTTTACATTTGCCCGGCAGCAGCACTTTTCCGCATCACACCATCAAAAACAACAAAGGTTTCCGACATCACTTGACACCTATGGATACCATGGGATAGGTAACATGGGTACTCACAAGGGTGCTGGCCTTAGAAACTTCTATGTTTGAAAGGGTTTGCTCAAAGTCCTCTCCGAAGTGTCCTTAACCTTTAAAATTCCAACTGCGACTTTCCCATAGAGTTGTATGGAGCTGTGTTCTCACACTGCACTCATCCTCTGTGGGTCCCCTGTGTCATTACTTTCGGTGGTTCCTTGGGGTCCCAGCGATTTTATGTTCTCTAGGCACTGTGTCTAGTCAAGTCGTGGTTGTTATATCACTTTCTTAGTATATGGTTTGGTCTCCCCTGGAACCCACTGTGTATTGTGCTACTTATTGTTGTTCTAGTGATTTAAGATAGTGTGCTTTGTGCTCTAATCTCATAAAGAGGTTATTAGAGAGTGTTTAGTCATAAATACATATATTTTATATATCTCTTGTGTGATTCTCCTTTCATTTGGTCTTTTAGGAAGTTCTGCAAAAAACACAGTTGATGGACAGAATGTAGAACAATGTCATACATTCACCCCAGTACAAGGATCTGGGCCTAAATCCATCGGTTTTTTTTGCACTCCACACCACCCTGGGTTAGACACTGGCTATATGTAAATCAGCTCTGACCCCGTGCCTCATGGGAACAGTCCAGTCCGAACTACCAAGCCATGTCTTTCCCAGACCAGAATCAAGCATCCAAGGACCGGTTTCTGGCTATCAGCCTTCATCAGCCTGGATAGCTTGACTCCAGTGGTGTGGAGAGGCTGGGACTCACGTCTGAGCATACCCAGCCCACTCGGGGTGAAAATTGCAAAAAACACAGTTGATGGACAGAATGTAGAAAAATGTCATACATTCACCCCAGTACAAGGATCTGGGCCTTAATCCATTGTTTTTTTGCACTCCACACTACCCTGGGTTAGACACTGGCTATATGCAAATCAGCTCTGACCCTGTGCCTCATGGGAACAGTCCAGTCCGAACTACCAAGCCATGTCTTTCCCAGAACGGAATCAAGCATCCAAGGACCGGTTTCTGGCTATCAGCCTTCATCAGCCTGGATAGCTTGACTCCAGTGGTGTGGAGAGCCTGAGACTCACGTCTGAGCATACGCAGCCCACTCGGGGTGAAAATTGCAAAAAACACAGTTGATGGACAGAATGTAGAACAATGTCATACATTCACCCCAGTACAAGGATCTGGGCCTAAATCCATCGTTTTTATTGCACTCCACACCACCCTGGGTTAGACACTGGCTATATGCAAATCAGCTCTGACCCTGTGCCTCATGGGAACAGTCCAGTCCGAACTACCAAGCCATGTCTTTCCCAGACCGGAATCAAGCATCCAAGACCCGGTTTCTGGCTATCAGCCTTCATCAGCCTCGATAGCTTGACTCCAGTGGTGTGGAGAGCCCGGGACTCACGTCTGAGCATACCCAGCCCACTCGGGGTGAAAATTGCAAAAAACACAGTTGATGGACAGAATGTAGAACAATGTCCTACATTCACCCCAGTTCAAGGATCTGGGTCTAAATCCATTAGTTTTTTTGCACTCCACACCACCCTGGGTTAGACACTGGCTATATGCAAATCAGCTCTGACCCTGTGCCTCATGGGAACAGTCCAGTCCGAACTACCAAGCCATGTCTTTCCCAGACCGGAATCAAGCATCCAAGGACCGGTTTCTGGCTATCAGCCTTCATCAGCCTGGATAGCTTAACTCCAGTGGTGTGGAGAGCCTGGGACTCACGTCTGAGCATACCCAGCCCACTCTGGGTGAAAATTGCAAAAAACACAGTTGATGGACAGAATGTAGAACAATGTCATACATTCACCCCAGTACAAGGATCTGGGCCTAAATCCATCGTTTTCTTTGCACTCCACACCACCCTGGGTTAGACACTGGCTATATGCAAATCAGCTCTGACCCTGTGCCTCATGGGAACAGTCCAGTCCGAACTACCAAGCCATGTCTTTCCCAGACCGGAATCAAGCATCCAAGGACCGGTTTCTGGCTATCAGCCTTCATCAGCCTGGATAGCTTGAATCCAGTGGTGTGGAGAGCCTGGGACTCAGGTCTGAGCATACCCAGCCCACTCGGGGTGAAAATTGCAAAAAACACAGTTGATGGACAGAATGTAGAACAATGTCATACATTCACCCCAGTACAAGGATCTGGGCCTAAATCCATCGGTTTTTTTGCACTCCACACCACCCTGGGTTAGACACTGGCTATATGCAATCAGCTCTGACCCTGTGCTTCATGGGAACAGTGCAGTCCGAACTACCAAGCCATGTCTTTCCCAGACCGGAATCAAGCATCCAAAGACCGGTTTCTGGCTATCAGCCTTCATCAGCCTGGATAGCTTGACTCCAGTGGTGTGGAGAGCCTGGGACTCACGTCTGAGCATACCCAGCCCACTCGGGGTGAAAATTGCAAAAAACACAGTTGATGGACAGAATGTAGAACAATGTCATACATTCACCCCAGTACAAGGATCTGGGCCTAAATCCATCATTTTTTTTTGCACTCCACACCACTCTGGGTTAGACACTGGCTATATGCAAATCAGCTCTGACCCTGTGCCTCACGGGAACAGTCCAGTCCGAACTAGCAAGCCATGTCTTTCCCAGACCGGAATCAAGCATCCAAGGACCGGTTTCTGGCTATCAGCCTTCATCAGCCTGGATAGCTTGACTCCAGTGGTGTGGAGAGCCTGGGAATCATGTCTGAGCATACCCCGCCCACTCTAGGATAAAATTGCAAAAAACACAGTTGATGGACAGAATGTAGAACAATGTCATACATTCACCCCAGTACAAGGATCTGGGCCTAAATCCATCGTTTTTTTTGCACTCCACACCACCGTGGGTTTGACACTGGCTATATGCAAATCAGCTCTGACCCTGTGCCTCATGGGAACAGTCCAGTCCGAACTACCAAGCCATGTCTTTCCCAGACCGGAATCAAGCATCCAAGGACCGGTTTCTGTCTATCAGCCTTCATCAACCTGGATAGCTTGACTCCAGTGGTGTGGAGAGCCTGGGACTCACGTCTGAGCATACCCAGCCCACTCGGGGTGAAAATTGCAAAAACACAGTTGATGGACAGAATGTAGAACAATGTCATACATTCACCCCAGTACAAGGATCTGGGCCTAAATCCATCGTTTTCTTTGCACTCCACACCACCCTGGGTTAGACACTGGCTATATGCAAATCAGCTCTGACCCTGTGCCTCATGGGAACAGTCCAGTCCGAACTACCAAGCCATGTCTTTCCCAGACCGGAATCAAGCATCCAAGGACCGGTTTCTGGCTATCAGCCTTCATCAGCCTGGATAGCTTGACTCCAGTGGTCTGGAGAGCCTGGGACTCACGTCTGAGCATACCAGCCCACTCGGGGTGAAAATTGCAAAAAACACAGTTGATGGACAGAATGTAGAACAATGTCATACATTCACCCCAGTACAAGGATCTTGGCCTAAATCCATCGGTTTTTTTGCACTCCACACCACCCTGGGTTAGACACTGGCTATATGCAATCAGCTCTGACCCTGTGCCTCATGCGAACAGTCCAGTCCGAACTACCAAGCCATGTCTTTCCCAGACAGGAATCAAGCATCCAAGGACCGGTTTCTGGCTATCAGCCTTCATCAGCCTGGATAGTTTGACTCCAGTGATGTGGAGAGCCTGGGACTCACGTCTCAGCATACCCAGCCCACTCGGGGTGAAAATTGCAAAAAACACAGTTGATGGACATAATGTAGAACAATGTCATAGATTCACCCCAGTACAAGGATCTGGGCCTAAATCCATCATTTTGTTTGCACTCCACACCACCCTGGGTTAGACACTGGCTATATGCAAATCAGCTCTGACCCTGTGCCTCATGGGAACAGGCCAGTCCGAACTACCAAGCCATGTCTTTCCCAGACCGGAATCAAGCATCCAAGGACCGGTTTCTGGCTATCAGCCTTCATCAGCCTGGATAGCTTGACTCCAGTGGTGTGGAGAGCCTGGGACTCACGTCTGAGCATACCCAGCCCACTCGGGGTGAAAATTGCAAAAAACACAGTTGATGGACAGAATGTAGAACAATGTCATACATTCACCCCAGTACAAGGATCTGGGCCTAAATCCATCGTTTTTTTGCACTCCACACCACCCTGGGTTAGACACTGGCTATATGCAAATCAGCTCTGACCCTGCGCCTCATGGGAACAGTCCAGTCCGAACTACCAAGCCATGTCTTTCCCAGACAGGAATCAAGCATCCAAGGACCGGTTTCTGGCTATCAGCCTTCATCAGCCTGGATAGTTTGACTCCAGTGGTGTGGAGAGCCTGGGACTCACGTCTGAGCATACCCAGCCCACTCGGGGTGAAAATTGCAAAAAACACAGTTGATGGACAGAATGTAGAACAATGTCATACATTCACCCCAGTACAAGGATCTGGGCCTAAATCCATCATTTTTTTTGCACTCCACACCACCCTGGGTTAGACACTGGCTATATGCAAATCAGCTCTGACCCTGTGCCTCATGGGAACAGGCCAGTCCGAACTACCAAGCCATGTCTTTCCCAGACCGGAATCAAGCATCCAAGGACCGGTTTCTGGCTATCAGCCTTCATCAGCCTGGATAGCTTGACTCCAGTGGTGTGGAGAGCCTGGGACTCACGTCTGAGCATACCCAGCCCACTTGGGGTGAAAATTGCAAAAAACACAGTTGATGGACAGAATGTAGAACAATGTCATACATTCACCCCAGTACAAGGATCTGGGCATAAATCCATCTTTTTTTTGCACTCCACACCACCCTGGGTTAGACACTGGCTATATGCAAATCAGCTCTGACCCTGTGCCTCATGGGAACAGTCCAGTCCGAACTAGCAAGCCATGTCTTTCCCAGACCGGAATCAAGCATCCAAGGACCGGTTTCTGGCTATCAGCCTTCATCAGCCTGGATAGCTTGACTCCAGTGGTGTGGAGAGCCTGGGAATCATGTCAGAGCATACCCAGCGCACTCGGGGTGAAAATTGCAAAAAACACAGTTGATGGACAGAATGTAGAACAATGTCATACATTCACCCCAGTACAAGGATCTGGGCCTAAATCCATCGTTTTTTTTGCACTCCACACCACCCTGGGTTAGACACTGGCTATATTCAAATCAGCTCTGACCATGAGCCTCATGGGAACAGTCCAGTCAGAACTACCAAGCCATGTCTTTCCCAGACCGGAATCAAGCATCCAAGGACCGGTTTCTGGCTATCAGCCTTCATCAGCCTGGATAGCTTGACTCCAGTGGTGTGGAGAGCCTGGGACTCACGTCTGAGCATACCCAGCCCACTCGGGGTGAAAATTGCAAAAAACACAGTTGATGGACAGAATGTAGAACAATGTCATACATTCACCCCAGTACAAGGATTTGGGCCTAAATCCATCGTTTCTTTTGCACTCCACACCACCCTGGGTTAGACGCTGGCTATATGCAAATCAGCTCTGACCCTGTGCCTCATGGGAACAGTCCAGTCCGAACTACCAAGCCATGTCTTTCCCAGACCGGAATCAAGCATCCAAGGACCGGTTTCTGGCTATCAGCCTTCATCAACCTGGATAGCTTGACTCCAGTGGTGTGGAGAGCCTGGGACTCACGTCTGAGCATACCCAGCCCACTCGGGGTGAAAATTGCAAAAAACACAGTTGATGGACAGAATGTAGAACAATGTCATACATTCACCCCAGTACAAGGATCTGGGCCTAAATCCTTCGGTTTTTTTGCACTCCACACCACCCTGGGTTAGACACTGGCTATATGCAAATCAGTTCTGACCCTGTGCCTCATGGGAACAGTCCAGTCAGAACTACCAAGCCATGTCTTTCCCAGACCGGAATCAAGCATCCAAGGACCGGTTTCTGGCTATCAGCCTTCATCAGCCTGGATAGCTTGACTCCAGTGGTGTGGAGAGCATGGGACTCACGTCTGAGCATACCCAGCCCACTCGGGTTGAATTTTGCAAAAAACACAGTTGATGGACAGAATGTAGAACAATGTCATGCATTCACCCCAGTACAAAGATCTGGGCCTAAATCCGTCGTTTTTTTGCACTCCACACCACCCTGGGTTAGACACTGGCTATATGCAAATCAGCTCTGACCCTGTGCCTCATGGGAACAGTCCAGTCCGAACTACCAAGCCATGTCTTTCCCAGACCGGAATCAAGCATCCAAGGACCGGTTTCTGGCTATCAGCCTTCATCAACCTGGATAGCTTGACTCCAGTGGTGTGGAGAGCCTGGGACTCACGTCTGAGCATACCCAGCCCACTCGGGGTGAAAATTGCAAAAAACACAGTTGATGGACAGAATGTAGAACAATGTCATACATTCACCCCAGTACAAGAATCTGGGCCTAAATCCATCGGTTTTTTTGCACTCCACACCACCCTGGGTTAGACACTGGCTATATGCAAATCAGTTCTGATCCTGTGCCTCATGGGAACAGTCCAGTCAGAACTACCAAGCCATGTCTTTCCCAGACCGGAATCAAGCATCCAAGGACCGGTTTCTGGCTATCAGCCTTCATCAGCCTGGATAGCTTGACTCCAGTGGTGTGGAGAGCATGGGACTCACGTCTGAGCATACCCAGCCCACTCGGGTTGAATTTTGCAAAAAACACAGTTGATAGACAGAATGTAGAACAATGTCATACATTCACCCCAGTACAAGGATCTGGGCCTAAATCCGTCGTTTTTTTGCACTCCACACCACCCTGGGTTAGACACTGGCTATATGCAAATCAGCTCTGACCCTGTGCCTCATGGGAACAGTCCAGTCCGAACTACCAAGCCATGTCTTTCCCAGACCGGAATCAAGCATCCAAGGATCGGTTTCTGGCTATCAGCCTTCATCAGCCTGGATAGCTTGACTCCAGTGGTGTGGAGAGCCTGGGACTCACGTCTGAGCATACCCAGCCCACTCAGGGTGAAAATTTTAGGAAGTTCTGATCTGGTAAAATAAGCTGCTTTACATTCCTTCAAGACTTAGCCTGAAGGCTGCTCTCCATAGCTACCAGTAGGATAGCTTTGAATAAAAGTTGTCTTTAACCTAATCATCAATATGGGTTCTTTGGACTGGTACAAGATGCCCACTTTAATTAGTGGTCAGCATATACCAGGCCAACTTCTCACACCCACCTCGGATCCTTCTAAGTGGGGCTTCAGGCAGTTAACATGCAGGACCAAATGGTTCCTAGGAGAAAGCAAGTTTAACAGGTAGGTGAGATCACTTTTGCACTCCACCACCTCATATGGACCGGTTCACATTTCCAGGAGCGCACAGGGCTCTAAAGGGGCCAAGACCTAAACTTTTGACCAGGCTGAAGCTCAATCAGGGTGGCATTCTGATCGTACCACTGCTTCATCTCTTCCTGGCTGGCTTCCAGATTCGCCTGAGCAAGCTGTTTGAATCGCCAAGTCTGGTTCCTGAAGGCCAGCATGTAACTATATACATCCTGGGGGGGGTTCCTAGGAAATTGCTCCCAGCCTTCCTTGACATGACTCAAAGGTCCTCTTACAGAGTGACTATACAGCAGTTCAAAGGTACTGAACCCTAAGGACTTCTGTGGCACCTCACGGTAAGCAAAAAGAAGGCATGGCAAGAGGACGTCCCAGTTATGCCTCATAGGTTCCTCATGACCCATTATCATGCCTTTGAGGGTCCGATTGAATCTCTCAACCAGCCTGTTAACTTGGGGGGGTGGTAAGGAGTGGTGAACTTGTATGTAATACCACACTCCTGACACAGGGACTTCTATAATTAGATATGAAGTTTGTGTCACGGTCTTATACAACCTCTCTGAGGAACACCACATGGGAGAAAATCCCCATCATGGCACGTCCCACCATGGGGGCCATCACTATCCTGAGAGGGATGGCTTTCGGGTACCGGGTAGCATGGTCCACCAACACCAGGATAAACCTGCTCCCCATGCCTGTTTTGGGGTCCAGTGGCCCACTATGTCAATGCCCACCTGTTCAAAGGGGGTACTGACTACAGGGAAAGGTTGGAGAGGAGCCTTTTGCTTCCTTCCACTTTTCCCACTTGCCTGGCAAGTTTGACAAGTCCTAAAATGAGTGTCTGAACTCTGTCTGAACTCTTCCGCATCTGGTGCCAATGAAAGTGGGTGACAAGCCTTTCAAAGGTCTTGTCCTGCCCCAGATGTCCAGCTAAAGGCACATCATGAGGCAAACCCAGTAGGAAGGGTCTGAAGCGCTGGGGTACCACCAGCACATGGCTGACCCAGGCTCAGCAACCTTAGGCTCGTGATACAGGAGGTTGTTCTCCCAGTAGATCCAATGTGATCCAGACTGATACACTGCTGCATGGTTTGTGGCCTGTTGCCGCAAACCCACAAGAGAAGGGCACTTCTTCTGCCCTACACAAAATTCCTCCCTAGAGGGTCTTCCTTCTTGCTGCCAATGAGTTAGCTCAGGCAGGTCCCCCAGTTCAGCAACTTGCTCCCCTTCAGGTTCCAGGGCACCCCTCAAGGTCTGCCTCCTCTTGGATTGTGGGAAACATGGTGTAGGAAGGTGGCTACCTGACTATGGTTACCCCAGATTTTTTGCCTTGTGTTTAGCTGGTTTTCAACTTAGTTGGCCTGGTTCCCTGCTAATCAGGGCCCCAGACCATCTGCTCTCTCTGTAAAATGGATTCCATGTACCCTAGGTACATACCACAATTGGAAATGGACTCCTTGTCAGCCCATGTACCATGCACTATAGGTGCTCAGGGCATAGGTGCCACCAAGGCCTACCAGGGGCTGCAGCATATCTTTTGCCACCCCTGGCTGGTTCTTAAATTGACACAACTGGCTGATCACTCAGCTGGGGCAAGGTGGTGTAATCACCCCTTGCTTAGATATAGTATACCTATATCTAAACCTATATCTGGACACATATAAACCTGTGAGCCACTCCTATGGAAGGCCTCATCAATCCTGGTGGCAGAGTACGTGGTTTAATGTGAGATGGAGCTCCAGCATGAGCTGAACCTACCTGCAGCCATCGGGAACAAATCCCTAAGCTGTTCCAGGATAATGCCATACCATATACTCTTAAGTGCATTATAATCCTCGCGGTTATATAGCAACTTTGTTTTGGCTTTATCAAAACATGTCGTGTAAGGTGTCATACGATTTGGAATACTATCCCCTCACCAGTTCTGGCGACGGGGATAGCATTCCACCCCTCTAGAGGGGTAAGACATGTTACTTTACTTAAATGCGGTTAATTTCTAAAAGGGCCTCAGATCCACAAAATGGATGCTTCTGCCACAGACACAAGTCTGACCCCTGAAGCTGACCGAAACTCAGTCCAAGGGGCCTGGAAAAAGGGTTTCCTGTCGCAGGGAGGTGTCACACCCCCCCCAGACAGGAGATAGTGGATTGTAGCAGGGAGGTTTGAAAGAAACCAGACACTGCATGGGGAGCACAAGGCTGCCCCTTGCATAATCCGGCCAAACCGGTTCTGGGGCACTCCAGCCCCCGTCCCAGCGCGGCCAGGATCAAAGGAAGGGGGTGTATCCACCCACTTCCTGGGTCCCACCCATAGGAGGGGACCTAGCAGGTAATCCAGCCCCCTAGATTGGTATAAGAATGGGAGCAGTGCCAAAGCACTTCAGATTATCCTGATGAAACATAAGAAACGAAACTCTGGACCCTTCGACATCCTATTCAACGTAGAAGACTGAAGAATCTCCCTTGTGGTCAAGGAGTGACCACCCTGTGCAAACAGGCACCATCCAGCCCTCGACGTCTGCTTTGTGGCAGTTCCCGCCGGAACTCGAGCGACAGAGATCGACGAGATCAAGCTTGCCTGCCTACTAACAGCCCGATCCATAGTCCCTGCAGAGCTGAGACCCGTGGAGGTGACCAGAAGCGTGGGGCACGCCATCTTGGAAAGACCACGAGACGCTGACCGTGCAGCCCACGAGTGACCCTCGAAGCTGCACAATGGGGTTTGAGAAGCCCCAACCCTGAGCCAATCTTGCACTGAAATTCAGCCCTCCACACTTGACGAGTGCTGCGTGGGGCCCTTCTGCTTCTTTTGGCTCAACGCGTTGGTCCGGTCACTTGCCAGCTGGCTTGTGGCCCCTCTACCGATGAAACTTGAAATTCGACTTGTGATTCTGGTTGCTCCAGATTTGCACCAGCTCCCCTGAAAAGGAGCCCCCACTCTGACCCTCCTGGTTTGAGTGAGAAGCAATCTCCCGGTTTCGCGTGGATTGCTTTTGCCAAGTGTTGTTTGCTCCAATCTTGAAGCCGACAGCGCCGACGGCGAGAGCCTGCGTGGGACAGATGTTAACCCTCTCCTGGACGTCTTAGATGCCCCAGAGCCCACGTGACAGCGGAGAGAAGCTCCTCGACAACCACCTGATTGCGCCCGACATTGCCTGGTTCCGTCCTGGTTCCACCCTGGTCACTGCTGAGTGACCCAGACTCTGTCCCCTCTGCTTTCAGGTACTTTTCAACTTGAGTCCATCCTTGGACTGCACCTGACACTTCTCCTTCACCCCGCCTGCAGCCCTTTCAGCTCCAAGCACCAAGAGCATGCGTGACGAAACCCGACTCAACTTCGACCCTGTGCACCCACTTCCTGTGGGTGAGGTAACATTGCAACGCCGGTGTTCCCACACTGGTACACACCTCTAGGGTCTGTGTCTTAAGTTTTGTTCCTCTAGGTTCAGCGGAAGTGTCCTTAAACTTTAACTTTGTAACTTTTACGCACCATTGGTTAACATTGATGCATGCGTGCACTTTCTGCACTGCACCCGAATCCCGTGGGCTTTTCCCGACTTCAGCATTGCTTGTCCCAACTGCTCCCAGCGATTCCCTAGGCCCTAGGCCTAACCACTGATCGAATGGTCTCTCTTATACCAATTTTTTAGTATATGGTTTGAGTGGCCCCTTGGCCTCATCCAAAATTGTGCAACTTTGTATGTTATACTGTGCTTTCGATTTAACGCTTGTGCCCCTTTATTCATAAAGAATACTGGGGATTGTTTTTAGTAATAAATACATATATTTTTATAATATATACTTGTGTGGTGTCCTTTCATTTGATATTACAGGATTGTATGTGGTAAAACAGCTCGCTTAACACGACCTCTTAAGTTAAGCCTTTAAGGCTGCTTAGTCCATGCTACCCCTAGGATAGCTTGTCTAATAAGATTGACTTACAACCAGACACCATAAGGGTTGTTTGGACTGATACAAGGTGGTTCCAGAAATGGAAACATCATATATCAGGCCAACTTCTCACATTGGTGAGCAGCGGTGCGGATTTGAGCTTGCTGTTTGTTTTACCATTGCAATCTTTTTATCAAATTGAAAGATCACATCAAGTACCTTTAGGTACATATAAATCAAAAGCTTAGCATATTTAAGTTCTACTGAATTTAGTAGTTGTAGATTAAAGGGATTAGCACACCCTGACTACAACTCACTAGCAAGGTACAGTAGGGAAACACTTAGTGTAGGTAGGTGCATCACTTACACCACACTAGAGTCATGTCTGACACAGGAAAGGCCTCAGGCTCTACTCCTGTGACAGTTGACCTTACCCAGGCAACTTCCAGTTATGACAAACTAACCCACAAAGACTTGGTTGCCTTGTGCATATCAAGAGGGTTAAAAAGGGGCAGAAGTCCCACCAGTCCTTCCCTGATAGCCATTCTAGAACAGGATGACTTAGATAAGGCAACTGCAGTTCCCTTAGGATCAGGAGATGGAGTACAACCCCCTGAGAATGAGATTCCCCCAGTAGAAGAAGAGGAGGAGGACTCAGAGGTAGAGGACCCTGAAGATCAGGATCAAGGGGTTAACCAGGTTGTAGTTGCCAGGCTTTGCCAGGCCAACTTAAACTTACTTGGGAATGGAGAGGGCCAGCACCTCCCCAGACCCTATAACATTCTCCCAGGCAACAGAAGAGTGAGATCTCCAGCAGGGGACTCTCATGTTTCTAGTGCCTCAAGAGAATCTCAGAGAGGAATGACTCCCTCTCAGAAAAAAGAGCATGAGGCAAGAATGAGGGCTGTCAAACTCCATATAGAGAGGGAGGAGGTAGCCCTGGCTCAAGCTAGACTTGCCTTGGCAAGAGAACAGAAAATGTGTGGCTTAGATGCCACTGGTGGCAGCAATATTCCTAAAGAGAAACCCAGGTCCTATGATAGTAGAAACCTGACAAAGATTGTGCCCCCCTACAAGGAAGGGGATGACATCCACAAATGGATAACTGCTCTTGAGAGAGCCTGCATGGTACAGCAGGTTCCTGAGGAACAGTGGGCAGCAATCTTATGGTACTCCTTTTCAGAGAAAGGGAGAGATAAGCTCCTCACTGTTAGACATGAGGATGCAAACAATTACAAAGTCCTGAGAAGTGTCCTAATAGATGGGTTTGGCTTAACCACTGAACAGTACAGGTTGAAGTTCAGAGACACCCAGAAGACACAGACACAGGACTGGACTGATTTTGTAGATTGTGCTACTAAGGCTCTGGAGGGTTTGCTAAATGGCAGCAAAGTACACGACTTCACAGGATTGTATAATTTGATTATGAGGGAGCAGATCCTAAGTAATTGTCAGAACCAGCTCTTACACCAGCACCTGGTGGACTCAGATTCGACCTCTCCCCAAGAATTGGGAAAGAGGGCAGATAAATGGGTCAGAACCAGGATTAGGCCTAAGAATCAGGACAGTAACCAGAAGAAGGAGTCTACCAAGCCTCAAGAAAAGGGTGAGGATAAAAGTAAGGAAAAGACTTCCCCAGGGCCCCAAAACTCCAAGAATGGGGGTGGGTCCCAAGACACTTCTTCAACTCACAGAAAGCCTTATTGTCATGTCTGTAAACAGGTTGGGCATTACAAAACAGACAACTGTTGTCCCAATAATGGCAATAAAGAAAATATACCTCCAAAGCCAGTTCCAACACCTCCTGTTACTGTCAGCAGTAATCCCCCAGGAAGTGGGAGCACATCCAGGAATCTGGGTGGGTTTACTTTTGGAGCACAGGTGGACCCTGGCCTATCCAGGTCCCCATCACCCAATAATCTTGTTTATGAGACTGGCATGGGGTTTGCCAACTTCTCTGATTGCCCAAATACTTTGAGCAAATATAGACAAGAACCCATCATCAATGGTTTGAAAGTTGAAGCCTTTAGAGACACAGGGGCTAGCATCACCATGGTGGCTGACTGTATAGTCCCCTCTAAGCAACTTTTACCAGGTGCCACATACCAGGTAACAAACATTGATGGAATCCAAACAAATCATCCCATGGCAGTAGTAAGTCACAGCTGGGGAGGTGTCACTGGCCCAAAGAGAGTGGCAGTGTCATCAAACTTGCCTGTAGACTGCCTACTTGGTAATGATTTGGAAATCTCAGCCTGGGCTGAGGTTGAACAGGAAACCCATTCTAGAATGGTGAATTCCAATGGAAAGGTTAGTGGGGCTGTAATGGCTACAGCCCCAATTCAAGATGTCCTTCCTGAAAAGGTTGGTAGGGCTGAGCAACTCTCGGCCCCATCTCTAGCAAAAGCACTTCCTGAACAGAATAGCAAAGCTGTTATGATAACAGCAGAAACCCAAACCGAGTACCCTCCTGAAAAGGTTGGTGGGGCTGTGATGGCCACAGCCCAAACCCAAACTGATATGTGTGTTCTGAAACCTGAAATGATGGATAACTCTACACAAACTGAGAGCACAGAGGAGGACGAGAAATGTCCCACTCACCAGACTTTAGGAAAGGATCAGCCTCCTCAGGGAACTGATCTTACCCCTGATGAAGGAACTGCCCCAGAGGTTGTTGGGCCTGGCCTGACAGAGCCTCTGATGTCAGTGGACCCTTCTCAGGTGGGACCCAATCTGGAGCAGGTAACCTGCCCCTCTCTACCTTGCCTTAGTCAGCCCAAGGCTGCAGAGGACAAGAAGGACAGTGAAACCCAGAGGGCCCCCTGTCAAATAAAGCACCCCCATCAACAGATTAGGGGCACCAAAACTAGTAGCCCTAGTGAGGTGAAAACTTTAAAAACTCCAGAGGGAGCCCCCTTAAAAGTAGTTAGGGACCTCCCACAGATGGATTCTGTTGGGCACAGCCAAACCTGGGACCCCAAGGGCCCAAACCTGAACTGTCCCTCCAGCAAGCCAAACAGAGGGACCCAGCCTCCAGCTTTAGGTAGCCAGAGGTTGACCCTAAGAGCACAGTGCAACTCAGTTGAAGAAAGAAAGGCCCATATGGTGGAAGATACTTGGAGGAAGCTGAGCCCTAAATTAGTGGAGCCTCACTTCAATACTCCATATCCGAACCAGCCTTTGACTTTGCATAAACACACCCAAGGTAGTGATTCCCTATGGTAGAGACCCTCTAATACCCCAAGGGTGAGGGACTGCTTAGTGGACCATGAGACAGGGGGTACCCATGCTAGTGCAGGTACTTCCTTATATGGCCACTCAGGCAATATAGGCTTACCTGGCCAAGGATAGCCTTATCTCCTTTCGTTTGGGGGGGGGGGTTATGTAGGAAGGTGGCTACCTGACTATGGTTACCCCAGATTTTTTGCCTTGTGTTTAGCTGGTTTTCGACTTAGTTGGCCTGGTTCCCTGCTAATCATGGCCCCAGACCATCTGCTCTCTCTGTAAAATGGATTCCATGTACCCTAGGTACATACCACAATTGGAAATGGACTCCTTGTCAGCCCCTGTACCATGCACTATAGGTGCTCAGGGCATAGGTGCCACCAAGGCCTACCAGTGGCTGCAGCATTTCTTTTGCCACCCCTGGCTGGTTCTTAAATTGACACAACTGGCTGATCACTCAGCTGGGGCAAGGTGGTGTAATCACCCCTTGCTTAGATATAGTATACCTATATCTAAACCTATATCTGGACACATATAAACCTGTGAGCCACTCCTACGGAAGGCCTCATCAATCCTGGAGGCAGAGTGCGTGGTTTAATGTGAGATGGAGCTCTAGCATGAGCTGAGCCTGTCTACGGCCGTCGGGAACAAATCCCTAAGCTGTGTCAGGATATTGCCATACCATATACTCTTAAGTGCATTATAATCCTTGCGGTTATATAGCAACTTTGGTTTGACTTTATCAAAACATGTCGTGTAAGGTGTCATACGATTTGGAATACTATCCCCTCGCCAGTTCTGGCGACGGGGATAGCATTCCACCCCTCTAGAGGGGTAAGACATGCTAGTTTACTTAAATGCGGTTAATTTCTAAAAGGGCCTCAGATCCACAAAATGGATGCTTCTGCCACAGACACAAGTCTAACCCTCTGAAGCTGACCGAAACTCAGCCCAAGGGGGCCTGGACAAAGGGTTTCCTGTCGCAGGGAGGTGTCACACCCCCCCAGACAGGAGATAGTGGATTGTAGCAGGGAGGTTTGAAAGAAACCAGACACTGCATGGGGAGCACAAGGCTGCCCCTTGCATAATCCGGCCAAACCGGTTCTGGGGCACTCCAGCCCCCGTCCCAGCGCGGCCAGGATCAAAGGAAGGGGGTGTATCCACCCACTTCCTGGGTCCCACCCATAGGAGGGGACCTAGCAGGTAATCCAGCCCCCTAGATTGGTATAAGAATGGGAGCAGTGCCAAAGCACTTCAGATTATCCTGATGAAACATAAGAAACGAAACTCTGGACCCTTCGACATCCTACTCAACGTAGAAGACTGAAGAATCTCCCTTGTGGTCAAGGAGTGACCACCCTGTGCAAACAGGCACCATCCAGCCCTCGACGTCTGCTTTGTGGCAGTTCCTGCCAGAACTCGAGCGACAGAGATCGACGAGATCAAGCTTGCCTGCCTTCTAACAGCCGGATCCACAGTCCCTGCAGAGCTGAGACCCGTGGAGGCGACCGGAAGCGTGGGGCACGCCATCTTGGAAAGACCACGAGACGCTGACCGTGCAGCCCACGAGTGACCCTCGAAGCTGTACAACGGGGTTTGAGAAGCCATAACCCTGAGCCACTCTTGCACCGATGTTCAGCCCTCCACACTCGACGAGTGCTGCGTGGGGCCCTTCTGCTTCTTTTGGCTCAACGCGTTGGTCCGGTCACTTGCCAGCTGGCTTGTGGCCCCTGTACCAACGAAACTTGAAATTCGACTTGCGATTCTGGTTGCTCCAGATTTGCACCAGCTCCCCTGAAACGGAGCCCCCACTCTGACCCTCCTGGTTTGAGTGAGAAGCAATCTCCCGGTTTCACGTGGATTGCTTTTGCCAAGTGTTGTTTGCTCCAATCTTGAAGCCGATAGCGCCGACGGCGAGAGCCTGTGTGGGACAGATCGTGACCCGCTCCTGGACGTCTTAGATGCCCCAGAGCCCACATGACAGCGGAGAGAAGCTCCTCAACAACCACCTGATTGCGCCCGACATTGCCTGGTTCCGTCCTGGTTCCACCCTGGTCACTGCTGAGTGACCCAGACTCTGTCCCCTCTGCTTTCAGGTACTTTTTGACTTGAGTCCACCCTTGGACTCCACCGGACACTTCTCCTTCACCCCGCCTGCAGCCCTTTCAGCTCCAAGCACCAAGAGCCTGCGTGACGAAACCCGACTCAACTTCGACCCTGTGCACCCACTTCCTGTGGGTGAGGTAACATTGCAACGCCGGTGTTCCCACACTGGTACACACCTCTAGGGTCTGTGTCTTAAGTTTTGTTCCTCTAGGTTCAGCGGAAGTATCCTTAAACTTTAACTTTGTAACTTTTACGCACCATTGGTTATTATTGATGCATGCGTGCACTTTCTGCACTGCACTCGAATCCCGCTGGCTTTTCCCGACTTCAGCATTGCTTGTCCCGACTGCTCCCAGCGATTTCCTAGGCCCTAGGCCTAACCACTGATCGAATGGTCTCTCTTATACCATTTTTTTAGTATTTGGTTTGAGTGGCCCCTTGGCCTCATCCAAAATTGTGCAACTTTGTATGTTATACTGTGCTTTTGATTTAACGCTTGTGCCCCTTTATTCATAAAGAATACTGGGGATTGTTTTTAGTAATAAATACATATATTTTTATAATATATACTTGTGTGGTGTCCTTTCATTTGATATTACAGGATTGTATGTGGTAAAACAGCTCGCTTAACACGACCTCTTAAGTTAAGCCTTTAAGGCTGCTTAGTCCATGCTACCCCTAGGATAGCTTGTCTAATAAGGTTGACTTACAACCAGACACCATAAGGGTTGTTTGGACTGATACAAGGTGGTTCCAGAATTGGAAACATCATATATCAGGCCAACTTCTTACACATGGGGGCTGGTTTCCTGTGTCTCCTACCTCTTCTCTTTAAGGCAGGTACCTGGGCCATACTTTCCAGCTCCAGGACCTCTTGAACACCCTTACTGGCTGCCATAGACCGAGTGGTTACACACACCCACTCTGGCAGACCCAACATCTCTAAATAAGCTTTCTTCTCCACCTTAGCCCAAGGGGAGCTTTCTAAATCATTGCTCAACAGACAATCAACAGGCATGGCTGGCCTCACAGCTACTTGAAGAGTACATGAGACCCCCTCCACTGAATTGGAACTTGAGCCACCTCACACTAGCTCTACGAGTTGTCCACGGCAACTACAGGGATGAGTGGATGGGCATAACCTGCTCTTGGGACACCAAACTGGCACTTAACAGCTGTCACACTAGCCCTGGTGTCTCTTAGAGCTTCCACCCTATGGCCAATAATGGTCACCCACTGCCTGTATTTTTTAGGGTTATCAGGCAGCTAGGTCTTAGGGACCATCTCAAAGTCTCCTAAACAGACAAGTGACAGTTCTGCAGGACCCCACCCACCTTGGGTAACCATCTCCTCCCTTCCCAGGGCTATACTTGCCATCTGACGGAATGGTGCACTGGGGGCACATACTGAACCTTTTGGGGACACTGGGGATCATACCAATGGTGTCCCACTTGCTTACACTGAAAGCATGTTGCGGGCCCCCCGTGAATAGGTTTACCTGTTGGGGCTCTGACTTTTTCTAAGGGGAAGGCTGGGAACCCTCCCTTTGTTCTTTTGGAAATTACTTTTGTAGTTCTGAAAATTCTGGACTCGAGAATTAAACTTCATCATAGCATGACGATTTTTATATCAAAAGACCGAGAATGGCTAGTACACTATGTACAAGCATTTTCGTCATATTCGAGTGACGATTTGACCTCGAAATCGTCATTTTCGTTCTGGACCCTTGGCTTCCATTTTGCGTACGGCAGCCATTTTGTGAGTTGCCCTTTACATAGGCTTATAATACAGCTAAATTCGATTCCAAAGGACACTTACACCTTAATTGACTTTCCTGTGACCTGTGCAAGCTGGAACCATTGCCCCAGGCCAAACCTGTTTGGTCAGTTCCTCTCCCAGTGGCCGAACAAGATAGCATCAAGGCACAACAGGCCATAAACCCTTTTCATCGCACACACACCCTGCCGAATCTTGCTCACACCTGTCCCTGCTCTTTTCTCTCTCACTTGCTTTATGATGGGGAGGTGCCCGTTTTTATTGAGGGTCCACCGGTATCTGATGGAAATGCTGGGCCTTGCCGGGTAATTTGTTGTGGGCTGGACAAACTAAAATGTGGGCTTGTCATCATGACTCTGCTTTTCCTTTGTAATGAAAATATGTGAATAGTATACTGTAAATCCAAGAATGTTTGCCTGAAGCTTAATATTTTGTATAAAAAGAGAAGCCTGGCTTTGTAAGATTGAGCAGTCTCCTGAGAATATACATCCCGTGCTGTTGTACTTCTAGGACGCCTGTTACCTTGGTTGCAGCCAATAAAATCGATCCTTGACTTCACCTAGAAGACTCTGAGTTTCTGTGGTCTGAATCAGGAAAGTACTCAAGGTCTTTGGGTGTGTTCCCTGACACCACTGGGTTACCGGTTCGGTACCGGTTCTGGAAAAGCCCAGTACCTCAGTTGGCGCCCAACATGGGGCGATACCAGAGGTACCGGTCCAGCCAGAGGTTCGTGAGGAGCTTCGTGTGAAAACTTCTGTAGGAAGGCCGCCACTTCATCGACCCCTGCATGTCGACGTGGTCCGAAAGTCTTTGCTGCGAGGTTCCCCGCTTCCCGACGGCTACAAAGGACTGCTGCCCTGGCTATCGCCCTGATTTGGACCCTTGAAGTTTGGTAGAGCGAAACGATAAGACGAGTCTTCTGGTGACGTCATCGATATCTCAGTTAAGTATAAGTGGAGCGTCTCCCAGTCCTTAGTTGGTTCTTAGTTTTGGGTATCCTTTGGGATCACTTTGTTTGGAACTTGCAAGTGCCAAAACCGAAGGACTCGTGTATTCACGAGAATATCGTAATCGATAATCCTTTGAAGTTTGAAGCTAGACTAGAGAGCGAAGATGCCTGGTCTTAGCAGACTTGAAATTTGTTTTGTCTTGGTTGTAGTAATAGGGACTCCCGATTGGAGGACTCGTGACCGGTTCCTCCAATTGGAACTCCAACTTATGAATTATATGTGAAACATGGAGTAGGCCCCATCACATATAATGAAGTGTGGATCAAATACACCAGAAAAGATGGTGTTTTAAAATGGCCCCAATATGGTAGCTTTGACACGGAAATCTTAGACAATCTCGAAGTTAAACTTTTCAAGAAGAAAGCCCGGCCGGCGATGTTTGACTCTTTCCGCCTATGGCGTAAGGAGGCCAAACAGAAAGAAATTAAATTAGCGAAGAAAAATAAGAGAGAAAGGGGTGTTTCGATAATGCAAGCTGCTATGCAGTTTAAAGATAATGAAGAGGAACAGATGAGTGAGCAGTTGCACAGGCAACGTAAAATGGTAATAGATAAATGCTATCCAGTTTTGCCGCCTCTTCAGCAAGATGCAGCAAAAGAGCTTGAAAAAGATCCGTTAATGGCGCATTTGTTAAGTTAGCCACCCCCCTATGCGCAAAATGCTACGGCACCTCCGCAACCTTTAGTTGCGCTACCTGTGATTGCATTGCCTCCTGCTCCTCCACAGCACCCACCAGCTGTTCTTCAGTTGGCTCCTGCTCCTCCGGTGCAGCCTCCTCAAGGGCCACCGACTTTGACATCTGCTCTGCCTTTACTTCCTACAACTTTGACTACTATATCAACTACCACTCCTGGTACTTCTCCTGACACTGCCTCTGCATCTGCCTCGTCTCACCCTGCCTTCCCTCTTGTCTTTTCATCGACTTCTCCTTCTGTTCGTCAGAGAGTGGCTAGTACTGTCGCTAATTTTTTGCATCCTCTCTTTGGTGCAACGAGTGTAACTCCTGACACAGAGCGCAAGCAGTTGCGTAGTCAACTGCCTGATTCTAGGGACAAGGAAACGTTGAATTAATTGGCACATAAATGGGTTGCTGACACGGAAAGATATGATTTAGAATGTGTTATGGATGTCTTCACCCAGTGGGAAGCATCAAAGCAGAGATACGTTTTTGAGAAAATGTGTGTTTTTCTGTGTGAAGATTTAGAGGAAAATGATTTGGACTCTAATCCGCCCGAGTTGAGCCATGTACGGTTTGAGTTTTCAAAAGGCTCAATTGTGGGTTCAGATGTTAGGAAAGCAGTTGCGACGTTGTTGTCGCTTAGGACTGAAGGTGTTTCTAAGTCGTTGTTTGAGTCTGATTCTTCTGGTAAAAAGAAGGGAAGACAATACCCCATGAGAGAAGTTCCCCACAATGGAGAGAGGGTGACGCAAATGCTTACCCACCTATTCTGCCACACTTTCAGCGTGTTTGGGTACATGTTCCTTGGAAGCGAGCTGAAGTTTTGGCCCTTAAACAGACATTGCCTGATCCCCGTAAAAATCCTGCAGGGTATTACAAAGAGTTGTCACAGACTGCTGGATCATGCATCATGAATTTAGCCGATATAGACATGTTGTTTGGGAATGTTGTTCCACAGCCTTTATGGGGAAAGATTCGCCATGCAGATCATGATCAGGAGTTGGGTGACTCATGGGCTAATATTGCTGCTGCAGATGCCCTACAAATTGGTGGTGCTAAACCTGAGCCTTTAGTAGCAGAATTCCCTGGTAGGATCATTGATTATATGAAAACGATAATGCCTGCGATGCGTGTAAACTGGGATAAATTGTCTGCGTGTAAGCAGAAGAAAGATGAAACGCTGTCAGATTTCTTCACCAGGTTTGAAGAAACGTTTGTCGACCACAGTGGTCAAGATATGAGCACAGAAGGTGGTCAGCGACTGTTCGTCGATAAATTTGTGCACAATCTGCTTCCAGAGTTGTGTAAAAAGTTAAAAGATTCAGAGTTCTTGGGCAGTTTCCTCTTTAGCACAGATATTGGCTACTGCACAGTACTACGAAAATCGAGACAAAGACGAGAAAGATAGAGCAGAAAAGAAAACTAAAGAGTTGAAAACTAAGGTTTTGTTACAGCAAGCATATCCACCACATGGTGGTGGTGGCCAGAATAATGGTGGTCAGAATAACTATCAGAGTAATTATCAGCAGCCTCAACAGTATGAGAGGAACTCGCAAAGAGTCGAGTATACTCAACCATGTGTCCCTGTAGGCCCCAATCAGTGTTCGTATTGCAAGGAAGAGGGTCATTTTAAGTATAGTTGCCCTACCTTGTTACAGCACGCGAATGGTGCTTCTGGTGTAAGAGGTCGAGGTGTTCAACAAGCTCCTAGAGGTAGAGGACGTGGAAATTTCCCCCAGAACACACAGTCTCTTCCACCTCAAAATTCTATGAATAGATTTGATCATCAGAATAACGCGTCTGGTAGGACGGCTCAGTACTATGCTGATGATCACTATGCAGAAGATGAGTATATGGAAGGTAATGATTGCTAGGACAGCCATAGACAAAGAGAGGGAGTTGTTTCAGTTCCAGTAGATCAGAGTGGACCATACGTTGAGCTGATTACATCAGGTGTGTCAGAGCCTTTTCTGTTGGATACTGGTGCTACAAAGAGTTCTATGATGCACTCCAAACTCCCTGGCGCACCTTTGTCTGGCGAAACGAATGTATCAGTAGGTTTTTCCGGCGTCCCAGTTAGAAATCCGATTTCTGACCCTTTGTCTCTTTCTGTTGGTCCTTGTGAATTCGAAGCACCCCTTATTCTGACAACAGGTTGTGGTGAAAACTTGTTGGGATTGGATCTGTTAAAAAGATTGTATGCGACTTTGTACTGTTCTCCTTCAGGAGTACAACTTACTTTAGGTAAGGAAGTGGTTTCTCCAATGTATTTGTCAAGGGATAAACTTCCAACAGAATTTTTGTTTCTGCCTGATATTCTTTGGGCTACTGGTCCTAATGATGTGGGCCTTTTGAAAATACCACCATATGTTGTAACATTGAAAGCCAATGTTAAAATGCCACGAATTCCCCAATACAAAATCTCTAGTGAAGGTGAAAAAGCTTTGATAGCGATCGTTTACGATCTTATTGAAAAAGATGTGATTGAAGAAACAAGAGGCAACGTTGGCAATAGCCCTGTTCTGCCTGTTTTGAAACGTACTGATCCTTCCCAGCCACCTGTTTACAGATTCGTGATTGATCTTAGAGAGGTGAATAAAATAGTTGTGCCACAATTCCCAGTTGTTCCTGACATTACTGCCCTATTGACTATGATTCCAGCTTCTGCAACCTGGTTTTCGGTGATTGACTTGAAGAACGCTTTCTTCAGCCTCCCGATTGCTGAGGAGAGCAGGGATATTTTTGGCTTCAGTTTAGGAGGACGAAGCTTCCGCTTTAAACGCGCTCCCCAGGGCTACTGTGAAAGTCCATCAATATATAGTCAAGCTCTAAAAACACAGCTTGATACGATTGTTTTACCTGATGGTGCTACTCTTGTACAGTACGTTGATGATTTACTTGTCGCTGCAGATACTGAGGAAATATGTAGAAAAGCCACGTTGTCTTTGTTGCGTCATCTATGTGATTTGCATCACAAGGTGTCACTTTCCAAATTGCAATATTGTCGACAAGAAGTGACCTACTTAGGTCATCTCTTATCGAAGGAGGGAAGGAAACTGACCCCAGAAAGAATTCAGGCAATAGCGAAATTGAGTGTGCCAAGAACACAGAGAGAAGTGCGTGCTTTCTTGGGCATTACATCATATTGCAGGCAATGGATACCAAATTTTTCGTTATTAGCCAAACCTTTGGTGGCATTAACGTGTAAAGATACATCCAATCCCGTTCCTTGGTCTGAAGAGTGTCAGAAAAGTTTTTCTGAATTGCGCACAGCATTATGTTCGGCTCCTGTGTTAGGTACCCCCAACTACAGTAAGCCCTTTACATTATATGTCCATGAGAAAGAAGGTTGTGCATTGTCAGTGTTGACACAGTTGTTTGGAGGCAAGCAGCGTCCATGTGCATATTTTTCATCGACTTTGGATCCGGCAGCTAAAGCATTGCCAAGTTGCTTAAGAGCAACAGCGGCAGCAGCTGTTTCTATTCGACAGTCTGCTGGCCTAGTGATGAATAATATGTTAGTCGTGATGATTCCACATGCAGTGGACACGTTGTTAAACAGAACCAAGACACAGCACTTAACTAGTGCTCGATTGTCAGGTTACGAGTTGACATTGTTAGCGAGTCATGTGCACATAAAAAGATGCAACACACTTAACCCAGCTAAGTTGTTGCCAATTGTAACAGAGTTAGATGACTCAGAACAGCATGATTGTTTTCTTAGAACACAAGAAGAAACGAAAGGGAGAATAGATCTTAGAGACACTCCTCTTGCAAAGTGTGATGGTACATTATGGGTGGATGGTTCATGCTTCAAGCTTCCGAATGGTGACACGACTGCAGCATATGCTGTCACGACTTTGCGTACAATTGTTGAAGCTGCACGTATTCCACATAACTCAGCTCAAGCAGCAGAATTGATTGCACTTACAAGAGCATGTGTGTTGTCAAAAGGAATGAAAGTGACTATCTATACCGACAGTCAGTATGCATTTGGAGTAGCTCACAGTTTTGGACGATTGTGGAAAGAACGTGGGTTCCTGACTTCGCATGGAGCTAAGATTCAGCATGGTCAGTTGGTGAATGAGCTTCTTGAATGACTGACCTTGCCTCTGCAAGTGGCGATTGTGAAATGTAGTGCTCACAAGAAGGTGACTGATGATGTTGGTCGTGGAAATGCATTTGCTGATGAAATCGCGAAAGAAACTGCAAGGAATGTGATGAGCCGAATGTATGTTGCAAGCCCTGCAAGATGGGTTGGTGATGTTGGAATGTGTGAAGACACGATAGAGAGTGTGAAGTCTATTCAAGCTGAGGCTACAGAGAAAGAGTTGAGCATGTGGAGAGAAAGTACGGGTAGAATGGATGCAAATGGTTGTTGGGTTGAATTGTCAGAGCATCAGAGATGGTTGCTACCCGATGCGTACGTGCTTGCAGTGGTTACAATGGCTCGTGGAATGGCTCATATCAGCGTGAAAGGGATTTGCAAGTTGTTGGTTCCAGTATGGCAAAATTCAGGAATTCCCAAGTGTGCAGAGAATGTCGTCAAGAATTGCATGGTGTGTCTGAAACACAATCCTGGTAGGGGAACCCCAACTCCAGCTGGCCATTTTACACCTCCTACGTATCCGTTTGAGGTTTTGCAGCTAGATTTCATCCACATGGAGAGGTGCAATACCTTAAAATACGTACTCGTTGTTGTTTGTGCCTTCTCAAGATGGGTAGAAGCATATCCCCTAAAGGACAATACTGCCTTGTCTACAGCGAAAGCCCTTGTGAAAGAGTTCTACCCTAGATTCGGAATGCCTAGAATGGTCTGGAGTGACAATGGAAGTGAATTTGTGGGTCAAGTGATGAAGAGAGTATGTGAAGGGCTAGGCATTCAGCAAAAGTTCCACGCTGCAAATCACCCCCAATCAGCTGGACTAGTAGAATGTTATAATGGCACGCTTAAGTTAAAATTGGCCAAAATTCAAGCGAGCACAGGTCTTAAATGGCCTGACGCTCTCCCTTTAGCACTCCTATCAACCAGAATGACTGTGCATTCGTGAGTGGGACTTAGTCCATTTGAGATAGTTTTCGGCCTCCCGGCCAACATATGGGGAGTGCCAAGGCCCACAAAGTTCAGTGAAATCGAACACCCTGTTTTGCTTGATTATTTGTACGAATTGACGGCTAAATTGCGTGTTTTACATCAACAGGTCCATGACACCCTGCCTCCGGTCTCTGAAACTCCAGGTCACCCCATCAAACCTGGATCCTGGGTTCTTGTGAAGAATTTCCAGCGAACCAAGAACGATCAGCCCAGGTGGCCCGGACCGCACCTCGTCCTTCTTTCCACAAGATCAGCTGTTCGAGTGGAGGGGAAGAAAAACTGGATCCACGGGATCCACTGCAAACGGATCCCTCTGCCTCTGCCGTATGACCAGTGGGTCCAGAAGGGTGTCGCCGACTCAGAGACTGAAACTGTGCCACGTTTTCTGCCTTTCAGTGATGCACGTGTAAAAGGAACACTTACTGAACAAGAGAGTGATAAAATTTTGCAACCAGCTGCATCACCGTCAATTCGATTGGATACTACAGAACCTGAACTCCTTTTCAAAGACCAAACAGTACCTGGGAGAAAACGTTATAATTTGAGGCCGAGACCTATGGACAAATAAATAAAATCTTCCTTTTTGCTATTTTTGAAAGTGCAGCTCTCCCATCTGAGAAACTTGCTTATTTTTGTTTTTTGAACCGCCATCCGGGTTCCGCTGCTAGGGCCGCGATTGCCCAAAGTCTTTGGGGTGCAGCTGACGACGTTAGGTCGACAGTTCTGGTTGGTCTAAGGGAGTTGCCCTGGACTGACAGAAGCATTACTTAGCAGAAACAACCTCCCATCGCGGGCAGCACTTTAGAGAGGATGGAGTTTTTCGAGATGGAGAGACCTGCCAAAAGAATGAACTTTAAAGCCAGGATATGTAAAATAATGACAAAGAAAAGCTTTTTGATATTGTGCATTTTCATGTTATTCAGTGTGATGATATTTTTAATAAGTTATGTTTTATTCTCTTTTCAAGTAACGTTTGCACCCACTACATCGCCTATACCTCCTCCTTCCACTGTTTCCTCACATTCTTTTCAACCCTTTCCTGAACACGAATCAGCTAGGAGATTAGAGTTTATTAATAACTCCTTTGTTCAGCTTTTGCACCAACACCAACTTGTAATGAACACGACTAACTGTTGGGTGTGTGGTATTATGCCTCACACAACGGATAAAGGTATCCCTTATCTGGTCCTGCCATTCAGTCACAATGGTTCTGTGTGGGCATACAGAACGATGTTCATCTATGCTTGTGAAGTCCACCCCCTACGTTCTGTAAAAGACAATCCTAAGAATAGTGCTCTAGTTAAGGGTATAGTCGACATGATTAAGGAAGATACTTCTTATGAAACTACCCCCGAAGATGAGACACTTGCCTATATAGGATGGAACGTGACCGGATATGGAACTACTCTGAGTGAGAAACAGCAAGCTAAGAGATCCTCCCCGATTTGGATTGTACCCCATCAGGGTCACCTGTCTGCTAGGTACTGGCAAGAATCCCAGAGCTCAGTTAGGGAAGAGTGTCTGTACTGAAACGTATGTTTTTGGGTTTCAGACTTCCCCTGCGTTTTTAGCTGCTAAGGGTACCTATTTCATCTGCCATGATAGAGCCTATACATGGTTGCCCCCTGACTTTTCGGGCTCATGTTTTGTTTCGTTCCTGTTGCCCCCCACCTACACAGCAGCGGCAGATTACCACAAGACAAGGATAGTTAGAGGTGTCTTGAGTAAAGAAGACACTGCAGGACAAGAATTTGGGGACTTTGTAAAGGGTTTTTTGCCGTTCTGGGGACCCATGGTTAACAGC
The DNA here is from genome assembly GCF_964261635.1 of Lissotriton helveticus. NCBI lineage: Eukaryota > Metazoa > Chordata > Amphibia > Caudata > Salamandridae > Lissotriton > Lissotriton helveticus. The sequence continues at coordinate 967,404,461 of NC_136069.1, read as the reverse complement.
AGAAACATAAGGCAATTGACAAGGGTGGTTGAGTCCACCGTAATTGAAACTGCTGGTGCCCTTAGTAACTTTACTGCTGAGCTCCAGTCGGATCGGATCGTCTTATGACCCTTCAGAACATTGTCGCATTAGATGTCATACTTGCAGACCGAGGTGGGGTATGTAGGTTGATCCAATCGAGTTGCTGTGTTTTCATTCCAGATAACGCTCCAACAGTGTACCAGGCCATCTCTAAACTGCATAAGATTGCCGAATCTATTCATGTGGATAAAGGAGATTGGTCGTTAATGGGATGGTTCTGGGAACTGATATCCGCCTGGGGATGGAAAATTCTGATGGTCATTGGGATGGCCTTAGCCATTATTTTCCTGTTCTGTCTGTGCGTGCAGTGTGCTCCTGCAATATGTGGCCTCTGTGCTACATCATATGTAAGGAAACCTGTATCAAGAGACGAGCTAAGTACTAGAATGATGTTACAGCAACATCTCAATGACTTTAGGAATATAGACCTGGACCCAGATTAGCATGAGATTAGGTTAAATTGCCTATGTAAGGGCAAAAGGAGGGTTTGTAGTTCAGAAAATTCTGGACTCGAGAATTAAACTTCATCATAGCATGACGATTTTTATATCAAAAGACCGAGAATGGCTAGTACACTATGTACAAGCATTTTCGTCATATTCAAGTGACGATTTCACCTCGAAATCGTCATTTTCGTTCTGAACCCTTGGCTTCCATTTTGCGTACGGCAGCCATTTTGTGAGTTGCCCTTTACATAGGCTTATAATACACCTAAATTCGATTCCAAAGGACACGTACACCTTAATTGACTTTCCTGTGACCTGTGCAAGCTGGAACCATTGCCCCAGGCCAAACATGTTTGGTCAGTTCCTCTCCCAGTGGCCAAACAAGATAGCATCAAGGCACAACAGGCCATAAACCCTTTTCATCGCACACACACCCTGCCGAATCTTGCTCACACCTGTCCCTGCTCTTTTCTCTCTCACTTGCTTTATGATGGGGAGGTGCCCGTTTTTATACGGGGTCCACCGGTATCTGATGGAAATGCTGGGCCTTGCCGGGTAATTTGTTGTGGGCTGGACAAACTAAAATGTGGGCTTGTCATCATGACTCTGCTTTTCCTTTGTAATGAAAATATCTGAATAGTATACTGTAAATCCAAGAATGTTTGCCTGAAGCTTAATATTTTGTATAAAAAGAGAAGCCAGGCTTTGGAAGATTGAGCAGTCTCCTGAGAATATACATCCCGTGCTGTTGTACTTCTAGGACGCCTGTTACCTTGGTTGCAGCCAATAAAATCGATCCTTGACTTCACCTAGAAGACTGAGTTTCTGTGGTCTGAATCAGGAAAGTACTCGAGGTCTTTGGGTGTGTTCCCTGACACCACTGGGTTACCGGTTCGGTACCGGTTCTGGAAAAACCCAGTACCTCACATTGGAGCCCTTTCTGGAACTCCCTCTGTTCACCCTTGTCCCCCCCACTGCTCTGCTGGGGACCCTGCCCACCTTTGGCGAAGTTTCCCACGTGACCCTTGTGGACCCGAGTGCTTACCCAGCCGTCTGCCTCCTCAGCAAGCTTCCTAGGGTTAGTTAAAACCTTGGCTGCGGCGCGAATTCCACAGCGGTGCTGGATATTCCAATCACGGGTGTGGCTTGGGCTGCCCCTGGCCGTCGTGCGCACATGCCCACCGCGACTCATGATGGCGGGGGGGCCATCATGAGCATAGATGGGGTTAACTTGCTATCAATAGGGTGCTAGCGTAGCTCTGGAAAACAATTAGCAGACATGCATACAAATCATAGAGCGCTTCAAAAGTATCCACCTTGCTACCCTTCACCCAACCATCCATAGCTCTGCAAAAGAAAGATACATATTCTACCCAAGTGGTGTCCTCCAGCTTCTTACAATTCCTGAACCTCTGTCTATAGAGGTATGGGGTCAAACCATACCTTATCATCAGGGCTTCCTTCATGTGGGCATAAGACATCCTATTCTCACTGGATAGGTCTAACAATGTATCCTTCCCTTCATTCACAAACCGGCCCCACAACCCCTCTCCCCAATCCTTGTCAGGGACCCGGTGGACCAACATTGCAATCTCAATACCTGCAAACCACTGACAAATATCTTCATGCTTATGGAAATCTTGATGACATCCTTAGGGATATATACCCTGCCTTCTGAAGGCACAGATGGTGCGCTGCCACCAGAGGGATTGATTTGTAAGCCCTTTGCTTTCAGCTCTAACTCCCTAACATTCTCTCATGTTCCAATCTCATTCTCTCTCTCTCCAAGGACAATCTTCTATTCTTTAGGTCCCTCTGACCCTCCATCTTGAGCTTGGCCATCTCCATTCTGTGCACCCTATTTCTCTCCCTGACTTCCAGCTCTCTGGGGGACAGGCCGTTGGAAGAGACGCTACTGTTAGGCGGGGACGGTCCCCATTTCCTAGCTGGAAACACTGGCCTATACAGCTGCCCATCTGCATCCCCAGCTGGCTCCACCGCCAGCTCAGGGGCATTTCTTGCTTCCACCCAGGCCATCAGCGCCTTTTGGTACTCATGCTTTTTGGGAATTCCTTGGGTAGCAACTTTAAGTTTTCTGCAGAGTTGCTTGAGCTGTTTCAAACTGAAGTTTTCCAAATTCTCTTCCTCAAAATCTAGATCCATAGATGCAACACATGCTGGTCTGCTCATGGCAGTCAGAATTTGCAGCTCCCAGAAAAAGTAACAAGATGGCACCTCGATGTGATGCGACAATCCGATGCGATGCGATAAGATGGCACCCTTGATGCGATGCGATGGCGTGCACGCCCGTCAGAACGGCGGCCATGCGGCGAACTCTGCAACTTTGGAGCCACCACAAGCCCTGCTACACACTTCTCCGGTGATGTGACGGCAACCCTCGGGTGGCAATATGCTTCTCCAGTGAGTCGTTGGTAACCAGTTGCGACGAAGGCATGATTCTCTGATGATGCAGCAGGAACCTCTGCAACGCCGAAACGCTTTTCCGGCGATGCAACGACTACAGCTACGACTGCAACACGCTTCTTCTTGTAGAGTCGTGCTTCCAGCTCCCAGCAACATGCAGGCTTCTACAGACAGAATTCACAGCAAGGAAATTCAGAGGGGAGCTGTTGGTGAAGTCGTTTGTCCCTGAGGCATGAGCAGGAGGCAAGTACAAGTTCAAGCCCTTGGAGAAATATTCTGCAAGATGATGAAAGTTCTTTTAAAGTTCCTTCTCCTTTATTTGGCAATGAAGACACCAATGCTTTCTTGGTTCTTCTCCTTGGCAGAGGTTGTCTTGTTGGTCCAGAAGTGATTTAAATTCCTGGGGTCTGGGCCCAAATATTTATACTAGCAAATCCTTCGTCCTCTGAAGGCAGAGGGTTCTGTACCTAGTTCAAACCAGTTCTGGGTGCATTCTGCCTGTGTACACCTTCTTCCTTTGTCTGTGTGGGCCAGGGTCCTCAGACACACCACAGGAGGTAGAGCCAGCATTGCGGAAGGCAGGCACAGCCCTAGTTAGACCCAGGTGCTACTCCTCCCACCACTCTACAGGCAGATAGGTCTTTTCAGCCCTGTGCTGACTCGCCCTGTCTTCTGGAGTCTCCCCAGCCTCTGTCACTCACAAACCAGACATATAATACACAAGCTAGCAGAGGCAGGCTGGATGGTTAGGTAAGAAAATACCTACTTTCTGAAAATGGTATTGTTAAATGCAGAATGTTAAAACCTACTTCACTAAAATATGTATTTTATCATTCTGAGTTCAGGCATACTATACTTGAATTTCCACCATGTTCCCTGGGTCAGTTAGGATTATAAGATGTTATAATCAAACTGCCCATTCTGGACTATGGGGACAGTAGCCTTGCGATAGTGAAAAACTAAATAGGCTGTAATTCACTATCAGGTGATGCCCCACACATCAGGGCACGTCCAATCTTGTACATTTAATGCACCCTGTCCTATGGCCTACCTTAGGGGTGTTTGATTTGTAGAAAAGTTAAGGTTTAGGGCCTAGCATGTGGGTGCTCTTGCCAAGTCGACATGGCAGTCACAGACTGCACACAGGCTCTTCAATGGCAGGCCTGAGACACAATTTACAAGCTGCTTCTGTGGGTGGCACTATCAGTGCCGCAAGCCCATCAGCAGCATTTGATTTACATGCCCTGGGCACACATGGTGCACTGTACTAGGGTCTGACAAGTAAATCATATAACCCAATCATGGAGTCACTAATCAATACATCAATTTAACATAGGGAGCACTTGCACTATGGCGCTGAATAGCAGAGGCACAATGCCCAAAGCATACAAACCAGCAAAGAGATCAAAAACAGAGGAGGCATTCAGTAAAAAAGGGAAGGGAGACTCACACCAACGGTACCAGGTCTAACACATGTCCCCTCCAGCTGAAATGTGGGAAGAACTACCCTTCCCCTTGGGAGTTCTATTCACTAAGGCAGAAAAATCTGGACAGGCCATCAGCATTGGTGTGTTCTGTATCACGGCGGTGTTCCACTGTAAAGTCCATCACCTGTAGGGAAATGGTGGACCACCTCAACAACTTTGGGTTCTCACCCCTCATCTGCATCAACCATCTGGGGTCTGTTGTCTGTCTGAACCCGGAAGTGAGTCCCAAACAGGTATGGTCTCAACTTATTCAGTGCCCAGAACACAGTAAATGCCTCATGCTCAATTGCACTCTAGCTCTGTTCCTGTGAAAGAAACCTCCTGCTGATGAAGGCTACAGGTTGGTCTAGACCCTCCTCAATAATCTGTGATAGAACAGCCCCCACACCATGCTCTGAAGCGTCTTTTTGGACAATTAATTCCTTTGAGAAGGCGGGCGCCTGAAGCATGGGTGCTTTGCACAAGGCAGACTTTCATGGGATGCTTCCTGAAAGTCAGCTCAGTCAAGAGTGCAATAATGTTTTCATACCCCTTGGCAAACCTCCTGTACCCTGTGAGTCCTAAAAAGGCTCTCACCTGTGTCTGGGTCTTAGGGGGTTCCCTTGCCAGGATGGTATTAATATTGGGTTGTGGGGCGCCACCTGGCCGCTCCCCACCGGGGCCCCAAGTACACCACAAAACCCTGCCCAATCTGTCACTTATTTGCCTTGATTGTGAGGTCTGCCTTTCGCAGTGCCATCAACACTTACGAGAGGTGGTGCAGATTGTAGGAGAGTAGGGTCTGCTTCCTATGGTTACCCCCACTTTTTGCTGTGATTCTCTTTTTCTTTTTTACTTTAGTATAGCTAATCAAGCCCACAGCCTAGCTGTTCTCTCTCTAAATTGATACCATGTACTTTAGGTACATACCAGGTTGGTTACTGGGTCACCCTTGTGAGCCCCTGTATAGTGTACCCTAGGTACCCAGGGCATAAATGCACCCTAGGCCTACCAGGGGCTGCAGCATGTATTGTGCCACCCCTGGTTAGCCTTCTAAACTGACACCACGGATCTGTTCTTACAGCCTGGGTAAGGTGGTGTAATCACCCCTTACTTAGATATGGTATACCTATATCTATATACATATAGACACATATACACCTATAAGCCCCTCCTAAGGCACCGGGAGGTAGAGTGCTTGGTTTTATGTGAGAGGGTGCCCTAGAATGAGCTGAGCCCCTCTGCAGCTTTTGGAACCGTCTCCTTATAGCTGTTCTATGATATAGCCATACCATATACTCTTAAGTGCATTATAATCCTCGCTGTTAATGCTAACTTTGGTTTTGCTTTATCAAAACATGTCGTGTAAGGTGTCAAACACTTTTGAATACTACCCCTCACCAGTCCTGGTGGCGGGGGTAGCATATTACCCTTATAGAGGGAGAAGAAATGTAGTTACTGGTAAACCCAGTTAAAGTTAAACAGAGCCCCAGCATCAAAAAATGGATGCTGCCACAGACACGAGTCTGCCCTCCTGCTGCTGGATGAAACTCCGTCAGGGGAGTCTTGGACAATAGGTTTCCTGTCCAGGGAGGTGCCAGCACCTCCCCAGACAGGCTTTAGTGTATTGGGGCAGGGAGGGTTGCATTCAGTGAATGCTTTTCAGACACTGCCTGGGGCACACAAGGTGCTCCATGCATATCCCAGTTCAAACCGGTTGCTGGGGCACTCAGCCCCAGCTCTGGTGTGAAACTGGACAAAGAGGAAGGGGTGTAACCACCCCCTCCCCAGGTCCACCCATAGGAGGGGTCATAGAGTTAGTCCATCCCCTATCTTTCCTATAAAGATAGAACCCCAGTCCCTAGGACTTTAGATTGCCCGGGACTAAACTCTGAAACATTTATCCTGGACCTTCGACATTCCATTTCGACTGGAAGACAGAAGACATCTCCCTTGTGGCCAAGGAGTGCCCACCCTGTTCAAACAGGCACCAACAGCAACTTTGCCAGTCTGCATTTTTGAAGCTCCCACCAGATCCTGAAGAATCTGCAAAACAGGACATGGACTTTCAGACATCTCTGCCCTGACCTTCGTTCACAGCAAAGCTGAGACTCGTGGCAGACATGAGAGACGTGGGACCAGAACTCCTGATATCCTGCATTTTGCTACCTACCTAAACCTACTTCCCGAGGTGTCCCGAGGTTTTGCATTGGTGTGCTTACAGCCCCTGCCTCGATCACCATTTGCACCAAAGCTCAGAGGCCCATACTCCACGAGTGTCCCGTGGGCCTCCTTTGTGCATTTCATCCTGACGTGTCTTTGTGGTTCCTGGCCCATTGACTAGTGAGCCCCCAGGAAGACCAATCTTGAATCAAACTGGCATTCCTGGTTGCACCTGGGTTGCTCCAGCTTCCCTGCAAAGGAGAAGCACCCCACATTTTTCTGGTCTGCAAAAAAGTAAATCTCGACATCCATCATGGGTTGCATTTGCCAAGGCTTGTTGGGTCAAATCCAGATACCAACACTGCAGTCAACTAGATCCTTTGTGGTACAGCTTGAATCCAGCTTCTGGTTGTCGTCGACGCCTCCTGGACCACGTGGCTGAAGAGACAAACTTCACCATTTCAGCTGAAATCACCCAACATTGGCTGGCAGCTTTCCATCGCCATCCTGGTCACTGGCAAGTGACCCAGACTCTGTCCCTTCTATTTTCAGGTTCTTCAGATCTTCGATCCACCCTTGGATCCACCTGAACACTTTACCTCTGGTCGCATGCAGCACTTCTTTGCAGCTCTCCGTTGGAAACGACGACGAAACCCGACACCAAAAGGTACCTATGCACCCGGCTTCCCTGGGTGAGGTAACACGAGTACTCCGGTGCTCCCATAGGTCTTGACTCTCGAAGTGTCCTAGTTTAAACGGGTTCCATTGTAGTCCATCCGGAAGTGTCCTTAAATTGTAAATTTGTAACTTGTTTGTTTTCCATAGAAAGTCAATTGTAACCAGCGGCTATGTTTAGACACTGCACGTGTCTCCCGTTGGCCTCCTACTTCCTAACCCTTGGTTGTTCCTAGAAGCCCCAGCGATTCCACAGGCCCTAGGCTTGCTTTCTATTCCAGACGTGGTTCTTATACCACTATTTTAGTATATGGTTTGTGAGGCCCCTAGGACATAACTTATACTGTGCAACTTATCGTATGCTAATTAAGTTCCTTGTATTGCACTTTTACCTCTGACCTCATAAAGAGTGCAGATGGGTTGGGTTTAGAATAAATACATATATATTTGATATATACCTTCTGTGATTTACTTTCATTTGGTACTCAATAGATTATCATTGGTAAAACAACTAGCTTAATTCGCTCTCTGAAGTCTTAGCCTGAAGACTGCTCGCCATTGAAACCCTATGATAGCTTTCTATAAGGTTGACTTTACAACCACCATCAATAAGGGTCGATTTGACTGGTGCAAGGTGTCTCACTAGAATAGTGGACATCATATACCATATCAACTTCTCACACAGATGTTCTTCCCAACTGGCTCTGAACACTGCAATGTCATCCAGGTAGGTGGCACTGAAATTCCCCAGTCCAGCCAACACCTAGTTGACCAACCTAAGAAACGTGGCAGGGGCATTCTTCATTCCAAAGGGCATAACCCGGAATTGGTAGTACCCATCTGGTGTTGAGAATGCTGACCACTCCTTGGCCCAATCAGTCAAGGCGAATTGTCAGTACCCAGACGTCAAAGCAAACGTACTGAGGTACTGAGCAGCCCGTATCCGATCAATGAGCTCATCAGCACTGGGAATGGGGTGTGCGTCAGTCCTGGTGACTGAATTGAGTCTTCGATAGTCCACACAGAACCGGAGTTTGGGTGTGGCACCAGGCGCGGCAGCCTTCAGAACCAAGACCACTGGGCTGGCTCAAGGGCTGTTAGAGGACTCAATCACTCATAAGGCAATCATCTTGGAGACCTCCTCCTTGATGTACGCTATCACCCTGTCAGTCACTATGTAAGCCTGGTGCTTCACAGGAGGGCACACCGTGGATACACCATTCAGTGACACCAGGAACCAGGGAGAACAAATCAGAGAATTGTCCCAACAGTTGGCGACAATCTTGCTGCTGTTCAGGGGTCAATGTGGCAGAGAGTCTGACACCATCCACTGACCGAGCTTGCTCTGTTGCAGACAGAAGGTCTCCTCCTCCATTCAATCCTCTGTCGCTAGGAACATGCCCACTGTAGGAGAGTATGATCTGCTTCTTATAGTTACCCCCACGTTTTTCTGATGCTTCACTGTTTTTGACTGAGATTGACTGGGATCCTGCTATCCAGAACCCCAGTCAAGATTATTTCTCCTCTAAATTGATTGCATGTACTTTAGGTACCTCTAGATTGGATTCTAGGGGACCCTTTTAAGTTCCTAGTATATGGTATACTATCTACCCAGGGCATAGGTATCCCAGAGGTCTCCCAGGGGCTGCAGCATGTATTATGCCACCCCTGAGAGACCATTCAAAATGACACCACATGTCTGCTACTTCAGCCTGTGTAAGGTGGCGCATGCACGCCGTAGTTAGATACAGGTTCACTATATCTATTCCCTATCACTGCACATATAAACCTCTGGCAGGCCTTATCAATCCTGAAAGCAGGGTGCAGGGTTTTATGTGAGAGGGTGCTCCTGCATGAGCAGAGCCCCTCAGCAGCCTTCAGAACGTATTTCCGGCATTGTTTGTTTGTGATGCAGACAGCCATATATATTTAAGTGCATTATAACCTTGAGGTAAATGCTAAATTTAAAACGGCTACTTGGAAACATGTCGTGTTTGGTGTAAAAACATTGGAATCATACCACCCCATCAGTAACTGGTGGGGGGTATGATTCCATCCTCCTAAAGGGACATATGCAACACACCGGCACACGCGGTACCAGCTTTCACGAACTGGGCATCACAAAATGGATGCGGCCAGCAACAAACAGGAGTCTGCCCCCCTGCTGCTGAGCCTAGCTCGAGCAGGGGAAGGCTTGACAATAGGATTCCTGTCACAGGAAGGCGTGACCACCTCCCAGACAGACTTTAGTGTATTGGAGCTGGCTGGGTGCACTCTGAGAGTGCTTTGAAATCAGCACTTGGGGCACATTTGGTGTCCCTGTGCATAGTCCAGCTCAAACCGGTTGCAGGAGCCATTTGCTCCTGCTCTGGTTTGAAACTGGACAAAGGACATGGGTCTTGCCACTCCTCTGTCCTGACCCTCCCATAGGTGGGTCCCCAGAGTTTGTCCCACCCCTTCCTTGTGTATAAAGTAGGAACCCCAAACTACAGGACTTTAGATTTTACGTGGACTAAACTCTGCTACAGAAACCAAGTACTTCGACGATCTACACTACCCTGCATGACTGATGAATCTCCCTTGGAGTAAAGGCAGGCACCTTAAACCATGGGTACTCACAAAATTTATCTGGGGGCAAAATTTACAGTGTGGATTGTGTCGGAGGGCCGCACCAGTGGGGGTGGGGTCAGTGGGGGAGGAGGCAGTACTAGAGCAACAAAAAAAACTGTGACCATGAGGTTGATCACAGGTCCTTGCAGCGGACACCTTCGTCCACTGAGCCACCAGACTTAGCATACACACATCTCTCATTCTCTCTATTTTACTCTCTATCTCTCTCTATCTGTCTCCTTCCCTCTTTCTAGCTCTCTCTCTCCCTCTCTCTGCCTCCCTCCCTCTCTCGCTGTCTCCCTCTGTCTCACTCACTCTGACTGTCTCACTTCCTCTCTGTCTCCCTCTGTCTGTCTCTCTCTCTCCCTGTCTCCCTCTCTCCCTCCTTCTGTCTCCCTCCTATGTCTCCCTCCCTCTGTCTCCCTCCCTCTGTCTCCCTCCCTCTGTCTCCGTCCCTCTGTCTCTGTCCCACTGTCTCTGTCCCTCTGTGTCTGTCCTTCTCCCTCTCTCTGTCTCTCCCTTCCTCTGTCTCCCCCTGACTCCCTCTGTCTCCCTTCCTCTGTCTCCCTCTCTCTGTCTCCCTCGCTCTGTCTCCCCCTCCCTTCCCCTGTCTCCCCCTGACTCCCTCTGTCTCTCTTCGTCTGTCTCCCTTCGTCTGTCTCCCTCTGTCTCCCTCTCCCTTCCTCTGTCTCCCCTCCTTTCCTCTGTCTCCCTCCCTCTGTCTCCCTCTCTGTCTCCCTCTCTCTGTCTCCCTCTCTCTGTCTCCCTCTCTCTGTTTCCCTCTCTGACTCACTCTCTGTCTCCCTCTCTCTGTCTCAATCTCTCTATCTCCCTATGTCTGTCTTCCTCTGTCTCCCTCCCTCTGTCTCCCTCCCTCTGTCTCCCTCTCTCTGTCTCCCTCTCTCTGTCTCCCTCTTTCTGTCCCCCCCTCCCTTCCTCTGTCTCCTCCTCGCTTCCTCTGTCTCCCACTGTCTCCCTCTCTCTGTCTCCGTCTCCCTCTCTCTGTCTCCCTCTCTCTGTCTCCCTCTCTCTGTCTCCCTCTCTCTGTCTCCCTCGTTCTGTCTCCCTCCTCCCTCTATCTGTCCTGCTCCACCCTCTCTCTGTCTCCTTCCCTCCCTCCCCTCTCTCTCTGTCTCCCTCCCTCCCTCTGTCTCTCTCTCCCTCCATCTGTTTGTCTACTTCCCTCTGTCTCCATCTGTCTGTCCCCCTCGCTCTGTCTGTCACCCTCTGTCTCCCTCTGTCTGTTACCCTCTGTCTCCCTCCTCCCTCCACCCTCTCTCTGTCTCCCTCCCTTTCCATCCCTCCCCCTCCCTCTGTCTTCCCCCCTATCCCTCTGTCTCCCTCCCTCCCTCTCCCTCCCTCCATCTCCCTCCCTCCCTCCCTCTCCCTCTGTCTCCGTCCCTCTACCTCCTCCTGTCACCCTCTTCCTCTTAGCCTGCCTGTGTGTCAGCCTGGGCTGAGACAGCTTCCCGGGCACACACAGCCGCACCCAAGCCCTTCACAGATCATTAAAAAGACCATTTGCATGTTAATGAGGCTTTGTTGTATTTCACCTCTTCTTAGGGCCCTGCAGCTCCACTCTGACTGTCACTGGAATCACCTAGGGGCCAGCCTCCACAGAGCAGCAGAGTCTCATAGAATCGCGCTGCAGCAACCAGCAGTGTTCGAAGACACTATTCATTCTTTTTTTTTTTTAAATACACAGGTACAATGTCTGCAAGGCCCGCGGGCCGCCAAGGAAGGCTTGCCGGGCCGCTGGTGGTCCGCGGGCCATACAATGAGTACCAGTGCCTTAAACGCATCTGATCGGTTTGCATCTCCCCAGCTCCTGAGTACTTTGAAGATTTCTGCTACACAGGAGGTAGGTTCCCGAGGTTTCTGAGGTTGACCTGCTCTCTCAGCAATTCTGAGACCAGTATCCCTCGTGGGGACCGTTCAACCTGAACCCCTGTGCACGTGTACGTTTGCAGCAGCATATGCTTTTCGGTGATGCCTGAGGCTGTGCTTTGGGCTACTTGTAGTCTTGACCACGAGCAGTAATTCCACTGAAGATTTCTGGCATACACTCCACGAGTGTTCCATGGGCTAGTATTTTGTGATTCAGCTTGAGGTCCCTTTGTGATCCACGGTCTGTTGGCCTGTGGGTCCCTGTGAAGGTAACTTTAAATTTCAGTGGGATTTCCAGGTTGCTCCAGATGTGCTCTGACTCTCCATTGCTTGGAGAGTCCCCAGGACCTTGCTGGTCCTCAGCAAAGCTTATTTCCTCTGCCTGCATGGGTTGCAGTTGCCAAGGCTTGTTGGTTTTCAATACGGACACTGACCCCCCAGCAAGCGACATCCTTCATGGGACAGCTCACCTCCAGACTTTGGTCATCATCAATGTCTCCTGGTCCCCGTGGCTGCAGAGTTAAGCATCAAGTCATCTCACCTGAAGCACTCAACATCAGTGGATAATCGCCTATCGTGCCCCTGGTCACCCTGAAGTGACCCAGACTCTCCCCTCTGCTATCAGGTTCTTCTCAACTCGAAACCATGCTTGAATTTTACTTTACACTTTTCATCTACCCGGCAGCAGCTCTTTTCTGTATCACGCCATCGAAAACAGCAAAAGTTTCCGACATCACTTGACACCTATGCATCAGGCTCCCCGTGGGATAGGTAACACGGGTACTCCAGGACTCACAAGGGTGCTGGCCTTAGAAACATCTGTGTTTGAAAGGGTTTGCTCAAAGTCCTCTCCGAAGTGTCCTTAATCTTTAAAATTCCAAATGCGACTTTCCCATAGAGTTGTACGGAGCTGTGTTCTCACACTGCACCCATCCTCCGTGGGTCCCCTGTATCACTACTTTGGGTGGTTTCTTGGGGTCCCGGCAATTCTACGTTCTCTAGGCATGGTGTCTAGTCAAGTTGTGGTTGTTATACCACTTTCTTAGTATATGGTTTGGTCTCCCCCTGGAGCCCACTGTGCATTGTGCTATTTACTGTTGTTCTAGTGATTTAAGATGGTGTGCTTTGTGCTCTAATCTCATAAAGAGGTTATTAGAGAGTGTTTAGTCATAAATATATATATTTTGTATATCTCTTGTGTGATTCTCCTTTCATTTGGTCATTCAGGAGGTTCTGATCTGGCAAAACAAGCTGCTTTACATTCCTTCGAGACTTAGCCTGAAGGCTGCTCTCTATAGCTACCACTAGGATAGCTTTCAATAAAAGTTGTCTTTAACCTAATCATCAATATGGGTTCTTTGGATTGGTACAAGGTACCCGCTTTAATTAGTGGTCAGCATATACCAGGCCAACTTCTCACACCCACCTCGGATCTTTCTAAGTGGGGCTTTGGGCGGTTAACATGCAGGACCTGCAAAGGGTTCATAGGATGTGGTAGCAAGCCTCAGCCTGGCCTACTAGTGCAAGGGATTCACCCTTCTCTACACAGAGTCCTCAGACCAATAAGTTGGCACAGAAACTGGAATAGAAAAGACAGAGTTTATTAAACCCATGAGGTGGAACTACATTCACACAACACACTTCGGTAGTGTATGAGGTAGCACACTGACTAGAAGGAGCTTGGTTCTTTTATACCCAGACAGGGGCTGAAATTAAGGCGGTACAAGGTACAGAGTGTTGGTTTCAAAAACATATAAGGTCATTGTAGGAAGGTGGCTACCTGACTATGGTTACCCCAGATTTTTTGCCTTGTGTTTAGCTGGTTTTTGACTTAGTTGGCCTGGTTCCCTGCTAATCAGGGCCCCAGGCTATCTGCTCTCTCTGTAAAATAGACTCCATGTACCCTAGGTACATACCACAATTAGAAATTGACTCCTTGTCAGCCCCTGTACCATGCACTATAGGTGCCCAGGGCATAGGTGCCACCAAGGCCTACCAGGGGCTGCAGCATATCTTTTGCCACCCCTGGCTGGTTCTTAAATTGACACAACTGGCTGATCACTCAGCTGGGGCAAGGTGGTGTAATCACCCCTTGCTTAGATATAGTATACCTATATCTAAACCTATATCTGGACACATATAAACCTGTGAGCCACTCCTATGGAAGGCCTCATCAATCCTGGTGGCAGAGTGCGTGGTTTAATGTGAGATGGAGCTCTAGCATGAGCTGAGCCTACCTGCAGCCGTCGGGAACAAATCCCTAAGCTGTTTCAGGATAATGCCATACCATATACTCTTAAGTGCATTATAATCCTCGCGGTTATATAGCAACTTTGGTTTGGCTTTATCAAAACATGTCGTGTAAGGTGTCATACGATTTAGAATACTATCCCCTCGCCAGTTCTGGCGACAGGGATAGCATTCCACCCCTCTAGAGGGGTAAGACATGTTACTTTACTTAAATGCGGTTAATTTCTAAAAAGGCCTCAGATCCACAAAATGGATGCTTCTGCCACAGACACAAGTCTGACCCCCTGAAGCTGACCGAAACTCAGCCAAAGGGGCCTGGACAAAGGGTTTTTCTGTCACAGGGAGGTGTCACACCCCCCAGACAGGAGATAGTGGATTGTAGCAGGGAGGTTTGAAAGAAACCAGACACTGCCTGGGGAGCACAAGGCTGCCCCTTGCATAATCCGGTCAAACCGGTTCTGGGGCACACCAGCCCCAGTCCCAGCGCGGCCTGGATCAAAGGAAAGGGGTGTATCCACCCCCTTCCTGGGTCCCACCCATAGGAGGGGACCTAGCAGGTAATCCAGCCCCCTAGATTGGTATAAGAATGGGAGCAGTGCCAAAGCACTTCAGATTATCCTGATGAAACCTAAGAAACAAAACTCTGGACCCTTCGACATCCTACTCAACGTAGAAGACTGAAGAATCTTCCTTGTAGTCAAGGAGTGACCACCCTGTGCAAACAGGAACCATCCAGCCCTCGACGTCTGCTTTGTTGCAGTTCCCGCTGGAACTCGAGCGACAGAGATCGACGAGATCAAGCTTGCCTGCCTTCTAACAGCCCGATCCACAGTCCCTGCAGAGCTGAGACCCGTGGAGGCGACCGGAAGCGTGGGGCACGCCATCTTGGAAAGACCACAAGACGCTGACTGTGCAGCCCACGAGTGACCCTCGAAGCTGTACAATGGGGTTTGAGAAGCCCCAACCTCGAGCCACTCTTGCACCGAAGTTCAACCCTCCACACTCGACGAGTGCTGCGTGGGGCCCTTCTGCTTCTTTTGGCTCAACGCGTTGGTCCGGTCACTTGCCAGCTGGCTTGTGGCCCCTGTACCGACGAAACTTGAAATTCGACTTGGGATTCTGGTTGCTCCAGATTTGCACCAGCTCCCCTGAAAAGGAGCCCCCACTCTGACCCTCCTGGTTCGAGTGAGAAGAAATCTCCCGGTTTCGCGTGGATTGCTTTTGCCAAGTGTTGTTTGCTCCAATCTTGAAGCCGACAGCGCCGACGGCGAGAGCCTGCGTGGGACAGATCTTGACCCTCTCCTGGACGTGTTAGATGCCCCAGAACCCACGTGACAGCGGAGAGAAGCTCCTCGACAACCACCTGATTGCGCCCGACATTGCCTGGTTCCGTCCTGGTTCCCCTCTGCTTTCAGGTACTTTTCAACTTGAGTCCATCCTTGGACTCCACCGGACACTTCTCCTTCACCCCGCCTGCAGCCCTCTCAGCTCCAAGCACCAAGAGCCTGCGTGATGAAACCCGACTCAACTTCGACCCTGTGCACCCACTTCCTGTGGGTGAGGTAACATTGCAACGCCGGTGTTCCCACACTGGTACACACCTCTAGGGTCTGTGTCTTAAGTTTTGTTCCTCTAGGTTCAGCGGAAGTGTCCTTAAACTTTAACTTTGTAACTTTTACGCACCATTGGTTAACATTGATGCATGCGTGCACTTTCTGCACTGCACCCGAATCCCGCAGGCTTTTCCCGACTTCAGCATTGCTTGTCCCGACTGCTCCCAGCGATTCCCTAGGCCCTAGGCCTAACCACTGATCGAATGGTCTCTCTTATACCATTTTTTTAGTATATGGTTTGAGTGGCCCCTTGGCCTCATCCAAAATTGTGCAACTTTGTATGTTATACTGTGCTTTTGATTTAACGCTTGTGCCCCTTTATTCATAAAGAATACTGGGGATTGTTTTTAGTAATAAATACATATATTTTTATAATATATACTTGTGTGGTGTCCTTTCATTTGATATTACAGGATTGTATGTGGTAAAACAGCTCGCTTAACACGACCTCTTAAGTTAAGCCTTTAAGGCTGCTTAGTCCATGCTACCCCTAGGATAGCTTGTCTAATAAGATTGACTTACAACCAGACACCATAAGGGTTGTTTGGACTAATACAAGGTGGTTCCAGAATTGGAAACATCATATATCAGGCCAACTTCTCACATTGGTGAGCAGCGGTGCGGATTTGAGCTTGCTGTTTGTTTTACCATTGCAATCTTTTTATCAAATTGAAAGATCACATCAAGTACCTTTAGGTACATATAAATCAAAAGCTTAGCATATTTAAGTTCTACTGAATTTAGTAGTTGTAGATTAAAGGGATTAGCACACCCTGACTACAACTCACTAGCAAGGTACAGTAGGGAAACACTTAGTGTAGGTAGGTGCATCACTTACACCACACTAGAGTCATGTCTGACACAGGAAAGGCCTCAGGCTCTACTCCTGTGACAGTTGACCTTACCCAGGCAACTTCCAGTTATGACAAACTAACCCACAAAGACTTGGTTGCCTTGTGCATATCAAGAGGGTTAAAAAGGGGCAGAAGTCCCACCAGTCCTTCCCTGATAGCCATTCTAGAACAGGATGACTTAGATAAGGCAACTGCAGTTCCCTTAGGATCAGGAGATGGAGTACAACCCCCTGAGAATGAGATTCCCCCAGTAGAAGAAGAGGAGGAGGACTCAGAGGTAGAGGACCCTGAAGATCAGGATCAAGGGGTTAACCAGGTTGTAGTTGCCAGGCTTTGCCAGGCCAACTTAAACCTACTTGGGAATGGAGAGGGCCAGCACCTCCCCAGACCCTATAACATTCTCCCAGGCAACAGAAGAGTGAGATCTCCAGCAGGGGACTCTCATGTTTCTAGTGCCTCAAGAGAATCTCAGAGAGGAATGACTCCCTCTCAGAAAAAAGAGCATGAGGCAAGAATGAGGCTGTCAAACTCCAGATAGAGAGGGAGGAGGTAGCCCTGGCTCAAGCTAGACTTGCCTTGGCAAGAGAACAGAAAATGTGTGGCTTAGATGCCACTGGTGGCAGCAATATTCCTAAAGAGAAACCCAGGTCCTATGATAGTAGAAACCTGACAAAGATTGTGCCCCCCTACAAGGAAGGGGATGACATCCACAAATGGACAACTGCTCTTGAGAGAGCCTGCATGGTACAGCAGGTTCCTGAGGAACAGTGGGCAGCAATCTTATGGTACTCCTTTTCAGAGAAAGGGAGAGATAAGCTCCTCACTGTTAGACATGAGGATGCAAACAATTACAAAGTCCTGAGAAGTATCCTAATAGATGGGTTTGGCTTAACCACTGAACAGTACAGGTTGAAGTTCAGAGACCTCCAGAAGACACAGACACAGGACTGGACTGATTTTGTAGATTGTGCTACTAAGGCTCTGGAGGGTTTGCTAAATGGCAGCAAAGTACATGACTTCACAGGATTGTATAATGTGATTATGAGGGAGTAGATCCTAAGTAATTGACAGAACCAGCTCTTACACCAGCACCTGGTGGACTCAGATTTGACCTCTCCCCAAGAATTGGGAAAGAGGGCAGATAAATGGGTCAGAACCAGGATTAGGCCTAAGAATCAGGACAGTAACCAGACGAAGTAGTCTACCAAGCCTCAAGAAAAGGGTGAGGATAAAAGTAAGGAAAAGACTTCCCCAGGGCCCCAAAATTCCAAGAATGGGGGTGGGTCCCAAGACACTTCTTCAACTCAGAGAAAGCCTTATTGTCATGTCTGTAAACAGGTTGGGCATTACAAAACAGACAACTGTTGTCCCAATAATGGCAATAAAGAAAATATACCTCCAAAGCCAGTTCCAACACCTCCTGTTACTGTCAACAGTAATCCCCCAGGAAGTGGGAGCACATCCAGGAATCTGGGTGGGTTTACTTTTGGAGCACAGGTGGACCCTGGCCTATCCAGGTCCCCATCACCCAATAATCTTGTTTATGAGACTGGCATGGGGTTTGCCAACTTCTCTGATTGCCCAAATACTTTGAGCAAATATAGACAAGAACCCATCATCAATGGTTTGAAAGTTGAAGCCTTTAGAGACACAGGGGCTAGCATCACCATGGTGGCTGACTGTATAGTCCCCTCTAAGCAACTTTTACCAGGTGCCACATACCAGGTAACAAACATTGATGGAATCCAAACAAATCATCCCATGGCAGTAGTAAGTCTCAGCTGGGGAGGTGTCACTGGCCCAAAGAGAGTGGCAGTGTCATCAAACTTGCCTGTGGACTGCCTACTTGGTAATGATTTGGAAATCTCAGCCTGGGCTGAGGTTGAACAGGAAACCCATTCTAGAATGGTGAATTCCAATGGAAAGGTTAGTGGGGCTGTAATGGCTACAGCCCCAATTCAAGATGTCCTTCCTGAAAAGGTTGGTAGGGCTGAGCAACTCTCTGCCCCATCTCTAGCAAAAGCTCTTCCTGAACAGAATAGCAAAGCTGTTATGATAACAGCAGAAACCCAAACTGAGTCCCCTCCTGAAAAGGTTGGTGGGCCTGTGATGGCAACAGCCCAAACTCAAACTGATATGTGTG
Source organism: Lissotriton helveticus (assembly GCF_964261635.1). NCBI lineage: Eukaryota > Metazoa > Chordata > Amphibia > Caudata > Salamandridae > Lissotriton > Lissotriton helveticus. The sequence continues at coordinate 967,385,849 of NC_136069.1, read as the reverse complement.
TTGTGAAACCTGAAATGATGGATAACTCCACACAAACTGAGAGCACAGAGGAGGACGAGAAATGTCCCCCTCACCAGACTTTAGGAAAGGATCAGCCTCCTCAGGGAACTGATCTTACCCCTGATGAAGGAACTGCCCCAGAGGTTGTTGGGCCTGGCCTGACAGAGCCTCTGATGTCAGTGGACCCTTCTCAGGTGGGACCCAGTCTGGAGCAGTTAACCTGCCCCTCTCTACCTTGCCTTAGTCAGCCCAAGGCTGCAGAGGACAAGAAGGACAGTGAGACCCAGAGGGCCCCCTGTCAAATAAAGCACCCCCATCAACAGATTAGGGGCACCAAAACTAGTAGCCCTAGTGAGGTGAAAACTTTAAAAACTCCTGAGGGAGCCCCCTTAAAAGTAGTTAGGGACCTCCCACAGATGGATTCTGTTGGGCACAGCCAAACCTGGGAGCCAAAGGGCCCCAACCAGAACTGTCCCTCCAGCAAGCCAAACAGAGGGACCCAGCCTCCAGCTTTAGGTAGCCAGAGGTTGACCCTAAGAGCACAGTGCAACTCAGTTGAAGAAAGGAAGGCACACATGGTGGAAGATACTTGGAGGAAGCTGAGCCCTAAATTAGTGGAGCCTCACTTCAATACTCCATATCCAAACCAGCCTTTGACTTTGCATAAACACACCCAAGGTAGTGATTCCCTATGGTGGAGACCCTCTAATACCCCAAGGGTGAGGGACTGCTTAGTGGACCATGAGACAGGGGGTACCCATGCTAGTGCAGGTACTTCCTTATATGGCCACTCAGGCAATATAGGCTTACCTGGCCAAGGATAGCCTTATCTCCTTTCGTTTGGGGGGGTTATGTAGGAAGGTGGCTACCTGACTATGGTTACCCCAGATTTTTTGCCTTGTGTTTAGCTGGTTTTCGACTTAGGTTGCCTGGTTCCCTGCTAATCAGGGCCCCAGACCATCTGCTCTCTCTGTAAAATGGATTCCATGTACCCTAGGTACATACCACAATTGGAAATGGACTCCTTGTCAGCCCCTGTACCATGCACTATAGGTGCTCAGGGCATAGATGCCACCAAGGCCTACCAGGGGCTGCAGCATATCTTTTGCCACCCCTGGCTGGTTCTTAAATTGACACAACTGGCTGATCACTCAGCTGGGGAAAGGTGGTATAATCACCGCTTGCTTATATATAGTATACCTATATCTAAACCTATATCTGGACACATATAAACCTGTGAGCCACTCCTATGGAAGGCCTCATCAATCCTGGAGGCAGAGTGCGTGGTTTAATGTGAGATGGAGCTCTAGCATGAGCTGAGCCTGTCTACGGCCGTCAGGAACAAATCCCTAAGCTGTTTCAGGATAATGCCATGCCATATACTCTTAAGTGCATTATAATCCTCGCGGTTATATAGCAACTTTGGTTTGGCTTTATCAAAACATGTCGTGTAAGGTGTCATACGATTTGGAATACTATCACCTCGCCAGTTGTGGCGATGGGGATAGCATTCCACCCCTCTAGAGGGGTAAGACATGCTACTTTACTTAAATGCGGTTAATTTCTAAAAGGGCCTCAGATCCACAAAATGGATGCTTCTGCCACAGACACAAGTCTGACCCCCTGAAGCTGACCGAAACTCAGACCAAGGGGGCCTGGACAAAGGGTTTCCTGTCGCAGGGAGGTGTCACACCCCCCCAGACAGGAGATAGTGGATTGTAGCAGGGAGGTTTGAAAGAAACCAGACACTGCATGGGGAGCACAAGGCTGCCCCTTGCATAATCCGGCCAAACCGGTTCTGGGGCACTCCAGCCCCCGTCACAGCGCGGCCAGGATCAAAGGAAGGGGGTGTATCCACCCACTTCCTGGGTCCCACCCATAGGAGGGGACCTACCAGGTCATCCAGCCCCCTAGATTGGTATAAGAATGGGAGCAGTGCCAAAGCACTTCAGATTATCCTGATGAAACATAAGAAATGAAACTCTGGACCCTTCGACATCCTATTCAATGTAGAAGACTGAAGAATCTCCCTTGTGGTCAAGGAGTGACCACCCTGTGCAAACAGGCACCATCCAGCCCTCGACGTCTGCTTTGTGGCAGTTCCCGCCGGAACTCGAGTGACAGAGATCGACGAGATCAAGCTTGCCTGCCTTCTAACAGCCCGATCCACAGTCCCTGCAGAGCTGAAACCCGTGGAGGGGACCGGAAGCGTGAGGCATGCCATCTTAGAAAGACCACGAGACGCTGACCGTGAAGCCCACGAGTGACCCTCGAAGCTGCACAACAAGGTTTGAGAAGCCCCAACCCTGAGCCACTCTTGCACCGAAGTTCAGCCCTCCACACTCGACGAGTGCTGCGTGGGTCCCTTCTGCTTCTTTTGGCTCAACGCGTTGGTCCGGTCACTTGCCAGCTGGCTTGTGGCCCCTGTACCGACGAAACTTGAAATTCGACTTGTGATTCTGGTTGCTCCAGATTTGCTCCAGCTCCCCTGAAAAGGAGCCCCCACTCTGACCCTCCTGGTTTGAGTGAGAAGCAATCTCCCGGTTTCGCGTGGATTGCTTTTGCCAAGTGTTGTTTGCTCCAATCTTGAAGCAGACAGCGCCAACGGCGAGAGACTGCGTGGGACAGATCGTGACCCGCTCCTGGACATCTTAGATGCCTCAGAGCCCACGTGACAGCAGAGAGAAGCTCCTCAACAACCACCTGATTGCGCCCGACATTGCCTGGTTCCATCCTGGTTCCACCCTGGTCACTGCTGAGTGACCCAGACTCTGTCCCCTCTGCTTTCAGGTACTTTTTGACTTGAGTCCTCCCTCGGACTCCACCAGACACTTCTCCTTCACCCCGCCTGCAGCCCTTTCAGCTCCAAGCACCAAGAGCCTGCGTGACGAAACCCGACTCAACTTCGACCCTGTGCACCCACTTCCTGTGGGTGAGGTAACATTGCAACGCCGGTGTTCCCACACTGGTACACACCTCTAGGGTCTGTGTCTTAAGTTTTGTTCCTCTAGGTTCAGCGGAAGTGTCCTTAAACTTTAACTTTGTAACTTTTACGCACCATTGGTTAACATTGATGCATGCGTGCACTTTCTGCACTGCACCCGAATCCCGCGGGCTTTTCCCGACTTCAGCATTGCTTGTCCCGACTGCTCCCAGCGATTCCCTAGGCCCTAGGCCTAACCACTGATCGAATGGTCTCTCTTATACCATTTTTGTAGTATATGGTTTGAGTGGCCCCTTGGCCTCATCCAAAATTGTGCAACTTTGTATGTTATACTGTGCTTTTGATTTAACGCTTGTGCCCCTTTATTCATAAAGAATACTGGGGATTGTTTTTAGTAATAAATACATATATTTTTATAATATATACTTGTGTGGTGTCCTTTCATTTGATATTACAGGATTGTATGTGGTAAAACAGCTCGCTTAACACGACCTCTTAAGTTAAGCCTTTAAGGCTGCTTAGTCCATGCTACCCCTAAGATAGCTTGTCTAATAAGGTTGACTTACAACCAGACACCATAAGGGTTGTTTGGACTGATACAAGGTGGTTCCAGAATTGGAAACATCATATATCAGTCCAACTTCTCACACATGGGGGCTGGTTTCCTGTGTCTCCTACCTCTTCTCTTTAAGGCAGGTACCTGGGCCATACTTTCCAGCTCCAGGACCTCTTGAACACCCTTACTGGCTGTCATAGACCGAGTGGTTACACACACCCACTCTGGTAGACCCAACATCTCTAAATAAGCTTTCTTCTCCACCTTAGCCCAAGGGGAGCTTTCTAAATCATTGCTCAACAGACAATCAACAGGCATGGCTGGCCTCACAGCTACTTGAAGAGCACCTGAGACCCCCTCCACTGAATGGGAACTTGAGCCACCTCACACTAGCTCTACGAGTTGTCCACGGCAACTACAGGGATGAGTGGATGGGGATAACCTGCTCTTGGTACACCAAACTGGCACTTAACAGATGTCACACTAGCCCTGGTGTCTCTTAGAGCTTCCACCCTATGGCCAATAATGGTCACCCACTGCCTGTATTTTTTAGGGTTATCAGGCAGCTAGGTCTTAGGGACCATCTCAAAGTCTCCTAAACAGACAAGTGACAGTTCTGCAGGACCCCACCCACCTTGGGCAACCATCTCCTCCCTTCCCAGGGCTATACTTGCCATCTGACGGAATGGTGCACTGGGGGCACATACTGAACCTTTTGGGGACACTGGGGATCATACCAATGGTGTCCCACTTGCTTACACTGAAAGCATTTTGCGGGCCCCCCGTGAATAGGTTTACCTGTTGGGGCTCTGACTTTTTCTAAGGGGAAGGCTGGGAACCCTCCCTTTGTTCTTTTGGAAATTACTTTTGTAGTTCTGAAAATTCTGGACTCGAGAATTAAACTTCATCATAGCATGACGATTTTTATATCAAAAGACCGAGAATGGCTAGTACACTATGTACAAGCATTTTCGTCATATTCGAGTGACGATTTCACCTCGAAATCGTCATTTTCGTTCTGGACCCTTGGCTTCCATTTTGCGTACAGCAGCCATTTTGTGAGTTGCCCTTTACATAGGCTTATAATACAGCTAAATTCGATTCCAAAGGACACGTACACCTTAATTGACTTTCCTGTGACCTGTGCAAGCTGGAACCATTGCCCCAGGCCAAACCTGTTTGGTCAGTTCCTCTCCCAGTGGCCGAACAAGATAGCATCAAGGCACAACAGGCCATAAACCCTTTTCATCGCACACACACCCTGCCGAATCTTGCTCACACCTGTCCCTGCTCTTTTCTCTCTCACTTGCTTTATGATGGGGAGGTGCCCGTTTTTATTGAGGGTCCACCGGTATCTGATGGAAATGCTGGGCCTTGCCGGGTAATTTGTTGTGGGCTGGACAAACTAAAATGTGGGCTTGTCATCATGACTCTGCTTTTCCTTTGTAATGAAAATATGTGAATAGTATACTGTAAATCCAAGAATGTTTGCCTGAAGCTTAATATTTTGTATAAAAAGAGAAGCCTGGCTTTGTAAGATTGAGCAGTCTCCTGAGAATATACATCCCGTGCTGTTGTACTTCTAGGACGCCTGTTACCTTGGTTGCAGCCAATAAAATCGATCCTTGACTTCACCTAGAAGACTCTGAGTTTCTGTGGTCTGAATCAGGAGAGTACTCAAGGTCTTTGGGTGTGTTCCCTGACACCACTGGGTTACCGGTTCGGTACCGGTTCTGGAAAAACCCAGTACCTCAGTTGGCGCCCAACATGGGGCGATACCAGCGGTACCGGTCCAGCCAGAGGTTCGTGAGGAGCTTCGTGTGAAAACTTCTGTAGGAAGGCCGCCACTTCATCGACCCCTGCATGTCGACGTGGTCCGAAAGTCTTTGCAGCGAGGTTCCCCGCTTCCCGACGGCTACAAAGGAATGCTGCCCTGGCTATCGCCCTGATTTGGACCCTTGAAGTTTGGTAGAGCGAAACGATAAGACGAGTCTTCTGGTGACATCATCGATATCTCAGTTAAGTATAAGTGGAGCGTCTCCCAGTCCTTAGTTGGTTCTTAGTTTTGGGTATCCTTTGGGATCACTTTGTTTGGAACTTGCAAGTGCCAAAACGGAAGGACTCGTGTATTCACGAGAATATCGTAATCGATAATCCTTTGAAGTTTGAAGCTAGACTAGAAAGCGAAGATGCCTGGTCTTAGCAGACTTGAAATTTGTTTTGTCTTGGTTGTAGTAATAGGGACTCCCGATTGGAGGACTCGTGACCGGTTCCTCCGATTGGAACTCCAACTTATGAATTATATGTGAAACATGGAGTAGGCCCCATCACATATAATGAAGTGTGGATCAAATACACCAGAAAAGATGGTGTTTTAAAATGGCCCCAATATGGTAGCTTTGACACGGAAATCTTAGACAATCTCGAAGTTAAACTTTTCAAGAAGAAAGCCCGGCCGGCGATGTTTGACTCTTTCCGCCTATAGCGTAAGGAGGCCAAACAGAAAGAAATTAAATTAGCGAAGAAAAATAAGAGAGAAAGGGGTGTTTCGATAATGCAAGCTGCTATGCAGTTTAAAGATAATGAAGAGGAACAGATGAGTGAGCAGTTGCACAGGCAACGTAAAATGGTAATAGATAAATGCTATCCAGTTTTGCCGCCTCTTCAGCAAGATGCAGCAAAAGAGCTTGAAAAAGATCTGTTAATGGCGCATTTGTTAAGTTCGCCACCCCCCTATGCGCAAAATGCTACGGCACCTCCGCAACCTTTAGTTGCGCAACCTGTGATTGCATTGCCTCCTGCTCCTCCACAGCACCCACCAGCTGTTCTTCAGTTGACTCCTGCTCCTCCGGTGCAGCCTCCTCAAGGACCACCGACTTTTACATCTGCTCTGCCTTTACTTCCTACAACTTTGACTACTGTCAAAGTACTGTCAAAGTACCGAAGTGATGGTAATAGGGAACCGCCCTGATCTGTGGGGTGCGAGTTGGTGGCCTAATGAACTGGGTCCTCCCCCAAAACCCGTTACCGAGCTAAAAAACCTCGGTGTGTGGTTAGATTCTAAACTAACCTTCGCATGTCATACTAAGAAGGTAGCATCCATGTGCTTCGGCATCCTGCGGGGTTTGAGGCCTATCCTCAAATTTTTCGATGCCCCCACACGCCAGATGGTGATCCAAGCTAGTGTTTTATCCAGGCTGGATTATGCTAGCTCACTGTTTTTAGGCGCCAACCAGGCGGAGATTATGCGACTCCAACGGGTTCAGAATGCGGCCGCCAGGGTTCTGGTGGGCCTACCTCGCTTCTGTTCAGCCCGCAGTACAATTTCTAAACTGCACTGGCTACCAGTAATTAGACGCATAGAGTTTAAGACTCTTTGTTTTGCGTTCAAAATTCTTATTACTGAGACCCCTACCATCCTTCAGCATCTTTTGACTCTGTACATCCCTTCACGCAGTCTGCGCTCTGCAGGTCAGAAACTAGCTCTTGTCCCACGTTTCCAAAAATGTAGATTGGGTGGTCGATCGTTTACAGTGCTGGCTTCTAAGCTCTGGAACGCGCTTCCTGTCCATATTCGATCTCTAGAAGATCTTTTTTCATTCAGGAAAGCAGTTAAAACCTATCTTTTCCCATTGCCCTATTAAAGCCAGCTCTTTTCCTAGTTGTTGTCTGTTGTGTTACTTTGTTTGATATAGCGCCGGGACGCCCCTTTGCTGGGGCAGCTGCGCGCTCAAAAAATTTGATTAACATAACATAACTATATCAACTACCACTCCTGGTACTTCTCCTGGCACTGCCTCTGCATCTGCCTCGTCTCACCCTGCCTTCCCTCTTGTCTTTTCATCGACTTCTCCTTCTGTTCGTCAGAGAGTGGCTAGTACTGTCGCTAATTTTTTGCATCCTCTCTTTGGTGCAACGAGTGTAACTCCTGACACAGAGCGCAAGCAGTTGCGTAGTCAACTGCCTGATTCTAGGGAGAAGGAAACGTTGAATTAATTGGCACATAAATGGGTTGCTGACACGGAAAGATATGATTTAGAATGTGTTATGGATGTCTTCACCCAGTGGGAAGCATCAAAGCAGAGATACGTTTTTGAGAAAATGTGTGTTTTTCTGTGTGAAGATTTAGAGGAAAATGATTTGGACTCTAATCCGCCCGAGTTGAGCCATGTACGGTTTGAGTTTTCAAAAGGCTCAATTGTGGGTTCAGACGTTAGGAAAGTAGTTGCGACGTTGTTGTCGCTTAGGACTGAAGGTGTTTCTAAGTCGTTGTTTGAGTCTGATTCTTCTGGTAAAAAGAAGGGAAGACAATACCCCATGAGAGAAGTTCCCCCACAATGGAGAGAGGGTGACGCAAATGCTAACCCACCTATTCTGCCACACTTTCAGCGTGTTTGGGTACATGTTCCTTGGAAGCGAGCTGAAGTTTTGGCCCTTAAACAGACATTGCCTGATCCCCGTAAAAATCCTGCAGGGTATTACAAAGAGTTGTCACAGACTGCTGGATCATGCATCATGAATTTAGCCGATATAGACATGTTGTTTGGGAACGTTGTTCCACAGCCTTTATGGGGAAAGATTCGCCATGCAGATCATGATCAGGAGTTGGGTGACTCATGGGCTAATATTGCTGCTGCAGATGCCCTACAAATTGGTGGTGCTAAACCTGAGCCTTTAGTAGCAGAATTCCCTGGTAGGATCATTGATTATATGAAAACGATAATGCCTGCGATGCGTGTAAACTGGGATAAATTGTCTGCGTGTAAGCAGAAGAAAGATGAAACGCTGTCAGATTTCTTCACCAGGTTTGAAGAAACGTTTGTCGACCACAGTGGTCAAGATATGAGCACAGAAGGTGGTCAGCGACTGTTCGTCGATAAATTTGTGCACAATCTGCTTCCAGAGTTGTGTAAAAAGTTAAAAGATTCAGAGAGTTCTTGGGCAGTTTCCTCTTCAGCACAGATATTGGCTACTGCACAGTACTACGAAAATCGAGACAAAGACGAGAAAGATAGAGCAGAAAAGAAAACTAAAGAGTTGAAAACTAAGGTTTTGTTACAGCAAGCATATCCACCACGTGGTGGTGGTGGCCAGAATAATGGTGGTCAGAATAACTATCAGAGTAATTATCAGCAGCCTCAACAGTATCAGAGGAACTCGCAAAGAGTCGAGTATACTCAACCATGTGTCCCTGTAGGCCCCAATCAGTGTTCGTATTGCAAGGAAGAGGGTCATTTTAAGTATAGTTGCCCTACCTTGTTACAGCGCGCGAATGGTGCTTCTGGTGTAAGAGGTCGAGGTGTTCAACAAGCTCCTAGAGGTAGAGGACGTGGAAATTTCCCCCAGAACACACAGTCTCTTCCACCTCAAAATTCTATGAATAGATTTGATCAGCAGAATAACGCGTCTGGTAGGACGGCTCAGTACTATGCTGATGATCACTATGCAGAAGATGAGTATATGGAAGGTAATGATTGCTAGGACAGCCATAGACAAAGAGAGGGAGTTGTTTCAGTTCCAGTAGATCGGAGTGGACCATACGTTGAGCTGATTACATCAGGTGTGTCAGAGCCTTTTCTGTTGGATACTGGTGCTACAAAGAGTTCTATGATGCACTCCAAACTCCCTGGCGCACCTTTGTCTGGCGAAACGAATGTATCAGTAGGTTTTTCTGGCGTCCCGGTTAGAAATTCCAATTTCTGACCCTTTGTCTCTTTCTGTTGGTCCTTGTGAATTCGAAGCACCCCTTATTCTGACAACAGGTTGTGGTGAAAACTTGTTGGGATTGGATCTGTTAAAAAGATTGTATGCGACTTTGTACTGTTCTCCTTCAGGAGTACAACTTACTTTAGGTAAGGAAGTGGTTTCTCCAATGTATTTGTCAAGGGATAAACTTCCAACAGAATTTTTGTTTCTGCCTGATATTCTTTGGGCTACTGGTCCTAATGATGTGGGCCTTTTGGAAATACCACCATATGTTGTAACATTGAAAGCCAATGTTAAAATGCCACGAATTCCCCAATACAAAATCTCTAGTGAAGGGAAAAAGCTTTGCTAGCGATAGTTTACGATCTGATTGAAAAAGATGGGATTGAAGAAACAAGAGGCAACGTTTGCAATAGCCCTGTTCTGCCTGTTTTGAAACGTACTGATCCTTCCCAGCCACCTGTTTACAGATTCGTGATTGATCTTAGAGAGGTGAATAAAATAGTTGTGCCACAATTCCCAGTTGTTCCTGACATTACTGCCCTATTGACTATGATTCCAGCTTCTGCAACCTGGTTTTCGGTGATTGACTTGAAGAACGCTTTCTTCAGCATCCCGATTGCTGAGGAGAGCAGGGATATTTTTGGCTTCAGTTTAGGAGGACGAAGCTTCCGCTTTAAACGCGCTCCCCAGGGCTACTGTGAAAGTCCATCAATATATAGTCAAGCTCTAAAAACACAGCTTGATACGATTGTTTTACCTGATGGTGCTACTCTTGTACAGTACATTGATGATTTGCTTGTCGCTGCAGATACTGAGGAAATATGTAGAAAAGCCACGTTGTCTTTGTTGCGTCATCTATGTGATTTGCATCACAAGGTGTCACTTTCCAAATTGCAATATTGTCGACAAGAAGTGACCTACTTAGGTCATCTCTTATCGAAGGAGGGAAGGAAACTGACCCCAGAAAGAATTCAGGCAATAGCGAAATTGAGTGTGCCAAGAACACAGAGAGAAGTGCGTGCTTTCTTGGGCATTACATCATATTGCAGGCAATGGATACCAAATTTTTCGTTATTAGCCAAACCTTTGGTGGCATTAACGTGTAAAGATACATCCAATCCCGTTCCTTGGTCTGAAGAGGGTCTGAAGCATTATGTTCGGCTCCTGTGTTAGGTACCCCCAACTACAGTAAGCCCTTTACATTATATGTCTATGAGAAAGAAGGTTGTGCATTGTCAGTGTTGACACAGTTGTTTGGAGGCAAGCAGCGTCCATGTGCATATTTTTCATCGACTTTGGATCCGGTAGCTAAAGCATTGCCAAGTTGCTTAAGAGCAACAGCGGCAGCAGCTGTTTCTATTCGACAGTCTGCTGGCCTAGTGATGAATAATATGTTAGTCGTGATGATTCCACATGCAGTGGACACGTTGTTAAACAGAACCAAGACACAGCACTTAACTAGTGCTCGATTGTCAGGTTACGAGTTGACATTGTTAGCGAGTCATGTGCACATAAAAAGATGCAACACACTTAACCCAGCTAAGTTGTTGCCAATTGTAACAGAGTTAGATGACTCAGAACAGCATGATTGTTTTCTTAGAACACAAGAAGAAACGAAAGGGAGAATAGATCTTAGAGACACTCCTCTTGCAAAGTGTGATGGTACATTATGGGTGGATGGTTCATGCTTCAAGCTTCCGAATGGTGACACGACTGCAGCATATGCTGTCACGACTTTGCGTACAATTGTTGAAGCTGCACGTATTCCACATAACTCAGCTCAAGCAGCAGAATTGATTGCACTTACAAGAGCATGTGTGTTGTCAAAAGGAATGAAAGTGACTATCTATACCGACAGTCAGTATGCATTTGGAGTAGCTCACAGTTTTGGACGATTGTGGAAAGAACGTGGGTTCCTGACTTCGCATGGAGCTAAGATTCAGCATGGTCATTTGGTGAATGAGCTTCTTGAATCACTGACCTTGCTTCTGCAAGTGGCGATTGTGAAATGTAGTGCTCACAAGAAGGTGACTGATGATGTTGGTCGTGGAAATGCATTTGGTGATGAAATCGAGAAAGAAACTGCAAGGAATGTGATGAGCCGAATGTATGTTGCAGGCCCTGCAAGATGGGTTGGTGATGTTGGAATGTGTGAAGACACGATAGAGAGTGTGAAGTCTATTCAAGCTGAGGCTACAGAGAAAGAGTTGAGCATGTGGAGAGAAAGTACGGGTAGAATGGATGCAAATGGTTGTTGGGTTGAATTGTCAGAGCATCAGAGATGGTTGCTACCCGATGCGTACGTGCCTGCAGTGGTTACAATGGCTCATGGAATGGCTCATATCAGCGTGAAAGGGATTTGCAAGTTGTTGGTTCCAGTATGGCAAAATTCAGGAATTCCCAAGTGTGCAGAGAATGTCGTCAAGAATTGCATGGTGTGTCTGAAACACAATCCTGGTAGGGGAACCCCAACTCCAGCTGGTCATTTTGCACCTCCTACGTATCCGTTTGAGGTTTTGCAGCTAGATTTCATCCACATGGAGAGGTGCAATAACTTAAAATACGTACTCGTTGTTGTTTGTGCCTTCTGAAGATGGGTAGAAGCATATCCCCTAAAGGACAATACTGCCTTGTCTACAGCGAAAGCCCTTGTGAAAGAGTTTTACCCTAGATTCGGAATGCCTAGAATGGTCTGGAGTGACAATGGAAGTGAATTTGTGGGTCGAGTGATGAAGAGAGTATGTGAAGGGCTAGGCATTCAGCAAAAGTTCCACGCTGCAAATCACCCCCAATCAGCTGGACTAGTAGAATGTTATAATGGCACGCTTAAGTTAAAATTGGCCAAAATTCAAGCGAGCACAGGTCTTAAATGGCCTGACGCTCTCCCTTTAGCACTCCTATCAACCAGAATGACTGTGCATTCGTGAGTGGGACTTAGTCCATTTGAGATAGTTTTCGGCCTCCCGGCCAACATATCTGGAGTGCCAAGGCCCACAAAGTTCAGTGAAATTGATCACCCTGTTTTGCTTGATTATTTGTACGAATTGACGGCTAAATTGCGTGTTTTACATCAACAGGTCCATGACACCCTGCCTCCGGTCTCTGAAACTCCAGGTCACCCCATCAACCCTGGATCCTGGGTTCTTGTGAAGAATTTCCAGCGAACCAAGAACGATCAGCCCAGGTGGCCCGGACCGCACCTCGTCCTTCTTTCCACAAGATCAGCTGTTCGAGTGGAGGGGAAGAAAAACTGGATCCACGGGATCCACTGCAAACGGATCCCTCTGCCTCTGCCGTATGACCAGTGGGTCCAGAAGGGTGTCGCCGACTCAGAGACTGAAACTGTGCCACGTTTTCTGCCTTTCAGTGATGCACGTGTAAAAGGAACACTTACTGAACAAGAGAGTGATCAAATTTTGCAACCAGCTGCATCACCGTCAATTCGATTGGACACTACAGAACCTGAACTCCTTTTCAAAGACCAAACAGTACCTGGGAGAAAACGTTATAATTTGAGGCCGAGACCTATGGACAAATAAATAAAATCTTCCTTTTTGCTATTTTTGAAAGTGCAGCTCTCCCATCTGATAAACTTGCTTATTTTTGTTTTTTGAACCGCCATCCGGGTTCCGCTGCTAGGGCCGCGATTGCCCAAAGTCTTTGGGGTGCAGCTGACGACGTTAGGTCGACAGTTCTGGTTGGTCTAAGGGAGTTGCCCTGGACTGACAGAAGCATTCCTTAGCAGAAACAACCTCCCATCGCGGGCAGCACTTTAGAGAGGATGGAGTTTTTCGAGATGGAGAGACCTGCCAAAAGAATGAACTTTAAAGCCAGGATATGTAAAATAATGACAAAGAAAAGCTTTTTGATATTGTGCATTTTTATGTTATTCAGTGTGATGATATTTTTAATAAGTTATGTTTTATTCTCTTTTCAAGTAACATTTGCACCCACTACATCGCCTATACCTCCTCCTTCCACTGTTTCCTCACATTCTTTTCAACCCTTTCCTGAACACGAATCAGCTAGGAGATTAGAGTTTATTAATAACTCCTTTGTTCAGCTTTTGCACCAACACCAACTTGTAATGAACACGACTAACTGTTGGGTGTGTGGTCTTATGCCTCACACAATGGATAAAGGTATCCCTTATCTGGTCCTGCCATTCAGTCACAATGGTTCTGTGTGGGCATACAGAACGATGTTCATCTATGCTTGTGAAGTCCACCCCCTACGTTCTGTAAAAGACAATCCTAAGAATAGTGCTCTAGTTAAGGGTATAGTCGACATGATTAAGGAAGATATTTCTTATGAAACTACCCCCGAAGATGAGACACTTGCCTATATAGGATGGAACGTGACCGTATATGGAACTACTCTGAGTGAGAAACAGCAAGCTAAGAGATCCTCCCCGATTTGGATTGTACCCCATCAGGGTCACCTGTGTCTGCAAGGTACTGGCAAGAATCCCAGAGCTCAGTTAGGGAAGAGTGTCTGTACTGAAACGTATGTTTTTGGGTTTCAGACTTCCCCTGCGTTTTTAGCTGCTAAGGGTACCTATTTCATCTGCCATGATAGAGCCTATACATGGTTGCCCCCTGACTTTTCGGGCTCATGTTTTGTTTCGTTCCTGTTTCCCCCCACCTACACAGCAGCGGCAGATTACCACAAGACAAGGATAGTTAGAGGTGTCTTGAGTAAAGAAGACACTGCAGGACAAGAATTTGGGGACTTTGTAAAGGGTTTTCTGCCGTTCTGGGGACCCATGGTTAACAGCAGGAACATAAGGCAATTGACAAGGGTGGTTGAGTCCACCGTAATTGAAACTGCTGGTGCCCTTAGTAACTTTACTGCTGAGCTCCAGTCGGATCGTCTTATGACCCTTCAGAACATTGTCGCATTAGATTTCATACTTGCAGACCGAGGTGGGGTATGTAGGTTGATCCAATCGAGTTGCTGTGTTTTCATTCCAGATAACGCTCCAACAGTGTACCAGGCCATCTCTAAACTGCATAAGATTGCCGAATCTATTCATGTGGATAAAGGAGATTGGTCGTTAATGGGATGGTTCTGGGAACTGATATCCGCCTGGGGATGGAAAATTCTGATGGTCATTGGGATGGCCTTAGCCATTCTTTTCCTGTTCTGTCTGTGCGTGCAGTGTGCTCCTGCAATATGTGGCCTCTGTGCTACATCATGTGTAAGGAAACCTGTATCAAGAGACGAGCTAAGTACTAGAATGATGTTACAGCAACATCTCAATGACTTTAGGAATATAGACCTGGACTCAGATTAGCATGAGATTAGGTTAAATTGCCTATGTAAGGGCAAAAGGAGGGTTTGTAGTTCAGAAAATTCTGGACTCGAGAATTAAACTTCATCATAGCATGACGATTTTTATATCAAAAGACCGAGAATGGCTAGTACACTATGTACAAGCATTTTCGTCATATTCAAGTGACGATTTCACCTCGAAATCGTCATTTTCGTTCGGAACCCTTGGCTTCCATTTTGCGTACGGCAGCCATTTTGTGAGTTGCCCTTTACATAGGCTTATAATACAGCTAAATTCGATTCAAAAGGACACGTACACCTTAATTGACTTTCCTGTGACCTGTGCAAGCTGGAACCATTGCCCCAGGCCAAACCTCTTTGGTCAGTTCCTCTCCCAGTGGCCGAACAAGATAGCATCAAGGCACAACAGGCCATAAACCCTTTTCATCGCACACACACCCTGCCGAATCTTGCTCACACCTGTCCCTGCTCTTTTCTCTCTCACTTGCTTTATGATGAGGAGGTGCCCGTTTTAATTGGGGGTCCACCGGTATCTGATGGAAATGCTGGGCCTTGCCGGGTAATTTGTTGTGGGCTGGACAAACTAAAATGTGGGCTTGTCATCATGACTCTGCTTTTCCTTTGTAATGAAAATATGTGAATAGTATACTGTAAATCCAAGAATGTTTGCCTGAAGCTTAATATTTTGTACAAAAAGAGAAGCCTGGCTTTGGAAGATTGAGCAGTCTCCTGAGAATATACATCCCGTGCTGTTGTACTTCTAGGACGCCTGTTACCTTGGTTGCAGCCAATAAAATCGATCCTTGACTTCACCTAGAAGACTGAGTTTCTGTGGTCTGAATCAGGAAAGTACTCGAGGTCTTTGGGTGTGTTCCCTGACACCACTGGGTTACCGGTTCGGTACCGGTTCTGGAAAAACCCAGTACCTCACTTTGGAGCCCTTTCTGGAACTCCCTCTGTTCACCCTTGTCCCCCCACTGCTCTGCTGGGGACCCTGCCCACCTTTGGTGAAGTTTCCACGTGACCCTTGTGGACCCGAGTGCTGACCAAGCCGTCTGCCTCCTCAGCAAGCTTCCTAGGGTTAGTTAAAACGTTGGCTGCGGCGCGAATTCCACAGCGGTGCTGGATATTCCAATCACGGGTGTGGCTTGGGCTGCCCCTGGCCGTCGTGCGCACATGCCCACCGCGACTCATGATGGAGGGGGGGCCATCATGAGCATAGATGGGGTTAACTTGCTATCAATAGGGTGCTAGCGTAGCTCTGGAAAACAATTAGCAGACATGCATACAAATCATAGAGCGCTTCAAAAGTATCCACCTTGCTACCCTTCACCCAACCATCCATAGCTCTGCAAAAGAAAGATACATATTCTACCCAAGTGGTGTCCTCCAGCTTCTTACAATTCCTGAACCTCTGTCTATAGAGGTAAGGGGTCAAACCATACCTTAACATCAGGGCTTCCTTCATGTGGGCATAAGACATCCTATTCTCACTGGATAGGTCTAACAATGTATCCTTCCCTTCATTCACAAACCGGCCCCACAACCCCGCTCCCCAATCCTTGTCAGGGACCCGGTGGACCAACATTGCAATCTCAATACCTGCAAACCACTGACAAATATCTTCATGCTTATGGAAATCTTGATGACATCCTTAGGGATATATACCCTGCCTTCTGAAGGCACAGATGGTGCGCTGCCACCAGAGGGATTATTTGTAAGCCCTTTGCTTTCAGCTCTAACTCCCTAACATTCTCTCATGTTCCAATCTCATTCTCTCTCTCTCCAAGGACAATCTTCTATTCTTTAGGTCCCTCTGACCCTCCATCTTGAGCTTGGCCATCTCCATTCTGTGCATCCTATTTCTCTCCCTGACTTCCAGCTCTCTGGGGGACAGGCCGTTGGAAGAGACGCTACTGTTAGGCGGGGACGGTCCCCATTTCCTAGCTGGAAACACTGGCCTATACAGCTGCCCATCTGCATCCCCAGCTGGCTCCACCACCAGCTCAGGGGCATTTCTTGCTTCCACCCAGGCCATCAGCGCCTTTTGGTACTCATGCTTTTTGGGAATTCCTTGGGTAGCAACTTTAAGTTTTCTGCAGAGTTGCTTGAGCTGTTTCAAACTGAAGTTTTCCAAATTCTCTTCCTCAAAATCTAGATCCATAGATGCAACACATGCTGGTCTGCTCATGGCAGTCAGAATTTGCAGCTCCCAGAAAAAATAACAAGATGGCACCTCGATGTGATGCGACAATCCGATGCGATGCGATAAGATGGCACCCTTGATGCGATGCGATGGCGTGCACGCCCGTCAGAACGGCGGCCATGCGGCGTACTCTGCAACTTTGGAGCCACGACAAGCCCTGCTACACACTTCTCCGGTGATGTGACGGCAACCCTCGGGTGGCAATACGCTTCTCCAGTGAGTCGGTGGTAACGAGTTGCGACGAAGGCATGATTCTCTGATGATGCGGCAGGAACCTCTGCAACGGCGAAACGCTTTTCCGGCGATGCAACGACTACAGCTACGACTGCAACACGCTTCTTCTTGTAGAGTCGTGCTTCCAGCTCCCAGCAACATGCAGGCTTCTACAGACAGAATTCACAGCAAGGAAATTCAGAGGGGAGCTGTTGGTGAAGTCGTTTGTCCCTGAGGAATGAGCAGGAGGCAAGTACAAGTTCAAGCCCTTGGAGAAATATTCTGCAAGATGATGAAAGTTCTTTTAAAGTTTCTTCTCCTTTATTTGGCAATGAAGACACCAATGCTTTCTTGGTTCTTCTCCTTGGCAGAGGTTGTCTTGTTGGTCCAGAAGTGATTTAAATTCCTGGGGTCTGGGCCCAAATATTTATACTAGCAAATCCTTCGTCCTCTGAAGGCAGAGGGTTCTGTACCTAGTTCAAACCAGTTCTGGGTGCATTCTGCCTGTGTACACCTTCTTCCTTTGTCTGTGTGGGCCAGGGTCCTCAGACACACCACAGGAGGTAGAGCCAGCATTGCAGAAGGCAGGCACAGCCCTAGTTAGACCCAGGTGCTACTCCTCCCACCACTCTACAGGCAGATAGGTCTTTTCAGCCCTGTGCTGACTCGCCCTGTCTTCTGGAGTCTCCCCAGCCTCTGTCACTCACAAACCAGACATATAATACACAAGCTAGCAGAGGCAGGCTGGATGGTTAGGTAAGAAAATACCTACTTTCTGAAAATGGTATTGTTAAATGTAGAATGTTAAAACCTACTTCACTAAAATATGTATTTTATCATTCTGAGTTCAGGCATACTATACTTGAATTTCCACCATGTTCCCTGGGTCAGTTAGGATTATAAGATGTTATAATCAAACTGCCCATTCTGGACTATGGGGACAGTAGCCTTGCGATAGTGAAAAACTAAATAGGCTGTAATTCACTATCAGGTAATGCCCCACACATCAGGGCTAGTCCAATCTTGTACATTTAATGCACCCTGTCCTATGGCCTACCTTAGGGGTGTTTGATTTGTAGAAAAGTTAAGGTTGAGGGCCTTGCATGTGGGTGCTCTTGCCAAGTCGACATGGCAGTCACAGACTGCACACAGGCTCTTCAATGGCAGGCCTGAGACACAATTTACAAGCTGCTTCTGTGGGTGGCACTATCAGTGCCGCAAGCCCATCAGCAGCATTTGATTTACATGCCCTGGGCACACATGGTGCATTGTACTAGGGTCTGACAAGTAAATCAAATAACCCAATCATGGAGTCACTAATCAATACATCAATTTAACATAGGGAGCACTTGCACTATGGCGCTGAATAGCAGAGGCACAATGCCCAAAGCATACAAACCAGCAAAGAGATCAAAAACAGAGGAGGCATTCTGTAAAAAAGGGAAGGGAGACTCACACCAACGGTACCAGGTCTAACACATGTCCCCTCCAACTGAAATGTGGGAAGAACTACCCTTCCCCTTGGGAGTTCTATTCACTAAGGCAGAAAAATCTGGACAGGCCATCAGCATTGGTGTGTTATGTATCACGGCGGTGTTCCACTGTAAAGTCCATCACCTGTAGGGAAATGGTGGACCACCTCAACAACTTTGGGTTCTCACCCCTCATCTGCATCAACCATCTGTGGTCTGTTGTCTGTCTGAACCCGGAAGTGAGTCCCAAACAGGTATGGTCTCAACTTATTCAGTGCCCAGAACACAGTAAATGCCTCATGCTCAATTGCACTCTAGCTCTGTTCCTGTGGAAGAAACCTCCTGCTGATGAAGGCTACAGGTTGGTCTAGACCCTCCTCAATAATCTGTGATAGAACAGCCCCCACACCATGCTCTGAAGCGTCTTTTTGGACAATTAATTCCTTTGAGAAGGCGGGCGCCTGAAGCATGGGTGCTTTGCACAAGGCAGACTTTCATGGGATGCTTCCTGAAAGTCAGCTCAGTCAAGAGTCCAATAATGTTTTCATACCCATTGGCAAACGTCCTGTACCCTGTGAGTCCTAAAAAGGCTCTCACCTGTGTCTGGGTCTTAGGGGGTTCCCTTGCCAGGATGGTATTAATATTGGGTTGTGGGACACCACCTGGCCGCTCCCCACCGGGGCCCCAAGTACACCACGAAACCCTGCCCAATCTGTCACTTATTTGCCTTGATTGTGAGGTCTGCCTTTCGCAGTGCCATCAACACTTACCAGAGGTGGTGCAGATTGTAGGAGAGTAGGGTCTGCTTCCTATGGTTACCCCCACTTTTTGCTGTGATTCTCTATTTCTTTTTTACTTTAGTATAGCTCAGTATAGCTAAGAGGCCCACACTCCACGAGTGTCCCGTGGGCCTCCTTTGTGCATTTCAGCTTGACGTGTCTTTGTGGTTCCTGGCCCATTGACTAGTGAGCCCCCAGGAAGACCAATCTTGATTCAAACTGGCATTCCTGGTTGCACCTGGGTTGCTCCAGCTTCCCTGCAAAGGAGAAGCACCCCACATTTTTCTGGTCTTCAAAAAAGTAAATCTCGACATCCGTCATGGGTTGCATTTGCCAAGGCTTGTTGGGTCAAATCCAGATACCAACACTGCAGTCAACTAGATCCTTTGTGGTACAGCTTGAATCCAGCTTCTGGTTGTCGTCGACGCCTCCTGGACCACGTGGCTGAAGAGACAAACTTCACCATTTCACCAGAAATCACCCGACATTGGCTGGCAGCTTTCCATCGCCATCCTGGTCACTGGCAAGTGACCCAGACTCTGTCCCTTCTATTTTCAGGTTCTTCAGATCTTCGATCCACCCTTGGATCCACCCGAACACTTTACCTCTGGTCGCATGCAGCACTTCTTTGCAGCTCTCCGTTGGAAACGACGACAAAACCCGACACCAAAAGGTACCTATGCACCCGGCTTCCCTGGGTGAGGTAACACGAGTACTCCGGTGCTCCCATGGGTCTTGACTCTCAAAGTGTCCTAGTTTAAACGGGTTCCATTGTAGTCCATCCGGAAGTGTCCTTAAATTGTAAATTTGTAACTTGTTTGTTTTCCATAGAAAGTCAAATGTAACCAGCGGCTATGTTTAGACACTGCACGTGTCTCCCGTTGGCCTCCTACATCCTAACCCTTGGTTGTTCCTAGAAGCCCCAGCGATTCCACAGGCCCTAGGCTTGCTTTCTATTCCAGACGTGGTTCTTATACCACTATTTTAGTATATGGTTTGTGAGGCCCCTAGGACATAACTTATACTGTGCAACTTATCGTATGCTAATTAAGTTCCTTGTATTGCACTTTTACCTCTGACCTCATAAAGAGTGCAGATGGGTTGGGTTTAGAATAAATACATATATATTTGATATATACCTTCTGTGATTTACTTTCATTTGGTACTCAAGAGATTATCATTGGTAAAACAACTAGCTTAATTCGCTCTCTGAAGTCTTAGCCTGAAGACTGCTCGTCATTGCTACCCCTATGATAGCTTTCTATAAGGTAGACTTTACAACCACCATCAATAAGGGTTGATTTGACTGGTGCAAGGTGTCTCACTAGAATAGTGGACATCATATACCATATCAACTTCTCACACAGATGTTCTTCCCAACTGGCTCTGAACATTGCAATGTCATCCAGGTAGGTGGCACTGAAATTCCCCAGTCCAGCCAACACCTGGTTGACCAACCTAAGAAACGTGGCAGGGGCATTCTTCATTCCAAAGGGCATAACCCGGAATTGGTAGTACCCATCTGGTGTTGAGAATGCTGACCACTCCTTGGCCCAATCAGTGAAGGTGAATTGTCAGTACCCAGACGTCAAAGCAAACGTACTGAGGTACTGAGCAGCCCGTATCCGATCAATGAGCTCATCAGCACTGGGAATGGTGTGTGCGTCAGTCCTGGTGACTGAATTGAGTCTTCGATAGTCCACACAGAACCGGAGTTTGGGTGTGGCACCAGGCGCGGCAGCCTTCAGAACCAAGACCACTGGGCTGGCTCAAGGGCTGTTAGAGGACTCAATCACTCATAAGGCAATCATCTTGGAGACCTCCTCCTTGATGTACGCTATCACCCTGTCAGTCACTATGTAAGCCTGGTGCTTCACAGGAGGGCACACCGTGGATACACCATTCAGTGACACCAGGAACCAGGGAGAACAAATCAGAGAATTGTCCCAACAGTTGGCGACAATCTTGCTGCTGTTCAGGGGTCAATGTGGCAGAGAGTCTGACACCATCCACTGACCGAGCTTGCTCTGTTGCAGACAGAAGGTAAGGAAGAGGCTCGGTCTCCTCCTCCATTCAATCCTCTGTCGCTAGGAGCATGCCCACTGTAGGAGAGTATGATCTGCTTCTTATAGTTACCCCCACGTTTTTCTGATGCTTCACTGTTTTTGACTGAGATTGACTGGGATCCTGCTATCCAGAACCCCAGTCAAGATTATTTCTCCTCTAAATTGATTGCATGTACTTTAGGTACCTCTAGATTGGATTCTAGGGGACCCTTTTAAGTCCCTAGTATATGGTATACTATCTACCCAGGGCATAGGTATCCCAGAGGTCTCCCAGGGGCTGCAGCATGTATTATGCCACCCCTGAGAGACCATTCAAAATGACGCCACATGTCTGCTACTTCAGCCTGTGTAAGGTGGCGCATGCACCCCGTAGTTAGATACAGGTTCACTATATCTATTCCCTATCACTGCACATATAAACCTCTGGCAGGCCTTATCAATCCTGAAAGCAGGGTGCAGGGTTTTATGTGAGAGGGTGCTCCTGCATGAGCAGAGCCCCTCAGCAGCCTTCAGAACGTATTTCCGGCATTGTTTGTGATGCAGACAGCCATATATATTTAAGTGCATTATAACCTTGAGGTAAATGCTAAATTTAAAACGGCTACTTGGAAACATGTCGTGTTTGGTGTAAAAACATTGGAATCATACCTCCCCATCAGTAACTGGTGGGGGGTATGATTCCATCCTCCTAAAGGGACATATGCAACACACCGGCACACCCGGTACCAGCTTTCACGAACTGGGCATCACAAAATGGATGCGGCCAGTCACAAACAGGAGTCTGCCCCCCTGCTGCTGAGCCTAGCTCGAGCAGGGGAAGGCTTGACAATAGGCTTCCTGTCACAGGAAGGCGTGACCACCTCCCAGACAGACTTTAGTGTATTGGAGCTGGCTGGGGGCACTCTGAGAGTGCTTTGAAATCAGCACTTGGGGCACATTTGGTGTCCCTGTGCATAGTCCAGCTCAAACCGGTTGCAGGAGCCATTTGCTCCTGCTCTGGTTTGAAACTGGACAAAGGACATGGGTCTTGCCACCCCTCTGTCCTGACCCTCCCATAGGTGGGTCCCCAGAGTTTGTCCCACCCCTTCCTTGTGTATAAAGTAGGAACCCCAAACTACAGGACGTTAGATTTTACGTGGACTAAACTCTGCTACAGAAACCAAGTACTTCGACGATCTACACTACCCTGCATGACTGATGAATCTCCCTTAGAGTAAAGGCAATTCATTTGGGGGGTGGTGATGGACAGAGTATCTGAATTAAGCAGAACACTCCTACCCAGTCAAAAGATCAGGGCTTGATCCATCACCATTTTTAGCTCACTGCACCATCCCAGCTCAGAACCTGGCTACATGCAAATTAGTCTGACCCTGGCCCAGTGCATCATGGGAACAGGGCAGACCAAACTACCAAGCCAATTCTTTACTGGAAAGGAAACAAGCTTCCGGGGACCGGTTTCTGGCATTACAGCCGTCTTCGGCCCGGCTTGCTTGAATCCTGATGGTGCAGTGAGCAAGGGACTCACATCTGAGCATACCCTTCCACACTTGTGGTGGCCAAAACGATTCATAAAGGGGGTGGTGATGGACAGAGTATCTGAATTAAGCAGAACACTCCTACCCAGTCAAAAGATCAGGGCTTGATCCATCACCGTTTTTTAGCTCACTGCACCATCCCAGCTCAGAACCTGGCTACATGCAAATTAGTCTGACCCTGGCCCAGTGCATCATGGGAACAGGGCAGACCAAACTACCAAGCCAATTCTTTACTGGAAAGGAAACAAGCTTCCGGGGACCGGTTTCTGGCATTACAGCCGTCTTCGGCCCGGCTTGCTTGAATCCTGATGGTGCAGTGAGCAAGGGACTTACATCTGAGCATACCCTTCCACACTTGTGGTGGCCAAAACGATTCATAAAGGGGGTGGTGATGGACAGAGTATCTGAATTAAGCAGAACACTCCTACCCAGTCAAAAGATCAGGGCTTGATCCATCACTGTTTTTTAGCTCACTGCACCATCCCAGCTCAGAACCTGGCTACATGCAAATTAGTCTGACCCTGGCCCAGTGCATCATGGGAACAGGGCAGACCAAACTACCAAGCCAATTCTTTACTGGAAAGGAATCAAGCTTCCGGGGACCGGTTTCTGGCATTACAGCCGATTTCGGCCCGGCTTGCTTGAATCCTGATGGTGCAGTGAGCAAGGGACTCACATCTGAGCATACCCTTCCACACTTGTGGTGGCCAAAACGATTCATAAAGGGGGTGGTGATGGACAGAGTATCTGAATTAAGCAGAACACTCCTACCCAGTCAAAAGATCAGGGCTTGATCCATCACCGTTTTTTAGCTCACTGCCTCATCCCAGCTCAGAACCTGGCTACATGCAAATTAGTCTGACCCTGGCCCAGTGCATCATGGGAACAGGGCAGACCAAACTACCAAGCCAATTCTTTACTGGAAAGGAAACAAGCTTCCGGGGACCGGTTTCTGGCATTACAGCCGTCTTCGGCCCGGCTTGCTTGAATCCTTGGAGTAAAGGCAGGCACCTTAAACCATGGGTACTCACAAAATTTCTCTGGGGGCAAAATTTACAGTGTGGTTTGTGTCGGAGGGCCGCGCCAGTGAGGGTGGGGTCAGTGGGGGAGGGGGCAGTACTAGAGCAACAAAAAAAACTGTGACCATGAGGTGGATCACAGGTCCTTGCAGCGGACACCTTCGTCCACTGAGCCACCAGACTCAGCATACACACATCTCTCATTCTCTCTATATCTCTCTATCTGTCTCCTTCCCTCTTTCTAGCTCTCTCTCTCCCTCTCTCTGCCTCCCTACCTCTCTCGCTGTCTCCCTCTGTCTCACTCACTCTGACTGTCTCACTTCCTCTCTGTCTCCCTCTGTCTGTCTCTCTCTCTCCCTGTCTCCCTCTCTCCCTCCTTCTGTCTCCCTCCTATGTCTCCCTCCCTCTGTCTCCCTCCCTCTGTCTCCCTCCCTCTGTCTCCGTCCATCTGTCTCTGTCCCACTGTCTCTGTCCCTCTGTGTCTGTCCTTCTCCCTCTCTCTGTCTCTCCCTTCCTCTGTCTCCCCCTGACTCCCTCTGTCTCCCTTCCTCTGTCTCCCTCTCTCTGTCTCCCTCTCTCTGTCTCCCCCTCCCTTCTCCTGTCTCCCCCTGACTCCCTCTGTCTCTCTTCGTCTGTCTCCCTTCGCCTGTCTCCCTCTGTCTCCCTCTCCCTTCCTCTGTCTCCCCTCCTTTCCTCTGTCTCCCTCCCTCTGTCTCCCTCTCTCTGTCTCCCTCTCTCTGTCTCCCTCTCTCTGTTTCCCTCTCTGACTCACTCTCTGTCTCCCTCTCTCTGTCTCCATCTCTCTGTCTCCCTCTGTCTGTCTTCCTCTGTCTCCCTCCCTCTGTCTCCCTCTCTCTGTCTCCCTCTCTCTGTCTCCCTCTTTCTGTCCCCCCTCCCTTCCTCTGTCTCCTCCTCCCTTCCTCTGTCTCCCACTGTCTCCCTCTCTCTGTCTCCGTCTTCCTCTCTCTGTCTCCCTCTCTCTGTCTCCCTCTCTCTGTCTCCCTCTCTCTGTCTCCCTCGTTCTGTCTCCCTCCTCCCTCTATCTGTCCTGCTCCACCCTCTCTCTGTCTCCTTCCCTCCCTCCCCTCTCTCTCTGTCTCCCTCCCTCCCTCTGTCTCTCTCTCCCTCCATCTGTCTGTCTACTTCCCTCTGTCTCCATCTGTCTGTCCCCCTCGCTCTGTTTGTCACCCTCTGTCTCCCTCTGTCTGTTACCCTCTGTCTCCCTCCTCCCTCCACCCTCTCTCTGTCTCCCTCCCTTTCCATCCCTCCCCCTCCCTCTGTCTTCCCCCCTATCCCTCTGTCTCCCTCCCTCCCTCTCCCTCCCTCCATCTCCCTCCCTCCCTCCCTCTCCCTCTGTCTCCGTCCCTCTACCTCCTCCTGTCACCCTCTTCCTCTTAGCCTGCCTGTGTGTCAGCCTGGGCTGAGACAGCTTCCCGGGCACACACAGCCGCACCCAAGCCCTTCACAGATCATTAAAAAGACCATTTGCATGTTAATGAGGCTTTGTTGTATTTCACCTCTTCTTAGGCCCCTGCAGCTCCACTCTGACTGTCACTGCAATCACCCAGGGGCCGTCCTCCACAGAGCAGCAGAGTCTCATAGAATCGCGCTGCAGCAACCAGCAGTGTTCGAAGTCACTATTCATTCATTTTTTTTAAATACACAGGTACAATGTCTGCAAGGCCCGCGGGCCACCAAGGAAGGCTTGCCGGGCCGCTGGCGGCCCGCGGGCCATACTATGAGTACCAGTGCCTTAAACGCATCTGATCGGTTTGCATCTCCCAAGCTCCTGAGTACTTTGAAGATTTCTGCTACACAGGAGGTAGGTTCCCGAGGTTTCTGAGGTTGACCTGCTCTCTCAGCAATTCTGAGACCAGTATCCCTCGTGGGGACCGTTCAACCTGAACCCCTGTGCACGTGTACGTTTGCAGCAGCACATGCTTTTCGGTGATGCCTGAGGCTGTGCTTTGGGCTACTTGTAGTCTTGACCACGAGCAGTAATTCCACTGAAGATTTCTGGCATACACTCCACGAGTGTTCCATGGGCTAGTATTTTGTGATTCAGCTTGAGGTCCCTTTGTGATCCATGGTCTGTTGGCCTGTGGGTCCCTGTGAAGGTAACTTTAAATTTCAGTGGGATTTCCAGGTTGCTCCAGATGTGCTCTGACTCTCCATTGCTTGGAGAGTCCCCAGGACCTTGCTGGTCCTCACCAAAGCTTATTTCCTCTGCCTGCATGGGTTGCAGTTGCCAAGGCTTGTTGGTTTTCAATACGGACACTGACCCCCAGCACGCGACATCCTTCATGGGACAGCTCACCTCCAGACTTTGGTCATCATCAATGTCTCCTGGTCCCCGTGGCTGCAGAGTTAAGCATCAAGTCATCTCACCTGAAGCACTCAACATCAGTGGATAATCGTCTATCGTGCCCCTGGTCACCCTGAAGTGACCCAGACTCTCCCCTCTGCTTTCAGGTTCTTCTCAACTCGAATCCATGCTTGAATTTTACCTTACACTTTTCATCTACCCGGCAGCAGCACTTTTCTGTATCACGCCATCGAAAACAGCAAAAGTTTCCGACATCACTTGACACCTATGCATCAGGCTCCCCGTGGGATAGGTAACACGGGTACTCCAGGACTCACAAGGGTGCTGGCCTTAGAAACTTCTATGTTTGAAAGGGTTTGCTCAAAGTCCTCTCCGAAGTGTCCTTAATCTTTAAAATTCCAAATGCGACTTTCCCATAGAGTTGTACGGAGCTGTGTTCTCACACTGCACCCATCCTCCGTGGGTCCCATGTATCACTACTTTGGGTGGTTTCTTGGGGTCCCGTCAATTCTACATTCTCTAGGCATGGCGTCTAGTCAAGTTGTGGTTGTTATACCACTTTCTTAGTATATGGTTTGGTCTCCCCCTGGAGCCCACTGTGCATTGTGCTATTTACTGTTGTTCTAGTGATTTAAGATGGTGTGCTTTGTGCTCTAATCTCATAAAGAGGTTATTAGAGAGTGTTTAGTCATAAATATATATATTTTGTATATCTCTTGTGTGATTCTCCTTTCATTTGGTCATTCAGGAGGTTCTGATCTGGCAAAACAAGCTGCTTTACATTCCTTCGAGACTTAGCCTGAAGGCTGCTCTCTATAGCTACCACTAGGATAGCTTTCAATAAAAGTTGTCTTTAACCTAATCATCAATAAGGGTTCTTTGGATTGGTACAAGGTACCCGCTTTAATTAGTGGTCAGCATATACCAGGCCAACTTCTCACACCCACCTCGGATCTTTCTAAGTGGGGCTTTGGGCGGTTAACATGCAGGACCTGCAAAGGGTTCATAGGATGTGGTAGCAAGCCTCAGCCTGGCCTACTAGTGCAAGGGATTCACCCTTCTCTACACAGAGTCCTCAGACCAATAGCAGTAAGTTGGCACAGAAACTGGAATAGAAAAGACAGAGTTTATTAAACCTCATGAGGTGGAACTACATTCACACAACACCCTTCGGTAGTGTATGAGGTAGCACACTGACTAGAAGGAGCTTGGTTCTTTTATACCCAGACAGGGGCTGAAATGAAGGCGGTACAAGGTACAGAGTGTTGGTTTCAAAAACATATAAGGTCATTGTAGGAAGGTGGCTACCTGACTATGGTTACCCCAGATTTTTTGCCTTGTGTTTAGCTGGTTTTTGACTTAGTTGGCCTGGTTCCCTGCTAATCAGGGCCCCAGGCTATCTGCTCTCTCTGTAAAATAGACTCCATGTACCCTAGGTACATACCACAATTAGAAATGGACTCCTTGTCAGCCCCTGTACCATGCACTATAGGTGCCCAGGGCATAGGTGCCACCAAAGCCTACCAGGGGCTGCAGCATATCTTTTGCCACCCCTGGCTGGTTCTTAAATTGACACAACTGGCTGATCACTCAGCTGGGGCAAGGTGGTGTAATCACCCCTTGCTTAGATATAGTATACCTATATCTAAACCTATATCTGGACACATATAAACATGTGAGCCACTCCTATGGAAGGCCTCATCAATCCTGGTGGCAGAGTGCGTGGTTTAATGTGAGATGGAGCTCTAGCATGAGCTGAGCCTACCTGCAGCCGTCGGGAACAAATCCCTAAGCTGTTTCAGGATAATGCCATACCATATACTCTTAAGTGCATTATAATCCTCGCGGTTATATAGCAACTTTGGTTTGGCTTTATCAAAACATGTCGTGTAAGGTGTCATACGATTTGGAATACTATCCCCTCGCCAGTTCTGGCGACGGGGATAGCATTCCACCCCTCTAGAGGGGTAAGACATGTTACTTTACTTAAATGCGGTTAATTTCTAAAAAGGTCTCAGATCCACAAAATGGATGCTTCTGCCACAGACACAAGTCTGACCCCCTGAAGCTGACCGAAACTCAGCCAAAGGGGCCTGGACAAAGGGTTTCCTGTCGCAGGGAGGTGTCACACCCCCCCAGACAGGAGATAGTGGATTGTAGCAGGGAGGTTTGAAAGAAACCAGACACTGCCTGGGGAGTACAAGGCTGCCCCTTGCATAATCCGGTCAAACCGGTTCTGGGGCACACCAGCCCCAGTCCCAGCGCGGCCTGGATCAAAGGAAAGGGGTGTATCCACCCCCTTCCTGGGTCCCACCCATAGGAGGGGACCTAGCAGGTAATCCAGCCCCCTAGATTGGTATAAGAATGGGAGCAGTGCCAAAGCACTTCAGATTATCCTGATGAAACCTAAGAAACAAAACTCTGGACCCTTCGACATCCTACTCAACGTAGAAGACTGAAGAATCTCCCTTGTGGTCAAGGAGTGACCACCCTGTGCAAACAGGCACCATCCAGCCCTCGACGTCTGCTTTCTTGCAGTTCCCGCCGGAACTCGAGCGACAGAGATCCACGAGATCAAGCTTGCCTGCCTTCTAACAGCCCGATCCACAGTCCCTGCAGACCTGAGACCCGTGGAGGCGACCGGAAGCGTGGGGCACGCCATCTTGGAAAGACCACAAGACGCTGACCGTGCAGCCCACGAGTGACCCTCGAAGCTGTACAACGAGGTTTGAGAAGCCCCAACCCAGAGCCACTCTTGCACAGAAGTTCAGCCCTCCACACTCGACGAGTGCTGCGTGGGGCCCTTCTGCTTCTTTTGGCTCAACGCGTTGGTCCAGTCACTGGCCAGCTGGCTTGTGGCCCCTGTACCGACGAAACTTGAAATTCGACTTGCGATTCTGGTTGCCCCACATTTGCACCAGCTCCCCTGAAAAGGAGCCCCCACTCTGACCCTCCTGGTTTGAGTGAGAAGCAATCTCCCGGTTTCGCGTGGATTGCTTTTGCCAAGTGTTGTTTGCTCCAATCTTGAAGCCGACAGCGCCGACGGTGAGAGACTGCGTGGGACAGATCGTGACCCGCTCCTGGACGTCGTAGATGCCCCAGAGCCCACGTGACAGCGGAGAGAAGCTCCTCGACAACCACCTGATTGCGCCCGACATTGCCTGGTTCCGTCATGGTTCCACCCTGGTCACTGCTGAGTGACCCAGACTCTGTCCCCTCTGCTTTCAGGTACCTTTCGACTTGAGTCCACCCTTGGACTCCACCGGACACTTCTCCTTCACCCCGCCTGCAGCCCTTTCAGCTCCAAGCACCAAGAGCCTGCGTGACGAAACCCGACTCAACTTCGACCCTGTGCACCCACTTCCTGTGGGTGAGGTAACATTGCAACGCCGGTGTTTCCACACTGGTACACACCTCTAGGGTCTGTGTCTTAAGTTTTGTTCCTCTAGGTTCAGCGGAAGTGTCCTTAAACTTTAACTTTGTAACTTTTACGCACCATTGGTTAACATTGATGCATGCGTGCACTTTCTGCACTGCACCCGAATCCCGCGGGCTTTTCCCGACTTTAGCATTGCTTGTCCCGACTGCTCCCAGCGATTCCCTAGGCCCTAGGCCTAACCACTGATCGAATGGTCTCTCTTATACCCTTTTTTTAGTATATGGTTTGAGTGGCCCCTTGGCCTCATCCAAAATTGTGCAACTTTGTATGTTATACTGTGCTTTTGATTTAACGCTTGTGCCCCTTTATTCATAAAGAATACTGGGGAATGTTTTTAGTAATAAATACATATATTTTTATAATATATACTTGTGTGGTGTCCTTTCATTTGATATTACAGGATTGTATGTGGTAAAACAGCTCGCTTAACACGACCTCTTAAGTTAAGCCTTTAAAGCTGCTTAGTCCATGCTACCCCTAGGATAGCTTGTCTAATAAGGTTGACTTACAACCAGACACCATAAGGGTTGTTTGGACTGATACAAGGTGGTTCCAGAATTGGAAACATCATATATCAGGCCAACTTCACACATTGGTGAGCAGCGGTGCGGATTTGAGCTTGCTGTTTGTTTTACCATTGCAATCTTTTTATCAAACTAAAAGATCACATCAAGTACCTTTAGGTACATATAAATCAAAAGCTTAGCATATTTAAGTTCTACTGAACTTAGTAGTTGTAGATTAAAGGGATTAGCACACCCTGACTACAACTCACTAGCAAGGTACAGTAGGGAAACACTTAGTGTAGGTAGGTGCATCACTTACACCACACTAGAGTCATGTCTGACACAGGAAAAGCCTCAGGGTCTGTTCCTGTGACAGTTGACCTTACCCAGGCAACTTCCAGCTATGACAAACTAACCCACAAAGACTTGGTTGCCTTGTGCATCTCAAGAGGGTTAAAAAGGGGCTGAAGTACCACCAGTCCTTCCCTGATAGCCATTCTAGAACAGGATGACTTAGAAAAGGCAAATGCAGTTCCCTTAGAATCAGGAGATGGAGTGAACCCCCCAGCCACTGAGACCACCCCAGAGGAGGAAGATGAGGAGGTAGAAGAGGAGGAGGACTCAGAGGTAGAGGACCCTGAAGATCAGGATCAAGGGGTTAACCAGGCTGTAGTTGCCAGGCTTAGCCAGGCCAACTTAAACCTACTTGGGAATGGAGAGGGCCAGCACCTCCCCAGATCCTATAACATTCTCCCAGGCATCAGAAGAGTGAGATCTCCAGCAGGGGACTCTCATATTTCTAGTGCCTCAAGAGAATCTCAGAGAGGAATGACTCCCTCTCAGAAAAAAGAGCATGAGGCAAGAATGAGGGCTGTCAAACTCCAGATAGAGAGGGAGGAGGTAGCCCTGGCTCAAGCTAGACTTGCCTTGGCAAGAGAACAGAAAATGTGTGGCCTAGATGCCACTGGTGGCAGCAATATTCCTAAAGAGAAACCCAGGTCCTATGATAGTAGAAACCTGACAAAGATTGTGCCCCCCTACAAGGAAGGGGATGACATCCACACATGGATAACTGCTCTTGAGAGAGCCTGCATGGTACAGCAGGTTCCTGAAGAACAGTGGGCAGCAATCTTATGGTACTCCTTTTCAGAGAAAGGGAGAGATAAGCTCCTCACTGTTAGACATGAGGATGCAAACAATTACAAAGTCCTGAAGAGTGTTCTGATAGATGGGTTTGGCTTAACCACTGAACAATACAGGTTAAGGTTCAGAGACACCCAGAAGACACAGACTCAGGACTGGACTGATTTTGTAGATTGTGCTACTAAGGCTCTGGAGGGTTGGCTACATGGCAGCAAAGTGCATGACTTCACAGGATTGTATAATTTGATTATGAGGGAGCAGATCCTAAGTAATTGTCAGAACCAGCTCTTACACCAGCACCTGGTGGACTCAGATTTGACCTCTCCCCAAGAATTGGGAAAGAGGGCAGATAAATGGGTCAGAACCAGGATTAGGCCTAAGAATCAGGATAGTAACCAGAAGAAGGAGTCTACCAAGGCTAAAGAAAAGGGTGAGGATAAAAG
Organism: Lissotriton helveticus; assembly: GCF_964261635.1. Lineage (NCBI taxonomy): Eukaryota > Metazoa > Chordata > Amphibia > Caudata > Salamandridae > Lissotriton > Lissotriton helveticus. The sequence continues at coordinate 967,354,198 of NC_136069.1, read as the reverse complement.
TAAGGAAAAGACTTCCCCAGGGCCCCAAAACTCCAAGAATGGGGGTGGGTCCCAAGACACTTCTTCAACTCAGAGAAACCTTATTGTCATGTGTGTAAACAGGTTGGGCATTACAAAACAGACCACTGTTGTCCCAATAATGGCAATAAAGAGAATATACCTCCAAAGCCAGTTCCAACACCTCCTGTTACTGTCAGCAGTAATCCCCCAGGGAGTGGGAGCACACCCAGGAATCTGGGTGGGTTTACGTTTGGAGCACAGGTGGACCCTGGCCTATCCAGGTCCCCATCCCCAAATAATCTTGTTTATGAGACTGGCATGGGGTTTGCCAACTTCTCTGATTGCCCAAATACCTTGAGCAAATATAGACAAGAACCCATCATCAATGGTTTGAAAGTTGAAGCCTTTAGAGACACAGGGGCTAGCATCACCATGGTGGCTGACTGCATAGTCCCCTCTAAGCAACTTTTACCAGGTGCCACATACCAGGTAACAAACATTGATGGAATCCAAACAAATCATCCCATGGCAGTAGTAAGTCTCAGCTGGGGAGGTGTCACTGGCCCAAAGAGAGTGGCAGTGTCATCAAACTTGCCTGTGGACTGTCTACTTGGTAATGATTTGGAAATCTCAGCCTGGGCTGAGGTTGAACAGGAAACCCATTCTAGAATGGTAAATTCCAATGGAAAGGTTAGTGGGGCTGTAATGGCTACAGCCCCAATCCAAGATGTCCTTCCTGAAAAGGTTGGTAGGGCTGAGCAATTCTCTGTCCCATCTTTAGCAGAAGCTCTTCCTGAACAGAATAGCAAAGCTGTTATGATAACAGCAGAAACCCAAACTGAGTCCCCTCCTGAAAAGGTTGGTGGGGCTGTGATGGCCACAGCCCAAACTCAAACTGATATGTGTGTTGTGAAACCTGAAATGATGGATAACTTCACACAAACTGAGATCACAGAGGAGGACGAGAAATCTCCCCCTCACCAGACTTTAGGAAAGGATCAGCCTCCTCAGGGAACTGATCTTACCCCTGATGAAGGAACTGCCCCAGAGGTGGTTAGGCCTAGCCTGACAGAGCCTCTGATGTCAGTGGACCCTTCTCAGGTGGGACCCAGTCTGGAGCAGGTAACCTGCCCCTCTCTACCTTGCCTTAGTCAGCCCAGGGCTGCAGAGGACAAGAAGGACAGTGAGACCCAGAGGGCCCCCTGTCAAATAAAGCACCCCCATCAACAGATTAGGGGCACCAAAACTAGTAGCCCTAGTGAGGTGAAAACCTTAAAAACTCCTGAGGGAGCCCCCTTAAAAGTAGTTAGGGACCTCCCACAGATAGATTCTGTTGGGCACAGCCAAACCTGGGACCCAAAGGGCCCAAACCTGAACTGTCCCTCCAGCAAGCCAAACAGAGGGACCCAGCCTCCAGCTTTAGGTAGCCAGAGGTTGACCCTGATAGCACAGTGCAACTCAGTTAAAGAAAGAAAGGCACACATGGTGGAAGATAATTGGAGGAAGCTGACCCCTAAATTAGTGGAGCCTCACTTCAATACTCCATATCCAAACCAGCCTTTAACTTTGCATAAACACACCCAAGGTAGTGATTCCCTATGGTGGAGACCCTCTAATACCCCAAGGGTGAGGGACTGCTTAGTGGACCATGAGACAGGGGGTACCCATGCTAGTGCAGGTATTTCCTTATATGGCCACTCAGGCAATATAGGCTTACCTGGCCAAGGATAGCCTTATCTCCTTTCGTTTGGGGGGAGGTTATGTAGGAAGGTGACTACCTGACTATGGTTACCCCAGATTTTTTGCCTTGTTTTTAGCTGGTTTTTGACTTAGTTGGCCTGGTTCCCTGCTAATCAGGGCCCCAGGCTATCTGCTCTCTCTGTAAAATGGACTCCATGTATCCTAGGTACATACCACAATTAGAAATGGACTCCATGTCAGCCCCTGTACCATGCACTATAGGTGCCCAGGGCATAGGTGCCACCAAGGCCTACCAGGGGCTGCAGCATATCTTTTGCCACCCCTGGCTGGTTCTTAAATTGACACAACTGGCTGATCACTCAGCTGGGGCAAGGTGGTGTAATCACCCCTTGCTTAGATATAGTATACCTATATCCAAACCTATATCTAGACACATATAAACCTGTGAGCCACTCCTATGGAAGGCCTCATCAATCCTGGAGGCAGAGTGCGTGGTTTAATGTGAGATGGAGCTCTAGCATGAGCTGAGCCTACCTGCAGCCGTCGGGAACAAATCCCTAAGCTGTTTCAAGATAATGCCATACCATATACTCTTAAATGCATTATAATCCTCGCGGTTATATAGCAACTTTGGTTTGGCTTTATCAAAACATGTCGTGTAAGGTGTCATACGATTTGGAATACTATCCCCTCGCCAGTTCTGGCGACGGGGATAGCATTCCACCCCTCTAGAGGGGTAAGACATGCTAGTTTACTTAAATGCGGTTAATTTCTAAAAGGGCCTCAGATCCACAAAATGGATGCTTCTGCCACAGACACAAGTCTGACCCTCTGAAGCTGACGAAACTCAGCCCAAGGGGGCCTGGACAAAGGGTTTCCTGTCGCAGGGAGGTGTCACACCCCCCCAGACAGGAGATAGTGGATTGTCGCAGGGAGGTTTGAAAGAAACCAGACACTGCCTGGGGAGCACAAGGCTGCCCCTTGCATAATCCGGTCAAACCGGTTCTGGGGCACACCAGCCCCAGTCCCAGCGCGGCCTGGATCAAAGGAAAGGGGTGTATCCACCCCCTTACTGGGTCCCACCCACAGGAGGGAACCTAGCAGGTAATCCAGCCCCCTAGATTGGTATAAGAATGGGAGCAGTGCCAAAGCACTTCAGATTATCCTGATGAAACCTAAGAAACGAAACTCTGGACCCTTCGACATCCTACTCAACGTAGAAGACTGAAGAATCTCCCTTGTGGTCCAGGAGTGACCACCCTGTGCAAACAGGCACCATCCAGCCCTCGACGTCTGCTTTGTTGCAGTTCCCGCTGGAACTCGAGCGACAGAGATCGACGAGATCAAGCTTGCCTGCCTTCTAACAGCCCGATCCAGAGTCCCTGCAGAGCTGAGACCCGTGGAGGCGACCGGAAGCGTGGGGCACGCCATCTTGGAAAGACCCCGAGACGCTGACCGTGCAGCCCATGAGTGACCTTCGAAGCTGTACAACAGGGTTTGAGAAGCCCCAATCCTGAGCCACTCTTGCACCGAAGTTCAGCCCTCCACACTCGACGAGTGCTGCGTGGGGCCCTTCTGCTTCGTTTGGCTCAATGCGTTGGTCCGGTCACTGGCCAGCTGGCTTGTGGCCCCTGTACCGACGAAACTTGAAATTCGACTTGCGATTCTGGTTGCTCCACATTTGCACCAGCTCCCCTGAAAAGGAGCCCCCACTCTGACCCTCCTGGTTCGAGTGAGAAGCAATCTCCCGGTTTCACGTGGATTGCTTTTGCCAAGTGTTGTCTGCTCCAATCTTGAAGCCAACAGCGCCGACGGCGAGAACCTGCGTGGGACAGATCGTGACCCGCTCCTGGACGTCGTAGATGCCCCAGAGCCCACGTGACAGCGGAGAGAAGCTCCTCAACAACCACCTGATTGCGCCCGACATTGCCTGGTTCCGTCCTGGTTCCACCCTGGTCACTGCTGAGTGACCCAGACTCTGTCCCCTCTGCTTTCAGGTACTTTTCGACTTGAGTCCACCCTTGGACTCCAATGGACACTTCTCCTTCACCCCGCCTGCAGCCCTTTCAGCTCCAAGCACCAGGAGCCTGCGTGACGAAACCCGACTCAACTTCGACCCTGTGCACCCACTTCCTGTGGGTGAGGTAACATTGCAACGCCGGTGTTCCCACACTGGTACACACCTCTAGGGTCTGTGTCTTAAGTTTTGTTCCTCTAGGTTCAGCGGAAATGTCCTTAAACTTTAACTTTGTAACTTTTACGCACCATTGGTTAACATTGATGCATACGTGCACTTTCTGCACTGCACCCGAATCCCGCGGGCTTTTCCCGACTTCAGCATTGCTTGTCCCGACTTCTCCCAGCGATTCCCTAGGCCCATTTTTTTAGTATATGGTTTGAGTGGCCCCTTGGCCTCATCCAAAATTGTGCAACTTTGTATGTTATACTGTGCTTTTGATTTAACGCTTGTGCCTCTTTATTCATAAAGAATACTGGGGATTGTTTTTAGTAATAAATACATATATTTTTATAATATATACTTGTGTGGTGTCCTTTCATTTGATATTACAGGATTGTATGTGGTAAAACAGCTCGCTTAACACGACCTCTTAAGTTAAGCCTTTAAGGCTGCTTAGTCCATACTACCCCTAGGATAGCTTGTCTAATAAGGTTGACTTACAACCAAACACCATAAGGGTTGTTTGGACTGATACAAGGTGGTTCCAGAATTGGAAACATCATATATCAGGCCAACTTCTCACAATCATACAGAGAGTGTGCTAGCAACTAGTGGGAATGGCTGACAGTCAGCTAATTCTGGTGGGCACATCTTGACAGTTACAAGTTGGAGACAGCTGCATGCTCTACTGAGCATGTTTAAAGCAGAAGAGACTAAACACATCTTGTCTCTAGGCAGATTTCAAGAGCAGTTGACAGGAAGGTAGGACAGAGCACATGGTAATCAAAATGGCCAACAGAAATACAAAATGGATTCCGTAAAACGGGCAAGATAGTCTCGAAATACTGATTGTCTTCTGCTAATGCTTAACCTAATTATTACTAAACTTCCACAGACGACCCTTTCAGCATTTGCTGAAGACATTCGTCTGTCTAGGGTAATCTGGATCTGCATCCTGTATATTGATATTCATTCTATCAGTAATTTCATTGCTTAACATTTGCTGTTCTTTTGTAACAGTTCTTTTGGTAGGTGTACAAGCAGTAATGCACATGGAGCAAAACATGGGACCACATTGTATACAAGTACAGCTTGTAAATAGCATCACCAGTAGTATACATAGAATGGTCAGTAGTTTCCAGCCCCAATTAACAAAGAGTGTCCATATCCGGTTTGAAAATGTCCAGGTACCAGTCTCTGGGTGAATGTCTGCAGCAATCTTATTTAGTTTAGAGATTGCGTCATAAACTGAAGGTGAGTGGTCAGGTATAAAGCACCACCACGATCAGCCAAGATCACATCGAGCACCATCTGATTTTGGAGTGCTACAATCCTTGCAATTTGCAGTTCTTCTGTAATGTTCCCAAGTGCCATAGCTGTCTGATTAGTGACAGCTTCCACTACACAAGTCAATCGTGTGATCTTGCTACTATTTAATGCAGCACCCATGAAGAAAAACAAACCCAAATTGAAATCAACATATTGTTCCAGGGTGGTGTCTGTCTGGTCAATCTCATCAGTACTTGTTGTCCGTTGATATCTATTTTTAGAAATATCATTGTACAATTTCAGGTCAAGATGATATGATGCTGGTGCTAAAAACACAGGGGGTAACAAAAATGATATGTAGCATACCCCTGACCATCCAACAGGTCATTGGTAATATCCTTTATTACCACACACAAAATAGATGTTATGTGACGATATAAAGCTGCTATTATTAACACCCTCAATGTTTAATACAGTAGTACATTCGCTTCGTCCTAAGGGAACCCTCCCAACACTGCCAATACATAAATCTGCATTTGCTCTTGTTACTGATATCACAAAAAGTCCATTGTTTTTAATTGCCCTCACATTTGTGAAGACATATGGGGTCAAAATATTGTCCAGTTGGTATTCATCCCATTCCCATTTAGTCCCTTTAGCTTGAGGATAACCATCTTTATCTTGGTAACATGCTTTATTCAATCGAAAAATGATTCCACCTATTGAAGGTTTCCCATAAGCAAACAAAAGGGCATACCAAGCTTGACATGAACCTTTATGAGAAAACGGTAGAGGAATAAAAGGCGTTCATCCTTTCTTTTGGTGTACAGGTATCATCCCACAAACCCAACAATTGGTACTATTTGTAGCATTATGGGTATGATACAATATCTGAATGAATCCCTTACTCGCCAAAAATGAGCATGTAGTTTTCTCTTGTTCTTGCCCTGGACAGGGGGTGCAACCCCTGACCCCCTAAGGTAAGTATGAATTAACAGGTTTGTCAGGACGAGATGCTTTTAATTTGTGATTTATCCAGGAAAAAATTCCAATAATGCATATCAAGCATTTTGAGGTTTATTCGCACTCTGTTCACCAGAGTGGGTGAGAATGAAAAAACAGCCAACGCGTGTTTCACCCCTTACATGGCCATCCGGCCCGGGGCTTCCTCAGGGCTGTGGGTACATTATATTACATTTAGGTAGTGATTAGGGTTTAGTATTGTGGATATTAAGTGATGGTGGTTGGAGACAAGGGTTGGGGTTGGGAGTAGTAGAGGTTGGTGATAGGTAAAGAGAAAGAAAAGAAGGGGAAGAAAAAAAGGGGAGAGAAAGAGAAAAGAAAAGGAAAGAAGGAGAAGAGAAGAGAAGAGAAGAGAGGGTCAGGGCGAGGAAAGAAAGGGTGGGAGGTGGTGAGTGGAGTACAAATGTGTGTTAGTGTGGGTTGTTACAGTGTGTGGTCAGAATCAGATGGGTGAGATAGTGTAGGAAGGGGGAGTCTCTGGTTGGCGCAGTGCAGCACTGGCGACAATCAGGGCCTCTCTCTTCCTCGTCAGGGCTGAGGGTTACCTTCAAGACAACCTCTGCTTACCCTCTAGGTAGTGTGGCTTAAGCAGTCTTAGGCTAATCTCTGGGGCATGTAAGGTTAAACATTCGCAATATTACACCGTCACCACCAACCCACCACACAATGACACCAAACTGTATTTGTAAAAATATATTCTCTTTATATAAATTTCAAGCAGGCTTGTAACTACAGTCTTCAAACTTTCAATAGCGGTTCCAGTTTACTTTAAATTCAGTTGCCACAGGTCTTTCTTAGCAATAAGCAATCTTCTTTTGGTGTTTCTCAAAAACAGTTCTTATTCAGCTTATTTCCCCCAAAAACGGGGTTTCCAGGCTCCTCACGATACTTTTCTCTTTCCGGATTATCAACCAGGATTCCCCCAGCTGTCCGCGGCCTCCCCGTGCCCCTGTGTGACCTCGTGATAGCAAAAACGGGCCCGGTCTGCCTCCTCTCACGCTTCTGGCGGGGAGCGGCGGCCGGGGAATCAGCGCCTGCCTTTCAGGGCGGCTGCGCGGCTGACAGGGGGAGAGAGCGGGGGCCCGGGGAGCGCTCCACACGCAGCTCCGAGGGCAGGGAGAGAAACAGTACCTTTGCTGGGGAGTTGGCTGGGCGCAGGTCAGCGCTGTAGTCCGCGTCGCGTTGTCTTCCGTCCGGGGTCAGGAGCGAGCGGCGGCTCGGCTCCGGCTCGGGGGTTGGCGGTGCGGCGCGGGCCGGGCTGCGCTGGGCAAGCGCCTCGGGATTTCCTGGCGGGAGGGCACACACAGAGGGCGGTGATCCTCGGCGCAGGCCTCTTTAGGTCCAGGCGACGATCAGGGGCCCCACGCAACAGCTGTGTCAGCGGCGGCGCGTTCAGGGGCACAAGACTCGAAGGGGTGCCAGCAGGCACCGGGCGCCACCTTCTCTTCACGATGCGAGCTGCAGCTCGGGGCCAGTCACGGTGTTTGGATCAGCTGGGCTGGTCGTCACGTTGCTTCTGGGCCAGGCAGGCGGCAGTCACTTTGTTTAGAGCGAGGGCAGCTCCCAGAGTGGTGCTAGAAAGCGCGGTTGTCAGAGCGCGCTCTGCTTTTCCTGGGGAGGCTCGCAAAAGGAAAACAGCGTCTTGCAGTGGTTCCTCTGTCAGGGGGTAGCGCTCACTGTTCCTGGAGCGCTGGTCAGGGGGCAAGTTCACAGGCAAGCCCTTGGAGATCTTTCAGCAGAGTTTGGCACAAAGTAAATTAAAAGCAAACAAAGTCTCTTGTAGTCTTTTCTTTCCTCTCCTTCTGCAGCAAGGCACCAGACACAGGCCAGAGACAGCACTCCTCCTTGTCCTTCCAGGTCCTTCTCTTCGGGCAGAGTCTCTTCTGTAGCACAAACAGGATCTAATTTACAAGGAGCAGGGCTCCTTCTTTTATACCCAGTTTCTTTTGTTCTAGCAAGCCAGGGGGGCCTCTGCATAACTGCTCCAGTCTCTGAGTACTTGTTGTGGGTACTTATGACTTCTGCATTCAGTGTGAGGGCAGGCACATCAGCCGCTCCCCAGGGGGGCGGAGCCGGCATTGAGAGGGCAGGAGTGGCCTGAGTACTTTGTTGACAAGCTTCGGTCCTTCCTGGGCCAGGTGCAGGCTGAGTCATCAGTCGCTCCCCAGGAGGGCGGAGCCAGCATGGTGGTGGCAGGGGCACAGCCTGATGCATCATTCAGGGGAAACTCCCACCACCCATTAAGGGGTCCTCCTGCTAATCACTACCTGTCAACTCCCAGCCCTGTCACTCACACACACCAGACAGTCAGATCCACATCCAAGCAGAGGCGGGCTGAAATGGTTAGGCAAGCAAATGCTAACTTTCTAAAAGTAGCATTTGCAAACACAGGATATTAAAATAAACTTTACTAAAAGAAGTATTTTATTATTCTGAGTCCAGGCATACTAAACACGAATTTCTACCATGTTCCCTGAGCCTGCTGGGATTATAGAGTGTAATAATTCCAGCAGCCCATCTGGCCTAGAAGGGAACAGGTAGCCTTACAATAGTGAAAAACGAATTTGGCAGTAATTCACTATTAGAACATGCCACACACATCAGGGCATGTTCTACCTTATACTTACAATGCACCCTGCCCTCAGGCCTACCATAGGGGTGACTAATATGAAGTTTAAGGGAAGGTTTAGGGGCTGGCAAGTGTGTGCACTTGCCCAGCCAGGGTGACAGTACCAGACTGCACGCAGGTTCTGCAATGGCAGACCCTAGACACATTTTAAGGCTGCTTCTGTGGGTGGCGCAACCAGCGCTGCAGGCCCACTAGCAGTATTGGCATTCACAAGCCCTGGCACTCCTAGTGCACTTTACTAGGGACTAACAGTAAATCCAATGAACCAATCATGGACATCAATCACATGTACACTTTACAGTAGGGAGCACTTGCACTGCGGCACGGGTTGGCCTTGGCGCAGTGCCCTGAGTCGCAGACACCAGCAAAACATTTGAGGCACAACAGCAAAAAGTGGAAGGGAAACCCACGCCAAGGTGCCAGGTCTAACACGTGTCCCCTCCAGCTGAAATGTGGGGAGAACTACCCTTCCCCAGGGAGTTCCTCATCACTAAGGCGGAAAAATCTGGACAGACCATCAGCGTTGGCGTGATCTGTGCCAGGGCGGTGTTCCACCGTGAAGTCCATACCCTGTAGGGAGATGGACCACCTCAACAGTTTTGGGTTCTCACCCCTCATTTGCATCAACCATCTGAGGGGCCTGTGGTCCGTCTGAACCCGGAAGTGAGACCCAAACAAGTAGGGTCTTAGCTTCTTCAGCGCCCAGACCACAGCAAATGCTTCTCGCTCTATTGCACTCCACCTACTTTCCCGTGGAAGTAACCTCCTACTGATGAAGGCTACGGGTTGGTCCCAGCCCTCCTCAGTCATCTGTGAGAGAACAGCCCCTACACCATGCTCTGAAGCGTCTGTTTGCACTATGAATTCCTTGGAGAAATCAGGAGCCAGGAGCACGGGCGCCGTGCACATGGCAGTCTTCAGGGTGTCAAAAGCCTTCTGACAGGTGTCAGTCCAAATCACATTCCTGGGCTGCTTCTTAGAAGTCAGCTCTGTCAAGGGGGTCACAATAGTGCCATAGCCCTTGACAAACCTCCTGTAATACCCAGTGAGCCCCAGGAAGGCTCTCACTGCAGTCTGGGTCTTGGGGGGTTCCCAAGCCAGGATGGTCTCAATTTTGGGTTGCAAGGGTGCCACCTTGCCACTCCCCACTTGGTGTCCCAAGTACACCACTGAGCCCTGCCCAATCTGGCACTTGCTTGCCTTGATTGTGAGGCCTGCCTTGCGCAGCGCCATCAACACTTCCCAGAGGTGCCGCAGGTGTTCTGGCCAGGTGCCACTGAACACTGCGATGTCATCCAGGTAGGCGGCACTGAACTCATCCAGCCCAACCAACACCTGGTTGACCAACCTCTGAAAGGTGGCAGGGGCATTCTTCATCCCAAATGGCATAACCCGGAACTGGAAATGCCCATCTGGGGTGGAGAATGCTGACCTCTCCTTTGCCCCATCGGTCAAGGCGATCTGCCAGTACCCAGACGTTAAATCAAACGTGCTGAGGAACCGGGCAGCCCCTAGCCGATCAATGAGCTCATCAGCTCTGGGGATAGGGTGCGCGTCAGTCTTGGTGACTGAATTGAGTCCTCTGTAGTCCACACAGAACCGGAGTTCAGGTGTGGCTCCCGGCGCAGCAGCCTTTGGGACCAAGACCACGGGGCTGGACCAAGGACTGCTGGAAGACTCAACCACCCTAAGAGCAAGCATCTTGGAGACCTCCTCCTTGATGCAGGCCCGGACCCTGTCAGTTACCCTGTAGGCCTTATGCTTCACAGGTAAGCTGTCTCCTGTGTCCACATCATGGACGCACCAATCTGTGACACTAGGAACCAGGGAGAACAGGTCTGGAAACTGCCCCAGCAACTGGCGGCAGTCTTCCTGTTGCTCAGGGGTCAGGGTGGGTGAGAGGTTAACTCCATCCACTGACCCATCCTTCTCACAGGCCACTAAGAGGTCAGGAAGAGGCTCAGACTCCTCTTCCATTCCATCATCAGTGGCCAACAGCATGCCCACTTCGGACCTTTTCAAGTGGGGCTTGAGGCGGTTGACATGTAAGACCCTTAAAGGATTCCTGGGCGTCTTCATGTCCACCAAGTATGTCACTGAGCTCTTGCGCTCCACAACCTCAAATGGGCCTGTCCACTTATCCTGAAGTGCACAGGGTTCCACTGGGGCCAAGACATACACCTCTTGACCAGGCTGAAGCTCTACCAGAGTGGCATTCTGGTCGTACCACCGCTTCATCTCCTCCTGGCTAGCTTCCAGATTTGCCTCAGCAAGTTGTCTGAAGCGCCTGGTTTGGTTTCTGAAGGCCAGCATGTAGCTATATACATTCTGGGGAGGTTTCCTGGGAGATTGCTCCCAGCCTTCCTTTACCAAACTCAGTGGTCCTCTCACGGGGTGGCCATACAGCAGCTCAAAGGGGCTGAACCCTAGAGACTTCTGTGGCACCTCGCGGTATGCAAAGAGTAGGCATGGTAAGAGGACGTCCCACTTACGCCTCATTGGACCTTCTAGGCCCATGATCATGCCCTTCAGAGTTCGGTTGAATCTTTCAACCAACCCATTTCCTTGGGGATGGTAAGGGGTGGTGAACTTGTAGGTTACACCACACTCTTGCCAAAGGGACTTCATATACTTGGATATAAAGTTGGTCCCCCTGTCGCTCACCACCTCTAGAGGGAACCCCACTCTGGAGAAAATTCCCATTAGTGCACGCCCCACCACGGGGGCGGTCACTGTCCTCAGAGGGATGGCTTCAGGGTACCGGGTGGCATGATCCACCAAGACCAGGATGAACCTGTTGCCCATGGCTGTCTTGGGGTCCAGAGGCCCAACAATATCAATACCCACTCGTTGGAATGGCGTACTGACCACAGGGAAGGGTTGGAGGGGAGCCTTGTTCTTCCCTCCGCTCTTCCCACTTGCCTGGCAAGTTGGACAGGTCCTACAATGAGCATCTGAGCTCTTGTGCATTTGGGGCCAGTAGAAGTGGGTGACAAGCCTGTCATAGGTCTTGTCCATCCCCAAATGTCCTGCTAAAGGCACATCATGAGCCAGTCCCAGTAGGAAGGCTCTGAACTTCTGGGGTACCACCAGCACACGGGCTGACCCAGGTTCAGCAGCCTTAGGCTCTGAGTATAGGAGGTCATTCTCCCAGTACACATAATGTGTTTTGGCCTGAACACCATTGGCCTGGTCTGCAGCCTGCTGCCGCATACCCACGAGAGAAGGGCATTCTTTCTGCTCCCTGCAGAATTCCTCCCTGGAGGGGCCTCCTTCTTGCTGCCAATGGGTCAGCTCAGGCAGGTCCCCCAGTTCGGCAATCTGTTCCCCAGTAGGCTCCAGGGCATCCCCCTCAAGGTCTGCTTCCTCCTGGACCGTGGGAACTTCAGGGGCCGGTTTCCCGCGCACCCTGCGCCTTCTCCCTAAGGCCGGTTCCTGGGCCTCTCCGTCAGGCCCCAGGACCTCTTGATCACCCCTACTGGCTGCCATTGACCGGGTGGTCACGCACGCCCAGTCAGGTAGACCCACCATCTTTAGGTGAGTCGTTTTCTCCACCTTTTCCCAAGGGGAGTCCTCCAAGTCGTTCCCTAGCAAACAGTCAACAGGCATGGCTTTCCTCACACAGACCTGCAGAGTACCAGAGACCCCCCCCCACTTGAAGGGAACTTGAGCCATCGGACACTGACTCTCTGAATTGTCAGCGTTGACAACCCTACAGTAGGCATGGGGTACAACCTGCTCTTGAGACACCAGGTGATGCCTCACTGCAGTCACACTGGCTCCTGTGTCTCTAAGAGCCTCAGCTTTCTTACCATTGATGGTAACCACCTGCCCATATTTTTTAGTGTTAGAGGGCAGGTAGCTTGTAGGGACCATCTCACTGTCTCCTAGTGAGACTAGGGTCATCTGAACAGGATCTCCACCCCCCGGGACCATCACTTCTTCTCCTAAGTGAACACTGGTCACTTGTCGGAGCGGAGCACCAGAGGGTGCTGGTTTTCCAAACAGGCGACACTTGGGGTCACTGGCTATGTGCCCCGGGTCACCACATTTGTAACAATTGAAGGGCCCCTTTGGAACAGGTCGACCTGTCGGGGCCCCATTCTGCTTAGGGGGTGGGGGAGGCTGAGAACCTTTCTGCTGGTCCCCTTGGGGATTACTTTGGGGGCCTTTTTGGAACCCTTTCTGTTTTCCCTTGTCCCCCCCACTCTTCTGCTGGGGACCCTGCCCACCCTTGGCGGAGTCTCCCACTGGACCCTTGTGGACCCTGGTGCTGAGCCAGCGGTCCGCCTCCTCAGCAAGTTTCCTCGGGTTGGACAACTTGCTATCAATCAGGTGCTGGCGTAACTCAGGAAAACATTGATCAGACAAGTGCTCCCATGCAATTAAATCAAAGAGACCTTGAAAATCATTCACTTTGTTACCCTTCACCCAACCATCCAGTGCTCTGCAAAAAAAAGTCACAAACTCCACATACGTATTCCCAGGCCGCTTATTACACCCCCTAAACTTCTGTCTATACATTTCAGGGGTAAGCCCATACCTGGTCATTAAAGCTTCTTTCATATGGGGATAGGATCTCTGGTCTTCAGAGGGCAAATCTAGCAGGGTGTCCCGCCCTTCGCTAAGGAACCTTCCCCATAACCCCGCTCCCCAATCCTTCTCAGGGACCCGGTGGGAAAGCATGGCTACCTCATATGCCCTAAACCACTGTCCTATGTCATCCCCCTTAAAGAACTCTTTAACTACATCTTTGGGGATGTGCACTCTTGACTCTACCTGCACCGGCGTTGTGCTGCCACCAGAGGGAGGATGATCCAAGGTTTTCTCTTTTAGACTCATCTCCCTCATCTTCACATCATACTCCAACTGGAGTTTTCTCTCTTCCAGAGCCATTCTTTTGCTTTCAAGCTCCATTTGGCCCTTCAAATTCAATTCTGCCATCTTGATCTCATGATCCCTGGTTGCCTGTCTGTCTGCCAGCTCCTCTGGCGACAGGCCTCTGCCAAAGCTAAGAACGCTGTCTGGTTTTTCCAGACTCACAGGATCCACAGGTGCATTCTGATCCTCAGGTGCCTTCCTAGATTCAATCCAGGCTCTCATGGCCTTGTAGAACTCAGGTTTGTTTCTGCATCCTGCGTGTGGAACCTTGAGTTTCCTGCAAAAATAACTCAACTGCTTCTTTGTGTAGTCATCCAGCTTTGATGCATCCCATTCTAGCCCCTGCGCACTAGAGGCTATGGACTCTCCTCCATCAATGCTGTTTGTGCCAGGCATGCTTGCAACACTAGGGATCTTCTTCTTTAGCAAAATTAAAAATCAAAAAAAGTCTGTGGCTAAGATACTGGACTGTAATCACTATGCAATGGTCAGTAGCTAAGGTAAAACACTGCAAATGTAAGTTCGCGAATCCTCACCGCTGCGTCCAATGTAGGAAGGGGGAGTCTCTGGTTGGCGCAGTGCAGCACTGGCGACAATCAGGGCCTCTCTCTTCCTCGTCAGGGCTGAGGGTTACCTTCAAGACAACCTCTGCTTACCCTCTAGGTAGTGTGGCTTAAGCAGTCTTAGGCTAATCTCTGGGGCATGTAAGGTTAAACATTCGCAATATTACACCGTCACCACCAACCCACCACACAATGACACCAAACTGTATTTGTAAAAATATATTCTCTTTATATAAATTTCAAGCAGGCTTGTAACTACAGTCTTCAAACTTTCAATAGCGGTTCCAGTTTACTTTAAATTCAGTTGCCACAGGTCTTTCTTAGCAATAAGCAATCTTCTTTTGGTGTTTCTCAAAAACAGTTCTTATTCAGCTTATTTCCCCCAAAAACGGGGTTTCCAGGCTCCTCACGATACTTTTCTCTTTCCGGATTATCAACCAGGATTCCCCCAGCTGTCCGCGGCCTCCCCGTGCCCCTGTGTGACCTCGTGATAGCAAAAACGGGCCCGGTCTGCCTCCTCTCACGCTTCTGGCGGGGAGCGGCGGCCGGGGAATCAGCGCCTGCCTTTCAGGGCGGCTGCGCGGCTGACAGGGGGAGAGAGCGGGGGCCCGGGGAGCGCTCCACACGCAGCTCCGAGGGCAGGGAGAGAAACAGTACCTTTGCTGGGGAGTTGGCTGGGCGCAGGTCAGCGCTGTAGTCCGCGTCGCGTTGTCTTCCGTCCGGGGTCAGGAGCGAGCGGCGGCTCGGCTCCGGCTCGGGGGTTGGCGGTGCGGCGCGGGCCGGGCTGCGCTGGGCAAGCGCCTCGGGATTTCCTGGCGGGAGGGCACACACAGAGGGCGGTGATCCTCGGCGCAGGCCTCTTTAGGTCCAGGCGACGATCAGGGGCCCCACGCAACAGCTGTGTCAGCGGCGGCGCGTTCAGGGGCACAAGACTCGAAGGGGTGCCAGCAGGCACCGGGCGCCACCTTCTCTTCACGATGCGAGCTGCAGCTCGGGGCCAGTCACGGTGTTTGGATCAGCTGGGCTGGTCGTCACGTTGCTTCTGGGCCAGGCAGGCGGCAGTCACTTTGTTTAGAGCGAGGGCAGCTCCCAGAGTGGTGCTAGAAAGCGCGGTTGTCAGAGCGCGCTCTGCTTTTCCTGGGGAGGCTCGCAAAAGGAAAACAGCGTCTTGCAGTGGTTCCTCTGTCAGGGGGTAGCGCTCACTGTTCCTGGAGCGCTGGTCAGGGGGCAAGTTCACAGGCAAGCCCTTGGAGATCTTTCAGCAGAGTTTGGCACAAAGTAAATTAAAAGCAAACAAAGTCTCTTGTAGTCTTTTCTTTCCTCTCCTTCTGCAGCAAGGCACCAGACACAGGCCAGAGACAGCACTCCTCCTTGTCCTTCCAGGTCCTTCTCTTCGGGCAGAGTCTCTTCTGTAGCACAAACAGGATCTAATTTACAAGGAGCAGGGCTCCTTCTTTTATACCCAGTTTCTTTTGTTCTAGCAAGCCAGGGGGGCCTCTGCATAACTGCTCCAGTCTCTGAGTACTTGTTGTGGGTACTTATGACTTCTGCATTCAGTGTGAGGGCAGGCACATCAGCCGCTCCCCAGGGGGGCGGAGCCGGCATTGAGAGGGCAGGAGTGGCCTGAGTACTTTGTTGACAAGCTTCGGTCCTTCCTGGGCCAGGTGCAGGCTGAGTCATCAGTCGCTCCCCAGGAGGGCGGAGCCAGCATGGTGGTGGCAGGGGCACAGCCTGATGCATCATTCAGGGGAAACTCCCACCACCCATTAAGGGGTCCTCCTGCTAATCACTACCTGTCAACTCCCAGCCCTGTCACTCACACACACCAGACAGTCAGATCCACATCCAAGCAGAGGCGGGCTGAAATGGTTAGGCAAGCAAATGCTAACTTTCTAAAAGTAGCATTTGCAAACACAGGATATTAAAATAAACTTTACTAAAAGAAGTATTTTATTATTCTGAGTCCAGGCATACTAAACACGAATTTCTACCATGTTCCCTGAGCCTGCTGGGATTATAGAGTGTAATAATTCCAGCAGCCCATCTGGCCTAGAAGGGAACAGGTAGCCTTACAATAGTGAAAAACGAATTTGGCAGTAATTCACTATTAGAACATGCCACACACATCAGGGCATGTTCTACCTTATACTTACAATGCACCCTGCCCTCAGGCCTACCATAGGGGTGACTAATATGAAGTTTAAGGGAAGGTTTAGGGGCTGGCAAGTGTGTGCACTTGCCCAGCCAGGGTGACAGTACCAGACTGCACGCAGGTTCTGCAATGGCAGACCCTAGACACATTTTAAGGCTGCTTCTGTGGGTGGCGCAACCAGCGCTGCAGGCCCACTAGCAGTATTGGCATTCACAAGCCCTGGCACTCCTAGTGCACTTTACTAGGGACTAACAGTAAATCCAATGAACCAATCATGGACATCAATCACATGTACACTTTACAGTAGGGAGCACTTGCACTGCGGCACGGGTTGGCCGTGGCGCAGTGCCCTGAGTCGCAGACACCAGCAAAACATTTGAGGCACAACAGCAAAAAGTGGAAGGGAAACCCACGCCAAGGTGCCAGGTCTAACAGATAGGTAAAGGTAAAGTAAGTGACGGGAGGTGGTAGTGTCATTAAAAGAAGGTCAAAGGGGAGAGTTTGGAGAAGCAAAAGGAAAGGAAAGTTGACATAGTGAGATCAAAAGTCATAGGTGTTATATCCATATTTACATGTATGTTTTAAAGCATTTCACATTATATTATATTGTCGGCGGTCACAGAACAATTCAATTTTATGGTACAGAATTCATGATATTGGTAATATGCGAATAATTTTGCAATATGTTTTCATTTCATTTATAAATAAAGAGGCATTATTCCAGAGCACAGAGATTTTTTGTTCGCAAGGAATTTCCATATGAGAACGAATTAAGAAAGGTAAAATAAGTTTCAATTAAGCACGTTCAATGTGCGAGAGATGCAGAACAACTGGGGAGAACTAACCAAGAAAAACAACGAAATTCTCAATAAAATTATTGACGAATTCGAGGAAGACATCATAAAAAGAAAAAACTGCAAGTTCAGAAGAAATCAACTTTGATTATCAGTTTGGAAGAGTCTATACTTTTGCGAAAAGATACGACGCAAAACCACAGGATACTACAAACACGGAAGGTGAGGGACAACAATCAGGGGCCTCAACAAGCTCAGAAATTGACTCACCGGCACCAGCTCCTGAGGGTGACAACTCAAGATGCAAAGTACATTTTTTAGAGGAGGTACTGCGCTACCGACTAGGTATCAAAATGTCAAACAACACAAATTCTTCACCACGGCAGGTTCCCCACATTATGGACGAACACAGACTCCAACCATGGGCGTGACCACAAGATCAAGAAAAAAGGAGATGGAAAGAAGAACTTAACAACTACTAATTTGGTAAGAACCTATCCCATATTCCACTATCCAATCAAGAAACCAACATTCTGAACAAGGGACTTTCATTTTCTCCAACTGCCTCTTGGGATCTCACTAAAACACAAATAGACCTGTTCAAATTCACTCGCAAACTCAAACTCAAAACTTTCTTCACAGACTGACCCAGGAGACAAGAACATATGCCTACTACCACCACCTCGGGCCTATCAATTCAAGACTTGGAACAAGTTGACCTACTGACCTATCTGAGTGAGGAGGACAATAACTCAGAAACACTGACCACATCAGCAATGGAATTGGGGATAGAAACCAACATTTCCATTGACAGCGAACTATCAAACAAGTCTACATTTGTACCAGAACTGCCTGCAATAACATAGATGCCTTCCACCAAGCAGTTACACGTGACCTAGCATATGAGTACACCAAATACCAAAAAAAAGCTAAATATCTCCCACGGAACACCACACAAGAGGAGAGATTGCCATCAAGCAGCTAAAGAATAGGAAAGACCTAATCATAAAGGAGGCTGACAAGGGAGGAAACCCAGTAACAATACACATTGATGACTACATCTTGGAAGCAAACCGACAGTTGGGAGACGACACATGTTATGAACTCCTAACATACGACCCAACCCAAGATATCCTGAAATCAATCAAAACCCAAATAGAGAAGTGGCATAGTTTGGGCCTTATATTCTAATCAGAAAAAATCATTCCTATATGTGTCACATCCTACTATGTCAACCCTCTACCTGCTCCCTAAAATCCATATAAGGACATGGTTCCGAAAGCTGCAGACAGGCTCAGCTCATGCTAGAGCACCATCTCACATAAAACCAAGCACCCTGCCTCCAGGATTGTTAAGGCCTGCCATAGGAGTGACTTAGAGGTATATATGTGTCTATATATAATGGTAGGTATAGGAATACTATACCTAAGCAAGGAGTGATTACGCGACCTTGCCCCAGCTTAGTGATCAGCCAGTTGTGTCAATTTGGATGGCCAGCCAGGGGTGGCATAATTCATGCTGCAGCCCCTGGCAGGCCTTGGAGGCACGTGTGCCCTGGGTACTTATGGTACACAATACAAGGGCTCACAAAGGTGACCCAATACCCAATTGGATATGTACCTAAATTACATGGTATGAATTTAGAGAGAGAACAGCTGGGCTGTGGGTCTGATTAGCAGGCCCACAGCCACACTAGAGTCGAAAAACCAGTGGATCAGAGCAAAAAGTGGGGGTGAACATAGGAAGCAGCCCCTACTCTCCTACAAACACACACTCGGTCAGGCCTGTTTCTGCCCCTTCATCAGCGGTGCTGCTCACGTTTAGCAGAAACCTGCTACACACTGCAATTGAGTAATCCCTCTTGGTTGCAAAAATATCCAGTTCTTCTGTAATAAATGCTAAAGTGCCACCTGCTTCTAAGCGCTCTCTGTGTGGGCAGAGAAAGAACATCTGTCACAATGGATCAAGAGATTTGCCCACGATCACTCAATGAAGCCAATCAAAAATGCTGGTCGAGCCTCCTGGGTCCAGAGTAGACATCTAAGTCAACGTGCACCGTATTAGTACAATAAGATTTCTTTTATTTAGCGCTTTTTGTCACCAGCTCAAAATGAAAACATGAAAACATTCAACATGAAAGCGGAGGCACAACCCCACCCTCTTCCGTTGTTTGTAAAAAATTAAATCCTGCTTCCAAGAGGCAGAAGAATCAGAATCCAAGCGCAGTCGGCTGTCTCCGCGGGGAGGGGAGAGGGATGCAAAATGGCTGTTTGGAACTTCCAGTGTCATTGAAAATCCGCTCATCATTGGTGTTAATGCTTCGCATTGCATTATGGGTAAAGCCAAGTAACGTGATGCAAATATGTTGATAGCTCACGCTGGGATAAATCGAAATGTTTATTTGTCCTAAGAAAATCGGTCCAAGCAACAGCGTCTGATCTCTCTGTCTCACACCCTCCCACGGACAACATTTTTAACTTGATGGAATAACAATATGAATTAATTTGAGGGAATAACATTATAAATAATTTGAGGGAATAACAATAGACAATTTAAATTAATTTTAATTAACAGTGACCTGCCCCACAGCTGAATTTAAGAAGGAAGATTTGGAGGGCGTGGTGGTGGTGGTGGAGGAGGGGGGAGTGCGGGGGTGAAAGATGAAGTGCCCCTTAGTTTTGGGAAACCGCTGAGCCTCACCATATGGGATGTTACATGGTAAGAAACATGCTTTATGGCCCCCCACTTGAAGGTTTACAAGCAATCTTCTTGAAGTTTTACTGGGTGCTTCGGTGATTAATCCGGTCCCCGAGAGCCATTGCTGACGGAGGCACGGAGTTCGCAAACTTTTCCTTTCTTTTATTGCCCGGGGCTTTAATCTTTCCTGCAATGCGGCCCCCACCTCCCATCTATGACCTCATTATGGCCAACACAAAGACAATATAGCCTTTCTCTTGTCTGTACTGTAAGAACGTAAACACTGTCTCAAACTTTACATCTAGACAATAAGACAAGTTTGGAAAATCAGAACCTATGCTTTCTTTGTGCCCCAGTAACAATACGTGAGAAAAGTAGTTGCAATTTACCATTCTCGTGGTATAATCACGCAAGCCTGTTACATTTGGGTATGTTTTGAAGTTATTTATTCCCAATGTAAATTACTGTCGCATAATTTCTTTGCTATTGGCATCCGTTGTTTCTTTTCAGGCTGGTTTAAAATTTAGGGTGAGGTTGTTTTTCAGAAATGAGTGTAGTAACAGTGTAAAAAAGTCCAGCGCAGTCCCGAAAGTGAAAGAGGACCGCGCAGCAGCCGATCTCTTGTCTTTATGGAGCAATGTGTTTGAAACCTTTCACAGCAGAAGGAAGTCAGACGAGCCCGTCCAAATGGGCTGTCTGAAAAAGAGAAAACTATACGTCACAAAGTGCTCTTTCCCAATGGCTGGCCACCATTTAGCATAAACGGTGACGCCAGCCAATGGGAAAGAGGGGTGGGGCTTAAAGCCCTTTACTGAAAGCCCTCTAAATCATTAAATCTCACCAGCGAGACTGCACATCTGCGCAGCCCACACCAGCCGAGACCTAAAAAGGTGTACGACTCTTTACACAAAGTTATTAAAAAATACCCTAAACTTAAGCCATCACATTTTTTTTAAATAGTAGCAATATATAAGATATACAGTGGTAATGCGACAAACTAAACTATGTTAACTGTACTAGAAAAAAGCTACATTGAACAGAAAAGTGTTTTAAATGCGCGGTCGGGGTTTACTTAATTAAACGGTGATGGCTGCAGAGTAAGTAAGCATTGGCATAGCCAATAGGTCTCGCCTTTGGGACATTATAAGTGATTAGCCATGCAACAGTTGATGTTGCACCAAGGATATTATGCTGGATAATTAAATACTGAAAAGGTCCCAAACGCGAGACCTATTGGCTATGTCAATGCTTGTTTTCACATGCAAGTGGTCTACTTCGCAAAACCCAAATGGAGTGAGTTTTCTAAATTCCGGCTGAAGACCTGAAACTAAACAGGATTAGCACAGCTCAGAACCAGCTCCCAGACCACTGACCTCAGCGCTCTGAAGTCACTGTTAAGTTTTATATGAGCGCTGGAAAATACAGGGTTCCAAACGGCCCCTGGAAAAATCCTGAGCATGTCCTAGCATGGAGCTTATTTGCTCATCTTCGCTTGTACAGAAAGCATTTGCTGACAGTATTTTTGTTTCCATATCCAAGCCACGTGAGTGATGACTGGAGGCAGAGAGGCGACTCCCATCAAATGTGCTGCAGTTTCTAAATGGCAGCAACCTGACGACTGTGTGATAAACTGGAATATTAATGCTAAACTACCTTTACCTGTGATGGTTGCCCAATGGAGTCAGAGGTGAAGCCTTGACTACCTGGCTGTATCTGGTGGCTACCCAAGATAAAACTAAGCGGGTCTAAGTGCTGAAACATGCATTCCAATGCAGGAAGAGCCAGAGGCACAGCATCAAGGTCATCTGTAGGGTGTTAAAGAACTGTGTAGCTCTCAGCCTTCATCAGTCTCTTAAGTGAGGAAGAGGAAGAGACTTCAGCTCATTTAAGCATGTTCCAAGTCTCACTAGAGGGGAATTTGGACACTGGTTTAACACCGGGGCAGATGGGCTGCTTATGAATTCACAGTAAATATAAATGATTACATGCAGACACTTTTTCCTTCTCCATCAAAGGATCTTCTGTAATATTCAAACAGTGAAACAGACAAATAGGTTCATTTATCAAACGGCAATGAGTGTTCGGCAAAGCACAGATATCATAGAGAAGCTAGGCCAAACAAAGAGCCAAATTGTCAAAATCGAAGTAAAGCTAAGCATATGTGTAAACTGACTTCTAAGTGGGGCCTCTGCAAATCTCACTTTTGCACGGGTGTTTATCATTAGACCAACTGAGCACAAGTAGAGCCAGCCTTGCTAATGTCAGAAGAGACAACGCGAAGGAGCAACAAGGTTTTTGCATTAATTACTGAGACTTTCTTAATATGTATGGAGAATCTTACGTAGTACTTTGTGTCACTATATAGAAGAAACAATCACATTAAGAATTTCTTGTGGTCCCGTAAAGGAGTTAAACAGCAGATGTTCACCAGCAATAATAATTAGGACTATTTTCTCGGAGATGGGTATGCTTGGCCCAATCCACATGAATATTTTCATATACAGTGCTTCCCACATTTGCAAAGTGCTCTGGTACCCTAGCTGAAGTTCAAGACAGTGCGATATAATAAAAACACAAAGATAATACAAAAGGAACTCTAAATAGTGTGCAGGATTAAACGCATCCTGATCTAATCGAAAAGATAATCACAGCAAACTATTCTTGAAGTAGCATGCAAGGCAGACAATAAAATACAAACGCAGCTCCAGGCATGCCTAGGAAAGGACTTTGGCAACACACGACACGTGCAGCCCCTCCCCACTCTCACCCTACTCTTGGCTTGGTGTTACTGCGCCCTTCTACTCCCACCACCGCTGTAATTTTTGAGGGACTGCTTGCCTAATCGCACCCAGCATTGGAGACAGGGCATGCTTGCCGTACTTTCATGATATACTCGTATACAGAAGAACGGAAAACTTGTTTTACTATAGATATCGAAGCGGAAAAAGCACAGCCGGGTAACGAGCACAAACCATCAGGAAGCACTGTTTTCATATGGTGGGTTACTCAAGGATGTGCAACTGGTTTTGTTGCTAGAGAGTATGATAAGGTAAACAGGCCCCTTTATGTCACTTTCAAGTTGGTGTTTAAAATAACGTGCATTGGTATTTTACAAACACGCTGCTTCCTGTCGCGTTAGCTGTGTGGGGCCAGTGCCTCAGCTGCTTTAGTCCTGGCCGGCTGGCCCCCCACTGTGCCCCATCACCAAGAGTATTAGACAGAGCAGAGAGCATTAAAACAATTAAAAAGAATTTAAGGACTCAAGATAAGCATGCAGGAGGCAAAGCTGTAGATGAAGAAACCGAATAAAAGGAAAATGTGAACAAAATTACAGACAAGGTTACTCAGACCACGCCACCCGTGACTTTTCTCTGATTTGATGCAAAGGAGTTTATGGTGTATTAATAATGGGTTTTTTAATTGGACACCGGATCATATACTGCTTCTTCTCTTTTCTGTTTGGAAAAAACTTTAATAAGAAATGAAATAATAAAAAATAAATAGGTTTCACTTTTAAGCAAAAGAATAAAGCTTTTGTAGCGACCTCAGAAGGATGATAGGCTGGGTTGAATGTCAAATCTGTAGCCTGCAGCTTACGGAGAGATTACTGCGGTGAGCTCATTCCATCAGTCTCACACGTCATTAACCCACCGGGCTGTCTTATCGGTGATGCCATAAGAGACAGTGGGTGCTGGCGCCAGCACCTGTACAGCGTCTCCCAGGTACCGCCTGCCTGCTGCGTGTTTCATCCAGCCATCCATCAGCCCTCCAGCCTTGCCTTGGACCCCATGCACCCGCCCTCTCGCGGAGCACTGATCGTGTTGAGCAGCTCTCATTGGCGTGAATACAATGCCTGATTACAGTGACGCGCAAGGACACCGGGGCTACCTCATCGTTCACACCCCACTGCTGCGCCAGGTCGGGGCGCCAAGACTGCACCCATGTAATAAATGCACGGTTAGCCCGGGTGCCTAGGTGCCCAAGAGGTGAATGTGCCTGGTGCCTGGGTATGGAAAACACTTGTTTATTAAACTGCCCTTATTTCTGGCTTCTGTGCTCAACGACACAACAGGACACCCTCAGCATTATGGAAAACATGCAATTCTTCTCTCCAGCCACACATCTTCCTCCTTTGTGGACAGACACCCCAGTATTTTCGCACCAGAGAGGCGAGCGGCCTCCCTGCTCAGAAGCCCCACCTGAGAGTTCATTAGTAGTGCCTCGAACAGCTAAACATTTCCCTTTTCACACTCACAATAGGCTCAGCCTAAGGGTAAAGCGGGAGTAGGCTTCATCGCTGCTTCCCCCCTGCCCACCGGGGAAGTGCACTGTGGGTCATTCTGCCAGATCAGGGGTGGCGAGAATGAGACGGTAATGCAGAAGCGCCAAGCATGTCAGGGAAGAGAGTGATTGAACAAGAAACTAAGAGCAGCGCTATATTGCTGGCTCAGGCTCCATGTAAAACAAGTGCGCGCTTCGCGCGGCAGCAGGGGGAGGGGGCCTGCGCAATTCCCTTGCGGGAGCACGCAGCAAGGTGCGATGATTGCGACCATATGGCACCATCATATGGCCCTGCGTGCTTCTGTAAGGGAATCACCAGACGTGCACGCGTTGCCATTGCAAGTAATGCAACGCGTGCACGTTTTTGCCTCCAAAGCTGTGCCGATGGCTAAAGGTCTCTCTCCTAAGCAGCGCATGCGTGCTACGTAGGTGAGACCTAAAAAGTGCAAAATAAAAGTGTACAGCATTCGACACAAAGAAGAGACAAAATTGTTATCAACAGTGTTAATGTCTCAAAGTAACTATGTCATCTGTACCACATAAAGATACATGTAAAACTAAAGTGTTTAAAAAGCAAACTTTGGTACAAATACTTAAACGGAGATGCAGAACAAAAAAAGAGTGTGAAATGAAGGCGGACGCAGACGTAAGAAAGAACAGACAAGATCGTTTTCAAGATTGTGTCCAAATGTGTCTAATTCCCAGGGCAAGCAAGATGTTTATTGCAAGTACAAAGCAACATCTGTTGTTTTCGTTCTTACTTTAATAACAAAAAAACGCAGCCCGCTTTTGCAACATGTAGCAGATTTTGCATAAAGCTGAAAATTATGTTAACTAAAAAAGCTGTAGTTAATGTTTTTAAAAACAACATAATTGTAACAAAATGCATCAAAAAACCATATGAAATTCACTTTTTTAATAAAAAATTACATGTTGCTATTATAGCGCTTAACACTTGGGCCCCCATTAGGATGGCGGGAAACGAGACCGCCCGCGAGCTGAGCGGCAGTACCGCCTTGCATATTATGATGCGCCCGCCACAGTGGCAGGCGCATCATGCATTTATAACATTGCGGCGGGCGGTGTTTACACCAGCACCGCCGCAATGCTATAAATGCATGGCATGCATTTGCATACACAAAGCGGCAGGCACCGGGCAGTACCTGCTGCATTGTGTATGCAAATGCAGGGGGGTACCACAGGTACCCCCCCATGTGCACCCCCCACCTCGCCTTCACCATGGGGGCCCACAGGGGGCCCCCAAAGTGAAGACTGCCTGCCTTTCCGTCGCGGCATTGCTGCCACGGATAGGCATCCCCAAAAGCCCATGATAATATGGCTGGTGGTGTCTGATAGACACCGCCACCATATACACCCTTTTCTGCCCGGCCGCAAGGCCACCGGGGCGGAAAAGCGGCGGACGGAGTTTCCGTCCTCCGCAGTCCCCACGCCATAGTAATATGGCGGGGGGGGAAACGGGTGGCGGGCGGACAAGGATATCGGGCGGATCTCCACCGCCCAAATGGCAGTGGCGATCTGCCCGACATCCTAATGGGCCCCTTGGTATGCACTCCTAATCAGTGAGAACAGCCCTATTTTGCATTGCAAACACATGTAATACAGCAACATTAAAAATGTTAAAAATCACATCAAATACATGATCGAAAACTAGACTTAACCCCGCCTCTCCCTGCCTTGATGCTCTGCGAAAAACGTGCACCTTTTCACACAAACACTATCAATGTAAATTCAGCTGGAGAAAAAGCCTCCAAACCAGACCTGCCTATTCAAAATCAAACAACCAGCATTATCCGATCTACAGTATCCAGCACTCTGCAGCCACATAAGTCCGAAATAAGGGTCTACACCCAGTGCTTAGTTTGTAAAACATGCAGTGCCGGGGCTGTAATCAAAATGTAGCCTATATTACTTCGATCCTATCTAAACTTGGTGAGATACTAATCTCAGCTATTCTCAAGTATGTCGCCAAGCTACAACACTAGTAATTTATGAAAAAAAAGGGGTACTACTATTGCCACAAATACACAACACCCCTACCCATTCCAAAAATACATTAAAATTAAGTTGATTGCATTTTATTTTTATATAGTAGCACTTTGAAAAAAACAAAAAAATGAATTAGGTTATTTAAAGCGCGTTTGTTATAAGCTCATTTATTATAATAGAATTGTTATGTCCTTTAGGATAGTCACATCATGTACATACCAATTACATACATTTTGTCCCATCCACACAGCATACCGGTCCTACACAGGTGACCTTTTACCTCGTAGCTTACTTATGTCTCTTCAACACCAGGCTTTCAGTACCCTATCTTAATCCCTGTACCTGACATACATGAACATGTCCCCAGCCACAGCAGGTGTATTCTGTATAAGGGTCACCACTTTTTTATCCATGGCCAACAGCCACCTGTGCACAATCATGTTTGTTTAGAAAAGGATTAGCAGAGGATTAGCGAATGTTTTAAAAATATATTGAGTCTCAAAGAAACCCCGGAGGGACCACTTTAGTATAAAAAATCCTCACTCCCCCTTACTAGACAGAGGAGCATTCTTTCCAGGCTGGACTGAGACATTGCAGTCTGATCCTCTGACAGGCATAGACCTGACATCCCTTGCAGGGTGCCATCATTTATGGAGGGATGGGGTCCTTCATTCAGAAACATCAGGTGAGGGATTAGTACTTCCCCAAGGGTTTCTTGGCTCCATTAGGATATATCCAAGTTCTTACATACACATGCTTCACCTACATATCTAGGCTAGCTCCATTTAGGTAGGCTACGCATCGTAGGAGTAAGCCAATGTTATTGTTTTATATAATCTGCTTTTATTCATCTTATTAGCACTATGGTAGAAATGTATCTGCTAGTCACAATATTGGTGCTAGCGATCACATTTGTCTGCTCCGTTCTTTTGATTGTCGCAGTGAATATTTTTTATACTAGACTGACGCTTTACCAATAATTAATCATTGCAATCATTCTAATTGTTATTCTATGTGTATTCTCAGAAACGGAAGTACGAGTGACTGAGCAAAAGATATGTATCAGGGTTGTCATGTTCAGTGGTTGCCAGAAACTACCAACACCACTGTGGAATACAGGGGAGTGGTAGTGGCACTGTAGAGCTAGCTGGTCTAACGGCTGACTCATCCTGTGGGGGTGTCCATAATCTGTCTGAACACCAAGCCCTCAATTTAGGTCATCCAAAACTCACAGGTCCTTGGGGGATCCTAGGAACTACACAACAGCATCTCGTTCCATAAAACTGTACACCCTGCAATATGCGCTGAAATCACTAAATGCCAGTATTGCAACATATAACTAATACTTTTAAAGACTAGAAATAGCTTTTCACTGAAATAATTGTTTGTTTTGAAATAAATATGTTTTGCAAAAAAAAAAAAACATAGTCACTTGCAAAACTCTGAAAAAGCACAACACATCCTTTTTATATACTGGCACTTTAAAATAAACAAAACTTTTACTAAATTAATTACTGCACATTTTTATAACCGCATTTAATATAATACAAGTACTAGTTCCTTAAAAACTCACACAGAAAACAACAAAAACAAATAAAAAACATACGAAAGTAAACGTTTTGTAACATTACGCACATTACATTAAGCGATAGCATAACTTTGAAAACAGCTCAAATACAAAAGTACATGTTCCGTAACATTACACACATTGGGGCATATTCTCAAGGACCTATTGCCGAGTTATCAGCACTTTATCGCAGCCAAAGTCACTATAAATTTACCGCCCCATTCACAAGCTAGTGCTAATAGCCCATATCACCAGTTTATCTGCTATAGCAGCCGCAAAAAACATCGCCACAGATGACTCCGGCAACTATCGCTAATAAGATGCCGAGTAGGCGTTTCTGAGCAAAAAGCAGCGACAACACCACACCACAACATTCTCAATGACCAGCCAGATCGGCGATAAGACCACATAACCGGTGATAAGGCGTGTTAGCAGCAGGAAATTAACACCTGCTCTGACCAGGTGCAAAGTCGGATGACAACCTGCACCAGAAAAGGGAGTCCAGCCCACAGCCACACCTGAAGACCAACAGATGCCATGGAGCAACTGATCATGCAGCTCAGAGCCCCTACAGGGCCAGAACACTCACCGCCACCACCCATACATCTTTAGGCAGTCCATCATCAACCAGCACTTCCAGGATGGAACCTACGGAACGGCCCTACCCGTTGGTAAGTACCAAATGAACACACCATACACCCCAACTCCACAATCATGCACTTCACAACTCTGGCAATGCACATGTTACAAACTCACATTCAACATGCCAAACACCATGCCCACCCACCATACACAACAGCACAACGTACTGTGGTAACCTGGGATAGCCATGTACATGTCAATGGCATGGCACCTCAGCCACATAATAGCAGAATGTTGGGACAGGTGAGAACCAGGCATGTGCTAAGGAGGCAAGTGACCCATGATTGAGAATGTACACAATGCCAAGTGTGGCATGGATGTGCTGTACAAACTGCAGTATTCAGACCACAGACATATCCATGTTGACAAATACTGATGGTGGTGTTAGTGTTGTGGACAGTGGACTCAACCATGTCAACCCCGCCAGTGGGGAAGATCTCTGAAATGTAGGGTGTTACGACCCCCTGTAAGTGTGTGTGGAGTGGGCTGGCCCGGCGTACGCCAGGCTAGCTTAGGAGTATGAATGATAAGCACATAGCACTGGGCGTGTTTCTCTTCCAGAATGTCCAGCGTGTCTGCCAGGGCGGTGCCTCTCAGCCCGCCATGAGGCCGACGTCATGAGTGGCGGTGCCTGTAATCCTGTGCACCTGCCACAGCCCGGCCGATGGTCCCTGAACCCTATCTTGTCTGTGCATCCAGGCCTCACTGCTCACCTGCTGACACAGTTGTGTTTCCAAGAGGGCTCACCACGTGACGGTGCAAACTCCAAGCACGAGGCCTGCGACCTTGGCAACCACCCCAGACCATCACGGCATCCGAGAGCAAGGCCCACACTACTCCTTTCTCATTGACGTACTCCACCGACATACACAGCGGACAAGTAGGTTACACATTTGGAACTTAGTCTTGATTACACAATGGCGGAGTACATATTTTATGGCAGATTTGATTTCACTATACTCCCTTCGATGTGGTGCCATAAACTCTGTGCATAGTATTCTGACCACACGTGTCTGTGGGCCTTTGATGACTTCTGCCTTCGGCATACACTGCTGTACAGCAGGCCTCACACCAATCCAATACAGTCCATACCAGGCAGGACACAGCATTGTCGCAGGCTGCACACCCGCTCAGCTCTGGTGCCTCCACCTCGGTCAACCAGAAATCTTTTCCAATTCGGGAACCACCTTGTATCAGTCCAAACTATCCCTTATGGTGTCTGGTTGTAAGTCAACCTTGTAGACAAGCTATCTTAAGGGTAGCATAGACTAAGCAGCCTTAAAGGCTCAACTCAAGAGGTCGTGTTAAGCGAGCTGTTTTACCAATCACAGTCCTGTAATATCAAATGAAAGGACACCACACAAGTATACATTATAAAAATATATGTATTTATTTCTAAGAACAATCCCCAGTATTCTTTATGAACAAAGGGGCACAAGCGTTGCTCAGTGGTTAGAGGCGGCAGACCCGGAAGCTGAGATCGACCGTGGACCAGGGTTCAATTCCCCGCCTCGGCAGGTCTCGGGCTCAAAAATTCCACGGACTCAACAATTCTCGCTCTGGTGCCTACTCAACTCACGGGGTCACACTCTGCGACTCTGGGCAATAGCTTGCTTAATCTCCACTACGGCCCCTCGCGGCGGGATGCCTGGCTTTCACCTTGTGGACACCCTGCCGGGGTTTCTCACAGGGGAATACCAGGACGGGTTCCCTAAGCAAGCGCCGGGACGCTCACGGGCAGCCGTGCGCTTTACAAATCCAGCACATTTACAAATCCAGCACAAGCGTTAAATCAAAAGCACAGTATAACATACAAAGTTGCACAATTATGGATGAGGGCGGGGGGCCACTCAGACCATATACTAAAAAAAGTGGTATAAGAGATACCAATCGATCAGTGGTTAGGCCTAGGGCCTAGAGAATCGCTGGGAGCATTCGGGACAAGCAATGCTGAAGTCGGGAAAAGCCCGCGGGACTCGGGTGCAGCGCTTAAAGCACACGCATGCACCAATGTTAAGTCAATGGTGCGTAAAAGTTACACAAATAGAGTTTTAGGACACTTCCGCTGAACCTAGAAGGAAAAAACTTTAGGCACAGACCCTAGAGGTGTGTACCAGTGTGGGAACACTGGCGTTGCAATGTTACCTCACCCACAGGAAGCGGTGCATAGGGTCGAAGTGGCGTTGGGTTTCGTCACGCAGGTTCTGGGTGCTTGAAGCTGAAGATGCTGCAGGCGATGTGAAGGAGAAGTGTCCGGTGGGATCCAAGGGTGGATCCAAGTAGAAAAGTACCTGAAAGCAGAGGGGACAGAGTCTGGGTCACTCAGCAGTGACCAGGGTGGAACCAGGATGGAACCAGGCTATGTCGGGCACAATCAGGTGGTTGTCGAGGAGCTTCTCTCCGCTGCCACGTGGGCTCTGAGGCATCTGCGACATCCAGGAGCAGGTCACGAGCTGTTCCACATAGGCTCTCACCGTCGGCGCTGTCAGCTTCAAGATTGGAGCAAACAACACTTGGCAAAAGCAATCCACGCGGAACTGGAAGATTGCTTCTCACTCGGACCAGGAGGGTCAGAGCGGGTGCTCCTTTTCAGGGGAGCGGGTGCAAATTTTGAGCAACCAGAATCACAAGTTGTGTTTAGGTTTTCGCTGGCACAGGGGCCACAAGCCAGCTGGCAAGTGACCGGGCCAACGCATTGAGCCAAAAGAAGCAGAAGGGCCCCACGCAGCACTCGTCGAGTGTAGAGGGGTGAGCTTCAGTGCAAGATTGGCTCAGGGTTGGGGCTTCTCAAACCCCGGTGTACAGCTTCAAGGATCACTCGTGGGCTGCACGGTCAGTGTCTCGTGGTCTTTTCAAGATGGCGTGCCCCACGCTTCCGGTCGCCTCCACGGGTCTCAGCTCTGCAGGGACTGTGGATCGGGCTGTAAGGAGGCAGGCAAGCTTGATCTCGTTGATCTCTGTCGCTCGAGTTCTGGCGCGAACTGTAACAAAGCAGACATCGAGGTGCTGGATGGTACCTGTTTTCACAGGGTGGTCACTCCTTGACCACAAGGGAGATTCTTCAGTCTTCTACGTTGAGTAGGATGTCGAAGGGTCCTGAGTTTCGTTTCTTATGTTTCGTCAGGATAATCTGAAGTGCTTTGGCACTGCTCCCATTCTTATACCAAACTAGGGGGCTGGATTACCTGCTAGGACCCCTCCTATGGGTGGGACCCAGGAAGGGGGTGGGTACACCCCTTTCCTTTGATCCAGGCTGCGCTGGGACAGGGGCTGGGGGGCCCCAACACCGGTTTGGCCGGATTATGCAAGGGGCAGCCTTGTGCGCCCCCAGCAGTGTCTGGTTTTTTTCAAACCTCCCTGCTACAATCCACTATCTCCTGTCTGGGGTGGTGTGACACCTCCCTGCGACAGGAAATCCTTTGTCCAGGCCTCCTTGGCTGAGTTTCGGTCAGCTGCAGGGGGTCAGACCTGTGTCTGTGGCAGAAGCATCCATTTTGTGGATCTGAGGCTCTTTTAAAAATCAACCGCATTTCAGCAAAGTAAAATGTCTTCTCCCTCTAGAGGGGTGGAATGCTATCCCCGTCGCCAGGACTGGCGAGTGGATAGTATTCCAAATCGTATGACACCTTACACGACATGTTTTGATAAAGCCAAACCAAAGTTGCTATATAACCGCGAGGATTATAATGCACTTAAGAGTATATGGTATGGCATTATCCCGGAACAGCGTAGGGAGTTGTTCCCGACAGCTGCAGACAGGCTCAGCTCATGCTAGAGCTCCATCTCACATTAAACCACGCACTCTGCCTCCAGGATTGATGAGGCCTTCCATAGGAGTGGCTCACAGGTTTATATGTGTCCAGATATAGGTCTAGATATAGGTATACTATATCTAAGCAAGAGGTGATTACACCATCTTGCCCCAGCTGAGTGATCAGCCAGTTGTGTCAATTTAAGAACCAGCCAGGGGTGGCAAAAGATATGCTGCAGCCCCTGGTAGGCCTTGGTGGCACCTATGCCCTGAGCACCTATAGTGCATAGTACAGGGGCTGACAAGGGGTCCATTTCCAATTGTGGTATGTACCTAGGGTACATGGAATCCATTTTACAGAGAGAGCAGATAGCCTGGGGCCCTGATTAGCAGGGAACCAGGCCAACTAAGTCGAAAACCAGCTAAACACAAGACAAAAAATCTGGGGTAACCATAATCAGGTAGCCACCTTCCTACACAACCCCCCCCCCAAACGAAAGGAGATAAGGCTATCCGTGGCCAGGTAAGCCTATATTGCCTGAGTGGCCATATAAGGAAGTACCTGCACTAGCATGGGTACCCCCTGTCTCATGGTCCACTAAGCAGTCCCTCACCCTTGGGGTATTAGAGGGTCTCCACCATAGGGAATCACTACCTTGGGTGTGTTTATGCAAAGTTAAAGGCTGGTTTGGATATGGAGTATTGAAGTGAGGCTCCACTAATTTAGGGCTCAGCTTCCTCCAATTATCTTCCACCATGTGTGCCTTTCTTTCTTCAACTGAGTTGCACTGTGCTCTCAGGGTCAACTTCTGGCTACCTAAAGCTGGAGGCTGGATCCCTCTGTTTGGCTTGCTGGAGGGACAGTTCAGGTTTGGGCCCTTTGGGTCCCAGGTTTGGCTGTGCCCAACAGAATCCATCTGTGGGAGGTCCCTAACTATTTTTAAGGGGGCTCCCTAAGGAGTGTTTAAAGTATCCACCTCACTAGGGCTACCAGTTTTGGTGCCCCTAATCTGTCGATGGGGGTGCTTCATTTGACAGGGGGCCCTCTGGGTCTCACTGTCCTTCTTGTCCTCTGCAGCCCTGGACTGACTAAGGCAAGGTGGAGAGGGGCAGGTTACCTGCTCCAGACTGGGTCCCACCTGAGAAGGGTCCACTGCCATTAGAGGCTCTGTCAGGCCAGGCCCAACCACCTCTGGGGCAGTTCCTTCATCAGGGGTAAGATCAGTTCCCTGAGGAGGCTGATCCTTTCCTAAATTCTGGTGAGGGGGAGATTTCTCGTCCCCCTCTGTGCTATCAGTTTGTGTTGAGTTATCCATCATTTCAGGCTTTCCAATACACATATCAGTTTGAGTTTGGGCTGTGGCCATCACAGCCCCACCAACCTTTTCAGGAGGGGACTCAGTTTGGGTTTCTGCTGTTATCATAACAGCTTTGCTATTCTGTCCAGGAAGAGCTTCTGCTAAAGATGGGGCTGAGTCTTGCACAGCTCTACCAACCTTTTCAGGAAGGACATCTTGAATTGGGGCTGTAGCCATTACAGCCCCACTAACCTTTCCATTGGAATTTACCATTCTAGAATGGGTTTCTTGTTCAACCTCAGCCCAGGCTGAGATTTCTAAATCATTACCAAGTAGGCAGTCTACAGGCAAGTTTGGTGACACTGCCACTCTCTTTGGGCCAGTGACACCTCCCCAGCTGAGACTTACTACTGCCATGGGATGATTTGTTTGGATGCCATCAATGTTTGTTACCTGGTATGTGGCACCAGGTAAAAGTTGCTTAGAGGGGACTATACAATCAGCCACCATGGTGATGCTAGCCCCTGTGTCTCTAAAAGCTTCAACTTTCAAACCATTGATGATGGGTTCTTGTCTATATTTGCTCAAGGTATTCGGGCAATCAGAGAAGTTGGCAAACCCCATGCCAGTCTCATAAACAAGATTATTTGGTGATGGGGATCTGGATAGGCCCGGGTCCACCTGTGCTCTAAAAGTAAACCCACCCAGATTCCTGGGTGTGAGAAGTTGGCCTGATATATGATGTTTCCAATTCTGGAACCACCTTGTATCAGTCCAAACAATCCCTTATGGTGTCTGGTTGAAAGTCAACCTTATAGACAAGCTATCTTAATGGTAGCATACACTAAGCAGCCTTAAAGGCTTAACTCAAGAGGTCGTGTTAAGCGAGCTGTTTTACCAAGTACAATCCTGTAATATCAAATGAAAGGACACCACACAAGTATATATTATAAAAATTTATGTATTTATTTCTAAAAGTAATCCCAAGTATTCTTTATGAACAAAGGGGCACAAGCGTTAAATCAAAAGCACAGTATAACATACAAAGTTGCACAATTTTGGATGAGGGCGAGGGGGCCACTCAAAACATATACTAAAAAAATGGTGTAAGAGATACCAATCGATCAGTGGTTAGGCCTAGGGCCTAGGGAATCGCTGGGAGCAGTCGGGACAAGCAATGCTGAAGTCGGGAAAAGCCCGCGGGATTCGGGTGCAGTGCTGAAAGCACAAGCATGTACCAATGTTAAGTCAATGGTGCGTAAAAGTTACACAAATAGAGTTTAAGGACACTTCCGCTGAACCTAGGAAGACAAAACTTTAGACACAGACCCTAGAGGTGTGTACCAGTGTGGGAACACCGGCGTTGCAATGTTACCTCACCCACAGGAAGCGGGTGCACAGGGTCGAAGTTGAGTTGGGTTTCGTCATGCAGGTTCTTGGTGCTTGAAGCTGAAAGGGCTGCAGGCGAGGTGAAGGAGAAGTGTCCGGTGGGGTCCAAGGGTGGACCCAAGTCGGGAAGTACCTGAAAGCAGAGGGGACAGAGTCTGGGTCACTCAGAAGTGACCAGGGTGGAACCAGGACGGAACCAGGCAATGTCGGGCGCAATCAGGTGGTTGTCGAGGAGCTTCTCTCCGCTGCCACGTGGGCTCTGGGGCATCTGCGACATCCAGGAGCGGGTCACGATTTGTCACACATAGGCTCTCACCGTCGGCACTGTCGGCTTCAAGATTGGAGCAAACAACACTTGGCAAGAGCAATCCACGCGAAACTGGGAGATTGCTTCTCACTCAAACCAGGAGGGTCAGAGTGGGGGCTTCTTTTCAGGGGAGCTGGTGTAAATCTGGAGCAACCAGAATCACAAGTCGTATTTCAAGTTTCATCGGCACAGGGGCCACAAGCCAGCTGGCAAGTGACCGGGCCAACGCGTTGAGCCAAAAGTAGCAGAAGGGCCCCACGCAGCACTCGGTGAGTGTAGAGGGGTGAGCTTTGGTGCAAGAGTGGCTCAGGGCTGGGGCTTCTCAAACCCCGGTGTACAGCTTCGAGGGTCACTCGTGGGCTGCACGGTCAGCGTCTTGTGGTCTTCTCAAGATGGCGTGCCCCACGCTTCCGGTCGCGTCCACGGGTCTCAGCTCTGCAGGGACTGTGGATCGGGCTGTTGGAAGGCAGGCAAGCTTGATCTCGTCAATCTCTGTCGCTCGAGTTCCGGCGGGAACTGCAACAAAGCAGACGTCGATGGCTGGATGGTGCCTGTTTGCACAGGGTGGTCACTCCTTGACCACAAGGGAGAATCTTCAGTCTTCTTCGTCGAGTAGGATGTCGAAGGGTCCAGAGTTTTGTTCCTTAAGTTTCATCAGGATAATCTGAAGTGCATTGGCACTGCTCCTACTCTTATTCGAATCTAGGGGGCTGGATTACCTGCTAGGTCCCCTCCTATGGGTGGGACCCAGGAAGTGGGTGGATACACCCCCTTCCTTTGATCCTGGCCGCGCTGGGACGGGGGCTGGAGTGCCCCAGAACCGGTTTGGCCGGATTATGCAAGGGGCAGCCTTGTGCGCCCCCAGCACTGTCTGGTTTCTTTCAAACCTCCCTGCTACAGTCCACTATCTCCTGTCTGGGGGGGTGTGACACCTCCCTGCGAGAGGAAACCCTTTGTCCAGGCCCCCTTGGCTGAGTTTCTGTTAGCTGCAGGGGGTCAGACCAGACCTGTGTCTGTGGCAGAAGCATCCATTTTGTGGATCTGAGGCTCTTTTAAAATTAACCGCATTTCAGCAAAGTAACATGTCTTCTCCCTCTAGAGGGGTGGAATGCTATCCCCGTTGCCAGGACTGGCGAGGGGATAGTATTCCAAATCGTATGACACCTTACACGACATGTTTTGATAAAGCCAAACCAAAGTTGCTATATAACCGCGAGGATTATAATGCACTTAAGAGTATATGGTATGGCATTATCCCGGAACAGCGTAGGGAGTTGTTCCCGACAGCTGCAGACAGGCTCAGCTCATGCTAGAGCTCCATCTCACATTAAACCACGCACTCTGCCTCCAGGATTGATGAGGCCTTCCATAGGAGTGGCTCACAGGTTTATATGTGTCCAGATATAGGTTTAGATATAGGTATACTATATCTAAGCAAGAGGTGATTACACCATCTTGCCCCAGCTGAGTGATCAGCCAGTTGTGTCAATTTAAGAACCAGCCAGGGGTGGCAAAAGATATGCTGCAGCCCCTGGTAGGCCTTGGTGGCACCTATGCCCTGAGCACCTATAGTGCATAGTACAGGGGCTGACAAGGGGTCCATTTCCAATTGTGGTATGTACCTAGGGTACATGGAATCCATTTTACAGAGAGAGCAGATAGCCTGGGCCCTTATTAGCAGGGAACCAGGCCAACTAAGTCGAAAACCAGCTAAACACAAGGCAAAACATCTGGGGTAACCATAGTCAGGTAGCCACCTTCCTACAACATGCCATTTCAACGCCGTGTGTTAGAGATCCAGGAGGAGCTGGCTGTACAACAGTTAACCCCCACCGGTCGCTGCCTCCGGCGTACACTTCAGTCAAGTAGGTCACACATTTGGAACTGAGTCTTGATTTCATCATGGCAAAGTTCATATCACAGCACAGGCCTCATCGCAGACTGCATCCCCTTCCAGCTTTGGTGCCACTGACTCTGTGCCACAGGAATCATGGACACTCTCTGGTTGAACTTTGGTGGCATCTGGGTCTATGGCCTGGGTGTTGTCTTTATCATAGTTGATACTGAAATGGTGGGAAAAAGGAAACTGTAGCATTCAACCCCTCCATATTGCCTGTTTCTGCTTGCTTCTGCCCTCAGCATCATGCCCTGGATGGACACCTTCTACTGTCCCCCGTAACACTCTACGACATTCTCCTTGGACATTAACGAGGACCCGCTCAGCTCTCTTGGCCCTACCTCAGTGCATCGCAAGTCACCGTCCCATGGCGGGGTTCCTGTACCGGCTGCAGTGCATCCGGGGCCACTAACTCTATGCAGCTCAAGTCATGGACCCTTGCTGTTTGAACTTTGAACTTCTGATTGTCTGATCACTGTTGTAGTTGTTGCTGGCACCAACCACCCCTGAGGGGTGGCTCACATTACCCAACACCCATTCAACACGGGCGTCACTGGACATGTGACCCTTTCAAAACAAGGTGCCGGGTGCACGTGCCCGTAGCTAGTTCCACAAACTATATCAGTGTGTCTGTGTGGTCATTATGTATGCATGGGGGCCCCGGGCCATACCACATTACATTGTGCAATGTACAGCGGGACCAACCTTGTCACCTCAGGCCGTGTGGTAGACCTGGGCCATGTAACTGTGTCGGACCCCGCTGTGAGCGTAAGCGGAGTGGACCTGTGTTCAGCAGTTTTGCATAGGTGTGTGGTCATTGTTAGGCCTTGCCAAGGAAGTAAGTAATGTGTGTGTCTATGGTGTAGTGTCAGCACCACCCCTGACGCAATATACAAAGTTGCAAGGTAGCATGCCCCCGGAGTGCGGGCATGGCCAAGGGGTAAATGAGGGAGCGCAAGCACGCTAGGGGTCAGGGATCAGACATGTCAACTGTTGTGTGTGTCGCTATTATCGCAGCATAATCCAAAGGTCTACCTTCAACCAAATGGCGAGTTCAGCCAGGCATGTACTCTGCATCTGTGTCTGCCCTATCCTTACCATAGGCCTACACACACGTGGCCGCCCACCTTCAGTGCACAACATCACTGTGTCGTTGTCAGGCTTGTGGACATGCGCAGACAGGCATGACAATTGTGTGCCATAGGGGTGCAAGTGATGCAACTGCGCTGCGCACACTAGTGAATAGGCTCGGTGGGAGGGAGGAGCAGCAGTGAGGCTACATAATACACATTGATGCCGCTCATTTGCTATAAGCAGTACTTGTCAAATAAGAATCACAAAGTCACACATATCACACTCCAATGAACCAGTGAGCCTGCCAACACATCATGCAGAACCAACTATTGACTCATGTCTCTCTGCACTGTCACAGGTGATCAAGGATATGCACTCTGTGCTTGGATGATGACACCCATCCGAGCCCTGAACAAACAGCCCAGAGGCAGTACAATGTGGCCCACAAATGCACCAGGGGCATAGTGGAATGCATATTTGGCGTGTTGAAGTCACATTTCAGGTGCCTGGATGTCACAGGAAGAAAGCTCCTGTACAGGCCAGACATTGTGTGCAAGATGATCGTTGCATGTTCTGTGTTGCACAACATATCTGTATGCAGCAAGTGCCAGATGCACCGGACAATGAAGATGAAGATGAGGCAGGTGGACCACACCCCACTGCAGCAAGAATAGACTGTAGGAACACCATCATTGACAATTTCTTTACATCAGCACGTCACATTGTCACAGTCCTTAACAATCATGGGACAGTGCAATATGACCACAGGCACAGCATGTGCAAATAAATGTATTCCAAAAAATATTCCTTGAGTGCATGTCACTCATCTGTACAGACACATCACTTAGACAGGTGTGAGTATGACATGTGCTAACAATTTCATGATTTGTTCATGGATGGTGGGTGTGTCACATCTGTGCAGAGAGGCTGTTTAGGGTGTCACATATTTGAACTGCCAGTTCTGTGTGACACAGTTAGTGGGGAATCCCACTCTTCGGCGTTTCACATATGTCCCAAATCATTCCATTTTTGCTGTCATTTGTGGCCTTCAGGTGACAACAGGGTTCCTTTTGGGGTCAGACATGTACCACCATGATGCAGGGATGCCCCCTGTGACTCAAGTCCCACAACATGGGCAACATGTATGTAAGTGGGAGTCACTGCCCCTACATTTGTCCACGCTTTCATGATTGATTGGTCATGGACATGTCACCTCCGTGTGCAGGTGGGGTTGCTTGTCCCTCTGCAATGTGAAGGGGAAATGCGGTTTCACAGTGTGTTCCATGCATGTTTCCACATTGGCACAGTTAACATGCAGATGGCATGTCAATGTACATTGTGACTGGGAGGAGATGCCTATTTGATGCGGGACAATGGTCATTTGTTCTACGTCTCGGATGGGGGTTGTACTTGTACCTTGTCATCTCACCATTTCTTTACTCTGCTCTTATGGTGCATTTACCCGCATGACACGTGGGAATTGCAGGCCTATCACTGGTTACCTGTGATTTTTGTATCGCGATTGGCCTCATCACTACTATTTTTGCGTTTGTGTTTTGCTTTTGTTTGGCATCGCGTTAATTTTAACGCAGTAATTTGGTGCATTATCGTGGGATCATCGCATGGTCCCGCCGTGTTGAGAATGCCACGTTAACACAGAGTTATTTTCCAGCGATAGACTGCGATGTGAGGAGTTGCCTTCAGCTAATTTTGCAATGGTTATCACCTAATCTTGAGAATATGCCCCATTATTATGCTACATCACTTTGAAAACACCTCAGATGGAAAACAAAGCAAAACAAATGAATTCATGTAATAAAAGTACACTTTCTGTAACATTACGCACCTTAAATTATGCAATCGCATTATTTCAAAAACACCGCAGACTGAAAACAAAGCAATGCAAACCAAATTAAATAAAGTAACATTAGTACACGTTCTGTAACATTACGCATCTTAGATTAAGGGATCACATTACTTCGAAAACACCTCAGACAGAAAACAAAGCAAAGCAAACCAAATTAAATAAAGTAACACAAGTGCATGTTCCGTAACATTACGTACCTTAGAGATCACATTACTTCAAAAACATCTCAGACGGTACACTTTCAGTAACATTCTGCACCTTAGATTAAGTGATTGCATTACTTCAAAAACACCTAAGATGGAAAAAAAAGCAAAGCACATTAAGGAAAAAAGCCTGAGAAAATCAGCATACCTCAACAACACCGAACAAATGCAAGTAAAGGAACCAGTAGTCATCGGTGTGCCCGGACTCAAAAAGAGGGACTTCGCACATTATTAACCAACCACAACAAATCATTTTAAAAGGCACACTAAATGACAAATGGAAATAACGAAATAAAAAGAGGCGTTAAACACCGTAGAGCATATACTGCAAGTCTCAATGAGACAGTGCATATGCTGCCTCGGCAAGACCTAAAAATAAGGCTCAAAATACACTTTACGTACACGAGGAGCACTCCAAAGGAAAAATATTTTTTGCCATTTGACACAAAAAATATTTGTATAGGTTGTTAAATATCCGGAATGCTTTTTTAATAACCTACATTCTCATTCACAATGATCACCAAACTATTCAAATGTCTCCCGCCTTTCCAGACAACTCGTCGCTAATCAGATGGCTAAAAAGATCACATTTATCCTTTAAATAAATTAGGCTATTTTAAGCATACAAAATGACTGTAATGCACTCAGATGTGTTTACATTGTCAGCAGTAAAATTCAAATTCTTTTAACCCCTTGACCGCGGCGAAAATTCTGCCGCGGTGCGGGTGATTTGTGGCGTGGGCGTGGTTCGGACGGCCCCCGGCCGTCCTCCGCACACGCCCACCGTGAAGTCGGCCGGCCGCCGGCCGTCCGACGCATGGAAGGGGTTAAACAAGCCACAGTTTTGTATTCTGATCTGGAAAGATAACGATTTTATCTCTGTTGTTTGTGCATAGCGTCCATTGCGTTTCCGCATGATTTTCTTTCATTGTTGATTGTTTCTGTAAAAAGGACTTCTCACATACGAAGGAAACACAGTTCTATCATATATACAAAATGGACCACTTCAACAGTGTTCATGTTTTGATTCCAGTTCAAGTTCATACGCTTTTATTCGGTTGTATTTTACAACCATGGTGTCGATTCCCATCCGGTAAAATCCCCGTCCGTACGATTCGTATCCGGAGCCGTTTCCGTACGACTCGTACACACACCGTACGACCCGGCGAGTATGATCCAGACCGGGTGATCGGGACGCTATTCGTACGGTCCACGTCAGGTAAGGGCGATTCGTACGGAAAAGCGCACAATCACATACACACCATATGGCGCGTACCCCCCATGATCGCAGGGGTACGCGCCGTACCCCTGCGATCATGGGGGGTACATGCCGTACACCCAGCGTACATGGGTTACGCACTGTACGCCCACCGTACATGGGGTACGATGCGTACCCCATGTACGCTGGGTGTACGGCACGTACCCCCCATGATCGCAGGGGTATGGCGCGTACCCCTGCGAT
Source organism: Lissotriton helveticus (assembly GCF_964261635.1). NCBI lineage: Eukaryota > Metazoa > Chordata > Amphibia > Caudata > Salamandridae > Lissotriton > Lissotriton helveticus. The sequence goes on along the minus strand of NC_136069.1, from coordinate 967,312,565 downwards.
CATGGTGGGTACATGCTGTACCCAGGGGGGGGCGTTCCGTACCTGTTTCAGCACAAACTCTGCGTTTACAGCTCCCGTAGGAAAAGGGTCGTACGGTGCGTACCCGACACGAATGGTACTTGCTGGGTCGTTAAAACCACCCGCGAACCGTAGTGATGTCATGTACAGCGGGTTCCGAGTAAGACTCGTACGGAGATTTGAGTCGTACGGAGTCCTGTATGACTCGTACGGAGTTCGGCTCATGGTACGGATCGTACTTCGTCGTACGTACGGGACGTTTACGGGTACAATTCGTACAGGGAAAAAAACGCTCCATACGGCGATTAGGAGCGCATTTTTCCGGATCGGAATCGAACCCCCTATAAGCAATGCATATAATCTTCAAAGGAACAATAAAACATAATAAAATACAAATCAGACAATATATACCTATAGTTAAAAGACAATGAGAATACTAAATCGTCAAACAAGATCATATAATTGTAATTTTGTTAAAAACAGTGGGAAAAGTGCATTGTGCAGTTCAGATTTTCAAATTTCCATTGTTTAGACAGTACTATACATACTGAGTATTAAAAAAAAATAATAATAAATAAAGTGCATAGTGCCATTTACATTAGTGGTGTCATAACATTGTCTGCATTAACAATCAGTGATTTAGGAGCAGTTAGCTATACCCTCTTAGTTATCAGACTACAATAGATTTCCTAATAGTAATAGAATGTAATAAATAAGATGCTACATCTAAACATAATCCTGGGTTGTCCAAAGAGATCAACAAATTCATTGCAATTGTTGTCGATCTTACATTATACTTTAAGAAGATAGGTTTTAAGTAAAATTTCCTTATAAAAAGATAAAATTTACAAAATAGTAAAAAGTGGCAGCAACTTTGTCGTGATATATTGTCATTAGGGCAGAGGGCAGAAGAATGCTTTTTCATGACTGGGAATGCCACAAGATGATGGAGAATACCCAGCCGAAGACGGGTCAAAACAAAGCGATGAGATGGTTTAGAAACAAAAGTTAAGTAGTCCTGGAAACCATCAATAAGGCCCAATTGCTGATAGAACATAAAAGTTGACTAGTCACCAATTGCTCTAAGACGGGTCAGGAAAAGAGTTTTTTATCTCCCATTTTTCCAATTAAAGGTGAATAATCTAGTTCAGTCTGGGCATCATAATTAAAAAGGAGGCCATACCAATGGTGGATGTATTTTAGCCAAGGGATTTTAAGGCAGTTTTCTGATCTCATACAGTCTTTAATTATTGATTGGGTAAACGCGGTCTCGTTCTTAGCCCAGATAGATCTCCATAGGAGAAGTGGTCGAAGGGCAGCGAGATCTGTAATGTAGTTAATACGTACTTCGCGGTGTATGAGTTCCGTTGAAGCTGATTGTGGAACACATAAGAGACGTTTAAGAAAAGTATTTTCATCCTGCTGTAGCAGATCAAATTGGCTGTGGCCCCATACCCCTGCACCGTAAAGAGCAGCGGCCACACATCTTGCATTATAGATGGTTACCATGTCCGCGATGCGGCGGTTACCCAATTTTGTAGCAAACCTAAAGATCTCATTGGTGTTCCTAGTCATCTTAAAGTGTATTACCCTGTTCACACACCCATCTCTCCTTGCCTGCGAAAGTAATGCCTAAGTAAGAAAAAGACTTTAACTCTTGAATTTTTGAGTTTTTTATATGAAAGGAGCTATTTGCTTTAGGCTTCATGTCACAAGCCATAACAAATGTCGTTGTTTTATTAATTAAAAGTTTCCTATTTTCAATAAATAAAACAAACTCATCAATCAGATGCTGCAATCCAATAGGTGTACGTGACATTAATACAGCATCGTTTGCATATAATAAGATGGGTATAGGACTTCCCTCGACCATTGGGGCGTCCGCAGGTATCAATCTCAACGCTGCATCCTTATGATTAATAAAATAAAGAAAATAATGAAGGCGCCAGGACGCAACCCTGGCGGATTCCCCTTCTGACCCTAAAAGATGGTGTGCATTCTCCCTTATACCCATAACGTACTTTTCTAGAGAGCATCGCACAAAGTCTTGCTAAAAAGTGAATAATTTCTTTAGGAGCTCCAAGTTCTAGCAGTATTGGCCACAGTATAGAGTGGTCGACCAGGTCGAAAGCACTGCTGAGGTCAGCAAAGCAAAGATACATATTTCCTCCTTTGGCCAGGGTATATTTTCCTAACAATAAATTAAGGTGGACCCATATTGTACCGGGGACAAGATCTTATTGTCATACACCCAGATTTCCAATCTCTTTAATAACAACCTACTCATAACCTTGACTGAAGAATCCAGCAAGGATGTTGGACGGTAATTACAAGCTTCAGTTTTTAGACCTTTCTTAAAGATTGGAATTATAAGAGATTCGCTCCAGGAGTTTGGGAAATAATTCTCAGCAGAAGCATTAAAAACTCTGGCCAATATCGGGCCCCACAGATACATTTCATATTTATACAGGTCTACCGGGACTGCGTCTGGGCCGGTGCTTTGTTTCCCTTACTGCTAACTAAAGCATCACGGACCTCCTCAATACTTATTGACATAGGCAATGCCTGCCACACCGTGTCCAATAAAAATGAAGTACATAAAAAATCCCTATCTAATGGGTTAAAAATAGTAGAAAAATGTTCAACCCAGGCGTTGCTGTTAACATGGGAAATCAATTCCAGGATATGATCCTCCTTCAAAAAGGGGGAATTACTTGTCTCCCAGAACAATTTACTGTTGTTCAAATCAGATGCAAAACATAACTTTTCCCATGCATCAGTTTGAAGCTCAGTTTTCCTAACTTTTAAAGCCAATTTATAGTCTAAACGAAATCTCTTAATCTCGGTTGAATCTCTGGGGTTCTTATCCAGGGCTTTTTTCAGCCTACGTAAAGCATTGGAACAAGTTTGATCAAACCAGCCCACATTTCGATGGTTTTCTCCTTTAAAAGGTTTGATTAACAAACCCTCTACTATACTATTTATCTTTAGATAATTAGACATTAACAACTTTGGGCTAATGTCTTCTCCAAGGCAATAGTTAATTTCAGCCGCTCCCAAGATTATAACTTCTCTTCGGCACTTCACTGGTTCAATGCCCGCACACCTTATACGCACTCCATTAGGTCTAATTGGAACAATATCGGTGGCGTGTCTCTCCTCTGCTATAAAATCACAATACCAATAAAATAGGGCCACGGATATACTATTATGGTCACTAACAGCCTGTTCCGTTATCCAAGGGGTTGAATGCAGATTATCATTATTACAGGAAATCAATAGATGGTTAATATTAGTGGCCGCATTTCTGCCTGTAAAAGTGGGACGATTAACATTTTCTCTATCTGTAAGACATGGGAGAAGGTCCAAGTCATATTTGGATAGTAACATATTCAGTGCCATGCCATAATCACAGTGGGGGAAGTGTAAAAAGTCTTCATCATCATGTTCATTATTATTTCCTTTCCTAAACCCACCCACATTTGTCTTAGCTAGGGGGCACAGCTGTATGTTAAAATCGCCCACCCAGACAATAATAATGGGTTTCCTAATATGTTTCAACATATTATCAAGTACTTTTCCAGTACATGGATAACAGAGTCCCGGTTGTTGGCAAATACATTGTTATAAAAATTGACCAAAATCACATCACTACCTTTTTTAAAACATAGCCACATAATCTGACTGTGGACTTCTCTACCATGGTGGTCAACAGGTGGCTCCATTTTTGGGCTGTTAGAAACTCCACCTGGGCTGATGGTAGATAGCAATGTAGATTGATCGTCCGAACACGAGTCTACCAAAAAAATGGAGTCCCATTTAATGGCTGAATTGGGGATGAGACCACCTCCAAGATATCCACCAACCCTTTGCTAGCCTCCGTTTCCTGACTCCCCTCTCTCTGTCTGTCTTTACCCCTATGTCAGTCTATTGCATCCATGTAACTCAGAGGCTGGAATCTATTAATAACTGGAATTTTGAAGTAAGGGGGGAGCATAGGTAGCTCAGGGAGTTGAGGCAGTCTATTAATGGAACTAGGCGCTGCATCATTGTGGGGCGTCATTGGGTATCTATAAAAATAACCCAAAGGCATGAGGGTAATATTATAATCTCTCCTAGATGGCAGTGGGGCATTATTTAGTGAATTACGTGCCCATTTTGGTGAACGGAAGTTTATAATTATACAGTCCCCCTCAAATGGTTTAATTAAGGGGCCAATCCATTCTACTCTCTCAGTTAGCAAAATCTGATTTGCCCCGGCCATAGGGAATCCACAATTTTTTGTAAGCCAATACATTATTTTATTTTTAAGCATATCATGGGTTTCCACCTGTCCTGGTCGTAATTTAGGCACATTTACCAGAACAGCAACATATGCATCACAATCTGGTGGTAATTTTATAAGTATTGAAGCCCTTCCCTCATGATGTGGGTTTGTACCTTGGTTAACCTTATTCGTGGCCCCCATGCTAGGTAACCTATCCCGTCGTACACTGCCATGGTGTGGGTCCATAGTGATTGCCCTTTCTGGGTGAATTGGGTCAATAGAGATTACCTTTTCTGACTCAGTTTGGGGTTCACATTGCTTATCTTGGATCCCTATGTTTAACACAGGGTAGGTTTCCCTAGGTATACTACACATCTTAGCAGCCATAGAGGCGTTGTCATTGCCTTTAGATGGAGAAGCTAATTTGGGGCTGTCAATTAATTGGACAGCCTTTGGTTGGGCATGTTGTAATCTATTATCAATTGTATCAAGAGAATCTCTCATCTTATGAACCTCCTTAGCTAGATTGTCCAATCTATCATGGAGTACTCTTCAGGAGCACGGTGTCTTCACTTACTCCAGCACCATTGTAAACAGGGCTGGTGTTTTCACTTGCTCTTGAAACACCAGAGCGGAAAAATTGAGGCTTTCGTGCTGCAGATACTACGGAGCGGTACAAAAGGGGGTGGTGATGGCCGCCATAAGTGTGGCAGGGTATGCTCAGACGTGAGTCCCTTGGTCACTTTGCCACTGGATTCAAGCAAGCCGGGCTGAAGACGACTGGAATGCCAGAAACCGGTCCTCGGAAGCTTGTTTCCGGTCCAGGGAAGACATGGCTTGGCAGTTCGGGCTGGACTGTTCCCATCAGGCACAGGGTCAGACTGATTTGCATATAGCCATGTCTGAACTGGGGTGGCAGAGTGGGCTAAAGAACGTTGATGGATTAAACCCAGATCTTTTGACTGGGTGTGAGTGTTTGATTGATTCAGATGCTCCGTCCATCACCACCCCCTTTTGTACCGCTTTTGGCCGCCATAAGTGTGGCAGGGTATGCTCAGGCGTGAGTCCCTTGCTCACTTTGACACTGGATTCAAGCAAGCCGGGCTGAAGACGGCTGGAATGCCAGAAACCGGTCCTCGGAAGCGTGTTTCCGGTCCAGGGAAGACATGGCTTGGCAGTTCGGGCTGGACTGTTCCCATCAGGCACAGGGTCAGACTGATTTGCATATAGCCATGTCTGAACTGGGGTGGCAGAGTGGGCTAAAGAACGGTGATGGATTAAACCCATATCTTTTGACTGGGTGTGAGTGTTTGATTGATTCAGATGCTCCGTCCATCACCACCCCCTTTTGTACCGCTTTTGGCCGCCATAAGTGTGGCAGGGTATGCTCAGACATGAGTCCCTTGCTCACTTTGCCACTGGATTCAAGCAAGCCGGGCTGAAGACGGCTGGAATGCCAGAAACCGGTCCTCGGAAGCTTGTTTCCCGTCCAGGGAAGACATGGCTTGGCAGTTCGGGCTGGACTGTTCCCATCAGGCCCAGGGTCAGACTGATTTGCATATAGCCATGTCTGAACTGGGGTGGCAGAGTGGGCTAAAGAACGGTGATGGATTAAACCCAGATCTTTTGACTGGGTGTGAGTGTTTGATTGATTCAGATGCTCCGTCCATCACCACCCCCTTTTGTACCGCTTTTGGCCGCCATAAGTGTGGCAGGGTATGCTCAGACGTGAGTCCCTTGCTCACTTTGCCACTGGATTCAAGCAAGCCGGGCTGAAGACGGCTGGAATGCCAGAAACCGGTCCTCGGAAGCTTGTTTCCGGTCCAGGGAAGACATGGCTTGGCAGTTCGGGCTGGACTGTTCCCATCAGGCACAGGGTCAGACTGATTTGCATATAGCCATGTCTGAACTGGGGTGGCAGAGTGGGCTAAAGAACGGTGATGGATTAAACCCAGATCTTTTGACTGGGTGTGAGTGTTTGATTGATTCAGATGCTCCGTCCATCAACACCCCCTTTTGTACCGCAGATACTACGGAGGACACACAAAAACCTACTTGATCAGCGTGTCGTCTTCTCTGTATGTTGCTATGAACTACGATGTACAGTAAAAATATCGAGTTTTTATTTCGAAATACAGAAATATTGAGTTGAAAATATCGACACTGTCAAATATCGATGCTGTGTATATCAATGTAAAAAAATATTGTTTTGATGTTTTTTGTGAAATATTGATGTAAGTAATATTGAAAGTAAAAATATCGACATGTAAAAATATCATTTTTGTATGTTTTTGTATGTTTTTTTTAGTTAGTGTTAAGTATTAAAATGTGTCCAAAATGTGTTTAATAATGTTTTATTTTTATATTATTTTAGGAGCGGGATGTTGGGTTTATAGGGGATATGGGTGAGGAGTGTTTTAAAAATGGTAAATTAATTTTATAAAAGTTTTTAATTTAAGTATGAAATTAATTTTTTTAATTTCGAAGTTCAAATTACATTTTAGGAGCGGGATGTTGGGTTTATAGTGGTTAAGGGTGGGGAGTGTCTTAAAAAGTTAAATTAATTTTATAAATGTTTTATTTTAAGAATAATTTTTGTTTTTTAAATTTCGAATTTTAAATTACTTTTTAGGAGGGGGATGTTGGATTTAAGGGGATAAGGGTGGGTAGTGTTTTAAAAAAGTTAAATTAATTTTATAAATATTTTAATTTAAGTATGACATTTATTTATTAAATTTTGAATTTCAAATAAAATTTTAGGAGTGGGATATTGGGTTTGTGGGGGATAAGGGTGGGGACTTTTTTTTAAAAGTATTCAAATATTTTTTTAAGATTTGAAAGATTTTTAGAAATTTTTAAAACATTATTTCGATTTTCAGGATAAAATGTAAGAGTGGGATGTTGGGTTGTTAGGTGATAAGGTTGGGGAGTGTATATATTAAATTTAAACTAATTTCAAACATTTAACACATTAGAAAATCTGTGTTTTTGAATATTGTTAAAAATGATACTATTATACATAAAATGTATTAAATTAATTTAAAAAAATCATAACATTTCAGGATTTGGATGTGGAATTATTTGGGTATAAGGGTGAGTTTTTTTTTTGAAAAATATTAGTTTATTTTGTATTATTTTGTATAGAAAATAACGTTTTTTTTCATTTTAATCTATTTTAAATTAACATTAGTAAGTATATATTTTTTATAGGATATAAGGGTGTATTATTATGAATACAATTGAAAAAAATATTTACAATTAAAATAATTAATGTAATGTATATTATAAATATATTTATAGTGTTAAAACTTAGTGAAGTATAAATGTATTATTTTATCCTTAATTTTCTTTGTAAATATGTTATATAGAAAAAAATGTTTTAATAAAAGTATGTACTGGTATATGGTTTGTTAATTTAATAGTTATTATAGTGAAAAAAAATAATTTAATGTAGCGTAGTGTCCAGCAGCTGTCCCAATTAATTTTAGACTGTATTGGGAATAGTAAATTAATCAGGTTCAGTGTCCTGCACCTACCCCAATATAATGTAGACTGGAGTTGGAATAGTGAATTAATTGGGGTCAGTGTTAAGCACCTACCCTAATTAAATTTAGACTGGAGTAGGAATAGTACATTATTTTAAGTCAGTGTCCAGGACCTACCTCAATTAAATTTAGACTGGAGTGGGAATAGTAAATTAATTAGGCTTAGTGTCCAGCACCTACCCTAATTAAATTTAGACTGCAGTGGGAATAGTAAATTAATTTAAGTCAGTGTCCAGCACCTACCCCAATTTAATTTAGACTGGAGTGGGTATAGTAAATTAATTAGTGTCAGTGTCCTGCACCTACCCCAATTACATTTAGACTGCAGTGGGAATAGTAAATGAATTAGGTTCAGTGTCCAGCACCTAACCCAATTTAATTTAGACTGGAGTTGGAATAGTAAATTAATCAGGGTCAGTGTCCCGCACCTACCTCAATTTCATTTAGACTGGGGTGGAAATAGTAAATAAATCAGGTTCAGTGTCCAGCACCTACCCCAATGTAATGTAGACTGGAGTTGGAATAGTAAATTATTTTAAGTCAGTGTCCAGCACCTACCCCAATTAAAATTAGACTGGAGTGGGAATAGTAAATTAATTAGGTTCAGTGTCCAGCCCCTAATCCGAATGACTTTTGACTGGAGGTGGAATAGTAAATAATTAGGGTCAGTGTCCACCACCCACCCTAAGTAAATTAATACTGGAGTGGGAATAGTAAATTATTTTAAGTCAGTGTCCAGCACCTACCCCAATTAAAATTAGACTGGAGTGGGAATAGTAAATTAATTAGGTTCAGTGTCCAGCCCCTAATCCGAATGACTTTTGACTGGAGGTGGAATAGTAAATTAATTAGGGTCAGTCTCCAGCACCTAACTCAATTTAATTTTGACTGGAGAGGGAATAGTAAACAAATGAGGTTCAGTGTCCAGCACCTATCCCATTTAATGTAGACTGGATCTGGAATAGTAAATTAATTTGGGTCAGTGTCCAGCACCTACCCCAATTTAATTTAGATTGGAGTTGGAATAGTAAATTAATTAGGGTCCGTGTCCTGCACCAACCTCAATTACATTTAGACTGGAGTAGGAATAGTAAATTAATTTAAGTCAGTGTCTAGCACCTACCCCAATTTAATTCAGACTTGAGTGGAAACTGTAAATTAATTAGGGTCAGTGTTCAGCACCTACCCCAATTAAATTTAGACTGGAGTGGGAACAGTAAATTAATTAGGTTCAGTGTCCGGCACCTACCCCAATTTAATTTAGAGTGGAGTTGGAATAGTAAATTAATTAGGATCAGTGTCCAGCACCTACCTCATTTTAATTGAGACTGGAGGGGGAATAGTAATTTAATCAGGTTCAGTGTCCAGCACCTACCCCAATCTAATTTAGACTGGACATGGAATAGTACATTATTAGGGTCAGTGTCCAGCACCTACCCCAATTTAATTTAGATTGGAGTTGGAATAGTACATTAATTAGGGTCAGTGCTCAGCACCTACCCCAATTTAATTTAGATTGGAGTTGGAATAGTAAATTAATTAGAATCAGTGTCCAGCACCTACTCCAATTACATTTAGACCGGAGTAGGAATACTAAATTAATTTAAGTCAGTGTCCAGCACCTATCCCAATTTAATTTAGACTTGTGTGGGAATACTAAATTAATTTGGGTCAGTGTTCAGCACCTACCCCAATTAAATTTAGACTGGAGTGGGAATAGTAAATCACTTAGGGTCGGTGTCCAGAACCTACCCAAATTACATTTAGACTGGAGTGGTAGTAGTAAATTAATTATGTTCAGTGTGCGGCACCTACCCCAATTTAATTTAGATTGGAGTTGGAATAGAACATTAATTAGGGTCAGTGTCCAGCATCTACCTCAAATTAACTTAGATTGGAGTGGGAATAGTAAATTAATCAGGGTCAGTGTCCAGCAGCTACCCCAATTTAATTTAGACTAGAAATGGAATAGTAAATTAATTAGGGTCAGTGTCCAGCACCTACCCCAATTTAATTTAGATTTCAGTTGGAGTAGTTTATTAATTAGGGTAGTGTCCAGCACCTACCCCAAATAAATTTAGACTGGAGTAGAAATAGTAAATTAATTTAAGTCAATGTCCAGCACCTACCCCAATTTAATTTAGACTGGAGTGGGAAGAATAAATGAATTAGGGTCAGTGTTGAGCACCTACCCCAATAAAATTTAGACTGGAGTGGGAATGGTAAATTATTCAGGGTCAGTGTCCAGCACCTACCCCAATTTAATTTATATTGGAGTGGGAATAGTAAATTAATTAGGGTCAGTGTCCAGCACCTACCTCAAATTAATTTATATTGGAGTGGGAATAGTAAATTAATCAGGTTCAGTGTCCAGCACCTACCCAATTTAATATAGACTGGAAATGGAATAGTAAATTAATTAGGGTAAGTGTCCAGCACCTACTCTGATTTAATTCAGATTGCAGTTGGAATAGTAAATTTATAAGGGTCAGTGTCCAGCACCTACCCCAATTAAATTTAGACTGGTGTAGGAATTGTAAATGAATTTAAGTCAGTGTCCAGCATCTACCCCAATTTAATTTAGACTGGAGTGGGGAGAATAAATGAATTGGGGTCAGTGTTCAGCACCTGCCCCAATTAAATTTAGACTGGAGTGGGAATAGTAACTTAGGGGTCGATTAGGATGGCGGACGGAAACGGGTACTGTCCGCCATGGTGACGGAAAAATCACTCCCGCCCGCACCGCGGAGAATCCGCGGTTGCGAATAGTATATCCATGTCAAGAAACTCCGACCGCGGCGGATGGATCACATCAAACACCGTCCGCGGCGGACGGAACACATCTAACACCGCCCGCCGTGGACGGACATGACCGCGGGAACAGGCCCAACCGCCGCCATACCTACGTCCACGCGATTAGGATAATGCCGCCATTCCAACGGAACTCACCGCCGTCCTCCACCGCCGCGGAAGCAATACCTCCGAAAACGGACCATGACTGCCGTCAAACCGATTACAAAATGGCAGACGGAAGTAAAAAGAAAATACATTAAACAGAACACCCAACCACCTGAAACACCCACCCCCAGCAACTACACGCCCCAATGACACCCCCCCAAGCACCGAAAAATGCACCTAAATCACCACACCCACAGAACACCTGATTGGCAACTACCATTGGGACACCACCACCACACAGAGTATAAAATGAATCCCTCCCACTACCACAGCCCTTTGCATCACAGCATAGCTGCAAGCAAGAGCCACATTAGCACGAACAGCAGACACACACAAACACACATACAACCTGCTCACAAACACACACACCACACAACCCAACCCAACACCATCCCTACACACCCCACACCTGCACATCCCACCACACCCCACCAACACCTTGCACATCACACACCATGGCACCCAAGAAAAATCCAAAATTCACTGACACTGAGTTGAAGGTCATGGTGGATGAAATCATCCGTGTCGAACCACAGCTCTTCGGCAACCTAGTCCAGCAGACAACCTTGGCAACCAAAAACCACATGTGGGACAGGATAGTGACCAGAGTGAATACGTCAGGGACCGTGCCACGCACCAAGCACAAGATCCAGAGGCGGTAGCACGACCGGCAAGGGTGAAAGGCATCAGGGCGAAGCACCACCTGCGAGCACATCACACTGGCGGCGGCACTCCCCCGGAGCCCCTACCATTTACTGAATGGGAGGAGAAGGTGCTGGGCATACTGCACCCTGAGAGCCTGGAAGGAATTGAGGAGGGAGAAGAGGCTGGTAAGTACAAACAAATGACCACGATCACACTGACATGGTCTGCCATGCACTACTGACAAGACAAATCTCCCTGGCACCAATCCATGCATGTGGACCACACAGTCACCCAAATGTGAAGTCCTCAGCTCAAATGCACCCACCATGACCAACCACAAATGTTGCCTCCTACGTTCCCATGCTTGCATGTTGTCAGAGCAACCAACACCACAACTCCCAACAGACCCCCATGTCCACAGGGAGGGTGGCGGTGGTGGGGGGGAAGAGAGACCAGCACTACAACTCCCAACAGGCCCCCATGTCCACAGGGAGGGTGGCGGTGGGGAGGAGCGCGAGAGGTGTGTTGGGTGTGTGGGAGACCAGCACTACAACTCCCAACAGGCCCCCATGTCCACAAGGAGAGTGGCGGTGGGGGGGAGAGAGACCAGCACTATAACTCCCAACAGGCCCCCATGTCCACAGGGAAGGTGGCGGTGGGGGGGGCGAGAGGTGTGTGGGGTGTGGGAGACCAGCACTACAACTCCCAACAGGCCCCCATGTCCACAGGGAGGGTGGCGGTGGGGGGGTGAGAGAGACCAGCACTACAACTCCCAACAGGCCCCCATGTCCACAGGGAGGGTGGCGGTGGGGGGGTGAGAGAGACCAGCACTACAACTCTCAACAGGCCCCCATGTCCACAGGGAGGGTGGCGGTGGGTGGGGGGAGTGCAAGAGGTGTGTGGGGTGTGTGGGAGACCAGCACTACAACTCCCAACAGGCCCCCATGTCCACAGGGTGGTTGGCGGTGGGGGGGGAGTGTGAGAGGTGTGTGTGGTGTGTGGGAGACCAGCACTACAACTACCAACAGACCTCCATGTCCACAGGGAGGGTGGCGGTGGGGGGGTGAGAGAGACCAGCACTACAACTCCCAACAGGCCCCCATGTCCACAGGGAGGGTGGTGGTGGGGGGGAGTGCAAGAGGTGTGTGGGGTGTGTGGGAAACCAGCACTACAACTCCCAACAGGCCCCCATGTCCACAGGGAGGGTGGCGGTGGGGGGGAGAGACCAGCACTACAACTCCCAACAGGCCCCCATGTCCACAGGGAGGGTGGGGGTGGGGGGGGAGTGCGAGAGGTGTGTGGGGTATGTGGGAGACCAGCATTACAACTCCCAACTGGCCCCCGTGTCCACAGGGAGGGTGGTGGTGGGGGGAGAGAGACCAGCACTACAACTCCCAACAGACCCCCATGTCCACAGGGAGGGTGGCGGTGTGAGGGGGGTGGGAGACCAGCACTAAACTCCCAACAGTCCCCCATGTCCACAGGGAGGGTGGCGGTGGGGGGGGGAGAGACCAGCACTATAACTCCCAACAGGCCCCCATGTCCACAGGGAGGGTGGCGGTGTGGGGGGGGGAGTGCGAGAGGTGTGTGGGGTGTGTGGGAGACCAGCACTACAACTCCCAACAGGCCCCCATGTCCACAGGGAGGGTGGCGGTTGGGGGGTGAGAGAGACCAGCACTACAACTCCCAACAGGCCCCCATGTCCACAGGGAGGGTGGCGGTGGGGGGGGTGAGAGAGACCAGCACTACAACTCCCAATAGGCCCCCATGTCCACAGGGAGGGTGGCGGTGGGTGGGGGGAGTGCGAGAGGTGTGTGGGGTGTGTGGGAGACCAGCACTACAACTCCAAACAGGCCCCCATGTCCACAGGGAGGGTGGCGGTGGGGGGGGGAGTGCGAGAGGTGTGTGGGGTGTGTGGGAGACCAGCACTACAACTATCAACAGGCCTCCATGTCCACAAGGAGGGTGGCGGTGGTGGGGTGAGAGAGACCAGCACTATAACTCCCAACAGGCCCCCATGTCCACAGGGAGGGTGGTGGTGGGGGGGAGTGCGAGAGGTGTGTGGGGTGTGTGGGAAACCAGCACTACAACTCCCAACAGGCCCCCATGTCCACAGGGAGGGTGGCGGTAGGGGGGAGAGACCAGCACTACAACTCCCAACAGGCCCCCATGTCCACAGGGAGGGTGGGGGTGGGGGGGAGTGCGAGAGATGTGTGGGGTGTGTGGGAGACCAGCACTACAACTCCCAACAGTCCCCCGTGTCCACAGGGAGGGTGGCAGTGGGGGGGAGAGAGACCAGCACTACAACTCCCAGCAGGCCCCCATGTCCACAGGGAGGGTGGCGGTGGGGGGGTGAGACAGACCAGCACTACAACTCCCAACAGGCCCCCATGTCCACAGGGAGGGTGGCAGTGGGGGGGGGGTGAGAGAGAGGTAATTGATTAGTAATGTTGTTACCAAAACCATGTCATGTCCACAGCATTGATCATGATAATCTTGTCCCTCAGGTGATCGCAACTTGACTGGCGCAAGCACCAACCGCCAGCACTAGTCACCCCCCTCACAGCACGGACTCTCTGGGGACGAGCCCATTGCCAGCTCAGACGCAGCGGATGAAGCGGGACCAAGCAGACTTCCAGGGCCATCAGGCTCACAGGACATCACTGCCTCCACCACCACGGCCTGTGTCACCACACCATCACCTGCCATAGTGAGCTGTGCAGCCACCACCACCACTCCTGCATGTGCCACCCTGCCTGACCCATCAGCCGATGGTGGCCCATCTACTGCCCAGGCAAGCAGGGAGAGTGGACGTGAGAGGACACAGGTGAGGGCACAGGTGAGGGCACAGCACACAAGCAGGAGTGCTGTTGTCCGGAGAGGTGGGGAAGGACACCCACCCCATCCTGCTGCAGAAACCCTGGAAGCCATCGCAAGAGTCAATGCCTCCTATCAGCGGGCGCAGGAACAGTCTGAACGGGCCCACCAAGACTCACAGGAGAACAGCGATCTGTTGCGGTCCATAGATACGCGCATAGGGCAAATTGTGGACATCATGGGCCAAGCAACTGCTCGGTGGAGGGACTGGCTATCCCGCGCCATACCACCACCCCCTCACCCTAGTGCCCAGTGGGACCGCTCCCCAACACCACCACCACCCACACCTGAGCCCACGGACAGGGAGGTGGCCCCTGACCAACCTGCCCCCACAGCTGTCTCTGCTCCGGCTACAAGACGGAGGGGCCGTCCGAGGCTAGATGCAGGTGAGAGCAGTGGTGTTGCTCCATCTACTCGCTCTAAGAGGGGGCGCCAATGACTTCACCCTTGTCTGAGCCTGCCATTCACCCTGCCAACTATCCTGCCCCACAATGCCAAGCATTGCCACACGTCTGTTGGACTAGGTGGACATCACACAATGTGGTGTCCCCACTGTGTTTTCATCTGCCATGACCTTTACCTCTCACTCCCCCACCAAAACTTCTTTGAAAATATGCACCAACATCAATCCTCAACCTGTAAATAAACATCACGTAGACACTCAATGATGTGTTACCTCCATGTTTTAATCACATGAATGTCTTAGAATGTTACGTTACGAGGTGCAGGGATCAATGTTGTTGAGAATCATGCCTCTGTCGGAGTGACCTAGGGATAATGAGAGAACAACAAACACAGGTCAGGAAAGAGATTCACACCCATCACAACACACTGTACTGCAACATCCCACAAACCACACTCATCACCAATTAAGTGGATCACAGGACACACATCAGGGAGCATACCATGTACCCCATCTAACACACACATTTACAAACAGAACATACCAGAACAGGCAGCATAGACACACCACATCCACACTCCACCACCAAACATACATCACGCATTGTCTGGCTGTACAAGCGGTAGTTACTCACATTCAAGGGAAATAGCGATCAATGAGCTGACGCCTCTGGTCCACACCTTCTTCCTCACCACTATCCTCATCAGTCGACATGGGTGGGATGGGAGGCCGAGCAACCTGTTGGTCTTCAGGGTCCATGATCAGTTCTATGTTATTGCGCAAGGCCAGGTTGTGGAGCATGCAGCAGGCAATCACGATATTGCATACTTTGCCTGGTGAGTATGGCAGCCTAAATGTACGTTCTATCACTCGACGTGTCCTCCCATGGGCATCATTATAACGCAATTCACCAGGGGTAGAGGGATTCCTGATGGGGTTCAGCAGCCACTGACTGTTTGGGTACGCCGAGTCGCCTTGGTGGTGTGATGACAGACACAAATGTCATTACCATGAATTGTGGAAACACTATGCCACACATACAACACAATTGTCCTCACAACACACTGACAACATAATTGTCCTTTCAGCACACTCACCTACAAGCTACGCACGTTCTGGACGCAGATTAGCCATCAGTTGGGGGACAATGCTGCTCCGCATGATGTGGGAGTCATGGGCAGAACCGGGAAATCTGGCACACACATACGAGATGATGTTGTCAGCCAGGCATACCACTTGCACGTTGATCGAATGGTAGTGCTTCCGATTCCTATATACAGCTTCACGTGCCTGGGGTGGTATGAGACCAATATGTGTCCCATCAATTGAACCCACCACGTGTGGTAACTGGGCCAGGTCATAGAAGTCCCCTTTGACTGCTGCCAAATGTGCCTGACGTGGAAAATGGATGTAATCCTCCTTGTAAAGCATCATGGCATTCAGGACATCCCGCAGAACCATGCTGAACATGGATTGTGACATTCCTCCCGCATGACCAACGGTGTACTGGAAAGTGCCAGTCGCAAAGAAATGTAGTGCCACCATCACCTTTGCTGTGGGTGTGAAAGCTCCAGGATATGTCCTGCGTGGCTGCAGATGAGGTGACAATTGTGTGACAAGCTCCTGCAATCTCAGTCGGTCAAGCCGGTATTTGCGGATCACCTCCTCGTCAACCATGTCCTCCAGCACAGTGTATGGTCGATGCACATTTGGCGCCCTCCTGTGTGGGAGTAGATGGCAGCAGATGTCAAATGACCAACAACGCATAGCCGTGCAACACTATCACATCTTGAGCACCACAATGCTAATAATACATGTTGCAGACAGTGATGATATGACTGACCGGAACAATATATCAGGAAATAGAGCTGACTACACACAATGTACAGCCACAAAGAACATCCTGTGGGCTAACATGCACAATGTAACGTGCACACATGTTAAAACTTCTTGCAACAACACACGACTGAGGGCCCATATGTGGACAAGCGTCCACACAGACACACATGTACGTGCACAAACAACATGAAGTTGGAAGACACCCTACTTGTGTTCATGCACCCATGAACACACAGACAATGCCCCCTCAGCTGACATGCATGGGCACACAACAACAGAACACAGAATGCATGTATACACATATCATTGTTACTTGCACACACACACACAACACACTCACAGCAGATAATGAATGTGTGTACACACCCTTGCGGTTCTGTGTAGATGTGTAGAAATGAACATGTGTGTCTACAAGACCAAAACGTCAACACGTCAAAATGCACATCTGACGCTACTTTGGCCCACAACACTAGCCTTTGTTAACCACTGGCAAGGTCTACAGTCTGAGCACACATGCAAAAAATGGACATGAATGTCGCACGTGGACATGGTCCATAGACTACACATCAAAAATCTTACAGCATTCCGGACATGTCCTGACACACTCATACAACTAAGAAGATTACATGTGTGCGGAGACATGCAGTGTGTGTACATACGCCATCTGGGGACGCCTTCCACCAACACAGGAGATGACCGATTACACAGCAATTAAGCATGACATATGCTGTATGGTCAATGACCATCCCGGTTGCATCCCGCTAAATGCATGTGCGCACTACCACGGTGGTGCATCATTTGAAATAAATCACTCACTGGCACCTCTATGGCGGTGCACGCCTTCCGCGGTGGCGGTGCAGGCAAACACATACATTTGGTGATACAATCTGAAATGGCATTTGAAACAACCCCTTACAGTGATATTGCCTCACCCACCGCCAGTCCAGGCTGGTCACCCACCGCTAGTCCAGGCCGGTCACCCACCACCAGTCCAGGCCGGTCACACACCGCCAGTCCAGGCTGGTCACCCACCGCCAGTCCAGGCTGGTCACACACCGCCAGTCCAGGCCGGTCACACACCGCCAGTCCAGGCTGGTCACACACCGCCAGTCCAGGCCGGTCACACACCGCCAGTCCAGGCCGGTCACCCACTGCCAGTCCAGGCCGGTCACCCACCGTCAGTCCAGGCCGGTCACACACCGCCAGTCCAGGCCAGTCACCCACCGCCAGACCAGGCCGGTCACCCACCGCCAGACCAGGCCGGTCACACACCTCCAGTCCAAGCCGGTCACCCACCGCCAGTCCAGGCCGGTCACACACCGCCTGTCCAGGCAGGTCACACACCGCCAGGACTGGGCGGTGCCAGGACTGGCGGTGGGTGACTGGCCTGGACTGGCGGTGGGTGAGGCAATAACACTGTAAGGGGTTGTTTCAACTGCCATTTCAGATTGCATCATCAAATATATGTGTTTGCCTGCACCGCCACCGCGGAAGGCGTGCACCGCCATAGCGGCGCCAGTGTGTGAATATTTTCGAATGATGCACCGTCGCGGTAGCGCGCACATGCGGTTGCCGGTGTGTGAACGTGACGGTCCGTGCACATGTAGCCAATGGGAACAGGTTACGTGTTGCGCGTAAGCGCATTCAAAAATTGCGGAAGACGTGCTCCGCCACAACAATGTGAGTCATTGGCTCTTTTTGAATGAAGCATCCAGGGAAAACCAATTGCTGCAGACGTGTGCCACTGGTATGAGCTCAGGGCCCTATATATGTGTGAAGATTTCCTGCACACATTCACTGCTTCCAGCCACTGCTGCCTGCGACCGTCACCTCGACCTGCTGCTCCTGAGCTATCCAACAACTGCTGCCTGCGACCGTCACCTCGACCTGCTGCTCCTGAGCTATCCAGCAATTGCTGCCTGCGACCGTCACCTCGACCTGCTGCTCCTGAGCTATCCAACAACTGCTGCTGTACTGCCACAGTCGTGAACCTTGCCATGCAGGGAGTGCGAGAGACCCGGTCTCGTCCCTTCACCGCAGCGGAGCTGGATGTCCTTGTGGACGGTGTGCTCAGCCACTATGAACGGCTCTACGGTGCCCCCAGACCGGTGGTAAATGAAGTGGGTAACATGTTGGTGGGCATGAGGTGGTCACTGACTCCTTGCTTCTGAAAGCTTGGTGTTGTGCTGTGGGACCTTCACATGTGTTGTACTGCGCATGACTGCATGAAGATACGTGTTTCTGCAATGTATATGATTGTCAAACAGTCCACTGATGTTCCCCTCTTGTCTCCCATCCTGGTAGGTGAAGCTGCACCTTTGCAAGGTCGTGTGGAAGACCATAGCACGTGATGTACGGGCAGTGGGGGTGTGCAATAGACGACACACACACTGCCACAAGCGCTGGGACGACATATCCAGGCTCAGCAAGAACGTTGCGGAGATGACACTGGGGATCATTCAGAGAACAGGCCGCCTTGAACGACACACCATGACACCTCTAATGCACCGCATAATTGCTGTGACGCATCCTGACCTGTCCGCCCGGCTCAGAGGGGATCAACAGCAAACTAGCGGTAAGCAGAGTGAATGCATGTATCTGTGCTCAGACACAGTAGTGACATCCGTGGTGCGTATCTTTAGCATATATTGCATGTTGGTGTCATTAGCGGAGTGAGCGGTAGCACCCATGTCCGCCAGGTGGACATGCCAGTTGATGTGTATTTGAGGGTTCCAGGACATGCCGTTGAGGTCTGGTGTCCCATGGCATGACATGTGTGGTGGTCTGCATGCACTTGCCCTGTTTGTATGATGTACAGGTTTCACAGACACCCACGGATCTATGATGTGTGGATGTGTGGTAGGGGTGGTTCGTGTACAGGATCTGTGCTACATGTCAATCGACTGTAAGGAACGGTGTGACTTTGAAACCTTCAGTACGTGAGTGTGTCACTTAGGTTAACATCTCTTCCCTCTCTCTTCCAGCTTTGGCCGAGGGGACTGAGACACAGACGACGGAGATGAGTGGTGGCAATGCATCCGGATCCGAGATGACACACACGCAGACTGACACTGAAGATGGCAGCCACGGAGAGGGGGACAGAACCGTCCCTGAGGACTCACATGTGGAGACACCATCGCCCTCATCCTCAGAAAGTATTGGTGAGTCCGCAGTGTTGTCACAGACAGGGAGTGGGCAATCAACACCTTCAGTCTGGACACAGCACACAGGGCCCACACTGCCACCCACTGCAACATGTACTGCTCGTGCTCGCCAGAGGAGGGGGAGCAGAGTTGCCTTCGGTGCAGGAACCGCTGCCCCTGCCCATGTGACACAAAGTGCACTTCGTGCAGAGGCTGTTGATCTGCTGCGACAGCTGTGTGTAGGGCAGACCAACATGATCAATGCATTCCAAGACCACGATAGGAAGTGGGGCAGGTGGTGGCATTCATGGAGGGGATGCATGGCGATGTTGCTGGTCTCCACAGAACAGTTCAGTCATTGGCAAACACTGTGTCCTCAGCCATTGTACAGTCGCATAGACAGGGTGCTACTTCTGTACCACCATCCACCCCACTTGATGTTACAGGGGAGAGTGAGTCATCAGACCAGGCCTCTTATTCATGTTATTACACTAGGAGCAGCCACAGGCAGCAAGGCAGGGAACGGAGGGCACAGGCACCATCCCCTAGGACTGTGATATCTTTCTCCGAAGACGACGTGAGCAACACTGGAGTTGACACACAGGATCATCAAGGGGTGTTGGTGGAAATGGATTCACATGCTGCACAGGCTTCCCCCACAAAAGGGACTCCCAAGCCAAGGCTACCTCCCAAGAGCAGGGACACTCCCAAGGACAAGGACACTACCAAGGAAAGGGCACCTCCCAAGAGCAGGGACACTCCCAAGGACAAGGACACTACCAAGGAAAGGGCACCTCTCAAGAGCAGGGACACTCCCAAGGACAAGGACATTACCAAGGAAAGGGCACCTCCCAAGAGCAGGGACACTCCCAAGGACAAGGACACTACCAAGGAAGGTGCACCTCCCAAGAGCAGGGACACTCCCAGGGGCAAGGACACTACCGAGGAAAGGGCACCTCCCAAGAGCAGGGACACTCCCAAGGGCAAGGTAGCTTCAAAGGAGAGGGACACTACAATGGACAAGTCTGCACCCAGAGACAGGGCACCGGCAAGGGATCAGGGACATTCCAGGGACAGGACACCTCCTACGTCCAAGGCACATCCCAAGGCCAAGGGTTCTCCCATGGACACGAGCACCATCAAGGACAGGCATATATCACCCCTGGCTGCACTGAGGATGATGTTTAAGGAACGTACAACACATGTGTCAGCGGTGGAGTCCCCCATACCTCTACTCCCATCCGCGCCCCGCAGAAGCAGAGGAAGGAGTACACTGTTGTTGCATCCCCCATTACACATGATGCAGAGGGCAGAAGGCAGGCCCACAGCAAACGGCAGGCAGGGTCCAGCACATCCACAGAGAGCAGACCACCACAAGCACATGATACACCTTTGATGTCTGATGATGCCACTCCACTTACCAGTCCAGGCATGTCCGGGGTGCTCCTACGTTTCACAAAGAAACGGAGACACACACCAGTGAGACCTGACCACACCAATGTCGCTCCAGTACAGCTGTCCCCAGCTCCCAGAGCCACCCTGCCTCCTGGCCCATACAGCCCTGTGGCTCATCATTTCAGTGGTCCTAGTGGCTCAGCTGCAGTTCACTCACATGTGTCAGATGCAGGCATGGTATTTGTTGGTCAGTGTACAGGGACATGTCCTGGCAGTGTGTCTGGGTCTATGGCTCATGTGTCAGTCAGTAGATCTGTGGCTGTGTCTCACACTCCTGTTTCTGGTGCTGGCGGTGTGTCTGGGTCTAAGGCTCATGTGTCAGTCTGTAGATCTGTGGCTGTGTCTCACACTCCTGTTGCTGGTGCTGGTGGTGTGTCTGGGTCTAGGGCTCATGTGTCAGTCAGTAGATCGGTGGCTGTGTCTCACACTCCTGTTGCTGGTGCTGGCGGTGTTTCTGGGTCCAGGGCTCATGTGTCAGTCAGTAGATCGGTGGCTGTGTCTCACACTCCTGTTGCTGGTGCTGGCGGTGTGTCTGGGTCTATGGCTCATGTGTCAGTCAGTAGATCGGTGGCTGTGTCTCACACTCCTGTTGCTGGTGCTGGCGGTGTGTCTGGGTCTATGGCTCATGTGTCAGTCAGTAGATCGGTGGCTGTGTCTCACACTCATGTTTCTGGTGCTGGAGGTGTGTCTGGGTCTATGGCTCATGTGTCAGTCAGTAGATCGGTGGCTGTGTCTCACACTCCTGTTGCTGGCGGTGTGTCCGAGGCGAGTAGTTCAAGCAGTCCACCAGATTCTGTGGTGTGAGGTTTAGTTGCCATCACTCACATGTCATTTAACTTTGTGTGTAGATTGACAAATGTAACCACCTAGATATTATTATTGTCCTTGTCACGGGTCGCTTGACACACGTACTTGGGTAGCCAGTGATGTACCTGCTGTGTTGGCCACAATGATCTGTTGCTGTTCTGATACTGCATTCTGCCCTCTCACGTGCTGCCTCAGATGTACCTGCTGTGTTGGCCACAATCCCCTGTTGCTGTTCTGATACTGCATTCTTCCCTCTCATTTACTGCCTCTGATGTACCTGCTCTGTTGGCCACAATGCCCTGTTGCTGTTCTGAGACTGCATTCTGCCCTCTCATATGCTGCCTCTGATGTAGCTGTTCTGTGCAATGGACTGTTGATGCACTTAGCCCCTCTCATGTGATGCCAATGATGTTGCTGTTCTGTGCAATGGTCTGCTGATGCACTTACCCCCTCTCATTTACTGCCTCTGATGTACCTGCTCTGTTGGCCACAATGATATGTTGCTGTTCTGATACTGCATTCTGCCCTTTCATTTACTGCCTCTGATGTACCTGCTCTGTTGGCCAAAATGCCCTGTTGCTGTTCTGATACTGCATTCTGCCCTCTCATATGCTGCCTCTGATGTAGCTGTTCTGTGCAATGGACTGTTGATGCACTTACCCCCTCTCATGTGATGCCAATGATGTAGCTGTTCTGTGCAATGGACTGCTGATGCACTTAGCCCCTCTCATGTGCTGCCTCTGATGTTGCTGTTCTGTACAATGGACTGCTGATGCACTTAGCCCCTCTCATTTACTGCCTCTGATGTACCTGCTCTGTTGGCCACAATGCCCTGTTGCTGTACTGATACTGCATTCTGCCCTCTCATTTACTGCCTCTGATGTACCTGCTCTGTTGGCCACAATGCCCTGTTGCTGTTCTGATACTGCATTCTGCCCTCTCACGTGCTGCCTCTGATGTACCTGCTGTGTTGGCCACAATGATCTGTTGCTGTTCTCATACTGCATTCTGCCCGCTCATTTACTGCCTCTGATGTACCTGCTGTGTTGGCCACAATGCCCTGTTGCTGTTCTGGTACTGCATTCTGCCCTCTCATTTACTGCCTCTGATGTACCTGCTCTGTTGGCCACAATGCCCTGTTGCTGTTCTGAGACTGCATTCTGCCCTCTCATATGCTGCCTCTGATGTAGCTGTTCTGTGCAATGGACTGTTGATGCACTTATCCCCTCTCATGTGATGCCAATGATGTTGCTGTTCTGTGCAATGGACTGCTGATGCACTTACCCCCTCTCATTTACTGCCTCTGATGTACCTGCTCTGTTGGCCACAATTATCTGTTGCTGTTCTGATACTGCATTCTGCCCTCTCATTTACTGCCTCTGATGTACCTGCTCTGTTGGCCACAATGCCCTGTTGCTGTTCTGATACTGCATTCTGCCCTCTCATATGCTGCCTCTGATGTAGCTGTTCTGTGCAATGGACTGCTGATGCACTTAGCCCCTCTCATGTGCTGCCTCTGATGTTGCTGTTCTGTGCAATGGACTGCTGATGCACTTAGCCCCTCTCATGTGCTGCCTCTGATGTTGCTGTTCTGTGCAATGGACTGCTGATGCACTTAGCCCCTCTCATTTACTGCCTCTGATGTACCTGCTCTGTTGGCCACAATGCCCTGTTGCTGTTCTGAGACTGCATTCTGCCCTCTCATATGCTGCCTCTGATGTAGCTGTTCTGCGCAATGGACTGTTGATGCACTTAGCCCCTCTCATGTGATGCCAATGATGTTGCTGTTCTGTGCAATGGACTGCTGATGCACTTACCCCCTCTCACGTGCTGCCAGTGATGTACATAATCTGTTGTACCCAATGCCCATGCTCTTGGATATTCTGATAATATGCACCTATTATGTTGAATAAAGCTAATAAATCATGTTTTGTGGTTTGTCTTTGTCATTCCTGGTTGTGTACTTCAATTGTGTATATTTTGGTGCAATCGACAATGTATTTCCTGTGACATGCCACTCCCCCTTCCAACGTCACAGCCCTGGCAGGTACTCCCCTTCCGTCAGCAATTGGTGAGTTGGCGTACCTGCGTCGTCGTCGATGATGGTCCATGACTTGCTGGTGGTGGAGCACGAAGAGTATCGGAAATGCGTGCAGCGCTGAGCCCATGACGGCGATCTGCTTGTGGTGTGTATCTCCGCTGTGGTGATTCCGCCGTGTTCAGGCAGGTTGTTTTTCCGCAGTAATTTTATGTGTGTTTTCCGCCATCGTGATTTGGGGGACGGTCGGACACGTCATTCCGTACGGCAGTGTGTCTGGATTGGGTGCGTCCGACACGGGGTCGGGTGTACTACCGCGGCGGTGCGTGCTCTTCCGCCGCGTACGGACATTTGACAGTGTTTCCCATCCTAATATGGCGGACGGAGTGTCCGCGGCAGGCGGACGGAAAAAAGACTTTTTCCGCCTACTCCAGGACGGCGGTCGTCCTTCCGTCCGCCATCCTAATAAGCCCCTTATTTAGGGTCAGTGTCCAGCACCCACCCCAAATTATTTTATATTTGAGTGGGAATAGTAAATTAATTAGGGTTAGTTTCCAGCACATACCCCAATTAAATTTAGACTGGAGTGGGAATAGTAAATTAATCAGGGTCAGTGTCCAGCAACTACCTCAATTAAATGGTAAACATCCTTTACAACGCAACTTTTACCACGCAGTGCCTTTACGGCGCAACTTTTACAACGTAAACCATTACAACGCATTGCGCTGGGGGGCGCTCTAGGATAGGGAATAGATTTAATTTACTATCCAACACCTTCCCTACTATCCACGGGGACTAGAGTTGGAAGAGTAAATTAAACTATTCACTATCCAGCACCCCAAAGCACTATGCGTTGTAAAGGTATTCGTTGTAAATACCGCGTTGTAAAGGCATGCGTGGTAAAAGTATGCGTTGTAACGTCATACATCCCAATTAAATAGAGACTGGAGTGGGAGTAGTAAATTAATTTAAGTCAATGTCCAGCACCTACCCCAATTTAATTTAGACTGGAGTGGGAAGAATAAATGAATTAGGGTCAGTGTTCAGCACCTACCCTAATTAAATTTAGACTGGAGTGGGAAAAGTAAATTATTCAGGGTCAGTGTCCAGCACCTACCCCAATTTAATTTATATTGGAGTGGGAATAGTAAATTAATTAGCGTCAGTGTCCAGCACCTACCCCAATTAAATTCAGACTGGAGTGGGAATAGTACATTATTTAGCGTCAGTGTCTCGCACATACCCCAATTTAACTTATATTTGAGTGGGAACAGTCAATTAATTAGGGTTACTTTCCAGCACATATCCCAATTAAATTTAGACTGGAGTGGGAATAGTAAAATAATCAGGTTCAGTGGTCCAGCAACTACCTCATTTAAATTGTGACTGCAGTGGGAGTAGTAAATTAATTAAGGTCAGTGTTCAGCATCTATTTTAATTAAATAGTATTTGGTGCTTATGTTGAGTTGAGTTGTAAGTATAATTTAGGTGAGTAATTTTTAAATATAGTGTAATAATATTTTTATGGTAAATATATTTATTTCTAAGTGCATCAACAATATATCTTTTATATGTATTTTATTAAATGTAAATTAAACACTTTAAGAATCTTAATTATAAGAACAACATATTTAAGTACATTTAAAGTGATAGCAATTAAAAGGTAGTTGAAAAAATAGATTTTTTTAAGAAATGTTATTATATAAAATGTAAATTATTGTAACAGCATTTTTTTATAATCAACAAAATGTTATTTTACAATTGAATATATTTAGAAAATATAGCATGATGCATTTGTATTTTTTTAATGACGTTCCGTAAACTGGAACATTTTTTTTAATCGGTACAATATATTGATTTTCAATTTTAAGGTTGTTACAAATGTTTATATCAAATGGTAAGTATTTATTAAAATAATATACTATACATATTTTACAATAAAGTTCACAAAACAATTACATAGTTTAATGTTGCTAAACAAAGTGAATACATTTGTATTAATAATATTAATAATACAATATTAATATTAATAATTATTAAACATAATAACATTTTTTTTTTTTTACATTTTACAATTTTTTTAAACAATAACAAAATATTAATACAATGTTTTAGAAATTGTTGTTTGACATATATACATTTTAAAATGATATTAATAAATATTACTACGTCATGTTTATTATTATAATTTTACAATAGATAAAAACACATACTACATTTTAAAATATAAAGTATATTTTTAATTATTTTATTAGAATGTAATAGTAACTTTGAAATCATTATTTAATATTAAATAAATTGTTTAGTCATTTACTTAACATTTTTATAGTTGACATCTTTATGTGGGCCTTTAATTTAGTAACCGCTCGTTGTCTTTTTGGCTTATTTGGGAAGAAAGAAGCTTGTGGTTGGGAGCTGCTTCACGTCTGAGAAGGTAAGAGTAATTTTCTTTTATATGAAACTATTTTAAGTGTGTTTTGAAGGTAGTAGTGTTGTGATTAGGGTTTGTGGAGTTATGTTTTGTAAGTTATGGTGTTTTTAGGTGTTTATTTCGGTATTAATTGTTAACGTTGTGTTTTGGATTTGTGGCCTAGTTAGAATTTTTCTATTTGTGTTTTTTTAACTTTAATATTGAGTTAATAATGTTTGTAGTGGTGTTTTAAAATGTATTATATGTACATTTGTGTGGGTGGTAATGTTTGTTTTTCTATTTTAGGTTTTTCGACGGAGCATTGCATTTTTTTTTTTAAAGGAAGTGTGTATTAGATATATAAACTAATATTTATTTTACATTTCCTTTATTATTCAGTTTTCCTGGAGTGGTTTTTAACTTTTTTACGACTTTTTCGGGTTTTTTATGGTAATTGGATTGTTGATTTTTACCTGGAGGATTGAGTTTTTCGCACACTTGTATTTGTGCATTTTATTGGGGTCTATTTTTAAACGCTATGGATTGTGAACTAAAAGGATTATTTTGGATGATGTGGATTTTCGTATTACAGCAGTGGAAAAGGTAAGTGTTTTTAATATTTTTTATTGTGGGAGAGAAAATGTTATTTTATTTACTGTAGTTGTTTACTTGTTTTGTTGTTTAATTATTTTGTCTATATACATGTTTTCATAAAATAAAAGTATATATTAGACAATATATTTATTTTGCTGATTTGAAAAATGCACTGTTTTCTTTCCATTTATTGATTGTTGAGATTGGTTAATTAAAATAGTTTCATGTTTTAGACCAGAGTTTTTGCTATCATTTTTAAGTACTCTAGTCCTCTTGGATATAGTTGTACTTGTTGCTGAAGATACTGATACATTTGAGCGGTTTGTCTAGATAGTTTTGGTTTTAATTGAAATACTGATTGTTCCATTTTTAATTCTTGGAAGCTTTGTTCTTTTTGTATGGCAAGTAAGAGTTTATATAGGGTAGGAGTGCTTCGTCCTTTAGAAGATAGGAAGGTATTATGCCAACCCTCAACTTTGTTTTGGCTTCTTGGCTAAGCTAAGTTAGGTACACATTACACCAAGGAATTTGGAATTTAGGTTGCTGACTATGGCTTGATCTGTGTTATTTCCTCACCCAGGTATCCTCAAAATAATCTAGGAGGGGAGATAATTTGTGTTCATTTTGGTGGTAAAATTGACTTTTTATTAAAATGTTATAGTGCTCAGCCACATCTGTGACTGGCACATAGGCCAGGGCTATTCGGTTATTTGGCATTGAAAGGTAATATTTGTTGCATTTTCCACACTAAGTGCATTATTAGGATGGGGGTGGACTTTGTCCGTCCACCATCCTGACGTGAAATGGGACCGCCTGCTATGTGTGCGGAGGTCCCGCATACACAATTAGGATGCGCCCGCCACACTGGCGGGCTCATCCTGCATTTTTCACATTGCGGTGGGCGGTAGTTTCAGCAGCACCCGCCACATTGCCA
This sequence comes from Lissotriton helveticus, assembly GCF_964261635.1. Taxonomy (NCBI): domain Eukaryota; kingdom Metazoa; phylum Chordata; class Amphibia; order Caudata; family Salamandridae; genus Lissotriton; species Lissotriton helveticus. Next base: position 967,284,632 of record NC_136069.1, on the reverse strand, counting down.
AGCAAGCATGTTGTGCATATGCATGCACAACGTGCAGGCACTGCACGGTACCTGTCATGTTGTGCATGCACATGCAGTGGGTACCATAGGTACCCCCCATGTGGCCCCTACCCCCAATTTCCTGGGTGCCCTCCACGGGCCCCAAACTTCAGAATCTGCATGCCTTTCCGTGACGGCATTGCCACCATGGAAAGGCTGCCTCCCGCCTGGATCCTGATATGGTGAGGGTGTCTGCTAGACACCGCCACCATATTAAACCCTTCTCCGCCCGGTCGACTTGTCGACTGGGCTGAAAAGCGGCAGAGGGTCTTCCTATCTGCCGCGGTACCCCCACCATACTAATATGGCAGGGGAAAATGGGTGGCGGGCGGGGAAGGATGTAGGGCAGATCGCCACCGCCATGCGGGCAGTGGTGATCTGCCCCACATCCTAATGGGCCCCTAAGTGCAGATTTCTGTAAATGTCTCCATAAACATTGGTTGAAGTGGAAGTAACATTCTTGTATAGATGTGTGGGGATGTAATTTGAGGCTAGAGTTTATCATGGCTTGTTCAAAGTCTATTACTACTCTTTGAGGAAAAAAAGTTGTTTGTTTCTTGCTTTATTTTACCTAACATTTCAGTATATGTTGTATTCTGTTTGTTTGGTAGCAAAGCATATATAAGTGGAATGCAAGTGTTATGATATTGTCCATGAATACTGTATAGTTGGTAGAATGGTTTAGGTCATATGCTAAAGGTGCCATCCATCATCCATGTTTGGCATTGTTGAAGTTTATATTGTTTGCTGTAGCAAACATAATAATCCTTTTATCAAAGAAAATAAAAGGTTCATCATTGTGTGTTATACTAAGTTCTGGGGGAATTATGACATCCTGAAAAGTTTTAGGTGTAGGTATTGTTGGTGTTGTAGATTTTTTGGTTCTAGCTATTGTTCTTTTAATCGAACAATTGATGGTAATTGACCTGTTGCTTCTCTGGGTACTTTATGTAACAGTTCTTTAAGTATAACACTTGTTGGAAGTTCTGAGGTGCTACTTAATTCTTTAATGTTTTCAAGGGTTGATCTCACTTCAATTTCAGAGATGTTTGGCAAATGGTTATGCTCCCTTGTATATAATACAGTTGTTTCCATGGTGATAATACGAGCATAACATTTGTTAGAATAATATTTCGAACATTTCCAGTTTACTTTATGGCATGTTTGCTTCTCTTGGGTGTAGACGTACCCCATATAACACAATAAAAGTTTCCTTTTCTGAGATGTTATAAATTGGGCATCTTCAGTCATTGTGAGGTGATAAAATCTATAAAAAAAAAAGTGCATGAAAGTATATGTAAAAGAATATTATACATGTTTGTATGAATAGTAAAAAATGCATTTTCATTACATACTTACCAACTGTTATTTAGTTGTAGTTGAATGGAGATTATTTTTGTTCAACCAATGCTGTTTTTTTTAAGTGCTCTGTGAAAAGAAAGTAAAGCTTATTTTATTTTATGTTTTATAATTTATATGTGGTGGTATTGATTTTTTGGACAGAGTATAGTTTCATTAACATTTTAGTTTCATTTTACAATTGTTTTAAAAAAAGTTTAAATGTCTAAGGGCCTGATTCTAATGCGGGTTGGAAAGCTTCCCAACCGAATCAGTTTGGAATTGGTTTCTGACCCACTCGGATCGGGAGAGTCCGACTGACGGAGTACAATGCATCTGGATGCTTCCAGATACTATTTGGTTGGACTCCCATTGACTTCAATGGGAGCATATGTTCCTACTGCATCATAATTGGGCCCTGGGTCGGGAAGACACGTTACCGATCTGATTTGGAAGGAGCAAATGTCATTTGGAGGCATTCCTAACTGCATCAGAATCAGGCCCTAGGTGGGAATGCTTTCCTAACCGCATCATAATCAGGCCCAAAATGTTGCTGTTTTGGCGGTTAGGACATTTTAGGTGTTCAATTCCCTTTTAGTGAGATTTAATAAATTATTTTTGAAGTATTCTTACTTTGTTAGTTAGCTGTTTTTGCAAGGTCAAATTTAGTTTCACGTTTTTGGAGTAATATCTGTTGTGGAAATTTAAAGAGATAACATATATAAGTTAGTAATGTTAGTTAGCAATTGAAATCTGGGTTACATTTTAAGTCAACAGTTTATTTAGAAATGCAAATTTACTTACTTTATCTTAGGTGTAGTAGGCTTGATTTTGTAGGAGTCTTTGAGAGTGATGAAAATCCGGCAGAGTTTCTCCTTCCTGAATTCTTTTTGTTGAAGGTGTAAAAGTAGATGGATTTTTTGGTTTATATAGTGTGTTCTTAATTGTTTGTTGAAAATCATTGGTCTGTTTCATTTTTCTGTGTTTTTATTGGTTCATTGGAATTTGTTTTTTGTTTGGTAATTGATTTGCTTGTATGGAAAACACAAATTGATAGAAAAGGTTTTTTTAGGTGAGGAAGGAGATGTTGAATTGATTATATCAAATGAAATGTTTAATATATATTTAAAATGTTGAATATGTTGTTAATATTTGTTTGTTAGTATTATTATTTGTGTAGTTGTTATGTAAGGCTCCCTGTTTTCCATTTTTACGGATTTTTACAGATAAATACAGACAGAAAACAATGTGTTTTCTGTGTGCATTTATTTTTAAAAGTGGATATATACAAAAAATTGTGCTTTTTTTAGGTGACTCTCCGTGCTGTCTTTCATGAATTATAGACCAGCAGCTGAGCAGATGGACAACATGAGAAACTAAAAAACAGGATGAAATTTCTTTAAATAACGGCATATATCAACATACATTATGGTAATGCTAGAATTTACCAGTGGATGTATTGTTAGTAATATTTGGCAGTTAAATAGCTAAAACACTTCAGACTTCAAAGTATGAGTGTGCGTCTATCAGTTAAATAGATAAGGAAATGTACAGTTTTACAACTTCATTTATATGCAAAACCTAAAAATAAATATGGATAAATACAGATAAATTGGCCAACAAATAAATATGGATAAATACAGACGGAAATGCCCAAAAAATAAATACCATAAAACTGGGAGCCCTGTTGTTATGTTATTATTAATTTATGTTGTTATTATTGTGAAAGCTATGTTTTTATATACTTTTTATGTGATATGTGCATTTATGTAATTTATTGTATTTATAGTGTTCAAAGTAGTGGTTTTGATGTATATTAGAGTTGTCGATATTTTGTAACAAACAATAAAATTGGTGTCTATATTTTTGTTCTCGATATTTTGGACATGTGCTACACTTATTTATAACCGCCGATATTTTGTATTATGATATTTATGTGTGCGATTTTTGTGCCGTCGATATACTTTCATTATGATAAAGTTGTTTCGATATTAGTGTATTTTTTTAAATAAGTATACATCATTGATATTTTTGATGTCGATATATTTGCGTCTAAATATTTGTATTTCAATTTTGTGGCTTTCGGTATTATGTCAGTGATTCATAAACTACAAAAACAGGCCCCACTTGTGCCATGCCCTCTTTCCTTTGCTGTTAATTGGCATTTGGATGGAATATGGGCTGGTGACTTAATTGCCAGTGTTTTAGGGAAAGTTTTGGAAAACTTCATTCCAAGTCAGAGAACTTTGTTTTCAACAGCTCGGGTGGGGTGTTGGAATGGGCCTGCGTGTAAAAGAAAGTTAGGTGTGGGAGGGCTGAGTGGTGTAGCATGACAAGCAGACAGCGTTTGCCGATGCAAAAAAAGACAACCATTATTTTAAACAGAAAAGCTGCAAGTGTTGTGGATTTCACACTTTGTTCGTGAGTAGCAGTGGGTCAATCTGCAGTATGACTATTGCACAATCTCATCCCCATTGTCTCTATGTTCATAGAAACTTCCCCTCTTTTAAAGGAAAGAGCCACTTGCTAAACTCTTGCCCCACCTTTGTTAAATATATTTGCCCGCCCTTCATTTGACCATCCATATGCACACACCCCATGGACACCGTATTGTACCCTGCGATCATAGGAGCTGATTACGATGGCGGAAAAAATCCGTGACTGTCGGGCCGGCGGTGAGGACCTCCGGCCCGGCGGTCGCGGATTTCCCGCCATCGTCCTGATTATTCCCACTGCCAAATTAGGATGGCAGTGGGAATAGGAAAGGTACCGAGGCAGACGGAAAGACCGTCTGCCCCTTTTCCGCCGGTCGACGAGTTGACCAGCGGAAAAAGGGGTTTAATATGGTGGCGGTGTCTGGAAGACACCGCCATCCATATTACGATGCAGGCTCAGAGCAGCCTTTCCATGGCTGCATTGCTGCCATGGAAAGGCTGTTGGTTCCTGCTATTGGTGGCCTGTTGCGGGCCCCCAGGTGTGGGGTGCAAATGGGGGGTACCTATGGTACCCCCCTGCTTTTACATGTACACCGCGTGGTGCCTGTTACATTGTGCATGTAAAAGCACAACATGTATATTTTACATCGCGGTGGGTGCTGCTAGCAGCACTGCCCGCCACAATGTAAAATATACAGGATATGCCCGCCACACTGGCGGGTGCATCATAATTGACATGGTGGGACCGCCTCAACTATTGTGGGCGGTCCCTTTAGGAGCTGCGATGGCGGGCGGACTTTGTCCGCCCACCATCGCAATCGGCCCCATACTCCGGAGTAAAAGGCCTTGTGTAACCTGAGGAATTTGAAATGTAAACAGCAGCCCTTGGGAGCTGTGGCAGAACAAGTCAGCTTTTTATCGAGGGGCAGAAATGCCTGCGCCCACTCCACGCCTGCACGATTTCAGGCTGGTTCGATGCTGAGGTCGTTCAAGACGTATGACATAATAATGCTTTTTAGTTGCTTTACTGAATGGAGATGATGGCCTTGGGTGCACTTACATGAAAAGTGATAAGAAGATTAACATTTGTAGACATGACTTTTTCACCTGCAGCCAGAAGTAGGTTCACGCTTCGTACAGGATCCCGGCTGCTGTGTGTATACCAAACAATGTGCTTGTACTGCAATGGGTATATATATATCTGTTTAGATTGGCATGTATCATGTTTAATGTAACATGTTGTGTTCGCCAAAATCACTTTTCATTTGGAGGGGGTGCTTTGCTTTTGGCAGAACAGCAGCCATCGCTCTTGATGAAAGGAGTAATGGTGCATCAGCTTCAGGCGCTTACTTCTTATATAAGCTACTGAGCCGCAGATGGTAGTTCATGCAGAGGAGACATATAGCTTGAGGTTGTCCAGAGTTTTAACTTTATCATTGCACCGGCACAGCGAGGCCTGCCAGGCTTGGTGGGTGTAACAAGGACTCCAGCGTCTCCATCATGCGGTAAGCACATGTCAGCATGAAGATTCTGTGTAATGATACACTGGTTAAATTTGACGAAGAGCATAGCTTCTGTAAATCATGGCCACTTCCCTCATTAGAAGCAGAGCTCCGCACACACCAACTCATGAAAATAATTGTTGCAATGCTGTGTTGGGAGATCCAACTAACTTCGCATATGTGGTTTGCATTTCAATTCTAAAAAGAGTGGGGAACTTTCTGAGTTACTGTAACAGAAGGACACATTGGTGGAACTACAGGTCCCTATATGCAGAAGCATGTGGTGGCAAGCTTAGACTGCCAACAAGTATGTGCATTAAAATGGCTTTAAGAAGTCACAAACTTTTTTATGCAGATTTAGCCAGGAATTACTGATTCAATGAAGAGGGTGGGCATGAAAGCATCTTGTAATACAATTACTACTTCACTGTAATTAAACAGCGGAGGCCTCACTATTCTGCAGAGACATGGCTTTGATCTCATTACGAAATGTGCCTTTCCTTAGAGCTGCTGTTCTGATTCCTCCTGGGAATTAATACCTATTCTCAATCCATACCCAATCCACAGTAAGTTAGGTATTTAACTACCTATAAAAAGGATGAAATTAAATCAATGTACGCTCTTGTCTGCTTTGAAATTGGTTATTAAAGGTCTGGATACTTTACATCACAGTCAATGCAGAACCCGCTGATTCATACCAAAGTCAACAGAAACAAATGCAGGCTGGGTTCTTGAGAGCTTGCCCATGGATATGTTCCTCACCACCTCTTAAGCCTTGTATAAACAGAGAAGGGAAAGCAAATATAACTTTCCCAATAGAGCATCCTGAGACAACACAGGTTTCATTCAACACAGCCCCAAAGAAGTTACCCCGAGCTGCCTTTAATCCAGTGCTTTAAATGGAAAAAAATAAGTGCAGGTACTCACCAAATTGAGATGTGGGCTAGGGGGCGGAGGTAGGCTTATGGGGTGGGGCTATGGAGGCGGGGATATGGGGGCGGGGCTATGGGTAGTGCTAAGGTACCGGGCCAGAGGCACACAATTCATTTGATTGAGATTTAACTGGTGTGCAGATATGCACACTGCAGACAACACTCACTCATACAAGAACACACACAGGGACATAGAAGCACTCATGCATGCAGATAGGGTATTTAGTTCATGTATTTTAGTAAAGCATATTCGCTGATGTCCACATTACTACTTCTTCATTCTCAACACCCTTACCCTCCGCTGTGCTACAGCGTCACCATTACCACTCTCTTTCTCGATCTGGCTCCAATAAAGTGCTGCCCTACTCTGCTATGCCAGCAGGAAGCCTTCTCTTAGGTTTCCGGAGTCACAAGGGTTCTGCCTTTCAAGGGTGCAAAGATAGTGATTTCAGCAGTTTAAGGGCGCAAACGTTTACCCAATTACCCCAAAGCAAAGTCTATGGAAGGAAAATTCCAGATGCATTTTGCAGTACAACCAAACCTACAGCACCCACAATAAACTGTGCTAAAAGCAACAATTACCTGGAACGAGTGGATGAACGTGGAGGTCAGGCCATTAATCAAAATAATTGATAAAACCTCATAAACTAATGTAACTCTTCATTTAAGATTTTGTTTAATTGGCGCTTTATGTTAGAAATTGTTTCAAAGGCAGTAAGAAAAAAGTTTATTAACGTTTATTTTCTAATGTCATAAATGTTCGTTTTCATTGAATGTAAACCCCTTCTTAAAATGTTTCCAGTGTAATAGTGCCATGGGCCTTACAAGCACTGGGAAAGTGCTATAGCAATCACACATACATAACACAATATCACTAACTTTCTTGTTCAATTACATTTTAAAGGAAAGGTATTTATATTTGTTCTCATTTTTATAAGTTAAGCTCTCACAAGGTACGGCTGCAGTGTGTTTATTAGTAGGGAGGGGGGCGAGATGCAAATTGGGCCTTTCATCTGTCCCCCACCAAGTCTTTCACGCCTTGCAAATGGGTTGAAGAGTGCTCGACTGCAGGGGGGCACAAGAAGAAATGTAAAAATAAAAACAGAGCTTCCTCCACTTTTTGAAGGTGTTTGGATGGCCAACAAATCACAATATCCCAGCATGCAGGTCTGCTGAATGAATCTCCTGTGTCCAGGAGGCTGCAGCAGCCGGGCTAGAGATCATGACCGGAGAGGGTCATTGCTCAATTAGCAGAAGGTAAGAGGAGATTAGCACTTGAGTGCTTCACAAAAACTTGACCGATTCCTCAGTTGTGTGTCACGCTTCTTTTTTTAAATGCTAAATTGCACTGTGTTGGGTTGCTGCTCCATGAGTACCGGTACTCTCTTTAGACAAGAAGAAGTTCCGGTACTCAAGCAAAGACATTTTAGAAGTGCCGGTACTCAGTACCGGTGAGTACCGGCCCGTTTAAAGCACTGCTTTAATCACCATGCCTGCCTCCCCCAGTAGAGCCCACGTTAAAACTTCAAATCGGTCATAAATCCAATCACCTGAAGTTGAAGCCATCTCAAGACTCAAGCGCTCTTGCAGAGGAGGCAGAAACAGTTGTGGCATGCTATTCACACTCGTTTAGCCAGTTTCAGGGGGGTGAGATGACAGAAAAGAGAAACAACATAATTTCACCTCCCATGGAGACTGCTCCTTCAGCACTGCAGTAGATAGACAACAAGCATTCAACTCAACATAATTCAACACAACACCACAGAATTCAGCACCACACAATGAAAGGGGCTGAACTGCTCACTTAATTAATTAAGCATATAAATATTTAAGAGTTATTAAAAAAACAGATACGAGACAGTCTCTATAACCAAGATGTGAGAAGTTGGCCTGATATATGATGTTTCCAATTCTGGAACCACCTTGTATCAGTCCAAACAATCCCTTATGGTGTCTGGTTGTAAGTCAACCTTATAGACAAGCTATCTTAATGGTAGCATAGACTAAGCAGCCTTAAAGGCTAAACTCAAGGGGTCGTGTTAAGTGAGCTGTTTTACCAATCACAGTCCTGTAATATCAAATGAAAGGACACCACACAAGTATATATTATAAAAATATATGTATTTATTTCTAAAAGTAATCCCCAGTATTCTTTATGAACAAAGGGGCACAAGCGTTAAATCAAAAGTACAGTATAACATACAAAGTTGCACAATTTTGGATGAGGGTGAGGGGCCACTTAAACCATATACTAAAAAAATGGTATAAGAGATACCAATCGATCAGTGGTTAGGCCTAGGGCCTAGGGAATCGCTGGGAGCAGTCGGGACAAGCAATGCTGAAGTCGGGAAAAGCCCGCGGGATTCGGGTGCAGTGCTGAAAGCACAAGCATGTACCAATGTTAAGTCAATGGTGCGTAAAAGTTACACAAATAGAGTTTAAGGACACTTCTGCTGAACCTAGAAAGACAAAACTTTAGACACAGACCCTAGAGGTGTGTATCAGTGTGGGAACACCGGCGTTGCAATGTTACCTCACCCACAGGAAGCGGGTGCACAGGGTCGAAGTAGTGTCGGGTTTCGTCACGCAGGCTCTTGGTGCTTGGAGCTGAAGATGCTGCAGGCGAAGGGAAGGAGAAGTGTCCGGTGGGGTCCAAGGGTGGACCCAAGTCGAAAAGTACCTGAAAGCAGAGAGGACAGAGTCTGGGTCACTCAGCAGTGACCAGGGTGGAACCAGGACGGAACCAGGCAATGTCGGGCGCAATCAGGTGGTTGCCGAGGAGCTTCTCTCCACTGTCAAGTGGGCTCTGGGGCATCTGCGACGTCCAGGAGAGGGTCACGATCTGTCTCACGCAGGCTCTCGCCGTCGGCGCTGTCGGCTTCAAGATTGGAGCAAACAACACTTGGCAAAAGCAATCCACGCGGAATTAGAAGATTGCTTCTCACTCTGTCCAGGAGGGTCAGAGTGGGGGCTCCTTTTCAGGGGAGCGGGTGCAAATCTGGAGCAACTAGAATCGGTAGTCGTATTTCAAGTTTCGTCGGCACAGGGGCCACAAGCCAGCTGGCAAGGGACCGGGCCAACGCGTTGAGCCAAAAGAAGCAGAAGGGCCCCACGCAGCACTCGTCGAGTGTAGAGGGGAGAACTTCGGTGCAAGAGTGGCTCAGGGTTGGGGCTTCTTAAACCCCGGTGTACAGCTTCGAGGGTCACTCGTGGGCTGCACGGTCAGCGTCTCGTGGTCTTTTCAAGATGGCGTGCCCCACGCTTCCGGTCGCCTCTATGGGTCTCAGCTCTGCAGGGACTGTGGATCGGACTGTTGGAAGGCAGACAAGCTTGATCTCGTCAATCTCTGTCGCTCGAGTTCCGGCGGGAACTGCAACAAAGCAGACATCGATGGCTGGATGGTGCCTGTTTGCACAGGGTGGTCACTCCTTGAACACAAGGGAGATTCTTCAGTCTTCTACGTCGAGTAGGATGTTGAAGGGTCCAGATTTTAATTTCTTAAGTTTCATCAGGATAGTCTGAAGTGCATTGGCACTGCTCCCACTCTTATTCGAATCTAGGGGGCTGGATTACCTGCTAGGTCCCCCCCTATGGGTGGCATCCAGGAAGTGGGTCGATACACCCCCTTCCTTTGATCCTGGCCATGCTGGGACAGGGGCTGGAGTGCCCCAGAACCGGTTTGGCCGGATTATGCAAGGGGCAGCCTTGTGCACCCCCAGCACTGTCTGGTTTCTTTCAAACCTCCCTGCTACAATCCACTATCTCCTGTCTGGGGGGGTGTGACACCTCCCTGCGACAGGAAACCCTTTGTCCAGGCCCCCTTGGCTGAGTTTCGGTCAGCTGCAGGGGGTCAGACCTGTGTCTGTGGCAGAAGCATCCATTTTGTGGATCTGAGGCTCTTTTTAAAATTAACCGCATTTCAGTAAAGTAACATGTCTTCTCCCTCTAGAGGGGTGGAATGCTATCCCCGTCGCCAGGACTGGCGAGGGGCTAGTATTCCAAATCGTATGACACCTTACACGACATGTTTTGATAAAGCCAAACCAAAGTTGCTATATAACCGCGAGTATTATAGTGCACTTAATAGTATATGGTATGGCATTATCCTGAAACAGCTTAGGGAGTTGTTCCCGACAGCTGCAGACAGGCTCAGCTCATGCTAGAGCTCCATCTCACATTAAACCACGCACTCTGCCTCCAGGATTGATAAGGCCTTCCATAGGAGTGGCTCACAGGTTTATATGTGTCCAGATATAGGTTTAGATATAGGTATACTATATCTAAGCAAGGGGTGATTACACCACCTTACCCCAGCTGAGTGATCAGCCAGTTGTGTCAATTTAAGAACCAGCCAGGGGTGGCAAAAGATATGCTGCAGCCCCTGGTAGGCCTTGGTGGCACCTATGCCCTGAGCACCTATAGTGCATGGTACAAGGGCTGACAAGGAGTCCATTCCCAATTGTGGTATGTACCTAGGGTACATGGAATCCATTTTACAGAGAGAGCAGATGGCCTGGGGCCCTGATTGGCAGGGAACCAGGTCAACTAAGTCGAAAGCCAGCTAAACACAAGGCAAAAAATCTGGGGTAACCATAGTCAGGTAGCCACCTTCCTACATAACCCCCCCCCCCCCCAAACGAAAGGAGATAAGGCTATCCTTGGCCAGGTAAGCCTATATTGCCTGAGTGGCCATATAAGGAAGTACCTGCACTAGCATGGGTACCCCCTGTCTCATGGTCCACTAAGCAGTCCCTCACCCTGGGGGTATTAGAGGGTCTCCACCATAGGGAATCACTACCGTGGGTGTGTTTATGCAAAGTTAAAGGCTGGTTTGGATATGGAGTATTGAAGTGAGGCTCCACTAATTTAGGGCTCAGCTTCCTCCAATTATCTTCCACCATGTGTGCCTTTCTTTCTTCAACTGAGTTGCACTGTGCTCTCAGGGTCAACTTCTGGCTACCTAAAGCTGGAGGCTGGGTCCCTCTGTTTGGCTTGCTGGAGGAACAGTTCAGGTTTGGGCCCTTTGGGTCCCAGGGTTGGCTGTGCCCAACAGAATCCATCTGTGGGAGGTCCCTAACTACTTTTAAGGGGGCTCCCTCAGGAGTTTTTAAAGTTTTCACCTCACTAGGGCTACTAGTTTTGGTGCCCCTAATCTGTTGATGGGGGTGCTTTATTGGACAGGGGGCCCTCTGGGTCTCACTGTCCTTCTTGTCCTCTGCAGCCCTGGGCTGACTAAGGCAAGGTAGAGAGGGGCAGGTTACCTGCTCCAGACTGGGTCCCACCTGAGAAGGGTCCACTGACATCAGAGGCTCTGTCAGGCCACGCCCAACCACCTCTGTAGCAGTTCCTTCATCAGGGGTAGGATCAGTTCCCTGAGGAAGCTGATCCATTCCTAAAGTCTGGTGAGGGGGAGATTTCTCGTCCTCCTCCGTGCTCTCAGTTTGTGTGGAGTTATCCATCATTTCAGGTTTCACAACACACATATCAGTTTAAGTTTGGGCTGTGGCCATCACAGCCCCACCAACCTTTTCAGGAGGGGACTCAGTTTGGGTTTCTGCTGTTATCATAACAGCTTTGCTATTCTGTCCAGGAAGAGCTTCTGTTAAAGATGGGGCAGAGAGTTGCTCAGCCCTACCAACCTTTTCAGGAAGGACATCTTGAATTGGGGCTGTAGCCATTACAGCCCCACTAACCTTTCCATTGGAATTTACCATTCTAGAATTGGTTTCCTGTTCAACCTCAGCCCAGGCTGAGATTTCCAAATCATTACCAAGTAGGCAGTCTACAGGCAAGTTTGGTGGCACTGCCACTCTCTTTGGGCCAGTGACACCTCCCCAGCTGAGACTTACTACTGCCATGGGATTTTTTTTTTAATTCTATCAATGTTTGTTACCTGGTATGTGGCACCTGGTAAAAGTTGCTTAGAGGGGACTATACAGTCAGCCACCATGGTGATGCTAGCCCCTGTGTCTCTAAAGGCTTCAACTTTCAAACCATTGATGATGGGTTCTTGTCTATATTTGCCCAAAGTATTTGGGCAATCAGAGAAGTTGGCAAACCCCATGCCAGTCTCATAAACAAGATTATTGGGTGATGGGGACCTGGATAGGCCAGGGTCCACCTGTGCTCCAAAAGTAAACCCACCCAGATTCCTGGGTGTGCTCCCACTTCCTGGGGGATTACTGCTGACAGTAACAGGAGGTGTTGGAGCTGGCTTTGGAGGTATATTCTCTTTATTGCCATTATTGGGACAACAGTTGTCTGTTTTGTAATGCCCAACCTGTTTACAGACATGACAATAAGGCTTTCTCTGAGTTGAAGAAGTGTCTTGGGACCCACCCCCATTCTTGGAGTTTTGGGGCCCTGGGGAAGTCTTTTCCTTACTTTTATCCTCACCCTTTTCTTGAGGCTTGGTAGACTCCTTCTTCTGGTTACTGTCCTGATTCCTAGGCCTAATCCTGGTTCTGACCCATTTATCTGCCCTCTTTCCCAATTCTTGGGGAGAGGTCAAATCTGAGTCCACCAGGTGCTGGTGTAAGAGCTGGTTCTGACAATTACTTAGGATCTGCTTGTGATATTGTGCCATTATGCTGTTTAAATATCATCTGTACCTTTAATTTGTAGAATTCTGAATGGAGTTCTCTTTTAGAAGGAAGAGTTCTCTTGTAGTCAGTTGCTTGTTACTCGTTGGTGGATGAGGTTATTAAAACCCACCTAACTTCATTTGAAGTCTCCTGTTCTTATTTCTTCGTGTCAAGCACCACATTATATTGGCGACGATCGGGAATGACCAAAACCTCAACACGACGAAGCTGTGAAAACACCCCTCCTCCAGCGGCTGATTTCAAAGAAGCGAAGCGGCGACTTCTCAGCGGTTGTGATTACAGTTTGAATGATCATCTAGTTATGGTGAGGAGAGCGGTGGGGACAATTTAAAACTTAATTTAAAATTAACCTTAATTAGAAGCAAGCGAAATATAAGGAGTCACGAGCGCTTTTCATGAGTCGCGAGCGCATTTCAAATTAGAGAAAGGTGCGCGAGCATATTCGAATGCTGACTCTTTGGATGACAGTACGTCTTGACTCTACGTCATCCTACGTTACAACTTGGTGGTGCGCTTCAACTCTTCACGCTGCGCATTTACGTTGCGTTTCAGCTTCAGCAGTGTGTTCCAACTCTTCACGCTAAACAATTTTTTTCATTCCTTCCTGTTACTAAGCAACTGAAAGACAATGGCCCAGTCTAAATGAATGAGAAGACAGTGTGTTCTATCTCTTCACGCTGAATATTCTTTTTCATTTGTTCCTGTTACTAAGCAACTGAAAGACAATGGTCCAGTCTAAATGAATGAGAAGTCTTTATTAAAGGGATTGGAATTCAATACCACAATGAAAATTCTGTTACCTTTATCTCATTGTGGTGAATAAAGCTGTAGTAAGGAGAGGATATTAAAGAGTCCATGAACTAAAATAAAAAATGTTTTAATAATAAACGAAAGTTTCTTTTAAAAAAAAGGAAGGAGGGAGCAAAAAAAAAAAAGAAAGAAAAGAATATTTAAGGAAAGTACATCTTAAAAAAAAAAAAAGAAGTTAAAATGCAAAATGTTACACAACCAGCCTTTTTCCTAGTTAGCCCTGGTGAACCAAATGTTAAGTGGAAAAGTGGAAAAGATTTTTGCTAATTATGCCAGAGTTTGTGGAACAAATTTGAGTGCAGAAAGAAAGCTTGCTCTTCTCTTACACTGTCTTGGTGAGGAAGGGCAAGATGTGTTGGAACACTTACCAGATTTGCCTTTGGCGGAGCAAAGAAATCTAAATGAATATGAGAATGCCATTTTACAATTGGATCGTCACTACTTGCCAAGATTAAGCACCATAATGGAGCGATATCACTTTGGTTTGAGAGAACAAAAAAAGGATGAGACAGTCGAGGAGTATGTATCATCTCTTAGGAAATTAGCTTCATCGTGCAACTTTGGCCAAACTCTTGATGAGAGAATTTGAAATCAGTTTGTTTTGAGATGTGCACATGATGACATCAGGAAAGAATTATGGCTGAAAGATGAACCTCCCCTTGAGGAAGTCTTAGTCATAGCGAAACAGGTAGAACATATGACTAAATGTGTTGGTGAATTAAAAAAAGAAAAAGAGAAACCTGAAACAAAAGAGGAAATTAAAGTGGAAGATGTTCTATCTCAAGTGAAAAAACAGGAGAGTGGTGTTGTTAAAAAAAACCAAGGTGTTATGGCAAATGTAATGAATCCTAACATGTCGGGTACTGGTCAAACTAACAAGTTTTCTTGTTTCAGGTGTGGACAATTTTCGCATTTAGCAAACTCTCCAATCTGCCCTGCATTAAAAATATTGTGTAACGTGTGTGGCAAGAGAGGGCATTATGCAAAGTTTTGTAGAACAAATACGTTAAAAGGGGACGTAACAAAGAAGAGGTGGTCACAACAACCTCAAGTCAGAACTGTAAATTTTGAAATAAAATGTACAAGAACTGATCATCCCTCACATTTGGTCAAAGTGGAGAATAAGATGATAAATTTTAAATTTGATTCTTGTTCTCGTATAACGATAATAGATGAAAAGTTATTCAAAGAAACTCTATCTGATAAAGTTAAATTGATGAAATCTGACATATCACCTGTAGGATATAGTGATAAACCAATTAAAATGTTAGGTTATTTTTTGGGTGAGATAGAGTTAGGCAGCCGCATAACTGTTGGTAAAATATATGTTGCAAAAAAAGGTGATGCATTGCTGGGGTGGTTGCATCAAAGAGAACTTGGAGTGAAACTTGACCTAAATTCTTCCCCTCAAGTTCAAATTCAGAAGGTATGTGAGAGTACGCATTGTGGGGAGAGTTAAGCCTTGAGCAAAAATTTTTCAGAACAATTTCCAAATGTTTTTAGGGAGAAGTTGGGATGCTTACGTGGCTATAAACATAATATCAAATTAAAAGTGAATGCTGTTCCGATAGTAGCTAAGGTGGGGAGAATTCCTTTAATGGAACAGAACAAAGTTCAAGAAGAAATTGAAAAACTTGTAAGTAATGGAATAATTGAGCCAGTTGAGGCCACTGAGTGGTTGGCCCCCATTGTTGTTGCAAAGAAACCAACAGGTGAAATTCGACTTTACATAGATTTCAGGCCACTGAATAAGGAGGTGGTGGTGGATAGGTTTCCTTTACCAAATATTGATGAGTTGGTTGGTACTTTAGAAGGGGCACGGTATTTCACAACCCCCGATCTAGCATCTGCCTACCACCAGGTAGAACTTGATGAGTCCTCCCAGGATCTTACTGCTTTTATCACGCCTATGGGCACTTTCAAATACAGAAGGATGCCTTTTGGTCTCATTTCGGCAGCCTCTGTCTTTCAACGAATTATGTCTAAGATCTTGAAGGGTTTGTCTGGAGTGAAATGTTATCAAGATGATTTGTTAATTTTTGGAAATAATCTGCGAGAACATAATGAACGTGTGTGTCTGGTGCTTAGACGTTTAGATGAAGCTGGTATGTCCCTAAAAAAAAAACAAATGCAAATTTGGTGTGCAAGAAGTAAATTATCTTGGACATAGGATTACTGCTGGAGGTGTTTTTCCAAAAAAGGAACTAGTGGAGACTATTTGGAAAGTAAAGGAACCTGTAAATAAGGATGAGTTGCTCTCTTTTCTAGGGATGGTTGAGTTCTATGGAAAATTTGTTAGTAACTTTGCGGAGAAGACCTACAGTTTGAGGAGATTGACGGCAAAGAATGTTATTTTTGATTGGTCTGATGATTGTCGAAAAGAGCTCCCTTTCTGCATGCATTTGTTCCTGGCCTTCCGACTTTTATGTTCACAGATGCGAGTGACAAAGGCCTTGGTGCTGTTTTGATACAAAGAAAGGATGGACAAGGTTCTTTGATTTGTTGTGCATCAAGGTGTCTCAGGGGTGCAGAAATGAATTATTCTGTGATAGAGAAGGAGTCTCTGGCCATTTTTTGGGCTTTGAGGAAATTCAGAAATTTAATTTGGGGTTCAAAAGTGTGTGTTTTGTCAGACCACAAGCCATTAAGAGAAGTTTTTTCAAAAAAAGGGTTAGACGCCATTTTGTCTAGAATTAGAAAATGGATAATTTCTTTGCAGGAGTTTGATTTTGAGGTGGAATATATAACTGGGGTGGCAAACAAATCAGCAGATTGTTTATCAAGACTGGTTGGTGTGGAGAAGTTTGTTGAGGAAGATTTATGTGAAGTGGATGAAAACATCAGTGTGTGTGAAATTACTGAAGGAGCAGTTGATGAGTGTGAATGGAGGAGTGAGTTGGTGAAAGATGCGGAAATTTCTAAGGTCATTTCTTCCTTAAAAAAGAGTGTTCGTTTAGAAAAGCCTTGGTTGTTAGTTTCTGAAGAACTTTCTGTTACGGATGATGGTCTTTTAACTCGTGGGACTAAGTTGATACCTCCAGTTGGAATTAGGGAAAAGTTATTATCACATGCTCATTGTGGTCATTTAGGCATTGTCAAAACAAAGGAAATTCTCCGTTTGCGGTTTTGGTGGCCTGGCATGGATCTGGAAATTGAGAGAATGGTGAGAGACTGTCCTGAATGTTGTGCAAGTGATAAGATTTTAAAGACTAAGCAGATGCCTATGGTTATAAGAACTTTACCTAATCATCCTTGGGATGAGGTTGCCATAGATATTGTTGGTCCTTTGTCTGGTGTTTCTGATACTCCCTATTTAATTGTTTTGATAGACTTATATTCAAGATGGATTGAGGTTAGTGCTGTAAGAGACATAACCTCAGATGCGGTTATTAAGTTTTTGGAGGTGATTTTTTCAAAAGAAAGCTTTCCTAATTATTTGCTTTCGGATAATGGGCCTCAGTTTTGCTCGAGAATGTTTGAAGATTATTTAAAGAAGTGTGGTGTGGTTCATAAGAAATGCTCTTTGTATCATCCTGAGTCTAATGGAGCTGTTGAGAGAGTCAACAAGACTCTTAAAGAGGCTATTCAATTGGCTAGGTCCTCGGGTTTAGACTGGAAAGTGTCTCTTAGGGATAGAATAAGTAGTTATCGTGTGGCTCCTCATTCCACTACTGGAAGGTCTCCTTTTGAATTGTTCAAGGGCAGAGTCCCGAATACTTTGTGGTGTCCGGGTTGGATGAAGTTGAATAAAGGTTTGGTAGATAATAGTATTGGAGAATGGAGATGTAAGGAGTTGGATAAACAGATTGCTAGAAAAGATTATTTTGATAATAGGAAGTGTGTGTCTTTTCAAAAGCTCAAACTTGGTGATCTTGTACGTATCAGAGCGCCTGTTGGGTGTAGACCGTGGTCTAAGTACACTGAAGTTCGTTCTGTAGTGAAAATCTTCAAAAATGCTATCAAGACAGAAGATGGAAGGATTTGGAACAACAGTCGTGTGGTATTGGTTAATTCAAGGTTGCCTGTTGTTGATGTGCGTAGAGATGTGCCCTGTACCGTTGGTAGTTCGTGCAATTCCCATGACAATGCCAATGCCTCTGGAGCTCAGAGTTTGTTATCTTCTTCAAGAAGAGAAGAGCACGTAGACCTCCTTCCTATTTACGAGACTTTGTTTAGTTTTGGTTTTTTTTGTTTTAATTGTTTTGTTGGGAAGGAAGATGTGTGATATTGTGCCATTATGCTGTTTAAATATCATCTGTACCTTTAATTTGTAGAATTCTGAATGGAGTTCTCTTTTAGAAGGAAGAGTTCTCTTGTAGTCAGTTGCTTGTTACTCGTTGGTGGATGAGGTTATTAAAACCCACCTAACTTCATTTGAAGTCTCCTGTTCTTATTTCTTCGTGTCAAGCACCACATTATACTGCTCCCTCATAATCAAATTATACAATCCTGTGAAGTCATGTACCTTGCTGCCATGTAGCCAACCCAACCCTCCAGAGCCTTAGTAGCACAATCTACAAAATCAGTCCAGTCCTGTGTCTGTGTCTTCTGGGTGTCTCTGAACTTCAACCTGTACTGTTCAGTGGTTAAGCCAAACCCATCTATTAGGACACTCTTCAGGACTTTGTAATTGTTTGCATCCTCATGTCTGACAGTGAGGAGCTTATCTATCCCTTTCTCAGAAAAGGAGTACCATAAGATTGCAGCCCACTGTTCTTCAGGAACCTGCTGTACCATGCAGGCTCTTTCCAGAGCAGTTATCCATTTGTGGATGTCATCCCCTTCCTTGTAGGGGGGCACAATCTTTGTCAGGTTTCTACTATCATAGGACCTGGGTTTCTCTCTAGGAATGTTGCTGCCACCAGTGGCATCTAAGCCACACATGTTCTGTTCTCTTGCCAAGGCAATTCTAGCTTGAGCCAGGGCTACCTCCTCCCTCTCTATCTGGAGTTTGACAGCCCTCATTCTTGCCTCATGCTCTTTTTTCTGAGAGGGAGTCATTCCTCTCTGAGATTCTCTTGAGGCACTAGAAATATGAGAGTCCCCTGCTGGAGATCTCACTCTTCTGTTGCCTGGGAGAATGATGTGTTGGGATCTGGGGAGGAGCTGGCCCTCTCCATTCCCAAGTAGGTCTAAGTTGGCCTGGCTAAGCCTGGCAACTATAACCTGGTTACCCCTCTGATCCTGATCTTCAAGATCCTCTACATCTGAGTCCTCTTCCTCCTCAATTTCTACTGGGGTGGTCTCATTCTCAGGGGGTTGTACTCCATCTCCTAAGTCTAAGGGAGCTGCACTTGCCTTATCTAAGTCATCCTGTTCTAGAATGGCTATCAGGGAAGGACTGGTGGGACTTCTGCCCCTTTTTAGCCCTCTTGAATAGGCACAAGGCAACCAAGTCTTTGTGGGTTAGTTTGTCATAGCTGGAAGTTGCCTTGGTAAGGTCAACTGTCACAGGCAGAGAGCCTGAAGCTTCATCTGTGCCAGACATGACTCTAGTGTGGTGTAAGTGATGCACCTACCTACACTAAGTGTTTACCTACTGTACCTTGCTAGTGAGTTGTAGTCAGGGTGTGCTAATCCCTTTAATCTACAACTACTAAGTTCAGTAGAACTTAAATATGCTAAGCTTTTGATTTATATGTACCTAAGGTACTTGATGTGATCTTTCAATTTGATAAAAACATTGCAATGGTAAAACAACAGCAAGCTCAAATCCGCACCGCTGCACACCAATGTGAGAAGTTGGCCTGATATATGATGTTTCCAATTCTGGAACCACCTTGTATCAGTCCAAACAATCCCTTATGGTGTCTGGTTGTACGTCAACCTTATAGACAAGCTATCTTAATGGTAGCATAGACTAAGCAGCCTTAAAGGCTAAACTCAAGAGGTTGTGTTAAGCGAGCTGTTTTACCAATCACAGTCCTGTAATATCAAATGAAAGGACACCACACAAGTATATATTATAAAAATATATGTATTTATTTCTAAAAGTAATCCCCAGTATTCTTTATGAACAAAGGGGCACAAGCGTTAAATCAAAAGCACAGTATAACATACAAAGTTGCACAATTTTGGATGAGTGCGAGGGGCCACTCAAACCATATACTAAAAAAATGGTATAAGAGATACCAATCGATCAGTGGTTAGGCCTAGGGCCTAGGGAATCGCAGGGAGCAGTCGGGACAAGCATTGCTGAAGTCGGAAAAAGCCCGCGGGATTCGGGTGCAGTGCTGAAAGCACAAGCATGTATCAATGTTAAGTCAATGGTGCGTAAAAGTTACACAAATAGAGTTTAAGGACACTTCCGCTGAACCTAGAAAGACAAAACT
Source organism: Lissotriton helveticus (assembly GCF_964261635.1). Taxonomy (NCBI): domain Eukaryota; kingdom Metazoa; phylum Chordata; class Amphibia; order Caudata; family Salamandridae; genus Lissotriton; species Lissotriton helveticus. The sequence continues at coordinate 967,264,639 of NC_136069.1, read as the reverse complement.
TTGGACACAGACCCTAGAGGTGTGTACCAGTGTGGGAACACCGGCGTTGCAATGTTACCTCACCCACAGGAAGCGGGTGCACAGGGTCGAAGTAGTGTCGGGTTTCGTCACGCAGGCTCTTGGTGCTTGGAGCTGAAGATGCTGCAGGCGAAGGGAAGGAGAAGTGTCCGGTGGGGTCCAAGGGTGGACCCAAGTTGAAAAGTACCTGAAGGCAGAGGGGACAGAGCCTGGGTCACTCAGCAGTGCCCAGGGTGGAACCAGGACGGAACCAGGCAATGTCGGGCGCAATCAGGTGGTTGTCTAGGAGCTTCTCTCCACTGTCACGTGGGCTCTGGGGCATCTGCGATGTCCAGGAGCGGGTCACAATCTGTCCCACGCAGGCTCTCGCCGTCGGTGCTGTCGACTTCAAGATTGGAGCAAACAACACTTGGCAAAAGCAATCCACGCGGAACGGGAAGATTGCTTCTCACTCGGACCAGGAGGGTCAGAGTGGGGGCTCCTTTTCAGGGGAGCGGGTGCAAATCCAGAGCAACCAGAATCACAAGTCATATTTCAAGTTTCGTCGGCACAGGGGCCACAAGCCAGCTGGCAAGGGACCGGGCCAACGCTTTGAGCCAAAAGAAGCAGAAGGACCCCACGCAGCACTCGTCAAGTGTAGAGGGGTGAACTTTGGTGCAAGAGTGGCTCAGTGTTGAGGCTTCTCAAACCCCGGTGTACAGCTTCGAGGGTCACTCGTGGGCTGCACGGTTAGCGTCTCATGGTCTTTTCAAGATGGCGTGCCCCACGCTTCCGGTCGCGTCCACGGGTCTCAGCTCTGCAGGGACTGTGGATCGGGCTTTAAGAAGGCAGGCAAGCTTGATCTTGTCGATCTCTGTCGCTCGAGTTCCGGCAGGAACTGCAACAAAGCAGACGTCGATGGCTGGATGGTGCCTGTTTGCACAGGGTGGTCACTCCACGACCACAAGGGAGATTCTTCAGTCTTCTACGTCGAGTAGGATGTCGAAGGGTCCAGAGTTTCATTTCTTAAGTTTCATCAGGATAATCTGAAGTGCATTGGCACTGCTCCCACTCTTATTCGAATCTATGGGGCTGGATTACCTGCTAGGTCCCCTCCTATGGGTGGGACCCAGGAAGTGGGTGGATACACCCCCTTCCTTTGATCTTGGCCGCGCTGGGACAGGGGCTGGAGTGCCCCAGAACCGGTTTGGCCGGATTATGCAAGGGGCAGCCTTGTGCGCCCCCAGCACTGTCTGGTTTCTTTCAAACCTCCCTGCTACAATCCACTATCTCCTGTCTGGGGGGGTGGGACACCTCCCTGCAACAGGAAACCCTTTGTCCAGGCCCCCTTGGCTGAGTTTCGGTCAGCTGCAGGGGGTCAGACCTGTGTCTGTGGCAGACGCATCCATTTTGTGGATCTGAGGCTCTTTTTAAAATTAACCGCATTTCAGTAAAGTAACATGTCTTCTCCCTCTAGAGGGGTGGAATGCTATCCCCGTCGCCAGGACTGGCGAGGGGATAGTATTCCAAATCGTATGACACCTTACACGACATGTTTTGATAAAGCCAAACCAAAGTTGCTATATAACAGCGAGGATTATAATGCACTTAATAGTATATGGTATGGCATTATCCTGAAACAGCTTAGAGAGTTGTTCCCGACAGCTGCAGACAGGCTCAGCTCATGCTAGAGCTCCATCTCACATTAAACCACGCACTCTGCCTCCAGGATTGATAAGGCCTTCCATAGGAGTGGCTCACATGTTTATATGTGTCCAGATATAGGTTTAGATATAGGTATACTATATCTAAGCAAGGGGTGATTACACCACCTTACCCCAGCTGAGTGATCAGCCAGTTGTGTCAATTTAAGAACCAGCCAGGGGTGGCGAAAGATATGCTGCAGCCCCTGGTAGGCCTTGGTGGCACCTATGCCCTGAGCACCTATAGTGCAATATTTTATTTTATTTATTTATGCAATTTTATATAGCGCTAACTTTACCCGAAGGTGTCAGAGCGCTTTACATAGGACCCAGTTACAACCATAAGGACTGAAGGTTACAATCGGAAAAACAAATTTGCAAAATTTTTGACTTACATAAGAACCAGTTGAAAACATACGGACTTAGGATTACATGCGTTATAAAAAGGTACAAACAGAAAAAATTGCAAATGTACAAGAGATAAAGTCACACAAGGAGGAGATACAAATGGATAAACTCTAGGCATATACTAGTGATACCTCTATCTACTTAGGGAGGGGATACACATGGATATACTCTAAGAGTCACATAGGAATGGTAGAGAGCAAAGCGGACTCCTGCATAAACTAGTGATTAGAGTTATCTCTATATACATAGGGAAGGGGTAAGACTGGATATACTCTAAAATTCACATAGGAATGGAAGAGAGCAAAGCGGACTACTGCATGTTCCAGTGATTAGAGTTATCTCTATATACATAGGGAAGGGATACACATGGATATACTCTGAAAGTCACATAGGAGACTAGTCATTAGAGTTATCTCTATATACAAAGGAAGGGATAGGACCGGATATACTCTAATGGTCACATAGGAATGGTAGAGAGTACACAGGTGTACTGCATACACTAGTGATTAGAGTTATCTCTATATACATAGGGAGGGGATATGACTGGAAAAACTCTAAGAGTCACATAGGAATGGTATATGGTGCAAGGTCTAAAGCAGATAACAATGATTAGAGTTATTACAATAAGTCACAGAGCAGAGTTCCATAGTGCATGGTACAGGGGCTGACAAAGAGTCCATTTCCAATTGTGGTATGTACCTAGGGTACATGGAATCCATTTTACAGAGAGAGCAGATGGCCTGGGGCCCTGATTGGCAGGGAAACAGGTCAACTAAGTCGAAAACCAGCTAAACACAAGGCAAAAAATCTGGGGTAACCATAGTCAGGTAGCTACCTTCCTACATAAGATCCCCAGTCAACTACTCGAACATAGGGGATCAGATCTTTTGTCCCCTCTTCCTACCCTGTCTACCCATACAATTATATAAAGTTCTTTCTTGGTTATATATGCCCATTATTCGACCAGCCACACCTGAAACATGGGTAGTTCTGGATCGTTTCATCTTATTGCAATTAACAACTTGGAGACTGCGACCCAAATACAAATACAGTTGATTTGAGTTGTGTCTAGTCGACTGTTGTTACTGCGACCGAAATACAAATACAGTTGATTTAAATTGTGTCTAATGTACTGTTATCATACCTGAGTAACATCTTAAGTGGACTGAGACAAATCTTTCTCCTGAAAAATTTCTCCCAAAATATCTCTAAGCCATTTTTCAAGGGTAGAAGCTTGCCGCAAATGTTAAACACTTAAACCAACCCCACACCTGGGACACTCATCACCTTCCCTTTTTTCCCACTCAAAAAGCTTAGCCAGATTAAAGTATGAATTAAATATCATCTTTTCGTGTTGAGCCTTCAGGTTACCTGAGAGGGAGATCTTTGAAGCTTATCCAAGTGACATATCTAGATTGTTTTTTCCCTCTTCTAGTTTCCTAGCCCAGTTTGTATCGGTCTTCTCCAGATCATCTGGTGTACTGTCCAATAAGATATTATAAATTTATCTTATCTTACAATCCATGTGATTTACTGCATCAAGAAGGGGGATTTCATCAAAAAAGGTCTATCCTTCCTGAGTTGGTTAAAAAATAATTTTGCTTGTAAATACTTAAAGTCTGAGGTGACAAGTAAACCAAAGTCCTACTGTAGGTCTAAAAATTAGCACAATTGCTCTAATGAAAACATATCTCCAAAACTAGTGATACTAAGTAGCTCCCATTGCCTTCCAATTACATCGTAAAAAAGAGCTGGAAAGAGCAGATATTGCCACAAAGGTGTTCATTTGTTATATTTTGAAAACGTCATCATTTTTTTACCTTACTCTAAACTTTCTAAGAATTAATTACATGCTTAAATGCTACTTTTTGGAAGTAGCTCGCCTCGAGTTGTCGAAGAAATGTACCAGACGCCGCTCTCCCGACTGTAAGCTCGTAGATAGTTGGAGAAATTATGGAGCACTCCTGATCTTCCCTGTTCTTTCCTTCGGTGGAAATCAAAATACCCTTCTGTTGTAGAAGAGCCGACTAGTAATAGAACAAGAGGCTAGGAGCTTCACAGCCACCACATTCCTGATGGAGAGTAAAACATTTCAGAGAGTGCCTAACCTTTCTATATTGCCAAATAAATTGCATAAAGATGGAATCCAATTTCTTAAGTATAGATCGTTCAGTACCTAAGGGATCTAAACAAGTGAAGTATCTTTGGTTACATTACCATTTTAAGAATATTTCTCCTACCAATTATTGGTAGTGTAGCCCATTCATATGCCTTAAATCGCTTGCTATTTTACTAACCAATTGGTTAAAATGAACCTGACTGAATTTATCTACCTTAGGATTGATCCTAGTCCTAGAAATTATAGCAGTATAAACTTGGCGAGTATCAGAGTAGTCAATGTTCTTTGTACAAATTATCTGCATCTTCTGTAGTTCTGAAAATTCTGGACTCAAGAATTAAACTTCATCATAGCATGACGATTTTTGTATCAAAAGACCGAAAATGGCTAGTACACTATGTACAAGCATTTTCGTCATATTCCAGTAACGATTTCACGTCGAAATCGTCATTTTCATTCTGAACCCTTGGCTTCCATTTTGTGTACGGCAGCCATTTTGTGAGTTGCCCTTTACATAGGCTTATAATACAGCTAAATTCGATTCCAAAGGACACGTACACCTTGATTGACTTTTCTCTGACCTAGGCAAGCTGAAACCACTGCCCCAGACCGAACCTGTTTGGTCAGTTCCTCTCCCAGTGGCGGAACAAGATAGCATCAAGGCACAACAGGCCATAAACCCTTTTCATCGCACACACACCTTGCCGAATCTTGCTCACACCTGTCCCTGCTCTTTTCTCTCTCACTTGCTTTATGATGGGGAGGTGCCCGTTTTTATTGGGGGTCCACCGATATCTGATGGAAATGTTGGGCCTTGCCGGGTAATTTGTTGTGGGCTGGACGTTCTGAAATGTGGGCTTGTCATCATGACTCTGCTTTTTCTTTGTAGTGAAAATATGCGAATAGGCTACTGTAAATCTGAGAATGTTTGCCTGAAGCACAATATTTTGTATAAAAAGAGAAGCCTGGCTTTGTAAGATTGAGCAGTCTCCTGAGAATATACATCCCGTGTTGTTGTACTTCTAGGACGCCTGTTACCTTGGTTGCAGCCAATAAAATCGATCCTTGACTTCACCTAGAAGACTCTGAGTTTCTGTGGTCTGAATCAGGAAAGTACTCGAGGTCTTTGGGTGTGTTCCCTGACACCACTGGGTTACCGGTTCGGTACCGGTTCTGAAAAACCCAGTACCTCAGTTGGCGCCCAACTGGGGGCGATACCAGCGGTACCGGTCCAGCCAGAGGTTCGTGAGGAGCTTCGTGTGAAAATTCTGGAGGAAGGCCGCCACTTCATCGACCCCTGCATGTCGACGTGGTCCGAAAGTCTTTGCTGCGAGGTTCCCCGCTTCCCGACGGCTACAAAGGACTGCTGCCCTGGCTATCGCCCTGATTTGGACCCTTGAAGTTTGGTAGAGCTAAACGATAAGACGAGTCTTCTGGTGATGTCATCGATATCTCAGTTAAGTATAAGTGGAGCGTCTCCCAGTCCTTAGTTGGTCTTAGTTTTGGGTATCCTTTGGGATCACTTTGTTTGGAACTTGCAAGTGCCAAAACCGAAGGACTCGTGTATTCACGAGAATATCGTAATCGATAATCCTTTGAAGTTTGAAGCTAGACTAGAGAGCGAAGATGCCTGGTCTTAGCAGACTTGGAAATTTGTTTTGTCTTGGTTGTAATAATAGGGATTCCCGATTGGAGGACTCGTGTCCGGTTCCTCCGATTGGAACTCCAACTTATGAATTATATGTGAAACATGGAGTAGGCCCCATCACATATAATGAAGTGTGGATCAAATACACCAGAAAAGATGGTGTTTTAAAATGGCCCCAATATGGTAGCTTTGATACGGAAATCCTAGATAACCTTGAAGTTAAACTTTTTAAGAAGAAAGCCCGGCCGGCGATGTTTGACTCTTTCCGCCTATGGCGTAAGGAAGCCAAACAGAAGGAAATTAAATTATAGAAGAAAAATAAGAAAGAAAGGGGTATTTCGATAATACAAGCTGCCATGCAGTTTAAAGACAATGAAGAAGAACAGATGAGTGAGCAGTTGCACAGGCAACGTAAAATGATCATTGATAAATGCTATACATTTTTGCCGCCTCTTCAGCAAGATGCAGCAAAAGAGCTTGAAAAAGATCCGTTAATGGCGCATTTGTTAAGTTCGCCACCCCCCTATGCGCAAAATGCTACGGCACCTCCGCAACCTTTAGTTGCGCAACCTGTGATTGCATTGCCTCCTGCTCCTCCACAGCACCCACCAGCTGTTCTTCAGTTGGCTCCTGCTCCTCCGGTGCAGCCTCCTCAAGGGCCACCGACTTTTACATCTGCTCTGCCTTTACTTCCTACAACTTTGACTACTATATCAACTACCACTCCTGGTACTTCTCCTGACACTGCCTCTGTATCTGCCTCGTCTCACCCTGCCTTCCCTCTTGTCTTTTCATCGACTTCTCCTTCTGTTCGTCAGAGAGTGGCTAGTACTGTCGCTAATTTTTTGCATCCTCTCTTTGGTGCAACGAGTGTAACTCCTGACACAGAGCGCAAGCAGTTGCGTAGTCAACTGCCTGATTCTAGGGAGAAGGAAACGCTGAATTAATTGGCACATAAATGGGTTGCTGACACAGAAAGATATGATTTAGAATGTGTTATGGATGTCTTCACCCAGTGGGAAGCATCAAAGCAAAGATACGTTTTTGAGAAAATGTGTGCTTTTCTGTGTGAAGATTTAGAGGAAAATGATTTGAACTCTAATCCTCCTGAGTTGAGCCATGTACGGTTTGAGTTTTCAAAAGGCGCAATTGTGGGTTCAGATGTTAAGAAAGCAGTTGCGACATTGTTGTCGCTTAGGACTGAAGGTGTTTCTAGGTCGTTGTTTGAGTCTGATTCTTCTGTTAAAAAGAAGGGAAGACAATACCCCATGAGAGAAGTTCCCCCACAATGGAGAGAGGGTGACGCAAATGCTAACCCACCTATTCTGCCACATTTTCAGCGTGTATGGGTACATGTTCCATGGAAGCGAGCTGAAGTTTTGGCCCTTAAGCAAACATTGCCTGATCCCCGTAAAAATCCCGCAGGGTATTACAAAGAGTTGTCACAGACTGCTGGGTCATGCATCATGAATTTAGCGGATATAGACATGTTGTTTGGGAATGTTGTTCCACAGCCTTTATGGGGAAAGGTTCGTCATGCAGATCATGATCAGGAATTAGGTGACTCATGGGCTAATATTGCTGCTGCAGATGCCCTACAAATTGGTGGTGCTAAACTCGAGCCTTTAGTAGCAGACCTCCCTGGTAGGATCATTAATTATATGAAAACAATAATGCCTGTGATGCGTGTAAACTGGGATAAACTGACTGCGTGTAAGCAGAAGAAAGATGAAACAGTGTCAGATTTCTTCACCAGGTTTGAAGAAACGTTTGTCGACCACAGTGGTCAAGATATGAGCACAGAAGGTGGTCAGCGACTGTTCGTCGATAAATTTGTGCACAATCTGCTTCCCGAGTTGTGTAAGAAGTTAAAGGATTCAGAGAGTTCTTGGGCAGTTTCCTCTTCAGCACAGATATTGGCCACTGCACAGTACTACAAAAATCGAGACAAAGACGAAAAAGATAGAGCAGAAAAGAAAACTAAAGAGTTGAAAACGAAGGTTTTGTTACAGCAAGCATATCTGCCACGTGGTGGTCAAAATAGTGGTGCTCAGAGTAACTATCAGAATAATTATCAGCAGCCTCAACAGTATCAGAGGAACTCGCAAAGAGTCGAGTATATGTTATGTTATGTTATGTTATGTGAAATTTTTAATGCGCACAGATGCTCCAGCAAAGGAGCGTCCTGGCGCAGGGAAAGGCAGACACAACACAACACTAAAACCAGCAACAAAAAGCAGAGCACTTAAAACAGGGGAAATTTAAAACAGCAAAGTTTTCAAGGCCCTACGGAAGGATATTAGATCATCCAGAAGACGGATTTCCAGGGGGAGCGCATTCCAAAGAACTGCAGCTTTCACTCGGAAGGAGCGTCCTCCCATCCGGCTGAGTCTGAACCGGGGAACAACCACCAGGGATTGTCCAAGGGAGCGAAGTGAGCGAGTTGGCACATAGGGAGAGATCAATTTATTAAGTAGCAAAGGTGCCGACTCTCGAAGAATTTTAAAAACCAGGCTGAGGGCTTTGAATTGGATTCGTTTATTCATCGGGAGCCAATGTAGGGACCGCAGAGTGTTGGAGGTAGGGCAAGTCCGGGGCAAGCCGACCACCGCCCTAGCCGCAGCATTCTGGACTCGCTGTAAACGGAGTATCTCAGCTTGGTTCGCTCCTAAAAGGAGTGAACTAGCATAGTCCAGGCGAGAAATAATCATCGCTTGAATGACCAGCTGTCTTGTAGGAGCATCGAAGAATTTGAGCAGGGGTCTTAGCCCGCGTAATACTCCAAAACAGCAGGCCGCCACTCTCTTCGTGTGAGTCACAAAGCTCAACGTATGGTCAAGCCATACTCCCAAATTCCTGAGTTCCAGGACAGGGGCTGGGGCTATTCCCAGCTCAGGAGGCCACCATCCATCTCCCCAGAGGTCCGCATCCCTTCCAACGATCATCACCTCCGTTTTAGATGCGTTCAGCTGGAGACAGTAGTTATTCATCCAGCTGGCCACCTCTCTCAGTCCACTGTGGAACCTGAGGGCATCCTCCTTGGCATCCCCGCTGATCGTAACCGCCAGCTGAGTGTCGTCGGCATAGGAAACCATGGTTAGGCCCCATTGCCTGGCGACTTCAGCCAGCGGCTGCACGTACAGATTAAAAAGCGTGGGACTCAGCGAGGAGCCCTGAGGCACCCCCAGGTCCAGCGGATGGAATTTGGACTGAAAGGGAGGGGTGGCAACGCAGAAGGAGCGATCACTGAGGAAGGAGCGGAACCACTGCAGAGCTGAACCACCAAGGCCAATGTCCTGCAAGCGGTGTAAAAGGACGCGATGGGAAACAGTGTCAAAGGCATCGCTCAGGTCTAATAAAATAAGCGCTGCCGTTTGACCTGCATCCAATACAATCCGCAAGTGCTCAACCATTGCCAGAAGGGCCGTCTCGGTGCTATGACCAGCACGAAACCCATTCTGCACGGGATCCAGGACATTAACTTGGGTCATATGCTCTGTGAGGGCCAGATTTACATGGGCCTCCATGACCTTGGCCGGCCAAGGGAGCAAAGATATAGGGCGGTAGTTTTCTGGTTTCAACGGATCCAGAGATGGTTTTTTCAGGATCGGGGAAACTACCGCTTGCTTCCACTTGGCAGGAACAAGGCAGAAGTCAGGGAGAGGTTAATCAGAGAACACACTATTGTGCGTCCCTGAAAGGCAGCATCCCTGAAAAGGGCCGATCTTACCGGATCTGCAGGCGAGCCAGATTTGACTCGCAAGGCCCATTTCGCAAACTCCTCATTAGAAAGAGTTGGGAGGGAATGCAGCGATGGACAATTACTAGAGCCGCTCCAGGGAATCACAGGTGGCAGTGGGCTCGGAAACGCCTGGTAGATTTTTTTAACTTTGTCCAGAAAGAGTATACTCAACCACGTGTCCCTGTAGGCCCCAATCAGTGTTCGTATTGTAAGGAAGAGGGTCATTTCAAGTATAGTTGTCCTATTTTATTACAGCGTGCAAATGGTGCTTCTGGTGTTAGAGGTCGAGGTGTTCAACAAACGTCTAGAGGTAGAGGATGTGGAAATTTCCCCCAGAACACACAGTCTCTTCCACCTCAAAATTCGATGAATAGGTTCGATCAGCAGAATAGCGCATCTGGTAGGACGGCTCAGTACTATGCTGATGATTACTATGCAGAAGATGAGCATATGGAAGGTAATGATTGCTAGGACAGCCATAGACAAAGAGAGGGAGTTGTTTCAGTTCCAGTAGATCAGAGTGGACCATACGTTGAGGTGATTACATCAGGTGTGTCAGAGCCTTTTCTGTTGGATACTGGAGCTACAAAGATTTCTATTATGCACTCCAAACTCCCTGGCGCACCTTTGTCTGGCGAAACTAATGTATCAGTAGGTTTTTCTGGCGCCCCGGTTAGAAATCCGATTTCTGACCCTTTGTCTCTTTCTGTTGGTCCTTGTGAATTCGAAGCACCCCTTAATCTGACAACAGGTTGTGGTGAAAACCTGTTACGATTAGATCTGTTAAAAAGATTGTATGCGACTTTGTACTGTTCTCCTACAGGAGTACAACTTACTTTAGGTAAGAAAGTGGTTTCTCCAATGTATTTGTCAAGGGATAAACTTCCAACAGAATTGTCGTGTCTGCCTGATAATCTTTGGGCTACTGGTCCTAATGATGTGGGCCTTTTGGAAATACCAGCATATGTTGTGACATTAAAAGCCAATGTTAAAATACCACGAATTCCCCAATACAAAATATCTAGTGAAGGTGAAAAAGCTTTGCTAGCGATCGTTTACGATCTGATTGAAAAAGATGTGATTGAAGAAACAAGAGGCAACGTTTGCAATAGCCCTGTTCTGCCTGTGTTGAAACGTACTGATCCTTCCCAGCCACCTGTTTACAGATTCGTGATTGATCTTAGAGAGGTGAATAAAATAGTTGTGCCACAATTCCCAGTTGTTCCTGACATTACTGCCCTATTGACTATGATTCCAGCTTCTGCAACCTGGTTTTCGGTGATTGACTTGAAGAATGCCTTCTTCAGCATCCTGATTGCTGAGGAGAGCAGGGATATTTTTGGCTTCAGTTTAGGAGGACGACGCTTCCGCTTTAAACGCGCTCCCCATGGCTACTGTGAAAGTCCATCAATATATAGTCAAGCTCTAAAAACACAGCTTGATACGATTGTTTTACCTGATGGTGCTACTCTTGTACAGTACGTTGATGATTTGCTTGTCGCTGCAGATACTGAGGAAATATGTAAAAAAGCCACGTTGTCTTTGTTGCATCATCTGTGTGATTTGCATCACAAGGTGTCACTTTCCAAATTGCAATATTGTCGACAAGAAGTGACCTACTTAGGTCATCTCTTATCGAAGGAGGGAAGGAAACTGACCCCAGAAAGAATTCAGGCAATAGCAAAATTGAGTGTGCCAAGAACACAGAGAGAAGTGCGTGCTTTCTTGGGCATTACATCATATTGCAGGCAATTGATACCAAATTTTTCGTTATTAGCCAAACCTTTGGTGGCATTAACGTGTAAAGATACACCCAATCCCGTTCCTTGGTCTGAAGAGTGTCAGAAAAGTTTTTCTGAATTGCGCACAGCATTATGTTAGGCTCCTGTGTTAGGTACCCCCAACTACAGTAAGCCCTTTACATTGTATGTCCATGAGAAAGAAGGTTGTGCATTGTCAGTGTTGACACAGTTGTTTGGAGACAAGCAACGTCCAAGTGCATATTTTTCATTGACTTTGGATCCGGTAGCTAAAGCATTGCCAAGTTGTTTAAGAGCAACAGCGGTAGCAGCTGTTTCTATTCGACAGTCTGCTGGTCTAGTGATGAATAACATGCTAGTCGTGATGGTTCCACATGCAGTAGACACGTTGTTAAACAGAACCAAGACACAGCACTTAACTAGTGCTCGATTGTCAGGTTACGAGTTGACATTGTTAGCGAGTCATGTGCACATAAAAAGATGCAATACACTTAACCCAGCTACGTTGTTGCCGATTGTAGAGGAATTAGATGCTTCAGAACAGCATGATTGTTTCTTAGAACAGAAGAAGAAACGAAAGGGAGAATAGATCTTAGGGACACTCCTCTTGTAAAGTGTGATGGTACCTTATGGGTGGATGGTTCATGCTTCAAGCTCCCGAATGGTGATACGACTGCAGCATATGCTGTCGTCACGACTTTGCATACGATTGTTGAAGCTGCACGTATTCCACATAATTCAGCTCAAGCAGCAGAGTTGATTGCACTTACAAGAGCATGTGTGTTGTCGAAAGGAATGAAAGTGACTATCTATACCGACAGTCAGTATGCGTTTGGAGTGGCTCACAGTTTTGGATGATTGTGGAAAGAGCGTGGGTTCCTGACTTCGCATGGAGCTAAGATTCAGCATGGTCAGTTGGTGAATGAGCTTCTTGAATCACTGACCTTGCCTCTACAAGTGGCGATTGTGAAATGTAGTGCTCACAAGAAGGTGACTGATGATGTTGGTCGTGGAAATGCATTTGCTGACGAAATCGCGAAAGAAACTGTAAGGAATGTGATGAGCCGAAAGTATGTTGCAGGCCCTGCAAGATGGGTTGGTGATGTTGGAATGTGTGAAGACACGATAGAGAGTGTGAAGTCTATTCCTGCTGAGGCTACAGAGAACGAGTTGAATGTGTGGAGAGAAAGTACGGGTAGAATGGATGCAAATGGTTGCTGGATTGAATTGTCAGAGCATCAGAGATGGTTGTTACCCGATGCATATGTGCTTGCAGTGGTTACAATGGCTCATGGAATGGCTCACATCAGTGAGAAAGGGATTTGTAAGTTGCTGGCTCCAGTATGGCAAAATGCAGGAATTCCTAAGTGTGCAGAGAATGTGATCAAGAATTGCATGGTGTGTCTGAAACGCAATCCTGGTAGGGGAACCCCAACTCCAGCTGGTCATTTTGCACCTCCTACGTATCCGTTCGAGGTTTTGCAGCTAGATTTCATCCACATGGAGAGGTGCAACAATTTAAAATACGTGCTCGTTGTTGTTTGTGCCTTTTCAAGATGGGTAGAAGCATATCCCCTAAAGGACAATACTGCCTTGCCCACAGCGAAAGCCCTTGTGAAAGAGTTCTTCCCTAGATTTGGAATGCCTAGAATGGTCTGGAGTGATAATGGGAGTGAATTTGTGGGTCGAGTGATGAAGAAAGTATGTGAAGGGCTAGGCATTCAGCAAAAGTTCCACGCTGCAAATCACCCCCAATCAGCTGGACTAGTAGAATGTTATAATGGCACGCTTAAGTTAAAATTGGCCAAAATTCAAGCGAGCACAGGTCTTAAATGGCCTGACGCTCTCCCTTTAGCACTCCTATCAACCAGAATGACTGTGCATTCGCGAGTGAAACTTAGTCCCTATGAAATTGTCTTTGGCCGCCCGGCCAACATATGGGGAGGGCCAAGGCCCACAAAGTTCAGTGAAATCGAACACCCTGTTTTGCTTGATTATCTGTACGAATTGACGGCTAAATTGCGTGTTTTACATCAACAGGTCCATGACACCCTGCCTCCGGTCTCTGAAACTCCAGGTCACGCCATCGACCATGGATCCTGGGTTCTCGTGAAAAACTTCCAGCGAACCAAGAACGACCAGCCCAGGTGGACCGGACCGCACCTCGTCCTTCTTTCCACAAGATCAGCTGTTCGAGTGGAGGGGAAGAAAAACTGGATCCACGGGATCCACTGCAAACGGATCCCTCTGCCTCTGCCGTATGACCAGTGGGTCCAGAAGGGTGTCGCCGACTCAGAGACTGAAAGTGTGCCAAGTTTTCTGCCTTTCAGTGATGCACGTGTAAAAGGAACACTTACTGAACAAGATATTCATAAAATTTTGCAACCAGCTGTATCACCGTCAATTCCATTGGACACTACAGAACCTGAACTCCTTTTCAAAGACCAAACAGTACCTGGGAAAAAGCGCTATAATTTGAGACCGAAACCTATGGACAAATAAAATTCTTTTTTTCCCTTCCATTTTTGAAACGTTCAGCTCTCCCATCTGAGAAACTTGCTTATTTTTGTTTTTTGAACCGCCATCCGGGTTCCGCTGCTAGGGCCGCGATTGCCCAAAGTCTTTGGGGTGCAGCTGACGATGTTAGGTCGACAGTTCTGGTTGGTCCAAGGGAGTTGCCTTAGACTGACACAAGCATTCCTTAGCAGAAACAACCTCCCATCGCGGGCAGCACTTTAGAGAGGATGGAGTTTTTCGAGATGGAGAGACCATCCAAAAGAATGAACTTTAAAGCCAAGATATGTAATATAATGACAAAGAAAAGCTTTTCGATATTGTGCATTTTTATGTTATTCAGTGTGATGATATTTTTAATAAGGTATGTTTTATTCTCTTTTCGAGTAACATTTGCACCCACTACATCGCCTATACCTCCTCCTTCCACTGTTTCCTCACATTCTTTTCAACCCCTTCCTGAACATGAATCAGCTAGGAGATTAGAGTTTATTAATAACTCCTTTGTTCAGCTTTTGCACCAACACCAACTAGTAATGAACAAGACTAACTGTTGGGTGTGTGGTCTTATGCCTCACACCACGGATAAAGGTATCCCTTATCTGGTCCTGCCTTTCAGCCATAATGGTTCTGTGTGGGCATACAGAACAATGTTCATATATGCACGTGAAGTCCACCCCCTACGTTCTGTAAAAGACAATCCTAAGAATAGTGCTCTAGTTAAGGGTATAGTCGACATGATTAAGGAAGATATTTCTTATGAAACTACCCCCGAAGATGAGACACTTGCCTATATAGGATGGAACGTGACCGGATATGGAGCTACTCTGAGCAAGAAACAGCAAGCTAAGAGATCTTCCCCGATTTGTATTGTACCCCATCAGGGTCACCTGTGTCTGCAAGGTACTGGCAAGAATCCCAGAGCTCAGTTAGGGAAGAGTATCTGTACTGAAACGTATGTTTTTGGGTCTCAGACTTCCCCTGCGTTTTTAGCAGCTAAGGGTACCTATTTCATCTGCCATGATAGAGCCTATACCTGGTTGCCCCCTGACTTTTCGGGCTCATGTTTTGTTTCGTTCCTGTTGCCTCCCACCTACACAGCAGCGGCAGATTACCACAAGACAAGTTAGAGGTGTCTTGAGTAAAGAAGACACTGCAGGACAAGAATTTGGGAACTTTGTGAAGGGTTTTCTGCCGTTCTGGGGACCAATGGTTAACAGCAGGAACATAAGGCAATTGACAAGGGTAGTTGAGTCCACAGTAGTTGAAACTGCCGGTGCCCTTAGTAACTTGACTGCTGAGCTCCAGCCGGATCGTCTTATGACCCTTCAGAACAGGGTCGCTTTAGATGTCATACTTGCAGACCGAGGTGGGGTATGTAGATTGATCCAATCGAGTTGCTGTGTTTTCATTCCAGATAACTCTCCAACGGTGTACCAGGCCATCTCTAAACTGCATAAGATTTCCGAATCTATTCATGTGGATAAAAGAGATTGGTCATTTATGGGATGGGTCTGGGAACTGATATCCGCCTGGGGATGGAAAATTCTGATGGTCATTGGGATGGTCTTAGCCATTCTTTTCCTGTTCTGTCTGTGCGTGCAGTGTGCTCCTGCAATATGTGGCCTCTGTGCTACATCATGTGTAAGGAAACCTGTATCAAGAGACGAACTAAGTACTAGAATGATGTTACAGCAACATCTCAATGACTTTAGGAATATAGACCTGGACTCAGATTAGCATGAGATTAGGTTAAATTGCCTATGTAAGGGCAAAAGGAGGGTTTGTAGTTCTGAAAATTCCGGACTCGAGAATTAAACTTCATCATAGCATGACGATTTTTGTATCAAAAGACCGAAAATGGCTAGTACACTATGTACAAGCATTTTCGTCATATTCCAGTAACGATTTCACCTCGAAATCGTCATTTTCGTTCTGAACCCTTGGCTTCCATTTTGTGTACAGGAGCCATTTTGTGAGTTGCCCTTTACATAGGCTTATAATACAGCTAAATTCGATTTCAAAGGACACGTACACCTTAATTGACTTTTCTCTGACCTAGGCAAGCTGAAACCACTGCCCCAGGCCGAACCTGTTTGGTCAGTTCCTCTCCCAGTGGCCGAACAAGATAGCATCAAGGCACAACAGGCCATACACCCTTTTCATCGCAAACACACCCTGCCGAATCTTGCTCACACCTGTCCCTGCTCTTTTCTCTCTCACTTGCTTTATGATGGGGAGGTGCCCGTTTTTATTGGGGATCCACCGATATCTGATGGAAATGTTGGGCCTTGCCGGGTAATTTGTTGTGGGCTGGACGTTCTGAAATGTGGGGTTGTCATCATGACTCTGCTTTTTCTTTGTAGTGAAAATATGCGAATAGGCTACTGTAAATCTGAGAATGTTTGCCTGAAGCACAATATTTTGTATAAAAAGAGAAGCCT
This sequence comes from Lissotriton helveticus, assembly GCF_964261635.1. Lineage (NCBI taxonomy): Eukaryota > Metazoa > Chordata > Amphibia > Caudata > Salamandridae > Lissotriton > Lissotriton helveticus. Next base: position 967,248,304 of record NC_136069.1, on the reverse strand, counting down.
GGCTTTGTAAGATTGAGCAGTCTCCTGAGAATATACATCCCGTGTTGTTGTACTTCTAGGACGCCTGTTACCTTGGTTGCAGCCATTAAAATCGAGGCTTGACTTCACCTAGAAGACTCTGAGTTTCTGTGGTCTGAATCAGGAAAGTACTCGAGGTCTTTGTGTGTGTTCCCTGACACCACTGGGTTACCGGTTCGGTACCGGTTCTGAAATATCCAGTACCTCACTTCTCCTTATTTAATAAATACCCTTGTGCTTATTTACAAGCCCCTTGTGCCACCAGTACGTCACTGTAGGAGAGTAGGGTCTGCTTTCCTATGGTCACCCCAGATTTTTGCTTTTTGCTTCACTGGTTTTCGACATAATGTGGCTGTGGGCCTGCTAATCAGACCCACGGCCTGCTGTTCTCTCTCAAAATTCACAGACATGTACTTTAGGTACATCACCAATTGGGTATTGGATCACCTTATCAGCCCCTGTACAGTGTACTATAGGTACCCAGGGCATCGGTGCATCACAGGCCTACCAGGGGCTGCAGCATATCTTTTGCCACCCCTGGCTGGCCATTCAAATAGACACAACTGGCTGATCACTCAACTGGGGCAAGGTGGTGTAATCACCCCTTGCATAGATATAGTATACCTATATCTACACCTATATCTGGACACATATATGCCTATCAGTCACTCCTATGGCAGGCCTTAACAATCCTGGAGGCAGAGTGCTTGGTATTATCATCATCATCAAAGCTTTATTTCGATATACAGAATATCATAAAAGCACATAAAAATATAGAATCACAATTCATTAACAATACATTTTAAAAAGATTAGTGATAAATAACCTTTTATATTACAATAAATAAATAAAAATATATTAAACTTTAGCAGCTTTGTGACGATGTAAACATATAAGAAGAGATTCAGCTAAAACTTAAATCATCTGATAGCCTTCAGCCTAATCATCCAAGCCCAACTAAGAAATTTGGCCACCCCACACACTAAGGTTGTGCTAGCATCAGCCTTAAGTATTCTGAGTGCAGCGGAGTGGTCCCTGGTTCCAAGCAACAGGCACACAGGTTTGAGCCATTTCTGTCTGGGTTTTGCATAGGCTGGGCATACAAAAAAGACATGAGGAATATTTTCAATGACACCTTCACAGGTTGGGCAGTCAGGAGAGGTTTGGTGCGGGGGCTTCCACTTACAGGTATGGTCGCGAAGGGGGAGTGTTCCCAACCTGAACTGGATGAAAAGAGATCTATCTCTAGGTTTCTTAATAAAATCTAAGTAGGACTCCAGGCGAGGCTTTAGTTTATGCTGTCGAAATGCCTCAGTCAGCCTACCTAGATTTGGGTCCCTCTGCTCTTGATCGTCAACCCATGTCTAATATGCTCGCTTGATTTCAGCCTTGGATAATGATACCCCAAGGTTCCCAATCAGTTGCAAGGCCCGTTGCGAGCATGAGCTTCTTTATATTTGTTATCCAGCTAATTTTGTGGGCTCCATGAAGGTTCATGACTTCTCTTAAACCATCTACATACCTTGAGAGCTCCGGGGTCCGCCATAGCCGGGCCCAATATAAAAGAGGGCGTAGAGTGGCTAGATCCTTAATAGAACGGCGACCCAGATCACTCAAGAGTGGTTTGGTGGGAGTACCCCTCGGGAGCGATACCAGCTCCCTAAAGAACTTATTCTCTGCAGTAACTAGGGCATCAACACAGTCAAAGCCCCAAAGCTCTGCGCCATAAAGGGCGCAGCCTACAGCTTTTGCAGCGTAGATATCCAAAGCAGGAGCAATGGGCTTGGAGGTGGATGCACGGTGTTCCCTCCCTAATACTCCAACTACCCTTTTATGGCTTAGTGCCATTTTATCAATATGTGGCTGCCATTTCAATTTATCCGAGATTCTAATTCCCAAGTAGTCGAATTCTTTTACGCATTCCAGTGGCACCCCATCCAGGGAAAGGGTCGATCTGGATGATCTGCTTGGGTTAAAGTAAAGGAGCTTAGTTTTCGATGTATTTATGACAAGGCCCCTGAGCTTACAAAACAGACAGAAGCGGTCCAACAGCTTCTGCAATCCTGCTGGAGTTTTTGATACCAACAGCGTATCGTCCGCAAAGAGAAGTGCGGGAACTTTATCACCCGCCAAGACCGGGGCATCAGTGTTAATTTCGAGCAAAAAGGAGACTACGCCATTCACAAATAGCGTGAAAAGTGCAGGGGTTAATACGCAGCCCTGGCGTACCCCTTGATTCACAGGGATTTTATCAGTTTTTTGCTCCTGTGATCCCCATCTAATACGGGCGTAGGTACCGTCATGCATGCGTGCCAGGAGATTCAGAATGGGTAAGGGAATCCCCATCTCCTCCAGGATCAGCCATAGGCGGTCTCGGGGACCAGGTCAAAGGCGGTCTTCAGGTCAATAAAAGCCAAGTAAAGACCGCCTTTGCCAATGGTACCCACCTTCCGGTATAAGAGTACCAACCTAAATGCCTGATCTATCGTACCTGTGCAGGTCCTAAAGCCCGACTGGAAGGGTGAGATGATGTTGTTCTCATCAGCCCAGGAAAGAATCTTCTCCAAGAGTACCCTGCCAACCAATTTCTGCCCCGCATCTATAAGAATAATTGGGCGATAGTTGGCAGGGTCCCCCCTGAGGCCCTTCTTGTAAATGGGGATCACTTCGGCCGCCTTCCATGAATTCGGGACAGGTGAGCCTTCCAACAGTGCATTCGTGAGACTTACAAAGTAAGAGGCCCAACCTTCAGGATTGGCTTTAAAAAGGTCGCCCGGTACACCATCCTACCCTGGGGCTTTAGCAGGTACAATCTTAGCTATTGCAGCCAGCACCTCTTTCTTGTCAACTCTAATGAAGGGAGCCTGTCCAGAGTCAGTAACCGAGGCACCGCACAAATGCCCTGGAGCTCCGGGAGGCTCAACACCCCCATAGAGTTTCCTAAAGTGCTCAAACCATTCGCTATCTGTAATATGGTTGGGGGTTTGGTCCGGGTCACAGCCGTTGGATCTTCTGACTAGGGCCCAAAATATCTCACCATTCTTGGTTTTACTTGCAGCTCTGAGGCTTTCCCAGTGAGATTCTTCCCACTCCCTTTTAGCTGTTGTTATGGCATGTCTATAGTGCAATCTGGCCAACCGAACAGCAACTGAATTGCTGGATTTAATAGCGAGAATCAAGTTATTTTTCATCATTCTGCAGTTACTATCAAACCATTTCTGTACTGGCTTGACAGTTATCGGGCTCTTTTTACCTGGAACTACGAACAGTTTGTCAATCTGATCTATAGTATCAGTATAAATGGTTTCTGCCTCCGCAGGCCCAGCTGCGCCATTACATACTGCAGAAAGCCTTAAGGTCTGCTCACTAAGGATTCCATCCAGTGCACTTAATGTTGTTTCATCCATGCTAAACTTAGGCCACTTGAGGAATCTATTGCAATTAGATGGTACAACTCTCTTAGTTATTAATCTCACACTATTTGAAGTAGTATGCTCCTTTCTCTGCCACAAATCAACCAATGTGAGAGACAAGGGGTTATGGTCGCTCTCAACTGATGGTATAATGACCATGTCCACCACTGACTTCCATGCTCCCCTGTCCACCATTATATAATCAATTCTACTTTCACACAATACTCTGTTATATGTATTTGCCCCCTGAGCATTGGAGATGGTGCGACCATTTACAGCTCTTAGTCCTGATTCAATCATTAGGGCGTTCAATTGGATGACAACTGGTAACCATCTCCTAACGGGCGTGAGCAAGAGGGGCGGAATGCCCCATCGGGCATCTTCTTCATACACTCCAAGAATGTCATCTGCTGCCAAAGGCTCAAACGAACAATTAAGGTCCCCAGCAACCAGAGCTAAGGAATCAGGAGAACACAATTTAAGCAAATCAGATAAAATAGTAATAGTGGAGGATTTGGCCCCCCCTTGGGTGCCTCTAGCATATACATTAAATAATTCCCAAGTAGAAATACCATTCATACCCCTGATGGAAAGTCTCATAACATCCAAAGATGAGCAAGTGTGGTGAGTAATCTTGAGGTTAAGGTCAACCCTTACCCATGCCATAAGCCCTCCAGAGGGACGACCTCGCCCAACCATGGTAGCAGGTACATAAAAACAAGAAAATCCCTGCTTGTATAAAGGTTCAAGGCATCATGTCTCCTGAAACAAACATATGTCATACCCGTCGATAAAATTATTCCAATCCGGTAGTGAAAGCTTGTTTCGCAGACCTGTCACATTCCCCTAGACAAGTTTAAGGTTATTAATGTGAGCCTTACCGGGGATTGGGACACATGAAGTTTGACATAAGTCCTGACTGGTAATGATATTAGTGATCCTCATAGGTTCCAGGGCTAAATTTGAAGACTCAGGACCCAAGGGCTGTGGTGATACAGAAGAGTGGGGAGAGCAACTACCCAAAGGGGAAGAGGGACTGATCAATACTCTTACTCCATCATCGAGTCAATCAACAGCCTCCAAACAATCAAAACGGTTAAGGTTGGAGATAGGGTCCAAGTGAAAAGAGGGCATGAGCCATCCCCCTGAGGTGGTCCCCTCCTATGCCGCTGCACCATTGTCCAACCATCTGCCTGTGAGGTAAAATGACCTGGGGGATAAAAGTAAGTCAGTGGAAGAGAGTGAATAGTCGCACCTGTGCTGGGGTATCTCCAATTACAGATATACTCAACAATTCTAGGGTTTTTAAAGTTGATCAAAATACAGTCGCCCCTTATATTTTTGGCCAAATGGCCGACCCATGGTACCCTCCGAATCATAAGTATTTTGCCAACAAGGCGAGGGGGCAGTGGTCTGTTTATGTTTAACCAGTGTACAACCCTATTCCGCAGTTTTGTGGGGGTTTCCACCTCGTGTTTGCCCAACTCTGGTACCCCAGCTAAGATTACCACAAGTGGACAAACCTCCGGGGGTAAATTTAAGATATTTTTCCCTTTATTAGAATGGGCAATTGGAACCTCACCACCTATACTGTCCTGTGGTATATTATGCTTTTGTGATCTACTTATATTAGCAGGTGCTATGTCCTTAATAAGAGGTGCAACTGGAGGTGCAGGTGAAACCCGGTGGGCTGTGTTTGATACTACTGCGTTCTTCTGGACGGCCGGAGCCTTTTTCCCCACAGGTTTTGACTAGTGATTTAGTGGCCATGGGAGTAATATCCCTTAAAGGGGGTTCTACAATTCCCATGAGGTCGCGCTCAATCCTTTTTAAATGGACCCCAATCTTACTCAGTCTATCTTCTAATGGAGCTAGAAGAATTCTAAGAGTCTCATAAATGACATTTGACTCAACCTCCGTCACCCCTTCCCTGTCGCCTTGACTGGGCAAACCACCTGTTACCTTGTGCACCCTACAGGCAGTAAAGGATCAACTAAGCCCGGGGCAGGGTTTACAGAGTCACCCACAACGGGCTGCTCCAGAGTAGTTGGAATTTCTTTCATGTTTTTTGGGGCTTTCTTTTTCATCCCACCAATGTTATTTGCCAGCCCTTGCTTATTTTTTGGAATTGCCCCCGGGTCTCTCCCATGCAGTTGTCTAGTATTGTGCACCTTAACTACATTGGGCACAATGGGCAACTTTTGAGGGGATAACAACAACGATTCTGAGGCCGTGGACTGACTATCAGGGGAAGCCTGTGATAAGTCACAAGAGGGGAGCTGTGGAATGGGGAGTTCTAGAATTGGTGAAGCACCTATATCACCATTAACACCTAAATTAACAGGAGTCCGCACATTCGCAATGTGTCCCATTGAAGACCTTCTTGCAATAGCCAGTTCCTGGGAAACACGTCGCTCCATTATTGTAATCCCCTCATCAACGACACAGTTCATCCTCGTTATGAACTTGTCCATGGCTCCCGTAAAGTTGGCAGTATCCACTCTCCCCTTAGCCTCCTTAGGAGGCATTGCAGAAATCCCAGAAATCCCAAAAAGACAACAATAATGTACATAGGCAGAGTAATCACAAGGGTAGGCCGTGTAGTGGATGAAAGGGGGGTGGCCCGACCCGGCCTTGTCCGGTCTTGAACGGGCTTAAACGGGCCCGCCCTTGGCCCGGGCTTAGCCCAGCGCCGCCTGCGCGCGTCCCGCGACGCGGAGGAAGTCGCGGTGTTTTGTGTGCCTCGGGCGGGTGAAAGGGCGTAGATGGGCGGAGCTAGCCCAGCCAGGGATTGTGGGGCCTGTAGTCCCCCCGCTCGGCGGCCGCGTCCGATGTGAAAAGCGGCGGCGGGGGGGACCAGCAAATCAAGGCAGCGGCGCTCTCAATAGCGCGGACCCCGTCGTAAAGCTCCCTCTGTCCCTGGAAACAGGCAGCAGTCTCAGCAAAAAATGGTAACAGGTCATGGCAGGTAGGCAATACGGTCTCCCCATATAGTATACCTATATCTAAACCTATATCTGGACACTTATATGCCTATCAGTCACTCCTATGGCAGGCCTTAACAATCCTGGATGCAGAGTGCTTGGTATTATGTGAGATGGGGCTCTAGCATGAGCTGAGCCTGTCTGCAGCTTTCGGAACCAAGTCCTTATAGCTGTTCTGGGATATTGCCATACCATATACTCTTAAGTGCATTATAATCCTCGCGGTTATTGCTAACTTTGGTTTGGCTTTATCAAAACATGTTGTGTAAGGTGTCATACACTTTGGAATACTACCCCCTCACCAGTTCTGGTGATGGGGTAGCATTCCACCCTTCTAGAGGGAGAAGACATGTTACTTTACTTAAACGCGGTTAAATCTAACCAGAGCCTCAGCATCACAAAATGGATGCTGCTGCCACAGACACGGGTCTGGCCTCCTGCTGCTGACCGAAACTCTGGCAGGGGAGGCCTGGCCTGTCACAGGGAGGCGTTACACCACCCCAGACAGGAGATAGTGGATTGAGGCAGGCAGGGCGAGTGAAACTAGACACTGCCTGGGGCGCACAAGGCTCCCCATGCATAGCCCAGTTCAAACCGGTGCTGGGACACTCCAGTCCAGCTCTGGCGTGAAACTGGCCAAAGGGAAAGGGGTGTAACCACCCCCTTCCTGGGTCCCACCCATAGGAGGGACCTAGCAGGTAATCCAGCCCCTTGATTTGGAATAAAGGTAGGAGCTGTGCCCAGGAGCATTAGATTATCCTGACTGAAACTTTGAAATGAAACTCCGGACCCTTCGACATCCCACTCGACGTGGAAGACTGAAGAATCTCCCTTGTGGTCAAGGAGTGACCACCCTGTGCAAACAGGCACCATTCAGCGTCCAACAGTTTGCTTTCTTGCAGCTCCTGCCAGAGCTTGAGCAACAGAGATCAACAAGACCCAGCTTCCCTGACTTCTAACAGCTAGATCCACAGTCCCAGCAAATCTGAGACCCGTGGAGGTGACGTGAAGCGTGGGGCCGGCCATCTTGAAAAGACTGCGAAGTGCTGACCTTGCAGCTCCCGAGGTACCCTCGAAGCTGTGCATTGGGGTTTGAGAAGCCTAAGCCCCGAGCAGCTTGTGCACCGAAGATCTCCCCCCACACTCATCGAGTGCTGCGTGGTGCCCTTTTGCATTTTCCTGCATGACGCGTCTGTCTGGTCACTTGCCCGTTGGCTAGTGGCCTCTACGACAACGAAACTATGAAACTACTCTGCTGGTCTGGTTGCACCAGACTGGCCCTCGCTATCCTGAAAAGGAGCCACAGCTCTGACCTTGCTGGTCCGAGTAAGAAGCGATCTTCAAATCCTGTGTGGGTTGCCTTTGCCAAGGCCTGTTGACTCCGATCCGGAAGCCAACACCGCCAACAGCGAGAGCCTTTGTGGGTGAGTCCGTGTTCCACTCCAGGTCATCATCGATGCTCCAGAGTCCACGTGCAGCAGAGACAAGCTTCACGACAACCACCTTATTGCGCCCAACATCGCCTGGTTCCTTCCTGGTTCCATCCTGGTCACTGGCTAGTGACCCAGACTCTGTCTCATTTGCTTTCAGGTACTTGGATCACACCAGACTCTTCTCTCCTGGCCGCCTGCAGCATCTTCATCTCCAGGCACCATAGAACTCCACGACGAAACCCGACACACTTTGGCACCTATGCACCCGCTTCCTGTGGGTGAGGTAACGATCTAACACCGGTGCTCCTGTAGTGGTTTACACCTCTAGTGTCCTAGTTTAAAGTGGTTTAATTCTAATCCAGTCGGAAGACTTCCAAAACAGTAACTTTATAACTTTTATGCGCCATTGACTTTGCATTGGTGCATGCGTGTGGTTTAGGCACTGCACCCGTGTCCCGCTGGCCTCTCCCGACTTCATCACTGCTAGTCTCGAGTAGTACCAGTGATTCACAAGGCCCTAGGCCCTACCATTGTTCGAGAGGTGGTACTTATACCACTATTTTAGTATATGGTTAGAGTGGCCACCGGGCCTATCCAAAATTGTGCAACTTTTGAATGTTTAACTGTGCTTTTGTTTACACGCTTGTGCCTCTGGACTCATAAAGAGTACAGAGGATTATTCTAGTAATAAATACATATATTTTTATAATATATAACTTGTGTGGTGTCCTTTCATTTGATATTACAGGATTGCATATGGTAAAACAGCTGGCTTCACATGCCCTCTTGAGTTATAGCCTAAGACTGCTTAGTCCATGCTACCACTAGGATAGCTTGTCTATAAGGTTGACTTTACAACCACCACCATAAGGGATTGTTTGGACTGATACAAGGTTGTAGTGTAGTTCCTATTATCCCAATAGGCTCTGCGCATTGGAATAATACCTTCAATAGTATAGGCCTAGACCAGACGTTAACTAGGTCTTCTATTGTCGATATTAGACTTAAAGTTTTGGGTTTGCCAGCTAGCTCAGAGTTCACTAGAAACTTTCTCGAATAGGCAAGGAGGAGTTGAACCTCCCTGGATAGACAAGAAGGGATTTAGTTTCTGACAACCATAGAACATGACAACTTTGCTCTCCCCTAATCAAGAGTGTATCTCTAGAGTCGTGTGAAAACAAAAGACAACTTATTTTACTCAGTCAGTACGTGCATTCTTAGTCTCACCAGATTGTAGAGAAAAGGAAGAGACGGGCGTGTTCAATAAAAGATGGTATTTATTGATCAGTCTCTTTTCTCGTACAAGAGAAATGGATCGATATTATCGCAATACTTATGGTTAAGTAAAGTGCATACAATAAAAGCAGAAGTATAAAATAATACTGTAAAACATTTATATGGTTTCTAAGCCATATGCAGGTTTAAAATGGATAAAATATATATATACATACACATTTGACTAATCGTACTCAACTGGTGCTTCTAACTACGCCTACCCCGGTGTACCTGACCTAAGCCTAATACGTGGGCGGGAATAGAAAGTAGCAGTTTAAGTTAAGTTTGTTTTGCCAAGTGACTGACTCAAGAATTCTCTGCGAGGGGTTATTCAGTTCTGTACCTGGAATTTAGGATGAATGAGGGATGGTATCTCTCGTCTCTGGTCTCGATATTCCAGGCTGCCTGCGAGGGCTACCCGGAAGCGCCGGAGCTGGATTTCTCGGCAGGAGAAAGCAGCGTCTCGTTCTCAGCGTGTCAGGAAGGCGGGGCTGCGCCAGCGGGGTCTGCTCTGCTCTGGGCTTCGGCAAGTCTGGCTGCTCCGATCTCGTCACCACCGCGTGTGTTTGCTTAAGGCAATACCGGTAATATTTATACCTGTAAGGTGCCGAGATTGACGTAAGGATGGACATAGATACGTCAATAAGGATGTCATACGATTTGGTCGTTAGCACATTCTTTTGCTGAAGTTCTCGATGAAATCAAAACAATGGCCGCAGGGTTTTTCCCGGGGTGTCATAGGTTTGATTTGTTTTGAGAACTCCGTATGCCTTATCAGGGGCTGGAGGAATATCGCTTGTCTAATTAGATGGCAAGCGTTATGACATAATCAGATAACACGTTCCTGTGCCGTGGTGTGGCTTAATCAGATAACGGTTTCTGCATCATGGGATGGCTGCTAGTTAACTTGTTAACCAGAACAGGGTCAGGAATAGGGGGATCGATACAGAACCTATAGGAATACATCACACCCACTCCACGCTAACTATGGCCATGTTTACGAATCTAGGCATAGTAAAACATACTGTAGAGTATTGTGTATACCTTACCACCCCAAAATACATATAATGCATTTCGAATTTATCTAATATACGAAAAAATAGTCACATGTATTATATGCACTCAAGCTGTAGAATAATGCCAAAGTAATCAAGCATATGTATACATTATTACTAATCGAATATGAGAATTACACATGAAATGGCTCTTAATACAGAAGAAAAAGTTCGAGACCATTCCATCACAGAATAAAATAATTATGAACATACCAGCGGGCAGCTAATGTCTATAAAGTATCTAAAAATAGAAATTTCAGTTCTCTAAGAATAGTTTTTACTTTAAGCAGAAGATAAGTGTCCCGAAAAAATCGTAAAAATATTTTGGGGCTGCTGAAAAAATTGCTGTCCGTGAACTGGAGGGAAAATTGTTCATGGTATTCTGTTATTAAAGTTGAAGGCCAAATTCAGGGAACGCCGTGTGCTAGCTTGCTCAAAAGACTCTATTTCTGCTCTGGAGAGAACATCATATCATTTAGACTGTCGAAAAAGCTGTCAACAGCTTCCTGTGAGAGTTCCACTAACTCGGAAAAGGATGTAACCATGCATTCATGCGCATGATTGTCTCCATTGACGTTTTGATTAATATTGCTGACAGAAGGTCGTACCTGATCGATGCTGCTTTCATCTTGAACTTCATTACCCCTTAATCGTAGCGGCGAAGTCTCCACGAATGCCCTCATCAGGATTGGCAGCCGTTGAGGGCAGCACAAAGCATGAGCCTTTATTGGGCTCAACAATGTTTCTGCATCCATTGGCGCATCCGATTGTAGCATCAGACAGGTGTCCAACACGCATTCTTCTCCACACAGCATGCACCTTAATACAGGTAAAACACATCGATGCCACATTGGTCGAAATGAAAGAAACCAAGTCATGTTCAGGTCTCTAAGCCGGGTTAGTCCCAGGATTTTTGATATCCGGTCCCGGTATCCAATGGCTCGGATTGTTTCTTCCCTTGTCGCAGATGTTTTGTCTGTGACACGGTTTGCCATAACGAAATATTAGGACCAAGAATAGGATTCCTGCAATTAGTCCCAAAATGAGGGGAAGTCCGCCAAAAATCGAATGGACGAAGTCTGGAAAAATACCCAGTATGGCTTTGAATGGTGTTAATGCCATTGAAAATACTGTCTTAAATACTTTTGAGACTCCACTGGTATCAGAAATATTTAAGATTTCATTCAGGATTTCTGCAAAATGTATGGGGGAATTAGTTGATAACAATGAGTGAATCTCTGCAGTCGTCCTTGCGACTAGGAGATCATACGTTTCTTTTGATGACGTGAGCCTGGTTGGCGTCTGAAGAAGCACTGTTTTCATTCTGCTTAAAGTGTCTATTCGAATAGAAGTAATTTTCAAGTTGGGCCATGCCCTTGCCTCCCTGTCTGGAAAGGAGCTGGGGAACAATAAGCGTCCACAGCACTTGACCTTCGCAGTCGTAGTTACGAGATAAGGAGTCCCGGGCATAAGACTACAGCATCTGCGGTCCACAATTAGAATGTAACTCCCATTATAGAGTCTTTGAAAAAATGGTTCTATCTCTGTTGCAGGTGTGCCTAGCTGGTGACATGAAAGGTTATTTGAGTTCCCTTCACAGGCTCCATGCAAACTAATTCCATTACACAGAAGTGTACCGCTTAGTGACATCGCACAATTATTGCCACTAAGAAACACTTTCTGTCCTTTATTACTGACACATGCATGTGAATAGGGCAAGTTCCATGTTGTCTTAATGTACCCTTTTCCCAATTTTTCGTACATGCCAGCCTGTATATATTTTTGGCAGTATTGAAACCTGAAGGTTGATATTGGAATATTAATTATCCCATGTATTATCCATTCACTGACAGGTCGTTCTGACATTGTCACTGGTAATCTCTCGAGTTTCTCGAAGCTCAGGATTGTATAATCAGCACCCTTTTGTGCCATACTGATTTGTTTATCAGTAAAGTTAAAGATATTGAATAGTGACGTTGTGTTGATTAAACGCCAAGGCACATAGCCTGAACGCAGATTTTGTAACGTCCAGCCAAGCTGTACAATAGAACGCAATTGAGACTGACCGTGTTGTAACAACAGTAAGTCTTGCGATAAAATGTCGATTGCTGAAGACACAATGCTGTCCAAAGAAAAAATTCTGGAGGACAGAGTCATTAACCCATTGTCCACTACAGAAAGTGATTTTTCCAAATTAATACGGTCAATTTCCCGTATACTTTCTGCTGTCTCAATTTGAGTCACCTTCCAGGCCTCGTTGTAAGCTGCATATACAGAGGCTGCTATGAAACGTTTCTGACGCTGTTTGCGCGGTCCCATAATGAAATCACGCAAGTCAGCACCATCAGTAAGTAAAGTTAGGTGTTGCTTAATTTCTGTCAGTGTGGAAGTTTGTAGCCATTGAAGGCATAATTTGCCCACACTGTAGGTTGTTATTATCCCTGGGTGTTGTCTTTGGGAATATCTAGGGTCTGGCCTGGTCAATGTGAACCCCTGTGTTTTGTCAGGAATCTATCTTGACAGTTATTAGTATCTGTGGGCCAGATCAACCATTGTTTCCAATCAGGATTTGTTCTGTTTTGGTTTAATACATAGTTTACGTCTATCTCTTCATCTGTAGAGCTATTGCTGTCCATTGTTGGCTTTGGAATAGACGGTTTATTTAAGTCTTTGATTTTGGCTAAGCCAAGACAGGTGGTTTGTTGAACAGTGTCATTCAAAAATATAATTTGTTCTGGGATCATGCAGGCTCTAAACAATGATTCTATACCTTGTACTTGCCATTCTTTTGTACCCCAAACACTTTTTACTTCAACATTTTTGTCCCAATAATCAAAACCAAAAGTATTCATTTGTTCAAAAAATGAGTCTGAATATATCAATTTCGTGTTTGTTAGCATGATCTTTGTCCCTGTCTCATTTGACAATTTGAAATAAAATGTTTCAGCATTACTTGTGTTGAACCCTGAAAAGTATGAATATTTGTCGTAAAAGGTTCTTGAGCTTCCTTTTGGAGGGGTCGCACAATGTTCCCATTGATTATAATTTAAAACATTTCTAGGTTGTGCAGATTTATGTAGAAAATGGTTACCATAGTGGTTGTAACAGTACATACTATCATAATTAGTCGAACCCTGCAAATAATCATGTTTGGTACATTTTGCAGACATCACTAAATCAGACATCATATCATTTATGTTTTCAAAGTCCCAATCATCAGCAAATGAGCTTGGTTTTACAAAGTCACTTAACGAGATCTTAATTTGGTGTGGATATTTCAGGATTTCAACTGGACCATAAATTTCGTAGTCAGTATTGTCCCATGCTACCCCACCTGGTATAGGATTGGCTGTGAAGTTGACTGAAGAAAGTTCTCTTTTCTCGACGTGTGAAGATGTGTGTGGCTTGAGGATCAAGTTGATTTTCTGACTTGCTGTGTCCATTTTAGCATATTTTCCCTCAGTGAAGCGTCCCAAAGTTAGTATCATGATGAGCCAAAGTATGAGGATAAATGCACCAAAGCCCACCCAGAATTCAATCCATGGAGAAATTAGATATGTTTCTTTCAGTTGTTTCAAAAGTTCTGTAGCTTTATCTTTAAAGGTTTTTGATGATGGCTGTGTTTTTGATTCACTTAGGTCTTCAGAGGAATCTTCGAAGTTTATGAAGTAGCCGGATGCAGTTCTGTCAATTGTTCCAATTGCTTCAGGATTACTGTTTCTTGCATATTCGTTTGTTACTTCATTGTAGGTCGGTGTGTCTCTACTAAATGTTTTTATTTGGGTTGTTAGAGGTCTGAGTTCCAATGCATTGTTGCATAGTCCTTGTTGTTGTTCTGTAGGCGTTTCGAATGTTATTAGCCTCTTAGTTTGGACCTCTGTATTTGTAGCAAACCTTGGTGTTCTGCTACTCATCGGGAGTCCACTTGGCCTACTGTTTGTTATCGGCCACATGATTGTGGTTTTACCAGGTCGATGGATACAACTCGGTTCTCCTTTTTACCAGCAAGCGGCGGTAGTACAACTGATCTTGTCCCGTTGATAGACAAGACAGGAACTGCTTTTCTGTAAGAAGGCCCAAATTCCTTCTTTACCGCGATCTTTTCTCTGACTAGATCCCCGACTTTTGGAATCCAGACAGGTCTTGCTGGGACAGGTGGTGGTTCTTCAGTGGTTGTTGGCTGCTGTTTCAACTTTATGTTGCTCAGGTCTTTTCTTGTTTTGTTTAAGTCCTGTAAAATAGCCAAACGATCTTTGATATCAAAGCTTTTTTCCTTCACCACTGAAGTCTGACTGTCAAGATCTAAGACTAACATCCTAGTTCCAAACAATAATTCGTACGGACTGAATCCCTTCAGAGAATTTCTTGGCAAGTTATTTAGACTACGTTGGACCCACCCAGCTCCCGAACCTAATATCCTTTCCGTTATAGATAGCTTTATGCCTTGGTTTTTTCTTTACACCATCCCGTATCCCTCAGGAAGGAAGTGAGAAGAATCCCGCTATGCTATGCTCATTTGGCCGAGCTTTCCCACAAGCTTGAGGGCTAAAGTGAAAACATTGGTCAAACGTAGCATGCTCCTAGCGTATATGCCATTTAGACTCGCAAATCTTTGTATAACAGTCCAGACGTCAGCCGAGTGCTGGGGATCTACATTATAAGTGGAAACTAGCCTGTATATGTTAATCGGACGCTTTGCTTTTTACTGTCGATTCTTTCTGGAGTGAAACGCCAAGGTAGTATACCTTTTCTCTCGCCACTGCGATCTCTGTTGCAGTCCGGGGATTTTGTTTACAAAAATGTCATGCTGCAGGCTCATGCCTGGCCACCAGTACACTGATTGTAGTTCTTCCAGAGAATCTTTTAGTTTGAGGTGTCTGAGACCCTCGCCTATGTGTGCGTCTACAATTAACAAAGTTCTCCTGTCCATGTTTGGAATTACTCTATCCCCCACTCCAGGGATTCGAGCAAAAGGAACGGAGTTTGCATCGATTATGTATGTATAATTGAGTGGATAGTTGATCGGTAGCGCTGAGCAGTCGCCTTTTGATGACGTTTTCACCGCCAGCACTGTTTCACCGTCAATGTATTTCATTGTACGCTTTTTCCTAGCTACGGAAGCCGATTCAGTTGCTACCGCTGTGGCTGTCTCAGCCAATGAATTCCCTGCAACGTGAACGCCATCACGTTGATGACTCAGTGTATCTATCACGTGAGTCTTTGATAGTTCTTTTTGTAAAAGAACTATTTGTTCCCAAAGCAGTTTTTGCTTTATTGTTGCACCTGTGTCAACTTTGTAATCGTTTTGAATCCATTTCTGCAAATCGTTGTTATATGATTTGACGCAGTAATATGAATCGGACACTATAAGTGTCGGGAATTCTCGATCCGCATTATCTAGCGCCATTTTCAATGCTATTATTTCAGTCTGTTGTTCTGAATTAGTTTCTACTGAGTGTGTTTTTGTTAATAGAGGTCTTAGTTTACCTCCGCGCCACACTTCTTTTGTAATCTCACATGTGGGGTTGTATGCTTGTTCTCCCCAAACGGAGGGTTGAGCATGTCCGTCTGTATAGATTACACAAGCGTACTGTCGTAATGGCAGAATGTCGGCTGGCAGAGGGAATATTCTTTCATATTCTAGATTTTTTAATTCCTTTAGTTCTGGATCAAAGTAGTAGTATACTTTGTCCGTTGTAATTGAATTCACCCATTGTATCCACTTTGGATTTAATGCTGTGGTTGGTAAATTACACGGGGTTGTTAATGCCTCAAAGGCTGATTCTGCTGTTATGACTGTGATACGTGTACCGTCAGCTTTATCTTTTTCTCTAGCTATTGCGGTTTGAACTGCATGAACAATGTTTTCTTTAATGCTGAATTTCTTTTCAGCTTCTGTGTACAGGTGTGATTTGAATGCAATTGGTACCTTTTCTCCCTCGTTAGAGGTCAGGTATGTGAATCCGCATCTTCCTGGGATGACTCGAATCACAAGATTGCGTGTGTTATCACGTGTTTCTAATTTTGTTTTAATTAACATGTCTGTTTGTAAGGATCTCAGAATTTCTGTGTGTATTTGAGTCCAATTGGTTCTTTTAAAATCTGGTTTTATTAGATCATAAAGGGGTTTGACCCTTTCTGCGTAATTTGCAATGTATGTTCTTCCGAAAATTTAGGAAGCCTAGAATTGACTGTAGGTTTTTTAGTGTTCTAGGTGCTTGGAGTACGGCACATTTCTCTAGGAAATTGTCAGCCAGGCTTTTGCCTTCACTTGATAATTCATATCCTAAGAACAGGACTGTTAGATGGGCAATTCTGGATTTTTTGAAGTTGAATTTGTAACCCTCTGCTGCGAACCCAAGTATTATGGTGTTCACTCTCTTCAAGTGAGTATCCAAGTCATCATCTGTTAGGTATATGTCGTCGACATAAGATAATGCCTCTTCGTCATATGTTTGTAATAATTCTGTTACTCTCGCTGAGAATAATCCTGGGCTGTTCTTGAACCCTTGGGGTAACCGACAGAATTGTTTTTGAGCGCCATTTATTGAGAACGCGGACAAGTATCTGCTCTCTGGTGCTATATTTTGACAGAAGAATCCATTAGAGATGTCTAATGTTGTTTTGTATTTTTTGCGCACTATGTTATTCATTAGTGCTGCACTATGCGAGTTTTGTACTGCAAAAGTTTTGCAACATGAGTTAAGGTGTCTGTAATCCAAAACTAGACGATATGAATTGTCTGGTTTGGAGACAGGAAACAAAGGGTTGTTCATTTGTGAGGTGCAAGTTTCAATCACCCCCTGGTATTCTAATTGGTCTAGGATTTCTTTTACCTGTTTTTTAGCTTCTTGCTTAATTGGGTACTGTCTTTGTGCAGTAGGTTGTGATTTTAACTGGATTTTGTGAGGAGGAGAGTCCTCATCCCATCCTACATGATTTTTATATAAAGCAGGAGCTTGAGCTACTGCCCACTTTCTTGCAAGTGTATATTTTTTATGAATTGGGATATGATTTGAGAAGGCAGGCATAATTATTTCTTCGCCATGAGGGCACTCCCTGACAAACTCTGGTGGCCAGTCTTTTTCAGCTAGAAGGATGTCATAGCCCTTGGAGAGATTATCCCCAAATAGTCCCCTTATTTTTCTAGTCTTATCCCCCTCTATACGTAATGTTATTTCATATATTTTGTGAGGTTTGCTAACTCTGGTGTCTGCAGTTTCCACTTGAAGGTATTCATTCGTGTCCACTGTCTCCAGATGATTCATAAGGACTTTGCGAGCTATGCTCACTTCTGCTGCGCTGTCTAGCATTGTCTGAGCCCACTCTCCGTTTTTCAGCTGTGTCCTCAGTATTCTCGGCATTGTTGAATACTTTAATACTGGCTACCTTCTTTTTGGGAAATTGTAATTTCTTATTTGGAGGAGCAGGTTCCTTGTCTTTGGACTTGGCGTGCCCTTCCCTGGGTTCCGATCGTCCTCTTCTTTCCGATTTCTGCGAGGAAGTCTGAAAAGATTGAGAGGGACGTGTATCAAAATCTTGATATCTATCCGGTTTCTTTATATTATCCCTATTTCTAAGGTTGTATTTTTTCCCAGAGGGCTCACTTTGGGGAGACCTGTGTCCTTGGTTTGGAGATTTTTCTCTCCGCCGAGGAGACCTTCCTCTGGACTGGAATCTCTTTTCTTTCGGATTGGATTGTTTGTTTCCATCCCAATTCATCTTTTTTTGATGTTAAATTATTTTTAATAAATATTTTTTCAGGACTTTCAATCAGTTGGGGTTTTACTGGTATTTATTTATTTATTTATATCATTTATACAGCGCTCTGTAACCCTACGGGCATCCAGGCGCTTAGGTACGTGGCTGAAACTTTGTGGGGACAAGAGCATGAACAGGCTACTGAGCCGGGAAGAGTTATTTATTGCGGAGGGTATTGGGAGGGTTTTTTGGGAAAAGCCAAGTTTTCACCTTTTTCCGAAAGGTTAGAAGATCGTTAGTTATCCTGATGTCAAAAGGGAGGTTATTCCAAAGGTGGGCTGCAGCAATACTGAAAGCTCGTCCTCCACAGGTGGCTTTCTTGATCCTGGGGATGCTAATGAAATTCATGGATGAGGATCGAAGAGACCGGCTGGGCTCATACCACTTAAATTTGTGCTGGAGTGGTCGGGGGCCTAGCCCGTGAACTGCCCTAAAAACAATACATAGGGATTTGAAGCAAATCCTTTGGTGTATGGGCAGCCAGTGTAGGTCAGCCAGGGCAAGAGTGGTAGAAGATCTACGCTCCCGGGAAAGTGCCAGTTTGGCTGCAGCCGGCTGGACACTCTGGAGTCTGGAGATGAGATAGGCAGGGGATTCCAGCAGAAGGGCGTTGCAGTAGTCCAGGCGGCTCAGGATGGTGCTCCTGACTATGTCGGCTCTGGTCTGTGGGGGCAGGAGGGCTAGCAGTCTTCGAAGTCCTCTTAGTAGGGCGAAACAGCAGCTAACCTGCTTGTTGACGTTAAACATCTCTACCTAGTTCCTCATAGGATTTTTCTATGATTCTGGCTATTTCAGCTGGTTGGTTTGCTATATCTGTTTCTTTTAACCTCTGGCGGATCGCCACGTTTGCTGCTTCTCCCTTTATATTGGCTAGTAATATAGCCGAGACCTGCTTGAAATCTTTCAGTAATTTCATACCAAGAGTTAAAGCGGGTTCTGGACCGTATTCGTCTTGGATTTGTTTTAGCACATCTGGTATTACCGAGATGGATGGAACACCATGCGTTTTTGTGTAAATGGAAGTAAAGACTGTACCCCAAGTGTCACAGTCCTCCACGTGTGGTGCGATTCCCATTGGAAGACAGATAGTCAGAATCCTGTGTTTATCCACAGGAGTGGTGTCTGGAAACACCGCCTCTATTTGGGTGATTTTTTGTGCTAACCAGAATGGTATTTGTTCCCTTTTAGCTGGTACCTTACCTAGGCAGGACTGTATGTTCTGTGGTGTAATTTTATTTGTGTTCCCCTGATGAGGGGTCAGCTGTGGAATTTTAATTGCTGGTTGGATTGTTGAAGTCCGCATTACATATTGGACTAATTGTCTATGTATTTTTATTAATTGCTTTAATTGTATTAAAAGATTTGCTGCAGACATCCCTTCGATGTCTGGATGTGGTGTGTATCTGGCTAGGACCGGCCACGTTGCTCCTGGTCTACCTAATGGACCGAGCCTGGTGATGTGATTGTTGTGTTTTAGGGCGCCATTAAACAAGAGCAGGTGCTCTTGAAATTTAAGTGGTACTTCCACCTCCTCGAAAGGAGTGTAGTCTTCAGGAGGTTCCTCTGTTTTGTAATGGTGGAAGACCTTTGTTACAGCGTTTGCTGCTGGAAAGTGTATCCATGAATAGAACACCTCTGTCTGCCGATATTCGTGTGCCTCTATTACGAATATGACTGTGCCACCTCTAGGTGTCAGTCCATTTTCTATAAGTTTTAAAGTTATAGATTTCCTTGTGTTGACCGGGATGAGTATTAAATCCGGGTCTGCTTCTTGCAAAGTAAGATCAGCTGCTACGAGTTCAGTTGCTACTCTAGCTATCTCTCTTTCTTCTTCAGTCTCTGACATTCTACTGTCAGGAAGGTTATTTTGTTTGTTTGCAGATCAGGTTTCTTATGGAAGCAAAGATTAGATGCACAATATTTTGGAACAGTGTATCCTTCAACGTTGACTAAACCAAGAACCATACATAGGAGTTTCCTCCTGCGAGGTTTGGCGGATATAACCTTTCACCCACTCCAGACGTCTTTGGAGTATTATGGGAAAAAAGGGGTCTGAGTGAAAAAGCACGACTGAGTTACTCTAAATGTCTTGCGTTAGTTTTATCGCCTTTCCAAACGTTTGGGCGCCATGTATTGTAGTTCCTATTATCCCAATAGGCTCTGCGCATTGGAATAATACCGTCAATAGTATAGGCCTAGACCAGACGTTAACTAGGTCTTCTATTGTCGATATTAGACTTAAAGTTTTGGGTTTGCCAGCTAGCTCAGAGTTCACTAGAAACTTTCTCGAATAGGCAAGGAGGAGTTGAACCTCCCTGGATAGACAAGAAGGGATTTAGTTTCTGACAACCATAGAACATGACAACTTTGCTCTCCCCTAATCAAGAGTGTATCTCTAGAGTCGTGTGAAAACAAAAGACAACTTATTTTACTCAGTCAGTACGTGCATTCTTAGTCTCACCAGATTGTAGAGAAAAGGAAGAGACGGGCGTGTTCAATAAAAGATGGTATTTATTGATCAGTCTCTTTTCTCGTACAAGAGAAATGGATCGATATTATCGCAATACTTATGGTTAAGTAAAGTGCATACAATAAAAGCAGAAGTATAAAATAATACTGTCAAAACATTTATATGGTTTCTAAGCCATATGCAGGTTTAAAATGGATAAAATATATATATACATACACATTTGACTAATCGTACTCAACTGGTGCTTCTAACTACGCCTACCCCGGTGTACCTGACCTAAGCCTAATACGTGGTCGGGAATAGAAAGTAGCAGTTTAAGTTAAGTTTGTTTTGCCAAGTGACTGACTCAAGAATTCTCTGCGAGGGGTTATTCAGTTCTGTACCTGGAATTTAGGATGAATGAGGGATGGTATCTCTCGTCTCTGGTCTCGATATTCCAGGCTGCCTGCGAGGGCTACCCGGAAGCGCCGGAGCTGGATTTCTCGGCAGGAGAAAGCAGCGTCTCGTTCTCAGCGCGTCAGGAAGGCGGGGCTGCGCCAGCGGGGTCTGCTCTGCTCTGGGCTTCGGCAAGTCTGGCTGCTCCGATCTCGTCACCACCGCGTGTGTTTGCTTAAGGCAATACCGGTAATATTTATACCTGTAAGGTGCCGAGATTGACGTAAGGATGGACATAGATACGTCAATAAGGATGTCATACGACTTGGTCGTTGGCACATTCTTTTGCTGAAGTTCTCGATGAAATCAAAACAATGGCCGCAGGGTTTTTCCCGGGGTGTCATAGGTTTGATTTGTTTTGAGAACTCCGTATGCCTTATCAGGGGCTGGAGGAATATCGTTTGTCTAATTAGATGGCAAGCGTTATGACATAATCAGATAACACGTTCCTGTGCCGTGGTGTGGCTTAATCAGATAACGGTTTCTGCATCATGGGATGGCTGCTAGTTAACTTGTTAACCAGAACAGGGTCAGGAATAGGGGGATCGATACAGAACCTATAGGAATACATCACAAGGTGATCACTAGAATAGTGAACATCCTACATCAGGCCAACTTCTCACATTTGTGTGCAGCGGTTGGGATTGGAGCTTGCTGTTGTTTTACCAATTGTAATCTTATATAATTTGAAAGATCACATTAAGTACTATAGGTACATATAAACAAAAGCTAACATACTTAAGTTCTACTGAACTTAGTAGTTGTAGACCAAAGGGAGTAGCACACCCTGACTACAACTGACTAGCAAGGTTCTAGTAGGAAAACACTTAGTGTAGGTAAGTGCACCACTTACACCTCACTAGCCATGTCTGGCACAGGTGAAACTTCAGGTTCTCTACCTGTGACAGGTGACCTGCCTAGGGCACCTTCCAGATATGGAAAACTCAGCCTCAAGGACTTGAGTGGCTTATGCACTACAAGGGGGCTGAAAAAGGGTCACAACCCTACGATCTCAATCCTGATAAGTGCCCTAGAGGCAGATGATCTTACTAAGGCTGCAGCAGGCCTCACAGAGAATCCAGGAGATGGGTAAACCCCCCAGAAACTGAACCCATCACTCCCATAGTATTGGATGAAGAGGTAGATGTAGATTCAGATGATCAGGGGGATATCCAGGTCCAAGTTAGGAGGCTTAGCCATGCTAATGTGAGCCTACATGGGGATGGAGAGGTGAGTCACCTTCCCAGACCCAATAGCAGAACCTTTCCTGGCAATAGAAGAGAGAGATCCCCTTCCAGGGAATCTAACCTTTCTAATGCCTCAAGAAATTCTCAAAGGGGAATGACTTCCCCCCAGAGAGAAGAACATCAGGCCAGGATGAGGGCTGTCAAACTCCTGATAGAGAGGGAAGAGATAGCCCCAGCCCAAGCTAAACTTGCTTTAGCAAGGGAACAAAAATTGAGTGGACCAGGGTGCCGTTCGCTGCGTGAAGCCTCCCTTGCCCTGCCACTGAAGTGACTGGCTTTGTTTCCTGTAATCATCACGGGTCCTTCTGCTGGAGCCACCGTGTGACTATTAGACTGGGACTGTGGGGTGGATGTGCCAGTGGGGGACTGGGAGGACCAGCATTCATAGATGGAGTCACCAGCTGGTCCCCTCCCCTAATCAGCCCCGCCTCCTGCCCCGTCTGAGGCCGTCCGAGGTCGATAGAGGCCGGGCTGGGCCCACTCTCTTTGAGGTTTATTACCTGATTCCTGCAGATTTTTATTTATTGGTAGTGTCTATCCAATTATTAGTATGGTGCTGCGATCAGGGAAGGGGAGAAAGGTTACTATATCTACCCTGGGGGGGGGGCTGTTACTGGGACCATGGATCGTTTCATTAGCCGGGCTGTGAAACTTTTGGAGAAAGAAATAGCAGAGACAGAAAAGCGTTTGTCCCTTGACCTGGTGACGGGCAGGCGCTCTTCGCTGGGCGCTATTGGTGCATCTGTCTCCCCCGTATCTGGGTTGGCGGACCTGGGAACAGCTATACGTACGTCTTGTAGCCCCAAGCCGGTAGAATTCGGCGTAATTGAACCTACCCTAGAGAATACAATAGATCGAACACCATAGGTGGTTTTACACAATCATCGATTAGCTTAATAACATCCATAGACAGTCCTAATCTCGTCCCACCACCAACGAATACCCAAAATGTAGTAAATAAAATTACCAAAAGGAAACGGGGAGGGAGCCCCCCAATGGGGAAACCTGCTAAAATATCTAAAAACTGTTGCCTAACTCCTATCCCTAGTTTATTAAATACATCTGCGAGGCTTTCAGCCCCTTTTAATATGGTTTCAGAACATACAGGCAATAGCGACCTTTTAGGAAAAATTGAAATTCTGATGAAATCTTTAATGCTGCCCCTACTGGAGCGAACACGGATCATTAACTATAAACTGGACCAGCTCGAAAAGGTAGTGGCAACTAATACTAATACATTAGAAAAAATGGTTACTAGAACGGAAACAATTGCATCCCCTTACACTGAGCCCATAGAAAACGGCATCAGTACAGATACCCAACCTGAGATATTAGTTACTAATACCCAGCCAGCGAGAAAAGATGTAACAATTTTTAAGCCTAGATCCAAGTTAGAATCCCGCGGGGGCTGCGAAGGAGGTCCAGCTACAGCTAAGGCCCCCTTGAAAGCAAAGGAAATTCTGCCTAAGGAAAATGACCGAGAGACTAATAACCAGGCAGGGAAAGTTTCATATCCAGATCTCCCGCCAGAAGCACAGCCCTTGGTAGTAGTTCTTACGGGCGTCCCGGCTTTAAAAGAGGAAGTTTATGAATCTTTTGCCTCATTAAAGAACAAAGTGGTAAGCTGGCTTAGCGTGAACAGACCTCTCTCCCCCTTTACATCAAATGAGAATATTATTATCAAGAGGACCCCCTGGGTGAGAAGAACGGCCAAATCGATTAATGGTGACTGTATCTTTGTAACCTTTAGAGATCCGAGGACAGTCACCCACATTTGTGCATGTGAAAATCATAAGACAGATATAATCATCCAGCCACTTCCCCTAAACTTTTTCTACCCACTGAATTATGAGAGAGAACCCACAAGAGGCCCAGGTGAATGGACTAGAGTAGCAAGAAGGAAAAATGACAGGGGGGCTTGGGGTACTAAGGCCCCTTCGTATCCTATTGATGCCTACGCTAGCTATAATCGATTTAATTGTTTAGAAGCCGTAGACTGACTGACCAAGTTCCAGCATGAGCTCGTGAATAATTGTCCCCAGTTCAAGGCGTCAGGTCCACCCCCTACTTATATAGAGTTACCACAGCAAGTGGAGCCCACACTGATTGCTCATGCACGGGGGGGAACGATAGCGCCCCACCCTGCGATGATGGAAACGTGACCCGGGGAGTAGCTACCACTATACTTGATGGACACGGAGTTATTTTGTTTAATACAAACAAACTAAGCCTGCCGGAGAGTCCCTCAAAAAGCTTTGATGAAGCCCCCGTTCACAGTGCCGAAATAAGTGATAGATGGTTTAATCTTGCCTATTGGAATATTGCCGGCTGGAATAACAAACGAGATAGCCTGGGCTGGAAAGACTTTATGATCAATCATGATATATTATGTTTTCAAGAGACTTGGTGGGTGAATGATATCAATTATGATGGTTTTGTATCTTATACAGACCCCCCAGGATATAGCGGCATGGATTAGCAAATTTAGCGGCACAAAAATGGAAATTTAGCGGCACAAATATGGAAATTTAGCGGCAATTTTGCGGCATTTTATGTGGCCATTTTTCCCACAACAAACACAGATATCTTAGTTTTTTTTAGTTATTTAACAACATGAAGCTATGTATATTTGGTTTATTTACAATGTAGACACTTTGTTTCCCTCGAGCGTGTGCTTCACAATTATGGGCTGCTGCGCATTCTTTTTATATTTCAGACCCTACCATTAACCCCATTGCCAGCGATCCACCGTAACCTACAACCAGTAATTGACAAGTCGCCTTTCAACAACACTATGACTTCTGTTCTGCAAAATACAAATATACAACCTTGTGATACAATTGGCAAAGTCCTATGGTACGTGCACATCCTACACCTTCACCAAACTAAACATAGAACAATCCCATCTTAACCTGATCGACAATTAAACTTAACTTAAACCACAATAGCTGTGATCAGACAGACTCCCGACATTCTGTAAGCGCTATGGGGGTCTGTAGTTGGTATCAATGCACTACGTAAAAGCTGGTAACATTGGCAGTGGAGACAAAAAAGCAGACTAACACTGCTTCTTTCTTTCTACCAACCTTTCCCTCCTTCCTTTCACTTCCCCTTCTTTTGATGTATACACACTTGTCTTCATTCCTTGTCTCTCATCTTATCTATTTGCTTTGGTATTCCTTCTTCGTCTCATCTTTTTTTTTTTTGGTGCAACCCGTTTTACTTCTGTCTCTGTTCTTTCACACACTTTCCCCTGCTTCTACTCTCACATTCCTGCCTCTTCCCTTGCACCTTTTTCCGTAGTAATACAATCCCATCCTTGGCCACACCTCTATGTTCTCATTTCCCTTGTTACATAGGCTTATTGAACATTAAAAGCACACATTAAGTTAATGTGTGCTTTTAATGTTCAACAAGCCTATGTAATTTTCTAGTATTAGATTCACTTTTGAGCCGAAGTGTATTCAAGTGTCAATATATCTAGAAATAAAGCCGAAGAATGTAAAACTTAAGCTGGCTTTAATTGAATAAAATGTTGCATAGCAGCATAATTTGCCTTTGCCTGCAACGTAACAGTCAACCTTGACACATAATTTGGTCCTCTATATATGCCGGATTCCTGAGTCAGGGGTCTAGGCTGCTTTGCTTGCTGAGAGCTTTTGTTCTTGAATTTTGGTATTGCTTTACGTTCCCGCCCGCTGCTCTTGGTGCTTAGAAGGTTCCATCGTTGAGCTGACGTTTTCATAACACGACGCTGCTCATACATCTGCTCCTTTAAAACAACACTGTGTTTGAGAGCAGTACTTGCGGTGAGCCAGCAAAATTAAATGTTAAAAGAAGCTTGTAAAGCCTGTCTTAACTCCGCTTTGCAGTTTATAAGTAAAGTACAGTGCGAACAAGCAGTGCTTCGATAATATTATTATTTCCTTGTCTACCAGTTCAGAATTGCAAGCTAGATTCACCCAAAGCACAATTTTGTTTTTTAAATACTCCGGTGCTTCAGCCTCTCTTCGAGCCCCCCTCAGCTGCAGTGCCCCAGCCCCGCCAGCTCCCACAGTTCCAGCCGCGGGTTCCGTCTGCTAGGACTGCCTGCTCCCGTAACAAGTTCCCGAAGTTTGCTGGGCTCGCCTGCATAACATTAAAAGCCTTACTTCGGAGCGTTTACCATTTTTAAAACTGTTCCCTGTACAGTACTACCTACAGAGAAAAGCACATTCCCGGAGCTGAAGAATAAAGCACGCCGCTCTCTGAGACTTGTGTTGTTTGATCTCAGGATAGCTAAAGGCTTGGATCTTGGCCTGGAGGAAGCAGGTATTGGACGGCTGGACGGCGGCACATAGTGACGTGTGCGCCCACAGCCAATGCAGCCAATGAAAGAGCAGTTTGTTTTGCTGACACTTTTTTTTGTAAATATCGCGGCAATAATTGTAAATATAGCGCCCATCGCGGTAATTGGCTGATTTCGCGATTTTTTCGTGAATCGCGAAATCGCGAAATGCTGGAGGGTCTGCTTATATTTTACCAGCCCAGGCCTCGAACATAGGTAGAGCCAAAGGTGGCCTGGTTATCCTACTCTTTGTCAAACTCCCAGTAAAGGTTATTTTGCATGAAAATGTTGGTTATCATTCACAAATTGTGTGGTTATCCCATAAGAACGGATGTAATACATTGTTGATTAACCATTACAATAATGTGTTTGATTCATCCCACTGCCTGGTGGTAAAGGAATTAGAGAAGCGCTCTGGATAAGATTTGTAAGGATAACTGTGTGAACTTCTCAATCATCTGGGGCGGGGATTTTAACATCACTACGTGTAAACTATCAGGGACCAAGGTTTGTGGATACAACGATGATAGCGGGGATGGCATTATTCACTTTTCTCACAATGCGTATGGAGAGTCGTTGAACCTGGTTCTGACTAAGTTTGTTTTAATTATACTCCAGCCTGCTAAAGACAGAAAGGGCAACTTCGTCCCTACCTTTACGGGGAGGAACTCGGCCACGATCATTGACCACCTGTTGATCTCTAATGATATTATCCCCTTTTGTGATGCCCCAGTTGGAAGGGATTTAGCTCTAAGTGACCACAACTGTATTACACTTGTGATCTCTTTTTGGGGCCTTAAGCCTTTGCCCAATACTTGTATCATCAACGGCATAGTGCCGTGTAGACCCAACGGCCATAGGATAAAATGGAGGGGAGACAACTCAGAAAAACTCTTGGTTAAAATTGTGTCGGCTTGCCTCCCGGATTTACAAGATTGCCTGGATGAGAACTCCTCCACTCAGGGAATCCTATCCAGTTTTAATAGGATAAATATTGTAATTAATAATATCCTGACAGCCACCAAGCATGGTAATAACAAACCTGTGATCGGTTGGTTCGAGCACGCATGTACTGAGTCCCTGAGGAAATTAAAGATAGCATTATCTAGAAGACCAAGGGATAGATCGATTGTCTCAAACTTACGGGCATCTTATAATGAACAGCTAAAGCGTAGGAAGAGAGAACTACGGGAAGAAGCCTGGGATAGTTTGACTAGAGCAGTTGAGATGTCGGATATTAAACTCTTTTGGGATGTGGTTAATCGCCCTCTTTTTAAGAGTGAGGACATTCCTGTACTCACTGCCCACGTGTGCAACGAAAGTTGGATGTCGCACTTTGGAAGTATATTGAACTCAGATGGAATGGCAATCCCAATCCCTAGGAACACTGAACCCTAGCCGTCCACCCCGCTGAATATTACAGTACAAGAAGTCGAGGTGGCGATCAGGTGTAGTAAGGGCGGGAAGGCACCCGGTACGGATAGGATACTGATCGATCTGTATAAGACCGACCCGAAATTATGGGGGCCTGTACTGGTTAAAGTTTTTAACGCTGCAGTGACTGAAAGCACCCCGCTTTCTTGGGGGGAATCGGTGATTATACCTATATATAAAAAGGGAGTTAGGTCAGATCCTAAGAATTATAGACCAATCTCTCTCCTAGATTCTTCCCTCAAGACAATGAGCCGGGTGTTGCTGGCTAGGCTAGAGGAATGGGCGGAGAGTAACGGAATTTTAGCCCGTTCCCAGTTTGGGTTTAGAAAAGGATTAGGGACGATTGAACAGTGCATAAACTTAGACCTCGTAATAGGGAAGTATACACGCGCCAAGCAGGGCTCGCTCTTTCTCTGTTTCGCTGATCTAAGCAGCGCGTTCGACCTAGTCGATCATGCCCTACTATGGCCGACATTACTTGAACTGGGTGCACCCTCGGAGATTATTTATTTCCTGGCTAGATTATATTCCAATTTATCGGCCCGTATTAGATTCGCCCGGGGTGGGGAGTGCACTGACAGTATTGGTGTTAACCTAGGCATAAGGCAAGGGTGCGTTTTGGCACCCCATCTTTTCTCTCTTTTTATTAATGCCGTCGAGGCTGAGCTTAGGTTAGTTAACTCCGACGCACCACAAGTAGACGGGCAGGCCATTCCTGCTCTGCTTTATGCCGATGACTCGGTACTTTTATCTAGAACCCCCCCGAGGCTTGCAGAGATTGATGGATAGGTTCGCGGGGTTTATAAAAGAACGCAAACTTAACATTAATTACACGAAAACTTTTATTATGATTTGTGGAAGTAAGCCGAGGAAGTCTAGTTCCTTTTTTATCGATTGGCAAAGGATTGAAGTTGTCAACAAATTTTGTTACTTAGGTATAACCTTTAGTAATAATGGCCTGTGGACACAAGAAATATCGAACGTCAAAGCTAAGATGTCCAACAGCGCACATGGAGTCTTTAAGTTTGCAACAAAGCTTGGACAACATCGTATATACGACATGTTGCAAATATATCGACTGAGATGCACCCCCATAGCTTGGTATGGGTCAGGGGTCTGGGGGTATAGCCGTTATGAGGCCCTGCAAACGGAAGAGAATTGTTTTCTGAAAAGACTACTGTGTTTACCCCGATCAGCTTCTACACCGATAATACATAATGAGCTAGGAATAGAATATTTATCTGACTTAATTAGTTTAAGACCTCTGATGGTTTGGAGAGCAATTTGGTATAAAGAAGAAACTAGCTTAACGAGAGACATTATTAATGATTGTCTTTGTTTAGACAAGAGGCTCTCGATCCCTTGGATCAATTACGTCGTGACCACAGTAGGAGTATTATTGAATATGGATATTTTGGCCGATCCAGCCAGTCTCTCCGACATCCCTAAAAAGGAGTTCAAATCTTTGTTTTAAGGGAAAAAGGCGGAAGCACGTAGGGAGGCAAATATGTTGCTAACAATTCCCCAGTACTATTATTCTAATATCGAGACCACTGGTTTTCAGACCTACCTAACTGCGGTCACTCGGCCGTCTCACCAGTACGTCCTTACCAGGCTAAGACTGGGTATTGCCCATAACTTGGTGGCCTTTCCACATATAAAAATCCATCCCTCTGTACCGTGTCCATGTGCTGGGATTACAAAACAAAGCACCGTCCACTTTTTATTTATCTGTGATTTTTACTTGCATCTTCGTGTATTTTATCTAAAACCATTGTTTTAAAAAAGGGCAATAACAACTGTTAAGTCAGCTACGCGACTGCTCTTCTCTCTGAATGATCGTGAAATTTGTTTTCGTACTGCGATTTTTATCTTGAAAGCCATTTCTGTGAGGAAAAGTATGCTTTTTTAAACTCATTTCTGAATTATGTAGCCTTAATTTTAACCTGTTGAGTGGAATCTGTATTAGCGATATATGAATGTTTATTGTCTGCTATATTATGTGCTTTTATGATTGTTGTTTTCAATTAATCGAATAAAGCTTTGAAATTTTGAGTGGACCAGATTCCACTGGTGGCAGCATTATCCCTAAAGATAAAGACAGGTCCTATGACAATAGAAACCTGACAAAGATTGTGCCCCC
The DNA here is from genome assembly GCF_964261635.1 of Lissotriton helveticus. Lineage (NCBI taxonomy): Eukaryota > Metazoa > Chordata > Amphibia > Caudata > Salamandridae > Lissotriton > Lissotriton helveticus. Next base: position 967,218,309 of record NC_136069.1, on the reverse strand, counting down.
CTATAAAGAAGGGGATGACATCCACAAATGGATGACTGCTCTGGAGAGGGCCTGCATGGTACAGCAGGTCCCTCAAGATCAATGGGCAGCAATTTTATGGTACTCCTTTTCTGAGAAAGGGTGAGATAAGCTCCTCACTGTTTGACCTGAGGATGCTAAAAACTACACTGTCCTGAAGAGTGCTCTTATTGATGGGTTTGGCCTAACCACTGAGCAATACAGGTTGTTGTTCAGAGAAACCCAAAAAGCTCAGACTCAGGACTGGACTGACTTTGTTGATTGTGTCACTAAGGCTTTGGAAGGTTGGTTGCTGGGAAGTAAAGTTTCAGACTATACAGGATTGTACAATCTAATAATGAGAGAACAGATCCTTAATAATTGCCAGAACCAGTTGTTGCATCAACACCTGATTGACTCAGATCTGACCTCTCCCCAAGAATTGGGAAAGAAGGCAGACAAATGGGTCAGAACCAGGGTTAAGCAGAAAAACCGGAAACAAGGAGGTGATCAAAAGAAGGCAGACCAGAAGGGTGGAGATCAGAAACAAAAAGACCAGAAGTCTTCTTCAGGCCCCCAAAATACTTCTAAAGAGGGTGGGTCCTAAAATGGAAACAAAAAGAAGAAGAATGATGGCCCAAAGAAACCTTGGTGCAATACCTGTAAATCAGTTTCACACTTCGGTAGTGAATGTACTAAGAAAGGTCCAGTACCTACCACTGCAGCCCCTAAGGCACCTGCACCCCCTAGTACAGTCAGCAGTGTGGTACACAACCCAAGGCTTTAGTGGGGTTAACCCTGGGTACTGAGATGGAGTCTAGCCTAGTCAGAGTCCCTACTCAGGCAGTTCTGCTCTATGATGTGGACATGGCTATGTCCACTACTGTGAGTCCCAATACTTTGGGCAAGTATAGGCAGACGCCTTTGATCAATGAGAAAATGGCTCAGGCCTACAGGGACACATGCCTAACTTTGTGGACCCTGGACAAATTGTACTAGGTGAGAATTACCTAGTGACCAATACTAGTAATGCCACTATTACACATAGTGTGCCTGTTTTTAACTTCTCCTGGGGAGGGGTAAATGGCCTCAAGAAAGTTGTTGTGAGTGCAGACCTCCCAGTTGACTGTCTTTTGGGCAATGATCTAGAGAATTCCTTATGGTCAGAAGTGGAGTACAGGACTCATGCAGAGATGTTAGGTATTTCAGCATATGTTCTTGCTGTAACCAGGTCCCAGGCCAAGAAGTGCCTACCTAAACCTGTGGTGGATCTTGAAACTATAGACCAACCACAACCCAAGAGGAAGAGCAAGAGGGTTAAGGCAGTGCAGTCCCACTTGCCCCAGATTGAGGATCATCCCTCTCAGGAGGATGATTCTGTGATCCAAGAGGAGACTGTCCTGGAAGAACTTGAACCTGATCAGGTTGAGTTTCTGGAGACATAGGGACCCTCAAGGGCAGATCTGGGGCAGGCTCAGTTAACTTGCCCTTCTCTTGAACCCCTCAGACAGCAAGCTGCTGCTGAGGATGCTGGGAATGCTCAAGGTACCCATAGAGTGTATTGGGATGATGGGCTCCTTTATTCAGAGGCTAGAGACCACAAGCCTGGTGCTACCAGGAGGTTGGTTATACCTCTGCAATTTAGGGGCTTCCTTCTCACCTTGGCCAATGAAATTCCTCTAGCAGGACACTGTGGTTCTGAAAATTCTGGACTTGTGTAATAATTCTTGACTCGAGAATAAAACTTCATCGTAACATGACGAATTTAGTATCAAAAGACCGAGAATGACGAGTACACCATGTACAAGCATTTTCATCATATTCGAGTGACGATTTCACTTCGAAATCGTCATTATCGTTCTGAACCCTCGGCTTCCATTTTATGTACGGCAGCCATTTTGTGAGTTGCCCTTTACATAGGCTTATAATCCAGCCAAATTCGATTCCAAAAGGACACGTATACCTTAATTGACTTTCCTCTGACCTGTGCAAGTTGGAACCATTGCCCCAGGCGGAACCTGTTTGGTCAGTTCCTCTCCCAGTGGCCGAACAAGATAGCATCAAGGCTCAACCGGCCATAAAACCCTTTTCATCGCACACACACCCTGCCGAATCTTGCTCACACCTGTCCCTGCTCTTTTCTCTCTCACTTGCTTTATGATGGGGAGGTGCCCGTTTTTATTAGGGGTCCACCGATATCTGATGGAAATACTGGGCCTTGCCGGGTAATTTATTGTGGGCTGGACGAAGTGAAATATGGGCTTGTCACCATGACTCTGCTTTTTCTTTGTAAACTAAGATATGTGAATAGTATACTGTAAATTCAAGAATGTTTGCCTGAAGCTGAATATTTTGTATAAAAAGAGAAGCCTGGCAGTGTGAATTCAAGCAGTCTCCTGAGAATATACTTCCCGTGTGTTGTACTTCTAGGGCCTGTTACTTGGTTGCAGCCAATAAAATCGATCCTTGACTTCACCTGGAAGACTCTGAGTTTCTGTGGTCTGAATCAGGAAAGTACCCGAGGTCTTTGGGTGTACCCTGGCACCGCTGGGTTACCGGTTCGGTTACCGGTTCTGAAAAACCCAGTACCTCAACACTTAGGCCAGAACAAGACTTGGGAAAGACTTGTCCCTCACTTTCACTGGCCTCACATGTCAGAGAATTCCAAGGAGTTTTGTCGCTCCTGTGACACCTGCCAAGCCAGTGGCAAATCAGGTGGCACCACAAAGGCCCCCCTAATATCACTACCTGTGGTGGGGGTACCCTTTGAGAGAGTTGGGATAGACATTGTTGGACCAATGGATCCCCAAACAGCATCTGGGCACAGATTTATCCTGGTGGTAGTGGATCATGCCACCAGGTACCCCTGAGGACCACAACAGCTCCTGTTGTGGCAAGGGCCCTACTTGGAGTTTTCTCCAGAGTGGGCTTTCCAAAGGAGGTACTTTCAGACAGAGGTACAAACTTTAGGTCTGGATGCTTAAAGGTAATGTGGAAGGAGTGTGGAGTGAACTACAAGTTCACCACATCCTATCACCCACAGTGCAATGGGTTTGTTGAGAGATTCAACAAGACCCTAAAGGGAATGATAAAAGGTTTACCAGAAAAGCTTAGGCGAAGATGGGACATCCTTTTTCCCTGCTTGCTCTTTGCTTACAGAGAGGTCCCACAGAAGGGGGTTGGCTACAGCCCTTTTGAACTTTTGTTTGGCCACCCTGTGAGGGGTCCATTGTGTCTGGTGAAGGAAGGATGGGAGTTACCTCTCAAAAAGCCTAAGCTTGATGTTGTGGACTATGTACTTGGTCTCCGCTCCAGGATGGCTGAGTACATGGAGAGAGCATCTAAAAACCTGGAGGCCAGCCAAGAAATACAGAAAGCTTGGCATGACCAAAAGGCTGTTCTGACTGAGTACTAGCCAGGGCAGAAGGTGTGGGTATTGGAGCCAGTGGCCCCAGCAGCTCTCCAAGACAAATGGTCTGGACCCCACACCATACTGGAAAAGAAGGGAGAGGTCACATACTTGGTGGACCTTGGCACCCCTAGGAGCCCCCACAGGGTGCTCCATGTAAACAAGGTGAAAGCATTTGTTGACAGGGAAGACATGGTCTTGCTCATGGCTACAGATGGGGATCAGGAGGAAGAGAGTGACCCTCTCCCAGACCTGCTTTCCCAAAACCTTGATGATGGCTTAGTGGATGGAGTAGCCTTGGCAGGCAGCCTCACTGAACAGCAACAGATGGACTGCAGACAGGTTTTGCAAGCCCATAGACACATGTTTTTACTTACACCCAGTCAAACTAACTGGTGCACCCATGAGGTGGACACTGGTGACAGTCTGCCTGTGAAGAATAAAATCTACAGACAACCTGACCATGTCAGGGATTGTATAAAGGCTGAGGTGCAGAAAATGTTAGAACTTGGAGTGATTGAGCCATCAGAGAGCCCCTGGGCCAGCCCAGTAGTCCTTGTGCCAAAACCTCATACCCAAGATGGAAAGAGAGAAATAAGATTGTGTGTGGACTATAGAGGTCTCAATGCTGTCACTAGGACAGATGCTCATCCCATTCCAAGGGCAGATGAGCTCATTGATAAATTGGCTTCTGCCAAATGTCTGAGCACATTTGATTTGACAGCTGGCTTATTGGCAAATCAGGTTAGCTGAAGAGTCTAAAGCCAAGACAGCATTCTCTACCCCCAGTGAACATGATCAGTTTGTGGTGATGCCCTTTGGTTTGAAGAATGCACCTGCCACCTTCCAAAGGTTGGTGAATCAAGTCCTTTCTGGGTTGGATGACTTTTGCGCAGCATATCTAGATGATATTGCGGTCTTTAGCTCTACCTGGGAGGATCACCTGATCCACCTGAAGAAGGTTCTGGAGGCCCTGCAAAAGGCAGGCCTGACTATCAAGGCTACCAAGTGCCAGATAGGGCAGAGCAAGGTTGTGTACCTGGGCCACCTAGTAGGTGGGGGTCAGGTTCAACCATTGGAGAGCAAAATCCAGGCCATACAGGACTGGGCTCCTCCAACTACCCAGACACAAGTCAGAGCCTTCTTGGGCCTGACTGGATATTACAGGAAGTTTGTAAAGAACTATGGGTCCATTGTGACACCATTAAATGATTTGACATCCAAGAAGATGCCCAAAAAGGTTCAGTGGACAGTTAGCTGTCAAAAGGCATTTGATGACCTGAAGAAGGCTATGTGCTCTGCACCTATCCTGAAGAGTCCTGACTACTCCAAAGAGTTCATTGTCCAAACAGATGCTTCTGAGTTGGGGGTGGGAGCTGTGCTTTCACAACTTAATGTAGATGGTCAAGACCAGCCCATTGCTTTTATTAGCAGAAGGCTGACCCCTAGAGAGAAACGTTGGTCAGCCATTGAGAGGGAGGCCTTTGCTGTGGTTTGGGCCCTGAAGAAGTTGAGACCATACTTGTTTGGCACTCACTTCCTAATTCAGACAGACCATAAGCCCCTCTTGTGGCTTAATCAGATGAAGGTTGAAAATCCCAAACTGCTCAGGTGGTCCATTTCCCTACAGGGGGTGGACTTTACAGTGGAGCACAGACTAGGGACTGACCATGGCAATGCAGATGGTCTTATTTATTTATTTATTTATTTATTTAAACTTATAAGGCGCACAGCTACCCGCAGTGGGTTTCCCGGCACCAAGGGATAGACTGGAGAAGGAAAAACTACAAGGCTTCAAAAGAGCGGGACAAACTAAAAAACTGATCTAAGTGATTATTGCTGGAAAAGCCAAGTTTTTAAATCCTTGCGAAACCTGACAAGATCAGTTTCCAACTTCTGCCCAACAGGCAGAGCATTCCAAGATTTGGTGGCCAGGTGAGAAAAGGAGCGGCCACCCATCTTTGCCAACCTAAATCTAGGAACCACAAAATCTCCTTTGCCTGCAGATCTGAGAGTACGGCTAGGTATATGAGCATGAATAAGACTTTGAAGGTACCTAGGGGCAGAACGCTGTTTTATCTTAAAGATATAGCATAGAGCTTTAAATGTAATTCTGTTTTTAATCTCTAACCAATGCAAGTCACGGAGGGCTAAAGATGCAGATGTTTTCCGGGGAACATTGCGTAATAATCGTGCAGCCGCATTTTGGACAACCTGAAGTTTTTTCACAGTTGTCGAATCGGCACCAAGATATAATACATTCCCGTAGTCCAGGCGAGATGTTATCAAAGCCTGGACCACCATCCTTTGTGTGGGAACTGGAAGCATCCACAGGATTTTTTGGAGCCATTTTAGTGTAGCAAAGCAAGTGGCAGCCACTTTTACGGCCTGTTGTCGCATAGTAAGCTTTTCATCGATTAAGAATCCGAGATTGCGAACCTGGATCACGGGCTTCGGGGTAGGACCCATGCTCTCGAGCCAATGTTGGGGCCCCCAGAGATCTTTGTCCTTCCCCAGGATTACAATCTCGGTCTTATCACCGTTTAACTTGAGGAAATTTTCCTGCATCCATCTTGCTACTTGGGACAGACCCAATTTGAGAGCCGAACTATCATTGCCTTCCCTTTTAGATAGAGAGAAAATAATCTGTGTGTCGTCGGCATACGAAAATAAAGTTAAGCCAGCTTCTTCCACAATGGTGGCCAGGGGTCTAATTTAGATGTTAAAAAGTAATGGGCTAAGAATAGACCCCTGGGGAACGCCGTACGCCGATGCACAAAGGTATTTCCACTTAGAACATGAAGACTTATCTGGTCAAGGTTAAGTTTAATGTCCCTGCATTTGGGGGGGGGTTGTGTAGGAGAGTAGGGTCTGCTATCCTATGGTCACCCCAAATTTTTGCTTTTTGCTTCACTGGTTTTTGACTTAATGTGGCTGTGGGCCTGCTAATCAGACCCACAGCCTGCTGTTCTCTCTCTAAATTCACATACATGTACTATAGGTACATCACCAATTTGGTATTGGACACCGTGTCAGCCCCTGTACAGTGCACTATAGGTGCCCAGGGCATAGGTGCATCCAAGGCCTACCAGGGGCTACAGCATATCTTTTGCTACCCCTGGCTGGTACTTAAATCGACACAACTTGCTGATCCCTCAGCTGGGTCAAGGTGGTGTAATCACCCCTTGCTTAGATATAGTATACCTATATTTAAACCTATATCTGGACACATATATACCTATCAGCCACTCCTATGGCAGACCTTAACAATCCTGGAGGCAGAGTGCTTGGTTGTATGTGAGATGGTGCTCTAGCATGAGCTGAGCCTGTCTGCAGTGGTCAGAACCATTTCCGTACTGCTGTTCCACTGATACTGCCATACCATATACTCTTAAGTGCATTATAATCCTCGCGGTTATTGCTAACTTTGGTTTGGCTTTATCAAAACATGTTGTGTTTGGTGTCATACACTTTGGAATACTACCCCCTTGCCAGTTCTGGCGACGGGGGTAGCATTCCACCCTTCTAGAGGGAGAAGACATGTTACTTTACTTAAAACGCAGTTAATCCTAACCAGAGCCCCAGCATCACAAAATGGATGCTGCTGCCACAGACACGAGTCTGGCCTAATGCTGCTGACCGAAACTTGGCAGAGGATGCTTGGACAAAGGGTTTCCTGTCACAGGGAGGTGTCACACCACCCCAGACAGGAGATAGTGGATTGTAGCAGGGAGGGTTGAAAGAAACTAGACACTGCCTGGGGCGCACAAGGTGTCCCCAAGCAAATGCCGGCCAAACCGGTTCTGGGACTCTCCAGCCCCAGTTCTGGTGTGAAGCTGGACAAAGGGAAAGGGGTGTAACCACCCCCTTCCTGGGTTCCGCCCATAGGAGGGACCTAGCAGGTAATCAAGCCCCTTGATTTGGAATAAAGGTAGGAGCTGTGCAGATGCACATCAGATTATCCTGACTGAAACTTATGAAACAAAACTCTGGACCCTTTGACATCCCACTCGACGTGGAAGACTGAAGAATCTCCCTTGTGGTCAAGGAGTGACCACCCTGTGCAAACAGGCACCATCCAGCACCTCAATGTTTGCTTTGTTGCAGTTCCCACCAAGACTCGAGCAACAGAGATTGACAAGACCAAGCTTTCCTGCCTTCCAGCAGCCCGATCCACAGTCTATGCAGAGCTGAGACCCGTGGAGGCGACATGAAGCGTGGGAGCAGCCATATTGAATAAACAACGAAGCGCTGACCGTGCAGCACCCGAGGCTCCCTCGAAGCTGTGCATTGGAGTTTGAGAAGCTCCCGCCCCGAACAGTCTTTGCACCAAAGCTCACCCCGCCACACTCACTGAGTGCTGCGTGGGGCCCTTTTGCATTTTCCTGCTTGACGCGTTGGTCCGGTCGCTTGCCCGTTGGCTAGTGGCCCCAGAACCGACGAACCTAAGAATTTACACAGCTAGTCTGGTTGCTCCAGACTGGCCCTCGCTCCCCTGAAAAGGAGCACCTGCTCTAACCTTGCTGGTCCGAGTATTAAGCAATCTTTGAATCCTGCATGGGTTGCCTTTGCCAAGGCTTGTTAGCTCCAATCCGGAAGCCGACACGGCCAACAGCGAGAGCCTTCATGGGACAGTTTGTGATCCACTCCAGGACATCCTCATGCCCCAGAGTCCACGTGGCAGCGGAGACAAGCTTCACAACATCAACCTGATTGCGCCCGACATCGCCTGGTTCCTTCCTGGTTCCTTCCTGGTCACTGGCTAGTGACCCAGACTCTGTCCTCTCTGCTTTCAGGTACTCTACATCTTCGATCCGCACTTGGATCGCACCGGACACTTTTCTTCTGGACGCCTGCAGCATCCTTATCTCCAGGCACTATAGAACTGCGTGATGAAACCCGACACATCTTTGCACCTGTGCACCCGCTTCCTGTGGGTGAGGTAACTCTTGAACGCCGGTGCTCCTGTAGTGGTTTATACCTCTAGTGACTAAGTCTAAAGTTTTGTCCTTCTAGTCCAGTCGGAAGACTCTTAAAACTGTAACTCGATAACTTTTACGCACCATTGACTTTGCATTGGTGCATGCGTGTGCTTTAGGCACTGCACCCAAATCCCGCGGGCTACTCCCGTCCTAACTGCTGTTAGTCCAGTGTAGTCCCAGCAATTCCCAAGGCCCCAGGCCTTACCACTGATCGATTAGTGATTGTTATACCACTTTTTTGATATATGGTTCGAGTGGCCACCGGCCTCATCCATAAACGTGCAACTTTCATATGTAATATTGTGATTTTGTTTAAACGCTTGTGCTTCATTGCTCATAAAGAGTAGTGGGGATTATTCTGAGAATAAATACATATATTTTTATAATATATAACTTGTGTGGTGTCCTTTCATTTGATATTACAGGATTGCATATGGTAAAACAGCTGGCTTCACATGCCCTCTTGAGTTAAGTCTTTAAGGCTGCTTAGTCCATGCTACCCCTAGTATAGCTTGTCTATAAGGTTGACTTACAACCACCACCATAAGGGATTGTTTGGACTGATACAAGGTGCCCACAGAACTGTGGACATCATATAGGCAAACTTCTCACACAGTGCTTCCTGTTTCAAGGTCCGTCAGGCGTTCACCAATAAAATGACATGCCTTAGCTAACTTTCTAACAGCACCCTGCACTTTTCCTATTGCAGCTTGAGATTTACAGCCATCTTTCTGTGTTTCCTCTGTGACATTATACATTATAGTATAGTCTCCAGTGTAGGAGAATTTAGTCTAAGGGTGTCTTGCGGAAGTGTAGTCAGAGTGCCGACTAGCTGTTCTACTGTAAGTAGTTCCATTCCAGATCTTTACCACCAGATGTCTTTCGAGCCATCTTCTTAACCATCTTTCATGCTATCATGGCTGAAGCGCCTCTGCTCATATCTGGAGCGCTATTGTTATTGCTAGACCCTGTGAGAGAGCCAGATCCATCTACTGACCATTCTGTTCCGTCAGATAGTTAAAAGAAGAAATCATTAGTCTCCATATCCAGATCATTGTTCCTAATTTTAAATCCCATAAGACGGGCCATCAACTGTTGGGATACCTTTGGCCTCTGAGTACTAATTAAAGGGCGTAGATCTAGAAGGGCTAGGATGTTAGCAAGAATAAATCTATTATCTATAGCTCTAATTGTAAGGCCACTATTCTGAGCACTGACCGGCCCTAACTTAGCCAGCTTCTCCATATCACTCAGACCCACATCCAAGCTCCCAGCACTCTCAATACTCTCAACATTCTCATCATTATGAGGTTTGACCTGAGCAGTACCTATTTTCGCCAGCTAATATGGACAGAGAGGCACAGTCTTCTTCCTTCTCTACTGAAAGATGGGGAACCAATGCAGTCATACATCCATCTTGAAGGACTGGTGTCCTGGTCTCTGCTAGTGGCCCATCCACATTAGGTGGAGTTGCTTTAATGTTAAATAGTTTAGAGTTGGCTGTTCCTGGAGATAGCTTCTCTGCAGGAAACTGGGCTGCTATATTGTCAAATCGATTGAATCCGGGCGCCTCCTGTTGGATCGAATCACCAGGCTTTCTGACTGACCCTCTCATTAGCTCTAACACTTTGAGCTGGCCGGACATTACTGGGCACGGCCATTTGTTAGTGTATTACACTGGCATTATAAAATAAAAAATACTACACGTATAGAAATTAATTTGCTAATAACTTCGGAACATAGGCATATTAAAAACAAAAGACTGCAATCATATTAGGTACAAGACCAAGGGTCATATGTAGGTAATCACTATTTACCGATTCTTAAATACCGAATTTAACCAATTCGGTATTTGAAAATCGGTAAATAGTATGTAGATAAAAATTCAGTAAATTTTACCGAATCGGTAATATTCGTTATTACCGATTCGGTATTTACCGATTCAGTAATTCCCATTCATTCCTATGGACCTGGAGGCCCCTAGGAATGATTGGGAAGCCATTCACCATTATCGATTCGGTAAATACCGAATCAGTAATAGGGGGAACAAATTCAAGCATGGCAGGGTGTCACATTGACACCCTGTTGCACCCCTGAATCGTGCATGTGTGCACATGTGGCACACATACATGCCCTAAGGGCATGTATGTCTGCCACATGGCACATTTAAAAAAGCACAAAATTGCTTTTTTAAAGGTTTTCGATATTTACCACCAACTTGTAGTTGGTGGTAAATAACGAATGCTTAAATGAAAAATGCACTCACTTGAGTGCTCCCTACATAGGATTTAAGGATTTGGTAATTTACAGATTCGGTATTTTAAGGATTCGGTAATTTACCGATTCCTTAAATTACCGAATCGGTAAATTACTGAATCCTTAAATCCTGCCACCTACATTAGAAAAAGCTAAATACCGGCCGGTAACGGCCAATTTACTGATTTTCTGACGTTACCGACCGGTATCACGCTATCTACATACATACATAATATAAGATACATAATAATTACTATGAGTAGAATAAACTAACACAACCCCCCTTTCTCTCCCCCTCTCCAAACAGGTAAAAAATACTGGAGCACAAGGACACTCATGAATGTACAATATTAAACATAAAGAAGATAACTCTCAGTGAGGCTGATGATGAGACCTCGATTAGTTTGCTTGCTAGAGAGGGGCACTAATGCATAATACTAGGCTATTTTCACAGTGCACAGGATAAGTACAACACAGGTTAAGGTCCCTTCTTACCTGAACGCTCACTCCAGGTATAATTCAGGGACAGGTTTAGTAAGGCCTTGCAAGGTGCTTGCATCACGCAAAGTGATGCAAGTAGTTCAATTCCTTTTCCAGTGGCTTGTGCTGTGTTACATGATATTTCGAGCTGGGAGGAGGTCCATGGTTGTTCCAGTGCACCAGGGCCGGACTGGGAACTGAAAGCAGCCCTGGCAAATTTTGCCAGACCAGCCCCCATCCGGCGCGTCGCGAGTAAGCGCAGCGAGCGAGCCTAACTGCTTCTAGGAAGGTTCGGGGGGTTCTCCCCCCAAGAAAATTTTGGAAAAAGACAGACCAAAATGGTGAATTTTACAGCACATTTTTGATTACATATTCAATTGTACCAATTTTCAAAGCACAGTAAATAGTAGATGATGACCTTAAAGTGCACCAGGTTACCCACCAAGTCATATGTAGACAAAATGTGCTTAAACCATCAGAGATGGAAGCACCAGACAGATACACAAAAATAACCACACGCGCAGAAAGGCAAACAAGAGGCAATCAGACATTTAAAACACATGAAAACTCTGTCATACAAGCATTTGAACACTGACACAGAGGCAGACACAGTCATGTTGGTGCCATTTTAGCACACAATGTAACTAGACACAAATATCCAGATGAATGCAATCACACAGAGACACACAGTGTACACACAATGACAGACACACATACACGTCACAGCCAGAAAAACAGTGACACAGCTTATATCCCAAGAAATACATTATTATGTAAGTAAGTAAAATGTTAGCTACAGAAGAGAACTATCTCCTCATGGCTATTATGTAGTTTGGAAACTACTGCAATTGTCTTTTTTGTATAGCTCAATTTTATATTAATGACATAGTAAAATTTATTTTTAATTTTGTATTTTTTTTTAATTAATGGTGCTGTAAAATGTTTCTTTTAGATTTGTATTTCTAGGAGTATGTTTTTACTTGGTGATGTAAATGATCATAAATTGATCGAATAAATTACTTTCTATTAATATGTGTAAACAACCCACACGGTGGCACAGTGGTATACAAGTCAAACACATATTGTCAATCAGATGTACATACAGCACGGAACCAAAGTGACACACATCAAAGACACAGTATCATACAATACATACACAATGACATAAAACACACACATGGTGACACTGCAGCATACAGCACAGATACAGTGAAACACAGATCAAAAGCACAATGACACATAGCACAGAAAACAGTCACACAGTACAGGGCAGGTGCATAGTGATACAAAGCACATAAGTCATGACGCGCAGCACAGAGAGTGATTGACACCACACAGCACAGGGATGCAGCAGAGACCACATCACAGCAAAACACACATCGGTGGAATGCACACACCTGTTGCTGCCGAAGACACCACTGTCACAATACCATCTAACACACCCAGAGTGTACCACAGCCACAACTTTACCACAGATCTCAGCCTGGCCTGTTCCTGCCTATGGAAATGATTACAAATGCTCTGGGAACATTTATCCACAGCCCCGGTCTGTTCTTGCCTGTGAAAATGATTCCTGTTATGGGAACATCTCTCCACAGACCACAGTCAGCCCTGGCTGATTCATCCTGGTTCTGCGCTGCAGAGTGGAGTGGAGTGGAGTGAGTGTGGGCGGCCATGCTGGCTGCAAATCACATTTTAATTTTGATAGTGGGTATGTGGGGTCAGGTGTGGAAGTCATTATGCCCTCCATGCTGCACTCCCTCCCTGCTCTCTCACAAGCAACACGCTACATCGATATAGCTTTTTTTCTTCTCAATTTTCAGCCATGAATCTGATGCACAGAAGTCACGCTGCTGTGCAACAGGGCTACAAATATTGCAAAAGGCAATAGCTTTTTTCTTCTGCACCAATTGACGGAACACTGGGTTTTCTGCCTGGGGCAAAACAACTGCTGCTATTTTCCTTTTGCTGTTTGATTTTCTAGGCTTGCCTCCAGTGAGAAGGTCAGCTATTTACAGAAGGGAGCCGTCTACTTGCTCGATGCCTGTCCAGAAAGCAGAAACAGGGAGACCCTGCTTGCTGTGGCGGTAAATTAAAATTATGGTGAGCCCCTGACTGCCAGACCAGCCAACCCCACGGGACATTGCTGGCGGCCGTTGGAGCCCAAAGCACACACTGCAGCTCAGCGGAGCCTGAGTGAATCTGAATGCAGCATTGCAGAAGGCATGACTCAGAGTATGAGGAGGCGGTGGGCTGGCATCAACCAATTGCTGTCACCGTGACTCGCCTTTCAAACTAAGTAAATTGGTCTGAGTGTAGTGCCTCACTCTGTTAATCTATCTCCCACTGATACATTTGTTTTTTGGTGCTTAGAGCGCCCTCAGTCAGCTGCTCACTGAGGTTGCCTTGCCCATGCAGCATGGTGCGTTCAGTGTTGCCAGCGTCTGTCCTTCGAGCGAGTCCATGAGAACAGCGTGTATTGACTGACTCCTCCGTGACTATACACCTGTTATTTTAATTGCCTCTTCACCTTGATTAGTTTTCACCTACCATATACTTTAACATGATGCCAGGAACTCCCTCGAAGCCAGCTACGTGCGAGTCCAGCAACGCACAACAACAGGCATACATATTTATCCTTAAACATGGGCACTTGAGACATACGTTAAAGAACTTCAGTGAAGCAAGGGACTTGACACTAATTTTGACAAACACGTGAAGCAATTAATAATTTATCTGGCTGGCTCAGTCCATGATCTGACAGGAACTTGCAGATCCCAGCAGTAGCAGGCATACATTAATTGAGGCGTCTAACCAGTTAGAGCAGCAGGGGCTCGACAAAGTCAGTGCAGGACAGATAAGACTACCACCTGGGTTCGAATTTCGAACAATGTTTTTTTAGAGAGAGGATAGGAGTAGAGGTATTCCGCAAAGAGAAAGGGAAAACATAGAAACGAAAGAGGAAAAGGAATACCATTCTCTGTTACAGAATTCCCTTCTTTTCGTTTTCAGGTTCCACCCTTTTTCTCCTGCAGCTTTCCCTCCCCAACTTGCTGCAAGTTTTCATTTTTGTTTACATTTCCATCGATCTTGTCCCTAGCAGGTTTCCACACTCTTTTACTCATACAGGTTTCATTCTCCAACCTGTTTCAATCCTAGCCATCTGAGAACTTCAACTGAAGAAGTGCCTGAAAGAGTGTCACTGTGCCAGTGAATCTAAACACGTTTTTGTGTTATCACTCAGCAAATATAATAGTCAAAAGTATTTGAATGTCACAGAATGCTTGTTTCCTGCCTGCGTATTTTTCTGGTGCTTTGCAACAGTTACCTTCTTAGAGTCCCTTGTTGCTCAAATGGGTGTGATTTGCCTCATCGTCCTTGCTTGAATATGCTCACGAGAAAATGTCACTCATGCCGATCTCCGGCTCAGCTCTAGGTTCTCTTTGATCGTGGAGCCCAAAACTAGCAGATCCCTCATGAGGCTTCTGCCTGCCACCAAGCTCTAACCTCATGCACCACAATTAAATACAGGAGAGTGATCTTCAATGCAAGACGGGCGAGACACAGAGAGGCCTGAGTTGAGGTTGAACTCCACAATGTGGAGCCAAAAAATCCTGGAATCAATACAGGGTTCCTCGCTTCACCAAATGTTGGGACCTTTTACAAATACTTTATTTTACCAAGCCTTCATTGTCACTTATGAGAAGACCTTCAAATATGTGTGTTTGCAGCAGGCCACAAAAACCACTTACGTTTAATTGAATACACTGTAGTGTTGCTGCCAGATGACAGAATTCTGGCATATAGGCTGCAAGTGACAAGTGCTTTGCCTCTCATCCCACACGTGACACTGCCGTCAAGACAGGGACATGAACATATCTACTTACAGGTTTAAAAGCGGTCACTTTTAATTAAAGCCTGTCACTGTAGTGATGTCATCTAATGTGAAACACTGCTGCGTGTTAATGAAGTGTAGTTGTTTGAATTATGCAGGGACTATCATATTTTCATACGATGTTTATTGCATGATTTACATGCAATAAGATGTCCAGGCTCGGCTCATGCACGGGCTCTACTAGGTACCAAGCAGCCAGACCCTTGGTTCTCCCTGTTAGCCGTTGAAATGGCACTATGATACTAAAATTATAAAAATGTCACACATACATATCTGAAACCTTGGCATGAAGGCCGCAATTAAACTAGCTTAGTTCAGTAACAGTTCTAGTTTAATTGCGGCCTGCGGTCCTGGATGCCCGCACGTGCGCAACAAATCAAAAATTGTAATCATGATGATGATTGAATTATCAACATGAATACAAATTTTGATTTATTGCCTGCATCCGCGACGGTCCTGTGAGAGGCTAAGCAGCTGAGCGCGCAACTCAGGCCAGTGAGGCCAGGGCCGGACTGGTACTTCCGGGCACCGGGCAATCCCCCGGTCGGCTGCATGGGGTGGGGGCCGGTTGTCCGACAGGGGGCCGGTTTTGTGGCTGGGGCCGATTTTCGGTCCGACCGTGAGTGAAATGAGTCACTTCAAGAGAGAAGTCTGACTGTCTGTCCGAGACTGACACAGTCTTTCTGTCAGACTCACTCAGACAGACAGTCAATCAGACTACTTTGAGTCCGCTCTCTCTGTAGTGTCCGCTCGCTGACGTGCCCCCCTCCACCCCCCAGTACAGGGAGTGGACACTGGACAGCCTGCAGCTGCTGGGAAACAGCACAGCCTACCCAACATTTAGGAGGAGGAGGTGCTTCTGCGCAGCGCGCAGAATGATGCACTGTATCCTCCTCCTCGGCGCCGCGTCTGCGCACTTCTAGGTGTGGCTGATGTCATCAAGATATTGCAGCGTGCGCATTGGGCCTAGCACAATTAAAAGTGCGCCTGACTGCCTGCCCTGCAATATAAGGAGTGACGACTGAGAAACAGAGGCACTCGGGGCACTTGACCGGAGTTTTCGGGGGGCATAATTTAATTATTCCTAGGCCAGCCATAGCCTCCCCCCCTGTGTCTGCCGCCAGCGCCAACAGTAGGTGAGTTTTACTGGCACTAATTAATTATTCATAGTTATGGTGGCACCGTTGGCACTGGGCGGGCGTCGCGCTTCGTGCAGTGGTGTTGGATTTTATTTTATTTGATTGAGTTGCTGACTGTGTTGTTGGAATCTGGTGACTTGTGAGCAGGGTGGAGGGCAGAGGCAGGGCGGAGCGAGGTGGCCTCACTGGCCTGAGTTGCGCGCTCAGCTGCTTAGCCTCTCACAGGACCGTCGCGGATGCAGGCAATAAATCAAAATTTGTATTCATGTTGATAATTCAATCATCATCATGATTACAATTTTTGATTTGTTGCGCACGTGCGGGCATCCAGGACCGCAGGCCGCAATTAAACTAGAACTGTTACTGAACTAAGCTAGTTTAATTGCGGCCTTCATGCCAAGGTTTCAGATATGTATGTGTGACATTTTTATAATTTTAGTATCATAGTGCCATTTCAACGGCTAACAGGGAGAACCAAGGGTCTGGCTGCTTGGTACCTAGTAGAGCCCGTGCATGAGCCGAGCCTGGACATCTTATTGCATGTAAATCATGCAATAAACATCGTATGAAAATATGATAGTCCCTGCATAATTCAAACAACTACACTTCATTAACACGCAGCAGTGTTTCACATTAGATGACATCACTACATTGACAGGCTTTAATTAAAAGTGACCGCTTTTAAACCTGTAAGTAGATATGTTCATGTCCCTGTCTTGACGGCAGTGTCACGTGTGGGATGAGAGGCAAAGCACTTGTCACTTGCAGCCTATATGCCAGAATTCTGTCATCTGGCAGCAACACTACAGTGTATTCAATTAAACGTAAGTGGTTTTTGTGGCCTGCTGCAAACACACATATTTGAAGGTCTTCTCATAAGTGACAATGAAGGCTTGGTAAAATAAAGTATTTGTAAAAGGTCCCAACATTTGGTGAAGCGAGGAACCCTGTATTGATTCCAGGATTTTTTGGCTCCACATTGTGGAGTTCAACCTCAACTCAGGCCTCTCTGTGTCTCGCCCGTCTTGCATTGAAGATCACTCTCCTGCATTTAATTGTGGTGCATGAGGTTAGAGCTTGGTGGCAGGCAGAAGCCTCATGAGGGATCTGCTAGTTTTGGGCTCCACGATCAAAGAGAACCTAGAGCTGAGCCGGAGATCGGCATGAGTGACATTTTCTCGTGAGCATATTCAAGCAAGGACGATGAGGCAAATCACACCCATTTGAGCAACAAGGGACTCTAAGAAGGTAACTGTTGCAAAGCACCAGAAAAATACGCAGGCAGGAAACAAGCATTCTGTGACATTCAAATACTTTGACTATTATATTTGCTGAGTGATAACACAAAAACGTGTTTAGATTCACTGGCACAGTGACACTCTTTCAGGCACTTCTTCAGTTGAAGTTCTCAGATGGCTAGGATTGAAACAGGTTGGAGAATGAAACCTGTATGAGTAAAAGAGTGTGGAAACCTGCTAGGGACAAGATCGATGGAAATGTAAACAAAAATGAAAACTTGCAGCAAGTTGGGGAGGGAAAGCTGCAGGAGAAAAAGGGTGGAACCTGAAAACGAAAAGAAGGGAATTCTGTAACAGAGAATGGTATTCCTTTTCCTCTTTCGTTTCTATGTTTTCCCTTTCTCTTTGCGGAATACCTCTACTCCTATCCTCTCTCTAAAAAAACATTGTTCGAAATTCGAACCCAGGTGGTAGTCTTATCTGTCCTGCACTGACTTTGTCGAGCCCCTGCTGCTCTAACTGGTTAGACGCCTCAATTAATGTATGCCTGCTACTGCTGGGATCTGCAAGTTCCTGTCAGATCATGGACTGAGCCAGCCAGATAAATTATTAATTGCTTCACGTGTTTGTCAAAATTAGTGTCAAGTCCCTTGCTTCACTGAAGTTCTTTAACGTATGTCTCAAGTGCCCATGTTTAAGGATAAATATGTATGCCTGTTGTTGTGCGTTGCTGGACTCGCACGTCGCTGGCTTCGAGGGAGTTCCTGGCATCATGTTAAAGTATATGGTAGGTGAAAACTAATCAAGGTGAAGAGGCAATTAAAATAACAGGTGTATAGTCACGGAGGAGTCAGTCAATACACGCTGTTCTCATGGACTCGCTCGAAGGACAGACGCTGGCAACACTGAACGCACCATGCTGCATGGGCAAGGCAACCTCAGTGAGCAGCTGACTGAGGGCGCTCTAAGCACCAAAAAACAAATGTATCAGTGGGAGATAGATTAACAGAGTGAGGCACTACACTCAGACCAATTTACTTAGTTTGAAAGGCGAGTCACGGTGACAGCAATTGGTTGATGCCAGCCCACCGCCTCCTCATACTCTGAGTCATGCCTTCTGCAATGCTGCATTCAGATTCACTCAGGCTCCGCTGAGCTGCAGTGTGTGCTTTGGGCTCCAACGGCCGCCAGCAATGTCCCGTGGGGTTGGCTGGTCTGGCAGTCAGGGGCTCACCATAATTTTAATTTACCGCCACAGCAAGCAGGGTCTCCCTGTTTCTGCTTTCTGGACAGGCATCGAGCAAGTAGACGGCTCCCTTCTGTAAATAGCTGACCTTCTCACTGGAGGCAAGCCTAGAAAATCAAACAGCAAAAGGAAAATAGCAGCAGTTGTTTTGCCCCAGGCAGAAAACCCAGTGTTCCGTCAATTGGTGCAGAAGAAAAAAGCTATTGCCTTTTGCAATATTTGTAGCCCTGTTGCACAGCAGCGTGACTTCTGTGCATCAGATTCATGGCTGAAAATTGAGAAGAAAAAAAGCTATATCGATGTAGCCTGTTGCTTGTGAGAGAGCAGGGAGGGAGTGCAGCATGGAGGGCATAATGACTTCCACCCCTGACCCCACATACCCACTATCAAAATTAAAATGTGATTTGCAGCCAGCATGGCCGCCCACACTCACTCCACTCCACTCCACTCTGCAGCGCAGAACCAGGATGAATCAGCCAGGGCTGACTGTGGTCTGTGGAGAGATGTTCCCATAACAGGAATCATTTTCACAGGCAAGAACAGACCGGGGCTGTGGATAAATGTTCCCAGAGCATTTGTAATCATTTCCATAGGCAGGAACAGGCCAGGCTGAAATCTGTGGTAAAGTTGTGGCTGTGGTACACTCTGGGTGTGTTAGATGGTATTGTGACAGTGGTGTCTTCGGCAGCAACAGGTGTGTGCATTCCACCGATGTGTGTTTTGCTGTGATGTGGTCTCTGCTGCATCCCTGTGCTGTGTGGTGTCAATCACTCTCTGTGCTGCGCGTCATGACTTATGTGCTTTGTATCACTATGCACCTGCCCTGTACTGTGTGACTGTTTTCTGTGCTATGTGTCATTGTGCTTTTGATCTGTGTTTCACTGTATCTGTGCTGTATGCTGCAGTGTCACCATGTGTGTGTTTTATGTCATTGTGTATGTATTGTATGATACTGTGTCTTTGATGTGTGTCACTTTGGTTCCGTGCTGTATGTACATCTGATTGACAATATGTGTTTGACTTGTATACCACTGTGCCACCGTGTGGGTTGTTTACACATATTAATAGAAAGTAATTTATTCGATCAATTTATGATCATTTACATCACCAAGTAAAAACATACTCCTAGAAATACAAATCTAAAAGAAACATTTTACAGCACCATTAATTAAAAAAAAATACAAAATTAAAAATAAATTTTACTATGTCATTAATATAAAATTGAGCTATACAAAAAAGACAATTGCAGTAGTTTCCAAACTACATAATAGCCATGAGGAGATAGTTCTCTTCTGTAGCTAACATTTTACTTACTTACATAATAATGTATTTCTTGGGATATAAGCTGTGTCACTGTTTTTCTGGCTGTGACGTGTATGTGTGTCTGTCATTGTGTGTACACTGTGTGTCTCTGTGTGATTGCATTCATCTGGATATTTGTGTCTAGTTACATTGTGTGCTAAAATGGCACCAACATGACTGTGTCTGCCTCTGTGTCAGTGTTCAAATGCTTGTATGACAGAGTTTTCATGTGTTTTAAATGTCTGATTGCCTCTTGTTTGCCTTTCTGCGCGTGTGGTTATTTTTGTGTATCTGTCTGGTGCTTCCATCTCTGATGGTTTAAGCACATTTTGTCTACATATGACTTGGTGGGTAACCTGGTGCACTTTAAGGTCATCATCTACTATTTACTGTGCTTTGAAAATTGGTACAATTGAATATGTAATCAAAAATGTGCTGTAAAATTCACCATTTTGGTCTGTCTTTTTCCAAAATTTTCTTGGGGGGAGAACCCCCCGAACCTTCCTAGAAGCAGTTAGGCTCGCTCGCTGCGCTTACTCGCGACGCGCCGGATGGGGGCTGGTCTGGCAAAATTTGCCAGGGCTGCTTTCAGTTCCCAGTCCGGCCCTGAGTGAGGCCACCTCGCTCCGCCCTGCCTCTGCCCTCCACCCTGCTCACAAGTCACCAGATTCCAACAACACAGTCAGCAACTCAATCAAATAAAATAAAATCCAACACCACTGCACGAAGCGCGACGCCCGCCCAGTGCCAACGGTGCCACCATAACTATGAATAATTAATTAGTGCCAGTAAAACTCACCTACTGTTGGCGCTGGCGGCAATCACAGGGGGGGAGGCTATGGCTGGCCTAGGAATAATTAAATTATGCCCCCCGAAAACTCCGGTCAAGTGCCCCGAGTGCCTCTGTTTCCCAGTCGTCACTCCTTATGTTGCAGGGCAGGCAGTCAGGCGCACTTTTAATTGTGCTAGGCCCAATGCGCACGCTGCAATATCTTGATGACATCAGCCACACCTAGAAGTGCGCAGACGCGGCGCCGAGGAGGAGGATACAGTGCATCATTCTGCGCGCTGCGCAGAAGCACCTCCTCCTCCTAAATGTTGGGTAGGCTGTGCTGTTTCCCAGCAGCTGCAGGCTGTCCAGTGTCCACTCCCTGTACTGGGGGGTGGAGGGGGGCACGTCAGCGAGCGGACACTACAGAGAGAGCGGACTCAAAGTAGTCTGATTGACTGTCTGTCTGAGTGAGTCTGACAGAAAGACTGTGTCAGTCTCGGACAGACAGTCAGACTTCTCTCTTGAAGTGACTCATTTCACTCACGGTCGGACCGAAAATCGGCCCCAGCCACAAAACCGGCCCCCTGTCGGACAACCGGCCCCCACCCCATGCAGCCGACCGGGGGATTGCCCGGTGCCCGGAAGTACCAGTCCGGCCCTGCAGTGCACCCACCCATGGATTTGACAGAATTTTTACACAAAACAATCCTGAATGTAATGGAAGCTGCCTTGCCCCATGGTGCAAAAGTGCCTGCGCTGGCACTACACTGCTGAAACGGCACCAGCACAGGCTGAAAGTGCAGGAATGCACCTTATTGGTGAGTTCCTGCCCTTTCATTTTGGCATATGGCAGTGCAGCAAGGCGCCTTGCTGCACTACCCTGCGCCACAGTGCCATAAATAAGGCCCTCAGAATGTTATGGATCAACAGAAGACAAAAGCTAAAAATAAAAACAAATAAGATTCAGAATTTACGAAAAATAAGAACCCTGCAAGTTTATGGTAGTACTTCGAAGTATTCATTAAAATGCAGTAGTAGTTGTCTTTCTTAGGCAAATAATTGCCGAAATATGAATGGGCAAAAAACACATTAAATTAAAAAACAGAAAAATCTGTGATGGTGCAGAAGGACAAAGAATTTCGGGTGTGAAATTCCAAAAGCGCTGATCTAAACTTAAACACATTGAAACAGCAGAGCAATTCCACGAAAAAGGGGAAAGAGCAAAAATACAAATGAAGAATGTGCTTAATACACGCTTCACGAGCCTGAATTTTAACATGACATTGCCTTGCATAGTGCAAACATAAGAGAAAAAGAAGCACTAACACAGGTTCACCTGAAAAGAAAACAGCGGTAACATTTTAAATGATTTGGATCGGCGTATAACCAACATTAATGTGTGGTTTTAAATAACATTGTCTGCACATTAAATAAAAGACAGAAAAAGCTGTGTAACCAATTAACGAACCGTGAGGTATTTACGAAACATTTATTTTATATTTATTATTTTTATGAGGAACGAGACTTCCTTTCGATGGTACAGAAAGAAAGACAATCAGAATTCTCTTTTACTAGTGCGGAATGGTCAGTAGATAGAGAAAACAAAGCAATTATTGATTGTTTTAAAGTCTCTTGAAAAATATTGACCTAAAGGTGCAATGAAGGTATAATATTTTTAGCTACGTATTGGTTATTAGCATGTGGCACTACAGGAAAAGAAGGGGAAAAAAGGACTGCAGCTCTCCAACGTTAGTATTGTAGTGACTTGTTTTGGAAAAATTGCTTGTGTTGCTATTTGTCCAATATATTTATTAATACACATGGTCGATATTTCTTACGATTGGCTCGTTTTTTTGTTTGTAAATTGTATTGCATTCATGCAAGCTGCATTTTTCTTTTAGACCCTCATGCAAGTCAGGCAGGGCAGAATTGCCGTTGGAATTCAGATCTGCCCATCGCAAGTGGGTCGAAGTTCCCTTTCCCAGGGGCCGAAACACTGGACCCTATCTAATCACTTGAGGATGCAACAGTAGCGTAGACTGTCCTAGACCCTTCCGAGTTCTTTTTTCGGCTGTGTGGGTTTACGCAGGGCTTTTAATGGGCTGGGTCCTGCCAAGTCCTGAGACTGATCCATATTGGGCTCTCCATTTTTGCCTCCAGGGTGAAAAACAAATCTTAACTCTGCAGCAGTACTCCCTTTACTGCCTTTGAGGTAACTGCAAAGAGATTTGCTATAGTTATTTCACAGTCTCATCATTTCAGAACTGGATCATGTTCAACAATAGTCTGTACAACGAAGCCATAGCTGTTGAATATTTATCTTACACAACTAACAACCGCTGGCAAAGCCAATAGCCCTGACATGTTGTAGGTGTAATGTTGCTTGTTGTATTATTTATCTGTATGCACACAGCGAAGTAGCAAAATTCCAGTCAGGCGGCGTACTATACTGAGCACAGATTTTTTTTGCATGCATATGTTTAAGCCACGCCCTAAATTACATCGACCATGCCCCTTTGAGAGACCCCTTCGTTTTTTCATTCCACTTAAAGCCCTGACTTTACGTCCGCCAGTACCATGTAACTGGTAATGAGAACCTTAATATGGTCTTTTATTGGTTCAGTTTAATAATGCGAAGTTTAATAATGCGAACTTACCTATGCACCTTTTGGATATTTTATTTTTCGTGAATCCTGTGCGGCTCCAAGCAGTCAAGTGTTCAGCTTCTTCAACCTGCAGACGTTTTTCAAAAAACAGTTGATTCTTTTGCAGGAAGAAAAAATGGTGTCTATTTCGAAAACTGTTGGAAAAAAAGACTTTTTAGATGAGAAAATGAACTCTGTACATGTCAGTGTTGGTGTTAGAGCACAAATACTAGATTCCCTTTTTAAAGTCTTTTTGTCTATGGCAGTTTCTGTTTCAAATGTTCAATTCCGCTTTAAAACTCAATTTTTCCACTTTAGATATTTTTTCGGCAACTGGTCAGCCTGCAAAATGTAATCTGTCATCGTCCTGTTGAAGAACTATCTTAGTTTGAGGAACACTCCAAGATAGCATCAGCAATTATCCTATTGGGTTACGAAAGCCCTGTATTTCTTGTGAGAAATACATGGCATTTTCTATTTTATGGAAACTGAATACAAACTAAAGCTAGATGGTGATGAGGTGGTGATACGAAGTGTCACCAGGATGATAGTAATGTTCACAAACTAAGGGAAACAAAATGGCAATATGAAGCTGGTGGAAATCTGAATATCTTAATGACACATATTTCGTTTTTCTCCAATAGTATTCCTATCTACTTTGATCCTTAATTCGTTATCCATCGGAGCTTTTAATTGAAGGCTCTTTAACAGGCTACTGTAATACGTTTTTGGGGCAAATATTAAGTGTTAGTTTGTTTCCACATGTATTGTAATATTGCGAAACACTTATTGTATGAGAAAATTTAGGAGATAAACTGCTCATGGTACAATAAAGAGTTGCTCATAGTGCATCTTAAGGATCCAAAGGCTGCAAGGGGAGAGATCTGTCAGGTGTAAGGGGTAGTCACAACAGATGTAACGGGTGAGACTATCAGAGGCAGGGTTCAAGGGGAAGCCAAGCAGAGGCTATGTTATCTTATGTCGACTAGTATAGTAAGCAGACTAATCACATGATTGAGTATCCTGGTGTATTAGAAAGACATGCACGTCGTAAGGTGAGCCATACAGGGTTCAGGGAGAAGAGCCATGCACTTTGTAAGGGCAACCATATAGAGTACAAATAAGGGAATCACGCAGGGCACGAGGAAGAGAAAGCCATTAAGAGTGCAGGAAGGAAGCAAATGGAAAACTGCACAGAACGCAAAGGGCGATATTATATTGTTTGCAAGAGAGGAACATCGCACATTTGTAATGAAAGAGAGATAGACAAATGTTTTTGCATGTCTGTCTGTGCGCAAAAACAAACACAAACAGCTCCAATAAAAATATAAGGGCCGCTTAGAAAAACACCAGACTGACTGCAGGCAGCAGTAGAAAAGATTTGATTGTGCCAGTAAAGATGAGCAGTAGGGGATGTGAAAGAACAGTGGTGTGCTTGCTTCGTTTCTCTTTGATCTCTCTCTTCCAGTATTTTTGCTACTTCCTTTGCTCCTCTTTTTACCTCATCTTGCTTGCTACCAACTTACTTTTTCCCTTTTCTTTTTCTATATCTTCTCTCTTCCTACCTGCTATATTTTCTCATTTTCTTCCTCCTCTAATCTCCTCTTATGAAAGGTTTCCGACTCATTTCTTGGAATGTTAAGGGTCTTCGCAACCATATTAAGAAACAACGTGTTTTGTCTCACCTTGCTCGTTTACAATGTCAAATTGCCTTTCTACAAGAAACGCATCTCTCTACACAGGAGTTGTCAATGTTACGTAGACAATGGGTTGGGGATGTTTTTTGTTCTCCGGCTGTTAATCATAAAAACGGTGTTGTTATCCTATTTCACAAAGCTCTGTCTGTTCAAATACAAAAAGAAACTGCTGATAATAATGGTAGATGGTTGCTCATTGATTGCATTGTTAATGATGTCCATCTTTCTCTTTGCAATGTTTATGGTCCGAATGGTATTGATCCTTCCTTTTGGAATGATTTTTCTTCCCTTCTCTCCTCGAATGCTAATGAGGATATGATTGTTGGGGGGGATTGTAATAAATTGATGGACCCTTTTTTGGACCGCAAGTCACAAGCCCGTTATATTCCCAACAAAATGCAACAATCCTTCCATAGATCCATCTCCTCCAGAGGCCTCATAGATTCATGGAGAATGTCGCACCCTGATTCTATGGAATTTTCCTTTTTTTCTCCCGTGCATGCTTTCCTTTCCCGTATTGATTATATTTTTCTTTCCCATCACGCTTTCCAATTCATGACCAACTCAGAAATAGGTTCTATCCTCATCTCAGATCACGCCCCTGTTATTTTAGATATGGATTATCCTTCTCCCACACCTCAATCCCGCCAATGGCGCTTCAACAACTCCCTTTTACTTGATCCCACTTTCACTGAGCACTTCACACACTTCATGGAGGATTTCTTTACTAATAACTAACACACTTCTTCTGACTTTCATTTCCTTTGGGTTGCCTTTAAGGCCACTGCTTGTGGTTGTATCATTGATTTTGTGTCACGTAAAAAGAAGAAGGCGCTTTCCCAGGCCTCTTCTTTTCTCAAACGTATCAAGGAACTTGAGCATCTTTACTACACCTCTAACTCTCCCGACTCTCTGTCTTCTCTCATTACTGCTAAAATGCAATTTAATAAACACTCTTGGGATTCCGCCTCTAACCAGCTTCTCCAATTTAATGCCAAAATCTATGGTGGTCGTAATAAGGCTGGTAGAGCTCTGGCGAATTGTAGGAGAGTAGGGTCTGCTATCCTATGGTCACCCCAAATTTTTGCTTTTTGCTTCCCTGGTTTTCGACTTCTGAGGCTGTGGGCCTGCTAATCAGACACCCAGCCTGCTGTTCTCTCTCTAAATTATTAAAACATGTGCTATAGGTACATACCACAATTGGAAATGGACTCCTTGTTAGCCCCTGTACCATGCACTATAGGTGCTCAGGGCATAGGTGCCACCAAGGCCTACCAGGGGCTGCAGCTTATCTTTTGCCACCCCTGGCTGGTTCTTAAATTGACACAACTGGCTGATCACTTAGCTGGGGCAAGTTGGTGTAATCACCTCTTGCTTAGGTATAGTATACCTATATCTAAACCTATATCTGGACACATATAAACCTGTGAGCCACTCCTATGATAGGCCTCATCAATCCTGGAGGCAGAGTGCGTGGTTTAATGTGAGATGGAGCTCTAGCATGAGCTGAGCCTGTCTGCAGCTGTCGGGAACAACTCCCTAAGCTGTTTTAGGATAATGCCATACCATATACTATTAAGTGCATTATAATCCTTGTGGTTATATAGCAACTTTGGTTTGGCTTTATCAAAACAAGTCGTGTAAGGTGTCATACGATTTGGAATACTATCCCCTCACCAGTTCTGGCGACAGGGATAGCATTCCACCCCTCTAGAGGGAGAAGACATGTTACTTTACTGAAATGCGGTTAATTTTAAAAGAGCCTCAGATCCACAAAATGGATGCTTCTGCCACAGACACAGGTCTGACCCCCTGTAGCTGACCGAAACTCAGCCAAGGGGGCCTGGACAAAGGGTTTCCTGTTGCAGGGAGGTGTCACACCACCCCAGACAGGAGATAGTGGATTGTAGCAGGGAGGTTTGAAAGAAACCAGACACTGCATGGGGAGCACAAGGCTGCCCCTTGCATAATCCGGCCAAACCGGTTTTGGGTCACTCCAGCCCCCGTCCCAGCGCGGCCAGGATCAAAGGAAGGGGGTGTATCCACCCACTTCCTGGGTCCCACCCATAGGAGGGGACCTAGCAGGTAATCCAGCCCCCTAGATTCGAATAAGAGTGGGAGCAGTGCCAATGCACTTCAGATTTTCCTGATGAAACTTAAGAAATGAAACTCTGGACCCTTCGACATCCTACTCGACGTAGAAGACTGAAGAATCTCCCTTGTGGTCAAGGAGTGACCACCCTGTGCAAACAGGCACCATCCAGCCATCGACGTCTGCTTTGTTGCAGTTACCGCCGGAACTTGAGCAACAGAGATCAACGAGATCAAGCTTGCCTGCCTTCCAACAGCCCGATCCACAGTCCTTGCAGAGCTGAGACCCGTGGAGGCGACCGGAAGCGTGGGGCACGCCATCTTGAAAAGACCACGAGACGCTGACCGTGCAGCCCAAGAGTGACCCTCGAAGCTGCACACCAGGGTTTGAGAAGCTCCAAACCTGAGCCACTCTTGCACCGAAGTTCAACCCTCCACACTCGACGAGTGCTGCGTGGGGCCCTTCTGCTTCTTTTAGCTCAATGCGTTGGCCCGGTCATTTGCCAGCTGGATTGTGGCCCCTGTGCCGATGAAACTTGAAATATGACTTGTGATTCTGGTTGCTCCAGATTTGCACCCGCTCCCCTGAAAAGGAGCACCCACTCTGACCCTCCTGGACCGAGTGAGAAGCAATCTTCCAGTTCCTCGTGGATTGCTTTTGCCAAGTGTTGTTTGCTCCAATCTTGGAGCCGACAGCGCCGACGGCGAGAACCTGCGTGGGACAGATCGTGACCCGCTCCTGGACATCGTAGATGCCCCAGAGCCCACGTGACAGTGGAGAGAAGCTCCTCAACAACCACCTGATTGCGCCTGACATTGCCTGGTTCCGTCCTGGTTCCACCCTGGTCACTGCTGAGTGACCCAGACTCTCTCCCCTCTGCTTTCAGGTACTTTTCGACTTGGGTCCACCCTTGGACCCCACCGGACACTTCTCCTTCACCCCGCCTGCAGCCCTTTCAGCTTCAAGCACCAAGAACCTGCGTGACGAAACCTGACTCAACTTCGACCCTGTGCACCCGCTTCCTGTGGGTGAGGTAACATTGCAACGCCGGTGTTTCCACACTGGTACACACCTCTAGGGTCTGTGTCTAAAGTTTTGTCTTTCTAGGTTCAGCGGAAGTGTCCTTAAACTCTATTTGTGTAACTTTTACGCACCATTGACTAACATTGGTACATGCTTGTGCTTTCATCACTGCACCCGAATCCCGCGGGCTTTTCCCGACTTCAGCATTGCTTGTCCCGACTGCTCCCAGCGATTCCCTAGGCCCTAGGCCTAACCACTGATCGATTGGTATCTCTTATACCATTTTTTTAGTATATGGTTTGAGTGGCCCCTCGCCCTCATCCAAAATTGTGCAACTTTGTATGTTATACTGTGCTTTTGATTTAACGCTTGTGCCCCTTTCTTCATAAAGAATACTGGGGATTGTTTTTAGTAATAAATACATATATTTTTATAATATATACTTGTGTGGTGTCCTTTCATTTGATATTACAGGATTGTACTTGGTAAAACAGCTCGCTTAACACGACCTCTTAAGTTAAGCCTTTAGGCTGCTTAGTCCATGCTACCCCTAGGATAGCTTGTCTAATAAGGTTGACTTACAACCAGACACCATAAGGGATTGTTTGGACTGATACAAGGTGGTTCCAGAATTGGAAACATCATATATCAGGCCAACTTCTCACACAAATTATCTCAAAATTAAGAAACAAAAATTGAAAATAGTCTCGATTAAAGATTCACAAGGCTCTCCCCAGTCCTCTGACGCCAAAATTCTTGATTGTTTTGTTCAATTTTATTCTACCCTTTACACCCCTGAGTCTACTCCTTCGGTTGAGCAATTGGATTCTTTCTTTCATTCAATCCCTAAACCTCCCACCCCCCTGTGGATCTCACTTCTCTTGATGCCCCAATTTCAGAAAAAGAACTTCTTGCTGCCCTTTCTCTCCTCCCCAAAGATAAGACGCCTGGCCCTGACGGCTTTACAGTTCGTTTCTTCCTCCATTTCAAATCTATCATGATTTCCAATTTACTCCAGTTAATTAATCATTTTCTACCTCTGGTGAATCCAAAGGTTCTTTTACGCAGGCTATGCTCGTTCTACTCCTCAAAAAAGATAAGGATCCCTCCCTGTGCAAATCATTATAGACACATCTCCCTGATTAATACTGACTGTAAAATATATGCGAAACTCTTGGCCTTACGTATTAATTCTATTATTTCTGATTTGGTCAATATCCACCAATCTGGATTTGTTAAAGGCAGGTCTATCACTGACAATTTGAGGACCCTTCTCAACATTATTCATCACTCTGCTAAAATGGACAACCCAATAGCGGCTATTACTCTAGATGCTGAGAAGGCATTTGACCGTGTTAATTGGGTTTTTATGTTCGGAGCTCTGCGATGGCATGGTTTTAGCTCCACGTTCCTTAAATTTGTCCAATTACTTTATTCTGCTCCCTCTACTTCCATCTGGATTAATGGTATGCAATCCGCTTATTTTCCCCTTCATAGAGGAACCAGGCAAGGTTGTCCACTATCCCCTCTCCTTTTTATTTTGGCGCTAGAACCTTTCCTTGAGAAAATTCGTCAATCCCCTTCTTACTCTGGTTTTATCTACAAGGATGTGGAAATTAAATTCACTGCTTATGCTGACGACATTTTGCTTTATATCTCCAACCCTACTGTTGCCCTTCCTGCTTTTTTTTCTTTATTACATGATTATTCCTCCGTCTCTGGCTACAAATTAAATATCGATAAAACAGAAGTTCTCCCACTTAATAAATGTTGTCTTGCTCATATGCGCCATGGCTCAGGTTTTCAATGGAATTCTAGCTATATCAAATGTCTTGGTGTTTTATACGCCAACACCATTAGAGAGACTATCAGAATTAACCACTCTGGTTTTATCTACAAGGATGTGGAAATTAAATTCACTGCTTATGCTGACGACATTTTGCTTTATATCTCCAACCCTACTGTTGCCCTTCCTGCTTTTTTTTCTTTATTACATGATTATTCCTCCGTCTCTGGCTACAAATTAAATATCGATAAAACAGAAGTTCTCCCACTTAATAAATGTTGTCTTGCTCATATGCTCCATGGCTCAGGTTTTCAATGGAATTCTAGCTATATCAAATGTCTTGGGGCCAGATGTAGGTAATTCATATTTACCACTTCTTAAATACCAAATTTTACCGATTCTGTATTTAAGAAGTGGTAAATATGAAGGGGGGAGATGTAGGTATTTCCAGATGTGGAAATACCGAATCGTTAAGATTCGGTATTTACCGAATCTGGAAATACCGAATCGGTATTTCCTATTGATTCCTATGGGCTGTGAAGCCCATAGGAATCTATGGGCAATACTGTTTCTGTAATTACAGAATCGGTAAATACCGATTTTAGCAAGGGTGCAGGGGGTGTCACTTTGACACCCTCTGGCACCCCTGTTTTAGGCTTGTGTGCTATGTGGCACACATACATGCCCTAAGGGCATGTATGTGTGCCACATGGCACAGGTGTACATGCACAGATGTGCATGTACACCTGCATCGGTATTTTACCATGCAATTGTATTGCATGGTAAAATACCGATTTTCAAAGCCCTGTGTCAATGTGCAACTTGGCACCTACATACCGAAAATGCATTTTCGGTAATTTTACCGACCGGTATATTTACCGATTCGGTAACATTACCGAAAATGCCTGCTTTTTGCCCCCTACATCTCAAAATCCAATTACCGGTCGGTAACGGCCGAATTCGGCCGTTACCGACCGGTAATTGGCCACCTACATCTGGCCCTTGGTGTTTAATACGCCAACACCATTAGAGAGACTATCAGAATTAACCACTCTGAGATCCTTAAAAAACTTTCTTCCCTCGTAGAACGTTGGTCTCCCCTTTTCCTCTCTTGGTGGAGTCGTCTTTCTACCATTAAAATGATGCTCCTTCCCATTGTGAACTTTTGTCTCTCTATGCTTCCTATTTCCCTCCCCTATTTCTTCTTTAAGTCCATCAACAGTCTTTTTTCCAAATTCCTGTGGAATAAGCGTAAGGCTAGAGTCTCTTTGCTCCGTCTCCAACAACCTAAACATCTCGGCGGTGTTAACTTCCCTAACATTTCACGCTTTCACTCCGCTTTCTCTCTCAAGCAAATTTGGCCTTTTCTTCTGGACTCATCCTCCCCACCCACAACAGCTTGGAGATCTCTGGAATCGGCTCAACTTCTCCCTTTCTCTTTCCTTACTGCTTCTAACCTCACCCAGCCACCCCCAAAGTTGGCCCCACCTATTTTCAAGCATTCCAAAGCTTTGACACTTGCCCTTTTCCGTTCATTTTCCTTACCCTCTACTCTTCACTTGGATACTCCATTATGGTACAATAAATCTCTTAAACTACGTAATCGAGCTCTTTTTTGGAAGGAGTGGATCGATAAAGGTATTATCACTTATAGGCATCTCCTTTCCAATAATTCCTTACTAACCTTTCAGGATCTCCGTGACTCATTTGGTATCTCCAACAAACACTCTGCACACTTTCACAAACTTCTCCCTACTCTATCCTCTATTATCCTACAGAACATCCCTTCCTCTTCCTCCCCCCCTCTCCTTGCCTCTCCACCTACTTTTCATATCCCCCTTAAAGCCTCTGCCATTTACAAACTACTTTCTCCCTCATCTGGTGAAAGACCCAAAACTAAACTTGAACTTATTTGGGAATTGGACCTAAATCATACCTTCTCCGTGCTCACCTGGGATTCCATTTGGCCCAAACTCCATTCAGCTTCCCGTTCTGCTAGCACCACGCAGACCCTCTACTTTTTTTACAATAGACTTTTTATACCCCTTGTGACCTATTTAAATTAAAATTTTTAGATGCTAGGAAGTGTTGGCCATGTTCTTGCATTGCTAGTGATTTGATACACATGTTTTTTTCTATGTCCTAGAGTTCAACTTATGTGGTCTCATGTTTGGTCCACGCTTAACAAAATCTTATCTACTAATGTTCCTTTTGATATTTCTTCTGTTTTTTTGGGTGGATTGGCTACAGTTTGGGATGTCCCGTCACACACTCGTAAATTCATTGACCTTTGCATTGCTCTTGCCTTTCAAATTATCACAACTAATTGGAAAGATACCAAAAATGTTGTTTATAATGCTTGGTGGAATTTACTCTGTCATCATCATAGACTAGATCGTGCATGTGCTTCATCCATCCCTTTGTTGATTAAATGTGATTTACTATGGTCCCCTTTAACAGAATTTTTATCTAGATGTGCCTCATGATCACTTGTTCTTATTATTACTTACCGTTTTTTTTCTTTTCATTATATTTCCTGCATTATGTTTACAATTATTCTATCTATTGCTGTTCCTTTTCTTTTCCCCTCTTTCCTTTCTTTCTCCTTCTCTCTTTCTTTCTTTCCCCCAAAATAAAAAGTAATAAAAGCATTTTTTTCATTTGTATATTGATTATCCCCTTCTGGGGCTTTGGTTTTATATGCGCAGTATTTTCCATAATGCAGTATTTTCCATAATTTTTTTTACTTATCTCCTTCTTATTTTTTGCTGTGTACTGATGTTTTACATTGTACCAATCTACTTAATAAAGCTTTTCAAACTTAAAAAAATAACAGTGGTGTGCGCATGTGTGTGCTGTCTTGGGGGTTCCCACCCTTCACACCACCAATTATGAAAGATGGACCAGTAAAATGATGGATTGATGAGTGAAAGGGTGGATGATGGGTGAGTGAATGGGTGGATGGATTGATGCTTTGATACGTGAAAGGGTGAATGAATGGACAAGTTAATAGATGAATGGGTGGAAGAGTGGATGAATGAGTGTAAGGATGGATTGGGTGAAAGAGTAAAGGGTTTGATGGATGAGTGAGTGAATGGATGGATGAGAGGAAGAGTGGGTGGATAAG
The DNA here is from genome assembly GCF_964261635.1 of Lissotriton helveticus. Classification (NCBI taxonomy): domain Eukaryota; kingdom Metazoa; phylum Chordata; class Amphibia; order Caudata; family Salamandridae; genus Lissotriton; species Lissotriton helveticus. Next base: position 967,185,223 of record NC_136069.1, on the reverse strand, counting down.
TGAAAGGATGGATTGGGCGAAAGGGTGGATGGGTAATGGATGAGTGAAAGGATGGATAGGGTGAAAGGGTGGATTGATGATGGATGGATAGGTGAAAGGGTGGTGTGACGAGGTGGAGCTACCCCCCTGGAATGCCACTCCATCCTTAGGACTAAAACCGGCCCCCCCTTCCCTGTCTCCCTGTCCCCTCCTTTGCTTCCAGGCTCCTACCTCTGTAGACGGCTGGTTCTACCCTTTTAAGACTGCACCTCCACCGCGCTCTGGTCATGTGACCACATCAAGAGATCCAGCCTGGATAAATCCGGAAGAGGCTGTTAGGAAGCGCTCTCCCCCAGAAGCCCCAGGACGAGGAAAGCGAAGCAGCAAGAGGACGAGAGACGCGCCAAGACCTTCTTCATACCCTCGGTTTCATCGTTCCTGCCAGGGACCGAAGACAGAAGCGAGACAGTACTGGGACCAGGAGAAGAGGCCATCTATGCCCGCCACGAGCCTGAGAGGGAACCGGACCCTATCAGGTACCGTGAAGAAGCCAGCCGCATCCCAGGAGGGGCGTGACTAAACAAGGTACAGGCTCGCATAGGGCCTGCATGGGGAAGGGACGTCGGGATTACAAAACCCGACCTGGGTGGAGGGAGCTAATCACTTAAAGGGGGCCGTTCTTGCTAGCAACTGTAGAGCACATTCACTTGTGTTGGTCCTGGGTGAATACTCCCTGCACTCCCCTATCCCTGTCATTCTGTGTCCAGAAAGGACCATCACCTTATGGGGTATTTCTGTTCTTCTTTTCCTTTTTATGTTCTAAACACTGGCAAACCTTGGGGAGCTACATTGGCATACCGTGCTACTGGACACATGAAGGCTCCACCCCTGTCTCCTTTCTGAAGAAAGAAATAGGGAATCAAAGGTGAACGTATCGCCAAGATCCCAGAGATCCTGATTATATGTTCTATTGTATTCAGAGTCCATACTGCTAACCTGTCACTGCCAATAAACCCTTGTCCTCCTATAACGCTGTCCCTGTCTGCTCCTCTGCCGTGCCACACATGGTGTTAGAAGTGGGATTCAGAACACCCCCAAGTCAAACGAAATGGAGTACCTGATCCAGCAGCTGATAAGAGGACAGGAGAAGCTGGAATTGGCTGTGGAGAAGCAGATGACTTCCGCCCAAGCTGACAGGGAACTACTTAAGACTTCTATGACCAATCAGGCAGAGAACATGCAGAAGGTAAATGACGACGATCTACTACTCACTGCCCAGTTATAGACTCGCGCTGGGACCGGACCCAACATGTCACTACAAAAGTACATGCCAGTGAAGATCCTGACGCGTTCCTGTTGAATTTTAACAGGGCAGCCCGAGCGTTAGGCTGGCCATAGGCCAAGTAGCCTTTCTTTCTGGCCCCTCTCCTCACTGGAGAAGCACAGGACGCCTACCAGGTGGCGAATACAAACGGTAACACGCCATATCAAGGCATGAAGGACATCATTCTAGACCATTTAGGTATGGACTCTGAAGCTTATAGGATATGTTTCAGAAAGGAAAACACCGTCCGACAACCCTAAAACTCTGTACTTTAACCTAAAGACTTCTGCAGACAAATGGCTGAAACCTGAAAGCAGCACCAAAGAAGAAATTGTGTCACAGATATACCTGGAACAGTATATCGAGGCCCTGCCCTACCCCATTCAGAGGTGGTTAAAACAGCACAACCACCTGTCAGTCGAGCAAGCAGTTGAGATGGCCACTTCCTTCTACTAAGCACAACCCTGTTCCCTCCCCTGGGACACTGAAAAATCATCACAACTCCCTGGGGGTCCTAGCAAACCTGACAAGAAGCCGGTGAAGTTCCTCCCAGAACCTATGAGAACCCGTCAGCTTCGACCAGAGCCTGTTCCCATCAAAGGCACCCAGTGCTTTGAGTGCGGGAAATGGGGCCATATCACCCAGAACTGTCCCTGCAAGAAACCCCTAAGATGAAGCCATGGACATCGGTTGCATTCCCCGTTCGATACTGTATACCGAAGAAATGGGACCCAGTTTTTAAGTGAGTGTTACAATAAAGGCAATAAGGGTAGACATTCTATTGGACTCCAGCTGTTGCCAGTCAGTCGTCGGTCAATCAATAATAGGGTCAATACCTGTCCTACCTGGAGAGAACTTCCCCATTAGGTGCGTTCATGGGGATATCCTGGTCTACCCCTTGGTACAGTTGCCTATATCTCTACCAAACGTTCAAACCCTTCAAGCCAAGTTTGGAGTCTTGCCCACCCTTCCTGAACAACTGACAATAGGGCAGGACAACCCCTCTTTCTTGCCCTTGATAAGAGACAGGGTCTTGCTTCCCACATGCCCTAATACCACTCACACAAACTTCCTTACCCAAGCTCCCTGGCTTTCAGACAAGTGCTACTGGTTCACACAGTAAAACGACCCCATGCTTAGGGCCGCCTGAGATCAAGCACACCAAGCAGCCCCCACAGCACATTCAACCTTCCCCTTCTTTAAGATCACCAAAGACCTCCTGTCTAGAATAGGAAAACAAGTTGACCCTCCCTAACTAGTTGTACCCCAAGCCTTCCGTGACCAAGTGTTATTTTTTGCGCACTCACATCTATTGGCAGGACACAGGGGTGCACAGACACCACTCAGCTATTGTTACAACATTTCGATTGGCCATTTATCTTCACACATATCACCAGATTCTGTAGCGAGTGTGAAGTGTGTCAGAGTAAAAACACCCACAAGCCCCCGGCTGTTTCTCTTCAGCCTCTTCCGATTATCGGCAATCTATTCGAGAGACTAGGAATGGATCTGATTGGAACCTTACCCAGAACCAGACAGGGTAACCTCTACACCTTAATCATCGTGGATTATGCCACAAGGTATCCCGAGGCATTTCCCTTGTGTACACCCACCACTAGAAATATTAGTGACAAATTGTTGGAGATTTTTTTCCTGTGTTGGGTTCCCACGTGAAATCCTCAAGGATCAAGGAACCCTTGTCTCCAAGCTGATGGCCCAGATTTGCAAATCTCTAGATATATCGCACAATAAAACATCCGTTTATCACCCCAATCTGACAGGCTGTGCGAACGCTACAATGCCACACTAAAGTTGAGCGTTGAAGGGAAAGAATGGGACAAGCTACTACCCCTAGCTTTGTATGTTGCCGAAGTCAGACACAAGCCAGCCTTGGCTGCTCCCCTTTTCAGCTCCTTTATGGTCACGGGCCACATAGTTTGTTGGAGATAACCAAGGAAACATGGGAGCAGGAAACGCAAGAGGAACCCTTCCTTGAGTATACACAAAACCTTCGCAGTCGGCTACAGAAACCGAGAGATTTCGCTGATGCAATCCTAGCGCAGGCCCAGACTAACCAACAACTCCTATATAATTGGGGGAAGACATGGAGACAACTGTCAGTAGAAGTCTGGGCCCTGATAATGTCACCATCCTCCTTAACAAAGGTAAAAACCGGTTGGCAAGGCCAATTTAATGTAGTGAGCAAAGTGGGTCTGACTTCCTATCACTTGCAAATCACACCACAACGCACACACTTATATCATTTCAATCTCCTTAAGAAATGGTTGGGGCCTCTTCCTAGAGATTTGTATACCGTTGTCCCTGTGGTTTCCCATGACTCCACCCTACACCACTTGGTTGTCAACTCCGAACTCAGCCAAAAGCAGAAAGATATCTTACAGATACCCTACAGCCTTTTTCTGCCATATTTTCAGACCTCCTGGGCAGGACGTCCTTAGCAGAACAAGCCATCCCAACACAACCCGGACAGGTGGTACAGCAAAAACCCTACCGCATCCTGCCGCCCGGAGAAAGGGCTTAAGCCAAGAGGTTGAGAGTATGCTCTCCCTGGGTGTCCTAAAACCGTCCCAGAGCAAGTGGTCCTCCCCAGTGGCATTAGTACCAAAACCAGACAGTTCTGTTTCTGTATAGATTTCAGGGTGGTAAATGCAATATCCAAATGCAACTCCTATCCTCTCCCTCAAGAGGACAAATTGATCGAAAAACTAGGGGAGGCACAGTACATCACCACCTTAGATCTCACAAAAAGGATATTGGCAGGTGCCCCTTAGACCTCAATACCAAGAAAGAAAATGCATTTTCAACTCCCACAGGCCTGTATGAATTTACAATGCTGCCTTTTGACCTACCGGGAACACCTGCCACCTTCCAGAGACTTATGACCAGGGTATTGGCCAAACACCAGGGGGTCAATTCCGATTTGGGAAAAAGCGCTCCGATTAGCTGTACGGAGCCTTTTTCCCATACGAATCGCACACCTACAGCGTCCCCGTACGAACGAGCAAGTACGATCCTAACCCAAAGCGCCACTCCGTACAATTCGTACCAAAAACCGTACAACTAGAAAGTACATACGGATTCACTCCGGTCGACGCTGTATGCTACGTCCATACGTAAATAGGCAGCCATTTCCAGACCAGGAAGTACGATCCATGTTGACAACACTCCGTACGACCCTTTTGCTACGAGAGCTGTAAACTGCCGTAAAACCAGAGTCCGACACGAACTGCACCCCGGTACGCAACATACACAACACGAACCCCTTCAAGCATGTCATCCCAGCCCTGTACGCCTATGACCTCCGTATATAGAAGCCGACGACAGCGCAGACGGTGAGTACAACCCACCGCAACAAGGGAAGTATACCTGTATGGTGCGCCACACGCCAGCGCATATCACCATTGCTATAGTGATACGTTTCGGCACACACTTCAGAAATCTCGGGGAACAGTGCGTCACACGCTAGCGCATATCACCATTGCAATAGTGATATGTGCCGCACACACGTCTGAAATCTCGGGGTACGGTGCGTCACACGCTAGTGCATATCACCATTGCAACAGTGATACGTGCCGCACACACGTCTGAAATCTCAGGGTACGGTGCATCATGCGCTAGCGCAAATCACCATTGCAATAGTGATACGTGCCGCACACACGTCTGAAATCTCGGGGGACGGTGCGTCACTCGCTAGCGCATATCACCATTGCAATAGTGGTAAGTGCGGCACATACGTCTGAAACATCGGGGTACGGTTCGTCACATATGAGTGGTGGGTTGAAAAGACCCCCAGCAGTGTCCAACAGTGCCTAAGGGTATAGGGGGTGGGTGCTGAGGACCCCCAGCAGTGACCAACAGTGGCCAACAGTATATGGGGTGGGTGCAGAGGACCCCCAGCAGTGCCCAACAGTGGCCAACAGTATAGGGGGTGGGTGCAGAGGACCCCCAGCAGTGCCCAGCAGTGCCCAACAGTATAGGGGGTGGGTGCAGAGGACCCCAGCAGTGCTCAACAGTGTCCAACAGTATGGGGGTGGGTGCAGAGGACCCCCAGCAGTGCCCAAGGGTACAGGGGGTGGGTCCAGAGGGCCCCCAGCAGTGCCCAATGGTGCCCAACTGTATAGGGGTGGCTGCAGAGGACTCCCAGCAGTGCCCAAGGGTACAGGGGGTGGGTGCAGAGGACTCCCAGCAGTGCCCAGCAGTGCCCAACAGTATAGGGGGTGGGTGCAGAGGACTCCCAGCAGTGCCCAACAGTGCCCAACAGTATAGGGGGTGGGTGCAGAGGACACCCAGCAGTGCCCAACAGTGCCCAACAGTATAGGGGGTGGGTGCAGAGGACTCCCAGCAGTGCCCAAGGATAGAGCGGGTGGGTGCAGAGTACTCCCATTAGTGCCCAGCAGTGCCCAACAGTATAGGGGGTGGGTGCAGAGGACCCCCAGCAGTGCCCAAGGGTACAGGGGGTGGGTGCAGAGGACTCCCAGCAGTGCCCAGCAGTGCCCAACTGTATAGGGGGTGGGTGCAGAGGACTCCCAGCAGTGCCCAAGGGTACAGGGGGTGGGTGCAGAGGACTCCCAACAGTGCCCAAGGGTACAGGGGGTGGGTGAAGAGGACTCCCAGCAGTGCCCAGCAGTGCCCAAGGGTACAGGGGTGGGTGCAGAGGCCCCCCAGCAGTGCCCAACAGTTCCCAACTGTATAGGGGGTGGGTGCAGAGGACTCCCAGCAGTGCCCAAGGGTACAGGGGGTGGGTGCAGAGGACTCCCAGCAGTGCCCAAGGGTACAGGGGGTGGGAGAAGAGGACTCCCAGCAGTGCCCAAGGTTACAGGGGGTGGGTGCAGAGGGCCCCCAGCAGTGCCCAACAGTGCCCAACTGTATAGGAGGTGGGTGCAGAGGACTCCCAGCAGTGCCCAAGGGTACAGGGAGTGGGTGCAGAGGACTCCCAGCAGTGCCCAGCAGTGCCCAGCAGTTCCCAGCAGTGCCCAACAGTATAGGGGGTGGGTGCAGAGGACCCCCAGCAGTGCCCAACAGTGCCCAACAGTATAGGGGGTGGGTGCAGAGGACTCCAAGCAGTGCCCAAGGGTACAGGGGGTGGGTGCAGAGGACTCCCAGCAGTGCCCAACAGAATAGGGGTTGTTAAAAAGGTGATCCCGGGGGAGGCAGAAGATGTCTGACTGACCACCCCTAGTTCCACCCCTCCGTCTAGAAGTAGCCGAGCGTTATCGAGAGGCCTCCTGGGTGAGGGTCCTCTCCTAGGATCGTACAGCAGAGTAACAACACCAATACAAATGGACACCACACAAGAGGATAAGTTCTTAGGCTTTATCAAGAATAAAGGTTGCTTGTCTTCAGCGATATGTACAGGCAGATCGAGGGATCTGAAAAGTCTCGTAAATAAGGGACAGGGTAGCGGGACAGTCTCAGTACTGGTGAAGGAAGGGATACCCTGCGCACAGCTCTCAATCCTTGAGCCGGGGGGTTCCGAGAGGTCAAGCCGCGGCAGCGCCAGCAGGACTCGACAGGTGGTCTTTAACGGATAGGGGGCGGCGGCAGCGCCAGCAGGCCTTGAGGTGGTTTCGGCAAAGATGGGCCGCGGCAGCGCCAGCAGGCTCCAAAGATGGTTCAGCTAAGATGGACCGCGGCAGCGCCAACAGGCTCCAAAGATGGTTCAGCTAAGATGGACCGCGGCAGTGCCAGCAGGCTCCAAAGATGGTTCAGCTAAGATGTACCGCGGCAGCGCCAGCAGGCTCCAAAGATGGTTCAGCGAAGATGGACCGCGGCAGCGCCAGCAGGCTCCAAAGATGGTTGCAGGTTTCAGGGTAATGAGTTGTTCTCGGGGTCAGCCGCGTCAGCAGGGCTCTCGACTCCAGGATACAACTGGCGTCCTACTCCAGGGCTGGCCCAGATATAGGACTGGAGTCCTTTGATGTCCAGACCCTCTCGCCTGGGGGTCAGAGGGGCCGGGATGGTGGTGTCCAGACACCCAGCAGGGGGGTGGAGCCAGCGCCCAGGGAGGCCGGAGGGCGATCGATACCAGGCGTCCGGGGACGGCTGGAGGGCCATCGAAACTCCCCTCCTCTTGGATCTGTTGAGTGGCCACTCTACCACCCGGGGGGATCTTGGTGCATCGATGTCGGGGCTTCGCTGGGGCCTTGGCCGGGGCCGAGACCACGTGCTCGGGACGTGATGGGCCCAAGATGGAGTCGGGCGAGGCCTTGTGCTCGGAACGTGATGGGCCCAAAATGGAGTTGGGCCTGTAGGAGTGGTCCGGAGTGGTAGCCGGACCGGCAGTGTTGGGGCGTGCAGGGTTCGCCGTGTTCCAGGGGGGAGAGCCGTGGTTTGCCAGGGTGGTTGCTCTCGTCGGTAGTTCGTGTAGGGTCGTGCCAAAGGGGCGACCGTGGCTCGATGGAGGGCCGATGTCGTCCTGGGCCCGCCATGCGGGAGGGGTAGGACCACGCCATGAGGCCGGGTCCAACAGGGGGTGGGTGCAGAGGATCCCAAGCAGTGCCCAAGGGTACAGGGGGTGGGTGCAGAGGACTCCCAGCAGTGCCCAACAGTGCTCAACAGTATAGGGGGTGGGTGCAGAGGACTCCCAGCAGTGCCCAAGGGTACAGGGGGTGGGTGCAGAGGACTCCCAGAAGTGCCCAACAATATAGGGGGTGGGTGCAGAGGACCCCAGCAGTGCCAAAGGGTGTAGGGGGTGGGTGCAGAGGACCCCCAGCAGTGACCAACATTGCCCAGCAGTGCCCAAGAGTATAGGGGGTGGGTGCAGAGGACTCCCAGCAGTGCCCAACAGTGCCCAACAGTATAGGGGATAGGGGCAGAGGACCCCCAGCAGTGCCGAACAGTGCCCAACAGTATAGGGGGTGGGTGCAGAGGACTCTCAGCAGAGCCCAAGGGTACAGGGGGTAGGTGCAAAGGACTCCCAGCAGTGCCCAATAGTATAGGGGGTGGGTGTAGAGGACTCCCAGCAGTGCCCAACAGTGCCCAACAGTATAGGGGGTGGGTGCAGAGGACCCCCAGCAGTGCCCAAGGGTACAGGGGGTGGGTGCAGAGGACTCTCAGCAGTGCCCAACAGTGCCCAACAGTATAGGGGGTGGGTGCAGAGGACCCCCAGCAGTGCCCAAGGGTACAGGGGGTGGATGCAGAGGACTCTCAGCAGTGCCCAACAGTGCCCAACAGTATAGGGGGTGGGTGCAGAGGACCCCCAGCAGTGCCCAAGGGTACAGGGGGTGGATGCAGAGGACTCCCAGCAGTGCCCAACAGTGCCCAACAGTATAGGGGGTGGGTGCAGAGGACTCCCAGCAGTGCCCAAGGGTACAGAGGTGTGTGCAGAGGACTCCCAGCAGTGCCCAACAGGATAGGGGGTGGGCGCAGAGGACCCCCAGCAGTGCCCAACAGTGCACAGCAGTGCCCAACAGTATAGGGGGTGGGGGCAGAGGACTCCCAGCAGTGCCCAACAGTGCCCAACAGTATAGGGGGTGGGTGCAGAGGACCCCCAGCAGTGCCCAACAGTGCCCAACTGTATAGGGGGTGGGTGCAGAGGACCCCCAGCAGTGACCAACAGTGGCCAACAGTATAGGGGGTGGGTGCAGAGGACCCCCAGCAGTGCCCAACAGTGGCCAACAGTATAGGGGGTGGGTGCAAAGGAACCCCAGCAGTGCCCAGCAGTGCCCGGCAGTATAGGGGGTGGGTGCAGAGGACCCCAGCAGTGCCCAACAGTGTCCAACAGTATAGGGGGTGGGTGCAGAGGACCCCCCAGCAGTGCCCAAGGGTACAGGGGGTGGGTGCAGAGGGCCCCACAGCAGTGCCCAACAGTGCACAACTGTATAGGGGGTGGGTGCAGAGGACTTCCAGCAGTGCCCAAGGGTACAGGGGGTGGGTGCAGAGGACTCCCAGCAGTGCCCAGCAGTGCCCAACAGTATAGGGGGTGGGTGCAGAGGACTCCCAGCAGTGCCCAACAGTGCCCAACAGTATAGGGGGTGGGTGCAGAGGACTCCCAGCAGTGCCCAAGGGTACAGGGGGTGGGTGCAGATGACTCCCAGCAGTGCCCAGCAGTGCCCAACAGTATAGGGGTGGGTGCAGAGGACTCCCAGCAGTGCCCAGCAGAGCCCAACTGTATAGGGGGTTGGTGCAGAGGACTCCCAGCAGTGCCCAGCAGTGCCCAAGGGTACAGGGGCTGGGTGCAGAGGGACCCCAGCAGTGCCCAACAGTGCCCAACTGTATAGGGGGTGGGTGCAGAGGTCTCCCAGCAGTACCCAAGGGTACAGGGGTGGGTGCAGAGGACTCCCAGCAGTGCCCAACAGTATAGGGGGCGGGTGCAGAGGACTCCCAGCAGTGCCCAACAGTGCCCAACAGTATAGGGGGTGGGTGCAGAGGACCCCCAGCAGTGCCCAACAGTGCCCAACAGTATAGGGGGTGGGTGCAGAGGACTCCCATCAGTGCCCAATGGTACAGGGGGTGGGTGCAGAGGACTCCCAGCAGTGCCCAACAGTATAGGGGGTGGGTGCAGAGGACCCCCGGCAGTGCCCAAGGGTACAGGGGGTGGGTGCAGAGGACTCCCAGCAGTGCCCAACAGTGCTCAACAGGATAGGGGGTGGGTGCAGAGGACTCCCAGCAGTGCCCAAGGGTACAGGGGTTGGGTGCAGAGGACTCCCAGCAGTGCCCAACAGTATAGGGGGTGGGTGCAGAGGACCCCCAGCAGTGCCCAAGGGTATAGGGGGTGGGTGCAGAGGACCCCCAAGATTGCCCAAGAATGTCCAGCAGTGCCCAACATTATAGGGGGTGGGTGCAGAGGACTTCCAGCAGTGCCCAACAGTGCCCAACAGTATAGGGGGTGGGTGCAGAGGACTCTCAGCAGAGCCCAAGGGTACAGGGGGTGGGTGCAGAGGACTCCCAGCAGTGCCCAACAGCATAGGGGGTGGGTGCAGAGGACTCCAAGCAGTGCCCAACAGTGCCCAACAGTATAGGAGGTGGGAGCAGAGGACCCCCAGCAGTGCCCAAGCATACAGAGGGTGGGTGCAGAGGACTCTCAGCAGTGCCCAACAGTGCCCAACAGTATAGGGGGTGGGTGCAGAGGGCCCTCAGCAGTGCTCAAGGGTACAGGGGGTGGGTGCAGAGGACTCCCAGCAGTGCCCAACAGTATAGGGGGTGGGTGCAGAGGACTCCCAGCAGTGCCCAAGGGTACAGGGGGTGGGTGCAGAGGACTCCCAGCAGTGCCCAGCAGTGCCCAACAGTATAGGGGGTGGGTACAGAGGACTCCCAGCAGTGCCCACAGTGCCCAAAAGTATAGGGGGTGGGTGCAGAGGACCCCAGCAGTGCCCAAGGTTACAGGGGTGGGTGCAGAGGACTCTCAGCAGTGCCCAACAGTGCCCAACAGTATAGGGGGTGGGTGCAGAGGACCCCCATTAGTGCCCAAGGGTACAGAGGGTGGGTGCAGAGGACTCCCAGCAGTGCCCAACAGTGCCCAACAGTATAGGGGGTGGGTGCAGAGGACTCCCAGCAGTGCCCTGCTGTGCCCTGCTGTGCCCAACAGTATAGGGGGTGGGTGCAGAGGACCCCCAGCAGTACCTAACAGTGCTTAACAGTATAGGGGGTGGGTGCAGAGGACTCCCAGCAGTGCCCAACAGTATAGGGTGTGGATGCAGAAGACTCACAGCAGTGCCCAGCAGTTCCCAACAGCATAGGGGGTGTGTGCAGAGGAACCCCAGCAGTACCCAGCTGTGCCCAACAGTATAGGGGGTGGGTGCAGAGGACCCCCAGCAGTGCCCAGCAGTGCCCAACAGTATAGGGGGTGTGTGCAGAGGACCCCCAGCAGTACCTAACAGTGCCCAACAGTATAGGGGGTGGGTGCAGATGACTCCCAGCAGTGCCCAACAGTATAGGGGGCGGGTGCAGAGGACTCCCAGCAGTGCCCAACAGTGCCCAACAGTGCCCAACAGTATAGGGGGTGGGTGCAGAGGACCCCCAGCAGTGCCCAACAGTGCCCAACAGTATAGGGGGTGGGTGCAGAGGACTCCCATCAGTGCCCAATGGTACAGGGGGTGGGTGCAGAGGACTCCCAGCAGTGCCCAACAGTATAGGGGGTGTGTGCAGAGGACCCCCAGCAGTACCTAACAGTGCCCAACAGTATAGGGGGTGGGTGCAGAGGACTCCCAGCAGTGCCCAACAGTATAGGGGGCGGGTGCAGAGGACTCCCAGCAGTGCCCAACAGTGCCCAACAGTGCCCAACAGTATAGGGGGTGGGTGCAGAGGACCCCCAGCAGTGCCCAACAGTGCCCAACAGTATAGGGGGTGGGTGCAGAGGACTCCCATCAGTGCCCAATGGTACAGGGGGTGGGTGCAGAGGACTCCCAGCAGTGCCCAACAGTATAGGGGGTGGGTGCAGAGGACCCCCGGCAGTGCCCAAGGGTACAGGGGGTGGGTGCAGAGGACTCCCAGCAGTGCCCAACAGTGCTCAACAGGATAGGGGGTGGGTGCAGAGGACTCCCAGCAGTGCCCAAGGGTACAGGGGGTGGGTGCAGAGGACTCCCAGCAGTGCCCAACAGTATAGGGGGTGGGTGCAGAGGACCCCCAGCAGTGCCCAAGGGTATAGGGGGTGGGTGCAGAGGACCCCCAAGATTGCCCAAGAATGTCCAGCAGTGCCCAACATTATAGGGGGTGGGTGCAGAGGACTTCCAGCAGTGCCCAACAGTGCCCAACAGTATAGGGGGTGGGTGCAGAGGACTCTCAGCAGAGCCCAAGGGTACAGGGGGTGGGTGCAGAGGACTCCCAGCAGTGCCCAACAGCATAGGGGGTGGGTGCAGAGGACTCCAAGCAGTGCCCAACAGTGCCCAACAGTATAGGAGGTGGGAGCAGAGGACCCCCAGCAGTGCCCAAGCATACAGAGGGTGGGTGCAGATGACTCTCAGCAGTGCCCAACAGTGCCCAACAGTATAGGGGGTGGGTGCAGAGGGCCCTCAGCAGTGCTCAAGGGTACAGGGGGTGGGTGCAGAGGACTCCCAGCAGTGCCCAACAGTATAGGGGGTGGGTGCAGAGGACTCCCAGCAGTGCCCAAGGGTACAGGGGGTGGGTGCAGAGGACTCCCAGCAGTGCCCAGCAGTGCCCAACAGTATAGGGGGTGGGTACAGAGGACTCCCAGCAGTGCCCACAGTGCCCAAAAGTATAGGGGGTGGGTGCAGAGGACCCCAGCAGTGCCCAAGGTTACAGGGGTGGGTGCAGAGGACTCTCAGCAGTGCCCAACAGTGCCCAACAGTATAGGGGGTGGGTGCAGAGGACCCCCATTAGTGCCCAAGGGTACAGAGGGTGGGTGCAGAGGACTCCCAGCAGTGCCCAACAGTGCCCAACAGTATAGGGGGTGGGTGCAGAGGACTCCCAGCAGTGCCCTGCTGTGCCCAACAGTATAGGGGGTGGGTGCAGAGGACCCCCAGCAGTACCTAACAGTGCTTAACAGTATAGGGGGTGGGTGCAGAGGACTCCCAGCAGTGCCCAACAGTATAGGGTGTGGATGCAGAAGACTCACAGCAGTGCCCAGCAGTTCCCAACAGCATAGGGGGTGTGTGCAGAGGAACCCCAGCAGTACCCAGCTGTGCCCAACAGTATAGGGGGTGGGTGCAGAGGACCCCCAGCAGTGCCCAGCAGTGCCCAACAGTATAGGGGGTGTGTGCAGAGGACCCCCAGCAGTACCTAACAGTGCCCAACAGTATAGGGGGTGGGTGCAGATGACTCCCAGCAGTGCCCAGCAGTGCCCAACAGTATAGGGGGTGGGTGAAGAGATCCCCAGCAGTGCCCAACAGTGCCCAACAGTATAGGGGGTGGGTGCAGAGAACTCCCAGCAGTGCCCAAGGGTACAGGGGGTGGATGCAGAGGACTCCCAACAGTGCCCAGCAGTGCCCAACTGTATAGGGGGTGGGGGCAGAGGACTCTCAGCAGTGCCCATCAGTGCCCAAGGGTACGGGGGTGGGTGCAGAGGGCCCCCAGCAGTGCCCAACAGTGCCCAACGGTATAGGGGGTGGGTGCAGAGGACTCCCAGCAGTGCCTAAGGGTACAGGGGGTGGGTGCAGAGGACTCTCAGCAGTGCCCAGCAGTGCCCAACAGTATAAGGGGTGGGTGCAGAGGACTCCCAGCAGTGCCCAACAGTGCCCAGCAGTATAGGGGATGGGTGCAGAGGACTCCCAGCAGTGCCCAAGGGTACAGGGGGTGGGTGCCGAGGACTCCCAGCAGTGCCCAACAGTGCCCAACAGTATAGGGGGTGGGTGCAGAGGACTCCCAGCAGTGCCCAAGGTTACAGGGGGTGGGTGCAGAGGACTCCCAGCAGTGCCCAACAGTATAGTGGGTGGGTGCAGAGGACCCCCAGCAGTGCCCAAGGGTACAGGGGTGGGTGCAGAGAACTCCCAGCAGTGCCCAACAGTGCCCAACAGTATAGGGGGTGGGTGCAGAGGACCCACATCAGTGCTCAGTCATAGGGGTGGTGCAACATGTACTCCCTCATGGATGTAACAGGGTAGTAATCCCCTAGCTACCAAGTACCAACATGTATTTTGTGTGTCCAAATGTAAAAAATTTACAATCTGAATCATAACGTCAAGGCTGATAACATTGTCATGCATAGTGTGATAAAGTTTGATGGTCTCCCTGAAGGCATTAATACATACTGCAACCCCAAGCACAGTGAGTAGCATTGGTGGCACTGACCAATTATCAGAATGGATTTGTGAGCAGGCATGGCCATTGCCGAAGGGAAGCTACAAATCTATATGGAAGCAACACAAACGTCATCACAACAATTGTGTAACTGTCCGTAGTGCAGATCACATGTGTCACTGAGGAAGGGACACTCTTTTGGACAATGTCTGCCTGCAAACTGCACACACACCAATTTAGAAAATTTGATGCAACATTGGGATAGCACACACATACCATGGTCCACCTCATTACCATCATGAAATAGTCATCTGTCACAATACCCAAAAATGAACATTACACAAACTTGTAAGAACACAGCAGCTTTTTTCCTGAAAAGCAAAAGTTATGAATGAAAAATAAAAAGTTTTATTCAGCCAAACATTGTAAATTAAGCAAGTAATGAGTCCAGGCTCACAAAAGGCCAATGGCCAGTCCAAATAAATGTCCCCAACAGTGTTGGCGTTGTGGATGTTGACACACCCAAACTTGCCTGCACAAGGAGTTCAGATGTCTGTGGACACATGGGGGGCATCATCGGAGTCATGGTCCGGCACCGCAGGGACAGGAGAGGGAAAGGCAGGCGTAGTGGGTGCAGGTGGGGTGGATTCCTCCACAGCGGACGGTGCAGCGCAAAAGGTCATCATGAGGCGGAGTAGGCTACCACAGATGATGCTGCAGCTGCGCAACCATCGGGCATGTCTTGTTGGTGGGTATACACTGTTTCTCATGTATGTCTCAATGTAATTTAGCTCTCTCATGGCTTCTCATTGCACACTCATTGACATGATGTATTGTTATAGGAGACGCCGGATATCCGAACCTGCCGTGGCTCATGACTCCACTACGCAACCCCAGAACTGCCGCAGACCAGCTTTACAATAATGCACACGGCCAGACCAGGCGTGTGATCGAGCGTACGTTTGGACTCCTTAAGATCCGGTTCAGATGTCTCGACAAGACAGGTGGATCCCTCCCATACTCCCCGCTCAAGGTGTGTGACATCTTCACCGTGTGCTGCATGCTGCACAACATGGCAGTGGAGGGGGAGGTGCCACTCATCCTGGATCCTGATGATGAGGACCATCCACCCGTTGAGGATGAAGGCCTTGAAAAGGATGCTAGCTAGCTCATACGCAACTTCTTCTCATAACGGTGAGTACCTGTAAAATAGTGTGCAAGCTACTACCATAGAGTGACATGTGTAGCATACTGTGTGTCCAGCAGACTGTACACAATGTCACTTTGATGTTTGTGGTGCAGTGTCACACAAGTGACAATGTCATGCCACACACATGAGTGCAATGATTGAAGTTGGAATGTACAAGTGTACTACATTGTTAGTGTTTGGACATGACCATGTCTGAATGAATATATTCAGTACGTGACCCCTTGTGTGCCTGTCCTTTCCAGGTCGCCCTGCCTGTTGTCTGTTCGTGTCATCTTGGTCCTCCTGCAATTCCTCATGATGATAGCAAAGTCGGATGAATCTGCGTACCCTGCACAGACATGTGGAAATGTCAGTTTGGGTAAGGATTCCAAACAGGCAGTTTATTGTTGGTATGGTTTTTGATTGTGTAGAAGCTGTTCATGCGCATGTTGTAGGGCCATACATACATGTCACACTACCATGTATCAAATTTCATGTTGCGCCACTCCCATGACAAGACAGTCACCTTTCTTGATAGTCATCTGTAGTAGAGTTTTGACTTTGGTGAATGCATCAATGTGTGTTAACATTGACCCTGACACATTGCGGATGGCACGGGTTAGCCATTGTGTGTGACATCACAAACACAGGCTCTGTGGAAAATTACAGCCTCAAGTTGATGTTAACTTTCCATTCTCATGATGCCAGGTATGTTGCGCTGATTACATCACAACGTTGGGCTGTAGCAAATGTTCATACTTACTGGCAACAGTCCGGTGAGGTCATTGCCTGAAATCTCTTCTGCCATGCAGCATATCCTGGTCACGGTAGGGTTGTATCTTTTAGCATTGTTCCTATTTACTCGCTGTTGAGTTTGGTTACACATGCTTGTCCTATCTAGCATTGTAAGGCACAGTTGCAAGAGGTAATGACTGGCCCCTATGGGGCTTCCTGTTGTTTTGGTTATTTCCTTCCTCATTTGAGGAGCTGCTTACGGCTCTTGCGGGTGATGTCTGCTTTCCCTTCATGACCCTTACTGATTCACAGGGCTGACTACGGATTGTTGGCTTTGTGTCATTTGCACTGCTATACGTCAGAATTACTGAGATAGCAAGCATCAATCATACACTGATTCTCAATCTCTCCGTTTCTGCGCCCGATTGCAGCACTCCGGACCGCCCACCTCAGAACTTCCTGACGCGGTCGACGCTCAACGCCTGACGCTTGACTTCCGGTTCTTGCGAAGAACGCTAGCCGCCGCCAGCCGCATTCACGGCCGTTCCTACCGCGCCTCCACGAAACTGAATACCGGACTTCACTTTTTTAGTGTGCAGCGGCAACTTTCGAAGCCGTGCCACGTGGGCAGCGGGGGCAGCGGAGGCAGCGGAGGCAGAGGGCCCGCACCCCCCCTTCCCTCCTCCCCCCGTGGGGGGCCCACAGTCTCAGGACCGGTGCCCTGCCTAGAGTAGCATGCTAAGTGCCAAAGAAAGATCTATCGCACGAGGGGCAGAGCCTGGGCTAGAAAATTCCGAGACAGCATTACAAGGACTGCTCGGAGAGTAGCCCATTAAGCGTATACATTTGAGAGGCGGTGGTGGCAGAAGGAAACCCATTAATGTCTAGGAGAGGAGATTACTGCCACTAAATACGGCCACAGAAATCTACAGAAGAGCCTGAAATTCGTGAGGTGAGGAAGGATTGCGGGCTTACAGAAACGGAGGTAAGTGAAAGGGACAATCCCTAATCTGATTTTTTATTTTTGCAACAGTTAAACAATTAAGGGAAGTTAACTGGGGGGTGAGTGCACACCCATTAAGCGGCAGAAACCTACTTGTGTAACAAAACTCCCTTGCATTCTCTGCCACGAAGTAAAGAAGAATTTGAAAAGACAAATGGCCTTAGGGAAAACCAAACCACGTAAGGTCCAGAAAAACTCTAAAAAGTAGGAAATAAATCCGGAATGGTGGATGTGATCAACGTATCGAAAAATTTGGATGATGCAAACAAAGATATGGCAACACCAACCAATAGCAGAGTAATGGCTAATGGAGTAATGGATAATGGAGAAATTTCACCCCCAAGCCCAACTCCACTTCCAGCGCCTACATCTTCCAAGTCAGCTGGCGCAAAAGGGGGGTCGGCTGTATCAAAATCCATTAAGGACTTCATCGGGAAACATTTTAAAGGAAAAGAGATGGCACGTAAGGCGACAAGCGTTTTACAGTCCCCGCAAACCATCGAAGACTCGGCAGAATTTAGCACGGAAGCACTAAACCAGTCTGACTTCAATATTGCTGAGTTACCATTGGAACCTCGCCTGTCCTCCTCACCAAGGATGTGTCTGTCACTATTCACCCAGGACATAGGAGAAGAGGTGGTGAATGAAGACAATACAGACAGTAGCAACCCCTTGGGTAAAGGGAATTCGGTTGGAAAGGAAGCTAGTTTTAATGGACATCAAAGACCAGTGAGCCCAAATGTTATTGGTCTCGATGCATCAGGAGTGCCTTTATGTAGTTTGGAGGTGACTGGGTCTACCAGTTTATCCATGCTTGAGGTTATGTTAATGCTTCAGAAGACATTGCAAGGCATTCTTGAGGTTTCAGTCCTAAATAATGATATTATAAAAAGACAAGGTTACCAATACAAGGATATAATTGGAGAGCTGGTACAGATTAAAAACATGATGCCCGCACTAGTAAGGCCAGTAGAAGGCCAGGAGGAGAATATAGCGGAAAGTGGGGAAGTAGGGAGAAGGGCTAGTAGCCACTCAGAGGATGTACCCACAGAATATATATCCTACTGCCCAATGATAATAAAAAGGTATGGGGGAAGGAGTTATAGAATGCAAAAAACAATCAAGCAAAGGAGGGGGAGAAAGGCCACAGCTAACTGCCGCCCTGCAAAGCAACAGGTGTATGGGAGGGGGACCCCTCCAGCTCAGAAGACAATGGACAAGGAGCGAAGGCAAGGAACCAAAAAACTAAACTTCGATGAAACAGGACCAAGTAGCAATAGCCCCGACGATCAAAGTAGGAGGATAATAAGGAACAGATTGGGAAAAGGTGAAAAGGCTACCATGAGGACCCAATCTGGGACAAAGGAGGGCACAGCAGTAGATTGGGGGCTGGACACGTCTGTAGGGGTGGAGCCCACAAACCAAAACCAGGGGAAGGGGGCTAGAGCCAGAGAAAGGGAAGAAGCAAGTAGGCACAGAAGGGGAGAGATGCCAGAGGGAACAGCACAACATCGGCAGCCAGACTTGCATACAGACAATTGGGTTTTTGTAGAGCCAATTGGACAGGAAAAGGGGGGGAAAAGAACTAGGAAATTAAACCCCTTAAATCGCTCACAGCTCCTATCGTCTTTTGCAATGTGCCCCAGCCTAAGATATGTCAGTACTGCTGACCTAAAAGAAGTTGGGTTTATGGTGAATAGCAAGGGGGAGGAAATAACAAAGGTCCTACTCCACTCAGCCTTAATAAAAGATGCAATAGAAAAGGCAGAGCCCGAGATGCTTTGGGAAGGAATTAGAATAGTAAAAAGGGAGGAGGTGTTACAGAACAAAATAGGGAACTCTTTCCTTAGAAACCATGCAGCCCTAGGAGAAAGACAAATAAAAATGATTAGTCTGGGGAGAGGCAAACAAGATGTCCTAGAAATTACGATAAAACCAAAAGATCAGAGGTGGGATGGGGAAGATGTCCTTGCTGGGAAAGATATAGAGAACTGGCATATACGAATGGTGAGGAAGACGGTTACATGAGCAACATTGATTAGGAAGAAGGGTCGTTGCACAGCCTATCCATCCTGTCCTGGAATGTAAACGATACAATAGAATAAGGCCACAGGAAGATTTTAAAAACACCCTGAAGAAAAATGACATTATATGCTTCCAGGAAACTTGGCTGTGCGACGAAACCCCAGTAACGGAAGGCTTCACTCACCACGTAAAACCTGCAAAAAAGAACTTATCAGGTAGACCCTCTGGCGGCCAGATGACGCTGGTCTCAACAAGGATAGCTAAAGACATGGAACCCCTAGAACTCAAGTGTAATTGGGCTTTGGGTAGTAGGGTGCGCATCCTAAACAATATGATCGGGTTCGAAAATCTATGCATTATCAATGTGTACATACAGAAAGGTAAAACGAACGTATATAGGACTGACCTGGAATGTTCAAAATCAGACCTGGAATACCTATGTGATTGCTATCCAAGAGATGTGCTATTGATACTGGGGGACTTCAACCATAGATTAAATCCCATTAAAACGGACCCTTGGCTGAGGGATATGCTAGGAGTATACAAAATAGAGCTGGCACATTTCCCCAGCTGTGAGATCTCAACCCAAGATGATGAGCTTGGGCAACTGTTGGGGGCCATGGGTCTGGTCTGCGTAAATGGAAGAAAGGAAGCAGACCGGCCTGCGAATCGTACCTTTAAAGTAGGGCATCAGATGTGCCCAATAGATTATGCATTCATACAGGCCTGGAACTTTTATCTAATCACACAATTTGAAATTCTTAGGCTAGAGGGTAGTGATCATTACCCACTGCAGATAGAACTCCTGGTAAATAGTTCTCCACATAGACAAAAAGTGCTACCAGTAGAGGTAGAATACCCTAAGCGACTAACTATGAGAATTACCGATGAATACATAAAAAAACTGAGTGCACACCAGTTAACCGTGAACTTAGAAAACCTAGCACCAGAGGAGGGCATAACCTGGTATGAGGATACAATAAGGGATATGGTAGAATGCCTCAGGATAAAATTAAAGCACGGTAAACATAAATTAGTAAATAATGCGAAATCCTACCCCAGTAGTACTAACCATTGGTTCGATGATGAATGCCGGAAGGGAAAGGCCAGTATTAGAATACAGGAGAGACGCCTAAGAGCTAACTATAGTGATGAAGCGGTAATAGAACTTAAGAAACTAAAAATAAAATATAAGGCCACTATTAGAGATAAAAAAAGAACCTTTAAGGACAAATGTTGGGGGAATTTACTTGAGACAATTGAAGAAAAGAATGTGAGAGGCTTTTGGAAGTTAGTTCAGGAATGTACAGGGAAGGTCCTAGGAACTCTACACTGCTCAGTACCAGAGGACAAGTGGGTGACCTACTTGGAAGAAATCTATGGCATATGGACAGACAGGGAGGGAAGAATGGCCAGCTATTGGCCTGAAATAAGGGAAGAAACAAAAGTACACTTCTCCCCAGAAGCCATTAGAGGTATAATTAAGAGGTTAAATTTAACACGGGCCGCAAGTCCCGACAATTTACCAGCAATTATAATAAAAATGAACATAGATTGGTGGGCTGAGTTTCTTTCTAATATGTTCCAAGAGATCCTAAAAACAGGCAAGATTCCAGATAATTGGAAAGGGGCAATCGTCAGGCCTATACATAAAAAAGGCGATGTAAACTCCCCAAAGAACTATCGCCTAATAAACCTATTGGATATAGGCGAAAAGGTCTTTGCTAAAGCAATTTTGGGTTTATTAAAGGATTGGGTGGATGATAAACAGATAGTACCACCAGAACAGGGTGGGTTCAAAGAAGGCCACTTAACGGTTGACCACTGTTTTGCTCTTTGGTCCATTGCACGGAAGTCGATCGATCAGGGGGGAAAATTATTCTGCTGTTTCGTGGACTTCCGTGCAGCTTTCGATCTGGTGGACAGGGAGCAACTGTGGTCAACACTGGTAGGGTATGAAATACCGGGTGACCTGCTGGCCCTAATCCAAGCACTGCATACTGAAAACTGGGCACAGATAATTCTGGATAAGGAGGGAGGATTGACAAAGAAAATCCCAATTGGGAACGGTCTAAGGCAGGGGTGTGTACTTGCCCCCTTATTATTCTCTCTGTTTTTAGCAGACCTACCTCAAAAATTAAGAGAGATTAGAGGGGCAAACCCAAAATTGGGAGGAAACCAGATATCATGCCTCCTCTATGCGGATGATCTGGTAATCATGGATCAGACAGAGATAGGGCTCCAAAGAAAATTAAATCGATTTAAAGAATACTGTATTAGTAAAAAATTAGTAGTGAACATGGAGAAAACAAAAATTGTTTGCTTTGGTAGGAGGAAAACAAAGTTCTCTTGGTACTTGGGCACAGTATTGCTTGAGAGGGTAGCCGATTATAGATATCTGGGAATGTGGTTCTCTGGTACCCTGAAATGGCATACTCATATACAAGCATTAAAAATGAGGGCATTATCGTCCGTGAATGGCTTAAAAAAATTCAATAATATCTATGGAGAAATGTCGGATAGACCGGTCCTGAAAGCCTATCAAGCAATGGTGCCCCCTCAATTCTTGTATGGAGCCGAAGTCATTTTCCTAAGCGGTAAGGCCTCCTGGGATAGAGAGGAGGGAAATATATTAAAAAGCCTATTCGCACTGCCTAAATCTTCTATGGTACATGCGGCAAGAATTGAGCTGGGAATTACCTCGTGGGCGATAACCGCCTGTATGGCCCTTGTACGATTTTGGCAGCGATTGGGAGATGAAGAGTCACTCAAAATTTCCCAGTGGGCCAAAAAGGAAATTATCACGAGTGAGCTACCTTGGGCAAAAGAGTCTAGAGTATCAATAAGGAATGCCTACAGGGTGCTCGAATTGAAGGTCTGCCCGCTACAAGACCATATAACAATAGGTAAGAAAGAACTAAGGCTTCAAGGAACGGATATGTCCCGTACTTATGACCGGGAGTACCTCTCACAAAAATGCTCGGTAGCCCATATGACATCAGCCTGGGAGCTTGACCAACATTTTCCCTATGTAGATCGGCTACCAAGTCATAGCCTAAGGCGGGAAGTCCTAAGAATGAGAATTGGAATAAATCCATGTTTCGCTAATAATGGAGCTCGAAATCAAATGATGGGATGTAATGGGAATTGCACCTGCACTTTAGGTACCACCTGCAATATTACTCACATTTTACTGGATTGTTTGTGGTTTTTAGAGATACGAAAGGAGTTTTTATGCCCGATTTTTAAAAAGTATAATATTACAAACAGGATGCAAGCCACTAAATTGTTGATGGAAATGGGGAACTTAGATATAGCCTGTGCCTTGGGGAAATATATGAAAAAAGTGAAGGCGTTCCTCAACTGCACAGAGTAAGATCTAATTATATAAGTCCTCGATATTAAATAAGTCTGAAACAATTAGTGTATAAATAGCAAGTGCTGCATGTTTTAGGAGGTGTTGTATAGTATGAATTAACCGCATGCGTGCGGGCGGAATTCCGCCCGTACGCTGAGTTTTTTAAAAACGCATGTTACGTGACGAGCTGGGCTCGTCATGAGCGTGCGAGGAGGCTACCTCATGACGAGCCCAGCTCGTCATCAGCGTCGAAGGGGTTATGTGATTTTATTAATTTAATTGTTATAATACTCCGTTTTTAAAAAATGATAGTACTCATATGTATACCAAGAAGGAATATGTTTATTGATACCGCCATGCTATGTATCTGTCGCTGTTTTTATTTTATTCTTTTTAGTAAGATAAGATGTAAATTGTACTTTTATCATTGTAACAAACCAAATAAAGTTTGTTTTGACTGACTGACTGACTGATTGTGTAGAAGCTGTTCATGCGCATGTTGTAGGCCCATACATACATGTCACATTACCATGTATCAAATTTCATGTTGCGCCACTCCCATGACAAGACAGTCACCTTTCTTGACAGTCATCTGTAGTAGAGTTTTGACTTTGGTGAATGCATCAATGTGTGTTAACATTGACCCTGACACATTGCGGATGGCACGGGTTGCCATTGTGTGTGACATCACAAACACAGGCTCTGTGGAGAATTACAGCCTCAAGTTGATGTTAACTTTCCATTCTCATGATGCCAGGTATGTTGCGCTGATTACATCACAACGTTGGGCTGTAGCAAATGTTCATACTTACGTGGCAACAGTCCGGTGAGGTCATTGCCTGAAATCTCTTCTGCCATGCAGCATATCCTGGTCACGGTAGGGTTGTATCTTTTAGCATTGTTCCTATTTACTCGCTGTTGAGTTTGGTTACACATGCTTGTCCTATCTAGCATTGAAGGCACAGTTGCAAGAGGTAATGACTGGCCCCTATGGGGCTTCCTGTTGTTTTGGTTATTTCCTTCCTCATTTGAGGAGCTGCTTACGGCTCTTGCGGGTGATGTCTGCTTTCCCTTCATGACCCTTACTGATTCACAGGGCTGACTACGGATTGTTGGCTTTGTGTCATTTGCACTGCTATACGTCAGAATTACTGAGATAGCGAGCATCAATCATACACTGTGACGTCGTTCATGACTGCATGGATCAAATTGCATTGTAGAAGCCTAGTGAGCGTCATACATGCTCCATTTTGGTGACAACCTCTACTAACTCTCATGTGTCCGTGTTGAAGGATCTGATCTTGTCTCATTGCAAGATCTGTGATCAGTAATAGGACACAGTGGCAGTGGTTACACTACACAGGTGTGAGTGGCACAGTCTAGGTGCCAAGGTAATCTGTGAATCTGTAACAAAAAGTATGGAATCCTTATGCTTGGTTTGCTTAGTTTCAGACCTCCCTCCATGCAGTTCCCATCCTCACCTTCCCTCGCCTGATCGCCCTAATGTGTCTGTCATTAGTAGTCAGACCAAGGGGATATTGGAAGATGGAACCATTCCAGCATCACACCACTCTGGTGATCACAGGTACGGACAGTCCCTGGCAGTTGTGTGGAGAGTGTATCACCAGCATTACAGGTAACATCATTGCATGAGTGTTATTGTCGTCAGAGCAATGCCACTGGGCATGTAAATTGGCTGATGCAGCATGGCCTTGCAACTAACTTCATCCTATTGTGTAGGAACTGTGTTTCACACAGTACATTGTGCCTCATTGCTGTCACCGCCGGTATCTTTCCAGTCTGCATGCGTTCTATATGGCATTGTTTACAATGATTGTTCATATGTGGTTATGTGTACAGTGACAACAAGCATGCTGTTCGTAGTGGCTGATGGACCATATTGTGCATGATGTACATGGTTGTGTATGTGTTCTGTTGCTTGCTACACACAACGTGCAGGCTACAGCTGCTGACGCAGTGTGTCCTGTGCCCCGCTTGGCATTATGGTGACTCATCCTGTAGCCGTGATGTTTGGTGAATGTTCACACATTTTCAGGCAGTGACCCATGGGTAACCAGCCACTTCAGGCTCACATACACATGTCACTTATTGCCTAGCAAGAATCCTTGGGTTGTGTGCCTGTTTAGCATGTTCTATCGCCCCTTCTGCCGTCATGTGTTCACTCCTCCCGGCTGCAGCATCCCCAGCCACAACGCTGTATCGCGTGGCCCAATCCAACCACACACACACCTATGAGATACTCCTCCATCCATCCATTATTGAAGCATGCCGCAGCTTGTCTGTGCCACTGTTGCACAACCGCCATGAAAAAGGCAGGTCCGTCAGCACCTGCAACATGTACACAGCAAGACACTCAGCTCATTTGATGACACATGTGACAGCATCAGTAGGAAGTCGTTTAGCTAACAAGTTCCTCCCCTTTTTAATAGTGGTGGCCGATTGTCTTTGGCTATCATAGGGGTTCCAGGTGCACACACACTTTAGTTTCACCTTAATTGATATGAGGGGACATAGTGGTTGTTTATTTGTGCACCATATTTATATTAGATAGGGAATCACTATTTGTATTTTCCTTTTCGTTCTTTACTCACACTAAGAGAGAGTGGCCGATGATGAGAAGTGGGTAAACTGACAATTGTCTGTCAGGAACCCCCTCGGGTGTTGCTACCGTGAGGCACTCTCTCTTTGCTCACTTTATTTTCAATTTTTAGAGTGGGATCAGACCTTGGTGTAATTTTTATGTAAACGTGAAACACACCATGACCCTATGGATTAGTGTCAAGGTACACATCTGAGGCAGTAGTATAAATTGGCCATGTAACTCTGCCATTGGTCGTAAGGAATTTGGTGTGAGGTGGGTTAGGCCTTTTTGTTGTTGAACAGTGTCTGAATGGGGGCGGCATTTTCCCTTTGTTCCCCCTTGGGCTCCTTTTGATTGAATGACACATGTGACACAACAGACTCATGCACCAGCCAACCTCCACACAGTGAACACCAGACAATCGCCCACCTGGTAACACGCTACCACAAACACACCCATGACAGCCTCTCAGGCTGTGTGTGCAACTCATACTGACAACACGACGCAGCCACACTTAACAGTGCGTGTACGTACAACCAGGTCATGTGCCTCGTACTGCACACACACTACTTCCAGCAGCACCACATTGTAGTGTATTACCTCATTGACACAACACCACCACACATCGCCTCCAATGCTGTAACGTGGTAGTACGCAACCTCAGAACACCACTTCTGCCTAGCCATCACAGAGGGATTGTCAAAATCCCACAGGGATCACACACCCATTCCAGGATTATGATTGGTCAGACTTAACGGGGTACACCCTCATTGTCACATCCAACACAATGGACACATTCTGCATTGTCAAATATCTGCACAGCCAGTTTCACACCAGCATCCTGACCAGCCTCATTGTAACTGTCATCTACAGCTCTCCTATCCTACACACAAAATTTGGCTAAGCCATCTATCAATCAATCGATTCATTAGTTAAACGCACTACCTACCCATGATGGTCTCAATGCGCTGGGGGGGCTGCTACTGATCAAAACACCCTGGGCTTGAGAAGTATTGTGAAGGGCAGCAGGTCCTGGGTCTGTCGTTGACTTGTAGGGAGGGTGTTCCAGGTCTTTGAGTCGAGGTAGGAGAATGATCTGTCACTGTCCATGTTTTTCCGGATGTGAGGGACAGTGGTGAGAGCATGGTTGGTAGAGCAGAGGTTGCGGGTGGGTGTGTAGAAGGTGAGTCTGTGGTTGTGGTATGCTGGTCCTACGTGGTGTAGAGCTTTGTGTGCGTGGATGTGGAGTTTGAAGCTGATGCTGTTGTTGACAGGGAGCCAGTGCAGGCCTCTCGGGTGTCGTGTGATGTGGCCAGGTTGTGGCAAACGAGGATCAGACGTGCCGAGGTGTTCTAGATGCGTTGCAGCAGGCTCAGGAGTTTGGTTGTTGTAGCTGCGTAGATGGCGTTCCCTTACTCAAGTCAGCTGGTGGAGAGGAGCAGGGTGACTGTTTTTTGTGTATTTGAGGTGATCCATTATAAGATCCTGCAGGGCATTCAGAGGGTGTTGAAGCAGAAAGCAGAGATGGAGTTGTCCTGCTTGTTCATGGGGAGTGAAGAGTCCAGGATACCCCCCAGGTTGTGTGCGTGTTTGGTGGGTTATGGTGCTGTTCCTAGCGATGTTGGCCACCAGGAGTCGTCACAGGCTGAGCCGTTGGGGCCGAGGATGTGTACCTTCGATTTTTCAGGATTCTGCATCAGTCTGCTGTCCTTACTCCATTTTGCAACAGCCTTAATTCCTCTGTGGAGGTAGATTTTGCCAATGTGTGGGTCTTTGGTGAGGGATATGATCAGCTGGGTGTAATTGGCGTAGGAGATGATTTTGAGGCTCTGTTGTTTTGCCACATGGGTGAGTTGTGCCATGTGGATATTTAAGACCGTTGGGCTGTGGGATGATCCCTGTGGGACGCTGCGGATGGTGTCAGTGGTCTTGGAACAGTACTGTGGGAGGCAGATGCTATTGGTTCTGCCGGTGGCAAAGGATGTCGTCCAGACCAGGGCACTCTCTTTGATTCCTGCGTCATGGATGCGTACTGTTAGGATGCCGTGGGAGACCGTGTGGAAGTCTGCTGATAGGTCCAGATGGATGTGGGCGTCTGTTTCTCCTTTGTCCATGAGGATGCTGATGTTGTTGGTGGCGGCAATGAGGGTGGTGTCCGTGCTCTGGTTGATGTAGGATCCAGACTGTGTTGGTTCTATGATGTTGTTGTCTTTGAAGTAGCGGGTCAGCTGTCTGTTGATAATCTTCTACGTGACTTGTTCTGGGAAGGGGAGCAGGAAGATGGGCAGGAAGTTCGAGAGGTATTTGTGGTCCACCTTAGGTTTATTAAGTAAGTCGGTGATCACGACATTCTCCAAGCTCCCAGTGAAGGTTGTTGTCTCGAAGGAGTTGTAGGATATTTTTACGGAGAAGGGGTGAGATGGCTTATCTGGCTTGGTTGGAAATGTGGATATGCCATGGGTCAGATGGGGATCCAGAGTGAATGTAGTCCTTGCTCATGATGGTGTCTTCATTGCTGACATTGTAGCAGGCAATCAGGTGAATTTAGTGGGTGTTGGTCGCAGGGGGGGTGGTCTTGGTTGTGGATGTGGGGCTAGTGGAGTAGAAGCTTTTGTAGATGTCGATGATCTTACCGTGAGCGAAGTTGGCCAGTGAGTCACACAGGTCTCGTGATGGTGGAATGTCGTTGGCGCTGTATTGGGCTTTAGAGAGTTGAATAGCGATGTTGATGTGCTATTTGCTGTTGTGTGCGTTGCTGTCGAGCCGGTCCTTGATGGGTGTCCTGTTGTCGGTCCTGATGAATTGGTGGTGTCTGCGGGTGGCACTCTTGTGTGCGTTGTAGCTTTCTGGTGATTGTTTACAGTGCATGCTCCTCTACAGCTTCCGACAGGTGCACTTGGAGGTCCTGGGTTCTTTGGTGAACCATGCGGCAATGTTGTTGTTGTGTTAGGTGGCATAGGACTTGAGTGGGGCGAAGGTGTCTGCGCAGTCGTTGATCCACTGTTTGAGGCAGATGGCAGCGGTGTGGGGTAGGTGGGGTAGGCTTGTGGGCCCAGGGTAAGGGTGGCTGTCAGTTAGTCCTCGGTGAGCTTGCACCAGCAGCGGCGTGGCATGGTCTGTGCGCTGGAGGGGTGTGGCGGGTTTCCTGAAGGTGAAGTGGACGCAAATGTGGTCTGTCCAGTGGTGTTAGGTGGTGTTGTTGGATGAGACGTGTGGGGTTTCTGAGAAGATGGGGTCCTGTGTGTGTCTAGCGGTGTGGGTGTGGGTTGTCACGAGTTGTTCTAATCCAAGGTTGGCAAGGTTGTCCATCAGGGCGGTGGAGTTTGCGTCATTGTTGTTATGACGGTGGAAGTAAATTTCCCCAAGGAGGATGTAATCCATGTAGGCGAGGGCGTGCGTGCTGATGAGGTGAGCGATGGAGTTGATGAATATTGGTAGGACTCCAGGTGGTTTGTAGATGAGAGTTCCTCTGAGGGTGGTGTTGGTGTGGATTTGTAAATGCATGTGCTAGGCGGTGGGGAGGGTGTCGTTGGTGTTGGTAGTGACTCTGGGAGTGTTAATGTGGATGATGGCAATTCCTCCTACAACTCTGTAGGTGCGCTGTTTGCGGGAGTTGTCATTGCCTTCTGGTATGGCTATGGTGATGTCTGTTGTCAAGGTGGTGTTCAGCATGGTTACCGTCCACAACACCAGCCAGCCCAACTACAGCAACAACCTCTACACAGGAACAAGAACCTGACTTCCGGAGTACTTGTTGAAATCCAGGGTGCATGCACACACCTAATCCTCAACATCCCTGCTACTGCCGCATGACCATCCGCCTGAGATACCTACAATGGCCCCACAGTCAAATGCAGGTTCACCTTCATACTCCTCAGCCCCACTCAGTCGGCACTCCACAGACCCAGGCAAAATAAATTATATGGACGTCTACCATCTAACACCCCATTGCCCACTGTCCGTCTTGGCACCCTTGGCCAGGCCATCAATCTTCACATCCACAGTACAACAGCATGTGGCTGCTAGTTCTCATACCTCATTACACAGATCCTGGTGCTCCCTCCGTGGACACCTACATATTAGACATGCTCTTGACACCTCACACACTCTTCTATGACTGTCTGTCATTGCAGTATTTCAAGCAAACACCATCTTCTGCAGTTAATATCCATCACGGGTGAGTATTGCCATCCATGTATGTAGTTTTGGCTATCTTGTGACCTATGTGTGTCCACAGCCGGACTAACAGCCTGATTCATGTACGGGCCGTTTTGCGTGTCCCTAATAGCGATCAATAGCGACTCGCTATTGAGGAAACGCAAAACGGCATTCATGTACTTTTCGGAGAAAAAATAGCGACTCGCATGCGGGCGCTAAAGCCGTTAGCGACCCACAAAAAACGCAGAATAATCGCTATTTCCGGCTACCTGCGATCGGGATTGCGACTCGCAATCCCGATCGCACGAGATTGCGCTCGCAATCCCGATTGCACGGGATTGCGAGTCGCATTCTCGCGGGATCTGGAAAACGGGAAGACGCATTCCGAGAACCGTGATGACATCACAACCAGGAAGCAGCCAAATCCCACCCCCAAACACCACAGTGACGCTATCAGTCGACTGTCCACGACGGAAAGCTGCCACCAACCCGCCGTTTGCGCATCCCGACCCCGCCGAAATAGCGACCGCTATGTCAGACGACCCGCAGCCCGGACCCAGCAACAGCGCTGGCCGAAAGCGCAAATTGAAATTTTCCGAACAGGAGCTGGAGAACCTCATAGAGGGTGTGGTGGCCAACCACGACCAGCTGTTTGGTGCAAACTCCCGGAGGGTCCCAGAGCAGGAGAAGAGGAGGATCTGGGTGGGGATTGCCGCAAGCGTGAACTCTGTGGGCGTTGCGGACAGGTCCCTGGAGGAATTAAAAAAGCGGTGGTACGACCTCCGAGGGCGTGCCAAGGAGAGGGTGGCGGAGCGCCTTGGTGAGGCATCAGGCACCGGAGGTGGTGGACCGACTGTCCCACCCAACACCCCCCTGGAGGACCGGGTAGAGGACACGTTGGAGAGGGAGGCGTGTGTTGGCGTGACCCCTCTGGACTCCTCCCGCCCCACCCAAGACACCCAAGGTAAGTGGCATGCGACTGCGACCCTGTCCCCTATGACCGCCCCTGACCACATAGGCTCACTCATTGGCCCTTAGTCATGCCGTGCATCAGGAAATGCCCTGAAGCATTGTGGGAGACGTAGTATGTCCACAATGTAGTAGTACCACAATGCGGCCCCAAAGGTCCCAAAGTGCGCATATACACAGCCACCCAGGGAATGACACCCAGCATGCATGTAACATCTGCACGTCTGACAGTCACATGCACCTAATGAGTATCCACTTACCCTCACAGGTGCGGGAGATAGCAGCGACAGTGAGAGGCTGCTGATCGACGAGGAGGCCCAGGAGGAGGAATCCCTACCTGCTACCCAGCCACCAGCCCCTGCGGCAGCGCCAACACCAGCAGCCAGGCCACCCACCTTGCCTTCCGCATCCGCCTCAGGCCCACCGGCTGCCAAGGCCAGGCCACCCACCTTGCCTTCCGCATCCGCCTCAGGCCCACCGGCTGCCAAGGCCAGGCCACCCACCTTGCCTTCCGCATCCGCCTCAGGCCCACCGGCTGCCAAGGCCAGGCCACCCACCTTGCCTGCTGCATCCGCCTCAGGCCCACCGGCTGCCAAGGCCAGGCCACCCACCACACCTGCCGCACCTGCAACACCAGCTGCTGCAAGACCTGCAGCTCGTCCACCACCATCTGGGCCAGCCACATCCGCTACACAGCGGCCTACCACCAGGAGGGGCAATGGCCATTTCCACGCCTGCATGAGTGTGGAGCGGCGCATGCTGCGTTTACACCAGCGCCAGTCGCAGCAGCAAGGAGCCATCCAGCTCCAGCTGCAGAAGATCGGCCGCAATGTGGCGGGAGTGGGCGAGAGGGTGGACCGCATGACGGCGGCCATTGACCGCATGGCGACGGCTAAGGAACACAACACTGCAGCGCTGGTGAAGCACCGAAGTGTTGCTAGCAGGCGCCACCACCAGTTGCTGAGCCGGCTGTCTACCTATAGCCGCTCCAATTATGCCTCGGCAAATGCCACCACCCTGCTTGCGCGGCGCTCGTTAACCCAGCAGCACCAACTCGTCCAGTGCTGCGAGGATATTACCCGAGTGCTGGAGCATTTGACAACCGCCGTCACCGCACTGCACGCACCTGTGATTCCGGCAATTGTGGGGGGTGATGATGCTAGTGAGGGTGCCTCTAGTGTCAGCAGCCACTCTGCCACGCAGGCCCCCACACCTAGGCGCAGCACAAGGGCTGCCCCAGCTCCAGCTGCCCAGGAAGAGGAAGAGGCTCCCAGGCGCCTGGGAATTGTGCGCCGGAGGCGCCAATGACATTGTGTCAGGGACGGGCGCAGGCTGAACTTAAGCCTGCCATGGAGCGTCTCATGCAGTATGCATGAATACTGCATTTTGTAAATAGTTGTTACGGAGACCCATATTTTTTTTGTGATTCAAACAAATACATTTATTTTGGTGCACACATACGCCTTGTGTAATCATTACAGTTTGCATGCTATTGTGATATGTGGGGTGGGGGAAGGGGGTGGGCTAGAAATTGTTAGCTGTGATGTGGTTGCGACGTCTGTGGCCTTCAGCTGGGTTCTCCCCGCGTGCATGGTGCGCTTGTGCTGGTGGCCGGTCGTCCCCCTCAGATTCACTGCCTGAGATGTCAACTGGTATCCGGCGCTTGGTTGCAATGTTATGAAGCATTGCACAGACAGCCACAATGCGGCAGCACGCTGCAGGACTGTAATACATGGCCCCACCTGTCTTGTGCAGTATACGGAACCTGCTCTTGAGCAGGCCAAATGTCCTTTCTATACAGTTCCTTGTCCGGATGTGCGCAACATTGTAGCGGCGTTGCTGAGGTGTGGCAGGGTTGAGGTAAGGGGTCAGGAGGTATTCCCGTAGGGCGTAGCCACTGTCACCTGAATGAGAGGAGCAGATGTTGATTGCCTGTGCAGCGCAGTTACTTCATAGCAATGTGACATTGTCGACAAAGTGTACTTACCAAGTAGGTGTCCTTCCCCAAACTCTCCCCTGATCAGTCGTGTGTGTAGTCCGCTGTGCCTGAAGATAAAGGAGTCATGGGTACTCCCTGGGTACTGGGCCACAATGTCAGTGATGATGGTCTTGGCATTGCAGACCATCTGTATGTTGAGGGAGTGGTACGACTTCCTGTTGCGGTACATATACTCCGTGCCAGCTGGTGGGCAGATGGCGACGTGGGTACAGTCTATGCAGCCAAGGACATGGGGAAAATGGGCAACATTATAAAATTGTAGTTTTGTGAGGTCCAAATCCTGTTGGCTCGTGGGAAATGTGATGTGCCGGTGGAGCTGGGTGAGCATGGCGTCAACAAAAGTGTGGAGGCAGCGTGACATGGTGGGCTGGGGAATCCCCCCAGCAGCGGCTACTATGCCCTGGAAACTGCCGGATGCCAGGAGGTGCAGGCTGCACAATACCTGCACATGTGTGGGCACAGAATTGTTTCGCCTTGTTGGGTGCTGCATGATGGGGTCGAGTTCTTGTATCAGCCAGGTGATCATTTCCCCATTCAGCCTGTATTTAGCATAAATCTGTTCTCTGGTTTGCCCCAGCAAGGTGACCCGCTGCCGGTAAATCCTTGCCTGCCTCATGCGTCTCCTCCGTGCTGCTCGCTGTAGCCTTCGCCGCCTCACCACCATGTACATCCCAGGCATTGTGGAACGCCTATTGCTGCTGCTGAATGTCCTTATGTGTGATTGGTCAGGCCTGGACCTGTTGGTGATTGGCTAACAGTTTTTCAAATTTTGGTTAATCATGGCTTTTATGGTTACCACCTGCTTTGAGTTGTCCTTAAATTGCGCCGCGCTAATGTGCGATTTAGCGATTTTTCGCTAATGTATTTCTTTCATGAATGCCGATTGAGACAATATTGCGTTTCGCTATTCAATTCGCAGATTCCGTGGTTGGTCGCTATTTCATTATCGCTAATGCTCGACTTCCCGGAGTCTGCGACTTTTACAGCGTAATCGCTATTCCGCTCGCTATTATTTTTTTGCGATTTCGCTATTTCGTACTTGAATGCCGATTCCGTGTTTTGCACCCGCAATTGCGTTTTCGCAGCCATTGCGGGCGCTATTTCGCTTCATGAATCAGGCTGTTAGATCCCAGTGTGTGGATGGCTAGAGTTTGCAGGAGACTGTGGCATTTGAAGACATTTCACCTCACAAATGTATTAGAATCTGGGCACATACAAATACATCAATGCATTTTGTGCTAGTTAGATTAATTTTGGACTCTTGTGCGTGTAACGTGAGTAGGTGCTGTACAACAAGGGGGAATCCAAAGTTCACAGCGGGAGATGTGATGCCTTACAGTATGAGTCAACAGAGTCCAGGCCACAGTGCTTGGCATCATTGGGCACACTGCGACCATCAAGTCCATGTGGGAGAGTCTGAAAGTCAATAGGGTGATGCTGTTGCCCACGAAGGCAAGATGCCAGACCAGGTGACCGGGAGTTGTGCATGGCCCTATGCCTCTCAATGTCTGGACCGTGGACGACCCACCTTCCTTGGGGGACCCTCACGTGCAGGCCTTGACGATGCATGAGATTCTCCGTCTGACAATTCCTCCTCCTCCTCCCTCCCTGTGCCTGTTTTTGGTCTTTGCATAGATGTTTCTGGCTGTGTGACACAGGGAGGGTGCTGCATGTTGACAGCGATCAGACGGAGTGATTGGTTAATTTCCCAATGCACCGTCCTGAGCTCATCCAGTCTTGCCTCCATCCGTCCCTGGTGTCGTTTTTGACTGGCATGTAGCTGGGCCTGCTGATTGGTCATTTTGTTGCGGGCCTCCACTACCAGGCTGAACTCCCTGGTGTCCCGCCGGTATACATCCATGATGTCTCTGAGTTCTGCCATACCGGGCCCTGCAGCTGGCTGATCAGGTTCTCGCCGCCGCCTTGCGCCACACCAATCACCCCTGCCCACATGAGCCGGGCCTGCGTTTGTGGGCACATCATGTCGAAGGGAGTCATGAGTGCTGGCAGTGGAGGTGTCGTCTGCCGCCTCATGCGTGCCCGGCGAACCATGTCCCACATTGTCAGACTGGCTCTGTTGTGGATTATGGGCAGGGCTCCAAGCTGTCTGCTGGGATGTGGCGGGAATGGGTGTGGTGGTTGGCACAGATGTATTTGTTCCAGCTGCTGCAGGGGTTTGGGATCCAGAGGGGCCTGGTTGGTTGGGGTCATCCACAGTGTGTTGAGAGGCCTCGCTGATGGTGGGGTCAGTGCCGTGCTGAGCCTGGGACTGGGATCCATCTCCCCCCTGTTTGGGGGTAGTTTCCGCACGTTCCACTGTGGGTGTGAGAGACAAACACTGTTAATGCACTATCATGCAACATCCAAATTTAATAAACATTGTCGTTAGCAATGTTCCCCCTGCTTTGGATTGTTGAAATTGTTCACTTGTGTATGGGTATGTTGTGGGCTGAGATTGACATGTGCTCAGGGGTGCTTGACATGTTGGGTACTGTTGACGATGACTGTCACAGCCATTGCTGTGGCTTGTGTCACCAGCATCACACAGATCCAGCTGTTCTCTGTGTGGCCCAATCTGCACAATGCAGTGTCAATAATTATGGCTGGTTCAAGCATGCACAGGGTTTAATGCAGCATGTTTATGATGGTGACTGAGTGGAATTTTGCTGATTTCATTCAGCAACTTTTGAGAGGTGTTGCTGTGCTGTGACGGTCACCCACTGCCAACCCCCCAGGACCAGTACACCCACTTCAGGCACAGGGCTTTAGGACGTGGCACTTTTCAAAGATGCATGTCCTTGTCAATACCCAGGTCCATGGTGCTACTTGAGTGCATCCACAGCATCACAAAGCTGTGGCAACAGCATTGTGTGAGAGTCACAATGGACTTGTGAATCAGCACTGTGCTTTATTTGTTTGGATATGTCATCATATCAGTATTTTTGAGGTTGTGTTACATGACGATTGTGACAGTGGTCCACTCCATTGTCTGTCCCCAGGGGCTCAGTTTCTGTAAGGGGTGTGTGTGACAGGCCATGCTAGTATTTTGAGTGTGATTGGCAAGTGGGCGTCCCTCGTGGTGTGTCTGTCCCCCCATGAAGCATGCTGCCATGATAGTGGTTGTGAGTTCCTGTGCAGGATATCTGACCTTGTCCTGGTGTTAGTGTTTGCACTGGTCACAGGAGATCCTTGTGCTGCCTGCACCAGGGCCCAGTGTCAGCTATCTTGTCAGTACTTTCACACTCCCTGCGCATTGAGCATGGTACATGGGTGTGTACCTGGGCCATATGGGTTGAGTGCAGCCTCCTACCCTATACCTTGCACCCTCTCACCCTCCCCCTTGCAGCCTTCTGCCTCTCCCCTTGCACACCCCCCCCATATTGTTAGGCACTTCTGGGAGTCATGGGCACACCCTCCCACCCCCCATACTGTTAGGCACTGCTGGGAGTCATGGCCACACCCCCCATACTGTTATGCACTGCTGGGTGTCATGGGCACACATCCCCCACACCCCCCATACTGTTAGGCACTGTTGGGAGTCATGGCCACACACCCACACCCCCCATACTGTTAGGCACTGCTGGGAGTCATGGCCACACCTCCACCCCCATACTGTTAGGCAATGCTGGGCAGTCATGGGCACACACCCCCACACCCCCCCACATACTGTTAGGCACTGCTTGGAGTCATGGCCACACCCCCCTACCCCCCATACTGTTAGGCACTGCTAGGAGTCATGGTAACACACCCCCATACTGTTAGGCAATGCTGGGAGTCATGGGCACACCACCCCACACCCCCCATACTGTTAGGCAATGCTGGGTATCATGGGCACATACCCCCACACCCTCATACTGTTAGGCAATGCTGGGAGTCATGGGCACACACCCCCACGCCCCCACATACTGTTAGGCACTGCTGGGAGTCAGGGCCATACACCCCCATACTCTAAGGCAATGCTGGGAGTCATGGGCACCCCCCCACATACTGTTAGGCACTGCTGGGAGTCATGGCCACACACCCCCACACCCCCCATACTGTTAGGCAATGCTGGGAGTCATAGGCACACCCCCCCACATCCCCCCATACTGTTAGGCAATGCTGGGAGTCATGAGCACACAGCACCCCCCCCCCCGCACATACTGTTAGGCACTGCTGGGAGTCATGGCCACACACCCCCACCCCCCATACTGTTAGGCACTGCTGGTAGTCCCCCCATGTTACATGAGTTGTTTGTATACTCACCAGGCTCAACGGCTCCTTCGATTACGTGAACTCCCACCGGTGGTAGCATGGCCATGACTTTCCCCTCCCAGGGATGGTATTGTGCAGGTCTGCGGGGAGGGCCACCTCCAGTGTGATGAGCGTTGGCGTAGTCCTCATCCATCTTGCGCTTGACCATCTTCTGCAGATCGTACCACCTGTTCTGGCAAACTGCCCTGGTGCACCTGATGGGTGCAACAGCATTGACCTTCTCGACGATCCTCTGCCACAGGCGTGTCTTTTCAGCTATGCTGGTCTGTCTGACCAATGCACCAAACAGGTGTGGAAAAACTCTGATGACTTCATCTGTAAGGATCTCCATCTCCGGGTTAGTGAACTTTGCATTCTTTGGTGTAGTCATGGTGTGGGGTGTATGTGATTGGTGGGGTGATGGTGTGTATGGATGAGGGTGTGTGGGTCTGATTGTGAAGGGGGTGGTGTGTGTGAATGAGATATGGTGTATGTGTGAAGGTGTATGGCTTCAGTTGTTGGTGTGCTGTCAGTGTCTTTGGCAAATAGGTATGTTGCAAAGGATGATGGGCTGTATGTGTGGGCCCTTTTATTGGTCCATTTGTGGGTGTGGCTTATTTTGAATTTTTTGTGGGTGTGTCATAAGGAGTGGTTGTGACTTGGGCCCTCTGTTTGCCTGTTTGGATGTGGCCATGACATTTTTTTCCTATGGTGTCTACACTGTAGACTTGTTTTGTGGGGTGTGCGAGTCGTATTTGTTGGTGCGGCTGGCAGTTACGGTCGTTTTTCGGGCCCGGGGTACATGTACGCTTGATTGTGGGGTGTGCGAGTCGTATTTGTTGGTCGTATTTGTTGGTGCGGCTGGCAGTTACGGTCGTATTTTGCGCCCAGGGAACGTGTACGCTTGATTGTGGGGTGTGCGGGTCGTATTTGTTGGTGCGGCTGGCAGTTACGGACATTTTTCGGGCCCGGGGTACGTGTACGCTTGATTGTGGGGTGTGCGAGACGTATTTGTTGGTGCGACTGGCAGTTACGGTCGTTTTTCGGGCCCGGGGTACGTGTACGCTTGATTGTGGGGTGTGCGAGTCGTATTTGTTGGTGCGGCTGGCAGTTACGGTCGTTTTTCGGGCCCGGGGTACGTGTACGCTTGATTGTGGGGTGTGCGAGTCGTATTTGTTGGTGCGGCTGGCAGTTACGGTCGTTTTCCGTGCCCAGGTTACGTGTACGCTTGATTGTGGGGTGTGCGAGTCGTATTTGTTGGTGCGGCTGGCAGTTACGGCCTTTTTTCGGGCCCGGGGTACGTGTACGCTTGATTGTGGGGTGTGCGAGACGTATTTGTTGGTGCGGCTGGCAGTTACGGTCGTTTTTCGGGCCCGGGGTAGATGTACGCTTGATTGTGGTGTGTGCAAGAATGAAGGCCCGCAAAGAGAAAGGAAGAGAAGTGCATCAACATCGATGTAGATCACAGTGCCTGACAAAATTCGTCCATCTCCGATCCCTCAGAACTGCCAGCAGCCCTGACAGGACACAGTGTAGGAAACCAGCAAGCACTCCCGGATCGGCGTTGGACACACGAGAAACCACTGAACGAAACCTCAGTCCAGACGAGTGCTCATGCTTGAGCAAGGGCTGCATGTCTTGAATTCGGAAGGATTCCCGTCCCGATCTACCTTGGAGCAGCGCCTAAGGTAGGACGACTGGCCTCAAAATGGCTGCCACGCACGACCATTCCATCGAGGAATAGGGCCCGCCGTGCGCCAAGGCCCCCAACCACAAAATTAGAGGCCACACACCCCTAATAATCTAGAAGGACACCTTAGACCAGACGAGTGCTCATGTCTGATCAAGGGCTGCAGATCCTCAATTCGGAGGGATTCACGTATAGAACGTCTAGCCTCAAAATGGCCACCACACGCAATCATATCATCAAGGAATAGGGCCCGCCGAGCCCCAAGGCCCCCAGCCATAAAATCAGAGGTCACACACCCCTAGGAATGTGCCCAGAAGTGACCCAGATTGGCGCTGCTGTGCTTCCAAGTCCCGAAAGTAGCACAACTTCTCCCCTCGATTCCGCCTGTCTCTAAGATGGCTGATTCCTAACCTTTGCTGTTCCGCTTTGTACTCAAAGACTGGCTCTTTATACCTTTAGGGCATGGGAGACCATGTGATAGGATGCCTTCTGCCCCTAACGAAGTAGGAACCTTTTCAAGAGCTCACAAGCCCCTCAGGGAGCCCCACGCCTCCAGCCGAGGCTGCCTGGTGTCATGATGACCGCCCCCTAGAGCACAAAGAGCCACACCCTACCACCAGACAAGACCCAATAGCCCAATAACGGAGGCAAGGGCTCTACATAAGGGGATATCATCGGCCTCCACCAAAAACAAAAGAAGATCTTTGAAATTATAGCATAAGCCCTAGATGGAGCTACTATCCCTCTCAGGACTTTGCCTGGCCTTAAGATGGCTGAAACCCGACCATTGGAGTCACGAGTCTAATTCAAAACAGGCTCTGAAACCAATCCACTGTAAGGGCCACCAAGCAAGAGGAAGTTGTCCAGACCTTTACCCATAAGTTTAGAACTGTTGCACCCATATCAATAGTGGCTGACTTATCCACTCTTGACCCAGAGGCCCATAAAAGGGTGGACTCCCGAAGTCAGTACTCCAGGACCGACACAGGCGACAACCTTTAACTCAACATCTAACTCACTCATTGTTGATCTGTATTATCTCACCAACTCCCTTAAACTCCCTTTCAGAGGCTTGATCCCCATCATGCAGAATTCACACTATGGCTCTTGACACGCCAACTCACCCCATCCACTCCCTACCAACCCATCTGAAACCTCGCAGCTTGAACTCATACACTATTAACTTCCCCCCTACCTTTCTGCTAAAATGAGACTAAATTTCAAACAGAAACTAATCAGACAACACAGAGAAACCCTATTTAACGACATTTACCACTCCTCATCCAACGGTCTGATTAAGATGGACCTAATTTTCCACACGGAGAGACCAGAAGACTGGATCTCCACTCTCAGAGCACAACTTTACATCCTCAAAACCACATCCACACCATAGAGCTGCAAATTAACATCCTTGCTCCCTAATCGCTTATCAAGAAGAGGGAGCACGTCCGTGACCATCTACACTAACAGCACTGTCCTCATTCAGGCAAACAAGAGAACCTAGAGGCTTTCGACTTCCTCTTCCCCACACTATGATCCACTCTCCCCCACCTGCCTTGACCCGCCTTAACCCATCTCCTACCGACAGGTAATCGGCCCCAACAGGAAACACAAACCACCCCGCCCCATGCCCCCACTGTCCGCCTCCCTAATTGGACCCACCCACTGCAACTCCACGAACGAGCTCCGCCGACAATGACCCTTAACCTCACTAGTTCCTGCACAGATCTCAGAAATTCGAATTCATATCATGCCCCAACTCAACCCCCTCCCAGGATTCCAAAAGGTGACAACTTGTCCTACATAATTAGTAATAGACAACACTCCATAAACCCGACCTGCACCACACAAGGCAAATCCCCCTAAGATGCCTCCACCCCTTCCCATGACTCCGTGGCACAGTGTCTCACGTCACTAGAAAACCAGATAGACCCGATCTCCCAGGGCTTGTCCGAAATCCTCACCAACCTAGATAAGGCACGCAGACCCCACCAATCCCCTCCCTGAGTTCCCTCTACTTCCAACACCAACAGCCACAAGAGCCCTTCCTGGCCCTCAGAAACCCACAAAACTTGGTTTCAGAGACTCCCAAGAATGAACTCGGAACCCTGGCCTCAAAAATCCTTAAGAAACTAAGCCCTTCCCACAGGGGCTCAGAGACACTCAAATACCGATATCAAACCCCAGACCTCAAGAGACCCACTAGGACATAAGCAGCTATGTCTGACAATGAAGCAGCCAATCTAGCCTCCTCAAATGACACACCTCCCTTTGACTCCCCTAAATCTAAAATCCAAGTGATCACGGGTTTCCGAAAAGACCTTCCCTGCACAAACCCCTGCGGCCGCCCTTCCTCACCACCCTACCTAGGACGCCCAAAGAAAAGACCCCCAGCAACAAAGAGCTTTTCACCAACTGCTTGCTTATCAACTGCAGGTCGGCATCTTTGCATGCAACTGAACTAGCAGAAGACATCCTCTCGCAGGACATCGACATTGCGTTCATCACGGAGACCTGGCTCAACGAGCTCTCCTCACCATGCTTTGATATGCTTATAACCCCCGGTTTTTCCATCATTAACAAAGACAGAAAATACCAGCGAGGGGGAGGGGTAGCTATCATCCATAAAGACAACATGGTCATCACGGAAATAGATTCATGCAATTACAACACATTTGAATGTCTCTCAATCAACAGCAAGACCAAAGATAATGGTACTTTGCTCTGCCACCTTCTCTATCATCCACCAGGCAACACCTCTGCATTCAGGGAACACTTATCTGACCTGATAGCTCGTAGTGCACTCGGAGATGCCAATAATCTAATTCTTGATGACCATAACATGCGGTGGAATGAAACTAACAACCCACTAATCCAAACGCTATCCAGTCTCCTCTGTAACAACAATTTAACCCAATACTGCACGGAGGAGACGCACTACAAAAGAGCCACCTTGGATGCTATCATCACTCAAAGAAACACAATCACAATCAACCACATACTCCCCGTGGACTGGTCAGACCACCACATGATCTTATTTCATATCAACCAACTAACTCTCTTTCAAACGCCTATGCAAGACCCCCCCAAATGGTTGAGAAATGTCTCTCAGATTCCCATGGTAGTCCTTGAAGAATGGATAAGCTCGCTTCTTCCCGATACCAACGACCACCTCTCCACAAATGAACTCACTGAGTGTTGCAACACAAAGTTTGTGTCTATGCTTGACCTGCTAGCTCCCCTAAAGCTGAAAAAAAGCCGAGCCATTCCATCCAGATAATGGTTCAACTCCGACCTCAATTCTGAAAGGAGAAAACTAAGAGCCAAAGAAAGAAAGTGGTCCATCCTCCATCCATCCTCCATCATCATCATCCATCCTCCGTGATCAACTCAAGTCAGCCCTTAGGAAGTATAACAATCACATCAAAAACAAGAAATCCAGCTTTTTCCGTTCGGCGCTGGACAGTGCAAAAAACAGACCCAAGGAGCTCTATAGCATCATCAGACAACAAACCTCCAAGCCTGTGTCCTCCTCTATACAGGCATCCAAAGAACTCTGCGACAACTTCGCCAACTTCTTCAATGATAAGATCACCAAAATCGAACTCTCACTGGATGTCAATGACATGCACCCCCCAAAGAGCATCACGTCTGGGACGCTTGAACTTTCTCCTGGTACCTCTTCCAATTCCTGGCTAAGTTTCCGCCCCATTCAAGAAACAGAGATAGTCACGCTGATCTGCACCTCCAAACCCTCAGCTCATGTCCTAGACCCCATTCCTCCCCTACTGACCTAAAAACTGAAGCGCGCCTTAGCTCTAATCTGGTGCATGATCATAAATAGCTCCCTGAAAAATGGAGTCATTCAAGACTGCCTTAAAATAGGACAAGTCACACTCCTGTTGAAAAAACCTGGCCTAGACGTTACGGAGCTGAACAACTTTAGACCTGTGCCAAACCTCCCCCTTCTATCAAAAACCCTAGAAAGATGCGTATTACTACAACTAA
The DNA here is from genome assembly GCF_964261635.1 of Lissotriton helveticus. Classification (NCBI taxonomy): domain Eukaryota; kingdom Metazoa; phylum Chordata; class Amphibia; order Caudata; family Salamandridae; genus Lissotriton; species Lissotriton helveticus. The sequence goes on along the minus strand of NC_136069.1, from coordinate 967,143,297 downwards.
CACAACACCTGGACAACATCAACCTCCTGGACCCCCACCAGTCTGGCTTCAGAAAAGGCTGTAGCACAGAAACCGCGATCCTCAACATCATCAACGATATCCATGGATCACTAGAGGGGAACAACATTTACAACGCAACTTTTACAACGCACTACCATTACAACGCATTTTTTACAACGCAAAAACGTTTACAACGCATACCATAACAACGCATGTTTTTACAACGCAAGTACTTTTACAACGCATGCCATTACAACGTAAGTATTGGTAAGTATATAATTATATTTAATATTTTATATGTTTGGTTTTTTTTTACGTTTTCAGCTTTTGGGTAAAGGGGTATTTTTAGGGTTTAGGGTCAGTTTTCAGTTTTTGGGTAAAGGGGTATTTTCAGGGTTTAGGGTCAGTTTTCAGTTTTTGGGTAAAGGGGTATTTTTAGGGTTCAGGGTCAGTTTTCAGTTTTTGGGTAAAGGGGTATTTTTAGGGTTCAGGGTCAGTTTTCAGTTTTTGGGTAAAGGGGTATTTTTAGGGTTCAGGGTCAGTTTTCAGTTTTTGGGTAAAGGGGTATTTTTAGGGTTCAGGGTCAGTTTTCAGTTTTTGGGTAAAAGGGTATTTTTAGGGTTCAGGGTCAGTTTTCAGTTTTTGGGTAAAGGGGTATTTTTAGGGTTTAGGGTCAGTTTTCAGTTTTTGGGTAAAGGGGTATTTTTAGGGTTCAGGGTCAGTTTTCAGTTTTTGGGTAAAGGGGTATTTTTAGGGTTCAGGGTCAGTTTTCAGTTTTTGGGTACAGGGGTATTTTTAGGGTTCAGGGTTAGTTTTCAGTTTTTGGGTACAGGGGTATTTTTAGGGTTCAGGGACAGTTTTGGGTTTATGGGATACAGGGGTATTTTTTGGGTTCAGGGACAGTTTTGGGTTTTTGGGGTACAGGGGTATTTTTAGGTTTCTGGGTTAATTTGGGTTTTGGGGGTACAGGGGTACAGGGTAAAAAAATTAAATTAAATAAATTACATTAAATTAAATTATATTAATTACAATTAATTTAAAAAAAATATATTATATACTTACCAATACTTACGTTGTAATGACATGCGTTGTAAAAGTACTTGCGTTGTAAAAACATGCGTTGTAATGGTATGCGTTGTAAAAGTTTTTGCGTTGTAAAAAATGCGTTGTAACGGTATGCGTTGTAAAAGTATGCGTTTTAACGTCATAGATCCATCACTAGACTATGACCTATGCTGCTTCCTCATTCTCCTTGACCTCCCGGCAGCATTTGATATGGTAGATAATAAACTCCTCATAAGGGCTCACCAAGAACGAGCTGGTCTTGGCCACGGTAGTCCTCTAATGGTTCTCCTCCTTTCTACACAATCGCACACAACAAAAAACAAATCAAAAACATCACTTCCGGCCTCCAACAAGTCAACAAGGGCGTCCTTCAAGGCTCAGTACTATCACCGCAAATCTTGAACTTCTACATGGAACCTCTCTCCAAACTACTCAGAAAAGCCAACATCCGCTTCCATCTCTACACTGATGATACTCCGATTTATTTGGAAACTACCTCTCTCAAAGACATTCAGAGACTTAATGATGTACTGAGAGATGTCCAACACTGGTTGATATGCAACCCCCTTAAACTAAACCCTGACAAGACTGTGACACTCCTCATCTCGAATAAGGAAGATGACCCCCAAATTGCCGAATGGTTAAAGGCCGTTGAACCGCTCAACGCAAATCTCACTCTAGCAGACTCTGTCAAATCACTAGGCATCACCCTAGACCCAAAACTGAACATGAGGGGACACATTAAGAATTCGGCCAAAAGTGCTTTCCTTAACCTCAGACTACTGAACAAAATGAACCCCTTCATTCCGCCCAGTGATATCAAACAGGCCACCCAATCTCTGGCACTGTCAAGACTGGACTATGGGAATGCAGCCCTCTCAGGAATTACAAAATCGCATCTGGCTCCAATCAAAACAACGCTGCATGCGGCTGCCAGAATGATCACCAGTATCAAGAAATTTGATCACACCTCCCCTGCACTCAGGGAACTTAAGTGACTTCCAGTCGAAATGCGGATTAGCTTCAGAACAGCCTGCCTCACGCATAAAGCCCTTGACACCGGCAAACCCGAATATCTGGCAAAAAAACTCAAAAAAGCCGTCCAGACCAGGAACCTGAGAAGCTCCAACTACCTATTACTCATCCCACCAAAAACTAGAAGACAAAAAACTGCGGATCGATCCTTCGCCGGAAGCGCTCCTAAAATCTGAAATTCTATTCCCACTCACATCAGAACCAATCCCTCCTTTGTAGAATTCAAAAGCCAACTCAAAACCCTGTTCCTCAACCGCTCCCTAGGGAGTGGATAGGATCACTCGGGGCAGCTAGAAGCCATCGCGCTCTGGTCCAGCTCTAAGACTTCAAAGAATCCTGAAAACGAAGGGGTCCATTAGGATGGCGGGCAGATCGCCCCCGCCAGGCCAGCGGTAGCCACCGCCAGCATAGCGGGGACGATTCGCCCGCCATCTGTGCTGGAATGACCCCCGCCACATTAGCATGGCTGGGGGGTCCGCGGCGGACGGGAAGACCATCCACCGCTTTTCCGCCCCGGTCGCCTTGCGACCGGTCGGAAAAGGGTTTATATGGTGGCGATGTCTATCAGACACCGCCAGCCATATTACAATGGGCTTTTTTAAATGCGTTTGGCATGTGGAGTCTGCTCTGGGGGCCTGTTGTGGGCCCCCAGGAACTCCGGGGGGTGGGGGTGCACATGGGGGGTACCTACGGTACCCCGCTGCATTTCAAAGAACAACGTGACAGGCACCGTGCGGTGTCTGCCACGTTGTGCTTTGAAATGCACAACATGAAATGTTGAAAAAGTTAGGACGAGTCCCAAAGGAAACACTCATGTGTGATGGGCCCAGTTGTGTATATGCCGTATATCCCAAATAATTCTACCAAACATATGGACATCTGAGATTCAAAGAATAACAATAATAATATCCATGTGAATTTAAAAACAAGAAATTTATTCGCAATCAATAACACAGTGTTTGTACCCAAGTAAATGTACAGTATTAAAAATTCAAACAATTGAGTTCACAAAATTACATATTCAGTAAAAAACAGTTATACAATAAACACAAATATTACAAAATAAAAATTGTTGTAGTTGTCGACGCAGCGTTTCGGTGTACCAACGATGTCACCTTCTTCAGGACAAACAATTTCTAAGTGGAAGAACATCACAATTAAAATCATGCCATGAACTATAAAAAAGAGTTTTCTCCTATTTACATAACTGGTTCATTGTATTGTGTCTTTTCTGTTACAGAACTTGGGGCCTGGGATAATATACATTTCACATGGTAATTTTTTTCATTTAACTCAAGAGGTTTGGGATTAATTCTTTTCTGTTAAAGAAGGATTTGAGACATCACTGGCATTACACATGGGGCTTTACGAAGGAGTAAGTGAGGACTACCCATTCTTCGTCTGAGAAAGAATTCTCAGGGAACATACCTGTAGAGAAAGTTTACTTCACACACAAATCCGCTTTTTTCAATTTACTTGGGTTTGTGGTTCCAGGATAGTTCGGTTTTTTGAGTCATCTGGTGTCTTAAATTCCAGATTGGTCAACCGTGGAGAAATGAAATCGATCTTGTGACTATTTGCAAGAGAACCCGGGACTGGATAGTGAATACTCAATTCTGTCCCCATTTACCTTAATCCATCAGGCGATTTCTTTAGTCGGAGGAACTGGAGGAGGGCCACCGTATTTTGTTAAATTAAAAACCGCTATGGATTAGAAATAACAAAAGGAGCACATTTATAATCCCCTAGTGTTTTTATTGGTCAATCAATTTTGCCAAAATAGATTCAATTACTGATTAGTGTTGTTTCGTTAAGAAAGAGAGGGTCAATGATTTATATTGATCAAACTCACCACAAAATAAGGGGTTAATGGTCCCTTCAATGCAGAGCCACTGGATGCCTTCAATTGATCCACGGTGTCGGTGCACTTGTTTTGACATTAAAATTAACATGGAGGTTCCTTCGTTCCCTCGGTGCTGTGTAGAATTCAAATGAAATACACAGTCTTAGTGTATGTTTTTTAAATCCTTGCCCATGCATGCAGACTCTAACCGACATCCTGTGCAATTGCCCCAACTAATGGTCTGCGAGTTTTGTTTCATTCAAAATTGTTTTGTTTTATATAGCTTTATTAAACTCTCCAGTCCAGCATCAATAAGCGAGCAGTAATAATCATTCATGCCGAGCATAAGTTTAATATAAAAAAAACATCTGTAATATTAGTCATTATCAGGCTACCCTAACAGACAATAAAGTAAATATTGAATAATTGTCTGAAATATCGGTCATTATCAGGCGGACCCTAACAGAAAATTAAGTAAATATTGAAGTGTCACATGAACATAGAAGAAATCCGTCATTAATGAAAGACAATCAGAAAACCAAAATTGGATTTCAGAAAAACGATAAACAATGATAGCGGCAAATAGGTACTAATTTTAGTGGTTTTCAGGGTTTAAAACAAACGACTTATGCCCAGAAATCTCGGAATGAAAATAGAACTACAATTGTAGTTCGAAAAAACGAGATCGCATACTAATGACGCATTAGCGGAACCACCCGCGGTCCTCTTTTATCAACACTAGCGATAAAAACTACAAATGTAGTCCGGAAGTTACTGGGAGGCCTTAATTGATTAACGAGCGTAATTATCCCAGTTTCCCGCCAAGCACAATCCTTCAAAAGGAAGCTGCTCGGCGTTGCCACATACAACACTGGCCGAAAACACAGGAAGAAACAGACGGAGATCAGGACTGCGAGGAGAGCAGGGAGGCCGCTATTAATTCTATAGGTAAGTGCCGGTCGCATGCTCACTCCAGATAGCGTCCAAAGTTAGGTAGAGCTCCAGCAAGCCAACTGAATGAGAAATAGAACGAGAGGAGATAATATAGAATTGTAAAAGAAACTGATTAAATATAATTCTGAGATAATACATATAATGAGACAACAGACCAAAATGTAACTGAGAGGAAGCGGCCGGCTGGTCTATGTTTTTCTCAGAAATAACGAGCAGTCAGTATCACTTCGTGCAAATATAATAGAATATAATTAATGACCCCATGGCATAGAAACGGGTAGAACAGACCTCAGAATAAGTATCTAAGTGTATGAAGGCAGGTTAATCAAACTAAGGAGTAATACATTTAAAAAAACATACACTAAGACTGTGTATTTCATTTGAATTCTACACAGCACCGAGGGAACGAAGGAACCTCCATGTTAATTTTAATGTCAAAACAAGTGCACCGACACCGTGGATTCAATTGAAGGCATCCAGTGGCTCTGCATTGAAGGGACCATTAACCCCTTATTTTGTGGTGAGTTTGATCAATATAAATCATTGACCCTCTCTTTCTTAACGAAACAACACTAATCAGTAATTGAATCTATTTTGGCAAAATTGATTGACCAATAAAAACACTAGGGGATTATAAATGTGCTCCTTTTGTTATTTCTAATCCATAGCGGTTTTTAATTTAACAAAATACGGTGGCCCTCCTCCAGTTCCTCCGACTAAAGAAATCGCCTGATGGATTAAGGTAAATGGGGACAGAATTGAGTATTCACTATCCAGTCCCGGGTTCTCTTGCAAATAGTCACAAGATCGATTTCATTTCTCCAAGGTTGACCAATCTGGAATTTAAGACACCAGATGACTCAAAAAACCGAACTATCCTGGAACCACAAACCCAAGTAAATTGAAAAAAGCGGATTTGTGTGTGAAGTAAACTTTCTCTACAGGTATGTTCCCTGAGAATTCTTTCTCAGACGAAGAATGGGTAGTCCTCACTTACTCCTTCGTAAAGCCCCATGTGTAATGCCAGTGATGTCTCAAATCCTTCTTTAACAGAAAAGAATTAATCCCAAACCTCTTGAGTTAAATGAAAAAAATTACCATGTGAAATGTATATTATCCCAGGCCCCAAGTTCTGTAACAGAAAAGACACAATACAATGAACCAGTTATGTAAATAGGAGAAAACTCTTTTTTATAGTTCATGGCATGATTTTAATTGTGATGTTCTTCCACTTAGAAATTGTTTGTCCTGAAGAAGGTGACATCGTTGGTACACCGAAACGCTGCGTCGACAACTACAACAATTTTTATTTTGTAATATTTGTGTTTATTGTATAACTGTTTTTTACTGAATATGTAATTTTGTGAACTCAATTGTTTGAATTTTTAATACTGTACATTTACTTGGGTACAAACACTGTTTTATTGATTGCGAATAAATTTCTTGTTTTTAAATTCACATGGATATTATTATTGTTATTCTTTGAATCTCAGATGTCCATATGTTTGGTAGAATTATTTGAGATATACGGCATATACACAACTGGGCCCATCACACATGAGTGTTTCCTTTGGGACTCGTCCTAACTTTTTCAGTAATTCCTCCTTGTCCCTTACCAGTAAGGAGGCCTCCCTCTTTTTTTGATATTCTTAAACACGGTTTGTTAACCGGGGAGGTGTTCTATTGACACCTTGTCTTAGTCAATTGATACCATGGAAGGTATTAAGATCTTAAGCTACACAGAAGATCAATTTAACCAAATAATAAATGGTACAACTAAAAATATATCATCCGTCCAAATTAATAACACGGATGAGGAAGAGTGGCGTAGACTATGGAATACTAAGAAAAAAATCATACGCACAGAATTACACTCTGACTTCCTAATAGACTATTGTAAAAATGGTATTATTCCCAAAGGATTACAGGTAACCAATGAACCTGGTATCTTTATTGGTAACCCCAAATTTATAGAAAAATTGACTTTGGTAGCTAATAGATGCAGCCGTGATTGGATGCTTTTAATTATTGAAACGGCCTCGGATATTTTAATAGTAGAAAGACAAGAACTTAAAGATATGGAGAAAAAATTGAGTGAAAGTACGGCACTAGAAGATGCTATTAAAAAATTAGAAGACATCCAAAAAGATGTAGATGGTTATAGAGACTACCTTTTTAATAAAAAAAGTAACAAGTTGAGGAACGATGTAGCTAGATACAACCCTGAACACACATACCCATACTTACAAAAAGATTATTATGATAGACCCAGAGAAACTCCCCAATATAGGAAACAATGGCCGCAACAGCAATCTAACAACTTCCAAAAGAAGAAAGTTAGATTCTTTGACACCTCGTATACGAGCTCTGATAGCGAGACGGAAGCCCAGAGTGAGAGTAGGCCTAACAACAAAGATCATGAGAACCCAAAAGGCCCCAACAAACCCTCATTACCTTTTTTAGAACAACGCCAGAATTTCACCCAACAGAGAGGGAGAGGGAGAGGGAGAAGCAAGTATGTCCCGCAACAACATCAAAGACCATACACACGGAGTCAGAAGAATTGGGACATGTGAATAAAGCCCCAATCATTAATCTTTCTGATACAGTCCTATCCCCCACACAAATACAAATACTAGAGAAAGGTTTAGGATTTGCGATTGCATCCCATATAGACAAATTTAGTCTAGAGCGAGACCTCCGGAATTTTTTCAGAAAAGTCAGATTGATGACATTTTTTGATGGAAAAGATAAAATTAACCATCCTAACAAATCAGGTCTCAAACCAAAATCATCCTGGACCCCTCAATTATGTCAAGTAAACAAACAAATAGAGGCTTTTGAGATAGCTGTAAGTAAAAGTGTTTCGGATGTTCTGGAACAAAAAAATTGGGTAGAATTTAACTTGACCAAGTGTGAAAAAATAGCACTAACTGAACTTGAAAACAACCACACACTGACCATTAAACCGGCCGATAAAGGCGGAGGCATTGTAGTGATGTCTACCTCACAATACAATAATAAGATGATTCAGCTCTTAAATAATAGAGACCACTATCAGAAATCATCAAGACAGGAGTGGTCTGCTCTAGAAACCAACATTAATAGCTGACTGAACTTCGCAAAAGAAGATGATATCATCTGTGAGGAAGAATTTAGATTTTTAAAGAACAATAATCCCACCATACCGGCACTGTATGGACTACCAAAAGTCCATAAAAACCCCTCTGATCCACCAATGAGACCCATAGTGTCGAGTATTGGTTCACTCACCGAACCTCTCAGTAAATACGCCGATATGTTTTTACAATCCCATGTAGTGAAACAAAAAGCATACATCAAGGACACAGCGGCAATTATTCAAAAAGTTGAGAATTTCCCATTTAATCCAGAGACACAGTTTTTAGTCACACTAGACATAGAAGCTTTGTATACCAACATTCCACAAGACAACACCATAGAAACTATTAAACAAATTCTATGCGGAGGTGAGCGTGATCCAAATGCCCATGAAGCATTCATCATAGACTGCGTGACAATAGTTCTGAAAAATAATATCTTCCTATTTGGTAAGGAGCTCTATAAACAAATCAAGGGCACCAGCATGGGAGCTACCTGTGCTCCAAGCCTGGCATGCCTCTATGTGGCACAGTTTGAGGATAAACATATCCACAATCCAATAGCCCCATTCTATGAAAACATCACTATGTGGTCAAGATATATAGATGATATTTTTTTCATCTGGACAGGATCCAAGGAATATCTTGATGATTTTATCACCTGGCTCAATCTTGGAGATGATAACCTTAATTTCACATGCCAATATAATACAGAAAAGTGTCAATTTTTAGATATTGTTATTAAACACTCTTTAGGCAACCTACAAGTGGAGTTATTCACCAAGAAAACGGACAGGAACACCATGCTCCATTATCACAGTTATCACCCCCGAGTCAGAAAAACAGTATTCCATTCGGACAATTTCTGAGACTAAAACGCAATTGCACAGAGAGTAAGGACTTCATGAAACTTGCTGAAATTCTATCAAAAAAGCTTACAGATAGAGGATACCCGAAAAAAATGGTCAAGCAATCTTTAAAAAGGGCCAAATATTTTAACAGAGACAATCTCCTTCAAAAGAAACCAACATCGACGACACAAGACAAAAAGCTGGTATTTGTAACAAACTATAGTGCAGTTAGCAATAAAATCAAAAACATCATCAATCGCAATTGGAATTTAATACCCAACAAAGACAACAGTCAACCAATTGCTAAACCAATTTTCGCATTTAGAAGAAATCGTACAATTAAAAATAGTTTGGTACATACTTACAGAGAGCTGGATATACCCCAAAAAACGATACATAACAACCCCTTACCTGGAGGTACCTTTCCTTGCAGTAACTGTACTAACTGTAGTAGTATAATCAAGGGACAGACAGTGGAACATAAAAAAACAAAACATAACATTAGATCTTTTATCAACTGTAGAACAAAAAATCTTATCTATTTCATCAAATGCCCATGTGAGCTGGTCTATATCGGCGAAACATCTCGAGAAATCAGAATTAGATTAAATGAACATAAATCAGCAATCAGATGCAACAAAATAGGAGCACCATTGACAGAACATTGGAAAAGAGCAGGACACCAAATAGAAGACTTAAAATGGTGTGGCCTGGAAGTTGTCACTCAAAACGCAAGAGGAGGTGACATGAATACAAAACGAAAAAGACGTGAGCAATTTTTTATGTCACGCTTCAACTCAGTAAATGAAGGCTTGAACTCCAGAGAAGACTGGGAAAGAATTCTATAACCAGTGCCCCTTTTACTTCCATCAATATGCCTTAAATCTAACAAGAGTCTGTATATAAAAAGTGGGAATAGATATTTGACATTTGCAAAAAATAAACATCATATCTGACGAAAAATCCTTGCCCATGCATGCAGACTCTAACCGACATCCTGTGCAATTGCCCCAACTAATGGTCTGCGAGTTTTGTTTCATTCAAAATTGTTTCGTTTTATATAGCTTTATTAAACTCTCCAGTCCAGCATCAATAAGCGAGCAGTAATAATCATTCATGCCGAGCATAAGTTTAATATAAAAAAAACATCTGTAATATTAGTCATTATCAGGCTACCCTAACAGACAATAAAGTAAATATTGAATAATTGTCTGAAATATCGGTCATTATCAGGCGGACCCTAACAGAAAATTAAGTAAATATTGAAGTGTCACATGAACATAGAAGAAATCCGTCATTAATGAAAGACAATCAGAAAACCAAAATTGGATTTCAGAAAAACGATAAACAATGATAGCGGCAAATAGGTTCTAATTTTAGTGGTTTTCAGGGTTTAAAACAAACGACTTATGCCCAGAAATCTCAGAATGAACATAGAACTACAATTGTAGTTCGAAAAAACGAGATCGCATACTAATGACGCATTAGCGGAACCACCCGCGGTCCTCTTTTATCAACACTAGCGATAAAAACTACAAATGTAGTTCGGAAGTTACTGGGAGGCCTTAATTGATTAACAAGCGTAATTATCCCAGTTTCCCGCCAAGCACAATCCTTCAAAAGGAAGCTGCTCGGCGTTGCCACATACAACACTGGCCAAAAACACAGGAAGAAACAGACGGAGATCAGGACTGCGAGGAGAGCAGGGAGGCCGCTATTAATTCTATAGGTAAGTGCCGGTCGCATGCTCACTCCAGATAGCGTCCAAAGTTAGGTAGAGCTCCAGCAAGCCAACTGAATGAGAAATAGAACGAGAGGAGATAATATAGAATTGTAAAAGAAACTGATTAAATATAATTCTGAGATAATACATATAATGAGACAACAGACCAAAATGTAACTGAGAGGAAGCGCCCGGCTGGTCTATGTTTTTCTCAGAAATAACGAGCAGTCAGTATCGCTTCGTGCAAATATAATAGAATATAATTAATGACCCCATGGCATAGAAACGGGTAGAACAGACCTCAGAATAAGTATCTAAGTGTATGAAGGCAGGTTAATCAAACTAAGGAGTAATACTTTTAAAAAAACATACACTAAGACTGTGTTTTTCATTTGAATTCTACACAGCACCGAGGGAACGAAGGAACCTCCATGTTAATTTTAATGTCAAAACAAGTGCACCGACACCGTGGATTCAATTGAAGGCATCCAGTGGCTCTGCATTGAAGGGACCATTAACCCCTTATTTTGTGGTGAGTTTGATCAATATAAATCATTGACCCTCTCTTTCTTAACGAAACAACACTAATCAGTAATTGAATCTATTTTGGCAAAATTGATTGACCAATAAAAACACTAGGGGATTATAAATGTGCTCCTTTTGTTATTTCTAATCCATAGCGGTTTTTAATTTAACAAAATACGGTGGCCCTCCTCCAGTTCCTCCGACTAAAGAAATCGCCTGATGGATTAAGGTAAATGGGGACAGAATTGAGTATTCACTATCCAGTCCCGGGTTCTCTTGCAAATAGTCACAAGATCGATTTCATTTCTCCAAGGTTGACCAATCTGGAATTTAAGACACCAGATGACTCAAAAAACCGAACTATCCTGGAACCACAAACCCAAGTAAATTGAAAAAAGCGGATTTGTGTGTGAAGTAAACTTTCTCTACAGGTATGTTCCCTGAGAATTCTTTCTCAGACGAAGAATGGGTAGTCCTCACTTACTCCTTCGTAAAGCCCCATGTGTAATGCCAGTGATGTCTCAAATCCTTCTTTAACAGAAAAGAATTAATCCCAAACCTCTTGAGTTAAATGAAAAAAATTACCATGTGAAATGTATATTATCCCAGGCCCCAAGTTCTGTAACAGAAAAGACACAATACAATGAACCAGTTATGTAAATAGGAGAAAACTCTTTTTTATAGTTCATGGCATGATTTTAATTGTGATGTTCTTCCACTTAGAAATTGTTTGTCCTGAAGAAGGTGACATCGTTGGTACACCGAAACGCTGCGTCGACAACTACAACAATTTTTATTTTGTAATATTTGTGTTTATTGTATAACTGTTTTTTACTGAATATGTAATTTTGTGAACTCAATTGTTTGAATTTTTAATACTGTACATTTACTTGGGTACAAACACTGTTTTATTGATTGCGAATAAATTTCTTGTTTTTAAATTCACATGGATATTATTATTGTTATTCTTTGAATCTCAGATGTCCATATGTTTGGTAGAATTATTTGAGATATACGGCATATACACAACTGAGCCCATCACACATGAGTGTTTCCTTTGGGACTCGTCCTAACTTTTTCAGTAATTCCTCCTTGTCCCTTACCAGTAAGGAGGCCTCCCTCTTTTTTTGATATTCTTCAACATGAAATGTTACCATTGCGGCGGGCAGTGCTTTCAGCACCGCCCGCCACAATGGTAAAAATACAGCATCCTCATTCCCCCCACGGGACCCCCGCCCTTATGGCAGTCGGTCTCTTTCAACGACAGGATGGCGGGCGGACAAAGTCCGCCCGTCATCCTAATGAGCCCCAAAGACTGTCCTGCACTATTATGTGTTGCTCTTCTATTTTGCATTCTTTTGTTAATATGTCGCTCTTCTATTTTGTATCTGGTGATTATCTGCTATGTATCTGCTGTAAAGCGCTCCGATACCACAGGGTCAGGCCAGCGCTATAGAAAACTTCTGCAATAAAAATAAAATCAATAAATTATGTAAACGGAGCCCATGCAGTGTGAGTAAGGATGAACCCATGCATCACTTTTCCACAAATGTTGTGTGAATGCAGCCAAGATGTATCCTTCTTAGCCCTCAGACAAGCATAGGTATTTACCAATTTGAGTGAAAGGAACAGGCAAGTTGTGACCCACACTTCTCTCTAAAAATTATCCGACTACAACGCGTATTGGGTATGTAACAAACCTATAAGAGATTGGTAGGAATTGACATTTATTGTTATGAGTTTTGGGAGCCTTTCACTCCAAGCCTGCACACACAAGTATTCTACATTGGTATTTTCATGGCTTTATTTTGAATCAATTTTAGTGCAGGATAAATGCAAGACTTGTATCGGGTAAATCAATAAACATGTGGTGAAGGAGAATTAGAAAACACGGAATGTGAAAATTATAAAAAATAGACAGTATGTTACATGGTACATTTTTAAGGATCCATACATTACTAATTTTAGCATTAAAGATTTTTTGTTCTATAAGGTTTTAGTGTTTAGATATTGTCACCATACATGTGCAACTGAACGTTACCCATTGTCCAGTGTGTGGCCTACTTATGTCGGAGGAAAGGCAAACGAATATTTTGGTGAAAGCACCCAGGAGGAACTGCAGTTCATCTCTGTTGTTGTTATTTAATTATTCTAAATGCCTCTCTCTCACCAAGAGGGTGGCTAACAGCTGATTTACACCATCCAAATTGTTGTTTTAAGAAAAAAGAATACCTTTTGACTCATGATGTCAGGTGGGAGAAATAATGTGAGAATGTGCTTGCATGTTCGTTTTAACGTTTAAAGCCAATATATAATTTCGTAAGCTTCAATGGTTTATATGAATACATTCAAACATGAGCTAGAATCCTACACCAGGATATGTGACACATGTAACACACATTGTTGCATGATAATAAACATAAACCATCGACTTTTGCAAATGAATAACAACTTATCTCTAATATCGCATGAGGCCTAAATGAGCAAATAAGTAACTGCACCATGGGGACTCCTAAGAGACATTGAAAGAAACATATATAACATCCCAGGAATGACGGTAAGATCTCTTTAGAATATATGAGTGTAGAAAATGACAATTGTTTGTGTAGTGTACTCTCAGATTTTTCCCTTTACTGTTATTGATACATGGAAAACTCTGTTCACTTTTCCCTCACTAACCATATGTAAAGTGCCTCTGTGCCTCCTTTCAACGTGAAGCAATTGGTATACCCATAATTGGCATATTTTATAAGACCTTAGTATATGCTAAAAATTGTACCTAGGGCCTGTATGCTAAATGTCACTAGTGGATTAGAGCACATATTGCATAAATACTCTCAAATGTTTTCCGAGGGGCCGCAAAGTGTGGTCTTTGGTGAGCCTGAGGGCTGTATTGTTGGTAGCAGGCCTTTGTGGGTGGTTAAATGTTGCAGGATACTTGATTAGAATATTTTACTTAAGTTCAGGTAGCTTGTAAATAAAAGCTACACCACTTATTTAACATATTGCTGAATGTTAGTGCTCACTGTAGTAAACATCGGCCCAGTGCTGTTGTGAACCTGGGGGCTGTATGTAAAGGTCATGAGGGCTGCAAGCGGCCACTGGGTTGTACTTTGAGTATTACTGACTTATTGTATCATTTTGAGAAATTAGGTTGTTGGTTGACTGGGGTGTGAGCCCTGGTCAAGAAACAACCACAATCCCGTGTAGGGTTAACCATAAAAGAACACTAAATTAACCTATGCCTAACCCTGCCTAGCTTGGCACACATGCAGTCAGGCTTAACTTAGAGGTAATGTGTGAAGTGAAAATACAAAAAAATCCCAAACCATCTTAGAAAAACAGACTATATTTTAATACCTTATTTGACACCAAAATGACAAAAATCCAATGCATAAAACTGCAGACATTGATTTTTAAATAATTAAGTAAATGTAGCGCAGAAAAATACAAAGCGCCAACAAGGGACATCTGGTCGTTCTGGACTAGGACAAAGTCAAAAGCTCAGGCTGACCGCAATGGAGCACAACCGTCTACAAGGACCAGGCTTGGCCAACTGAACAAAAGTACATTATTCTGGGTTGCATCAAGGATCCTGTTGAAGATGAGGATGTGGAGTGCAGACAGGGCAATAAGCCGGTGAAGATCCACATGGAGGTGGTGATGCTCTGGTTCTAGTTGTGCATCAGCGATGATGGATCGGCTCCAATGAGCGGGTTGATAAAATGTAGGGTTTCATCATCTTTGTTGAGGCTGATGTCGATGGGGATGTGAGGACCTTACTTAAAGTAGAAGGTCTCGCAGTGGTATCTTTGAAGACGATTTGGCTCCATCAAGCCATGCAACAGCAGCGTTGCATCTGATCCATGCAACATGGTCTATGCTCTGGTTCTGATCTGTTCAGCAGAGGCAATGTGTCGGTACTGACCCACGCAGTGGTGGCAATGTGCAGGTTCTGTCTCCGCAACAGTGACGATGAGTCAATCCACTGAGAGCAAGCACCTTAGCTCCAATTTCAAGGGTCCAGAACTGGGGTATCACTACTTGGCAGGACAGATGCACAGATGGCGTGGTCCAAGTGCAGAAGAAAGATAGTTGGAAGTCTATTATGTCCCTGAGACTTCAGATTGGAAGGCCTGATAGCTAGCTCTTGAAGTCACTCTGTGTTCTGAGGAAAAGTGATGCAGGTTTAGTCCTTCACAATTAGGCAAAGAATGCAGCAGACACAAGGTTAGCCCTGCAAGAAAGCAGTTTTTCCAGCAGAGTGGAAGTCCTTCAGAAGCACAGCAGTCCTTCTTCCTGGCAGAGTGTCTACAGATTCCAAAGTATACTGAAGTTGTAGGGTCTGATGTCCAGTTCCGATACCCAATGGTGCCTTTGAAGAGAGGGAGACTTCCTGGAGCAGTGATGGAGCTTGTGTGAGGAGGAGCCGCGATCCAGCCACCTCACCACTGCTGCATGCCGGGAGAATCTTGAGGCTCGGCAATCATCGTGCTGAACAGACAGCCTGACAGCCAGAAAATGGCCGCGGATGCGGAGAGCCGTGTTCGTGATACAAGCTTAGTCCCATGTCCACAACCAAAGCGGCGGCGATGACGGGAACCTCGCAGAAACGGGCGAAGTTCTGCGCCGTGTTCAGCCTGGTCATTTGCATCGCATCTACCAAGAGGAGTGCAGTATCGGTGGCTGTCTCGGCAGACCTCTTCCTCCGAAGGGCAGTGACCATGAGGCCGCAAGTTTGGCAGACAATCGGGAGCAGGCAGCAAGCGGAGAGGAGGATGACGACGAGAGGACAGAAGACAAAGCTGATCTCCGTACAGATGGAAGGAGAAAATCTAGAACAGCCTGTGAAAGGTAAAAGGGACTTGGGGCTATAAAAATAACTGTTGCTAAATCTAACCTGACAAAGGAACCTGCCTTGGACAGCGCAGGCCACTCCCCCTCAATTAGCAAGCATTTTCCTGTGCTAAAATCAGTTTCAACGGCAGCTAATGAGGGTAGCACGGGCAATAAAAAACACTCCAATATTAGCCCCCAAGAACCTCCTGTTGGGGTGGCATCTCAATCGCCATTCGACTCTCAAGAAACAGGCCTAGAGGCACGGCAAAATGATGTGGAGGGGGATAATGAACTCCAGATAACTACTTCAAGGGGGGCTTTAACCAATCCTGGGGTTCTGCCGCCTCAGTCACCAGATCCTAGTGCTGAGAACTTTTACTCTGTGTCGGATGGGTTCTTAACAGATACCGGCAACGAGGGTTCCTCCTCAACCGATAACTCTTTGGCAGAGGAGGGGATCAGCGAGACGGAGATAGCTCATAATAAAGCAGCTAACACTGTCCTGAGGAAAAGACAGTCCAGGCGGAAGCAGAATCAGCTAAAATGGGACTATTCTGATACCCCAAGTCTACTCTCCTTTCGAAACACCCCCAATACTCCACAATCTGAGGCAGCCTCGATGGCCCCGGCTAGGAATGTGAGCGGTGCGGAGGCACCTTCCTTATCGTCAATTCTGAATTCCATTAAGCAGTTTCAGGAGGAAGTGAGCTCAGATAGCCTCTCAGCTAAGACTGCCGCTAAAAAATTGCAAAGTGGCTTGAGGAAACTGAATAAAGCTTGCAGCGATATCGGGGAACGGGTAGCAATGGTGGAAGCCAGGACTGAGATACTGGAAGAGGCGGCAAAGGCTAAAGAGCAGGGGGGCACTCACAAGGCTTGCCTAGTGGACCTAATGACCAAACTTGAGGATCAGGAGAACAGGCAACGCCACAATAACCTACGACTACTGGGTATTCCGGAGGGGGTTAAGGAGAAGACCCCAGAGGGTACATAGTCAAACTTTTGCAAGCCGCGTTCCCCGCAGAAACTAACTAGAACTGGGAATTAGTGGTACAAAGGGTCCACCGATTTCCTTTTACCATCAAGCCGAGATGGCGAGAGAACCTCACCAGCGAAAAACCCAGGGTGTTTTTGGTCTTTTTCGGGAACTTCCCACTAAGGAAAATGATCTATGATAAGGCAAGACCAAACTCACAGAAAGAGGTGAATGGAATTAAATTCTTTGCAAAAACTGATTTTTGCCATGCTACCGTTGAACGGAGATGGAGACTGCATCAGTTAATTTCCCCATTTCAACAACAAGGGGCACAAGTTTACTTAATGAACCCGGCCAGACTGAAGGTTCTACTCGACGGAAAAACACGAGTCTTCCTCTCAGAAGTTAAAGCAGGAGAGTTTCTAAAAGAAATCACGGAACGGAAATGGATGAAGTGACTAATGATTTAGAGACCAAGATACCTGGACTTTTATTTTTTAGGGTGGCTTGGTGGCTGGAACTCACACTTGACACCGATCATACAAGGTCATCTTGACTGCTCAATAAGGGTGGAGGGTGGGGTGGTGGGGGTGGTCGGGACACTGAAAGGTTGCAGTGGAGTGGACACAGACGTTCAATTTGAAATAGGTTGCAGATTACAAGGTTATGTTTTTGGAAAGGGCGAGGTAAGGAAAGAAGCTAGCAGGAATGGAGGATGGATTGAGATTCCTTAACTCAAAATGAGTGGTACAAATAAAATTAAAATAGTTTCTGTGAATATTTGTGGCCTTAATGATTTGGCTAAAAGACAGGAAGTTGCACACAAGGGTTGTGGACACTGGGTCCGGATTTGATCTGTCTCCAAGAAACACATGTGGAAGGAGTCCAAAAACAACTTTTTAACACTCTAGGGTATAAAGTAATAGGAGCTACAACCCAAGGCGCAAGAGTGAAAGGGGTAGGAGTGTTGGCAAATTACAGGTTTCCTTTAAAAATAGATAGGGTCAAATCCGATGGTATTGGGAGATGGGTAATTGTGGGTTGTTCTCTGACACCAAATTGCACTTTTACAATATGCTCTATCTACGGGAGCAATCTAGATGATCCTGGAGTAATTAATTGGGTAACAGAGGAACTCGTGCATTGGCAACCTCCCTTTATACTATGTGGAGACCTGAATCGAAATCTTTTGGGGGTATACCTCGGTGGGCCAGACCAGCGCAGCTCCAACGCTCCCCTCCGCCACCGCAATCCCAGACCAGCGGCCGCGGTGCGAGGGGGACGAAACCGGCCCTAAAACTACACTACCCAGAAGCCCTAGCGGCGGAACACGCCGCCACACGGATTTCCTGCGCCAGGAGGCGCTTTAAAAGGACTCCAGCACCGGTGGAGCGGGGGGAATCGAAATCTTTTGGGGGGCATACCTCAGTGGGCCAGACCAGCGCAGCTCCAACGCTCCCCTCCGCCGCCGCAATCCCAGACCAGCGGCCGCAGTGCGAGGGGGGCAAAACCGGCCCTAAAACTACACTACCCAGAAGCCCTAGCGGCGGAACACGCCGCCACATGGATTTCCTGCGCCAGGAGGCGCTTCAAAAGGACTCCAGCACCCGCGTCACGGGATCGTGCGCGGGTCGGCGCCGGGCTAAGCCCGGGCAAAGGGCGGGCCCTCTGTGGCCATCAGGAGCCGGAAGAGGCCGGGACGGGGGTAAAATAAAGACATAAGGTATAGATACTCTTTGACATTGCCAAGTTTATTACAAGTCTCTCCAGAGCGTCGACATAGTTGAAAATTTCACCTGCGGTTGATTTTGCACCAAACTGTTAACTTATATAAGCCATTTCACTATGACACGCGAGGAGGATACCAGAAAGACTCCCTCCCAGAGTTACTCGCGTAAGGGGACAATGGACTACTTCAGTAAGAAGGTAACTCCCCCCCAATACAACTGTACTAGAGAGAATAGAACGATCCCCCGTCATGGATTGCCCTTCCAGTATTTGCTCCCTTGTACAGACCCCTGAAGCAGCATCAGATCTATCACTACTGGAGGAACTAAATAAATTATGCAAATCCTCTTACGCCCCTCTGGAATCAGGATATGTGCAAATGAGTGCCCCTATTTGCACTATAGCAACCATTAGTCCCCAGCCCTGTAGTCAACTTCATCTAACACAAAGCCCCCAGGGTACTCCCCTTCTTGTACGCTCAAAGATAAATCTCAAATCAATAGAGTCACCACAGGTCTCCTCTACCAAAAAGAAGAGAGTTGGGGTTAAACAAATGGGGACCCAGGCAAAACAACAAAAACTAAACTCAAACCCCCCACTGCCCAACACTCCTAGTACTGTTAGCTCCGTCAGCACCGCACCTATCCAGGCCTCTTTACTGGCCTCGATCGAAAATATGCTGAAAACATTAATATCTCCCCTGATTGAAAAAATAAACAGCTTAGGGGATAGGCTCACGGGTGTCGAAGAAGCGATTAAGGGCAACTCGCTACTCATAAAAACCCTGACAGGACCCTCTCAGCCACAGTGCCTAGCCTCCTCTGAAATGCCTAAATCCACCATACAAAGTAAGACTACTCACAAACAATTAGTAACCTTACAAAAGACAACTCTGAACTCCTCGAAAGCAGCCCCAACAGCACGGAGCTCGTACACTAGAGCAGGGCCGATCAAAACATCTTTAACACATAAAAGGTTAGCGGCAAACAGTGAGAACATCCTGTTTAAAACCAATCTCCTACATCTGCCCCCGGAGCCCGCTCCCTTTGTGTGCGTCCTCGCGGGAGTACCAGAACTCACTAAGGGGAACAACGAAAGACAACAGGACCTAAGAAATAAGGTCATGTTTTGGTTAACTAAGAACAGACCTCTGCCATCCAACATCGATGGTACCATACTAAGTGTTAGAAGGGTGGGCTGGTTAGGACCTCTACCAAAAAACATTGCAGGTGATTTGGTTCTTGTAAAATTCAGGAGCAAATATGTTGTCGCATACTTTCAATCATGGCAGCCACAAATAGGAGATGGTCCTATATCCATCTGGAGCATAAGTGATTTCTACCCCAGAACATTATATGTCTCGCCCTCGTGTCAAAAAGTACAGAGCAATTATCTGATGGGCAGAAGTGGTTTTGTTGCGAGTGGCCACTACACCCCCACTTTTAATCAACTTGACCCACCCCTGGGTCTAACTCTGAAGGATTAAAATGTATGGACAGAGACATTATTTCAAAAAAGCAATGAACTAAATTCTATCTCTGTAGTAATAATTGTTTTTTAACACTTTGTTTTTCTCACAGTCTGTGACTATGGAAATACCCTTTTATCAAATTTTTGTTTATTTTACTGTGAATGTAATTTTACGTGTCATGCTTTTACGGTTATACTTCTAACCGAATAAAGTATTTTGAACGAAACGTACCAAGCTGTTGGCAGTCAGATATTAACTGGAAATATATAGGCAGAAAGTCAAGGGTGTTTCAAGCCATGCTATACTTGATTGATACACTTGGTTTAGTTGATGTCTGGGCAGAATTGAGATCTACTCAAGATGGCTTTACTTTCTTTTCAGCGCCTCATGTGTCACACGCAAGATTAGATTATTTTTTTATTTCTTCATCCCTGATCAGTTTTTCCCACAATGAAATTTCACCCAGGTTTATGTCTGATCACAACCCATTGACTCTAACCCTGGATGGTCCAAGGGAAAGCCCAAATGTAAACTGGACTTTTAAAAAAGTGCTTTTGTATGATGCAAAATACAAGGGATATATGCAGGGGTGGATTCAGGAGTTTTTTAAGGTAAACCTGGGCTCGGCTCCTCTTGTGATGGTGTGGGATACGTTTAAGGCTAGGGTTAGGGGTGAGACCCTTCGCTTCTCAATAAGGAGGAATAAAAGTGGAAAAGAACAGGTGAAGAAGCTGCAGGATAAATTGACAGCAGAAGAAACTAGACTAGCACAAACAATAAAAGCAGGAGGGGAAGTAGAGGCAATACAACATGTGGTAGCGGCGGTTAAGGCAGAGATAGGATCAGTCTTTTCAGAAAGAACGGCCGGGAGGTGGGCTTCCACCCGAGGGGAAATTTATGAGTGTGGGGAGCATATAGGACATCAGCTAGCGTTAGCAATCAGGCAGCAGTCAACAATAAACACAATAACCACAATTCACACCAATACGGAGGGGGTAACAAAGGACCCGGGGAAAATACATAAAGCCTTCGAAGGGTTTTACAGGGAACTCTATGCCGAGGAGGATGTTAGACCCTTAGAGGCCAGGAGTATAGACACGGCGGAGTATTTAGATTTGATCCCAATGGCTAAACTCAGCCCAGGAGAGCAAGAACAGATGGAGCTCCTTCCCTCATGGGAAGAGATAGACAGTGCACTAAAGAGCTTTCCGGATGGCAAGGCAACCGGCATGGACTGCATCCCTGTACATCAGTGGTCATTTAAATTTTTAGTGGCGCTGCGCCTCCCCCTTCATGGTCCCTTGCAAAAATTGCGATCTTTTCTAAAAAAGACAAGTCCCCATTGTAAATGTCGTCCTACAGACCAATAACGTTAATAAATACGGATTCAAAGATATTTTCAAAAATATTGGCCACCAGAATCTCTCATAACATAGAGGGCATAGTCTCAGACTGGCAACACGGGGTTTATCCCTAAAAAGGGAACTACCAAACATGTTAGAAGAACAATCATCCTGTTTGACGCAGCGAAGATAGCAGGAGACCCGATAGCTTCAATATTGCTAGATGCCGAAAAGGCTTTCGATCGGGTCTCCTGTTTTTTTTCTCTGGGAGGTCCTGAAGAGGTCGGGCTTTGGTCTCAAGATGCTGCAGGCGATTCAAGCTCTATATAAAACCCCTAGAGCCAGAATTAGGATTAATGGACAGCTAACTGAACCAATAGAGATTTCACGTGGGACGAGGCAGGGTTGCCCCTGCTCCCCACTCCTGTTTGCCCTCTTTATCAACCCACTCATCAGTAAAATTGAATCAAACCCAGAAATAGCAGCAGACTTCAGACCTGGCATAAGTACTAAGATCATGGCATATGCTGATGATTTGGCGATAGTCACCCCTGATCCTAAAACCGCCTTTAAGGCTCTGGAAACTGAAGCACAGAAGTTTGGGAAATTGTCGGGGTATGCTCTAAATAAAATAAAGACTCAGATAATACGGAATGAGAACATAGCCTGGGCTAATAGACTAGTTGTCCCTAAAGCTAAATACTTGGGGGTAAATATCGTTGCCAACATAGACTCAATTGTGGAGGAAAATTTGATCCCGTTATAACAAGACATCAAAAAGGCACTTAAGAAAATTGATAATTTACATTTAACAATAATCGGCCGCTGTAACGTAATAAAGATGACCTTATTCCCGAAGCTACTACATTTTTTTAGAACAATCGCCCTGGACTTTAATAAAACAATTCTGCATCTATTCGAACAAATATTTTGCCAATTTATATGGGTCTATTCAAATACAAGGAGATCATACAGCCTACTTTCTTTACCCAAGGAGAGAGGAGACTGGGCGCTGCCAAATCTTAAGCTATATTGCTTGACAACCGTTTTGCAGTACAGTCCATTTTTACTGCATGAGAACATGGGTCAGGTACACTCAGGACTACCCTCCCCATACATAGCTTTACTTGGGGAAGGCAGCAAGCGATGTCTATGGAGGCAGCTTGAATTTGGATACTACAAGCGTGTTCGGTTTAAGTCATTAAGAAATGCATTTCAGGGTTTTTCCAACTTCCGAAGAGACTTTGGTCTGGGCAGATTGAATTATTATACCCCTATTAAGAATAACCCAAAACTGCCTTTAATATTTGGTAGTGCATACTTGCAGAAATGGTATAGCGTAGGAGTAACTAAATTGGGGGACTTGGTCACCCAAGACGGGATCGGCCTTTTGCGGAACTTAAGACACAGTTTTTGATTGAGGATAATCAGATTTTTCTTTATCACGCTGTTAAGAACTTTTTAGACTGTAAGACTGGTGGCCCAGCCGGCTTTGACAAAGTGGAGTTTATAGACAGAATACAGGAAGGTAAAACGCTCCGGATTGGAGGGATTTATTCTACCCTGAATGCCAAAATGCCTGACGATCTGGAGAGAATTTATGCAAAGTGGCAAACGAATGTTGAATTCTAGCCAGAACGTCTTTCACACTGCCCTGAAGCTAGTCCATAAATACCTACTATCTACTGAGTAGCAGGCCCAATTTTATAAATCAGGGTTCTTTCTTTATATTACACCTAATAAAATAGCTAAATGGGGAACTGTAAGGGGAACCTTATGCCCCAGATGCTTTGAGTTTTCAGCTGACCAGATACACATGTTCGCTACCTGTCCAAACCTAAAACCACTACTAGAAGAAATCCAACAATTTATGGGGGGGGGGATTGGAACAAGACTTACAATTAACCCCTTTAGTCATCTTGTTGGGACTAGATGACACTACTTGGGCCGGTGGTCCTCTGATATTTGTAGCTATGACCATTTATGGGATCTGTGTTGCTGCCCATTGGAAAGATCCGAATCCCCCCTCATTTGCACAATGGCAAGCAAGGCTACCGGCGACTTGTAAACTGGAAATAGCTATTTATGCTAAAAAAGGTAAACAGGCCAAAAAAAGGGGACTGGCGGTATGGGAGCATTTAGTAACTGGATAGACGGTGTACAAGGACAAGCCTCTGTCTGAGCAATAGATTTTAGTATATAATGATATTTGCTTCTCTCCGGCTAACTCTTTCCTTTCTCTCCTTTTTTTTTTTTGCTTTTTCTTCTCTCTTCATTGTGTACTGTATTCCTACAATTATCCTTGTCAATCAGATCTATTATCCCACTGTGTTTTTTTTGTAGAAATAATTTGGAAGGTATTGCACGGTGTCAGGGTGGGGGAGGGGGATGCTGGAAAAAAGTAATGGAATCTATGTGTTATGGCTTTTCTTTGTGACGAAAAAATAAAAAAAATAAAACATTTTTAAAAAATGAAGAGGGGGAGACTTCAAAGAAGGGTCCTTGAAGTGCACAGAGGTCCTTCCTTTCTGCCCTGGCCCCAGACGCACTATGGAGGGGGTATGCAGTCATTGGTGTGTGGGCTGTACACAGTGTATTTAGGTGTAATTGTCAGGCTGTGCCCAACTCCTCCCTTCCATCCTCCTGGGATGGCCCATTAAGTCGTACATAAGGACCCATTATGTGTGGCTGTCTAGAGGGAATACACAAAGCCTAGCTGTCACTCAACCCAGACATGCAATCAGAAACAGGCTAGGAACAGGAAAATGGCAACTTTCTAAAAGTAAAAGACACACAGATAATGGGTGGAATGCAGAACAAATTCAACATTGACCCCCAGTCAAGGAATCTGGGTTAAATCCATTGTTCTTTTGCTCACCATGCCACCCCAGTTTAGACCCAGCAAATTAGCCATGATCATGTGCCTCATGGGCAAACAAAGCAAACACAAAGAGATGATGGACGGAGCGCTGAAACGTTTCATACACTCACACCCAGTCACAGATCTGGGTTGAATCCATCATCATTCTTTAGCTCACTTCCCCACCTCAGTTCAGACCCAGCTATATGCAAATCAGTCTTGACCCTGTGCCTCATGGGAACAGTCCAGACCGAATTGCCAAGCAAAGTTTTCCCTGAACAGGAAGCAAGCATCTTGGGACCGTTTTCAGGTCATCGCTCCTCATCAGCCAGGCCAGCTTGAATCCAGTGGCACAGTGAGCCCGGTACCCAGGTCTGGGCATACCCAGCACACCTAGGGCAAGAAAGCAAAAGACACACAGATGATCGATGAAATGCAGAGCAAATCAAATATTCACCCCCAGTCAAACCGGTCCTAGCATGCTTGTTTTCAGTCCATTGCAAAAAACACAGTTGATGGACAGAATGTAGAACAATGTCATACATTCACCCCAGTACAAGGATCTGGGCCTAAAACCATCGTTTTTTGCACTCCACACCCCCCTGGGTTAGACACTGGCTATATGCAAATCAGCTCTGACCCTGTGCCTCATGGGAACAGTCCAGTCCGAACTACCAAGCCATGTCTTTCCCAGACCGGAATCAAGCATCCAAGGACCGGTTTCTGGCTATCAGCCTTCATCAGCCTGGATAGCTTGACTCCAGTGTTGTGAAGAGCCTGGGACTCACATCTGAGCATACCCAGCCCACTCGGGGTGAAAATTGCAAAAAACACAGTTGATGGACAGAATGTAGAACAATGTCATACATTCACCCGAGTACAAGGATCTGGGCCTAAATCCATCGTTTTTTTGCACTTCACACCACCCTGGATTAGACACTGGCTATATGCAAATCAGCTCTGACCCTGTGCCTCATGGGAACAGTCCAGTCCGAACTACCAAGCCATGTCTTTCCCAGACCGGAATCAAGCATCCAAGGACCGGTTTCTGGCTATCAGCCTTCATCAGCCTGGATAGCTTGACTCCAGTGGTGTGGAGAGCCTGGGACTCACGTCTGAGCATACCCAGCCCACTCGGGGTGAAAATTGAAAAAAACACAGTTGATGGACAGAATGTAGAACAATGTCATACATGCACCCCAGTACAAGGATCTGGGCCTAAATCCATCGTTTTTTTGCACTCCACACCACCCTGGGTTAGACACTGGCTATATGCAAATCAGCTCTGACCCTGTGCCTCATGGGAACAGTCCAGTCCGAACTACCAAGCCATGTCCCTCCCAGACCGGAATCAAGCATCCAAGGACCGGTTTCTGGCTATCAGCCTTCATCAGCCTGGCTAGCTTGACTCCAGTGGTGTGGAGAGCCTGGGACTCACGTCTGAGCATACCCAGCCCACTCGGGGTGAAAATTGCAAAAAACACAGTTGATGGACAGAATGTAGAACAATGTCATACATTCACCCCAGTACCAGGATCTGGGCCTAAATCCATCGTTTTTTTGCACACCACACCACCCTGGGTTAGACACTGGCTATATGTAAATCAGCTCTGACCCTGTGCCTCATGGGAACAGTCCAGTCCAAACTACCAAGCCATGTCTTTCCCAGAACAGAATCAAGCATCCAAGGACCGGTTTCTGGCTATCAGCCTCCATCACCACCCCCTTTTGTACAGCTTTTGGCCACCATAAGTGTGGCAGGGTATGCTCAGACGTGAGTCCCTTGCTCACTTTGCCACTGGATTCAAGCAAGCCGGGCTGAAGATGGCTGGAATGCCAGAAACCGGTCTTCGGAAGCTTGTTTCCGGTCCAGGGAAGACATGGCTTGGCAGTTCGGGCTGGACTGTTCCCATGAGGCACAGGGTCAGACTGATTTGCATATAGCCATGTCTGAACTGGGGTGGCAGAGTGGGCTAAAGAACGGTGATGGATTAAATCCAGATCTTTTGACTGGAGGTCAGTGTTTGTTTGATTCAGATGCTCAGTCCATCACCACCCCCTTTTGTATTGCTTTTGGCTGCCATAAGTGTGGCAGGGTATGCTCAGACGTGAGTCCCTTGCTCACTTTGCCACTGGATTCAAGCGAGCCGGGCTGAAGACGGCTGGAATGCCAGAAACCGGTCTTCGGAAGCTTGTTTCCGGTCCAGGGAAGACATGGCTTGGCAGTTCGGGCTGGACTGTTCCCATGAGGCACAGAGTCAGACTGATTTGCATATAGCCATGTCTGAACTGGGGTGGCAGAGTGGGCTAAAGAACGGTGATGGATTAAACCCAGATCTTTTGACTGGGTGTGCGTGTTTGATTGATTCAGATGCTCAGTCCATCACCACCCCCTTTTGTACCGCTTTTGGCCGCCATAAGTGTGGCAGGGTATGCTCAGACGTGAGTCCCTTGCTGACTTTGCCACTGGATTCAAGCAAGCCGGGCTGAAGACAGTGGAATGCCAGAAACAGGTCCTCGGAAGCTTGTTTCCGGTCCAGGGAAGACATGGCTTGCCAGTTCGGGCGGGACTGTTCCCAGGAGGCACAGGGTCAGACTGATTTGCATATAGCCATGTCTGAACTGGGGTGGCAGAGTGGGCTAAAGAACGGTGATGGATTAAACCCAGATCTTTTGACTGGGTGTGAGTGTTTGTTTGATTCAGATGCTCAGTCCATCAGCACCCCCTTTTGTACCGCTTTTGTCCGCCATAAGTGTGGCAGGGTATGCTCAGACGTGAGTCCCTTGCTCACTTTGCCACTGGATTCAAGCAAGCCGGGCTGAAGATGGCTGGAATGCCAGAAACCGGTCTTCGGAAGCTTGTTTCCGGTCCAGGGAAGACATGGCTTGGCAGTTCGGGCTGGACTGTTCCCATGAGGCACAGGGTCAGACTGATTTGCATATAGCCATGTCTGAACTGGGGTGGCAGAGTGGGCTAAAGAACGGTGATGGATTAAACCCAGATCTTTTGACTGGGTGTGAGTGTTTGTTTGATTCAGATGCTCAGTCCATCACCACCCCCTTTTGTACCGCTTTTGGCCGCCATAAGTGTGGCAGGGTATGCTCAGACGTGAGTCCCTTGCTCACTTTGCCACTGGATTCAAGCAAGCCGGGCTGAAGACGGTTGGAATGCCAGAAGCCGGTCTTCGGAAGCTTGTTTCCGGTCCAGGGAAGACATGGCTTGCCAGTTCGGGCGGGACTGTTCCCATGAGGCACAGGGTCAGACTGATTTGCATATAGCCATGTCTGAACTGGGGTGGCAGAGTGGGCTAAAGAACGGTGATGGATTAAACCCAGATCTTTTGACTGGGTGTGAGTGTTTGATTGATTCAGATGCTCAGTCCATCACCACCCCCTTTTGTATTGCTTTTGGCTGCCATAAGTGTGGCAGGGTATGCTCAGACGTGAGTCCCTTGCTCACTTTGCCACTGGATTCAAGCGAGCCGGGCTGAAGACGACTGGAATGCCAGAAACCGGTCTTCGGAAGCTTGTTTCCGGTCCAGGGAAGACATGGCTTGGCAGTTCGGGCTGGACTGTTCCCATGAGGCACAGGGTCAGACTGATTTGCATATAGCCATGTCTGAACTGGGGTGGCAGAGTGGGCTAAAGAACGGTGATGGATTAAATCCAGATCTTTTGACTGGAGGTCAGTGTTTGTTTGATTCAGATGCTCAGTCCATCACCACCCCCTTTTGTATTGCTTTTGGCTCCCATAAGTGTGGCAGGGTATGCTCAGACGTGAGTCCCTTGCTCACTTTGCCACAGGATTCAAGCGAGCCGGGCTGAAGACGGCTGGAATGCCAGAAACCGGTCCTCGGAAGCTTGTTTCCGGTCCAGGGAAGACATAGCTTGGCAGTTCGGGCTGGACTGCTCCCATGAGGCACAGGGTCAGACTGATTTGCATATAGCCATATCTGAACTGGGGTGGCAGAGTGGGCTAAAGAACGGTGATGGATTAAACCCAGATCTTTTGACTGGGTGTGAGTGTTAGATTGACTCAGATGCTCAGTCCATCACCACCCCCTTTTGTACTGTTTTCAGTCCAGGCAGAACTTGGCTTGGCAGTTCAGGCTGGACTGTTTCCATCAGGAACAGGGTCAAGACTGACTTGCATATGGTTAGATCGAAATTGGAATGCCATGCAAAGCAAATAAAAAGATGTATTTAGTCCCAGATCTCTGTACTGGGTGAATATATGACATTGTTCAGCATCCTGTACATCGATTGTTGTTTTTGCATTTGTCACCCGAGTGGGACGGGTATGCCCAGACGAGGTTCCTGTGCTCTCCATGCCACTGGAGTCAAGCTAGCCTGGATGATGAGAGTTGAAACCCAGAAACCAGTCCAAGGATGCTTGTTTCCAGTCAAGGGTGGACTTAGCTTGACATTTTGGGCTGGAATGTTCCCATGGGAACAGGGTTAAGACTGATTTGCATATGACTGGGTCTAAACTGGAATGTCATGGGGAGCAAAAATTGATGGATTTAGGTCCAGTTCTCTGTACTGGGTGAATGTATGACACTGCTCAGCATTCTGTCCATCAATTGTTGTTTTTGCATATGTTACCCTGATTGGAATGGGTATGATCAGACATGGGTCCTGTGCGCTTCATGCAACTGGAGTCAAGCTAGCCTGACTGATAAGGGGTGAAACCGTGAAACCGGTCCTTGGAGGCTTGTTTACAGTCCAGAGGGGACTTGGCTTGGCAGTTTTGACTGGACTGTTTCCATGAGGAACAAGGTCAAGACTGGTTTGCATATGGCGGGGTAAATCATTCAATCAATCAATCAATCAATCAATCAATCAGGGTAGCTAAAGCACAGTTACTCACTCGAATGGGTCTCAAGGTGTTGGGGGGGGTCGCATGCTGCTCCTCGGTATTCAGGGGTAGCATCGGAGGCCAGGGGGGTCAGAGGACATCCCTGTCCTATCAGCCTGGGTGATCATGGTGATTCATTGAAGAGACAGGTTTTGAGGACCTTCAGGAACTTGGACAGAGTTGGTGACTGGCGGAAGTGGAGAGGGAAGCAGTTCCATGCTTCAGCAACGAGGTAGTAGAAGTGTCCTCCTTTTCTGGTCTTTGTGATGTGTGGTAATGTTGTGAGGGAGAGCTGGGCTGAGCGGAGAGTTTTTTGGGGTGCAAGGAATAAGAGGCTACAGTTCATGTTGGATGGGCTGGTGTTTTGGAGGGCTTTGTGGGTAGGGGTGAGAAGCTTGAAGGTGATTCTCTTCTCGATGGGGAGCCAGTGTAGTGCCCACAGGTGTTGGATGATGTGGCAGTGGTGTTGTAGGTTTAGGACTAGTCTGGTGGCGGCATTCTGAATGTTCTGGAGCCTGCAGGTGAGGTTCTTTTTGCTCCTGGCATAGTGTGTTATCGTAGTCCAGTCTGCTGCTGATGAGGGCATGGGTGACGGTTTTCCTGTGTTCAAGGGGGATCCAGTTGAGAGTTTTGCATAGGAGGCAAATGGCATGAGGAGCATGGGTAGCATGGGTAGCATGGGGTGAATGAATGGCATTGTTCAGCATTCTGTCCATCAATTGCTGTTTTTGCAACTTTCTTAAAGTTGACTTTGCCATTAAAAAGGATTTATCATTGCAATGTAATAGGTACCAAAGATAACACCCTCTCAATTAGGTATTACATCTAATTAAATTTAAAAAGGAATCCACAATGTTATCCTGTGGTAGGAATAGGCCTCACTGCATTGAAAAACAAATGTAGGAGTTTTTTACTACCAGGACACGTGAAACGTAGAAGTTTGTGCCCTACCTTTTTATTACACAGAACCCTGCCCAATGGGCCACCTAGGACCTACATTAGCGGTGGCTGATGTGTAATAAAAGGGGAGTATGAGGCTTGGCAAGGGGTTTTAAATGGCATGTCAACATGGACTTAGAACACTGCATTCAAGCTGCAATGGCAGACTTGGGACAGGATTTAAGGGGCTACTTAAGTGGGTGCACACTGGTAGCATTTAATGTATAGGCCCATAGGCCCTAGTTGTATGTTATACCATTCCATAAGGGACTTACAAGTAATTTAAATATGCCAACTAGGCATATGCCAACGAAACTATGCTATGGGGAGTTAGCACAGGCACTTTAGCATTGGTTTAGAGTGGTAAAGTGCACTGAGTCCTAAACCTAACAAAAATAAATTCTGCGAAAAGGGGAGGAGGAAGGAAAAATGTTTGTGGGTGACCCTGCAGAGAAGACTATTTCTAACAGTCTTGCTGCATTCTGGGCCTTCATTGTGGTACTGGGGACTTGATGTCTAGTGCAAGTCTGCCCTCCCGCCACTCTTCACAAAGCCATGGTTTGTCGCCAACCTTGCTGCTCTCATGACCTCAACGGTCATCTGGGCCCGCTCACTCCGGGACCGGCCCGGTGCGACTGTGGCAGGGTGGCCCTACATCCAGCATTGCCTGCCTGCTTCGTCTGCTTCGAGCTAAGCCCGCGGGGGAGCGGGGATGGGATTGCGCTTGTTGACTCTCTATTGGTCTTATACAGAAATTCTCCACCTGAGCAATTCTAGGCAAATATCGTGAGGATCAATCAACAAAAGAATACTTTTCAATCAAATAACAATAAATATCAATAGAGGTATTTTTCAAATTTTTTCTTCTTTATTTCTTCATATTCTTTCAGTCACTCAGTACTAATCTTCCAATCTTTTCATAATATATTGTTCATTGCCAATGCCAACGTGTGTTTCGTCCGGCTTTACAGCCTAGGGACTTCGTCAGGGCTAGAAACAAGTGGAACATACATTTGATTACTAATATTGAAATCAAAAGTTCCTATTCATTACAAAACAGATTATTATACATATCCTATGATGTTAAAAGGACATGATTAACACAAATTAAAGATGGATTGCTAACTACAATGTATCACCCTTGATATTAATACCATCAGTAATCCATCTTCTTTACTGGCTAGCCATTAATTAAGGGAGCCTGTAAGAAGTGGGGGATACATAATCTCATCTTTTCTAAAAGGAAGATCTGGAAGCTTAAAACAAAATGCTCAGCTATTGAATTAGAACATCAAGATAACAGATTAATTATGCCAGAGAATGTGGATGGCTATAAGAGGTGTCAATACCTAAGTGGGTGGATGCCTTTAGCGTTACATCTAGGGGATCTATGTATACCTTTCTCATATATAATTTATAAATAAATATGATTGATGCCAGACTTACTAATCTCTCTTTATACGTTCTGTAGATTGGTGAAACGAAAAGGTGTTTAAAATATTATGACCCTATTAAAAGAATATAAATTTATATTTTAATTACAACTAATTTAATTACAGCTAATTATTATCTCCACTAGATCATCTTATTGTCCAACTGTTATGAGGGATAAGTTAAGTGACAAATATATTCCTCCTTTGATCGAAGTTAATATAAACCATTTCAGAAACTCTATATCCATTTACTTTTTTAATGAGATTATCACTAGACATCTCGAGTGATGTATAATTTTCGGCAATACCATTGATTAACAGGTTAAAAACAACATATTTATTTACCTAAATCATCAAGAGTTCTGAAGTTCCAATATTAATGTGCTTCTGTATATTAGTGCCTGCGTATGGTAATTAAACGCGTCCTACAACGACATCAAAAAATATAAAAACACTCTTATAAGTATATTTAAAATTATCCTGGACGTCAGCCCTCAAGTTATTAAGGCGACACTCTATCTACAGTAAAGGGTTTCAATAAGTACCTCCGCTTTGATTATAGTTCGCCGGAGCGGACGCTTCCACACGTAAGACTGGGGAAATTACCTCTGCGTATATCTGCAGGACAAAGTAACATGTCAAAAAGACAAGTCCTGCCTCATTTGTGACCGAATAAACAACAAGCAATAAGTTCGTTGATATTAGCTTACCCGAAAAGTAGTAAAGAGTTTGGCATTAGAAAGTCTTCCTATCTCGGCGTCTAGCATCTATTGGTCTTAGCAGCCCCGGATACAGCTGCACCCATCATCTGCTCTGACCCCTGTCCGTTGTCCTGTGCCTTGGTCTGCTTCAGTTCTCCCGCCTGCTCTCTGACCCCCCTGCCCACCACGACAATACTGCTGCCGATGATCTCCGGACAGCTGGATGACTGCCCTCCTGCCTCCTGCCACTCTTCACAAAGCCATGGTTTGTCGCCAACCTTGCTGATTTCCTGACCTCGACCGTCATCTGGGCCCGCTCACCCCGGGACTGGCCCGATGTGACTGTGACCGTCTCGGTGCATACTGGGACCGCCCCGGGGCGACGGTGGCAGGGCGGACTACATCCGCATTGCCAGTGGCGTAACAAAACTTGAGGGGGCCCCCCTGCAAAGTACATGGAGGGGGCCCCCCATTCTCCGCGCCAGTCAAGAGCTCTCAGGCCAGCGACCCGCCATACTGCAGGGGCTCACCCAAGCCATAAAAAATGGATTCTGGTTCCTCCATTGGTCAGTTCCACCCTCTCATCGGGCGATTTACATACATCAGTAAATACTGCTGCTGCACCCTCCAGCAAAGTTACATAACACTGCCTCCAGACAGCCCACCAAACACATCTTCCTACTTGATGACCCACCTCCAAGCGAAGCCCGCTCAGTTAACCACCTCCAAATACACACCACTGCTGTCGTGCCTGCTACTAACGCATTCATTAACTCTACTCTCACCCCTACGAAACCCGCAGTTCTACTTTTCCGCCCGCCTTTAAAACCACCCCTTGGATGTCATTGCAAACCTGTGACCGCCCCCACTGCTCCCCTGTCCGCCACCGACAGAAAGACTGATGGCCAGTCCCCATCTAACCACTACCTACCAGTAAAGACTGAGCCTTTCAGCTGCTGCTCTCCCCAATGCCACTGTGGTAGTTTAAAACATGTTCAACAATCTCTTTAACTGACCACCCCAAAACAAATCATCTTGCTAGCCTCTACGGCATCAAAGACGTTCCTGCTAATTTTCATCCTCTGGATGATGCACACAATAATATTAAATGTACAAAGGGTCTGATTTTTGTTTCCTCACACCAACATTAATTTACACTATGCACTCCACTAAACCATACCTCCTGTCAAAGGCAAACCTGTTCCCATATGTAGCACCAGTCAGCAAGTACCCCAAGGACAAACAACAGAGAACATGCATGTTAGACGGACCGGGAGGGTCGGCCGAGGATAAGGGGAGAGGTCTCCAGGGAGATCCGTCTCCAGCAATCGTACAGACAAATAACTTCCCCCCCACTGACGTACACCACACAAGGATAAGGTTCAACGTTACTTTATAAGCAATTCTTTAAGTACGGTGAGGTGGTACAAGGAGGTCTGGACTCCGGGGTCCCCTCTATTCTAGTCTCTTGGTTGGGTAAGGGGGGTAGCGGGACAGTCTCGTTACCACTCTGGGGGATGTGGTGGTAGATGAATTAGCTCACAATCCTCGAGCTCGGCGTTCTAGATGATCGGGCCGCGGCGGGGCCAGCAGGTCCCGGGATGGTTGAAGGTAGTGACGGTCCGCGGCGGAGCCAGCAGGTCCCGATGAAGATGGGTGCAGAGAGCCGCGGCAGCGCCAGCAGGCGGATCGGTAGTTCGCAAGGCAGGGCTACGGCAGCGCCAGTAGTCCGTCAAGGATGAGTTCTTCACTGCGTCTCTCGACTCCAGGATACAACTGCATTCCTGCTCTGGAGCTGCGCCAGTTATAGGTCTGGCGCCCTTTGATGTCCGGACCCTCGCACTGGGAGGTCGGGAGGTCCGGGATGAGGGAGTCCAGACACCCAGCAGGGGGGTGGAGCCAGCGCCTGGGGGAGCTGGGGGCGATCGGCACCTGGCGGGGGAGAGCCATCGAAACCTCTTTCTCCCATTGACCTGCCAAGTAGTCCGCTCACCTCCTGGGTGGATGGTGGTGCCGGGATGTCGGGGCCTGGCCAGGCCCAGGGTTAGGGTTGATCGGAGGCCACGCGGCCTCGTGGTGCCGTGTCCAAGATGGCGCCCAGGCCGGGCGAGAGGGCCGGTAGGGAATCGGGCCCACGATGTGGAGATGTTCAGGGGCAGGGGCCCTATAGGAGACGGGAAACGGGTTGTTGTTGCGTGTAACGCCTGAGGAGCGGGGCTCGGGCCTGGTCGTGCGGGGAGGGAGCAAGCCTTACACGTGGCCTGTCCAACATGCGTCCCCCCCAGCTGAAGGCGGGGAGAGTCACCCATCCTCTTGGGGACTCTCCTCGTCGAGGCGGAAAAAGCGTGACAGGCCATCTGCGTTGGCGTGGTCTTGCCCGGGTCGATGTTCCACAGTGAAGTCCATCCCCTGCAGGGAGATGGACCAACGTAGTAGTTTCGGGTTTTCCCCCCGCATCTGCATTAGCCATTGCAGGGGTCGATGATCGGTCTGGACCCGGAAGTGGGTGCCGAAGAGATAAGGCCGGAGCTTTTTGAGGGCCCACACCACGGCGAAGGCCTCCCTCTCGATGGTGCTCCAGCGTTGTTCTCGGGCCAGGAGCCGTCTGCTGATGAAAGCCACTGGCTGGTCAAGTCCTTCGGGGTTCAGCTGGGAAAGGACTGCCCCAACGCCATGGTCGGAGGCATCTGTTTGGACGATAAATTCCCGACTGTAGTCGGGGGCCTGGAGCACCGGGGCGGAGCACATGGCGGCCTTCAGCTTCTCGAAGGCCGCTTGACAGTCTGGGGTCCAGTTGACCTTCTTGGGTTGGTTTTTGGATGTGAGTTCCGTGAGGGGCCCTACAATGCTGCCATAGTCCCTCACGAACCGCCGGTAGTAGCCTGTGAGTCCCAAGAAGGCGCGGACCTCGGTCTGGGTGATGGGGGGCTGCCACGACTGGATGGCAGCGATCTTGAGTTGCAAAGGGGCCACCAGACCGCTTCCCACCTGGTGCCCGAGATAGGTCACGGACCCCTGGCCAATTTGGCATTTGCTGGCCTTGATCGTGAGGCCAGCTCGTTGGAGGGCCTGTAGCACCTCTCGGAGGTGGTGGAGGTGGTCGGACCAGTGGCGGCTGTACACAGCGATATCGTCCAGGTAGGCGGCGCTGAATTCTTCGAGTCCTGCCAGGACCTGGTTCACTAGCCGCTGAAATGTTGCTGGGGCATTCTTCATGCCGAATGGCATGACCTTGAAGTGATAGTGGCCATCAGGAGTGGAGAATGCAGATCGTTCTTGGGCCCGGGGTGTGAGACCGATCTGCCAGTAGCCCGCTGTCAGGTCGAAGATGCTGAGGTAGCGGGCAGCTCCCATGCGGTCGATTAGTTCATCTGCTCGGGGGATGGGGTGTGCGTCTGTTCTGGTGACCGCATTCAAGCCCCGGTAGTCGACGCAGAACCGAAGCTCCGGCGTGGCGCCGGGGGCGGCCGCTTTGGGGACCAGTACCACTGGGCTGGCCCAGGGGCTGTCTGAGGGCTCGATGACCCCGAGCGTGAGCATCTTGGCCACCTCCTCTTGGATGCAGGCCCGTACCCGATCTGGTACGCGGTAGGCCCGATGGCGGACAGGGGGACTGTCTCCAGTGTCCACGTCGTGTAAGCACCAGGGGGTGACCCCTGGGGTGAGGGAGAACAGGGTGGCGAACTGCAGCAGGAGGTCTCGGCAGCCTTGGCGCTGTTCCAGGGTGAGGGCCTCCGAGAGTCGGACCCCGTCCACGGAGCCGTCCTTCTCCCGAGACCGTAGGAGGTCAGGGAGGGGTTCGGAGTCCTCCTCGGTTCCATTGTCGGTTGCCATCAAGAGGCTGAGCTCTGAGCGTACAAAGTGGGGTTT
This sequence comes from Lissotriton helveticus, assembly GCF_964261635.1. Taxonomy (NCBI): domain Eukaryota; kingdom Metazoa; phylum Chordata; class Amphibia; order Caudata; family Salamandridae; genus Lissotriton; species Lissotriton helveticus. The sequence continues at coordinate 967,107,164 of NC_136069.1, read as the reverse complement.
AAGTCTATTAGCGTGGAGGACCCGGAGAGGGTTTCGTGAAGATTCCATATCGATGAGATAGGTGACAGGGCTCTTGCGCTCGATTACTTTGAAGGGCCCCGTCCATTTGTCTTGCAGGGCGCATGGTTCGGTGGGAGACATTACCCACACTTGTTGGCCGGGTTCAAATTCGATGGAGGATGCATTCTGATCGTACCACCTTTTCATGTCCTCCTGACTGGCCTCCAGGTTTGCTTTTGCCATCTCTCTGAACCGTCTGGTCTGGTTGCGGAGGGTTAGGAGGTACTTGAAAACATCTGGAGGGTTCTTTAGAGGGGGCATTTCCCAGCCCTCTTTGACTAGGCTGAGCGGCCCCCGCACCGGGTGCCCATACAAGAGTTCGAACGGGCTGAAGCCGAGGGACTTCTGGGGAACTTCTCGGTAGGCAAAGAGAAGGCACGGTAGTAGCACATCCCACTGGCGACGGAGGGGCTCTTCCAACCCCCCAATCATCCCTTTGAGCGTGCGGTTGAACCGCTCAACCAGTCCGTTTCCTTGAGGGTGATAGGGGGTCGTGAATCGGTAGGTGACCCCACACTGTTGCCAGAGGGACTTCATGTATTTTGAAATAAAGTTTGTGCCCCGGTCGCTGACGACTTCTCGGGGGAAGCCCACCCGGGAGAAGATCCCCATCAAGGCCCGGCCGACTACCGGGGCTGTCACAGTTCGCAGGGGAACAGCCTCGGGGTAGCGGGTGGCGTGGTCCACCAGTACTAGGATGAACCGATGTCCTTGTGCTGTACGGGGGTCCAGGGGTCCCACAATGTCTATCCCCACCCTCTCGAACGGGGTGGTGACCACTGGAAAAGGTTGCAGAGGTGCTTTAAGCTTGCGGCCGCTCTTCCCGCTGGCCTGGCACGTGGGGCAAGATCGGCAGTGTTGGAGTACGTCGTTCCTCATCTTGGGCCAGAAAAAGTGGGTCACCAGGCGACTGTAGGTTTTATCCTGACCCAGGTGGCCAGCCAGGGGGACATTGTGGGCCAGGTTTAGCAAGAAGTCTCTAAAGCGGAGGGGCACCACTAGTACTCGACTGGCCCCTAACTCTGCGATTCTCTGTTCGCTGTACAACAGGTCATTGTCCCAATAGACCCAATGGGTTCCGGAGGTATCCCCTGCACTCTGGGCGAGGGCTTGTTGGCGGAGTCCCTCGAGGGAGGGACAGGTCTTCTGCTCGTGGCGAAACTGTTCTTGGGTGGGCCCCCCCTCCTGACGCCACTGATCCAGGCCGGGAAGGTCCTGAGGCTGAACGAGCCCCTCGGGAGTTTGTTCTGGGGTGACGGCACGGTCGGTGTCTGGAGCGACCGGGGGAGGAGGTGCCGGCCATTCAGGTTCTTCGGGTCGGGGGATGGCACGGGCAGCCATGGACCGGGTGGTTACGCACGCCCAATCCGGGATGCCCAACATCCCTAGGTGCTCTCTCCTCTCTACAGCGGCCCACGGGGAACTCTCAAGATCATTTCCCAGGAGACAGTCTACGGGGGCATCATCTCGGACCGTCACTTCCAACATGCCGGAGACTCCTCCCCACTCGAAGGGGACGCAAGCCATCCGACATAGACTCTCCGAATTGTCGGCTGAACGGACAGGGCAGAGGACGTTCGGCAGAATCTGTTCTGGGGTCACCAGGTGACATCGGACGGCCGTTACACTGGCCCCGGTGTCACGTAGGGCTTCGGCCCGGCGTCCATTAATGTTCACCCATTGACTGTACTTCCGGGTGTTGGCGGGTAGGGGGACCCGCGGGACCATGTCTCTTCCCCCTAGGCACGCTAGAACCATGGCGGCTGGTTCCCATTCCTGGCGTTCTTGCTCACATTCCTCATGTTCTTCGTAGGTTTGTTCTTCCCCCAGGGCGGCGGCAGCCATCTGGCGGGGTCTCGGAGTCTGGCTCTGTGGACAATTCGGGTAGTTGGCGTAGTGGCCGACTCGCTGGCATCGGTGACACGTGACATTGGCTCTGTATCCCGGCCGCGCCGGGGTGTTGCCCCGGTTGGCCGGGGGTGGGGTGCTGGTAGCGGGAGCGGCCGGGGCGTTGTCTCTCCCTCGTCCCTGGCCCCCTCCTCCTCCTCGGGGACGGTGCTGACCGTGGTTGTTCCGGTTCTGTTCATGGGGCCCAGTTCGGCCCACTCGGGTAATTTCCCACCGGTCAGCCTCGGCGGCAAGCTGTCGTGGATCAGTTAATTTACTGTCGAGGAGGTGCTGCCTGAGCTCGACGAAGCAGTTGTTCGATAGATGCTCCCATACCATGAGATTGAAGAGTTGCTCGTAAGTCGTTACGTTGCTTCCCTTGATCCACCCCTCGAAGGCCCGGCTGAAATAGTTCACGTATTCCACCCAAGTTGTGCCCGGGATCCGAGTGCAGTTTCGGAACCTCTGGCGGTACATTTCGGGTGTGAGCCCATAGCGGGTGAGGAGGGTAGCTTTCATGTGGTCATAGGAGGTCATCAGATGGTCTGGGAGCTGTAGCAGGGCATCGCGGCCCTCATTGACGAACCTCCCCCATAGACCGGCTCCCCAGTCGCTTCGATCGATCCGGTGGGAGGTCATAGCGATCTCGTAGGCCTTGAACCATTGCTGTATGTCGTCCTCTCGGAAATATTCTCGAACGACATCCTTGGGGATGTGTACCTTCCTTTCTGTCACCCCCGGGGGGCGCGGTTGCTCGGGCACTCCTAATTCTTTGTTCTGCTTGCGTAAGTCTATCTCAGCTAGTTTGCGTTCGTGTTCGTACGCCAGTCTCTTCTCTTCAAGCTCTCTTTGTCTCTGTTTCTCTTCCCGTTCTTCTCGGAGCCGCAGATGTTCCAGATTTAGTTTTTGTTCGGCTAATTTGAGTTCGCCATCCATTTTGAGCCGGGCCATCTCTAGCTCATGTAGTCGGTTTCTTTCTCGTTCTTGGATCTCATCTTGCGAGAGACCCGTTCTTCGCTCCTCGGGAGCCGTGGTGTCTTTCTCTGCTGTTGCGAGATTTTGGTCCGGGGGTCTGACGGCCCCGGTTTCTGCCCATGACTCAATGGCGTGCTTGAAATCGTCTTTAGTATTCAGACCGGTGGTAGCGATACCTAGTTCAATGCAGAATTGTTTCAACTCACGATGGCTGTATTCTTCCAATTTCTCCATCTGGAATTTTTCGGTGGATCCGCTTTCTTTGGTTGACATTGTGGTTTTGTCGTGGGGTGAGCTACTCTCTGTACGATTACGCGTTGATTCGGATCCCGTCGCTGGCCACCAATGTTAGACGGACCGGGAGGGTCGGCCGAGGATAAGGGGAGAGGTCTCCAGGGAGATCCGTCTCCAGCAATCGTACAGACAAATAACTTCCCCCCCACTGACGTACACCACACAAGGATAAGGTTCAACGTTACTTTATAAGCAATTCTTTAAGTACGGTGAGGTGGTACAAGGAGGTCTGGACTCCGGGGTCCCCTCTATTCTAGTCTCTTGGTTGGGTAAGGGGGGTAGCGGGACAGTCTCGTTACCACTCTGGGGGATGTGGTGGTAGATGAATTAGCTCACAATCCTCGAGCTCGGCGTTCTAGATGATCGGGCCGCGGCGGGGCCAGCAGGTCCCGGGATGGTTGAAGGTAGTGACGGTCCGCGGCGGAGCCAGCAGGTCCCGATGAAGATGGGTGCAGAGAGCCGCGGCAGCGCCAGCAGGCGGATCGGTAGTTCGCAAGGCAGGGCTACGGCAGCGCCAGTAGTCCGTCAAGGATGAGTTCTTCACTGCGTCTCTCGACTCCAGGATACAACTGCCTTCCTGCTCTGGAGCTGCGCCAGTTATAGGTCTGGCGCCCTTTGATGTCCGGACCCTCGCACTGGGAGGTCGGGAGGTCCGGGATGAGGGAGTCCAGACACCCAGCAGGGGGGTGGAGCCAGCGCCTGGGGGAGCTGGGGGCGATCGGCACCTGGCGGGGGAGAGCCATCGAAACCTCTTTCTCCCATTGACCTGCCAAGTAGTCCGCTCACCTCCTGGGTGGATGGTGGTGCCGGGATGTCGGGGCCTGGCCAGGCCCAGGGTTAGGGTTGATCGGAGGCCACGCGGCCTCGTGGTGCCGTGTCCAAGATGGCGCCCAGGCCGGGCGAGAGGGCCGGTAGGGAATCGGGCCCACGATGTGGAGATGTTCAGGGGCAGGGGCCCTATAGGAGACGGGAAACGGGTTGTTGTTGCGTGTAACGCCTGAGGAGCGGGGCTCGGGCCTGGTCGTGCGGGGAGGGAGCAAGCCTTACACGTGGCCTGTCCAACAATGCACGATTCTTGTAAATAAACCTACAGTGACAACGTAGCATTTCCTCACCCACTGTCAACCCAGGGAAGTCTGCAACCACACAGTTACCTTCAATACCGGCAAAGTCTAAAGCACATTTCCACTTCCTTTCATTGGCAGCTCCTGAGTCATATACCTATGCCTTCTGGAGGGCATCTACCTCAGCATTCTTTGTCTCCCTAAGACTAACCGAATGCTGTCAGTGAATGCTAATCACAGTCACTGGAGCACTTCCTTTGTATTGTATTGTATTGTAATTGCATTTATATAGCGCTTACTACCCCTGACGAGGCGTCAAAGCTCTTTTTCTGCGAGGGGCACGCTAATCCGGGACCCAAAGAGGATTAGTGTTGAATTAGTATAGTGAAACAAGCAAGTACATTTTAAGTGGTGGATAGGTTAGTCAGTTATTTGGATTTGGAACGATAGCAGAAGGATAGAGGAGGAAAAAGGTTTGTATTTATATAGCGCTTGTTGACGCACGCTATTCAGGAAGCACATAAAGGATTAGTGGTGAATTAATATGGTGAAATATGAAGTAATTTCAGTGGTGGATATTAGTCAGTTACTTGGAGTGGGAAGGATAGCAGCGGGATAAAAGGGGAAGAAAGATTTGCATTCATATAGCACTTGTTACCACTGATGGGTGTTGAAGCGCTTTTCTGGCAAGTAGCACGCCACTCCAGAACCCATAAAGGATTAGTGTTGAAAATAAGTATAGTATAAATATGAAGTAATTTGAGTAGTGGATAAGTTATTCAGTTATTTGGGTAGTATATTAGTATAGTTGAAGATGGAATTTGAGAAGTGAACATGTTAGTCTGTGAATTTTGATTGAAATGGATAGTGGAGGGATAAAAGAGTGAAGGGTTTTTTTTTTTTTTTTTTGGTCTTACCAGTAGGAGGAGGCTTTTGGATGAGTAAAAAGGAGTTTTATGAGGCAAACCTGGTAAGAACCTCGCGTGGGCAGGTAATATTTGTGTATCGATCGGGGCTCTGATTTTAAGGACTACTATGCGTGTTCAGTTATCTGCCTTGTTTCCTAGCACGCCCCACTGTACACAGCATAGCTGTCACTTGTGCAGCAAGTAGGGGACCAACAACATCAGTGCATGCCATTACAGACAGATTCCATTCCTGGGCTTTTGTGTCTCAACTTCATGCATTCTGGGTGTTCTAGTCATGGTTTGGGTCTACTGAACTAATTACACAAACAGCTGATAGTAGTGATTTGTAGGTCAAAAGTTCAAAACAGGGAGCACTGCCAATGATGATGTGGAGTGAGGTATCCACAATATCAGTGGCACTGAGGCCCTGCAAAATGCCCCACTCCACTGCCTTTGGGTTAGGTTTGTGCTATAGAAATACCCCATACACATGCACCCCAATTCGGATTGCCCGTTACTACCCAATAATCAGGGCCACTGGAATTATGCGGTCAGGGATGACCAAGTTATGTGGTGGGGAAGACCAAATTATGTGGCAAAAAAGCAAAATGATGCAGTGTAAGACAGCACACTTTGTGATAGTGCTTACGTGTAATAGTGACAAAATAATGGGGTAATACTATTTGGTCAAATGCTTTAAACTAACTCGAACCAGTTTGACACCTAGATGCTGCAATAAGTAATAGAAATGTGACCGGTCAACCCTTCCACTAAGCAGAAACATGTGTTGCTGTATTTTTTGTAACTTTTTGAGATAGAAACGTTTTTTTTAATTCTGCAAATAATGCTGTATGTATAGCCTATAGGAAGGGTATCTTGGCGCTAAAGAAGCATCTTTATTTGCCGACTCAATGCTGGTGCTAGATTTAGAGCCCCGAACCTGCATGCACAAATGATGGATCGTATGACAAATCCATATTTATGCGGAAAATAGCAACAAAACCTCAAAATTACGGTCGCCATGCCAATAATGATGGGCTTCTGTGTTCTGCCACTGATTTTATAGTATATTAAACTAAAGTACAGAAAATGAATCAACCGGGAAGTCGAGGTTAGAACCCTGGCCTAAACAAGAAAGGATCTCCGTGTTGGCAACTCTATGCGTTTAAAAGAGAATAAAAGCCGCATTCGGATATAAACCGACCACCTGCATGACATCCACAGATCTCAGGAGCAGGCGCTTGCCCTAATCAGCAATCCCGTCGGCTGATTCCTTTAGAGCTGGGCAATATCAGATTTCTGAACCCAAGGGCCTGACAGTAAATTAAGCACAGAAGGGAAACACAAAGGTATAGTATAAAACAGGAACTCACCAACAGAAGAGCTAACAGAGACACAGGACGAGTTGGGGAGACAGGAGCACGCCTTCCCTCCCTTGCTCTCTCTGGTGGAGGGTTGAGTGAGGCCCGCTCTGGCCCAGGCTTGTCCCTTCAGAGTTCATTGTTACTGCAGGGCTCTGCAGGGGAGGGGCCTATGCATAGGTATGAGAGAAGGAGCTGAAAGGATGTGGTGTTATGGTCTAGGGGGGCTGCGGTCTGGCGATCAAAAGGAGTTTGCTGAGCCAAGGGATTTCAAATTACACCTGCTCATTCTTGCTCATCTGCAGTTCGTATGACTCCTCCTCGCCATAGTCCCTCCTCAGTAGGGTGAAGTCGTGCCTGCAGCACACGAGCCAGCATTGCCCCTGAAAAGGCATTCAATCCGCGCTGGGCCCTGGGCGGAGCATTTCAATGTTTTTTTTCGTTTGGGTGCAGGAAGCGGACTTGCGGAGCCTTGTTCAGTGACTTTCTTAATTGAGCAGCCCCGCCCGCGCCGAAGATTCGCAACTATGTCTGTTCCAGGGAGGCTGGGCGGGGCTGACAGAGGGAGCAGCAGGACAATACTAAATACACAATATATATCCGTGGCTGCTAATCAGAACAACGAGTCCTCCAAGCCCAGTGCAGGCAGGATTAATTTCTCGAAGGGAGCCCCCTTCAAGTACTGAAGACTGGGGGGCCCCCCCGCACCGCGTGGGCTGCGGGGGTGTTTGTTACGCCCCTGCGCATTGCCTGCCTGCTTCGAGCTAAGCCGACGGGGGAGCAGGGATGGGCTTGCGCTTGTTGTCTCCCTACTGGTCTTAGCAGCCTGGAGACAGCTACAGCTGTCATCTGCTTTGACCCCTGTCCATTGTCCTTTGTCTTGGTCTGCTTCGGTCCTCCCGTCTGCCCTCTGTCCCCCTGCCCACCACCATGATACTGCTGCCGACGATCTCCAGATGGCTGGGGTTATTGCATCCTTCCCTCCCGTTACACATAGGCTACCATGTTTGGTCTTTGCAGCTGGGCTTGCTTTGGCTCTTAGAACCCTCTACCCACCCTCACGAGTCGAGCACCTTCGAGAACGACTTCGTCATTAGCAGGTCTCTGATGATCTATATTCAGATGTTGTAAATCGTCACCCGGACCTCCCGTGATGCACCGTACTCTGTTTTGCGTTTGCTTTGATTTTGCTCCGCTGGCCTCCTGTTGATCTCTGAGCCCCCCAGCCCCGATGGTGAAAACAGTCGACTAGACCTCTCGCGATGCACGTCCTCTGCTTTTGCCTTTACTTTTTCCCTACTGTGCTTGTTGACCTCAGAGCCTCCCAGCCCCCTGTCGTGAATCGGCCGTCACCGAGAGGGTCCTAGTAGCACTCTGACACTGGCCTGTTAGCTACTTTGCCCGTGGCTGCTCCCACCTCCGACTGCTGAGGGAGTCCACGTAGCGCACACCCTGATGCAACGAGCTGCCTGGTCTCTCTCTCCTCAGGCTTGCTGATTTGATAGTCACATATATTGAATTGTCAATCCACTAGGAGGTTGGGGTAAGTGCCAGCACCTTGATCTCCATCAATAATATCACAACCCTAAATTTTCTAAAAGCCGCCCCTGCTCATCATTGAAATAACAGGGCCGATCTTATGACCTCATAATCATTAACTTTCTAAATGGGCCGCTCCCTAATCAATGGTGCATCTGCAGCCCCCAAGACCTTCCCGGAGACCTCCCTCTCCCGCTGAGCTCCCACTTAGCTCCTCCATTGGGACACCATGACTGCAGGACCGAGTGTTAGCTCATATTCCTGATCTTTCTAAAATGACCGCTCTCTGATCCGCCTCCGCAGGCCCTAAGACCTCCCCGGGGACCTTCCTCTCCCTCCGAGCTCCTGCTGAGCTCCAACATTGTAATAACATGATTGCTGGAACCTGTGTTATCTCATTATCCTGCATGTTCTCAAATGGCCGCTCCCTGATCATAGGCGCATCAGCAGCCCCTAAGGCTTCCTTGGAGTCCTTCCTCTCCCGCTGACCTCCCGCTGAGCTCCAATATTGCAATACCATGATTGCATGACTCCTGTTGTCTCTTAAACCTGAATTTTCGAAAATGGCTGCTACCTGATCAAAGGTGCATCGGCAGGCCAATAGACCTTCTTGGAGATTGCTCTTGGCTCCCCTAGTTATACAGGGCAATGGCACTACCCTAACCCTCTCTCCCACACTCAAATCTGTTTTATCTATGCTTCCTCTAGTCATAAAGGTCAATAGTTCACCCCTGCTTCCCCGGTTTGATCCGCTAGACCACAGGTATGGCGTGGAAGGTGACATGGAAGGTGACTATCTGTAGCCTTCTTAGAATTCCACTCCTTTAACTAAGTGCACCTTTCTGGAGGCCATATTACTGCTTTTAATATTACCATTAGCTTGAACATTACGGCCCTCTACTGATCCCACCTTGCCTTAAAAGACACATCCTTAGTGAGGATTACACGCTGTAACCCTGTACACCTCACCTTTCATCTAAGCCACACAACCTACTCTCTCTCCATCATGCCCTTCCTCGCTCAGTCCAGAATGGACCCCAGACTAGATAAGTCAGGTACGAATAGCTACATAATTAAGTATCCAACTAACCTCTATAAAAAAGTGACTAAATCTTTAAAACATAGACTACTCAAAGCTAACCCAGAAACCCTTACCTCTTACTCCTATTTCTGCCAAAAAAAGGTGCTATTACTAGCAACCTGATCTTTTATTCTAAAAGAAGAGCTCAGAGGAGAATGGCACTACACTCTTTACTCAGAATCGCCTCGTCTAAGTAGTTTCCTCACGGTCTTAGACTCTTGGTCGTGACGTCAACCACGTTTAGAGCAAATGCTACCATATCCATCTATAACAATGGATTATACTAATTCAGGCCACAGATGTCAACCTGGGCATCTTTGATGACAGATTCGCCTTCTTTAAAAAATCAATGATCCAAAGAGACACCCCTAGTCACGCTAGGAATGTCCTTCCCCTAACTCCGACTCATGCCCACCCTGATCCCTCTCTAGAGTGCCAAAACCACCCGATGATTGCCCCACTTACCTCGATCAACACTCACAGGCCTGTCCTGGCGCCGCCAAACCTAGGCACCTCAGACTCAAGCACCGTGCCCCGACCTGACCCACCACATGTCCGTAATGCTGGTGCAATTGTTATCCCTAGCTCTGATCACCCCACCTACACCTCTCCCACTCACTCGCTCACTAGCTCTATCCTACATAATTCCCTCCTCCCACAGCTGACTCTCCCACTCTTCACCAGGAATTCCATCCCTCCTAACATCCCTTCATCACCCCCTCACCTTGCTCTTCCATATGTCAGAGAAGGATTTCTTCCTCAGATGATGTCCCCCCTCCCCTTCGTCCCCTTGTCTTGAACTCGTCTACCTCCTCCCTAGTGAAAAAAAACGACTCCCCTCCACAAGACCCATATTCCACATTCGGATCCTGCTGCTAAGCTCATGTAAATAAACCAGGAACTTCTAAATCTCAAAATTATAATTCAAAATCTCATTAACTCCACTGATGAGCTGGCCTTGATTTCTCTTCCAACAAGACCTTGCTGGAGATCCGGCTCATGATCCAACACCACCATAATATTCTGCCTCCGGCCACTATGTTACTGAGTGACCCTGGGCTAAAACCCCCAGCCCAGAACTGGAATACCACTCCCTACTCGAATGACCCATCTAGACACGCCTGATCCAAAAGTCAATTATCAGAACCAGATATTCACTCCCCCCTCCGAGATTAGAACACCCCTCTCACACCCATCCCAGTCCCTCCTAGCACTTCACTAACCACCCCTTTAAATGCCCCTGGCTTGGCCTATCCCAAGCTTAGGAACTCAGCGGCTATCCAAAGCATCACATCTAACCCTCATAGAGAGCCCAGACTCAACGCCAATGCCTTAAACATTAATAACCTCATGCAGATCCCCACTACTCAGCCCTCGATCACTGGCAACAAACGACACCTGAAAGGCATGTTACTCTACTGTAAATCAGTGATGAAACATGCCACGAACCTTGCATATCTCATCCCTGCTAAAGAACTTGACCTCCTTATTCTCACCAAAAGTTGGATCACCGACTCCTCAGTCCCCATCCTGGACATTCTAGGGCCCTATTCACAGAACTAACTTAAGACAAAATCCTAAACGTACTACTTTTGGTATTCACAGAAGTTAGGATTTTGTCTTAGGACAGACTTAAGACAAACTTAAGTTAGGATTCTGTCTTAAGTATGTCTTAAGACAAAATCCGAACTTCTGTGAATACCAAAAGTAGTAAGTTTAGGATTTTGTCTTAAGTTAGTTCTGTGAATCAGCCCCCTAGTTCCTCCCAGCCACAACATTATCAGACTCCATTGAGCTAAGAAAATGGGAGGTGGCATAGCCTGTATCTACCACAATTCTCTTGCAGCAAAATAGTCCCCTTTAGCTAATCTCTTATCTTGTGAACATTTATGCATAGACCTCTCTACCACACATAGACCCCTATGCATCTTGCACATCTTCTACCACCCCCCAGGAGACAACCTCCCTCTCATTGAAAAAGTATGGAGACCATCTCCTCTAACCTGGGCCGACACTGCCCACAGATCTTCCTTGGTGACTTCAATCACCTTTTGAATGACCCTCGTGATCATGCAGTTGACACTCTCAAAAGCTTCCTAAATGACCTCACCTTGACTCAATTATGTGACAGTCCCACGTGCAATTTAGGCTCGACCCTTGACCTAATCATCTCCAATCCCAACTCCATTCAGCTTGAATCTATTCTCCCCTGTGACTGGTTGGATCATCACTATATCAAACCCTGTATCCTTGAAAGCTGGAACTACAATAGATCACAACCACTAAAACAAAAACAGTGGGAAAGATTGCTCCGTAATACAAACGTCAATGAGCTCATATCTCACTGCAATATCTCCCTACCGCCACCTGCAAACATGGCCGACATTCACGGCCTCACTGAGCACTTTAATAATGCCATGATGTCTGCCCTGAATGCAACTGCCCCCTTCCGACTAAAAAGAATACCCATCAAAGACGTCAAACCAAGGTGCAATGACAGCCTAAATGCTGACAGACGCAGCTTGAGATTAGCAGAATGCACCTGGAGATCCTCTCCATCCACAGCTCTTTTTAAAATCGCGAAGACTAAAAATAAGTAGATACAACAAATTCATCAGAACGGCAAAAAAAAATGTCTTCAAATCCAAATTGGACAAAGCAAAAAATCACCTGAAATGGCTACTTGAGTTGATTAAGTCACAAGCTAATAACACTTCTATCCAATCTCCGCACATCTCCTGCCCTCAGCCAAACTGTGATGTAGTTGCTGATTTCTTCCTCAGAAAGGAGAGCAAGATCGAATCAGATTTTAAGTCTGCCCTAATTGACCTCTCAACCTCTCCTGACTCCTCTTTAGCCACACCCCCTCCCACACCGCCCTGTCTCTCCCCCAAAAACAATGCCTCTTGGAGTCAATTCACACCCCTCAATGACACTGCCATCCTCAACATACTCTCGACCCTGAAACCTTCTAATCACACAACAATGACACCTTTCCCCAAACTTCTTCAAAGAAATGATAGGATCACTAGTCCCGCTCTGGTCCAAGATCATCAACGCCTCTCTTATTCAAGGTGAGATCACTGACTGTCTGAAGTCTGGCCTTCACTTTGCCACTGGATTCAAGCAAGCCTGGCTGATGAAGTGTGTTACCCAGAAACCGGTCCCAGGATGCTTTTTTCCGGTTCAGGGAAGACCTGGCTTGGCAATTTGGGATGGACTGTTCCCATGAGGCACAGGGTCAAGACTGATTTGCATATAGCTGGGCCCGAACTGAGGTGGCAAAGTGAGCTAAAGAATGATGATGGATTCAACCCTGATCTGTGACTGGGTGTGAGTGTCTCAAACATTTCAGCGCTCCGTCCAACATCTCCTTGTGTTTGCTTTGTTCGCTCTAAGTTGGCAGGGTACGCCCAGACGTGGGTCCCTTGCTCACTTTGCCACTGGGTTCAAGCTAGCCTGGCTGATGAAGGGTGTTACTCAGAAACCAGTCCCAGGATGCTTGTTTCGGATTCAGGGAAGACCTGGCTTGGCAATTCTAGCTGCACTGTTCCCATGAGGCACAGGTCAATACTGATTTGCATATTGCTGGGTCTGAACTGTGGTGGCGAGGTGAGCTAAAGAATGATGATGGATTCCACTCAGATCTGTGAATGGGTGTGAGTGTCTGAAAATTTTCAGCGCTCCGTCCATCATTTCCTTGTGTTTGCTTTGTGTGCCCTAGGTTGGCTGGATAAGCTCAGACATGGGTCCCTTGCTCACTTTGCCACTGGATTCAAGCTAGCCTGGCTGATGAAGGGTGTTACCCAGAAACCGGTCACAGGATTCTTGTTTCTGGTTCAGGGAAGACCTGGCTTGGAAATTTGGGCTGGACTGTTCCCACGAGGCAAAGGGTCAAGACTGATTTGCATATAGCTGGGCCTGAACTGAGGTGGCAAAGTGAGCTAAAGAATGAAGATGGATTCAACCCAGATCTGTGACTTGGTGTGAGCGCCTGAAAAGTTTCAGCACTCCATCCATCATATCCTTGTGTTTGCTGTGTTCAACCTGAGTTTGCAGGGTATGCCCAGACGTGGGTCCCTTGCTCACTTTGCCACTGGATTACTGCTAGCCTGGCTGATGAAGGGTGTTACCCAGAAACCAGTCCCAGGATGCTTGTTTCCGGTTCAGGGAATACCTGGCTTGGGAATTCGGGCTGGAATGTTCCCATGAGGCACAGGGTTGAGACTGATTTGCATATAGCTGGGTCTGAACTGAGGTGGCGAAGTGAGCAAAAGAATGATGATGGATTCAACCTAGATCTGTGATTTGGGGTGAGTGACTGGAAATTTTCAGCTCTCTGTATATCATCTCCTTGTGTTTGCTTTTTTTGCCCTAAGATGACAGGGTATGCCCAGACGTGGGTCCCTTGCTCACTTTGCCACTGGATTCAAGCTAGTCAGGCTGATAAAGAATTGTTAGAAATAGGATTTCTGGTTGGCTGGGGTTTGCGCCTAAGCCAGGCAGAAACCACCACTCTAGTCAGGGCAAGGGAGTTACACACTGAAGATAACCCCTGCTCACTCCCTTGGTGGCTTGGCACAAGCAGTCAGGCTTATCCAAGAGGCAATGTCTAAAGCGTTTGTGCAACAAACATACACAGCAGCAACACACTAGACACACCACAAAAGGAACTCCACATAAGGTTATATAAAAATAGGCTTTGTATTATCCAAAACACATTAGAATTGTCATCACACATATACACTCTGCCAACTGACACTAGGCAATATTTACAGGGGATTATATACCAATGACATGGCCAATTGGGCCACTGTCAGAACCTTTAGAAAGTACTAATAACACATGTAAACCACAACTAGTAACTTCTGGTATAATAATGACCTTAGCATTAGCAACATAAACACATTAGCGTAGGTATCATGGGCATAAACCCATTATGCATAAAATCATTTTAGATTAGGCCTTAAAATCATAAACATAATTGTGAGGCATCACACTGGGCCTAAAACACAGTATGCACAAATCACATTACTCATAAAACACCTTATGCAATAATCCTGGTGCATAACACCCTGAAATGACCCCCAGGCCTTCCTATGGTGGCTCAAATGCCCCATGTACCAAGTGTCAGAGCGTAGCTGCAAATGCAGTGAAGCAAAGGGCGCAAGGCGCTGAGGCAGAGGAGCGTATCTCACTCCTTTTTTTCAAGAAACAAAATGTTCCCTAAGGAAAACTGGCACTAACTGTGCCTCCGGGGCCCCCACTGGGACTCTAGAACACAAATGGCTCCCAGCATTGCAGCTGCCCTCTGTCTGACAGGGCAGGGCCCCAGCAGTGCACCAACAATGCTCCAGCCACCGGCAATGTGCCTCGGGGAACATCAGCAATGCACAGTGTAAGACCCACTCACCAAGCTCTCTGGCAAACTCCTGGCAGGACACAGCGGTACGGGACACGAAGCTCAGTCTCTGTGGCAACGTCCCCTCCACGTCGTCCTCTAGCACACCAGTCCTCAGCACGGCACGGGCCTCTACCTGCACAAGGGGCCCCACACTCAGCTCTTCTTGTCTGTCACCACGGGGCTTTCCCCAGCTCACAACAGCCCCTTCTCAGCCGGACACCAGCTTCCTCTTCGGCTGCACTGCAATTGGCCCGCTTAGCACCGCTCACAACCAGGCTGTTGTGCCTGATTTCATGGCGCTCGCGCAAGCGCCCGGCAGCACCTGTTCTCTGCGGCTTCTTAGTGCGAGGTGGGCACCCGCCCATACGTAAAACCAAAAGTGGGGTGTGCTCCCGCTATTAAGGGTGTTAAATATTAGATTACAATGTGAACATTACCGGTGCCATCTTGTCCCACTTAGGCCTTTGCGAGCGCGTAAGCGGCAGCCATTTTAGACACTGTGGCCAATTTGTAACATTGCCGATCGCCTGCGCGTCTCCCCGACCCCGCAATCACCCCCCACGCGCTGGCAGCCCCCAAGCACACATGCTAGAATCATAAAACATCCTCAGCGCGACCCTGCCCCGGAGCCAGTCCTGTGCCATGCCCACATACCCTTTCATCCCTTGCGCATGAACAGGCCCTTCGATAATCTCCTCCCCTGCACCTGGCTGCTCGATCCGATCCAAGGCCATAACCAACCCCTGCGGATATAGTTTATTGCCCCGTACAGTAGGATTCCGCCTCTTATCAAAGGAGCCGGAATTAATCAATGCCCCAACCCCATGAGATCCGACCGATTGCGAGGATTTCAGCTCCTGCCGGAATGCCCAGCTGCACAATAGCAATCACCTATTGAGACAGGTGGGGTACAGTACTGTTGATATGTGTGGGAACGGGCCTGAAGCGAGGATTCCAAAGATGGTTTACAATGCATCAAAGTAATGCCAGGAATCTGGTACACTGCAATAAAACATTACAAAACTATATAAGAGGCCAGGCCTGTGAGAGGCAGCTAGAGCACCTCGAAACGACACCCCGTTTGTCTATGTGCTTTCCTTCGAAGAATAAATCTGTTTCCTGCTTTTCAATTGCCAGCGCCCGCCTCATATTTTGATAACTACGATTGAACTAGAGGCGACTAACGCCAAGCAGTGCTTGAGGATATCTGGGGAAAATCTGCTTTGTTCTTACAATTGGCGTCCCAACGCAGGGCCCATCAGCGACACGTGGGTCCAGTGAGAGAGGTCCTAATGACGGAGTGAACACCTGTAACGTTCGGGAAAGAGTTCCTGCCTGATAGACCCTCGTCTGGCAGCCGATCATCCGACCTTCACTGATTCTGGACGGACCTCTCTCGAGTGATCTACGGTCCTGACTGGGATCCCACAGGAGTGCCGCGGCAATAACGGAGAATAGAGGACGATCGGGTGTTGGAAGTGGAAGACGAGAAACAGTCCATACTTTCCGGGTAAGGTCGTGCAGCACGACTGTTTTTGTTTGATTGATTGTTTGTTTGGAAAATACTAGTATTACTCATATTTAGTTTAGCCTTCGTTGCTACTCGACATATTGGTTCTCTTGAGATATTCTCTGTTTGCAAACAACGAAGAATAGAAATATTCTGTCTAGTCTTTGAAGGTAGTGAAGGATAGGTAGTGCGGACCTTTGTCCAACATTATTTGAGATCTTCACTTGTCCGATATACGTCATGCCTATCTTCTCCCCACTGATTGGGAATTGGTTCAACCCGGACCGTTTATTAGAGGTAGATCATCCAGCTCCGCTGGAAGGCACCCCTAATAAGGACATGTATGTTAGATATGGACTAGTCGCCGTAGCTTACAGTAAACTATGGCATAAGAATACTAAAAAAGATCGAGAAAGTCAGTGGCCAGTGATAGGATCTTTCGACCTCACAAAAATTGAAGCGCTAGAAATAGCCCTTCACAAAAATAGAACCACGCCAACCATGCTTGATAATCTCGGCATGTGGCGCAAAGAAGCAACGCAAGGTAAAAAGAGAGACGAAGCAAAAAGCGATAAAGAACTACGAAAAGCAGCTCACTTAGCTGGTAAAAAGTTGGAAGAGGAAGTGAAGGAAAGAGAGAATGCAAAGAGAGAACGAGAATCAGAAATCTCAGGCCAATGCCCTGTTAGAACACCCACAGCGCTTTACCCTGAACTGCCATCAAAGCAAAGGACGGACGATGATTTACTCTTAGGTCCCCCAATCATCTACATGCCTCCTCCTTATACCCTACCCACCCCTTAGTACAGCACCTAGAACCCCAGAACCTAACTGAAGGTAGTACCAGGGCCTCGGTACTCACGGCCTACGTGCCGACCGAGCCTCTCGTACGAAACACCTCGTCAAAATGCACCTCAGAAAAGATTGAAACCCAAGAGAAAGAACCAGCAAGAATTCCCCGTTTGAGCACAACTGAGCGGGCAGGCATCGACAGAGTAGTAAAGACCTTAGTGAATAGGAAGTAAACCGAAGAGCATATCACAGACACATGTGGCTAGTACGTTGGCAATTACAAACGACATTTCGTCGTGCGTTTTTGTTATCACACCCTCACTGCGTACAAGGAAAAATACAAGGAAACGGGACCTGACCGTCTCATGGCTCTATATAGGAAGGTAGACACAGGGGATGAGAGTGAATATAATGTAACCGAACTCTTCTCTTACACTCTATAAGTCTTTCGCCACCTCGTAGAACAGGGATGAATAGTTAAGAGCGTCACGCCTGTGATAACTGAACCCCTGATAGAACGATTGGATAACATGATGCCCATAAAAGAGGCTGCCCCCTACTGGGTTCCCCCAAGAGGATCGGGAACTAATGATGACATAAATCACGCGGACGCAAAATGAAGAGTGGTATACAACTGGGTATATCAACCTTGGGAAAGACAGGACATCCTGACGTTCCACAAATCCTTGCCGGACTTGCGAAAGAATCCCACCGCATTCTATACAGAACTAGGTACCGCTTTGGGATCAACGATCATGACCCTTGCCGATATTGACTTGTTCTTTGGGCTATATCTGCCAGCTGACGTGTGGAAGCAAATCCGGAAAGTCGACCACACTGATCTGTTCGGACATACCCGGGAACAATTCGGCAGCCTAGATAAACAACGGAACCCTGGACAGAAGCCCCTAAAAGCAATATTAGACCTCCCAGATAAAATCGTACAAAAGGTAAAGACTCTAATCCCCGAGAAAAAGGTAGACTGGTCTATAGTGACAGCTTGCCGCCAAAAACCCCAAGAAGATGTCTCCGAATACTTCTCCCGGTTCGAAATGGTGTTTTCCGACCACAGTGGACAGGACATGACCACTGCGACCGGACATCACTTGTTTGTACAAAATTACGTCAAAGGTCTGTTACCGGAAGTTTCGCAGAAATTGCAAACTAGTGAAAGCAGTTGGGCTGCCTCAAAGCCCGCGGCCATCCTCCAAATGGCTCAGTATTATGAGCACCAAAAGAATGAGAACGATAGAGCTTCTGATAGGAAAAAGAAGGATTTAAAAGAACGGGTTATGATAGCCCAATTACAAGGCGTGAGTATAGGGAAAGAACAGTACAAGGGAGGTTATCAACAGAATATCCCTAGAATTCCACTGCCCCGAAGCAATGCACTTGCACCCTACTCTGGACGTAGAGACTTAGGTGAGAACCAATGTGCTTTTTGTAAAGAGTACGGGGATTGGAAGTCTCAATGTCCGGTCCTGTTAGAGATAAATAGGAACAAAGAAGCAAGAGAACTAGCGAATGGACCGAGAAATAGAGGACGTGGACGAGGGTACACAAACGACACTAGTGACGAAAGGCCAGGTAGAACTAATACATTTGACCGTCCCCGACAGAATCAGTACCAACAGTCTGACTGCGACAACGCATACGACTACGCATAGGACTGCCAAGGGCAAGGGAGGGATCCAGTCGAGCTCTATGTTGGCCAGCAAGGCCCTTATGTTACCGCAAAGGTCCTAGGCACGAAGTCTCCATTTCTGGTAGACACGGGAGCAACACGTAGTGCATTATCCAAACGACTGATTCCAAGGGCACCCTTGTCTGGCTCGCACGTAACATCAATAGGATTTGATGGTACGCCCTCCACCAACCCCTTGTCCAAACCGATCCCTTTTGATCTTGAAGATAATATCATTGACACAACATTTCTCCTCTTCTCCAATACCCCGGACACCATTATGGGTCTCGACTTGCTAAAGTATTTTCGAGCAACTATTAGATGCTCGCCCGACGGAGTCCGAGTCCTACTATATGACAACCCTGGCCTACTCAGATCTTGCCCTCCACGACATATGTGCCCCATTGCTGACGCTGACGCATCCCTACTTGATACTTTGCCATCGCACTTATGGGCGAAAGCTGACTCAGACGTAGGACGGATGAGGATAGACCCAGTGCATGTGACTGTACAACAGGACGCAACCCTTCCGAAAGTACCCCAGTACAAGATATCACCAGAAGGCGAGAAAGCACTAATTGAAATAATACAGTCGCTAGTAGACACAGGAGTAGTAGAAGAAGTAGTTAGCAACGTCTGCAACAGCCCAATTCTACCGATCATCAAAAGACAGGGAGAGGGAGACGAGAAAGCGTACCGCTTCATTATCGACCTACGAGAGGTTAACAAGATAGTTGTGCCACAGTACCCTGTAGTCTCTGACATCACCACCATCCTGACCCTGATCCCTTCCACTGCCACCACCTTCACTGTGATTGATCTCAAAAACGCCTTCTTCTCCATACCCATTCACCCAGACCGCCGCTACCTCTTCGGATTTACCCTAAGATCCCGCTTGTATAGATTCTGTCGAGCACCCCAGGGGTACACCGAACGTCCGAGTATCTATAGCCTGGCACTCAAGAGACAGTTAGACGCAGTTCATTTACCGGACGGAGTGGTGTTGATACAGTATGTAGATGATATCCTTTTAGCAGCCGACAGCACTCCACTCGCAGTCACAGCCACCATCCAGCTCCTACTCTTCCTTGCAGAGAATGGTCACAAAGTTTCCCGAAAGAAGTTGCAGTTTTGTAAATCCCAAGTGATATATCTAGGACACCTCCTATCAAAGGAAGGAAGGAAACTCACACCTGACAGAATCCAGACTATCCTAGATACTCCTGTCCCTAAGAACCAGAAGCAAGTCCGCTCTCTGCTAGGCCTCACCTCATTCTGTCGACAGTGGTTGCCGAACTTTAGTCTCATTGTTAAACCCCTACTTTCCCTCCTAGCAAAAGATGTTCCGTTTCCCCTCCCTTGGACCCCTGAATGCCAGACCGCGTTCAAAGAATTGCGAGACGCTCTTTGTTCGGCACCCGTTCTAGGAATCCCAAACTACTCCAAACCATACTCCCTTTTCACACACGAAAGAGAAGGATGTGCATTATTTGTCCTGACCCAATCGATTGGCCCGAAACAGCGCCCTTGCGCCTATTTGTCAGCCACTCTTGACCCCGTAGCCAGAGCATTACAAGCTTGTCTACGAGCTGTCGCAGCCGCAGCAGTCTCGATACGACAGAGTGAAGGAATTGAGCTTTCCAACCCCCTTACAGTGTTAGTACCCCATGCTGTTGACACCCTCCTGAACCAAACCAAGACCCAGCACCTGACTAGTGCACGACTGACCGGATAAGAGTTGACCCTGTTGGCACCACACATTACTCTGAAACGATGCACCACACTGAACCTAGCAAACTTGTTACCTCTGCCTGAGACCGACCCTAATGTAACTCCCCTACATGACTGTGTGACCCTCACCGACGAACAGACGAAGAGTAGAGTAGACCTCCGAGACACTGCTTTCCCAGAACCTGACGGAGAACTATGGATAGATGGCTCATGCATCAAACTGCCCGATGGCACCACCTCAGCCGCATATGCTGTCACCACAGCCCGAACCATTATCGAAACAGCCCGAATTGCCCAGCGATCCGCACAGGCGGCAGAACTGATTGACCTCACACGAGCATGTATTTTAGCAGCAGGGACGACAGTAAACATTTACACGGACAGCCAGTATGCCTTCAGGGTAGTTCACCATTTTGGGCTCCTAAGGAGAGAAAGGAGATTCCTGACCTCGCACGGCACACCGATCTTACATGGAGATCTAGTCTCCGCCCTGACCGAAGCAGTCCTTCTCCCCAAACAGCTGGCAGTAATCAAATGCCAAGCACACAAGAAGGTGACGGACATTATAGGACAAGAAAATGCACTAGCTGACGTTACTGCCCGGGCCACAGCTGAAAACATAAGGACGACACGGATGTATGTGACCAGGTCACAAGCAGAGAAATGGACAGACGCTAGGACCACTATAAGAGATATCCAACTGACAAGTACACCACACAAACTGACTGAATGGGCTCGGGTGGCACTGAAAGACGATGAAGGCTGCTGGAGGGCAAAGGACAAAGACAAATAGCTGTTACCCAATGCATATCTGATCCCCATATTGACCATGGCACACTGACCAGCACACATAGGTTCCCCTCCCATGACCGAACTGATCACTAGAGTATGGCATAATGACAGGATAGCAGACTCCGCGAAAAGCCTAGTTCAGCAATGCATGATATGTCTGCAACACAATCCAGGGAAAGGGACAGTAGTACCACGGGGAGGGTTTGGAGTCCCCGACCATCCATTTGAAGTCCTCCAAATGGATTACATACAGTTAGAAAGATGTCATGGGCTGAAATACGTCCTAGTTATTGTATGCGCATTCAGCAAATGGGTAGAAGCTTACCCCACCCGCGACAACACCGCCACCACCACTGCAAAGGTGTCGTTAAAAGAGTTTTTCCCATGCTACGGCCTTTGTCGAATTTTATGGAGCGACAATGGCCCCCACTTCGTAGCCAAAGTTATCCAACTCATCTTGAAAGGGTTCGGAGTAAGACAAAAATTCAACACAGTTTTCCACCCTCAATCTGCAGGCCTGGTAGAAAGGCACAACGCCACACTAAAGTTGAAGCTAGCAAAAATAGTTGCCAACACAGGACTGAAATGGCCTGACGCCCTCCCACTGGCATTGCTATCAATGAGCTCCACCCCAACCAGACACCACTTGACTCCGCACGAGGTTGTCTTTGGCCGGCCAATGAACATTTGGGCCACGCTGAAGCCTACCTCCATCCACGATGTCCCGGACATCCTAATGTCTGATTACTTGCATAAACTTACCAAAGAACTAACTGTTATCCACCAACAGGTGCAGCAAGCCATACCAGACGCATCCAGGGGCCCCGGACATGACATCAAACCTGGTGACTATATCTTGATAAAGAACTTTCAAAGATCGAAGAGTCTGGAACCCAGGTGGACGGGCCCCTGGCAAGTCCTGATCACCACCCGAACTGCACTTCGAGTGGAAGGGAAGAAGAATTGGCTTCATGCTCACCATTGTAGAAGAATATCTCCGACCCTGTTGACGAACGAAAACGTGGACACCCAAGAAGAGCTCCTGAACAAAGACAGACCAGCCCTGAGTTGTTACCCAGAATCAGAGACACTTGAATTGGCAGAATCTCCCGATCCCACTGTGCCATCCAGAAAAGGGTACAACTTGCGACGAAAGAAGAGTGTCTCGACAAAGCAGACCACTAACTGAGTCAAAAATCTGAGAGCGGTAGCTAACACTACAAAGGCTACCAGGAGAGACGCCAGACAAAGTATGTGGTCCTGCCAGTCACCGAGCCTCTTGAAGGTGATGGAAGATCCCAGACAACCGAAGACCCTCCGCAAAGAGCTCAAGACTGCCAAACTGCATAGCACAAAGACAATTGTACTTTTCATTGCATACCTCACCTGCCTCTTGCTAATGGTCACAGTCTGGATCGTAGAAGAAAGCACTCCTGCCCACCAGACAATTTCACCAACTATGCAGCCTACCACCAAGAAAGAACATTATCTGGTCTCACTATCACCCCATCTCCGAGAAAGACGCAAAGAATTTTGGAACAACTCCTTTGTACAACTGCTGCATCAACACAACCTTGCTGCTAACACCACAAACTGTTGGATCTGTGGGCTGCTACCACATGCCACCGAACATTCCATTCCCTTCATCCCTTCACCCTTCTCTGTTCATGGGTCCTGCCTTGCCTGGCTAATACTCCTGCAAGAGTGCTACAAGGACAATGCTACATCCGACGGAACAATCACTCAGTTCTACAACGAGTTCTGGCTTAACAGAACTGGACGAACTTCTGCTCCCTTTTGCCCTCTGACCTCAAACGCTACGTTTCAAATGAACATTCTGGAAAAAGAATGAATCGAAATGCAAGTGTTCAACAATCCAGCCAGACCCACCTTCTCATATCTAGGAAAACGGACTGCTGCAACTCTGACTGTGGCCCTATCTGTGGTGAACGTCTCAGGCCTTATTTGCATTGAGGGCAGTGGGATGAAAAACATGGGCACAGCTCCTGCCCCATCAAAGGGACTCTGAACACTGCCGATCCCCCTTCATTTGTTGCATCACCAAATATGTATTTTGTCTGCGGCACAAAGGCCTACACCTGGCTCCCAAAAGGCTGGGGGGGCACATGCTACATCACTTTTGTCCTTCCTCCAACATACGTGGCACCAGCAGCCTATCACAGACAGAAACGCTCGAAGGACACAGAGCAAGCAGACTCCATCTCATCACAGTTCCTCGATGCCGCAAAAGGACTCATCTCTTTCTGGGGTCTGATGTCAAACAGTTGAGCCATCCGTCTTCTGACCCAAGCAGTCGAAACAGCTTTGAACATCACGGCTGGCATCCTCACTAACAACACAGCTGAGCTACAGGCGGTCCGCCTTGTGGCTTTGAAGAACCGCCTTGTGCTCGACGTGGTACTGGTGGATGGTGGAGGAGCATGCCGCATCATCGGTGCCAGCTGTTGCACCTTCGTCCCAGACTATTCACCTTCCGTCTACAAAGCAATAGAACACCTTCATAAACTATCATCGGAGATCCACCAGGAACAAGAAGGCTGGACAATTGGAGGCTGGTTTTGGAACATTTTGAAAGACTGGGGCTGGAAACTGTTGATAATAATATTGGTGCCAGTTATTGTAATATGTGGGTGCTGCCTGGGTATACAATGCATACCGCCCTTGTGCTCTCTTTTTATGAATTTGAAATGCCCTAGGACTTTGGACTCTAAATTTGAAAATATGAAAGCATTGTACGACAAAGAAATACATAGTATCATGAACATTGACATAGATTGACAAGATGTCGTGGCATGTTCAAAGGAAGGACTGTTAAATATTAGATTACGATGTGAACATTACTGGCGCCATCTTGTCCCACTTAGGCCTTTGCGAGCGCGTAAGCGGCAGCCATTTTAGACACTGTGGCCAATTGTAACATTGCCGATCGCCTGCGCGTCTCCCTGACCCAGCAATCATCCCCCACGTGCTGGCAGCCCCCAAGCACACATGCTAGAATCATAAAACATCCTCAGCATGACCCTGCTCCGGACCCACTTCCTGTGCCCACATACCCTTTCATCCCTTGCGCACGAACAGGCCCTTCGATAATCTCCTCCCCTGCACCTGGCTGCTCGATCCGATCCCAGGCCATAACCAACCTCTGTGGATACAGTTTATTGCCCCGTACAGTAGGATTCCGCCTCTCATCAAAGGAGCCGGAATTAATCAATGCCCCAACCCCATGAGATCTGACCGATTGCGCGTATTTCAGCTCCTGCCGGAATGCCCAGCTGCGCGATAGCAATCACCTATTGAGACCGGGGGTGGGGTACAGTACTGTTGATATGTGTGGGAACAGGCCTGAAGCGAGGATTCCAAAAATGTTTTACAATGTATCAAAGTAATGCCAGGAATGTGGTACACTGCAATAAAACATTACAAAACTGTATAACAGGCCAGGCTTCCGTGAGGCAGTAAGAGCACCTCGAAATGAGACCCTGTTTGTCTGACTTGATGTGCTTTCCTTCGAAGAATAAATCCGTTTCCGGCTTTCCAATTGCCAGCGCCCGCCTCTTTATTTGATAACTACGATTGAACTAGAGGCGACTAACGGCAAGCAGTGCTTGAGGATATATGGGGAAAATCTGCTTTGTTCTTACAAAGGGCGCATCACAATGCGTGGTGGGCTCCCGCCAAGAATATCGTCTCTGATGCAGCTGCAATTGCGGGGTGAGCTCCAGCTCAATAAACAGCCAAAAGCATGGTAGGCACCCCCTCTCAATGCTGTGCAGGGGAATTCCCACGCTGGGATTCTCTCCAGATGTTCTGGCAGCCCAGAGCTGCAGAGCACACCGCGTCCTCTCTTTCCTGTGGAAGTCAAAAGATACCGCTCACGAGGCTCTAAAGTCCAAAGTCCAGGGGGGCAAAGGCTGGGCCCAGGCAGACCAGCACACAGGGCCCTCCAACAGGGAGGCAGTCCCTCTTGGCGGTTCCTCCTAGAGTCCAGCAGCAGCAATCCTCTGAAAGCCCAAAAGCACAACATTTTCATGGGGTCACAGCCTCTACATTTATATTACATATTTACTTTGTCTGCCGTGGCGCATGGCTTGCCGGAACCAGCCTAAAATGGATCGGAGGGGGTTTTGAAGCACTTTGTTGACAAGACTCCTCTTCCCCTTTGATAAATGGGGGCTTGTCATCAGACACACCTCAGGGGGTGGAGCCAGCCTTCACACTGGCAGGCACAGTCCTATTCAGAGTCAGGGGGCTACTCCTCCCACTACTCCAAATGCAGATGCCCTATTCAGCCTAGCGCTGACTCACCCTGCCCCTCCTGGAGCCACACACACCTCCCCAGCCCCTGTCATTTAAAAGCCAGACATGCAATCTACATCAGGCAGGCAGACAAATAACACCCAGAAATGCCAACTTCTAAAAGTGGCATTTCTAAACTAGTTAAAATGAATCTAAGCACACCATTGCTCAGCATTTATTGATACCATTTCAAATATACTAAACTTGACAACGCTGCCCCTCTCGTATCAGGAATTACCACTAAAACACTTATCAGGGAATACCCAATGCATTCCTATGGGAGGGCAGCCTCACAGTAGTGAGAAACCAAAATGGCTGTTTGTCACTACCAGGACAAGCCACATACTTAAGGTACATGTCCTACCTTTTACCTAAAATGCACCCTGCCCATAAGGCTAGCTAGGACCTTCCTTAGGGGAGACTGACATGCAGTAAAAGGGGGTCACAGACATGGCACACACTTTATGTGCCACGTCACAGTGGCAGTAGCACTGTGCCCAGAGGCCCTGCAGAGGCAGAGGTCTGAGACAGGTTTGCTTTTTTTTTTTCTTCTTTTGATTCATTAAATCTGTTTTTATTTATACTTTTCATCACGCACATTATACGTTCAATGGTTTGTTTACTCCACAAACATCCTTATAACAATACAGTACATGCATTTCCAAACCTTCAACAAGTCCTGGAATGTTACCACTATGTTACACTTTGTTTATAGCGACACCCCACAATATTAAAGCAATAAATCAAAAATTTAACCAAACAAAATCACAATCACAATTCCTATTACCCTATCCCATCCCTCCAATGAGCTAGCGGCTCCCATATCCTTACACCCCTAGCTCTCCCTACCCTACCCTTCCTAGCATATATGGGCTACTCCAGATTATATGCAGCTATTAGATTCGCCAACCATGTTTGCATAAGCGGGGGAGTCTTATCAAGCCAGGCCCTGGCTAAAGTTAATCTGTAGACTGCCATTGCCATAAACATAAATTCCTTCTGTACAATATTGCTTTCATCTGGTCCAATTCCCAGCGGAATCCAGATGGGGGTTAGAATTATCTGTATCCCTAATGACCTATCCAAAAAGCCCTCTATATCTTTAATTAAAGTGTGTAGTTGTGGACAGGTAGCAAAGATGTGGACAATGTCTGCTTCAAGGGAGTTACATCTAGGGCAAGTCGTTCCCTCAGTGCCCCCCCATTTAGCAATCCAAGCTGGCGTATGGTAGAGTGAATATAAGGTTTTATAGTGCTGGGATTGGAGGGGAGCGAACACAAGATGGTGCGACCCAAGTCCAATGACTCCTGGAAAGCTTCAGGTTCCACCGCTAATTTCTCTGCCCACTTAGTCCTGTAATTGTCGATATCATCCGGTTTGCCTCTTACTAAGAACGCATATGCTGACCTAATCATAAGTTCCCCACCAGTAGTTATACTCTCCATAAGATCATTGCAATTGTACCCTGCCGGGCCCCCCTGTTTATTACTCAGAAAGCTCCTGACCTGTAAATACTTTCTATCTACGTTATATCTACTTACAAGGTCTTCAAACTGTACTACACCTTCAGAATTCCTTAGGTCACCAATCTGCGTAATTCCTTTATCCTCCCAGACAGCCATTACAGAGTCCAAAAATATATCTGGAGGAAAGGATTTATTATTATATAGTTTAATATATCTATTATATCTACCCAGGCCCATCTTTTTCAAAAAGGCATTCCAGATTTTAAGAGCCGCACTAAGAGTCTTAAACGGCTTCCTTCTCAAGTGTCCTTGCTCAGTATGGTATAAGAAACAAATTTCTGCCTCGTGCCCTAACACTACTGCATATAATTCTGTGGACATAGTTGTTATTTTCTGTAGGATACCACCCCCTCCAATCAAACGCTGCATATAATGCAGAGCTGCAGCAAGATAATATAATCTAAAATCTGGAGCGCCCCAACCCCCTCTTTCTCTTGGTAACGACATAAATCTATAGGCCCTCCGAGTTCTTCCATGAGCCCATATAAACCTGTTTAGGATCCCTTCAAGCGTGTTAAACCATTTGACTTAAAAAAATAGGGGAATCGATCTGAATAAATAAAGAAACTTTGGTAAGATCACCATTTTCACTACATTAGTGCACCCCACCAAAGAAAGAAGGAGGTTATTCATTCTTTCTAGGTCTTTTTTAACTTTGGCCAATAGTGGAGCCATGTTTATCTCGACCACAGTATCTAAGTTCGCATAAATGAATATCCCCAGATATGTTGCTGA
Organism: Lissotriton helveticus; assembly: GCF_964261635.1. Classification (NCBI taxonomy): domain Eukaryota; kingdom Metazoa; phylum Chordata; class Amphibia; order Caudata; family Salamandridae; genus Lissotriton; species Lissotriton helveticus. The sequence continues at coordinate 967,079,504 of NC_136069.1, read as the reverse complement.
ACTAACCACTCTGATATCGATACTCCTAGTGTAGCCATTCCCCACTATCTGAGTCTTGGACTTATTTAGACTATAACCAGATACTTGTCCAAACAAATAAGCCTCAGCTTCAATCCCCACGATGGCTGTGTCTGGATCAGGTGTCAGCATGGCCACATCGTCGGCATAGGCTTAAGATTTAACTATGCAGCCATTCAATATCATTGGTAGAATCCCTTCGTTTCTTGCTATTCTTCGTAGCAATGGCTCAAGGTACAAGGCAAAAAGCAGTGGGGATGACGGGCATCCTTGCCTCGTCCCCCTTTGAATTTTAACTGCTTCTGTGTGCCCCCTATTCACTCTGATTTTTGCGGTTGGATCTTTATACAGGGCTTGTATAGCTGTTATAAAACCTTGACCTATGCCACACCACCTCAAGACTGCCCAAAGATATTCCCAGGCGACCCTATCAAAGGCCTTTTCGGCGTCTAAAAAAAGTGCCGCGATAGGATCGCCCAGGACTTCTGCGGCATCAAACACAGTGAGGACCATTCTGACATGCTGAGTAGTGCCCTTGCCAGGTATAAAGCAGTGCTGTGATGGGCTTACCAGATGCTCAATACTCTCTGCAAGCCTTTTTACCAGCATTTTAGAATACATTTTAACATCTGAATTCATCAGAGTGATGGGTCTATATGAGCCAGGTAGTGTTGGAGGCTTCCCTTTTTTTGGAATAACTATAATATCTGTCCCACCCCAAGACTCTGGAGGTGGACCACCCTGTTGTGTGCGTAACATAATATCAAACATGTCAACCAATAGTACATTTTGAAACACTTTGTAGAATTTGACCGGGATTTGGTCTGGCCCAGCCGCCTTTCCTGAGGGCAGGCTACCCAAAGCCCCAATAAATTCCTCCAGGTGTTGTGGAGCATCTAATATCTTCCTTTCCTCTGGTGACAAAGAGGGGGATAGAATGTCGCTAAGGTAGCTTTCTATCTCTGCTAGGCCCCTTACATCACCCAAGGAATATAACTCAGCATAAAAATTCCTGAAAACTTCTCTTATCAAATCGGGATCTATAACCGGATCTCCCTGTGCACCCACAATCTCTTTGCTATCAGCCGCAGCTGTACGCTGCCTAGTTCGAACTGCCAAGACATGGCCGACTCTCTCACTCAGCTCGTACGCATCCTGTTTTTTAGCCAGATAGTTCTCAGCTGCTTTCCTGGTAATGCCTTCTATAACATCCCCTTTAAGAGATATAATTTTAAGCAAAACAGGCTCTAATGGGACATCCTGTCTTATAGCTGTAACTAAGCTTTCTTCTTCTATAATTAGTCTTTGCCGAATTTGGTCTGTTTTAGTTCTTTCCCTTTTCCGTCTTTCCAACACATAGCTCAGCGTTTCCCCTCTTACCCCAGCTTTGAAGCAATCCCAGACCGCCCCTGGAGATGCCGACCCTCTATTGATATCCCAGTAAAATTTTATACAAGCTTCCATATGCTTCCGGTAAGCCACATCCTTTAATAGGGTACGTTCAAAAGTCCACTGCGTGTTCCTACTCTGGATCGGAGGCACATTGAGTGTTAACACCAAGGGACTATGGTCTGAGATAATCCTGGGTTGCTTTTCCTCCTGAACACCAGAAATTAAAGAATTAGAAACTAAAAAATAATCCAGTCTGACCAGTATTTTATGTGGGGCGGAAAAGAAAGTGCTACCATCCAAGAGGGGATGTAACTTCACCTAAGGGTCGACTAAAGAATTATGCTGCACCATACTAGCCAGGGCTCTGTGAGACTTCTTCTTTCTTCCTGTATAATTCCCCTCCAGTTCTACAAATGAGCTTTTTGGATCATGGATGTTAAAGTCCCCGCAACATATAATAGGCTCTGGCCACTGAGCGAGTTCCGTGTCCATAAACTGCCAGAGATCAGGATCATCATCGGTGGAGCCATATATTGTTACCAAGGTAAACATTACTCCTTTGAGACATATTTCCACTATGACCCATCTGCCCCATTGATCCTTTTTCCGATGAACTACTACATCCCTACTTCTCCCCAAGATTGCCACCCCTCTGGTCCTGGTTCCTTGTTTACTAGCTGCTAATACTGCAAACCCCAACTGATCCAAAAGATATACCTGTGTTGCTTCAATGTGAGTCTCCTGGAGACATGCTGAGGTACTGGGTTTTTAAGAACCGGCGCAGAACCGGTAACCCAGCGGTGTCAGGGTACACCCAGAGACCTCGGGTTCTTCCTGATCCAGACCACAGAAACTCAGAGTCTTCTAGGTGAAGTCAAAGATTAGTTTATTGGCTGCAACCAAGGTAACAAGTGTCCTAGAAGTACAACACGGGGACGTATATTCTCAGGAGACTGCCGCAATTTACAAAGTCGGGTTTCTCTCTTTATACAGAATATTCAGCTTCAGGCAAACATTCTTCGAATTTGTAGTATGTCATTTACAGTTATTGGTTTACAAAAGAAAAGCAGAGTCATGATGACATGTACATATTTCACGTTGTGCTTGCCCATAACAAATCACCTGGCAAGGCCCAACATTTCATCAGATATCGGTGGACCCCCAATAAAACAGGCACCTCCCCATCATAAAGTAAGTGAAGGGAAAGAGTAGAGACAGATGTGAGCAAGATACGGCAGGTGTGCACGCTGAAATGGTTTTATGGCTTGTTGAGCCTTGATGCTATCTTGCTCGGCCACTGGGAGGGGAACTGACCTAACGAGTTCGGCCTGGGGCAATGGTTCCAACTTGTACAGGTCATGGAAAAGTCGATTAAGGAGTATGTGTCCTTGTGGAATTGAATTCAACTGGATTAAGGCCTATGTAAAGGGCAACACATAAATGGAAGCCAAGGGTTCCGAACGCAAATGATGATTTCGAGGTGAAATCGTCACTCGAATATGCTGAAAATATATGTACATGATGTACTAGTCATTCTCGGTCTTTTGATACCAAATTCGTCATGTTTCGACGAAGTTTTAATTCTCGAGTCCAGAGCGATTACATGAATCCAGATTTTCAGAACCACAATCCCTCCTTTTGCCCTTACATAGGCAATTAGTCTATCCTCATGTTAGTCTGAGTCCAGATCTATATTCCTAAAGTCATTGAGATGTTGCTGTAACATCATTCTAGTACTTAGTTCATCTCTTGACACAGGTTTCCTTACACATGATGTAACACAGAGGCCACATATTGCAGGAGCACACTGTATGCATAGACAGAACAGGAAAAGAATGGCTAAGACAATCCCAACGACCATTAGAATTTTCCATCCCCAGGCGGATATCAGTTCCCAGAACCACCCCATTAACGACCAATCTCCTTTATCCACATAAATAGATTCGGAAATCTTATGTAGTTTGGAGATGGCCTGGTACACTGTTGGAGCGTTATATGGGATAAAAATGCAACAACTAGATTGGATCAATTTGCATACTCCACCTCGGTCTGCAAGTATAACATCCAAAGCGACCCGGTACGGAAGGGTCATAAGTCGATCCGACTGGAGCTCAGCAGTCAAGTTACTAAGGGCACCAGCAGTTTCAGTCACGGTGGACTCAACTACCCTTGTTAATTGCCTTATGTTTCTGCTGTTAGCCATGGATCCCCAGAACGGCAGAAAACCCTTTGCAAAGTCCCCAAATTCTTGACCTCTAACTACCCTTGTCCGGTGGTAATCCGCCGCTGCTGTGTAGGTGGGAGGCAACAGGAATGAAACAAAACATGAGCCCGAGAAGTCAGGGGGCAACCATGTATAGGCTCTATCGTGGCAGATGAAATAAGTACCCTTAGCGGCTAAAAACGCAGGGGAAGTCTGAGATCCAAAAACATACGTTTCTGTACAGATACTCTTCCCTAGCTGAGCTCTGGGATTCTTGCCAATACCTTGCAGACACAGGTGACCCTGATGGGGTACGATCCAGATTGGGGAGGATTTTTTGGCTTGCTGTTTCTCACTTAAAGTAGTTCCATATCCGGTCACGTTCCAACCTACATATGCAAGTATCTCATCATCCGGAGTATCTTCATAAGAAGTTACTTCCTTAATCATGTCAACTATTCCTTTGACTAGAGCGCTAGTCTTGAGGTTGTCTTTTACAGAACGCAGGGGTTGGACTTCCCGTGCATATATGAATATTGTTCTGTATGCCCACACAGAACCATTATGGCTGAAAGGCAGAACCAGATAAGGGATACCTTTATCCGTAGTGTGAGGCATAAGGCCACACACCCAACAGTTAGTAGTGTTCATTACTAGTTGGTGTTGGTGCAAAAGCTGAACGAAGGAGTTATTAATGAACTCTAACCTTCTATTGGATTCGTGGTCAGGCAGAGGGTGGAAAGAATGAGAGGAAACAGTAGGAGGAGGTATGGGTGATGCAGTGGGCGCAAATGTTACATGGAAAGAGAATAATACATAACTTATCAAAAAGATCATTACGCTGGATAGCATAAAATACACAATATTATAAAACTTTTCTTTGTCATCGTGTTACACAGTCTCTGCTTAAAGTTAATTTGTTTGGCAGGTCTCTCCACATCAGGAAACTCCATCCTCTCTAAGGTGCTGCCCGCGGTGGGAGGTTGTCTCTGCTAAGGGATGCTTCTGTCAGTCTAGGGCAACTCCCTTGGACCAACCAGAACTACCGACCTAACGTCGTCAGCTGCACCCCAAAGACTTTAATCAACCGCGGCCCTAGCAGCTGAACCCGGATGGCGGTTCGAAAAACAAAAATAAGCAAGTTTCTTAAATGGGAGAGCTGTACTTTCAAAAAGAGTACTTGGGAGGTCCATAGGTCTTGGTCTCAAATCATTAAAAGGAATCACTTTTATTAGTTCGTTTTTCTCGGTCTCAAATTGTAGCGTCTTTTTCCTGGTACTGTCTGGTCCTGAAACAGGAGTTCAGGCTCCAAAGAGTTCAATCGTTCTGATGGTGGCACAGTCTCTTGAAAAATGTTCTCGCTTTCACATTCAGGGTTAGTTTCTTTTACACGGTCATCGCTGAAAGGTATGACACGTGGCACAGTTGTAAGCTCTGGGTCAGTGACACCCTTCTGGACCCACTGGTCATGTGGCAGAGGTGAAGGGATTATTTTGCAGTGGACCCCGTGGATCCAGTTAGCCTTCCCCTCCACTCGAACGGCTGACCTCGTGGAAAGAAGGACGAGGTGTGGCCCGGTCCACCTGGGCTGGTCGTTCTTGGTTCTCTGGAAGTTTTTCACAAGAATCCAGGAGCCAGGGACAATGGAGTGACCTGGAGTCTCAGAGACCGGAGGCAGGGTGTTGTGGACCTGTTGATGCAAAACACGCAATTTAGCCGTCAATTCATACAGGTAATCAAGCAAAATAGGGTGTTCTAGCTCGCTGAACTTCGTGGGCCTAGGCACTCCCCATATGTTGGGTGGCCGGCCAAAGACAATTTCATAAGGGCTGAGTTTCACTCGTGAATGCACAGTCATTCTGGTGGATAGGAGTGCTAAGGGTAGAGCCTCAGGCCCTTTAAGACCTGTGCTCGCTTGGATTTTGGCCAATTTAAGTTTTAAAGTGCCATTGTAACATTCTACTAATCCAGCTGATTGGGGGTGATTTGCAGCGTGGAACTTCTGCCTAATGCCTAGCCCTTCACACACTCTTTTCATCACCCGACCCACAAATTCACTTCCGTTGTCAGACTAGACCATTCTAGGCATTCCAAACCTGGGGAAGTACTCTTTCACAAGGGGTTTTGCTGTGGACAAGGCAGTATTGTCTTTTAGGGGATAGGCTTCTACCCATCTTGAGAAGGCACAAACAACAACAAGCACGTATTTTAAATTGTTGCACCTCTCCATGTGTATGAAATCTAGCTGCAAAACCTCGAACGGATACGTAGGAGGTGCAAAATGACCAGCTGGAGTTGGGGTTCCCCTACCAGGATTGCGCTTCAGACATACCATGCAATTCTTGACAACATTCTCTGCACACTTGGGAATCCCTGAATTCTTCCACACTGGGGCCAACAACTCGCAAATCCCTTTCACGCTGATATGAGCCATTCCATGAGCCATTGTAACCACTGCAAGCACATATGCATCGGGTAACAACCATCTCTGATGCTCTGCCAATTCAATCCAACAACCATTTGCATCCATTCTACCCGTACTCTCTCTCCACGTGCTCAACTCATTCTCTGTGGCCTCAGCTTGGATGGACTTCACACTTTCTATCGTGTCCTCACATATTCCGACATCACCAGTCCATCTTTCAGGGCCTGCAACATACATTTGGCTCATCACATTCTTTGCTGTTTCTTTAGCGGTCTCATCAGCAAATGCATTCCCACGACCAACATCGTCATCACCTTCTTGTCAGCACTACATTTCACAATCGCCATTTGCAGAGGCAAGGTCAGTGATTCAAGAAGCTCATTCACCAACTGACCATGCTGAATCTTAGCTCCATGCGAAGTCAGGAACCCACGTTCCCTCCACAATCGTCCAAAACTGTGAGCCACGCCAAAAGCATACTGGCTGTCGGTGTAAACATTCACTTTCATTCCTTTAGACAATACACATGCTCTCGTGAGTGCAACTAATTCTGCAGCTTGAGCTGAACCATGTGGTACTCGTGCAGTTTCAACGACTGTGTGCAAAGTTGTGACAGCATATGCTGCAGTCACGTTACCATTTGGGAGCTTAAAGCATGAACCATCCACCCATAATGTACCATCACATTCAGCAAGAGGAGTGTCAATTAAATCCACTCTCCCTTTTGTCTCTTCCTATGTTGTGAGGAAACAATCGTGCTGTTCTAAAGCATCTGATTCCTCTGCAATTGGTAACAACGTGGCTAGATTTAAGGTACTGCACCTTTTTATGTGCACATGGCTCGCTAGCAGTGTCAATTCGTAACTGGACAGTCGAGCACTAGTTAAGTGCTGTGTCTTGGTTCTATTTAACAATGTATCTACTGCATGCGGGACCATCACGATTAGTGTATTATTCATTACTAGACCAGCAGACTGTTGAATAGAAACAGCTGCTGCTGCTGTGGCCCTTAAACAACTTGGCAATGCTTTAGCTACCAGATCCAAAGTTGACGAAAAATAGGCGCATGGGCGCTGTCTACCTCCAAATAACTGAGTCAACACAGACAATGCACAGCCCTCCTTCTCGTGGACATACAATGTGAAAGGCTTACTGTAGTTGGGGGTACCTAACACAGGAGCCGAACATAATGCTGTGCGTAATTCGAGAAAACTTTTCTGACACTCTTCAGACCAAGGAATGGGATTGGGTGTATTTTTACACGTTAATGCCACCAAGGGTTTGGCCGATAACGAAAAATTTGGAATCCACTGTCTACAGTACAATGTAATGCCCAAGAAAGCACGCACTTCTCTCTGTGTTCTTGGCACATTCAATTTCGCTATTGCCTGAATTCTTTCTGGGGTCAGTTTCCTTCCCTCCTTCGATAATAGGTGACCTAAGTAGGTCACTTCTTGTCGGCAATATTGAAACTTGGAAAGTGACACCTTGTGATGTAAAGCACACAGATGACGCAATAATAACAGCGTGGCCTTTTTACAAATTCTCTCAGTGTTTGCAGCAATGAGCAAATCGTCCACATACTGTACAAGAGTAGCACCTTTAGGCAAAACAATCGTATCAAGCTGTGTTTTCAGAGCTTGACTATATATTGATGGACTTTCACAGTAGCCCTGAGGAGGGCGTTTAAAGCGGAAGCTTCGACCTCCTAAACTGAAGGAAAAAATATCCCTGCTCTCCTCAGCAATTGGGATACTGAAGAAAGCATTCTTCAGGTCAATGACCGAAAACCAAGAGGCAGAGGCTGGAATCATAGTCAATAATGTGGTAATGTCGGGTACAACTGGAAATTGTGGCACAACAATTTTATTCACTTCTCTAAGGTCAATCACGAATCTGTACACAGGTGGCTTAGAAGGGTCAGTTCGTTTTAAAACAGGCAGAACAGGACTATTGCAAACATTTCCTCGTGTTTCTTCAATCACATCCTTTTTAATCAATTCGTAAACGATAGCTAGTAAAGCTTTTTCACCTTCACTCGATATTTTGTATTGGGGAATGCGTGGCATTTTAACGTTGGCTTTCAATGTTACACCATATGGTGGAATTTCTAAAAGACCTACATCATTAGGACCAGTGGCCCAAAGAATATCTGGGAGAACCGACAATTCTGCTGGAAGTGCATCTCTCGACAAATACATGGGAGAAACTACTTTCTTACCTAAAGTAAGTTGTACTCCTGAAGGAGAACAGTACAAAGTCGCATACAATCTTTTTAACAAATCCAATCCTAGCAAATTTTCACCACAACCTGTTGTCAGAATGAGGGGTGCTTCGAATTCACACGGACCAACAGAAAGAGACAAAGGGTCAGAAATCGGATTTCTAACTGGGGCGCCAGAAAAACCTACAGAAACGTTCATTTCGCCAGACAAAGGTGCGCCAGGGAGTTTGGAGTGCATAATAGAACTCTTTGTAGCACCAGTATCCAACAGAAAAGGCTCTGACACACCTGATGTAATCACCTCAACGTATGGTCCACTCTGATCTACTGGAACTGAAACAACTCCCTCTCTTTGTCTATGGCTGTCCTAGCAATCATTATTCTCCAAATACTCATCTTCCGAATAGTAATCATCAACGTAGTATTGAGCTGTATTGTCAGATGCATTGTTCTGCTGATCGAATCTATTCATAGAATTTTGTGATGGAAGGGGACGTGTGTTCTGGGGGACGTTTCCACGTCCTCTACCTCTAGGCGCTTGCTGAACACCACGACCTCTTGCACCAGAAACTCCATTGGCACGCTGTAACAAAATAGGGCAACTATACTTGAAATGACCTTCTTCCTTGCAATACGAACACTGGTTGGGACCTACAGGTACATGGGGTTGAGTGTACTCGACTCTTTGCGAGTTCCTCTGATACTGTTGAGGCTGCTGAAAAGTATTTTGGTAGTGATTCTGACCATTATTATTTTGATTACCACCACCACGTGGCGGATAGGCTTGCTGTAGCAAAACCTTCGTTTTTAGTTCTCTAGTTTTCTTTTCTACTCTATCTTTCTCATCCTTGTCTCTATTCTCGTAATATTGTGCAGTAGCCAATATCTGGGCTGAAGATGAGACTGCCCAAGAACTTTCTGAATCCTTTAATTTCTTACACAATTCTGGAAGCAGATTGTGCACAAATTTATCGACAAACAATCTCTGACCACCTTCTGTGGTCATATCTTGACCGCTGTGGTCAACGAACGTTTCTTCAAATCTGGTGAAGAAATCTGAGACTGTTTCTTCTTTCTTCTGCTTGCATGCAGACAACTTATCCCAATTTACGCGTATTGCAGGCATTATCGTTTTCATGTAATCTACTATTTTACCAGGGAGCTCTGCTATCAAAGGCTCAGGCTTGGCACCACCAACTTGTTGGGCATCTGCAGCAGTAATATTAGCCCATGAGTCACCTAATTCCTGGTCATGATCTATATGACGAATTTTTCCCCATAAAGGCTGTGGAACAACATTCCCAAATAACATATCGATATCGGCTAAATTCATTATACATGACCCAGCAGTTTGTGACAACTCTTTGTAATACCCTGCAGGATTTTTACGCGGATCTGGTAATGTTTGTTTGAGTGCTAAAACTTCAGCTCGCTTCCATGGGACATGTACCCATACACGCTGAAAGTGTGGCAGAATAGGTGGGACAGCAGTCGTGTCACCCTCTCTCCATTGTGGGGGAACTTCTCTCATAGGGTATTGTCGCGCCTTTTTCCTACTAGATGTACTAGGCTCAGATTGTGACTCAGAACTGCTCCCCTTACTCCGATATGATAACAACATTTCAACTGCTTTCTCCACATCTGGACCTACAGTCATACCCTCTCCGAACTTAAACCATACACGACACATCTCTTGTGGGATGCATTCCTGATCATTGTCTTCTAAATCCTCGCAAAGGAAAACACACATCTGTTCGAAAACATATCTCTGTGTCGCTGCTTCCCATTGATGGAAAACTTCCATGACAGACTGTACATCGTATTTTACAGTGTCCATGACCCATTTCCGTGCTAAACTATACAGTGAATCTCTCTCTTGATAATCAGGCAGTCGACTTCGCAACTGTCTTCTTCCCATGCTAGGGGTCGTGGTAGGCGACCCGAAAAGAGGTAAAAGAAGGTTAGTAACAGTGCTGGCCATTTTCTGCCGAATGGAAGGTGAAACTGAAGGAAGAACGGATGGAAAAACGGGGTGAGATAAGGCAGGGACAGAGATGGCAGAAGAGGTATCAGGGGAAATAGACGGGGCACTAGGCAAAATCGTAGAGGGAGCATTAGGCGACGTGAAAAATACAGTAGGCAAAATCGTAGAAAACACAGGTGAAACAGAGGTGGTCTGTGGGCCTGGAGGAGGCTGCACCAAAGAAGTAGGAGCCAGCTGAAGAACAGCTGGTGGGTGCTGTGGAGGAGCAGGAGGCGTAGTTTGCGCAACTAAAGGTTGCGGGGGTGCCGTGGCATTCTGCGCATAGGGGGGTGGTGAATTTAGTAAATGCGACATTAATGGGTCTTTTTCACGCACTTTTGCTGCCTCTTGCTGAAGAGAGGGCAAAACTGGATAGCATTTATCTACTGCCATTTTACGTTGCCTGTGCAACTGCTCATTCATCTGCTCTTCTTCATTGTCTTTACACTGCACAGCAGCTTGCATTACTGAAAGTCCCCCTTCTCTCTTATTTTTCTTAGCTAATTTAATTTCCTTCTGTTTGGCCTCCTTACGCCATAGGCGAAAAGAGTCAAACATCGCCGGCCGGGCTTTCTTTTTAAAGAGTTTAACTTCAAGGTTGTCTAAGATTTCGGAATCAAAGCTACCATATTGGGGCCATTTTAGAACACCATCTTTCCTGGTGTATTTAATCCATACTTCGTTGTAGGTGATGGGGCCTACCCCATGTTTCACATATAGCTCGTAAGTCGGAGTTCCAACTGGAGGAACCAGACATGAGTCCTCCAATCGGGAGTCCCTATTATTACCACCAAGACAAAACAAATTTCCAAGTCTAAGACTAGGCATCTTCGCTCTCTAGTCTAGTTCCAAACTTCAAAGGATTATCGATTACGATATTTCTCGTGAATACACGAGTCTTTCAGTTTTGGTGCTTGCAAGTACCAACAAATTATCCCAAAGGATACCCAAGACTAAGACCAACTAAGGACTGGGAGACGCTCCACTTATACTTAACTGAAATATCAATGACGTCACCAGAAGACTCGTCTTAGTGTACTGGGTTTTTAAGAACCGGCGCAGAACCGGTAACCCAGCGGTGTCAGGGTACACCCAGAGACCTCGGGTTCTTCCTGATCCAGACCACAGAAACTCAGAGTCTTCTAGGTGAAGTCAAAGATTAGTTTATTGGCTGCAACCAAGGTAACAAGTGTCCTAGAAGTACAACACGGGGAAGTATATTCTCAGGAGACTGCCGCAATTTACAAAGTCGGGTTTCTCTCTTTATACAGAATATTCAGCTTCAGGCAAACATTCTTCGAATTTGTAGTATGTCATTTACAGTTATTGGTTTACAAAAGAAAAGCAGAGTCATGATGACATGTACATATTTCAAGTCGTGCTGCCCATAACAAATCACCTGGCAAGGCCCAACATTTCATCAGATATCGGTGGACCCCCAATAAAACAGGCACCTCCCCATCATAAAGTAAGTGAAGGGAAAGAGTAGAGGCAGATGTGAGCAAGATACGGCAGGTGTGCGCGCTGAAATGGTTTTATGGCTTGTTGAGCCTTGATGCTATCTTGCTCGGCCACTGGGAGGGGAACTGACCTAACGAGTTCGGCCTGGGGCAATGGTTCCAACTTGTACAGGTCATGGAAAAGTCGATTAAGGAGTATGTGTCCTTGTGGAATTGAATTCAACTGGATTAAGGCCAATGTAAAGGGCAACACATAAATGGAAGCCAAGGGTTCAGAACGCAAATGATGATTTCGAGGTGAAATCGTCACTCGAATATGCTGAAAATATATGTACATGATGTACTAGTCATTCTCGGTCTTTTGATACCAAATTCGTCATGTTTCGACGAAGTTTTAATTCTCGAGTCCAGAGCGATTACATGAATCCAGATTTTCAGAACCACAATACCAGGTCTAATTGAAGAGTTCTCAGCAATCCTGCTACTTTCAATCTCTTATTTGGATCATTGAGGCCGCATACATTAATTGAGGCAATCTTACAAGGCATTAAAAGACATCAAATGAATCCCAACTCTTAAACCATCCTGCAACCGAACAAATGTGAAAACAACATCCTATATTCTTTGTACACTGTATGTACTGCATGTACTGAACCCTACACCCGATGCAAATGTGCGTTAACAAACCAGGAAAACAATTTTTTTTAACCGTGTTTAAAACCCCTACTCCCTCCCTTACCCTTCCCCCCCGCTATCCCCCCCCCAAGCTAAAGGCAAATAGGTCAAGAATGACCTATATGGGACCGTTTTTGGGCTGTGACAGTCGCACCTCTCTCCCGTCATCACCTGCCGACTAATACCCCCCTAAGACACCCTCAAAAAACCCTGAAAAACCCTGAAAAACCCTCAAAGACCCTTATTTCTTACAAGACCCACATGGCTCTCGCCATTGCTACTGCGCTATCAACCCAACAATTCAAAATTATTCATTATTCTTTATCCATCCTATTTTCTCAGCTCTTCCATGAATTGCTGTGCTTTAATCTCTGATAAAAACATTCTGGCTCTCCCCTTCATGATTACTTTCAGCTTGGCAGGGAACAATAGATAGGCCTCAGATCCCAGAGCCTGAAATTGTGAAATCATCTGCCTCATCCTCCACCTTCTCTCAACAGTCACGTGATAAAAGTCCGGCCTAGCAAAGAAGGTGGTGCCCTCAAAAGATCTCTTACTGTCAGGCCTGGCTTTTTCAATGATTTCTTGCCGTAGCAAAAAGTTCCCGACATAAACTAGTATGGCTCTAGGAAAGGACGCCTGTCCCCCTCCTTCTGCGCCGTGCACCTTCCTCTGAGTGAAGGGGAACCTATGGGCCCTCTGGATCTCCCTGTCCCACTGCCACTGGGAGTCCGGGAACGCGCCCTTGAGTAAGTTAATCACATAGCGCCTGGTATCCTGCCCTTCCAGCCCCTCAGCCACACCCAAAAGTCTAACATTGTTGCGTCTTTGTCGGTTTTGAAAATACTCCATTTTCCATTGGAGGTCTTCTGACATCTTTTCCTGCGCTGTTTTAAAGGACTGCCAGTTACCAAGATCATCTTCAAGCTTGCCCGTTCGCTCTTCCACCTCCGTGACTCTACCAACAAGTTAATCATAGAGCTTATTTGTCTTCCTCAGTGACAATTGTATTTTCTTAGAATCCTGCCTTGCTTTCCGACTCACTGACCTAGCCTCGGCTTGTATTTGCTTTAACATATTGAACAAAATTTCAAATGAGGCACTGTGGTTCGAAGACCCAGCCGAATCCTCTTCCTGGTATGTCTGGGAGGTTGCTGAGTAATCCCACAATAGCCGCTTCTCCGTGCCCCCGGGTGACCCTGCCAACTGTCTACTCAGCTTTGACTGTCTTTTCTTCTGGGTAGTATTGTTGCCCATATCGGTACCTGAAGAACTAGAGACTGACAATAAATCCTCATCAGCATCTTCCTCTTCCTCTGAATCAGAGTCTTCATTTAAAGAGTAAAAGTGCTCTCCTTCAACAGAACCCACATCGCCCTTTTTTAATGCTTCCTGATCTCTAGAGCCCTCATCAGTACACCTTTCTTTGTTTGTAAGGCTAACCAAGCTCCCCCATGTGGCCTTGGGATTTTTTGAATCACGCAGCTCCTCTTCCAGCAGCAGAATAGCACTCATCATGTCCGCGTTCCAGTCTCACCTTTGGATGCACTTCCCACCTGTTTCACCATCGTGCCTCCCGATAATGAGACCAAGACTGATTCACTCTGCTGCTGAGGCCATTCTACATCCTGGGCCCTGGAATCGCTGCTTGCACGGCTGCCGGTGCTCTGACTAGGCTGTTGCCTAGCAACGGTAGAGGAAGCGTTCAGCACGTCTACAGCGTCCTCTAGGACGCCTCCACCATCGCCGAGAGCTCCATGGCTGCTTTCACCTAGTTTACTTGGCAAACCGTCACCTTGTCCTGCAGATCGTGTGGTGAAAACCTCTGACAAGGTAGGCTGTCTGAGGGGGGTTTCCCTGGGCTTGCTTCTTACAGTTCTGTCGACAGTTTTCCCCGGCTGTGAGAAGTTGGCCTGATATATGATGTTTCCAATTCTGGAACCACCTTGTATCAGTCCAAGCAAACCCTTATGGTGTCTGGTTGTAAGTCAACCTTGTAGACAAGCTATCTTAATGGTAGCATAGACTAAGCAGCCTTAAAGGCTCAACTCAAGAGGTCGTGTTAAGCGAGCTGTTTTACCAATCACAGTCCTGTAATATCAAATGAAAGGACACCACAAAAGTATATATTCTAAAAATATATGTATTTATTACTTAAAATAATCCCCAGTATTCTTTATGAACAAAGGGACACAAGCGTTAAATCAAAAGCACAGTATAACATCCAAAGTTGCACAATTATGGATGAGGGCGGGGGCCACTCAAACCATATACTAAAAAAATGGTATAAGAGATATCATTCGATCAGTGGTTAGGCCTAGGGCCTAGGGAATCGCTGGGAGCAGTCGGGAAAAGCAATGCTGAAGTGGGGAAAAGCCCGCGGGATTCGGGTGCAGCGCTGAAAGCGCACGCATGCACCAATGTTAGTCAATGGTGTGTAAAAGTTACACAAATAGAGTTTAAGGACACTTCCGCTGAACCTAGAAGGACAAAACTTTAGGCACAGGCCCTAGAGGTGTGTACCAGTGTGGGAACACCGGCGTTGCAATGTTACCTCACCCACAGGAAGCGGGTGCATAGGGTCGAAGTGGCGTTGGGTTTCGTCACGCAGGTTCTGGGTGCTTGAAGCTGAAGAGGCTGCAGGAGATGTGAAGGAGAAGTGTCCGGGGGGATCCAAGGGTGGATCCAAGTCGAGAAGTACCTGAAAGCAGAGGGGACAGAGTCTGGGTCACTCAGCAGTGACCAGGGTGGAACCAGGACGGAACCAGGCAATGTTGGGCGCAATCAGGTGGTTGTTGAGGAGATTCTCTCCGCTGTCACGTGGGCTCTGGGGCATCTGCGATGTCCAGGAGCAGGTCACGATCTGTCACACGTAGGCTCTCGCCGTCGGCACTGTTGGCTTCAAGATTGGAGCAAACAACACTTGGCAAAAGCAATCCACGCGGAATGGGAAGATTGCTTCTCACTCAGACCAGGAGGGTCAGAGTGGGGGCTCCTTTTCAGGGGAGCAGGTGCAAATCTGGAGCAACCAAAATCACAAGTTGTATTTCAAGTTTCGTCGGCACAGGGGCCACAAGCCGGCTGGCAAGTGACCGGGCCAACGCATTGAGCCAAAAGAAGCAGAAGGGCCCCACGCAGCACTCGTCGAGTGTAGAGGGGTGAACTTCGGTGCAAGAGTGGCTCAGGGTTGGGGCTTCTCAAACCCTGGTGTACAGCTTCAAGGGTCACTCGTGGGCTGCACGGTCAGCGTCTCATGTTCTTTTCAAGATGGCGTGCCCCACGCTTCCGGTCGCCTCCACGGGTCTCAGCTCTGCAGGGACTGTGGATCGGGCTGTTGGAAGGCAGGCAAGCTTGATCTCGTCAATCTCTGTTGCTTGAGTTCCGGCGGGAACTGCAACAAAGCAGACGTCGAGGGCTGGATGGTGCCTGTTTGCACAGGGTGGTCACTCCTTGACCACAAGGGAGATTCTTCAGTCTTCTACGTTGAGTAGGATGTCGAAGGGTCCAGAGTTTTGTTTCCTATGTTTCATCAGGATAATCTGAAGTGCATTGGCACTGCTCCCATTCTTATACCAATCTAGGGGGCTGGATTACCTGCAAGGTCCCCTCCTATGGGTGGGACCCAGGAAGGGGGTGGGTACACCCCTTTCCTTTGATCCAGGCCGTGCTGGGACAGGGGCTGGAGTGCCCCAGAACCGGTTTTGCCGGATTATGCAAGGGGCAGCCTTGTGCGCCCCAAGCAGTGTCTGGTTTCTTTCAAACCTCCCTGCTATAATCCACTATCTCCTGTCTGGGGTGGTGTGACACCTCCCTGCAACAGGAAACCCTTTGTCCAGGCCCCTTTGGCTGAGTTTCGGTCAGCTACAGGGGTCAGACTTGCGTCTGTGGCAGAAGCATCCATTTTGTGGATCTGAGGCCCTTTTAGAAATTAACCGCATTTCAGTAAAGTAACATGTCTTCTCCCTCCAGAGGGGTGGAATGCTATCCCCGTCGCCAGGACTGGTGAGGGGATAGTATTCCAAATCGTATGACACCTTACACGACATGTTTTGATAAAGCCAAACCAAAGTTGCTATATAACCGCGAGGATTATAATGCACTTAAGAGTATATGGTATGGCATTATCCTGGAACAGCTTAGAGAGTTGTTCCCGACAGCTGCAGACAGGCTCAGCTCATGCTAGAGCTCCATCTCACATTAAACCACGCACTCTGCCTTCAGGATTGATAAGGCCTTCCATAGGAGTGGCTCACAGTTTTATATGTGTCCAGATATAGGTTTAGATATAGGTATACTATATCTAAGCAAGAGGTGATTACACCATCTTGCCCCAGCTGAGTGATCAGCCAGTTGTGTCAATTTAAGAACCAGCCAGGGGTGGCAAAAGATATGCTGCAGCCCCTGGTAGGCCTTGGTGGCACCTATGCCCTGGGCACCTATAGTGCATGGTACAGGGGCTGACAAGGAGTCCATTTCCAATTGTGGTATATACTTATAGCACATGTATTACTAATTTAGAGAGAGAACAGCAGGCTGGGGGTCTGATTAGCAGGCCCACAGCCTCAGAAGTCGAAAACCAGTGAAGCAAAAAGCTAAAGTTTGGGGTGACCATAGGATAGCAGACCCTACTCTCCTACACCGGCGTCATAGATTGCATCCCGGCGGGTGTGTTCCGATCAGCACTGATAATCGTGCTGGGCTTCCCCCGCGGCTCAGTCTTCTTCTTTTGCTGCAAGGCCACCGTTTTCCTTATTGCCCCTGGGTTCTTGGCAGGCTCCCCTGGAAGCACTACCTCTTCAGTGTAGGCATTTTTTCCCGTGTCCTCTTGCCCTTTTGCCTTTTCCTTCCCTTTGTCGGCTTTGGCAGGGCGCGGCGGCATTTTAGACAGCTGCTGATGTAAAGCTCTCTTAGAACCGAGGGAGCTCATAAGGATACTGAACCTTTCTTTTAACCACAGGAATTCCGTTAGAAATCGACTTTTAAACACCGCGCTGACAGGGTGCACCGAAGCATAGGATGTCAGTCGAGCATGCCACCACCACTCAGTGGCCATTGGGAGGTCATAAGCATATCATGAAACAGACAGCATCTTGGTATCGACGGGAGAGAGGTCTAGTGCGACCATTCAGTACAACCCGTCCGCGGCCATCTTGCCAGATATGAGACAGGTTTGCAAAGCTACTTTGGTGGGTGGCGCAATCAGCTCTGCAAGCCTACCAGTAGCATTTAATTTACCAGCCCCGGGTATGTGAGATAACACTTTACAAGGGACTGACAGGTAAATTAAATAAGCCAAACAGGTGTAGACCAGTCTTACCATATTTATCACAGAGAGCACAAACACTTTACACTGAACAGCAGTGCTAAAGTGTCTAGAGTCCTAAAACCACCAACACCATGTCAGAAAAAAGGCTAGGAGAAAGGCAAAAACTTTCGGGATGACCCTAGAAAAAGGGCCAAGTCTATCAAGGGTGTTACCCAGAAACCAGTCCCCGGATGCTTTTTTATGGTTCAGGGAAGACCTGGCTTGGCAATTCAGGCTGGACTATTCCCATGAGACCCAGGCTCAATACTGATTTGCATATAGCTGGGTCTGAACTGAGGTGTCGAAGTGTGCTAAATAATGATGATGGATTTAACGTAGATCTGTGACTGGGTGTGAGTGTCTGAAAAGTTTCAGCGCTCCGTCCATCATCTCCTTGCGTTTGCTTTGTTCACCATAAGTTGGATGGGTATGCCCAGATGTGGGTCCTTTGCTCACTTTGCCACTGGATTCAAGCTAGCCTGGCTGATGTAGAGTGATACTCAGAAACTGGTCCCAGGATGCTTGTTTCCGGTTCAGGAAAAACCTGGCTTGGCAATTCGGGCTGCACTGTTCCCATGAGGCACAGGATAAAGACTGATTTGCATATAGCTGGGTCTGAACTGAGGTGGCAAAGTGAGCTAAAGAAGGATGATGGATTGAACCCTGATCTGTGACCATCATCTCCTTGTGTTTGCTCCCTATTCTCAAAAAACCCACGGCAGACCCTGAGGATCTGAATACCTACCGACCAATCACAAACATCCCTACACTCACAAAACTCCTGGAGAAATGTGTACATGAACAGCTGCACAAACACATTGAGCAATCCCAATTTTTTGACCAATTCCAATCGGGCTTCCCCACGGGACACAGCACTGAAATGGCCATCACTCATATAGCCGATGATGCTCTTACTCTGCTTGAGCAGAATGAAGCCTGCCTATTAATAGTACTTGATCTCTCATCTGAATGTGACACTGTCAAACATGACAATATACTTAACCTCTTGGAATTTAGGAAGGGGCTCTCAGGCATGGTTCTTAGATGGTTTGCCTCTTTTCTCAATAACAGAACGCAAAGAGTCAAATCAAGTCATACTCAATCTAAACTCCATCCCCTGCACTCTGGGTGTCCCCCAATGATCCTCAGTCTCCCCCATGCCCTTTAAATTTTCCATTTAACCACTGACTGTAATCCCCAAAGCACCCATTATCCAATATCACATGTATGTGGATGACACCCAACTGGATGTATATATCAAGGACTCCCTGAACATAAATTCATTCAATTCCTAGATCAGGGAAAAACAATTATGCAGAAAAATAAACCTAGGCAATTGTATAATACTGTCCACACAATGGTATAAATGAAAAAATTGCAGCACATCAAAACAAATTCTGTTGCAGGTATAAAATATTTTTAATAAATCATTAAAACAAATTATTATAGCACAATCATTAAAAAGCTGTAGAGCCATACAGTCAAGAATAAATCAGACATGAAGTAATAATTAACAACGCATTTAAAAACAACAAGTAATTCATTAAAAAAAGGAGGAAAAAACGAAATACATAAATGTAACAAAGGAAAAAATGTATATAGTGGCACAATAATTATCGACGCGCGTTTTGGTGAACTAGCGCCTTCTTCAGGACTAGCCACAAATTACCTGAAATTGAAGAGGTACATAAAAATGTTTATTCGGGCAATAACCACGCCGCATGCCAAAGTGGGGTAAAAGACTGCTTTATTCGACAGGTAGGCAGTAAAATACAATTGCATAATATCAGATATAATATTACCCAAGCTAACATCCCATTCCCTAAGCCCTGACCCCCTATCAACTAAATTGCCCACCTTGTTCATCCTAAACCTCCTCCCCAAACGCCTATCTCAATCTCCTGCCTACCTCTTGACTCAAACTTCTCTCCCCTGCTTCCCTCTGCCCAAACCTATTCCTAATGCCCCCAAACCTTTCCTGCCTGTCCTAATTTCCTCCAGATCTGCCACCAGGAAAAACCCCATCCCTAGGGAATGAACTGGCACCACATGTAGGGCAGTAGAAAAAATGCCACTGTCGCCAAACAGTAAAATGGTATTCATAACATAGCAAAATAGATTCATAAAACATGCAAAACCTCACTGCACTGTCGCATAACAGCGAAAATCGCATTAGGGCTATAAATAAGTACCCCGAATAAAAGTACCCACAAACCCAACTCTAAATTGAACTATGCGGATAAAATACTGTGGACGGTCTTAATAAATGGCATGGTAAAAGAAAGCAAGAAAAAGATAGAAGAAATACAGCAAAATTGGGATAAAAAAGGGGGAGGAAGGGAATAAGGAAAAAATAAGAGGGGGGTAGAAAGGATAACAGTAAGCAAAGGAAAATACATCGCCATTAAAGCTAAAACATGCAGTTATACTGTCGCTAGAACAGTAACTTCTTAACACCATGAGGTAATATTCAAAATGCCGGCAATCATTTCTTTAATATTTAGCAAGTATATCTCATTTCTAATAAACGACAGATGAACCCCATCGTGCTGAAAAAACTGAAAGTCTGCCTTATTAACTTCTTCATGAACCAGCCAAAAAATTCTAATTACAAAAACAGAAAAGCTGAAAATCCCGATTGACCTTCCTGCGCTCTCTTTCTACGGCCACGAAGCTGTCTGCCCCTCGCCATACTCTCCGAGGCAGAAGTGCAGTGAGGATGACATAGCTGCCCATTTTATGAACCAATGGCCGATGAGCCAAACTTGCCTGCGGGAAAAGGGCACTGTGAGAAGTTGGCCTGATGTATGATGTCCACAGTTCTGTGGGCACCCTGTATCAGTCCAAACAATCTCTTATGGGGGTGGTTGTAAGTCAACCTGATAGACAAGCTATCCTAGTGGTAGCATGGACTAAGCAGCCTTAAATGCTTAACTCATGAGGACATGTGAAGCCAGCTGTTTTACCATATGCAATCCTGTAATACCAAATGAAAGGACACCACACACGTTATATATTATAAAAATATATGTATTTATTCTCAGAATAATCCCCACTACTCTTTATGAGCAATGAAGCACAAGCGTTTAAACCAAGTCACAATAAAACATATACAAGTTGCACGTTTTTGGATGAGGCCAGTGGCCACTCAAACCATATATCAAAAAAGTGGTATAACAATCACTAATCGATTGGGGGTAATGCCTAGGGCCTTGGGAATCGCTTGGACTACAGTGGACTAACAGCAGTTAGGACAGGAGTAGCCTGCGGGATTCGGGTGCAGTGCAGAAAGCACACGCATGCACCAATGCAAAGTCAATGGTGCGTAAAAGTTATCGTTTTACAGATTAAAGAGTCTTCCGACTGAACCTGGACTACCAAACTTTAGAGTTAGGCACTAGAGGTGTGTACCAGTGTAAGAACACCGGCGCTAGTAAGTTACCTCACCCACAGGAAGCGGGTGCATAGGTGCCAAAGTGTGTCGGGTTTCGTCACGCAGTTCGATGGTGCCTGAAGATAAAGTTGCTGCAGGCGTCCAGAAGAGAAGTGTCCGGTGCGATCCCAGGGTGGATCGAAGTTGAAGAGTACCTGAAAGCAGAGGGGACAGAGTCTGGGTCACTGGGCAGTGACCAGGAAGGAACCAGGAAGGAACTAGGCAATGTCAGGCGCAATCAGGTCGATGTCAGGTGCCTTGTCTCCACTGCCACGTGGACTCTGGGGCACCGAGGATGTCCTGTAGTGGATCACAACCTGTCCTACAAAGGCTCTCGCTGTCGGCGGTGTCAGCTTTACGATCGGAGTCAACAAGCCTTGGCAAAGGCAACCAATGCAGGATTCAAAGATGGCTTAACACTCGGACCAGCAAGGTCTGAGCGGGTGCTCCTTTTCAGGGGAGCGAGTGCCAGTCTGGAGCAACCAGACCAGCAGTGTAAATTAAAGGGTTCATCGGTTCTGGGGCCTCTAGCCAATGGGCAAGCGACCAGACCAACGCGTTGAGCAGGAAAATGCAAAAGGGCCCCGAGGCAGCACTCGCCGAGTGTGGAGGGGTGAGCTTCAGTGCAAAAGCTGCTCGGGGCTGGAGATTCTCACGCTCCAATGCACAGCTTCGAGGGAGCCTCGGGCGCTGCACAGTCAGCGCTTTGTAGTTACTTCAAGATGGCCACTCCCACGCTTCAGGTCGCCTCCTTGGGTCCCAGCTCTGCATGAACTGTGGATCGGGCTGTTGGAAGTCAGGAAAGCTGGCTCTTGTCCGTCTCTGTCACTCGAGTTCTGGCGGGAACTGCAAAAAAGCAAACGTCGAGGTGCTGGATGGTGCCTGTTTGCACAGGGTGGTCACTCCTTGACCACAAGGGAGATTCTTCAGTCTTCCACATCGAGTGGGATGTCGAAGGGTCCAGAGTTTCATTTCATAAGTTT
The DNA here is from genome assembly GCF_964261635.1 of Lissotriton helveticus. Classification (NCBI taxonomy): domain Eukaryota; kingdom Metazoa; phylum Chordata; class Amphibia; order Caudata; family Salamandridae; genus Lissotriton; species Lissotriton helveticus. The sequence continues at coordinate 967,057,363 of NC_136069.1, read as the reverse complement.
CAGTCAGGATAATCTGATGTGCATTGGCCCTGCTCCCACCTATATTCCAAATCTGGGGGCTGGATTACCTGCTAGGTCCCTCCTATGGGTGGGACCCAGGAAGGGGGCTGTTACACCCCTTTCCTTTGTCCAGTTTGCCGCCAGGACTGGGGCTGGAGTGCCCCAGAACCGGTTTGACTGGAATCTGCCCAGGGACACCTTGTGCACCTCAGGCAGTGTCTAGTTTCATTCAAAACTCCCTGCTACAATCCACTATCTCCTGTCTGGGGTGGTGTGACACCTCCCTGTGACAGGAAACCCTTTGTCCAAGCCACCACTGCCAAGTTTCGGCCAGCAGCAGGAGGTCAGACATGTGTCTGTGGCAGCAGCATCCATTTTGTGATGCTGGGGCTCTGGTTAGGATTAACCGCATTTGCAGTAAGTAACATGTCTTCCCCTCCTGGAGGGGTGGGACGCTGCCCCCACTGTCAGAATCGTCGAGGGGGTAGCATTCCACGTTGTATGACACCAAACACGACATGTTTTGATAAAGCCAAACCGGAGTTGCAATAACCGTAAGGATTATAATGCAATTAAGAGTATATGGTATGGCAGTATCACTGGAACAGCTATAGGGAAATGGTCCCGCAAGCTGCAGACAGGCTCAGCTCATGCCAGAGCACTATCTCACATAAAACCAAGCACTCTGCCTCCAGGATTGTTAAGGCCTGCTATAGGAGTGGTTGATAGGTATATATGTGTCCAGATATAGGTTTAGACATAGGTATACTATATCTAAGCAAGGGGTGATTACACCACCTTGCCCCAGCTGAGTGATCAGCCAGTTGTGTCAATTTAAGAACCAGCCAGGGGTGGCAAAAGTTATGCTTCAGCCCCTGGTAGGCCTTGGATGCCCCTATGCCCTGGGCACCTATAGTGCACTGTACAGGGGCTGACAAGGAGTCCAGTACCAATGTGGTTATGCACCTAGGGTGCATGGAGTCCATTTTAAGGGAGAGCAGATAGCCTGGGGCCCTGGTTAGCAGGATCCCAGGCCAACTAAGTCGAAAACCAGCTAAACACTAGGCAAAAGGTTTGGGGTAACCATAGTCAGGCATCCACCCTCCTACTTAACCCCCCCCCCAAACGAAAGGAGATAAGGCTATCCTTGTCCAGGTAAGCCTATATTACCTGAGTGGCCATATAAGGAGGAACCTGCACTGGCATGGTTACCCCCTGTGTCATGGTCCACCAAGTAATCCCTAGGGGTATCAGAGGGTCTCCACCATGGGGAATTACTACCTGTGGTGTGTTTTGGCAAAGTAAAAGGCTGGTGTTGAGATGGAGTACTGAAGTGAGGCTCCACTAATGTAGGGCTCAGCTTCCTCCAATCATCTTCCACCATGTGTACCTTTCTTTCCTTGACTGAGTTGCACTGTGCTCTCAGGGTCAACCTCTGGCTACCTAAAGCTGGAGGCTGGGTCCCATTGGTTGGCTTACTGGAGGGACAGGTCAGGTTTGGGGCCTTGGGGTCCCAGGTTTGGCTGTGCCCAACAGTTTCCATTTTGGGGAGGTCTCTAACTAGTTGTAAGGGGGATCCCTCAGAAGTTTTTAAAGTTTTCACCTGGCTAGGGCTGCTAGCTTTGGTGCCCCTAATCTGCTGATGGGGGTGCTTTATTTGACAGGGGGCCCTTTGGGGCTCCCTGACCTCCTTGACCTCTGTAGCCCTGGGCTGACTGAGGCAGGGTAGAGAGGGGCAGGTTACCTGCTCCAGACTGGGTCCCACCTTGGAAGGGTACACTGACATCAGAGGCTCTGCCAGGCCAGGCCTGACTACCTCTGGGGCAGTTCCTTCACAAGGGGTAAGATGAGTTCCCTGAGGAGGCTGATCCTTTCCTAATGTCTGGTAGGAGGGAGATTTCTCCTCCTCCTCAATGCTCTCTGTTTGTGTGGAGTGATCCATAGTTTCAGGCTTCACAACACATGAATCAGTTTGAGTTTGGGCTGTGGCCATCACAGCCCCACCAACCTTTTCAGGAGGGGACTCAGTTTTGGTATGGGCTGTTACCATAATAGCTCTGCTAATCTTTTCAGGAAGGGATTCTGCTGAAGATGGGGCTGAGTCTTGCACAGCCCTACCAACCTTTTCAGGAAGGACATCTTGGATTGGGGTTGTAGCCATCACAGCCCCCCTAACCTTTCCATGGAGATTTACCATTTTAGAATGGGTTTCTTGTTCCACCGCAGCCCAGGCTGAGATTTCTAAATCATTCCCCAGTAGACAATCTACAGGCAAGTTTGATGACACTGCCACTCTCTTTGGGCCAGTGACACCTCCCCAGCTAAGATTTACTACTGCCATGGGGTGATTTCTCTGCACTCCATCAATGTTTGTCGCCTGATATGTGGCACCAGGTAAAAGTTGCCTTGAGGGGACTAGATTCTCAGTCACCATAGTGATACTAGCCCCTGTGTCTCTGTAGGCCTCAACTTTTTGACCATTGATGATGGGCTCCTGTCTATACTTGCTCAAAGTATTTGGGCAATCAGTGAAGTTGGCAAACCCCATGCCATTTTCACAGACAAGAGTAGCTTCATTAGGGGACCTGGTTAGGCCAGAGTCCACCTGGGTTCCAAAAGTAAACCCACCCAGATTCCTGGGGGTGCTCCCACCACCTGGGGGATTACTACTAGTAGAAACAGGAGGTGTTGGAGCTGTACTTGGAGGAATATTTTCTTTATTACTGTTCTTTGGACAACAGCTGTCTGTTTTCCAGTGGTCAGGCTTTTTACAAGCATGGCAATAAGGTTTCTTTTGGGCAGAGGAGTTGTTTTGGGACCCACCCCCATCCTTGGAGTTTTGGGGCCCCGTGGGAGACTTGTCTTTAGAAGTATCCCCACCCTTCTCTTGAGCCTTGGAAGTATCCTTCTTCTGGTCATTACCCTGATTCTTAGGCCTAATCCTGGTTCTGACCCATTTGTCTGCCCTCTTACCCAGTTCTTGTGGAGAAGTCAGATCTGAGTCCACCAGGTGCTGGTGTAAAAGCTGGTTCTGACAATTACTTAGGATCTGCTCCCTCATAATCAAATTATACAATCCTGTATAGTCATGTACTTTGCTGCCATGTAGCCAACCTTCCAGAGCCTTAGTAGCACAATCTACAAAATCAGTCCAGTCCTGAGTCTGAGCTTTTTGGGTGTCTCTGAACAACAACCTGTATTGTTCAGTGGGTAATCCAAACCCATCAATAAGAGCACTCTTCAGGACAGTGTAATTTTTAGCATCCTCAGCTCTAACAGTGAGGAGCTTGTCTCTCCCTTTCTCAGAAAAGGAGAGCCACAAGATTGCTGCCCCCTGATCTGAAGGGACCTGCTGTACCATGCAGGCCCTCTCCAGAGCAGTTATCCATTTGTGGATGTCATCCCCATCTCTGTAGGGGGGCACAATCTTACTCAGGTTTCTAGTATCATAGGACCTGGCTTTATCTCTTGGGATAATGCTGCCACCAGTGGGAGTCTCCCCACTTAACTTTTGCTCTCTTGCAAAAGCTAGTTTAGCTTGGGCCAGGGCAAATTCCTCTCTTTCTATTTGGAGATTAACTGCTCTCATCCTGGCCTTATGCTCTTTTCTTTGAGGGGAAGTCATTCCTCTCTTTGATTCTCTTGAGGCACTAGAAATGTGAGAATCCCTGGAAGGGCTTCTTGCTCTCCTATTGCCTGGGAGAATCCTGTTATGTACTCTGGGAAGGAACTGGCCCTCTCCATTTCCATGTAGGTCCAAATTGGCCTGGCTAAGCCTTCCAATTGGTACCTGGCTAACCCTTTGATCCACATCTGAATTTTCACCATTTGACCCAGGGTCTGCCTCCTCATCTTCTACATCTGGGGAGGTGTTCTCTGTGTCTGGGGGGTTCACTCCTTCTCCTGATCCTGAGGGAACTACTATAACTCTCTCAAGGTCATCCTTCTCCAGGATGGCTATCATGATAGGAATGGTAGGGTTGTGACCCTTTCTCAGCTTCCTTGCAGTGCACAAGGCACTCAAGTCTTTGTAGCTGAATTTGTCATAACTGGAGGTTGCCTGTGGAGGGTCAACCTTCACAGGTAGAGAGCCTGTAGCTTCACCTGTGCCAGACATGACTCTAGTGTGGTGTAAGTGATGCACCTACCTACACTAAGTGTTTTCCTACTGTACCTTACTAGTGAGTTGTAGTCAGGGTGTGCTAATCCCTTCTACCTACAACTACTAAGTTCAGTAGAACTTAATATGCTAAGCTTTGTTTATATGTACCTAGGTACTTAATGTGATCTTTCAATTTGATATAAAGATTGCAATGGTAAAACAACAGCAAGCTCAAATCCCACCGTTGCCACCAATGTGAGAAGTTGGCCTGATGTATGATGTCCACAGTACTGTGGGCACCCAGTATCAGTCCAAACAATCCCTTATGGGGGTGGTTGTAAGTCAACCTTATAGACAATCTATCCTAGTGGTAGCATGGACTAAGCAGCCTTAAAGGCTTAACTCAAGAGGACATGTGAAGCAAGCTGTTTTACCATATGCAATACTGTAATACCAAATGAAAGGACACCACACAAGTTATATATTATAAAAATATATGTATTTATTCTCAGAATAATCCCCACTACTCTTCATGAGCAATGAAGCACAAGCGTTTAAACCAAGTCACAATATAACATATACAAGTTGCACGTTTTTGGATGAGGCCGGTGGCCACTCAAACCATATATCAAAAAAGTGGTATAACAATCACTAATCGATTGGTGGGTAGGCCTAGGGCCTTGGGAATCGCTTGGACTACAGTGGACTAACAGCAGTTAGGACGGGAGTAGCCCGCGGGATTCGGGTGCAGTGCAGAAAGCACACGCATGCACCAATGCAAAGTCAATGGTGCGTAAAAGTTATCGTTTTACAGATTAAAGAGTCTTCCGACTGGACTAGGACTACCAAACTTTAGAGTTAGGCACTAGAGGTGTGTACCAGTGTAAGAACACCAGCGCTAGTAAGTTACCTCACACACAGGAAGCGGGTGCATAGGTGCCAAAGTGTGTCGGGTTTCCTCACGCAGTTCGATGGTGCCTGAAGATGAAGATGCTGCAGACGTCCAGAAGAGAAGTGTCCGGTGCGATCCAAGGGTGGATCAAAGTTGAAGAGTACCTGAAAGCAGAGGAGACAGAGTCTGGGTCACTGGGCAGTGACCAGGAAGGAACCAGGAAGGAACCAGGCAATGTCGGGCGCAATCAGGTCGATGTTGGGTGCCTTGTCTCCACTGCCACGTGGACTCTGGGGCACCGAGGATGTCCTGGAGTGGATTACGAGCTGTCCCATGAAGGTTCTCGCTGTCGGCGGTTTCGGCTTCACGATCGGAGTCAACAAGCCTTGGCAAAGGCAACCCACACAGGATTCGAAGATGGCTTAAAACTCGGACCAGCAAGGTCTGAGTGGGTACTCCTTTTCAGGGGAGCGAGTGCCAGTCTGGAGCAACCAGACAAGCTGTGTAAATTAAAGGGTTCGTTGGTTCCGGGGCCACTAGCCAATGGGCAAGCGACCGGACCAACGCGTTGAGCAGGAAAATGCAAAAGGGCCCCACACAGCACTCATCAAGTTTGGAGGGGTGAGCTTCGGTGCAAAAGCTGCATGGGGCTGGAGCTTCTTACGCTCCAATGCACAGCTTCGAGGGAGTCTCGGGCGCTGAACAGTTAGCGCTTCGTAGTTACTTCAAGATGGCCGCTCCCACGCTTCAGGTCACCTCCACGGGTCCCAGCTCTGCATGGACTGTGGATGGGACTGTTGGAAGTCAGGAAAGCTGGCTCTTGTCCATCTCTGTTGCTCGAGTTCTGGCGGGAACTGCAACAAAGCAAATGTTGAGGTGCTGGATGGTGCCTGTTTGCACAGGGTGGTCACTCCTTGACCACAAGGGAGATTCTTCAGTCTTCCACGTCGAGTGGGATGTCGAAGGGTCCAGAGTTTCATTTCATAAGTTTCAGTCAGGATAATCTGATGTGCATTGGCACTGCTCCCACCTATATTCCAAATCTGGGGGTGGATTACCTGCTAGGTCCCTCCTATGGGTGGGACCCAGGAAGGGGGCGGTTATGCCCCTTTCCTTTGTCCAGTTTGCCGCCAGGACTGGGGCTGGGGTGCCCCAGAACCGGTTTTACTGGAATCTGCCCAGGGACACCTTGTGCGCCCCAGGCAGTGTCTAGTTTCATTCAACCCTCCCTGCTACAATCCACTATCTCCTGTCTGGGGTGGTGTGACACCTCCCTGTGACAGGAAACCCTTTGTCCAAGCCTCCACTGCCAAGTTTCGGCCAGCAGCAGGAGGTCAGACATGTGTCTGTGGTAGCAGCATCCATTTTGTGATGCTGGGGCTCTGGTTAGGATTAACCGCATTTGCAGTAAGTAACATGTCTTCCCCTCCTGGAGGGGTGGGACGCTGCCCCCACCGTCAGAATCGTCAAGGGGGTAGCATTCCACGTTGTATGACACCAAACACGACATGTTTTGATAAAGCCAAACCGGAGTTGCAATAACCGTAAGGATTATAATGCACGTAAGAGTATATGGTATGGCAGTATCACTGGAACAGCTATAGGGAAATGGTCCCGCAAGCTGCAGACAGGCTCAGCTCATGCCAGAGCACTATCTCACATAAAACCAAGCACTCTGCCTCCAGGATTTTTAAGGCCTGCTATAGGAGTGGCTGATAGGTATATATGTGTCCAGATATAGGTTTAGACATAGGTATACTATATCTAAGCAAGGGGTGATTACACCACCTTGCCCCAGCTGAGTGATCAGCCAGTTGTGTCAATTTAAGAACCAGCCAGGGGTGGAAAAAGTTATGCTTCATCCCCTGGTAGGCCTTGGATGCCCCTATGCCCTGGGCACCTATAGTGCACTGTACAGGGGCTGACAAGGAGTCCAGTACCAATGTGGTTATGCAACTAGGGTGCATGGAGTCCATTTTAAGGGAGAGCAGATAGCCTGGGGCCCTGGTTAGCAGGATCCCAGGCCAACTAAGTCGAAAACCAGCTAAACACTAGGCAAAAAATTTGGGGTAACCATAGTCAGGCATCCACCCTCCTACAGGCACACCTGTAAAAAAATGACAATTAGTATCACTGAACTCCAACCACATGTTCCAATTTCCTGATGTAACGCAACAAAGAATCAGAAAACCATCTCCCCAATGTTTTAATGTCTCCCACGGAAAAACCCCACCTAGCTGCTTCGGAAGCCGCCCCAATGCGGAGTGTGTGTCCCCAATTTTTGTGGGTTCTCGCCAATACTCTTCAAAGACTTCCTAAGCACTGCAAGTAATGGCGAGGCTGAAAGACGTGATCCAATTTGATGGCGAAAAAGAAATTTGAACATAGCCCCACCCGCGCCCAAAAAATCCAACCAAGCTTGCAAAGGACAAAGGGAACCACCTATAGCCTGTAAAGTTACTGTAGAACCCTTACCCATCCGATCAGTTTTGGAATGCTCCAGGAAAATCTCAATGTGGGAATCAAATGTTGACACCTGTAAAGTCTGCAGGTCATCATAGATGGCAGAACCCTGCAATTCTGACACCCGAAAAAGCTAAAATAAAAAAAATGACCACAACATGCATAATTTTATCAGATGGAATTCAAAGTTAGAAAACAAATCAGGGGAAGGACTTGGAGGATCCTAGAGAACAACTGTAGAGATATTGGCTCCCGTTGATAAGAACCCCGCTTACGTGACTTGGCCCAACCTTGAAGCATACGCTTACCCATCTCTCCCGCTGAAGGCTCATATCCCCAAAATGATTTTCCGTAAAAAGAAATGCCTGGTAATTTACCAGCAATAGTGGTTGAGGAAACATTCTTCTTGATGTTAAGCATAATGAAATTTACTACATCATCTCTACGCTGTCGTACACCCCATCCATCGTGACGTCTAAAAATGGTCCCTGACTCTAAAAATTCCATCCACGCTCACCTGTAAGCCAATTTGGTAATTTGTGCCAAAGAATTTTCCGACTAGCTGATAAGCAGTCACAGCCCCAAACTCCATACTTAGCTGGGAAATGGGAGTCCTTCTCAAATCCGCTCCGGGCGCCAAAACACTGAATCTCTCCCACTGAATACGAGACAGTGCATACGCTATATTATTTGCAATGCCTGCAATGTGTTTGACTTTGAAAACAATGTTAAACTTTAAACCTCCTAGCATAAACGCCTGCAGCAACTTTAAAATCTGTTTGTCTTTTGCCCTGTGACCGTTCACCAAATCCACCACTTTTTTGTTGTCCACGTTCAAAGGTCACAGGATGCTCCCAGGGTCTCAAAGGTCTCAAACTGTACGGCAGTGCTCAAATTCCTCCAGCCAGATGCTCCAAAAGTATGCATTTTTACGCAGGTCCAAAGAGGTTTGCCTGGTTTGCGGGGTTGAGACACAGACTAGCCAGCAGGGCTCAAAATGCTGGGAAATGCTGCATTTGGCAGCCCGGGAGACCAGAAAAGTGTTGCCTGACTTCGGGGAGCCAGAAAAACCACATGACGCTTCCAAAGGTCACAGGATGCTCCCAGTGGCTCAGAGGGCTCAAGCTGTAAGGAACTGGTCAATTTCCTCCAGCCAGAGGATCCAAAAGTGTGCATCTTTACACAGGTCCAAAGTGGTTTGCCCGGTTTTCGGGGTCGAGGCACAGACTTGGAAGCAGGGCTCCCATTGGGTTACTTTTATAGGCCCCTCATGAGGTCACAAGGGGAGTTTACTCCGCTTATTGGGGTCTCAAATAGATTTGAGGCCTTGTCCAATTTAGACGAACAAGGTTGACTGCAAGTTATGGATGCACCTATAGAGAAGCAACCAATAATTAGGATGTTGGCAGAAAGGGAATCCCCAACCACAATGCCTGACCTTGATGTAGTTGTTTCACACCAGATTGTATTCCCAAACCCTGTGACCCCAGCAGACTTGGTAGTAAAACAAATGGGGCAGACTGAATCCGAGAATAAAGTAAAGATTCTTTTATGGAATATTGCCGGGTTGCGGACGAAAAGGGGGGACACAATTTGGGAGGCTTTTCTGCCAATGCATCACATTATTGCTTTGCAGGAAACCTGGGACGCAAATGATTCCTATTATTTGGACGGGTATTGTTTATTTAGAAAAAATGCTGAACCATCTGTAATGGGGAGATCTAGGGGGGGGGGGGCTTTTGTTATTGTTTAGCCTTAAACTGTTGTATAGGCCTGAGTTGACAGTGACAAGCTCCCCAAATATTTTAGCTGTTAAACTCATAGGTGACAACCTCCCAGCTATGTTGGTGGTACATTTTTACAATTCTTTTTCAAGAACAGATGACTTGGAGCACTTAAGATCATTGTCTATCTTTTTGGATAATTATGATGCCAATGATGACACGCCCTACCATCTTTTAATTCTTGGCGATTTTAATATTCACGTTTGTCATTAGAATTGTATGCAAGGTATTGAAGATGAGTACAGCCCACAGGGGGTAACCCACTTTTAACATGCGAAGAATGGGGGTTATCTGGAGAGTCTTTTATCTGCCCACTATTTGTTCTGCCCAACACAATTAGAAACCTTGTGCCCGGTCCCAACCTACACAGGGCAAGGACATTGCAGCACTATAGACTATATTTTAGTTTCATGCCCTTTGACGGACCTAATAGGCAGCATTTTGTGTAACACAGAGTGGTCTGAGTGATCATAATCCCCTTATTATGGATATTAACATTCCGGCCCTTGTAAATGTGAAACCTTTGGCACTTATTTCTAACTCTAATATAGCTGCCAAAGATCAGGGTCGAAGGCTAAGATTAGAGGTAATTTCCCCAGTCAATTTCCTTGATAATTTATACAGTAGCCAATCCTAAGATTTTAGTTTATGTTTAAATGCGGATTCTGAGCCAACGATAATTCTAGGTGCCTTTGACTGCATAACGAAACAGGTAGCGGCCAACTTGACTACTCGTGGTAAACCAAGGCCAAAGAAATATAAAAACTGGTTTGACCAAGCTTGTATCACCGAGCATGCCGCACTCCTGGGGGTGTTGAAAGAGCCTGTAAGGGACATTAATATGGTCGCGGAGGCCAGAAGGGCTTATAAAAATACAATTAAATCAAGGAAGACTCAGTTAAAAGAGATGGCTTGGGATGAACTCAGCCAAGCGAGTGTCCTGACAAGCAGTACCAAATTTTGGAGAGTGATTAACAGCCCATTATTTGATGAGACGGCCAACACTGTCAAAGACTGTCTCATCCCTCCTGAAAGGTGGGTGGAACACTTTAGTGGTCTATACACTGATGTTAGTCAGCCGCCGCTCACTCCTCATGGGGAAATTATTCATGCCCCAAAAATCCTATTTACAGAGTAGGAAGTGATTGAAGCGATTGTGTCCACATCAAAGGGGAAAGAACAAGGCCCAGATAGGGTGCCGGCTGATCTTTATATGGCAGACCCCAACGTATGGGCGAGGATTTTAACTCTTGTTTTGAATGCTGCGGCCAAAGTCGGCTTTCCCATGTCTTGGGCCAAAGCAGTTATAATCCCAATATTTAAAAAGGGCTCAAGAGAGGACCCGGCCTGTTATAGGCCAATTTCACTCCTGGACTCTGCAGCCCAGATTATGGGGAAAGCCGTGCTAGCCCGATTTTCAGACTGGCTGGATAAGAATTGCATTGTCTCGGATTTACAGTATGGGTTTAGACAGGGAAAGGGCACGACGGGCCAATGTCTTAATTTACAACTAGTTATAGGGAAGTACACGGTTGCTAAGCAGGGGGACATCCATTTAGCTTTTATGGATTTGTCCACTGCCTTCGACCTTGTAAACAGGCAAAAGCTTTGGGCTTCCCTTCATAGTATTGGACTGGAACCTGCTCTGATATCCTTCCTGGCAGCTATCCATGAAAATACCTCGGCAGCGGTTCGTTATAACGAGAATGGTAGCCTAACAGAAGCTTGGCCAGTTAAGCGAGGGGTGCGACAGGGGTGTATTCTTGCCCCCCTGCTGTTTATAACCTGGGAGATGCTTTAACTTTATCTTGTAAGGATGTCCCAAGAGCTGGCTCAAAAATGATCCCTGCATTATTGTATTATTGTATTATATGCAGTTTTGGTGGCCAGGACGGCATGAGGGTTACAATCCCTTTTAGATTGTTTTATTGATTTTATGGACTCTCTAGACTTAATAATAAATCTTAAAAAGTCACACTCTATGTCAATTGGTAAGGGACGGGCTAAAAAGGTAAAATATTATTGTAAAGGTCTAGAACTTACGAAAGTTCCGGCCTTCCCATATCTAGGGGTTCTTTTTGACGAAAGAAGATCATGGGTTATGCAGCGTACACACAAAAAGAACACCCTCGCCAGAGGACCCGGGGCACTACTAGGGTTCGCAAGACGGTTAGGTTCTAAGCCACTCCCGGCCCTCATGAAAATTTATAACGCTAAGTGTATCCCAAAGGTGTTATATGGGAGTGAGGTATGGGGCTACACAGAGTCCAACGACATTCAAATAGCAGAAAATGTTTTCTTACGCAAACTGTTGTCGCTCCCAGCATCTTCTGCAACTTTTAATATTAATGAGGACCTTGGTGCTGGTTTTATTTTAGATCAGATCGCTGTAGCCCCATTATTATGTTGGCTAAGAATTTGAGCACAGCAGTTACCTAATCTAAACCAATTGATCATTCAGGACTGTATGTCTTTAGAGAAAGGCCTTGACATCCCGTGGATCTGTTATATAAAGACCCAAATGGACTCACTGGGCTGTCCTGACTTGTTCTTGAACCCTAGAGCTCTCGGTAAGATGGCCATTAGGGCCGTGAAGTCTCAGTTTCTGAGTAGGTTGATGTTGATAAGGGACGAAGGGGAATTCGCAAAACCCTCAGTCAGGAGTTTTGTAATGCTGAGTTCAGGCAGAGAGATTCAGCCATACCTGACTTACATAAACAAACCATATCATCTCTTTGTGTTAATAAGGTTTAAGTATAACATGCTCCAATGGCTATTGTGGTTCCCAAAAGGCTTTTCTAAGGAGGGGTCTTTGGGTCCTTGTCCCTGTGACAATTTCTCTGAGCAGAACACCCTTCATATGGTATTTTTCTGTGATTTTTCTGTTTCATTACGCAGGAAATTATTTTACCACTGTTAAGGGGCTGTAACTTTGAGAAAGTTAGGCCAGCGTTAGCCTACTTGCAAATGCTTGGTTCCACAGTTGGGTGTTTTGGGGTAGACAGTTAGATCTCAGGGGCCATCAGGCGAAGGAATAAATTTAAGTTATAGCGCTGACTGTCCTCTTCCTTTTAATCATGTTATGAAAAATTGATCTTTTAAATGGAAAATTTGCTGTGTGACAATCCTGTTATGGAAAATCGATCTTTTAAATAGGAAAACTTGCTGTGTGACAACCCCTTTTAACCTATTTATTTGAACGCCAAGCGTGCCTTTCGATGGTGGAATGTGATATATTTGGCTTATGAAATATACCAAATGTTCATTTTATTTGTAATGTGTTATAAATGTTAGGAAATTTGACCTGTGCTTTGATGGTTTTAAATTTTAACCGAATAAAACTAACTTTTGACTTTGACTTTGACTTGAGTCATGTGGTTTTTCTGGCTCCCTGAAGTCAGGCGGCACGATTCCAGACTCCAGGTCCACCAAATTCAGCCTTTCCCACTGTTTTGCGTCATGCTGCCAAGTCTGTGTCTCAACCCCGAAAACCGGGCAAACCACTTTGGTCCTGCATAAAGATGCACACTTTTGAAACCTCTGACTAGAGGAATTTGACCACTTCCTTATAGATTAAGACCTTTGAGACCCTGGGAGCTCTTGTGCCCTTTGGAAGCATTATGTGTTTTTTCTGGCTCCCCGAAGGTAGACAGCACGTTTCCAGGCTCCAGGGCTGCCAAATCTAGTATTTCCCAGCATGTTGAGCCCTGCTACCGAGTATTTGTCTCAACCCCAAAATTCAGGCAAACCGCTTTGGACCTGCATAAAAACGGGCACTTTTTGGGCCTCTGGCTGGAGGAATTTGAACCCTTCCCTACAGCTTGAGACATTTGAGCCCCTGGGAGTGTCCCGTATCCTTTGGAAGGGTATGTTGTTTTTCTGGCTCCCAGAAGTCAGGCAGCACAGCTCCATGCTTTGAGGTCACCAAATGCAGCATTTCCAAGCGTTTTAAGCCCTGCTGCCAAGTCTGTGTCTCGACCCCGAAAACCGGGCAAACTGCTTTGGACCTGCATAATATTGCACACTTTTGGAGCCTCTGGCTGGAGGAATTTGACCACTTCCTTACAGCTTGAGACCTTTGAGCCCCTGGGAGCATCCTGTGACCTTTGGAAGCGTCATGTGCCTATTCTGGTTCCCCAAAAGTCAGGCAGCACATTTCCAGGCTACAGGGCTGCCAAATGCAGCATTTCCCAGCGTTTGGAGCCCTGCTGCCAAGTCTGTGTCTCGACCCCGAAAACTGGGAAAAACGCTTTGAACCTGCGTAAAAACGCACACTTTTGGAGCCTCTGGCTAGAGGGATTTGACCACTTTCTTACAGCTTGAGACCTTTGAGGCCTTGGCAGCGTCCTGTGACCTTTGGAAGCGTCATGTGGTTATTTTGCTTCCCGAAGTCAGGCAGCATTTTTCCGTGCTCCAGGTCCGCCAAATTCAGTATTTCAGAGCGTTTTGACCATGCTGCCAAGTCTGTGTCTCGATACCAAAAACCAGGCAAACCGCTTTGGACCTGATTAAAAATGCACACCTTTGGGGAGAAATTTGACCACTTCCTTGCATCTTGAGACCTTTGAGCCTCTGTGAGTGTCCTGTGATCTTTGGAAGAGTCATGTGTTTTTTCTCGCTCCCCGAAGTCAGGAAGCACGTTTCCAGGCTCCAAAGCCGCCAAATGCATCAATTAACAGTGGTTTGAGCCCTGCTTCCAAGTCTGTGATTCGACCCCAAAAACCGGGCAAACCGCTTTGGACCTGCATAAAAACATAGATGTTGGAGCCTCTGGCTGGAGGAATTTGACCACTTCCTTACAGCTAGAGACCTTTGAGCCCCTGGGGGCGTTCTGTGACCTTTGGTAGAGTCATGTGGTTTTTCTGGCTCCCTAAAGTCAGGCAGCATGTTTCCGAACTCCAGGTCCGCCAAATTCAGCCTTTCCCAGCGTTTTGAGTCATGCTGCCAAGTCTGTGTCTTGACCCCGAAAACCGGGCAAACCGCTTTGGTCCTGCGTAAAGACGCACACTTTTGGAGCCTCTGGCTGCAGGAATTTGACCACTCCCTTACATCTTAAGACCTTTGAGACCCTGGGAGCGTCCTATAACCTTTGGAAGCGTCATGTGGTATTTCTGGCTCCCCAAAGGTAGACAGCACATTTATGGACTCCAGGGCTTCCAAATGCAGCACTTCCCAGCATTTTGAGCCCTGCTGCAAAGTCTGTGTCCCGACCCCAAAAACCAGGTTTAGGAGAGTAGGATCTGCTTCCTATGGTTACCCCCACTTTTTGCTGTGATTCTGTGGTTTATCGACTTTAGTCTGGCTGGGGCCCTGCTAACCATAGCCCCAGCCTAGCTGTTCTCTCTCTAAATTGATTACCTGTACATTAGGTACATTCCAGGTTGGTTACTGGGTGACCCTTGTGAGTCCCTAGTATATGGTACTTTAGGTACCAAGGTCATAGGTGCCCAAGAGGCCTACCAGGGGCTGAAGCATGTATTATGCCACCCCTGGGAAGCCTTCCAAAATGGCACCACAGGTCTGCACTTGCAGTCTGGGTAAGGTGGTGTAAGCACCCCTTACTTAGATATAGTATACCTATATCTACCTTTTAAAACAGATACATATTAACCTATAAGTCACTCCTATAGCAGGCCTTGACAATCCTGAAGGCAGAGTGCTTGGTTTTGTGTGAGAGGATACCCAAGCATGAGCTGAGCCCCTCTGCAGCTTTTGGAAACCCTTCCTTATGGCTGTTCTGTGATACAGCCATACCATATACTCTTAAGTGAATTATAATCCTCACAGTTAATGCTAACTTTGGAATGGCTGCAACAAAATGTGTCGGGTTTGGTGTCAAACACTTTGGAATACTACCCCCCACCAGTTCTTGCGGCAGTGGTAGCATTCCAATCTTCTAAAGGGAGAAGACATGTAAACACTGGTAAACCCGATAGAAGTTAAACAGAGCCACAGCATCACAAAATTGATGCTGCTTCCACAGACACAAGTCTGACCTCCTGCTGCTGGATGAAACTCCAGCAGGGGAGGCTTAGACAATATATTTCCTGCCCAGGTAGGTGCCAGCACCTCCCCAGACAGGCTTTAGTGCATTGGGGCAGGGTGAGTTGTATTCATGAATGCTTTCCAGACAGTGCCTGGGGCACACAAGGTGTCCCCATGCATTTCCCATTTCAAACCGGTTGCTAGGGCACGCAGCCCCAGCTCTTGTGCGAAACTGGACAAAGGGAAA
The DNA here is from genome assembly GCF_964261635.1 of Lissotriton helveticus. Lineage (NCBI taxonomy): Eukaryota > Metazoa > Chordata > Amphibia > Caudata > Salamandridae > Lissotriton > Lissotriton helveticus. Next base: position 967,041,890 of record NC_136069.1, on the reverse strand, counting down.
GGGGTGTGTCCACCGCCTCCCCAGGTCTTCCCATATGTGGGACCCTAGAGTTAGTCCAACCCCTAAACTTGGTATAAGTATAGGAACCCAGTCACTAGGACTTTATATTACCCTGGACAAAACTCTGAAACATAAATTTAAACCTTCGACATTCCATATCGACTGGAAGATGGAAAAAATCTCCCTTGGTCGGTCTGCATTTCCGAGGCTTCCGCCGGATCATGAAGAATCTGCGACACAGGACACAGACTTCAAGACATCTCTGAGGCCGACACAGGATGCAAGCAAAGTTGAGACCCCCAGCCAACGTGAGAGACGTGGGACTAAAACACCTGGACATCCTTCATATTTGCAACTGCACCTACTTCCCGAGCTTTCCCGAAGTTGTGCATTGGGCTTCTTGTAGTACAAGCCCTGAGCACCTTTTGCACCAAAGATTGTGGGCCTACACTCCATTTCTCCTTGCGGCTCCCTCGTGATCCCTAGTCTGTTGACTGGTGGGTCCCCACAAAGGTAAATACTTTGTTTCTTGGGCTTTCCTGGTTGCTCCAGAAGTTCCCTGACTCCCCTCCAAAGGGTGAGTCACTCAGACCTTGCTGGTGTGCTGCGAAGCCAATCTTTCCATATTGCGTGGGTTGCTGTTGCCAAGGTTTGTTGGGTCCAATCTGGATACCGACGTTGCAGCACTCAACATCCGACATGGGACAGCTCAAATCTAGCTCCTGGTTGTCATCGACGCCTCCAGGTCCTCGTGGCTGAAGAGTCAAGCTTCACCTACATCACCTGAAATCAGTCAGTCAAGTCATCTTTATTTCGATCATAAAAGATACATAGTAACCATCCAAATCATTACTTGAAAACATGAGCCAATAACACTAATAATAAATACAAGTATAAAAATTTAAAAAACTGTACAGCATTAAAAACACACAGATATACTATTCATTGATCATTTCCACATGGTAAGAATATTTTCTACAAATAAGATCTTCTCCTTCGCCACATAGCATCAATGAAGCGTGAGACTGAGAATACAACAGGGGTAGAAGTATTACTCTTAAGTATTCTGAGGGCCTCTTTGTAATGTCTAAATCCCAAGTTTTTGCAAAGTTGGATAAGCCAATGTTGTCATATGGTTTTATATGTCGGACAAAAACAGAAAACGTGGGACTCAGACTCTTCTTTGGCCCCACACGCTGGGCATTCTACTGATTTGATAGGCGACTATTTATTGGAGAAGACCCTGAGCGGGAGTGTTCCATATCTAAATTGTAGATAGTATTTCCTCGCTGTGGAAGGTAAAATTTAATCTCAGAATGGTTCGAATATGTAAGCGTCTTTCAGATTAAAAAACTGAGCGGTAAGTGGGCCCAGAGAAGAATTACCAAGGATGGCCTCTAGTCTATTTCAGCAGTCCAGCTTAACCAATTCAGCACGCGGCAACTGGGCGCAGACAACGGCAGGATTAGACCAAAGGCCAGGTAGGTCTAGTCTCACACACTCCTTTTTATGAAGGCAAACCAAGGTAATTTCTCAGACCCAGGGAGGGCTAGCACCTCTTCTAAGGCTGATCTAAAGTTAATTAATTCAGGGGTCACCCAAAGCCTGCGCCAGTAGATTATAGGGCGTAGGGCAACTTCATCTTCTAAAGGTCTAATGCCGAGGTCCATTCTCAACGAGGTGAGGGGGTACTGGTTGGGAGAGCCAGTAGGGATCTCAAAAATCGATTTTCCGTCTTAATAATACCATCCACCAGGCGATGACCCCACAGTTCTGCTCTGTATAGAATTGCTCCCCTAGCTTGGGCTTTATGAATTTCTATAATGGATGCAACTGGCTTGGTTGCGGACTCTCTGTGCTATTTTCAGAATACCTCCCGTAATCTGGGCAAGTCCAAGTTTGGCTTTAGCTAGTTGGGGGGCCCAGTCCATTTTGTCCGTAAGAGTGATACCTAGGTATTCAAAAACAGTGCCCCTATCCAAAGCTATGCCATTCAAAGAGAGGATTGGGACATCTGGTCTTAGTTGGATTACAGACCATGAATTTAGTTTTTTGTGTATTAATCTCCAACCCCCTTATATGACAAAAGTTTGCAAAGCTGTCCAGGACACTTTGGATTCCCATGGGTGATTTTGACAATAGAAGAGTGTCGTCGGCAAACATTAGTGCCACCACCTGTTCGTTTCTCAGTTTTGGGGCGTCGATGTCTTTGGCACCTTTAAGGTGGGCAATCAAAGCAATAATGAAAAGACAAAATAAGATCGTTGACAACACGCACCCCTGTCTAACTCCTCTATTGACTGGGATTTTAGTTGTAAGATTATCCCATTTACCACTCCTAACTTGGTCAAAGTTATCAGAATAGAGTCTCCTGATGATGTTAAGAAGTTCAGTTGGAACCCCCATATCCTCCAAAACGTCCCACAAAATTTTACAGGACAACAGATCAAAGGCTGTTTTAAGGTCAACAAAGATTAAGTAGAGACTGCCACCCTCTACTCTCACGGTCTTCCAGTAAAGAAGTTGGAGCCTTAATAACTGGTCGACCGTGGAGGTCTTTTCCCTAAAACCTGCCTGGAAAGGGCTAAGAATCTACCGTTCTTTCATCCAAATCTGGAGCCGATCGAGAATGATATGTGAGAATAATTTTTGACTCACATCGATTAGACTGATTGGGCGATAATTGAGCGGAAGAAGTGGAGAACCTTTTTTGAAGACTGGTATGATCTCGGCTCCTACCCATGTAACAGGTAATTTGGCGCCCTGTAGTATAGCATTGAACAGCAAATAAAAATAAGGGACCCAGATCCCAGTTTGATCTTTATAAAGGTCGCCGGGAATTTTGTCAAGGCCAGGTGCCTATTTATAGCCAACTCAGGCTCCTTCATTGTTATTTTGGGCTCTATACATTCGTTGGTAGAAAAAGCCAAGGGGGAAAGTCCTGGTAGCTGTTTGGGAGCAAGTTCTGGGATGGTAGCTGATGCGGAGGATCTACTAGAAGAGTTTCTTCAACCGGAGCGGCGTATAAGTTCTGATAATGATCCACCCAACTCTGCGGTGCGATATTTGGAACACTAGCATTTTTACCTTCCTTGCTACCAGAGCGGACTGTAGACCAAAATTCTCTCATGTCCCTACAGCCAAGTGCATTTTTTATAGCATCCCATTTAGTGTTCTCCCACGTCTGTTTTGCCTCAGACTGCACTTTCTTATACTCAAGCCTCTTGGTTTTTATTGATGACCTATTCTAGGCTTTAATTGCATCCAAGAGTGCCCCCTTGGCTATCCTACAATTGGAATCATACTGTGTATTGGTCTTCTTGTTGTTCCTAGGTTTTCCCAATGATGGATTAAGTAGTAAGGTAAGGGCGGTAACTAGCCCCGTGTGGATATTAAAGATTTGGTTTGTACACAGGTCCTGCCCTGGGTCGAATAGGCCACTTAAATCATCAAGTGCCCGAAGGACAGTTTGGTAGAGGGAACTCATTAATTCAGGAGAACCCTTTACTATTGACCATTTTAACCTTCTTCTTTCATTAGATAATACTAGTGTCTCCCGATTTTCCTCTCTTATGCCCATATTTAAAGTCATCTCGGGATGACCTAATTCAAGAACCAGGGCATTATGGTCACTATCATGGCGTGGTAGAACCACAAAATCAATGACCTTGAACCAGGTACTTGCCTCAACCAGAATGTAATCAGTACGGGAGGACTGCCATGGGCGATTAAAAGTATTCTTTCCCTCCAAATCAGATTTTTTACGGCCATTGCATGCTCAGGGAATGGGCCAAAGTAATGGAATTCAGTTGGAGAGCTATAGGTGACTATTCCCTTATCGGAGATATTTGCAAATCAGGAATGGACCACAAAGAGTCCTCAATACTAGAAATAGGTTCAATCAGACCCGGGAGTGGCTCATACTGACAATTAAAATCTCCTGCAACAATCAAAGTGCTCGCCCCCTTAACCGTAGAAATAAGGTTGTCAAGGGAATCCAATGTTGAGGATTCTTTACCCAGCTTAATGGGTCTAGAATAAACATTGATAAGGGTCACGCTAAATTTTGATCTAAAAGAAAGTCTAATGCATTGGAGATCAGGCAAAGGGGAATTTAATTGGGTTACTATACATCCCAAATGGGAGCCAATAAGAATAGTCAGGCCCCCAAACAGTCTTCCCCTCATACCAATCGATGCCAAATTATTAACTGACAGGTATCCCGGCCTGTGGAAATTTTCCCTAAACCACGTCTCCTGAAAAAGACAAATATCGAACTTATCTATAAAGAGTCCCCAATCAGGGCTAGCCAGTTTGTTGGCAAGCCCTGCCACATTCCAAGAAAAATGGAAATTTTAACATCACATATCTTAAGCCTGCCACAGTTTTCAATTGAGGTCCTATTGCCCAACACTAGCCCATCAGAGGGACAATCACTTTTTTTGGGTTCACAATTGATGGCTTCCTTCTCTATGGTTCGCAAAATAGAAAAAACATGAGGTGTCAGATGATGGCCTTCAGTAATACCAAGCTCTGATTCACCCAAATTTTTATTTTTTGGGTTGTTATCTAACCCTAGGTTTGTAAGGATCGAACACTGGGTGGAGGGTTTTTCTATAGGCCTGAGTCTGAGTTGAGCAATATTTAAAACAACCCGCCCTGCCAGTCAGTCAATGTCCTCCAATGGGGCAAACCGGTTAGATACAGGAATGCTATAGAGTGATGGATTTGGATATGGAGTGGTGGATGCATCGTAACAAGGCTTGGCCCATCTATCAAGGTCAACTAGGGAGCGAGGGAAACCTGCCCTCCATGGTCCTGGATAGAAGAAATCTAAGGTAAGGGCTCTAATAGGCATGATGTGATTAATAGGAAATGAGGATTGTGCCAGTAATCTTTCGATGGTTTCTGGGTGCCTAAAGTTGATGATCACGCAGTCTCCAATAATAGACTTCTGAGTAGGGCCCACCCAAGCAACTCTCCTTACCAGCAAGATTTCACCTGCCTTATCATACGTGAACTGCTTATTTTTCACCAGCCAGAACAGAATCTTATTGCGAAGTTCAAGCGGGGATTCTTTATGGCCTTCCTTAAGTTCTGGGATTCCTGCCAGAATAGTTACGTAAGGAACAGCCTCGGGGGAGGTTAATTGTAGGAAGAAAAGATTGCTGAATCACACCGCTTCCACCCCCTGCATTCTCCTCAACAAAAGGCAAAACACTTGAATCACGATCAGTTGGATTTTTACCAGATGGGGTATGACGGGCAGTCGGCGGCTTCGGCAGTTTGGAATTATTCCCCTGTACACCTTGGGGTACTGGTAAACGTGTGGGTCCTTGGCCAGATATGATGACCCTGTATCACCAATTATATTTCTAACTTCGGAAATAGGAGGAACCTGATTTTGGGACACTATACCAGCTTTGGGTAACTTAGATGTCTGACTCAGGAGTGGGTCCGGGGAAACAGAAGGCCCAGCATTAAATATACTAACAATCGGATTAATAGTGGCTTCATTATTAGAATGTAATTGTAATGGATTTTTTGAAAGTGCAAGATTTTGTAGTCGCTGAAGAATGGAAGCAATCTCTTCACCTTACCATCATTGTACACTGGGACAACACGTCTACCACTAGAGATTTGGCCAAAGGGGGGTAGGTCTGGTCTACTGGGGACTTACTAGCATTGACTAGAGGGGTACCACTTTTTTTTTCTTTTCAAGACCTCTTCCAGGCCCACCCCTGGATTTTTTCACTTTAGGACCCTGGTTGCTACCCAAGGTCCTTTTCCTTGGCAGATGGGCAGTGGGGGAAGAGCCCTCAAATCTAGACTCAGTACTTGGTATAGTCATATGTTCATTACTGTCCGAAACCATATTTGGACTCCCAATTAGTTCAAGTAAGTTAATTGAATCAGTAGGGAGAGGAGAGGTCGATGGAAAACAGTCAGGCGTAATTGAGAGGCGTCTTTCGGTCAGTTCAATTTCAGAGGTGACCACTCCTATCGCCTTTTAAAGCATTAGGTCAATTGCTGTGGGGACTAGAGGTGACGGAGGATTAGCCTTGGGAACAGAGCGCTTCACTTCACAAGCGCGTTTCCTCTGCGCACGAGTAGGGGGAATTGGTGGAGCCATCGCAAAACTATTAGTGCATGCAGCAACAAACGGACCTACAAGGGATTTTAAAAGGGCTCACAGTACCTTCAGATCCACACAATAAGAGAAAGCCCTGGAACTCCAAAAGTTAGAGGGGTGGCCCAGGCCAGTCAACTCCGGTCGAGGAGGGGCCCGCCCTTGGCCCGGGCTTCGCCCGGCGCATCCCGCACAGCAGGGGGCGTGGTGGCACTTTGTAGCGCGGTATTGACTCCTCCATCAGCTGCGTCGAATTTGGGGCTGGCGATGATGCAGAGTTACACTCTGGGACTCCGAGTCCCACTAGAGTGTAGAGCCCACAAGAATACGGGAGCGGGGGTCCGTGCAGATGGTGGTGAGAGCTTCAAGGGGGGCAAGGTGTGTCCAGACCCACGAAATGCTCAGGCAACAGAACTGGTGTGAAGGAGCTGAGCAAAAAGTCCCCCGTACTGCAAGGCGCGAGGCGACACTTTGTAGCGGTGTGTTGATGCCTCCACCCTCAGCAGCTGCGTCGGATTTGGGGCTGGCGATGATGCAGAGTTGCACTCTGGGACTCCGAGTCCCACTAGAGTGTAGAGCCCACAAGAAAACGGGAGCGGGGGTCCGTTCAGATGGTGGCGAGTGCTTCAAGGGGGGCAAGGTGTCTCCAGACCCGCGAAATGCACAGGCAACAGAACAGGTGTGAAGAAGCTGAGCAAAAAGACCCCCGCATTGCATGGCGCGAGGCGGCGCTTTGTAGCGTGGTGTTGACGCCTCCGCCCTCAGCAGCAGCGTCTGATTTGGGGCTGGCGATGATGCAGAGTTGCACTCTGGGACTCCGAGTCCCACCAGAGTGTAGAGCCCACAAGAAAACAGGAGCTGGGGTCCATGCAGATGGTGGCGAGTGCTTCAAGGGGGGCAAGGTGCCTCTAGACCCGCAAAATGCACAGGCAACAGAACCGGTGTGAAGAAGCTGAGCAAAAGTCCCCCCTTAAGGTATCCACAGTTCAAGTCTTTGACGGGCGACCGCGAGCAAAAACTTCCGACTAATTTTGCCGACTTGGTTTCAGCTACTCACCAAACCAGACCATTCACTACCGCGGGGTGATTTGACAGGACCAAGGGGGGGCGGCCCAACCCGGCCTCCTCCGGTCACTGATGGGCTTAGCCGGGAGCCGCGATGTCCTTTAAGCGCGTCCAGGTACGGAAGAATGGTGGCGCTTCCTGGTACAAAGGTCAGCAGGGTTACCTGGGAGCTGTAGTCCCCTTAGGAGCGTGTAGAAGCGGTTCCTGCAGCAATGCTATAGGGTGGCTCAGTCTATCCCTTATTTAAAAATAAAAAACTGATTTCCTCCAGTTATTCAAAGGCCCTTATATCCTTAGGCACTTGTTATTCCCTCTAATGGTTTTGTTTTGTAGTGAGAAGGTTCAGAAGGATTCAGTTGGTCAAATGGGAGAAGAAAAACCAGACATGAGGAGGAGAAAAACAAAAATATCTAAAGGTACTTACTCCCCCGCTGCTCCCCCGCAGCACTGCAACCCTTGTTCGAGGTACGGCATCCAGATCCAGGCTTTTGTTTTCTCCAAACAGGCCGGCCTGCCGCAGGCCAAACAGCTGTGTGCCCCAGCAGGGTCTCACCCCCGTCACGGAGCGTCCATCTGTAAACCCATAGGCGCTTCCTCAACAGCCGACCTGGCCCGTAGGCCCACCACGCCCCCGCGGCTCAACCCATTCCCCGGCGAGAGAAGTAGGAAAACAAAGCCACAAGCTGCGACGTCCCAGCTGGAACCGTGTGCAAGAATCCACCGAAAATCCAGGCGGCCGGCCCCACACGGAGCAGCTAGGTACGAGGTAATCACCCAACATCGGCTGGCATCTTCTTGTCGCCTTCCTGGTCACTGGCTAGTGACACAGACTATGTCCCCTCTGCTTTCAGGTTCTTCAGATCTCTGATCCACCCTTGGATCCATCCGGGCACTCTTCTCCTGGACGCCCACAGCACTGCTTTGCAGCTCTCCATTGGTATCGACAACGAAACCCGACACAAAAAGACACCTATGCACCCGGCTTCCCTGGGTGAGGTAACACGAATACTTCGGTGCTCCCATGGGTATTGACCCTCGAAGTGTCCAGTACTGAAAGAGTTTTACCGTAGTCCGCCCCGAAGTGTCCTAATTCTTTAAAATTATAACTCTATCTTTCTCTATAGAAGTCAATGGTGATTTGTGGCTGTGTTTAGACTCTGCACGCATCCCCCGTGGGTCTCCTGCGTCCCTACTTTAGGTGGTTGCTGGTTGCCCCAGTGGATCTACAGGCCCTAGGCCTTGTCTCTATATTCAGAACGGTACTTATACCACTTTCTTAGTATATGGTTTGTGAGGCCCCTAAGTCAAAACGCACACTGTGCTAATTTACTGTGTGCTATTTAAGTTCTTTTATTGTACTTTTGCCTCTAGTCCCATAAAGAGACTAGAGGGGTGTGTTTAGAGTAAAAACATACATTTTACGTATATACCGGGTGTGGTTCTCCTTTCATTTGATCATTCATGAGGTTATGGACTGGTAAAACAAGCTTCTTTACATTTCTTTAAGACTTAGCCTGAAGGCTGCTCTCCACAACTACCACGATAGCTTTCTATAATATTTACTTTAAACCTACCATAAATAAGGGCCGTTTGGACTGGTGCAAGGTGCCCACTAGAATAGTGGACATCATATTCCAGGCCAACTTCTCACATTGGTGTGCAGTGTGTAGGATTCCAGCTTGCATTGTTTTACTCGATAATTTCAGGTGTTGATCATTTGAAAAAACACTAAAGATACCATAGGTACATATAATACAAGCTTATTAATATAGTAAGTTCTACTGAACTTAGCGTTGTGTGTCAAGGGCTTAGCACACCCTTTCTACAACTCAAGAGATGTTTAGTAGGTAAACAAATAGTGTAGGTAGGTGCATACACCACACCTCACTAGTCAAGTCTTCAAAGACAGTGGGTCTGTCCCAGATGTCAGTCAAGTGCAGACATCTAAATATGACACATTCCCTTTTCAAGAGTTAAGGGGTCTATGTGCCATGAGAACATTGAATCCAGGACAGAATCCCAATGTCCAACCCCTTATAGAAGTGTTAATGCTAGATGACTTTAAGAAAGCATCAGATCCTGAACGGGTAGGCAGTGGGGTGCGTACATCAGAAAAAGAGAACACTGGTGAGTTACCTCACAAGGACTCTGATGATGATGAAGACCAGGTAGGTGACAATGACCTAGACCTGGAGAATCCAGTTCTGCCTGGAGATGAGGAAGGCCAAGGTGGACCTGTCTTTGTCCCCCCAGGAAGAGTTGGTGGTGTGCCCAGAAGGGAAAGATCTCCTTCATGTGAATCTAATCATTCTGTCACATCTGTAGGGTTCTCTGCCTCTTCTCATAGGAGGAGTACCTCCCAGGGGAAGAGGGAGCATCAAGTGAGAATGGAAGACGCTCAACTGAGGATAAAGAGACAAAGAGTAGCCTTAGAAAAGAAACCCCTAGCTCTTGAAAGAGAGAGAAAGAAGATGGGGCTAGAGCCCCATGGTGGTAGCAATATCCCTAGTGGTAGGGATAGGTATTATGAACATAGAAACCTTAACAAGATTGTCCCTCCCTATCAGAATGGGGATGACATCCACAAATGGATTACTCCACTGGAGAGGGCCTGCAAAGTACAGAAGGTTCCTCAGGAGCAGTGGGCAGCAATCTTGTGGCTCTCCTTTGTAGACAAAGGTAGAGATAATCTCCTCACTGTCAGAGAAGATGATGCTGATGATTACAAGGTCCAGAAGAGTGCTCTGACAGATGGGTTTGGCTTAACCACTGAGCAGTATAGAATACAGTTCAGAGACACCCAGAAGGCACAGACTCAGGACTGGGTTGTACAGTGTACTACTAAGGCTCTAGAGGGCTGGTTGCTTGGCAGTAAAGCATGTGACTATACAGGATTGTATAATCTGATCATGAGAGAACAAATTCTTAATAACTTTTAGAACCAGCTGTTGCATCAGCACCTGGTAGACTCTGATCTGGCCTCTCCCCAAGAATTGGAAAAGAAGGCAGACAAATGGGTCAGAACCAGGGTGAAGCAGAAGGTACAGAACCAAGGTGGTGACCAGAAGAGGCAAGATAAAAAGGGTGGGGAGAAAGGTAAAGACCAGAAGGCTTCGGAAGGTCCCCAAAAAGCTTCTAATGGTGGGAACTCCCAATCTTCCAAAAAGAAAGAAGGCCCAAAGAAACCCTGGTGCAAAATCTTTAAGAAGAATAGTCACTGCACCAGTGACTGCACCAAAAAGGGGACAGCTCCAGCCACCATTGCCCCTAAGGCAACTCTTCCCCCTAGTTCAGCTCCAAATGGTGGTTCTCAGCAGAATGGTGTAGTAGGGTTGACCCTGGGATCTGAGATGGGCTCAGGTCTAGTCAGAGTCCCAACTCAGGCTATGTTAGTCTGTGATGGAGGCATGGATATGACCTCCTCTGTGAGTCCCAATAACTTGGGCAAGTACAGACAATAGCCGTTAATAAATGAGAAAAAGGCTGAGGCCTACAGGGACACAGGGGCAAGTGTCACAATGGTGATCCCAGACTTTGTGGACCCTGGACAAGTCATACTTGGTGAGACTTACCAAGTGATCAATGCTAGCAATGTCAGGTCCACCCATGCCCTGGCAGTTGTTAATGTCTCCTGGGGAGGGGTAACTGGCCTTAAGATAGTTGTGATAAGTGCAGACCTCCCTGTAGAATGCTTGCTTGGTAATGACCTTGAAACTTCAGCCTGGTCTGAAGTGGAGTTTAGGACACATGCAGAAATGTTAGGTATCTCAGCACATGTACTTGCAGTGACTAGGTCACAGGTCAAAAAGTCTAACACTGGACAGGCCCTGGATTCTGGAATAATGGAACAGGTGACTTCCAAGAAAAGGAGCAGTAGGGTTAAGGCAGTGCCTTCCCCCCTAACTCAGAGTGATGAACAGTCTTTTGAGGAAGCTGGTTGTGAGCCTCAAGAAGGAAATGTCTTAGAGGTACTTGAGCCTGATCAGGTTGAGTTTCTGGGGGCAGGGGGCCCTTCCAGGGCAGATCTGAGTCAGGAGCAGCTGAGCTGTCCTTCCCTTGAGCCCCTCAGACAGCAAGCTGCTGCTGAGGCTGCTGGGAATGCAAGTGGCACCCATAAACTTTATTGGGAAAATGTACTCCTGTATTCAGGGATTAGAGACCCCAAGCCTGGTGCAGCCAGGATTGGTCATACCTTTGGCATTCAGGGGCTTCCTATTGACACTAGCCCATGATAATTCCCTAGCAGGACACCTAGGCCAGAACAAGACTTGGGACAGAATTATCCCTCACTTTCACTGGCCCCACATGTCTGAAGACACCAAGGAGTTTTGTCACTTCTGTGTAACCTGCCAAGCCAGTGGTAAGGCAGGTGGCACTACAAAGGCCCCCCTAATACCAATACCTGTGGCGGGGGTTCCCTTTGAAAGAGTGGGGATTTACATTGTTGGACCAATGGATCCTCAGACAGCATCTGGGCACAGGTTTATCCTAGTGGTGGTGGATCGTGCCACTAGGTATCGAGAAGCTATTCCCCTTAGGACCACAACAGCACCTGTTGTGGCAAGAGCCCTCTTGAGAGTGTTCTCAAGAGTGGAGTTTCCTAAGGAGGTAGTATCAGAAAGAGGTGTGAACCTTATGTTCAGCTACTTGACTGCAATGTAATAGGAATGTGGTGTCAACTATAAGTTCACCACACCCTATCATCCACAGTTCAATGGTTTGGTTGAAAGGTTCAACAAAACTTAAAGGGTATGATTAAGGGTCTCACAGAAAAGCTCAGGTGGAAATGGGATATCCTGCTACCCTGCCTTTTGTTTGCATACAGGGAGGTTCCTCAGAAGGGGGTTGGCTACAGCCTATTTGAACTTCTGTTTGGACACCCTGTCAGGGGACCACTTTGTCTGGTGAAGGAGGGATGGGAGCTACCTCTCAAACCCCCTAAACAGGATATTGTGGACTATGTACTTGGTCTCCGCTCCAGGATGGCTGAATACATGAAAAAGGCAACTAAAAACCTTGAGGCCAGCCGGGAATTACAGAAAGCCTGGCATGACTTCTCTGCCGCTTTCAACACCATCTACCACCGCACACTACGCATGCGCCTCCACGCCGCAGGGATCCGAGACAAGGCTCTGGATTGGACCACCTCCTTCCTCTCCGGCAGTCCCCAGATCGTCCGCCTCCCACCCATTCTATTCCAAAGCCTCCAAGATCCTCTGTGGCGTACCCCAGGGATCCTCCCTCAGCCCGACGCTGTTCAATATTTACATGGCCCCACTCGCACACGTACCCCGACAGCACAACCCCAACATAATCTCCTATGCCGATGACAGTCAGCTGATCCTATCCTACACTATGGACCCCATCACCTCCAAAGCCAACCTCCACTAAGGAATGAAGGCTGTTGCCGACTGGATGAAGACCAGCCGTCTGAAGCTGAACTGGGACAAGACGGAGGTCCTCATCCTCGGCTCTAATACTCCTGGTGGCCGACGGCACTGGGGGCAGCCCCGACACCCACCAACCACGCTCGCAACCTGGGAATCATCCTCGACTCAACGCTCTCAATGACCAAGCAAGTCAATGCCATCTCCTCCTCCTGCTTCAACATCCTCTGCATGCTCTGCAAGATCTACCGATGGATCCCGACAGATACAAGAAAGACAGTCACCCAGGCCCTCGTCAGCAGCAGACTCGATTACGGAAATGCCCTCTACGCGGGAGCCCCGACCAAGCTCTTCAAACGACTACAACACATCCAAAACGCCTGAGCACGACTGATCCTCGACGTACCACGCCACGGCGACATCACCCCCACCTGAGAAACCTGCTCTGGCTCCCCATCAACAAGAGGATATCCTTGAAGCACCTCACCCACGCACAAAAGGCACTCCACAAGACTGGCCCAGCCTACCTCAACAGACGGCTCTCCTTCTACATCCCCAGCCGCCAGCTACGCACCACCGACCTCTCACTCGCCACCGTCTCGCGCATCTGAAAACAACCACCGGTGGGAGATCCTTCTCCCACCTCGCCGCCAAGACATGGAACACCCTCCCACTGAGCCTATGACAGACCCAAGACCTGCTGACCTTCAGGAGGATACTCAAGACCTGGCTGTTCGATCAGTAGCGCCCCCCCCCCCCAGCGCCTTGAGACCCTTGCAGGTATGTAGTGCACTTTACAAATGATTGATTGGTTGATTGATTGATTGATTGATTGATTGATTGATTGATTGTTTGACCAAAAGGCTGTACTGACTGTTTACCAGCCAGGACAGAAAGTGTGGGTGTTGGAGCCTGTGGCCCCAGCAGCTCTCCAAAACAAGTGGAATGGACCCCATACTATTGTTGAACAGAAGGGAGAGGTTACCTATTTGGTGAGTCTTGGAACTTCCAAGAGCCCCAATACGGTGCTTCATGTCAACAGATTGAAACCATATGTTGACAGGGCAGACATGGGCTTGGGCTTGCTCATGGCTACTGATGAAGGACAGGAGGAAGAGAGTGACCCTCTCCCAGACATGCTCTCTCAGAACCCTGATGATGGATCAGTTGATGGAGGAGCCTTGGCTGGCAGCCTCACTGATCAGCAGCAAACTGATTGGAGACAAGTTCTCCAACAGTTCAGACATGTGTTTTCACTGACTCTAAGTCAGACTACCTGGTGCACTCATGAAATGGACACTGGGGACAGTCTTCCTATTAAAAATAAGATTTACAGGCCACCTGATCATGTCAGGGTCTGTATCAGGACAGAAGTCCAGAAAATATTGGATCTGGCAGTGATTGAACCCTCAGATAGCCCTTGGGCTAGTTCAGTAGTCCAAGAACCCAAACCTCACACCCAGGGGGTAAGAGAGAGATGAGGTTTTGTGTAGACTACAGGGGTCTCAATGTAGTCAAGAGGACTGAAGCCCATTCAATACCCAGAGCTGACGAGCTCATAGATATATTGGCATCTGCCAAATTTCTGAGCACATTTGATCTAACAGCTGGATACTGGCAGATCAGATTAGATGATGATGCAAAGCCAAAAACAGCATTTTCAACCCCTAGTGGACATTATCAATATGTGGTAATGCCCTTTGGTCTGCAAAGTGCACCTGTCACATTTCAAAGGTTGGTGAAATAAAGTCTTAACAAGCCTGGAAGACTATAGTGCAGCTTATCTAGATTATATTGCTGTCTTTAGCTCCACCTGGGAAGATCACCTGATCCAAGTGAAAAATGTTTTGGAGGACCTGCAAAAAGCAGGCCTAACTATCAAGGCTACTAAGTGCCAGATAGGGCAGAGTCAGGTTGTGTACCTGGGCCACCTTGTAGGTGGAGGCCAGGGTCAACCATTGCAGAGTAAAATCCAGACCATAATGGACTGGGTTGCTCCAACCACCCAGACTCAGGTCAGAGCTTACTTGGGCCTGACTGGGTACTATAGGAGATTTGTCAAGGGGTATGGTTCCATAGTGGCACCCCTGAATGATTTAACTTCTAAAAGAATGCCTAAGAAAGTTCAGTGGACAGTCAGCTGTCAAAAGGCATTTGATAACCTGAAGCAGGCCATGTGCACTGCACCAATTCTGCAAAGTCCTAACTACTCCAAAGGATTCATTGTCCAAACAGATGCATCTGAGTTGGTGGTAAGGACTGTGCTGTCAAAATTGAATGAAGAAGGTCAGGACCAGCCAGTAGTTTTTATTAGCAGAAGGCTGACCCCTAGAGAGAATCATTGGTCAGCTATTCAGAGTGAGGCCATTGCTGTGGTTTGGGCTCTGAAGAAGCTGCTTGTTTGGCACTCCCTTCACTGTTCCTTCAGACCCCAAGCCCCTCTTAAGGCTAAAACAGATAAAGGGTAAAACCCTAAACGTTTGAGGTGGTCCATTTTCCTACAGGGGATGGACTATACAGTGGAACATAGAACTGGGAGTAACCATGCCAATGCAGATGGACTCTCCAGATATTTCCACTTAGAACATGAAGACTCAATTGGTCAAGGTTAGTTTAATGTCCCTGCGTTTGGGGGGGAGGGGGGATGTGTAGGAGAGTAGGATCTGCTTCCTATGGTTACCCCCACATTTTACTGTGTTTCAGTGGTTTATCGACTTTAGTCTGGCTGGGGCCCTGCTAACCAGAGCCCCAGCCTAGCTGTTCTCTCTCTAAATTAATTACCTGTACATTAGGTACACTCCTGATTGGTTACTGGGTTACCCTTGTGAATCCCTAGTATATGGTACCTTAGGTACCAAGGGCATAGGTACCCCAGAGGCCTACCAGGGGCTGAAGCATGTATTATGCCACCCCTGAGAAGCCTTCAAAAATAGCACCACAGGTCTGCACTTGCAGCCTGGGTAAGGTGGTGTAAGTACCCCTTACTTAGATATAGTATACCTATATACACTTTTTAAAACAGACACATATTAACCTATAAGTCACTCCTATAGCTGGCCTTGACAATCCTGAAGGCAGAGTGCTTGGTTTTGTGTGAGAGGGTGCCCAAGCATGAGCTGAGCCCCTCTGCATCTTTCCAAAACCCTTCCTTATGGCTGTTCTGTGATACAGCCATACAATATACTCTTAGGTGCATTATAATCCTTGTGGTTAATGCTAACTTTGGAATGGCTGCATCAAAACATGTTGTGTATGGTGTCAAACACTTTGGAATACATACACCCCCCAGCCAGTTCGGCGGGGGTAGCATTCCACCATTCTAGAGGAAGACATGTACACACTGGTAAACCCGACAGAAGTTAAACAGAGCCCCAGCATCACAAAATGGATGCTGCTTACACAGACAGAAGTCTGACCTCCTGCTGCTGGATGAAACTCCAGCAGGGGAGACTTGGACAATAGGTTTCCTGCCCAGGGAGGTGCTAGCACCTCCCCAGACAGGCTTTAGTGTATTGGGGAGGGTGGGATGCACTCAGTAAATGCTTTCCAGACAGTGCCTAGGGCACACAAGGTGTCCCCATGCATTTCCCAGTTTAAAATGGTTGCTGGGGCACTCAGCCCCAGCTCTGGCATAAAACTGGACAAAAGGGAAGGGATGTTACTACCCCATACACAGGTCCTCCCTTAGCTGGGACCACAGAGTTAGTCCAACCCCTAAACTTGGTATAAGTATAGGAACCCAGTCACTAGGCCTTAAGATTACCATGGACAAAACTCTGAAACATAAATCTGGACCTTCGACATTCCATATCGACTGAAACATGGAAGAAATCTACCTTGGGTTCAAGGAGTGACTTCCGTGATCAAACAGGCACCATAGAAGCATCTTGCCGGTCTGCATTTTCGAGGCTCCTGCCGGATCCCCAAGAATCTGTGACACAGGACATGGACTTCCAGACATCTCTGAGGCCAGCACGAGATCCCAGCACAGCTGAGACCCGCAACCAACACAAGACATGTGGGAATGGAACTCCTGGACATCCTGCATATTTGTAACTGCACCTACTTTCCAAGGTTTCCTGAAGTTTTGCATTGGGCTACTTGTAGTCCAAGTCCTGAGCACCTTTTGTACCGAAGATTGTGGGCCTACACTCCACGAGTGTTCAGTGGGACCGCTTTTGGCATTTCTGCTTGAGGCTCCTTCGTGATCACTAGTCCGTTGACTGTTGGTCCCCACAAAGGTAAATCCCTTGTTTCTTGGGTTTTTCTGGTTTCTCCAGATGTGCACTGACAGCCCTCCAAAGGGTGAGTCCCTCAGACCTTGCTGGTCTGCTCCGAAGCCATTCTTTCCATCTTGAGTGGTTGCAGCTGCCAAGGCTTGTTGGGTCCAATCCGGATACCGACACTGCAGCACTCAACATCCGATGTGGGACAACTCGGATCCAGCTTCTGGTTGTCATCGATCCTGGTCCTCGTGGCTGAAGAGTCAAGCTTCACCTACATCACCTGAAATCACCTGACATCAGCTGGCATCATCTTGTTGCCTTCCTGGTCACTGACTAGTGACCCAGACTCTGTCCCCTCTGCTTTCAGGTTGTTCAGATCTCTGATCCACCCTTGGATCCATCCAGGCACTCTTCTCCTGGACGCCTGCAGCACTGCTTTCCAGCTCTCCATTGGAATCGATGATGAAATCCGACACAAAAAGACACCTATGCACCCGGCTTCCCTGGGTGAGGTAACACAAGTACTTTGGTGCTCCCGTGACTCTTAACTTTTGAAGTGTCCAGTACTGAAAGGGTTTTACAGTAGTCTATCCCAAAGTGTCCTAATTCTTTAAAATTTTAACTCTAACTTTCTCCATAGAAGTCAATGGTGATTCGCAGCTGTGTTTATACACTGCACGCGTCCCCCGTGAGTCTCCTGCGTCCCTACCTTGGGTGGTTCCTGGTTGCCCTAGCGGTTCTACGGGCCCTAGGCCTTGTCTCTATGTTCACAGCGGTACGTATACCACTTTCCTAGTATGCGGTTTGTGATGCCACTAGGGCAAAACGTATACTGTGGTAATTTACTGTGTGCTATTTAAGTTCTTGTATTGTACTTTTGCCTCTAGCCTCATAAAGAGACTAGAGGGGTGTGTTTAGAGTAAATACGTGTAATTTATATATATACCTGGTGTGGTTCTACTTTCATTTGATCATTCATGAGGTTATGGACTGGTAAAACAAGCTGCTTTACATTCTTTCAAGACTTAGCCTGAAAGCTGCTACCACTAGAATAGCTTTCAATACGGTTGACTTTAAACCTACCATCAATAAGGGTAATTTGGACTGGTGCAAGGTGCCCACAAGAATAGTGGACATCATATGCCAGGCCAACTTCTCACACCAGGTAAACTGCTTTGGACCTGCATAAAAATGCACATTTTTGGGGCCTCTGGCTGGAGGAATTTGACCACTTCCTCACAGCTTGAGACGTTTGAGCCCCTGGAGCGTCTTGTGACCTTTCGAAGAGTCATGTGGTTTTCCTGGCCCCCAAAGTCAGGAGGCACGTTTCCGGGCTCCAGGGCAGCCAAATGCATCAATTAACAGTCGTTTGAGCCCTCCTTACAAGTCTGTGTCTCGACCCCAAAAACCGGGCAAACCGCTTTGGACCTGCGTAAAAGCGCACACTGTTGGAGCCTCTGGCTGGAGGAATTTGACCACTTCCTTACAGCTTGAAACCTTTGAGCCCCTGGGAGCGTCCTGTGGCCTTTGGAAGACTCTTGTGGTTATTCTTGCTCCCCGAAGTCAGGCGCACGTATCCGGGCTCTGGGGCCACCAAATTCAGCAGTTCCCTGCATTTTGAGCCCTGCTGCCAAGTCTGTGCCTCGACCCCAAAAGCCGGGCAAACCACTTTGGACCAGCATAAAAACGCACACATTTGGGGCCTCTGGCTGGAGGAATTTGACCACTTCCTTACAGCTTAGACGTTTGAGCCTCAGGGAGCGTCCTGTGACCTTTGTAAAAGGCATTTGGTTTTTCTGGCTCCCTGAAGTCAGGCATCATGTTTCCGGGCTCCGGGACCACCAAATGCAGCATTTCCCAGTGTTTTGAGCCCTGCTGCCTAGTCTATGTCTCAACCCCAAAAACAGGGCAAACCTGTTTGGACCTGTGTTAAAACCCACGCTTTTTGAGCCTCTGGCTTGAGAAATTTGACCACTTCCTTACAGCTTCAGACCTTTGAGCACCTGGGAGCGTCCTGTGACCTTTGGAAGACCCATGTGGTTATTCTGGCTCCTCAAAGTCAGGCAGCACGTTTCCGAACTCCAGGTCTGCCAAATTCAGCCTTTCCCAGCGTTTTTAGTCATGCTGCCAAGTTTGTGTCCCGACTCTAAAAAGTGGGCAAACGACTTTGGTCCTGCGTAAAGACGCACACTTGTGGAGCCTCTGGCTGGAAGAATTTGACCACTTCCTTACAGCTTAAACCTTTGAGCCCCTGGGAGCGTCCTGTGACCTTTGAAAGCGTCGTTTGGTTTTTCTGGCTCCCCGAAGTCAAGCAGCACATTTCTGTGTTCCGGAGCCACCAAATGCAGCATTTCCCAGAGTTTTGAGCCCTGCTGGCTAGTCTATGTCTCAACCCCAAAAACCGGGCTAATGGATTTGGACCTGTGTTAAAACCCACACTTTTGGAGCCTCTGGATGGAGGAATTTGACCACTTCCTTACAACTTGACCTTTGAGCCCCTGGGAGCGTCCTGTGACCTTTGGAAGTGTTTTTTTTTTTTTGACTCTCCGAAGTCAGGAAGCACATTTCCAGGCTCCGTGACCGCCAAATGCAGCATTTTCCAGCATTTTAAGCCCTGCTTCCTAGTCTGTATCTCGACCCCAAAAACCGGGCAAACCGCTTTGGACCGGTGTAAAAACGCACACTTTTGAAGCCTCTGGCCGGAGGAATATGACCACTTCCTTCCAGCTTGAGAACTATGAGGCCCAGGGAGCGTCCTGTGACCTTTGAAAGAGTCATGTGGTTTTTCTGGCTCCCCCAAGTCAGGCAGCGTTTCTGGGCTCCGGAGCCACCAAATGCTGCATTTGCCAGCGTTTTGAGCCCTGCTGCCAGGTCTGTGTCTCAACCACGAAAACCAGGCAAACCGCTTTGGACCTGCGTAAAAACGCACACTTTTGGAGCCTAAGGCTGGAGGAAATTGACCACTTCCTTACAGCTTGAGACCTTTGAGCCCCTGGGAGCGTCCTGTGTCCTTTGGAAGAGTCATGTTGTTTTTCTGGCTCCCCGAAGTCAGGCAGCACATTTCCAGGCTCCGGGACTACCAAATGCAGCATTTCCCAGTGTTTTAAGCCATACTGCCTAGTCTGTATCTTCCCCTCACCTTCGTTTCACCCATGTCCGTTTTTTAGCATTCTCCCTCCCTTCGCGCTCTCACCTCCGCGTTCTGCGTAGTTGCGCGATCCTCTTGATCCACCTAAATGTCATTATCAGCCGTTAAACTCATTTTTGTTGCCATCCTGCCTTTTACCCGTTTCCGTGGCTCGCGCTCGAGACACTCCGACGTGAGGAGCGCATACATTCCCTCGCATTAGAGGAATGACCCTCGGCAGCGGCGGCGTAGCGCGTCCTGCCTCCTAAGGGTCATTCCTCCTTGCTTCGAGGTTTCCCTGCCTTGAGCGCGTCGGTTGCTCTGAGGAGCTCTTCCCACCCGACGATAAGCTGTTTTTCTTCGTTTCTCTCCATAGCTTTGCTCGAAAAAGCATTTCAGTGACAAACACAAGGATATCCAATTTATATTCAATCCTGGAATCGTTTCTTACATAAAAATATAAAAAATAAAAAAAGAGAGAAGGAGGCCAAAATTTTATTTAGCAGATTTTAATCAACATTAGATAGTATATTTGACTAACAGGATTTGGAGTACATTAATTAAACTATTTGAAACTCTATATAACAACAATTAGTTTTATCACTTTAACACCCTTAGTCAGCTATTAATTCTCTCTTTATATTTCAAAACATATATTGACATTATGTCTGACTTGGAGTCCGACGACGCAGTCGCCAGCTCCCCTACCCACACTAGTGACTCTTTTAAGAATTTTCCTAAAAAAGAGATGAGGTCATGCATGATAGATACTATCAAAGAAGTTATGTCACACAAAAGTGCGCTAAGTAATGAAAGTGAAACTCCTCATGAACCCTCCTTATCCAAAGCCCTTAAGAAAGTCAAGCACAATGTAAACACTACTGGTGGTATTCCTAACCCACTTGACATGGGAGATCCTAGCACCTCACGCAGTATGGGAGGCCATAGCGCCTCAAAAGGTGTTGGTGCCCCTCGCGGCACGATCAGGTTGGGTGTCCGTAGCGGCACAGTTTTGGCAGGTGCCCGCAGCGGCACAATTGGTGAAAGTACTTTTGCTGACCAGGGCCGGACTGGCTACCGGGCAGTTGTGTGTGCTGCAGAGCTGGGGGCTAATTTCTATGTGGTGGGGGCTTATTTCATTGATGGGGACCTGCGTGCGCATTAAAATAAGCAAAGCGAATTTCGTTTTTCACACGCAGGTCCCTATCAATTAAATCTGCCCCCAGCTCGGCAGCACACACAACTGCCCGGTAGCCAGTCCGGCCCTGGTGCTGACTCAGACTCCTACTCTGACGTAGAAGAGGTATACGATGAGCCTTACGACTAGTTCGTATTTGATCTTAACGATAACGACTTAGACAACATGGATCTAAATGCGCTTTCTGAGGTAAACTCTTCACCTTCCTCAAAAGACGTAATTCTTGACCCTCTAGGCGGTGAGATGTTCTCCCCTAATAATATCTTCCGTCCTAACTGCTCTAAATGGTTCCCTCATGACCATGTCTCTAAGTTTGTTACCAAATGGCTAAGGAACACTCTCTCTCTCGATACTCGAAATACCATGCGGTCCGAATGCCCTAGACCATGGATTGACGATAAGGTCTGCCAGACCCCTAATCTAGACCCAGACCTGATAAAGTTTTTATTTAAACTGGGAAAGGATCCCAGGAAAGGTCTTGAAAGAGCCCTTAAGGCGAGCCATGATCGCCTCCTGGATATCCTCAGCCCACTTACCAGAATCCTCGACCTAGCAGAGGAATATCATATTTCAAAAACTCCCCTTGACATTGAGCTAATAAGAGGTTGGAGCTCCTCCTTCAGGGAGATTGGCTGGTCAAATTGGACTTAAAAGATGCCTACTTTACCATCCCTATGGCCAAGGAACATCAACCCTTTCTCCTGTTTATTTGGGACGGACACCTCTTTCAATTTCAGGCTCTCCTTGGTGTTTCACCAAGGTCATGAGAAAGATCGTTTCTATTCTGAGAGCAAGAGGTATCCGACTAATTATCTACTTAGACGACATCCTCATCATGTCTCAAACCCATGCCCAAATATTGGAAGATCTCAAGGTCTCCATGGACCTCATAGAGGACCTCTGCTTCATTATAAACAGGGAAAACTCCATTCTGACGCCCTCAAAATCCCTAGAGTTCCTAGGTTTCACTGTGGATACCTCCAGTTGTCCCCTCTTACTTCCCAAAAAGAAAATTGCCAAAATTCAGAAGGAGATCAGGTTCGTTCTGAGACAACAATCTCTCTCTCTCCGAGAATTGGCCAGACTCCTGGGTCTTCTTTCTTCTTCGATCCAAGATATCTTCCCAGGTCCACTAAATTACCGTGCTCTTCAGAGGGTGAAAGCCAATGCACTCTGGTCCGGTCTTTGGTACGGAGACCATGTTTCTCTAGACCAACAAGCGAAACTGGAACTCTCTTGGTGGCTAGACAATTTGGACGCCTGGAATGGAAGGGCTATCTTCAGCTCAATCCCGGACTTTGTTTTGGAGTCAGATGCCAGCCTTCACGGTTGGGGAGCTCGTCTCCTCGACCAAGACACTGGTGGAGTATGGACCCATTCAGAGTCATCCCACCATATAAATTTATTAGAAATGACTGCTGGTCTTTATGCTTTAATGAGTTTCAGACACTCCCTTCAGGGCAGATCCGTTCTCCTGAAGATGGACAACGTTTCTGCAGTCTCTTAAATCAACCAACTCGGTGGTACGAGGTCTGCGGACCTATCAGATCTGGCCAAGAAACTCTGGATGTTCTGTCTGGAACACAAGATTTCTTTGAGGGCGGAATATCTTCCAGGGAATCCAATATCTCAGCAGATTGGAACTCGAGATTCCTTCAAGATTTCAGCGATTGGAAACTCGATGTGACAATTTTCAATTCCCTGGATCATATCTGGGGTCCTTTCGACGTGGACCTTTTCGCCAGCCGGTTGACCTTCCAACTCCCTCAGTATTTCAGCTGGATGCCAGACCCGGGTGCTCTGGCTGTGAACGCTTCTCTGCAGTCTTGGGCTCCTCACCGCCCTTACGCATTTCCCCCATTTGCAATGATCCAGAGGGTTCTGCAGAAAGTGAGACAGGAACAGTGCTCTCTCATCCTGATAACTCCTTTCTGGCCATCTCAAGCATAGTTCCCCACAGCTCTGGAACTTTCTTGCGACGTTCCCTTCCTGATTCCCGCAACTCAGGTCCTCCTCATAAACGTAAACGGAGAGGATCATCACCTGGTTCTTTCAGGGAGTTTGAACCTTCTTGCCTGGAAAGTGTCAGGCAATCTAACCAATTGTCTGGACTTTCGTCATCTGCTCTCACTCTCCTTGGAGAATCATGGGCACCAGGAACCCACTACAGATATAATAACATCTGGAAAAAATGGTCTCGTTGGTGCTTGGAGAGGAACTTGGATCCCGTGGAGGCTCCTATCGTTAATATAGTTAATTTTTTGGTAGAACTCTTCGACAACGGTCTCTCCTATAGATCAATTAATTGCTTTAGATCTACAATTTCAGCAGGACATTCCCTCGTCAACGGTAAAACGGTAGGTAAGAATGTTATCATTTCTAGAGTTCTTAAAAGTATTAGGCTTATAAGGCCTCCTCGCCCTAAATACCAATCTGTTTGTGTTGGACTCGGCCCTTCTGGCAGGTTCACCCCTAAACCTTTTGCTTTTATTGGTGACCTGGTGATGGTGATTGCTGGTCTTTGCGCACTTTGACGCTGTGGCGCAGTGTAAAGTGCGTGCGTTCCCTAAGTGTGTGTGTGAGATTGGCCTGCCCTCCCATCGGAATGCATGGGGAATGTATGTGTCCCTGGTAGTTCCTGATGCGTGGGGTGTGCAGGCTCGAGTCTGGTATGTGCGGACTCGTGTGATTGATGCTGCGAGATGATGTATGCGGCGTGTATGTGTCTAGTGTGGAAGTGCCACTTCTAGACAATGGTGTGCGTGTGCAGTAAGTATGCTGGCGCGTGATTGGCTGAAGCTGGCTGGGGAGCCTGGCTCCAAAAGTCTGTGTGGGTCTGCCCCGGTGGTGAATGGAGAGATTATCATGCTGATGTGAGGGAGGGGCTGCACCTGGGTCCTGAATAGGGCTGGGCTTTTCCCACACAATGCTGGCTCCGCCCCGTGTGGTCCGACTGATGACCCTAGCCTGCCTGGTGAATGGAAAGGGTGGCTGAGGTAAACACAGTGCTCCAAAACCAGCTGCGACTGGTTCTCCCCCCACCCTGCACCTGAAGACAAAAGGAAAAGGTGTATAAAAGAGGGGCTGTGACCCCATGAAAATGTTCTTGTTCCCAACTTGAATACTACCATGGGCGTGCTGCTGCTGGGGCCCAGGGGAAGGCTTGCCTTCCTGGGCCCTGCCCAGCCCCTGGACCCCTGAAGGACTTTGCTGGACTGTTGGCTCCTCTAGCGCCTGGGGGCCCTGGATTCCTTCTCTAAGCACCTGGGAGCGCTTGTTCTTTGCCTAAGCGCCTGGGAGAGCTTTATTTGCTATTCTAGCGCCTGGGAGCGCTTTTCTTTCACCAATAGCACCTGGAAGCGCTGCATTGTCGCTAAGCGCTTGGGAGCGATCCATGTGCCTTGGCCGGTACCCGGCATTTGTCACCCGGTGTGGTGGCCAAGCGGTGCGGGTGCCACCCCGCTCATTGCCGTCTTCAGTTTGCCGCTGTTTGCCCCGGTCCCGAATTCACTCGAAAGAGCCTACCCCTCAGTGAGTTCAACCCCCGCCTACAATTCCCAGCCGGGCCGCCGCGCTGTCCGCGATGAACCGGAAGTGGTTGGCCGGCCGGCCAATTGCAGCGCGGCCCGGCCGGAAGTCCCGCCTCCTCGAGCACCCGAGAATAGAGAGGAAATGTCTTCCCGCGGCCCGGGGCACCCGTGAGCTGTGGTGAGCCCGGGAACAGCCAGCGCAGAGGAGAAGCCTTTTGTCCCGCCTTTTCCGGTCTCCCGGGTGAAGAGGGAGACCGGAGACATTCCTTAAGTGAAACCGCCCCCCCCCCCCCCGGGGCTCCCAAGAGCTAGGGAGAGCCCCGGAGAGCGAGAGGAGGCCGGCGGAGAAGAAGAGACCGGCGCGTCCAGAGACCCGGTGAGCGGACTGAAGGGGAGGAGGGGCATCAGGGCACATTGCCGGTGCCCGCCCCTCCCCTCCAGACGAGTCCCTTTGTGCAAAGAGGCCCGGAGGGGCCTCGAGTGACGCCGAGTCCCCCGAGAGGGACTCTGCCTACCCCCATGTTTAGCCATGAGCCCGAGAGGCTCCCCGGTGCCCAGTTGTCTCGAGTCCATGAGGGACTCCAACGAAGGCCGCATGCTGTTCCCAGAGCCCCGAGAGGATCACGCGGCACCAGGGTATTCAGAGCCCATGAGGGGCTCAGGTGCCCCAGTTGTTTTCAGAGTCCCCAGTGGGGGACTCCAACGATCGGGGCATTACTTACGAGCCCACGAGGGCTCCGGGGGCACACCGCTGCACAGAGCCCACGAGGCTCCTGAGTGGCACAGTTGTTTTAGAGCCCCGAGGGCTCAGGGGGGGCATTTGTTTTAGAGCCCAGAGAGGCTCCCTGCCCACATTGTTGTTTTAGAGCCCAGAAAGGCTCAGGGGGCAATCAGTTCGCCAGAGCCGGTGAGGCTCCAACGTGTTGGCCCCATCCTTGTTGATTACAGCTGCCCAGCACTTCGTGGGCAGCTGCCACGTTTAGGCCCCTGACTCTGGGACACAGGGCGTCCTAGCCCCAACAAGGCCAGTTGGCCTAGGGACAGTCACAGGTGGTGACTAATGTGATTTTTGCGCAATTGTGTTCTTTGATACACCTCTGAATGTTTTTAGGCATCAAGTGTTTTCCTTCCCTGCACATCTGAATGTGTTGTTTATGCATCATGTGCCTTTTTCCTTTCACCTCTGAATGTATGTTATGCATCATGTGTTATGTGCTTATACCCCTACAGGTATTGTAATACTTAGGTGGCTGTTCTTGCTAGTACAGGTGGTGCTAGTGAGGACCTAGTTCCCTGCGTGACATTCTCCTAAGGTGGTTAGGGTTGCGTAGATGATACTTACCTGGTTACCAGTAGTTACTGGTTGTGTACTATTTTGTGCTACAGTGATTTATATTCTATGTTCTAAGTGCTAATTCTACCTAGTGCTAAGTTCTAAAAGTGCTGATTCCTGACAGTGGTCATGTGGCCTTGTCTTGTACATATCCCCTGTAAATTCTGCCAGTGCCTGTTGGCACATTGTAAAGTGTGTGTTTTTATCGAATGTGTTTTGGTGTAATACAAAGGCTATTTTTATATAACCTTGTGTGGAGTTTCCTTTGTGGTGGGCCTTGGGTGTTGTTGCTGGGGTTGCGTGCGCAAACACTTAACTCACATCGCCTCCAAGTTTAGCCTTACTGCTCGTGCTACGTTACCAAGGGGATGAGCAGGGGTTATCTTGGCGTGTAACTCCCTTGCCTTGACGTGGAAGTGGTGGTCTCTGACTGACTTTGGCACAAGCCCACGGATCCCATTTCTAACATTGGCTGGCAGCGGAAAGGATCCGGATTTGTGTTTGCGCTGTACCACAGTAGCAGCTGGCTGCACCACAAAACTCTGCATTTTTGATAAATCACATAGTGGGGATTATTGTGTTAAGTTTGCTAAAAATGTCATTTCTGTGGAAATGTGTTTCTTGTGCACTTTGAGTTAGGTGTCCCTAGCTCGGGGGGGTAGATCATCCCCCTAAGTGCAGTGTGTTTTCTGGATTCACCAGAAGGGTGGGATCCAGTGGTGGCAGCATAAATGTGTCCAGTGCATGTGTCCCTGTCCTGGAGTAATGGTACCTGTGTCACGTGTGGCCAGGTTGAGAAATCAGGGGTGGTAGAAACTGCCTTACCAGTCTGGGGGGCGTGTGTGAATAATTGGATATGTGTGGGCCTGAAGCTCATGGGAGTTTCCCCTGCCCCTGTGCCATTGTGTTAATTGTTGGGGAGTGACCCTAAGGAAAGTTCTGGTCTTCCAGCCCAGTGTGGTGGAAGTGGCTCAGAGGAGCACAAGCCTGGTCTTCGTAGTCTGGGTTTTTTTTAGGTACACCAGGTGAGGGAGCCTAGCATGTCCGTATAAAGCGTCCTTTAAGGGAGATCTCCCTGTGTGGAGAGAACGTGGAGCGCCTGTAAGCAGGGCTCTAGTAGTTCTATTATCTGGCAGTACCGCTCCAGTTTGGAGGGTGCAGAAGTCCGGATGGAGGGGTGCAAGGGGGATAGGTTCCCCAGTGGAGTAACCAGTGGGTCAGGGGCCAGCCGGAAGGGTTGTGTCGCCAAGGAGTGTCCATGGGGATGCCACTTCTGTCCTGAGTGTCAGGCAGGCTTGTACACGACCCATTAGTTATGTGTCACCCTCAAGGAAGTCCTGGTGCACCAGGCATCTGACCAAAGGGTACGTCCCTCGGTTGGGGAGCTTGCTGAATACTTGTGTACTCTTGTTTTGCTCAGAGACCTAAGTCCTGTGTGTTGAACTTTTCCCAAGAACGTCTGCAGAAGTGGAGTCGTCTTTTTGATTTCTGTGATCTGTTTAGAGACAGATTTTTTGCAGTAGGTAAGGTTCTAGGAGGAGAGAGGAATAGAGGATGGAGTGATTCCAAAAGGAGTGGCTGAGGTGTCTTCCAGCCCAGTGTGGTGGAAGAGGTTCAGTGTAGCCCAGCTAGGTCTCTGTGTAGGGGCTCACGTCCTGTTTCAAGAGGAGAAGGAGTGGGCGGGACTGCATGTCTCCAGGTGCCCGAAACCCAGTGTCAGGGCCTGGAATGTTTCTGAAGGGAACGTCAGGTCGGGGGCCTAGGCTGTACCAATAGATCATTTGAGGAAGATCTCCTAGAGTGTTTGAAGAATGTGGAACATCAGTGAACTGGGTTTCAGTCGTTCTGTTGTCTGGCAGTACCGCTCCAGTTGGGGTGTGTGGAACTCTGGAAGGGGGTCAGAGGGAGTCTGACCCCTGTGCATCCGGTGAATTTGAATCCCAGGTGGTAAACCAGTTAAGGGAGGTGTTACTCCGTCATGACCACCCTGGTGTCCTGTAGGCACCGCACTGAGCAACGCCGCCTCTGCGCTTACCGACGTCGTCTCGACGCCGTCAACGAGCCATAGGCTGCACCGCAACTGGAGGGCACCGCAACGTGCAACGCCTCGCTACACCGTTCTTGTGGTGGTCTGACCGTGGTCACTGCTGCTGAGGAAGTCCGGTCCTAAACTGGGGGGAGAATTGTGTTCTGGAGGGTGCTTCAGAAGTAGAGGTCGGGTGGGGCATTCTTGCCCGTGACCTCTGGTCAGCCAGAGGGTGCGGACCCTAGGTTGAAGGATCAGTGGTAGTTTGGAACTACACTGAGAAAGGGAGTGGAGAATGGCTATTGTAGGCCAGGGGTTACTATCCCCCACTCTGTGGATTGGCAAGGACCAGTGGTATCTGGGTGGCCTAGGGCCTGGTCCTAACCGTGGACAGCTAAGGAGTACCAGTGGGGTAGCCTAGTTGGGCCTGTTTTTTTTTAAGTATGTGCTTGTCTTATGGATCAACGTGGCGTAGAACCGGAGGGTGTCCCTGCAGTGCGGGCCCGCGTCCGTGTTCTATCGCCCAAGCAGGAAAGTCCATCACGGTGGTGATTGGTCTCCCCTGCGTTTTGGCTGGAAGGGGGTTGTGTTGGACTTGGCCCTCCTAGCAGGTTCACCCCTGAACTTTTTGCTTTTATTGGTGACCTGGTGGTGGTGATTGCTGGTCTTTGCGCAATTTGACACTGTGGCACAGTGTAAAGTGTGTGCGCTCCCTGAGTGGGTGTGTGAGATTGGCCTGCCCTCCCATAGGAATGCATGGGGAATGTATGTGTCCCTGGTAGTTCCTAATGCGTGGGGTGTGCAGGCTTGAGTCTGGTATGTGCGGACTCGTGTGATTGAATGCTGCGAGATGATGTATGCGGCGTGTATGTGTCTAGTGTGGAAGTGCCACTTCTAGACAATGGTGTGCGTGTGCAGTAAGTATTCTGGCGCGTGATTGGCTGAAGCTGGCTGGGGAGCCTGGCTCCAAGAGTCTGTGTGGGTCTGCCCCGGTGGTGAATGGAGAGATTAGCATGCTGATGTGAGGGAGGGGCTGCACCTGGGTCCTGAATAGGGCTGGGCTTTTCCCACACAATGCTGGCTCCGCCCCCTGTGGTGCGACTGATGACCCTAGCCTGCCTGGTGAATGGAAAGGGTGGCTGAGGTAAACACAGTGCTCCAAAACCAGCTGCGACTGGTTCTCTCCCCACCCTGCACCTGAAGACAAAGGGAAAAGGTGTATAAAAGAGGGGCTGTGACCCCATGAAAATGTTCTTGTTCCCAACTTGAATCCTACCAGGGGCGTGCTGCTGCTGAGGCCCAGGGGAAGGCTTGCCTCCCTGGGCCCTGCCCAGCCCCTGGACCCCTGAAGGATTTTGCTGGACTGTTGGCTCCTCTAGCACCTGGGGGCCCTGGATTCCTTCTCTAAGCGCTTGGGAGCACTTGTTCTTTGCCTAAGCGCCTGGGAGCGCTTTATTTGCTATTCTAGCGCCTGGGAGCGCTTTTTTTTCACCAATAGCGCCTGGAAGCGCTGCATTGTCTCTAAGCTCTTGGGAGCGCTCCATGTGTCTTGGCCGGTGCCCACCCGGCATTTGTCACCCCGTGTGGTGGCCGAGCGGCACGGGTGCCACCCCGCTCATTGTCGTCTTCAGTTTGCCGCTGTTTGCCCCGGTTACGAATTCACTCGAGAGAGCCTACCCCTCGGTGAGTTCAACCCCCGCCTACAATTCCCAGCCGGGCCACCGCGCTGCCCGCGACGACCTGGGAGTGGTTGGCCGGCCGGCCAATTGCAGCGTGGCCCGGCTGGAAGTCCCGCCTCCTCGAGCACCCGAGAAAAGAGAGGAAAAGTCCTCCCGCGGCCCGGGGCTCCCGTGAGCTGTGGTGAGCCCCTGAGCCGCCAGCGCAGAGGAGAAGCCTTTTGTCCCGCCTTTTCCGGTCTCCCGGGTGGAGAGGGAGACCGGAGACACCCCGGAAGTGAAACCGCCGTCCCCCCTGGGGCTCCGAAGAGCGAGGGAGAGCCCCGGAGAGCGAGAGGAAGCCGGCGGAGAAGAAGAGACTGGCGCGTCCAGAGACCCGGTGAGTGGACTGAAGGGGAGGAGGGGCGTTGGGGCACATTGCCGGTGCCCGCCCCTCCCCTCCAGACGAGTCCCTTTGTGCAAAGAGGCCCGGAGGGGCCTCGAGTGATGCCGAGTCCCCCGAGAGGGACTCCGCCTACCCCAATGTTTAGCCATGAGCCCGAGAGGCTCCCCGGTGCCCAGTTGTCTCAAATCCACGAGGGACTCCAACGAAGGCCGCATGCTGTTCCCAGAGCCCCGAAAGGCTCACGCGGCACCAGGGTATTCAGAGCCCACGAGGGGCTCAGGTGCCCCAGTTGTTTTCAGAGTCCCCAGTGGAGGACTCCAACGATCGGTGGCATTACTTACCAGCCCACGAGGGCTCCGGGGGCACATCGCTGCACAGAGCCCACGAGGCTCCTGAGTGGCACAGTTGTTTTAGAGCCCCGAGGGCTCAGGGGGCGCATTTGTTTTAGAGCCCAGAGAGGCTCCCTGCCCACATTGTTGTTTTAGAGCCCAGAAAGGCTCAGGGGGCAATCAGTTCACCAGAGGTGAGGCTCCAACGTGTTGGCCCCATCCTTGTTGATTACAGCTGCCCAGCACTTTGTGGGCAGCTGCCACGTTTAGGCCCCTGACTCCGGGACATAGGTCGTCATAGCCCCAACAAGGCCATTTGGCCTAGGGACAGTCACAGGTGGTGACTAATGTGATTATTGCGCAATTGTGTTCTTTGATACACCTCTGAATGTTTTTAGGCATCATGTGTTTTCCTTTCTTGCACCTCTGAATGTGTTGTTTATGCATCATGTGCCTTGTTCCTTACACCTCTGAATGTATGTTATGCATCATGTGTTATGTGCTTATACCCCTACATGTATTGTGATACTTAGGTGGTTTTTCTTGCTAGTACAGGTGGTGCTAGTGAGGTCCTAGTTCCCTGCGTGACATTCTCCTAAGGTGTTTAGGGTTGCGTAGGTGGTACTTACCTGGTTCCCAGTAGTTACTGGTTGTGTACTATTTTGTGCTACAGTGATTTATATTCTATGTTCTAAATGCTAATTCTACCTAGTGCTAAGTTCTAAAAGTGCTGATTCCTAACAGTGGTCCATGTGGCCCTGTCTTGTACATATCCCCTGTAAATTCTTCCCGTGCCTGTTGGCCCATTGTAAAGTGTGTGTTTTTATCTAATGTGTTTTCGTGTGATACAAAGGCTATTTTTATTATATAACCTTGTGTGGTGTTTCCTTTGTGGTGGGCCTTGGGTGTTGTTGCTGGGGTTGCGTGCGCAAACACTTAACTCACATCGCCTCCAAGTTTAGCCTTACTGCTCGTGCTACGTTACCAAAGGGGTGAGCAGGGGTTATCTTGGCGTGTAACTCCCTTGCCCTGACGTGGAAGTGGTGGTCTCTGACTGACTTTGGCGCAAGCCCTGGCCAGCCAGGGATCCCATTTCTAGCAGTTTGGGATATTAATCTTCTGCTTGACCTGTTTTGTTCATGGCCTGACAATTCTCTTCTTAACAGGAAATGTCTTTCAATTAAACTTGCCTCTCTTTTGTGCCTAGTTTCTTGTCGCAGAGTTTCAGATGTCAAAGCTCTGGACATCTCTAATAGATGTTATGACATGTTTGGTGTGAAATTTGAAATCTTTAGGAGAACTAAAACCATGTCTGACTTTATCTTTTATCCACGTTTTGATTTCTGCAAAAAACTCTGTGTGGTTGATTGCATGAAGGAATACGATTCCAGGATGTCTAATCTTCGTCCTCCTGATGCAAATCAACTTCTTGTTTCCTATGTCAAACCCTTTAAACCCATCTCATCTTGCTCTATCTCAGGGTGGGTTAAATTGGCTATGAACTTTGCTGGTATTGACCTGTCTAAATTCCAAGCTCATTCTCTGAGAAGCGCAATGGCCAGCAAGTCATACTGGTCTGGTGGTAAGTTGGATGCTATCCTTAAGGCTGCTGATTGGTCTAATGCCTCTACCTTTGCCCATCATTATTGTAAACCAATTGAACATGTTTCTGACGTTGTTATTCAAGGCTACCAACATGCATTATGTAGCCTCCTGTCTTATAATGAAATTGCGATTCTTCTTTTAACATGACCAGAGAATCTGGATTTTATTAAAGACACGGAGGCTAATATTATCCCTCACGTCCCTCCCTGGAGGGAAAATTAGGATTAATTTGGTTTACAATGTTTTATGCCTTTTATAATCTTTTGTTTTCCATATCTTACTGTATTCTTTTGAAGGATAATGTTCCATATCTTTTTGTACCTCCTTTGTAGGATACTGTGTTCCTTTCTTGATTTGCTATATTTTACTTTCAGACAATTCGAATTGATGGATCTGCATGGATTTTTCAACGTTCGCTAATCCTTCGTTCAAGATTACAGATTAATTCTTCGTTTGCAGCTTGATCTGATGTTCGGATGCATTTAAAAGAGGCTGATCTTCTCTGGCACATACCTTTTATTGATACTATGATGTCACCTTGTTCTTGTTCTAGTCTTTGTGATGTAAGCGGCTGTTTGTGAGCTGCATTAAAGGATTAATGCATAAAGTTAGCCTCCGTGTCTTTAATGAAATCCAGATTCTCTGGTCATGTTAATAGGAGAATTGCAATTTCCTGTAAGGTCCCTCCTATGGGTGGGACCTGGGCAGGGGGTGGTTACACCCCCTTCCCTTTGTCCAGTTTTGTGCCAGAGCAGGGCTGGAGTGCCCCAGCAACTGGTTTTAACAGGGCTATGTATGGAGCACCTTGTGTGCCCCAGGCAGTTTCTGAAATGCATTAACTGAATGCAGCCCTCCCTGCCCCAGTACACATAGGCCTGTCTGGGGTGGTGCTGGCACCTCCCCTGACAGGAAACCTATTGTCCAGGCCCTCCCTGCTGGAGTTTCGTCCAGCAGTAGGAGGTCAGACTTGTGTCTGTGGCAACAGCATCCATTTTGTGATGCTGAGGCTCTGTTTTACTTTAACAAGGTTGTACAGTAACTACATGTCTTCATCCCCCTCTAGAAGGGTAGAATTCTACCCCCGCCGCCAGGACTGGCGGGAGTTAGGATTCCAAGGTGTTTGACACACGACATGTTTTGATAAAGCCAAACCAAAGTTAGCATTAACCGCGAGGATTATAATGCACTTAAGAGTATATGGTATGCTATATCATAGAACAGCTATAAGGAGATGGTTCCGAAAGCTGCAGAGGGGCTCAGCTCATGCTAGGGCACCTTCTCACATAAAACCAAGCACTCTGCCTCCAGGATTGTCGAGGCCTACCATAGGAGTGACTTATAGGTGTATATGTGTCTATATTTATATAAAGATATAGGTATACTATATCTAATTAAGGGGTGATTACACCACCTTACCCAGGTTGCAATTGCAGACCTGTGGTGTCTGTTTGGAGGGCCAGCTAGGGGTGGCATAATACATGCTGCCCCTGGTAGGCCTTGGATGCACCTATGCCCTGGGTACCTATGGTACACTATACAGGGACTCACAGAGGTGACCCAATACCAAATCTGGTATGTACCTAAAGTACATGGTATCAATTTATAGAGAGAACAGCTAGGCTGTGGTCCTGATTAGCAGGGCCACAGCCAGTCTAAAGTCGAAAAAACAGAAAATCACAGCAAAAAGTGGGAGTGACCATAGGCAGCAGACCCTACTCTCCTACTCAACCCCCCCTTGACCAGTTGAGTCTTCATGTTCTACGTGGAAATATCTGGAAAGTCCATCTGCATTGGCATGGTCACTCCCAGGTCTATGTTCCACTGTATAGTCCATTCCCTGTAGGGAAATGGACCACCTCAAAAGTTTGTGGTTTTCACCCTTCAGCTGTTTTAGCCATAAGAGGGCTTATGGTCTGTCTGACAATGAAGTGAGTGCCAATTTAGAGAGAGAACAGCTAGGCTGTGGGCCTTATTAGCAGGGCCACAGCCAGACTAAAGTAAAAAAACAGAGACTCACAGCAAAAAGTGGGGATTACCTTAGGAAGCAGACCCTACTCTCCTACACAACCCCCCCTCCAAACGCAGGGACATTAAACTAACTTTGACCAGTTGAGTCTTCATGTTGTAAGTGGAAATATCTGGAGAGTCCATCTGCATTGGCATGGCTACTCCGAGGTCTATGTTCCACTGTATAGTCCATCCCCTGTTGGGAAATGGACCACCTGAGCAGTGTGGGATTTTCCCTCTTCATTTGTTTTAGCCAAAAGAGGGGCTTATGGTCTGTCTGAATCTTGAAGTGAGTACCAAACAAGTATGGCCTCAGCTTCTTCAGGGCCCAAACCACAGCAAAGACCTCCCTCTCAATAGCTGACCAACGTTTCTCTCTAGGGGTCACCCTTCTGCTAATAAAAGCTACTGGCTGGTCTTGACCATCTTTATTCAATTGTGATAGCACAGCCCCCACTCTCAACTCAAAAGCATCTGTTTGAACAATGAATTCTTTGGAGCAGTCTGGACTTTGCAGAATTGGTGCAGTGCACATGTCCCTGCTTCAGGTCATCAAATGCCTTTTGACAGCTGACTGTCCATTGAACTTTCTTAGGCATTTTCATAGAAGTTAAGTCATTAAGGGGTGTCACATTGGACCCATACCCCTTGACAAATTTCCTGTAATACCCAGTCAGGCCCAAGAAAGCTCTGACTTGAGTCTGGGTGGTGAGAGCAGTCCAGTCCATTATGGTCTGGATGTTGCTCTCCAATGGTTGAACCTGGCCTCCACCTACAAGGTGGCCCAAATACACAACCTTACTCTGCCCTATCTGGCACTTGGTCACCTTGATAGTTAGGCCTGCCTTTTGCAGGACCTCCAAAACATTTTTCAGGTGGATCAGGTGATCTTCCCAGGTGGAGCTAAAGACAGCAATATCAGCTAGATAAGCTGCACAGTAGTCATTCAGGCCTGTGAGGACTTGGTTAACCAACCTTTGAAATGTGGCTGGTGCATTTTTCAGACCAAAAGGCATTACCACAAATTGATAATGTCCTCCTGGGGTTGAAAATGCTGTCTTTTGCTTTGCATCATCAGCTAGTCTGATCTGCCAGTAGCCAGCTGTCAGGTCAAATGTACTCAAAAACTTGGCAGATGCCAATCTGTCAATGAGCTCATCTGCCCTGGGTATTGGATGGGCATCTGTCCTAGTGACAGCATTGAGACCTCTGTAAGCCACGCAAAACCTCATCTCTCTCTTACCATCTTGGGTGTGAGGTTTAGCCACTAGGAATACTGGACTGGCCCAAGGGCTCTCTGAGGGTTCAATGACTCCCAATTTCAACATCATTTGGACCTCTGTCCTGATATAGTCCCTGACATGATCAGGTTGCCTGTAAATCTTACTTTTAACAGGCAGACTGTCCCCAGTGTCCACTTCATGAGTGCACCAGGTAGCCTGACTTGGAGTCAGTGAAAACATATGTCTGTAGGACTGCAGAACTTGTCTGCAGTCCCTCTGCTGCTGATCAGTGAGGCTGCCTGCCATGGCCACACCATAAACTGACCCATCGTCAGGGTTCTGAGAGAGCAGGTCTGGGAGAGGGTCACTCTCTTCCTCCTGTCCTTCATCAGTAGACATGAGCAATCTAATGTCAGCTCTGTCAACATATGGTTTCAGTCTGTGGACATGAAGCACCTTGTGGGGGCTCCTGGGAGTTCCAAGATCAACCAAATAGGTAACTTCTCCTTTCTGTTCAACAATAGTGTGGGGTCCACTCCACTTGTCTTGGAGAGCTGCTGGGGCCACAGGCTCCAACACCCACACTTTCTGTCCTGGCTGGTAAACAGTCAGTACAGCCTTTTGGCCATGCCAGGCTTTGTTTTCAATTCCTGACTAGCCTCAAGGTTTTTGGATGCCTTTTTCATGTACTCAGCCATCCTGGAGCGGAGACCAAGTACATAGTCCACAATGTCTTGTTTGGGAACTTTGAGAGGTGACTCCCATCCTTCCTTCACCAGACAAAGGGGTCCTCTTACAGGATGTCCAAACAAAAGTTGAAAAGGGCTGTAGCCAACCCCCTTTTGTGGGACCTCTCAATAAGCAAACAAAAGGCAGGGCATCAAGATATCCCATCTCCACCTGAGATTTTCAGAGAGTCCCTTGATCATGCCCTTTAAGTTCTTATTAAATCTTTCAACTAGACCATTGCACAATGGATGATAGGGTGTGGTAAACTTATAGTTTACTCCACTCTCCTTACACATTGCAGTCAAGCAACTAGACATACAGTTTGCACCTCTGTCTGATATAACCTCTAGGTATGGGCGAAATTTGCGAATTCACGTTCCGCGAACTCGCGCGAAAACGAATTCCCAATCCGCAAAATCCGTGAATTCGTGCGAATCTGCGGATTTTTGTTTTTTTTGCGCGTTCGCGGGTTTTTTTGCGTGTTCGCGGGGCTTTTTGCGTTTTTGCGGGCCGCTTGCATGGCGAAGTTACCCATGCAGTCGTGTATGGGCACAGCACCCTCTGGTTCACCACTGCCACCCTCTGGTTCATCACTGTCACTCTCTGGTTTACCACTGCCACCATCTGGTTCACCCCTGCCACCCTCTGGTTCACCCCTGCCACCCTCTGTTTCACCACTGCCACCCTCTGGTTCACCACTGCCACCCTCTGGTTCAGCACTGCCACTCTCTGGTTCAACCCTGCCACCCTCTGGTTCAACACAGTCACCCTCTGGTTCACCACTGCCACCCTCTGGTTCATGACTGCCACCCTCTGGTTCATCACAGCACCTCTGGTTCACCACTACCACCCTCTGGTTAACCACTGTCACCCTAAGGTTCAGCACTGCCACCCTCCGGTTCACCACTGCCACCCTCTGGTTCACCCCTGCCACCCTCTGGTCCACCACTGCCACCCTCTGGTTCATCACAGTACCCTCTGGTTCAGCACTGTCACCCTCTGGTTCACCACTGCCACCCTCTGGTTCACGACTGCCACCCTCTGGTTCACGACTGCCACCCTCTGATTCATCACAGCACCTCTGGTTCACCACTGCCACCCTCTGGTTAACCACTGTCGCCCTCTGGTTCAGCACTGCCACCCTCTGGTTTACCACTGCCATTCTCTGGTTCACCACTGCCACATTCTGGTACACCCATGCCACCCTCTGGTTCCCCACTGCCACCCTCTGGTTCACCCCTGCCACCCTCTGGTTCACCCCTGCCACCCTCTGGTTCACCACTGCCACCCTCTGGTTTAGCACTGCCACCCTCTGGTTCACCACTGCCACCCTCTGATTCACCTCTGCCACCCTCTGGTTCACCCCTTCCACCCTCTGGTTCACCACTGCCACCCTCTGGTTCACGACTGCCACCCTCTGATTCATCACAGCACCTCTGGTTCACCACTGCCACCCTCTGGTTAACCACTGTCATCCTCTGGTTCACCACTGCCACCCTCTGGTTCACGACTGCCACCCTCTGGTTCATCACAGCACCTCTGGTTCACCACTGCCACCCTCTGGTTAACCACTGTCACCCTCTGGTTCAGCACTGCCACCCTCTGGTTCACCACTGCCACCCTCTGATTCACCCCTGCCATCCACTGGTTCACCACAGCCACCCTCTGGTTCATCACAGCACCCTCTGGTTCACCCCTGCCACCCTCTGGTTCAGCACTGTCACCCTCTGGTTCACCACTGCCACCCTCTGGTTCATGACTGCCACCCTCTGGTTCATCACAGCACCTCTGGTTCACCACTGCCACCCTCTGGTTAACCACTGTCACCCTCTGGTTCAGCACTGCCACCCTCTGGTTCACCACTGTCACCCTCTGGTTCAGCACTGCCATACTCTGGTTCACCACTGCCATTCTCTGGTTCACCACTGCCACCCTCTGGTTCACCCATGCCACCCTCTCGTTCCCCACTGCCACCCTCTGGTTCACCCCAGCCACCCTCTGGTTCACCCCTGCCACCCTCTGGTTCACCACTGCCACCCTCTGGTTCATCACAGCACCCTCTGGTTCACCCCTGCCACCCTCTGGTTCAGCACTGTCACCCTCTGGTTCACCACTGCCACCCTCTGGTTCACAACTGCCACCCTCTGGTTCATCACAGCACCTCTGGTTCACCACTGCCACACTCTGGTTAACCACTGTCACCCTCTGGTTCAGCACTGCCACCCTCTGGTTCACCACTGCCACTCTCTGGTTCACCACTGCCACCCTCTGGTTCACCCATGCCACCCTCTGGTTCCCCACTGCCACCCTCTGGTTCACCCCTGCCACCATTTGGTTCATCACTGCCACCCTCTGGTTCACCGCTGCCACCTTCTGGTTCACCCCTGCCACCCTCTGGTTCAGCACTGCCACCCTCTGGTTCAGCACTGTCACCCTCTGATTCACCCCTGCCACCCTCTGGTTCACTCCTGCCACCCTCTGGTTCAGCACTGCCACCCTCTGGTTCAGCATTGTCACCCTCTGGTTTACCCCTGCCACCCTCTGGTTCATCACTGTCACCCTCTGGTTCATCACTGCCACCCTCTGGTTCACCACTGCGACTCTCTACCGAGACCTTTTGTGATGCAGCGGCAGCACAAAAGATGCGCCATGGTGCTGGGTATTAACAACGTGACGCATCTCTCTGTGAGATGCGTCACGTTGTAAAGCCCTGTGCCATCAGGAGGCGTTCCGACTCAGCTTCCTAAAAATGGCTGAGTGAAATCTACAAGATTTCACTCAGTCACTTTTAGGCCAATGCTGCGTCAAAAACCTTCACCTGCTTGAAGCAGGCGCAAGGCTTGATGCAGCATTGGGGAGATAGGGCACCCCCAGAGCATTGCTGGAGGTGCGTCGCAAGCGTGACGCAGCTCCAGCAATTCGCTGCTTTTACGGCACAGATGCGTGACGCATCTGTGCCGTTTTTGCCACATGGTGCGCCGCATTGTAAATGCGGCGCACCATGGGTGGCGGAGCAGCGGCGCACAATAACTGGTGCATCCCTGGGGATGCGCCAGTTATTGTAAATCTGCCCCTATACATTTAGCCAACGAGGGAGCACTTACTGATTAGACAGTAGAAAGTACTCCAGTTGAGTAGAGGTATTGCACAAAAAGGTGGCATCTTCGTGGACAAACATGCAGGGCGGGATTCATTCTGCCCCCTGTTAGACTCGCTTTTTGTGCCCTTCTGCCCTCTGTTATTCCCTTGTTTTTGAACCCTTCTGCCCTCTGTTAGACTCGTTTATTGTGCCCTTCTGCCCTGTTAGACTCGTTTTTGTGCCCTTCTGCCCTCTGTTAGACTTGTTTTTCCCTTGTTTTTCTGCCCTTCTGTCCTATGTTAAACTGTTTTTTTGTGCCCTTCTGCCCTCTGTTAGTCTCGTTTTCCCCTTGTTTTTCTGCCCTTCTGCCCTTTGTTAGACTGCTTTTTGTGCCTTTCTGCCCTCTGCATCACTACATCATCACTCAGCGCTACCCCAGCATCACTCAGCTCCACCACATTATCACTCATCACCACCACATTAACACTCAGCACACCACAGCACCACTCAGCACCACCACAGCATCACTCAGCACCACCACAGCACCACTCAGCACCACCACAGCACTACTCAGCACCACCACAGCATCACTCAGCACCACCACATCATCACTCAGCACCACCACAGCATCTCTCAGCACCGCCACAGCACCACTCAGCACCACCACAGCATCACTCAGCACCACCACAGCACCACTCAGCACCACCACATCACCACTCAGCGCCACCACAGCATCACTCAGCGCCACCACAGCATCACTCAGCGCCACCACATTATCACTCAGCACCACCACAGCACCACTCAGCACCACCACAGCATCACTCAGCACTACCACAGCATCACTCAGCACCACCACAGCACCAATCAGCACCACCACAGCACCACTCAGTGCCACCACAGCATCACTCAGCACCACCACAGCATCACTCAGCACCACCACATTATCACTCAGCACCACCACAGCACCGCTCAGCACCACCACAGCATCACTCAGCACCACCACAGCATCACTCAACACCACCACAGCACCACTCAGCACCACCCCAGCATCACTCAGCACCATCCCAGTATCACTCAGCACCACCACAGCACCATTCAGCATCACCACAGCACCACTCAGCACCACCACAGCACCACTCAGCACCACCCCAGCATCAATCTGTGCAACCATTCAACAACAACTGGTTCAAATATGTTCTCTCAATATTTCAAACTTTATTACAAATGTCACAAAAAGATGTTAATATTTCACTTCTGTTCTTGGAGTTTCGTCACAATAAAATACACTGAACACAATCTTTACAAAAGTTATTTACAAAAGTTTAAGCTATTGCCATTATAAATTAAAATCACTTTTATTTAAGTATTAATTATTTAAAAATTAAAAGCCATTGTAATTTGTAATATCAATACAGCTAAGTCACGTAAATACAAAACATGCGAGACCTATTGCATTGCAAATGCTTGTTTGTGTAGTGTGTTTATCTAGGTACCTGAATCGATATTCCTATTCTTTGCCCTTGTCCGGTTATAAATCAATAATATCCCTACAACGGCATAGAAACCCTTTTCATAATTCAGTCATAGCACATGCTGTCACATTAAGCAAGCCTATTCCTCCAGCCCCCTAGAAAGCACACCGAGTTCTTAAACAAATCCAAGCCTCCAGCAACCTGGGAAATCCCCGCTGCTTGTTTTGATTTCGTCCGAGAACTCCTGTAAACAACTGTAAGAACGACCAGTTCTTAGTGACATCTTTATTGACGTATTATGTCCAGCCTTACGTCAAACCCGGCACCTTTCAGGTATAAATATACCAACGGCGCCTTAAGCAAACACACAGTGGTAATCCTGGAGCAGAGCAGCTATCTACTTCCAAAGAGCCCAGCTGATGCGAGAGCCCACGGACGCTGCCCCTCCCTTTTGATGCGCTGAGAAAGACGCTGTCTTTTCTCTTGCTGAGAAATCCAGCCTCCGGCGTTTCCAGCCCACCCTTGCGGGTGACTGGGATACCGAGTCCTGAGAGAGAGATACCAGCCCTCCTGCCTTCTAATACCCAGGTACTGAACTGACTAAACCCTTACAGAGAAAATTCTTGAGTCAGATTCTTGGCAAAACAAACTTAACTTAAACTGCTACTTACTTACTCCCTCCCACGTATTAGGCTTAGGTCAGGTACACCGGGGTAGGCGTAGTTAGAAGCACCAGTTGAGTACGATTAGTCAATGTATATATGTATGTATCTATTTTATCCATTTTAAAGTATCATATGGCTAAGAAACCATATCCATGCTTTTACAGTATTATTTCATAATCCTGCTTTTACTGTATGCACTTTACTTAACTATAAGTATTGCAATTGTAGCAATTCATTTCTCTTGTATGAGGACAGAGACTGCTCAATAAATAACAACTTTCATTGAAAACGCCCGTCTCTCTTTTCTCTGCAATCTGGTGAAACTAAGTACGCACTTATTGACTGAGTGAAATAGCTGCCTTTTGTTTTCACACGACTCTAGAGATACACTCTTATTTCAGGGAGAGCAAAGTTGTCATGTTTTATGGTTGTCAGAAACTAAATCCCTTCTTGTCTACCCAGGGAGGTTAAACTCCTCCTCGCTTATTCGAGAACGTTTCTAGTGAACTCTGAGCTAGCTGGCAAAAAAATTAAGTCTAATATAGTCAGTAGAGACCTAGTTAACCTCTGTCCTACGTCTACACTACTGAAGATATTATTCCAATGTGCAGAGCCTATTGGGACTATAGGAACTACACTACATGGCGCCCAAACGTTTGGTAAGGCGATAAATCTAACGCAAGACATTAGAGTAACTCAGTCGTGCTTTTTCACACAGACCCTTTCTCCCGTAAATACTCCAAAGACGTCTGGAGTGGGTCAAAGGTTAAAATCCGCCGGAACTTAGTAGGAAGAGATTCCTATGTATAGTTTTTGGTTTATTCAACGTTGAAGGATACAGTGTTCCAAAATATTGTGCACCTAATCTTTGTTTCCTGGAAACCTGCTCTGCAAACTTTCATTTAAACAATGTCAACTAACGGCGACAGCAACGAAACCGTTGAAACTGCAGTAGATGCAAATCAACGGGGTTTCGATGTTACAGGGTTTAATGAAAATGAACCGGGTGCAATTATTATCCCGGAAAACATAAGAAAAACTATAACACTTAAACTTATAGAAAATGGACTAACACCGAGAGGTGGTACAGTCATATTCATAATTGAAGCACATGAATATCGGCAGACAGAGGTATTCTATTCATGGATAAACTTTCCAGCAGCAAACGCTGTCACACATGACTTCCACTATTACAAAATAGAGGAACCTCCGGAAGAGTACACTCCTTTAGAGGTGGTGAAAATCCCATTAAAATACCAAGAGCACCTGCTCTGGTTTAAAGGCGCCCTAAAACATAATAATCACATCACCAGGCTCGGTCCACTAGGTAGACCAGGAGCAACATGGCCGGTTCTAGCCAGCTACACACCACATCCAGACATCGAAAAAATATCGATACCAGAACTTCTAGTCCAACTAAAAGTACTAATTAAAATACATAGACAATTAGTCCAATATGTAATGCGGACTTCAACAGTCCAACCAGCTATTAATATTCCACAGCTGATCCTCATCAGGGAAACACAAATAAAATCACACCACAGAACATACAGTTATGTCTTGGTAAAGTACCCATAAAACGGGAACAAATTCCATTCTGGTTAGCACAAAAAATCACTCAAATAGAGGCAGTATTTCCGGATACTACCCCTGTTGAGAAACACAGAATTCTGACTATCTGTCTTCCAATGGGGATCGCACCACATGTGGAGGACTGTGACACTTGGGGCACAGTCTTTGCTTCCATCTACACAAAAACACATGGTGTTCCGTCTATGGCGGTAATACCAGATGTGCTAAAGCAGATTCAAAATGAATACGGTCCAGAACCTGCTTTAACTCTGGGTATGAAATTACTGAAAGACTTCAAGCAGGTCTCAGCTTTATTGTTATCCAACATAAAAGGAGAAGCAGCATCTGTGGCGATCCGCCAGAAATTGAAAGAAACAGATATAGCAGAACAACCATTTGAACTTGCCAGAATCATAGAAAAATTCTATGAAGAACTAGGAAGAGATAGTTTGGGTGGGAAACCAGTAAAACCCCAACTAACTGAAATCCTGAAAAGATATTTATTAAAAATAATCTAAACACTCCAAAAAAGAGCTGGGATGGAAATAAACAATCCACTCCCAAAGAAAAAAGATTCCAGTCCAGAGGAAGGTCTCCTCGGCGGAGAGAAAGATCTCCGGACCAAGGACACAAGTCTCCCCAGAGGGAGCCCTCTGAGAAAAGATACAACCTTAGAAATAGGGATAATTTGAAGAAACCTGATAGATATCAAGATATTGATACACGTCCCTCTCGATCTTTTCAGACTTCCTCGCAGAAATCGGAAAGAAGAGGACGGTCAGAACACAGGGAAGAGCACGTCAAGTCCAAAGACAAGGAACCTGCTCATCAAAGTAAAAAATTACAATTTCCAAAAAAGAAGGTAGCCAGTATTAAAGTAATCAAACATGCCGAGGATACTGAGGACACAGCTGAAAAACGGAGAGTGGGCTCAGACAATGCTAGACAGCGCAGCAGAAGTGAGCATAGCTCGCAAGATCCTGATGAATCATCTGGAGACAGTGGACAGGAATGAATACATTCAGGTGGAAAAAGCAGATACCAGAGTTAGCAAACCTCATAAAATATACGAAATAACATTACGTATAGAGGGAGATAAGACTAGGAAAATAAGGGGTCTATTTTGGGATAACCTCTCCAAAGGCTATGACATCCTTTTAGCTGAAAAAGGCTGGCCACCGGAGTTTTCAGGGAGTGCCCTCATGGCGAAGAAATGATTATGCCTGCCTTCTCAAATCACATTTCAAATCATAAAAAATATACACTTGCAAGAAAGTGGGCAGTAGCCCAAGCTCCTACATTATATAAAAACCATGTTGGATGGGATGAGGGCTCTCCTCCTCACAAAATCCAGTTAAAATCTCAACCAACTGCACAGAGGCAGTACCCAATTAAGCAAGAAGCTAAAAAACAGGTCAGGGAGATCTTAGATCAACTTGAATACCAGGGGGTGATTGAAACGTGCACCTCACAAATGAACAATCCTTTGTTTCCTGTCTCCAAGCCAGATGATTCATATCCTCTAGTTTTGGACTACAGACATCTAAACTCATGTTGCAAAACTTTTTCAGTACAAAACTCACACAGTGCAGCACTAATGAATAACATAGTGCGCAAAAAAAAACAACATTAGACATCTCTAATGGATTCTTTTGTCAAAATATAGCACCTGAAAGCAGATATTTGACCGCGTTCTCAATAATGGGCTCGCAGAAAAAATTCTGTCGACTCCCACAGGGGTTCAAGAACAGCCCAGGATTATTCTCAGCAAGAGTAACAGAGTTACTACAAATGTATGATGATGAGGCATTATCTTATGTCGATGAAATCTATCTAACAGATGATGGCTTGGATACTCACTTGAAAAGAGTGAACACCATAATACTTGGGTTCGCAGCAGAGGGTTACAAATTCAACTTTAAAAAGTCACGAATTGCCCATCTAACTGTCCTGTTTTTAGGATATGAATTATCAAGTGAAGGCAAAAGCCTGGTAGACAATTTCTTAGAGAAATGCGCTGTAATCCAAGCACCAAGAACGCTGAGAAACTTACAATCAATTCTAGGTTTCCTGAATTTCGGAAGAACTTACAT
The DNA here is from genome assembly GCF_964261635.1 of Lissotriton helveticus. Taxonomy (NCBI): domain Eukaryota; kingdom Metazoa; phylum Chordata; class Amphibia; order Caudata; family Salamandridae; genus Lissotriton; species Lissotriton helveticus. The sequence goes on along the minus strand of NC_136069.1, from coordinate 966,997,033 downwards.
TCTAAATTATGCAGAGAGGGTTAAACCTCTCTATGAACTAATAAAACCAGATTTTAAAACCATCAATTGGACTCAAAAACACACAGAAATTTTGAGATCATTACAAACAGACATGTTAGCTAAAACAAAATTGCAAACACGCGATAACACACGCAACCTTGTGATTCGAGTCATCCCAGGAAGATGCGGATTCACATACCTAACCTCTAATGAGGGAGAAACGGTATCAATAGCATACAAATCACATTTGTACACAGAAGCTGAAAAAACATTCAGTATTAAGGAAAACATTGTGCATGCGGTTCAAACAGCTGTAGCAAAAGAAAGAGACCAAGCAAGCCCAAGGCAGACAGATTACTGTTATAACAGCAGAATCAGCCTTTGAGGCATTAACAAGTCCATGTAATCTAACTACCGTGGCATTAAATCCAAAATGGATACAATGGGAAAATTCTCTTGCTACAGACAAAGTGAAATACTATTTTGGCCCGAACATGAAAAGATTAAAAAATCTAGAATATGAAAGAGAATATCCTCTGCCAATCGACATTCTGCCCATACAACAGTACACCTGTGTAATATATACAGACGGATATGCACAACCCTCAGTTTGGGGAAAGCAAGCCTATAACGCCACATGCGAGATTGTAAAAAACGTGTGGCGCAGAGGTAAATTGAGACCTCTGGTAACAACATCACACTCTGTAGAAAACAATTCAGAACAACAAACTGAAGTAATAGCGTTAAAAATGGCGCTAGATAATGCCGATCGCGAATTCCCGACACTAATAGTGTGCGATTCACATTACTGCATCAAATCATACAATAACGACTTGCAGAAATGGGTTCAAAACGGTTACAAAGATGACAAAGGTGCCACAATCAAGCAAAAATCGCTTTGGGAACAAGTAGTTCTTTTTACTAATCGAACTACCAAAGACTCACGTGATACATTCACTGAGTCATGACCGTGATGGCGTTCACGTTTCAGGGAATTCATTGGCTGAGACAGCCACAGCGGTAGTAAGTAAACAGGCTTCCATAGCTACAATAAAGCGTTTAGAAAAATACATAGACGGGGAAACGATGCTGGCGGTAAAAACGTCATCAAAAGGCGACTGTGCAGCGCTATCCGTCAACTATCCACTCAATTATACATACATAATCGATGCAAACTCTGTTCCTTTTGCTCAAATCCTTGGAGTGGGGGATAGGGTAATTCCAAACATGAACAGGAGAGTCTTGTTAAAAGCAGACGCACACATGGGTGAGGGTCTTAGACACTTTAAGATTAAGGGATCTCTGAAAGAATTACAATCAATATACTGGTGGCCAGGAATGAGCCTAAAACATCACAAATTCGCAACAAACTGCCCAGACTGCAACAGAGATCGCAGTGGTGAACCGGCCGGTGTATTGCCATGGCCCTTCGCTTAGATAGGACAATGCTATCTATATGGAGAACCCAGTAGGAATAATGCGTCATATTAACATATAGAGACTAGTCTCACTTAAAATGTAGACCCCAGCTCTCGGCTGACGTCTGAGCTGTTATAAAAGATTCGCGAGTCTATAGCGGCATAGACGCAATTGGCATGCTACATTCTGACCAGGGTCCTGCTTTTAGCTCTCGAGCTTATAAGGAGGCCATGACCAGCATGGGCATTGCATTGCGGTAATCTTATCACTTCCTTCCTGAGGGAAATGGGATGGTGGAAAGAAAAAACCGAGACATATAGCAATCTATAACGGCAAAGGTATTAGGTTCGGGGGTCAAACATTTAATAAGTGTCCAACGTAGTCTTAATAATCTGCCAAGAAATTCTCTAAAAGGTTTCAGTCCATACGAACTATTGTTCGGGACTAGAATGCATATCCAGGACCTCGATAGTCAAACTTCAGTGGTAGAAGGAAAATGCTTTGATATCAAAGATCGTTTGGCTATTTTACAGGACTTAAATGAAAAAAGAAAAGACCTGAGCAACATAAAGTTGAAACAACAGCCAACAGCCACTGAAGAGAAACCACCTGTCCCAGCAAGGCCTGTCTGGATTCCGAAGATTGGGGATCTGGTCAGAGAGAAAATCGCGGTGAAGAAGGAATTTGGGCCTTCTTACAGAAAAGCAGTACCTGTCTTAGCTATTAACGGAACAAGATCAGTTGTACTACCGCCCCTTGCTGGTAAAAAGGAGAACCGAGTTGTATCCATCGACCTGGTTAAACCACAATCATGTGGCCAATAATAAGTAGTAGGCCAAGTGGACTCCCAAGAAATAGCAGAACACCAAAGTTTGCTACAAATCAAGAGGTTCAAACTGAGAGACTAATCACATTTGATAAACCTACAGTGAATCAACAAGGACTATGCAACAAAGCCATGGAACTTATGCCTCTTAAAACCCAAATTGCAACAATTCGTCAAGAAACACCAGTCTACAACGATGTAGCCACAGACTATGCTAATGAAACAAAGAAAATTCCAAAAGCAAAAGAAAATCCAGAAGCAATTCCAACAATTGACAGAACTGCATCAGGCTACTTCATCAATTTCGATGACTTTTCTGAGGATTCAAGCGAACCTGAGGAACAGCCAACAACAACAAAGACTTTTAAAGACAAAGCCAAAGAACTCTTTCATCAACTCCAAGAAACCTATCTGATTTCTCCATGGAATGAATTTTGGGTGGTGCTAGGTGTATTTTTCCTCCTGCTTTGGCTCATCATGGTACTATGCTTGGGACACTTCATTGAGGGAAAATATATTACAATGGACACAGCAAGTCAGAATATCAACTTGGTCCTAAAGCCACACAAGTCTTCACACATCGAGAAAAGAGAACTTTCTTCAGTAAATTTCACAGCCAATCCGATACCCGGTGGGGTAGCATGGGACAAACCTGATTATGAAATCTATGGCCCGGTCAAACTCTTGAAGTATCTACATCAATTTAAGATTTCTTTAAGTGACTTTGTAAAACCGAGCACATTTTCTGATGATTGGGACTTTGAAAGTATTAATGATATGATGTTAGACTTAGTTATGTCAGCAAAATTTACAGAACATGATTATTTACAGGGTTCGTCTAATTATGACCAGATGTACTGTTACAATCACTATGCTAACCATTATTTGCATAAATCTGCTCAACCTAGAAATGTTTTTAATTATAATCAATGGGAACATTGTGCAACTCCACCAAAAGGCAGTTCAAAAACATTTTATGATAGTTTCCCATACTTCTCAGGGTTTAACACAAGTGATGCAGAAACGTTTTATTTCAAACTGTTAAATAAGACATGAATGAAAACCATGCTGACAAACACAAAATTAATCTATTCAGAAACATTTTTTGAAAAAATGAATACATTTGGTTTTGATTTTTGGAACAATAATATTGAAACGAAAACCATCTGGGGTACCAGAGATTGGCAGGTCCAAGGTATAGAATCATTATTCAGAGCCTCCATGATCCCAGAACAAATTATATTCTTGAATGACACAATTCAACAGACAACCTGTCTTGGCCTAGCCAAAATTAAAGACTTAAACAAACTGTCTATTCCAAAGCCAATACCTGACAGTAATAGCACTACAGATGTTGAGATAGACGTATCCCATATTTTAAACCAAAACAGAACACATCCTGATTGGAAGAAATGGTTGATTTGGCCCACAGACACAACCAACTGTCAAGATAGATTCCTGAACAAAATACAGGGGTTCAAATTGACCAGGCCAGACCCTAGATACTACCAGAGACAACATCCAGGGATAGTAACAACATACAGTGTAGGTAAACTCTGCCTCGAATGGCTACAGACATCCACACTGGCAGAAATTAAGCAACACTTGACTTTACTTAAAGAAGGTGCTGACTTGCGTGATTTCATAATGGGACCGAGCAAACAGCGTCAAAAACGTTTCATAGCGGCTTCTATATATGCAGCTTACAACGAAGCTTGGAAAGAAACTCAAATTGAAACAGCAGAGAAAATACGGGAAATTGACCGTATTCATTTGGAAAAATCACTTTCTGTTGTGGACAATGGGTTAATGACTCTGTCTTCCAGAATATATTCACTGGACGGTATTGTATCATCTGCAATCGATATAATAGAGCAGGACTTACTAATGTTACAACACGGTCAGTCCCAATTGCGTTCTATTGTACAGCTTGGCTGGACGTTACAAAATCTGCGTTCAGGCTACGTGCCTTGGCGTTTAATCAACACAACATCATTATTCTCTATCTTTAACCTTACTGATAAACAAATCAGCTTGGCACAAAAGGGAGCAGAATATACAATTCTGAGCATTGAAAAACTTGAGAGATTACTATTGACAATGTCAGAACGACCTGTCATTGAATGGATAATACACGGAATCATAACTATTCCGATAACAACTTTCTAATTTCGATACTGCCAAAAGTATATACAGGCAGGCCAGTATGAAAGGTTGGGTAAAGGATACATTAAGTCAACATGGAAATTACCTTACACACACACATGTTATAGTGAAAAAGGACAGAATGTATTTCTTAGTGGTAATAATTGTGAAAAATCACTATGTGGTATACTTCTGTGTCAGGGTATAAATTTACATGGGGCCTGTGAGGGGACTTCAAATAACCTTTCATGTCACCAGCTTGGCACACCTGCAACTCGAATAGAGCCATTCTTTAGACGGCTTTCTAACGGGAGCTACATTCTAATTGTGGACCACAGATGTTGGGGCTTGGTGCCAGGAAAAGCTTATCTCGTAAGCATTTCGTCCATGGTCACTTGTTGTATGCAAGTATTGTATCCGGACGACACTCCAGACAGGGAGGGAAGAATTTGGCCCAGTTTGAGAATCTCTTCTATTCGAATTGATACTTTAAGCAGAATGAAGTCTGTTCTTCTACAGACGCCTGTGCCCTTGACGTCATCGAAAGAAAAGTATGATCTCCAAGTTGCAAGGACAACGACAGAGATACATGCATTATTATCAACAAGTTGCCCCTTACATTTCGCAGAAATGCTAAACCAAATCTTAAACATTTCAGATACGAATGGTATCCCTAGTGTATTTAAGACAATTTTTTCGGGACTGTTGACACCATTCAAAGCAGTCCTGGGCATTTTTCCTAATTTTGTCCATTCGATCTTTGGCGGCCTTCCACTCCTGTTGGGACTCGTAGCAGGCATTTTATTTTTGATACTCCTGCTTCGTTATGGCAAGCCATGTCACAGACAAGACTCCAGCAACAATGGAAGAAACGATCCTAGCTATACGCTATCGGGACCGCATAACTAAAGTCCTTGAGATCTGAATATGACCTGGTTTCTTTCATTCAGACCCATCTGGCAGAATTGTATCTTACCTGTGTTAAGATGTATGCTGTGCGGAGAAGAATGCGTGTTGGACACCTGTCTTACACTACTATCAGAAGTACCATTGGATACAGATACTTTGCTAGGTCCAGTAACGGCTCATGCATCGTGTTGTCCCCAGCGGTTACCTATCCTGGTGACGGCATTCGTGGAAACTTCACCACTGCGATTAAAGGGTAGTGAAGTACAAGATGAGAGCAGCATCAACCAGGTACGACCTTCTGTGAGCAGTGCTGATCCTGTCATCGAAGAAAGCAATCATGCTCAAGATTGCATGGTAGCGACATTTTCCAACCTGGTTGAACTTTCACCTGAAGCGGTAAACTGCTTTTTTGATAGTCTGTCCGAAATGATGTTCTCCCCCGAACAAAAAGAATAACTTTTAAGCAAACAAGCACACAGCGTTCCCTGAACTCTGAATTTGGCCTTCAGCTTTGAAAAACAAAAGCTACTGGAAATATTTGGAACTGTTTTTTCTTCTTCCCCTGAAAACGAAATTATTTTTTTCCCCGATTCCAAAATATTTACTTTTTTTGGCACTCATCCTCTGCTTAAAGTAGAACTATTCTTAGAGGACAGAGCTTCTATTTTTAGGAACTCTAGAGACAATATATTACTTCAGCCTCTAGCATATTTACAAATAACTGTATTTATATGTGATGAAGTGGTCTCGCACTTTTTTTCTGTATTAAGAGCCATTTCATGTGTAATTTCGCAAAATCATTCCGCTGATATATATGTGCATCCTATTTTATAAATGATTACTCTGCTTTAATAGCATACAGTACCTATACTCATTTTTCGTGTATTTCGCATATGCCATTTCAAATGCAAAAAATGTATTTTGGGGTGGATCGGTATACACATGCACCGTTAGATATGTTTACTATTGCTTAGTTTTAGTAATTATGGACATGAATTCGTGGAGTGGGTGTAGTGTGTTTATCTAGGTACCTGAATCGATATTCCTATTCTTTGCCCTTGTCCGGTTATAAATCAATAATATCCCTACAACGGCATAGAAACCCTTTTCATAATTCAGTCATAGCGCATGCTGTCACATTAAGCAAGCCTATTCCTCCAGCCCCCTAGAAAGCACACCGAGTTCTTAAACAAATCCAAGCCTCCAGAAACCTGGGAAATCCCCGCTGCTTGTTTTGATTTCGTCCGAGAACTCATGTAAAGCACTGTAAGAACGACCAGTTCTTAGTGACAGCTTTATTGACGTCTTATGTCCAGCCTTACGTCAAACCGGGCACCTTTCAGGTATAAATATACCAACGTTGCCTTAAGCAAACACACAGTGGTAATCCTGGAGCAGAGCAGCTATCTACTTCCGAAGAGCCCAGCTGATGCAAGAGCCCACGGACGCTGCCCCTCCCTTTTGACGCGCTAAGAAAGACGCTGTCTTTTCTCTTGCCGAGAAATCCAGCCTCCGGCATTTCCAGCCCACCCTTGCGGGTGACTGGGATACCGAGTCCTGAGAGAGAGATACCAGCCCTCCTGCCTTCTAATACCCAGGTACTGAACTGACTAAACCCTTACAGAGAATTCTTGAGTCAGATTCTTGGCAAAACAAATGTAACTTAAACTGCTACTTACTTACTCCCTCCTAAGAATGAGTGCTAAATCCGCTCCGATCGCGGATTTTGCGAATTTTCGGTAAATTCGCGATCCGCGAACTCTCGCGAATTTGCCGAAAATTCGCAATCCGCGAGCGGCGGATTCCGGGGGCAAAAGTTCAACCATTCCTGGCCTGTTGTAACTAATTTACGATGGCGCCGGCAAGCTGCCAGCGCCATCCTAAGATAGTTACTAAATTAGCTTCAACAGGAAGCTCTAATAGATAAGATAAAGCAGGTCATCGAGCGCCTGCTTTATTTAATCTATTAGAGCTTTCTGTTGAAGCTAATTTTGTAACTATTTTAGGATGGCGCTGGCAGCTTGCCGGCGCCATCGTAAATTAGTTACAACAGACCAGGAATGGAATAATACCGATTAAGCATGTGCCCTAGTTGAAGCTTAAATTCAGTGACTCATTCAGCTGCCCAAAAACAATCGTGAGCGTTGTGGAGGCTTGCCAGGTGTGCCTTCTTCCCAAATATACCGGCGAAAATCAGCTGTGACGCTGGACAAAGGCCTTTGCATCTTTGACCTTCACGAGCGCAATCCCCGTGCTGTTATGTGACCAGGAGCTTCTGTCTCTACATCTGCTGCTCTGATCAGTCTCTGACCTTTTATACACACAAGAGCCATGTGCACTCGCATGGAAGCGCCGTCCGTTTGGCCCCGCCCACACACTGCTTTTACTGTATGCACTTTACTTAACTATAAGTATTGCAATTGTAGCAATTCATTTCTCTTGTATGAGGACAGAGACTGCTCAATAAATAACACCTTTTATTGAAAACGCCCGTCTCTCTTTTCTCTGCAATCTGGTGAAACTAAGTACGCACTTATTGACTGAGTGAAATAGCTGCCTTTTGTTTTCACACGACTCTAGAGATACACTCTTATTTCAGGGAGAGCAAAGTTGTCATGTTTTATGGTTGTCAGAAACTAAATCCCTTCTTGTCTACCCAGGGAGGTTAAACTCCTCCTCGCTTATTCGAGAAAGTTTCTAGTGAACTCTGAGCTAGCTGGCAAAAAACTTAAGTCTAATATAGTCAGTAGAGACCTAGTTAACCTCTGTCCTACGTCTACACTACTGAAAATATTATTCCAATGCGCAGAGCCTATTGGGACTATAGGAACTACACTACATTTGTACTTTGTCATCTACGAGATCTTTGCAATGTTTCAAAAAAGAGAAAGAGAGAGAGATAGAGAGAGAGGGGAAGCGAGAGAGAGAGTGAAAGAAAGAAAGAAAGAAAGAACGAAAGAAAGGAAGAAAAAAGAAAGAAAAGAGAGAGAGAAAGAAAGAAAGAGAGAGACAGACAGAGAAAGAGCAAGAGAGTGAAAGTGAAAGGGAGAGTGGGAAAGAGAGGGAGAGAAAGAGAAAGAGGGAGTAAGAGAGAGAGGGGAGAGAAAGAAAGAAAGAAAGAAAGAAAGAAAGAAAGAAAGAAAGAAAGAAAGAAAGAAAGAAAGAAAGAAAGAAACAGGGAGAGAGAGAATGAGTGAGAAAGAAAGAGAGAGACAGCGAAAGAGCAAGAAAGTGAAAGAGAGAGAGAAAGAGAGGGAGACATGGAAAGAGAGAGAGAAAGAGAGAAAGACACACAGAGAGGGAGAGAGAGAGAGAGGATGAGAGAGAGAAAGAGAGAGAGAAAGAGGGAGAGTGAGAGAGAAAGAAAGAGAGAGAAAGAGAGAGCGAGAAAGAGAAGATGTGAGAGAGAGAAAGGGAGAGAAAAAGAGGGAGAGAGAAGAGGAGAGAGGGAGAGAGAAAGAGAGATCGAGAGAGAAAGAAAGAAAGAAAGAGACAGAGAAAGAGCAAGAAAGTAAAAGAGAGGGAGAAATAGAGCGAGAGACATGGAAAGAGAGAGAGAAAGAGAGAAAGACACACAGAGAGGGAGAGAGAGAGAGAGGATGAGAGAGAGAAAGAGAGAGAGAAAGAGGGAGAGTGAGAGAGAAAGAAAGAGAGAGAAAGAGAGAGCGAGAAATAGAGGATGTGAGAGAGAGAAAGAAAGAGAGGGAGATAGAGAGAAAGAGAGAGAGAACAATGGAGAAAGAAAGAGATAAGCAGAGAAAGAGGAAGAACTTGAAAGAGAGAAAGAGATAAATAGAGCAAGAAAGGAGAGGAAGAGAGAGATAGATAGAGAGAAAGAGAGAGAGAGAAAGAGAGGGAGAGAGAGAGAGAGAACGAGAGAAAGAAAGAGAGGCCGGATCTCTGAAGGGCCAGATTCCTGAGTTGCCCCTACAGAACATACAGCTTTTTATTTTTAGCAAAATGCATATGAAAATTGTGCTGTAAAGGTCTCTTTTAGTTTAACCCCTCCTGACAACTCAAAATGAGTGTATTTGCCATCCTTTCCCTTCTTCCTGTTTTTTTATATCTGTAAGTGCTTCCTGATGAGGTTTAATTCCTGGGACAGGTGCCTTGTTGCCTACTTGTAACTATTCTCTGACCCTCCTTCAAGGGTCAGAGCAGGGTCAGAGAATAGTTGCAAGTAGGCAACAAGGCGCCAGGAAGCACTTAGCAGCAGGTGCCCAAGTTGAAGTTAATTTCTTTGTAACCCTTTTGTAAAAGGTTACAAAGAAATTAGGTTCAACTTTTGCACCCGCTGCTGTAACCCTTGCTTGGCTGAAAATTCGTCCCCGCTGATTCGAGGATTTTACCGCGATTTCGCGAGATTCGCGGATCACGAAATTGCGGAAATCCGCAAATTCGCCCGCTAAACGGATTTTACGCCCACCCTTAATAACCTCCTTAGGGAAACCCACCCTTTAGAAAACTACCAAGAGGGCTCTTGCCACAACAGGTGCTCTAGTGGTCCAAAGGGGAATAGCTTCTGGATATCTGGTGGCATGATACACTACCACCAGAATAAACCTGTGCCAAGATGCTGTTTGGGGATCCATTGTTCCAGCAATGTCAATCCCACCTCTTTCAAAGGGAATCCCCACCACAGATTGTGGTATAAGGGGGGCCTTTGTTGTGCCACCTGATTTGCCACTGGCTTGGCAGGTGACGCAGGAGCGAAAACACTCCTTGGTGTCTTCTGACATGTTCGGCCAGTGAAAGTGAGGGACAAGCCTGTCCTAAGTCTTGTTCTGGCCAAGATGTCCTGCTAAGGGAATATCATAGGCTAGTGTCAAAAGGAAGCCCCTGAATGCCAAAGGTATGACCAACCTCCTGGAAGCTCCAGGCTTGGGGTTTCTAGCCTCTGAATACAGGAGTCCCTCATCCCAATAAGTCTTATGGGTGCCACTAGCATTCCCTGCAGCCTCAGCAGCAGCTTGCTGTCTGAGGGGTTCAAGAGAAGGGCAGTCCAACTGCGCCTGCCTCAGATCAGCCATGGAAGGTTCACTCAACCTGATCAGGTTCAAGCTCTTCTAGGACAGTTCCTTCTTGGGGCTCACAATCAGCTTCCTCCGAAGGCTGATCCTCATTCTGAGGCGAGGAGGAAGGCACTGCCTTAACCCTACTGCTTCTCCTCATGGCAGGCATCTGGTCCATTGTTCCAGGATCCAGTGCCAGTTCAGTGTTGCAATGTTTAACCTGTGACCTGGTCACAGCTAGCACATGTGCTGAGATGCCTAACATTTCTGCATGTGTCCTATACTCCACTTCAGCCCATGCTGAAGACTCCAGGTCATTGCCAAGCAAACATTCTACAGGGAGGTCTGAGCTAACAACAACCTTCTTTAGGCCAGTTACCCCTCCCCAGGAGAAATTAACAACTGCCATACTTTGTGTGTTAGTAGCATTGCTAGCATTGGTCACTAGGTAATTCTCTGTCCAGGGTCCACAAAGTTGGGTGTCACCATTGTGACACTGGCACATGTGTCCCTGTAGGCCTGAGACACTTTATTATCAATTCAATGAGTCTGTACTTGCCCAAGTTAGTGGGACTCACAGTAGAGAACAGAGCCATGTCCACATCACAGATCAAGACAGCTTGAGTTGGTATTCTGACTAGGCCAGAATCCATCTCAGTTCCCAGGGTTAACCCTACTACACCCTTCTGTTGAGAACCACCACTTGGAGCTGAACTAGGGGGAACAGTTGCCTTAGAGGAAATGGTGGCTGGAGCTGCCTCCTTCTTGGTGCATTCACTGGACCAGTGAGTATTTACCTTACATACTTTGCACCATGGTTTCTTAGGACCTTCTTTGTTTTTTGATTGTTGGGAACCCCCACCATTAGAAGCTTTTTGGGGACCTTGAGAAGACTTCTGGTCTTTTGCTTTCTCCCCACCCTTTTGTTCTTGCTTCTTCTGATCACCACCTTGGTTCTGTACCTTCTGCTTCACCCTGGTTCTGACCCATTTGTCCACCTTCTTACCCAATTCTTGGAGAGAGGTCAAGACAGAGTCAACCAAGTGCTGATGCAATAGCTGTTTTTGACAATTGTTAAGAATGTATTCTCTCATAATAAGGTTATACAATCCTGTATAGTCACTTACTTTACTGCCCAGTAACCAGCCTTCCAGAGCCTTAGTAGCGCAATCTACAAGGTCAGTCCAGTCCTGAGTCTGTGTCTTTTGGGTGTCCCTGAACAGCAACCTGTACTGTTCAGTGGTTAGACCAAACCTATCTTTCAGAGCACTCTTCAGAACAGAGTAGTTGTCAGCATTCTGTTCACTAACTGTCAGGAGCTTGTCTCTGCCGTTGTCTGCAAAGGAGAACCACATAATTGCTGCCCACTGACTTTGGGGTACCTGCTGTACTTTGCAGGCCCTCTCCAAAGCAGTTATCCATTTGTGGATGTCATCCCGACTCTTGTAGGGAGGGACAATTTTGTTCAGGTTTTTATGGTCATGAGACCTTTCCCTATCTCTAGATACAATGCTGCCACCATTGGAATCTAATCCACTCAATTTCTTCTCTCTTTCAAGAGCTAGGGTCTCTATAGCAAGGGCAATTTCTTGCCTCTTGATCCTAAGCTTGGCTTCTCTCATCCTAGCTTTGTGCTCTCTTCTCTGAGGGGAAGTCATGCTTCTCAGAGCTGAGGCACTGGACCCTACTGATGAGACAGGAGTGTCAGACCCACTGGAAGGAGATCTGGACCTTCTGTTCCCATGGTTAGGCCTACTTGGAAGGTTAGAGGGAGACCTGTTCTGGCCTTCTCCACCTCCAGTTAGTCCTGTGTCACCCAGGTTAGGTTCATTAACCTCATCCTGGCCAGCATCCACATCATCATCAGAGTCCACTTCGTTCTAACCAGTGGGATCTTCTGTTCCCCTCTTGGTTATCTGGATTTGAAGCTTGCTCTACATCATAAGCCAATAAGATAGCTATGAGGTGGTTAAGGGTGGGACTCTGTCCTTGTCTCAGTCTTCTGACTGTACATAAACTTCTCAGTTCTCAAAACGTGAATGTGTCATATATAGAAGGCAACCTTGGGTTGTCTTCTGGCAGAGATCCACTAGGTCCTGCATCCAAGGACATATCTAGTGAGGTGCGGTGTGTGCACCTACCTACACTATTTGTTTCCTACTAGAACCTCTCTAGGAGTTGTAGTCAGGGTGTGCTAAGCCCTTACTGTGAGAAGTTGGCCTGATGTATGATGTCCACAATTCTGGGGGCACCTTGTAACAGTTCAAACAATCCCTTATGGTGGTGGTTGTAAGTCAACGTTAGAGACAAGCTATCCTAATGGTAGCATGGACTAAGCGGTCTTAGGCTAAACTTAAGAGGGCATGTGAAGCCAGCTGTTTTACCATATGCAATCCTGTAATTTCAAATGAAAGGACACCATACAAGTTATATATTATAAAAATATATGTATTTATTACTAGAATATTCCTCTGTACTCTTTATGAGTGCAGAGGCACAAGTGTTTAAACAAAAGCACAGTTAAACATATGAAAGTTGCACAATTATGGATAGGCCCGGTGGCCACTCAAACCATATATTAAATAAGTGGTATAAGAACCGCTTTACGAACAGTGGTAATGCCTAGGGCCTTGGGAATCGCTGGGACTACACTGGACTAACAGTAGTTAGGACGGGAGTATCCCGCGGGATTCGGGTGCAGCGCTTAAAGCACATGCATGCACCAATGCAAAGTCAATGGTGCGTAAAATTTACAAAGTTACTGTTTTAGGAATCTTCCGACTGGACTAGAACTTAGCCACTTAAAACTAGGACACTAGAGGTGTAAACCACTACAGGAGCACCGGCGTTCAATCGTTACCTCACCCACAGGAAGCGGGTGCATAGGTGCCAAAGTATGTCGGTTTCGTCGTGGAGATCTATGGAGCCTGGAGATAAAGATGCTGCAGGCGGCCAGGAGAGAAGAGTCCGGTTGGATCCAAGGGTGGATTGAAGATGTGAAGTACCTGAAAGCAGAGGGGACAGAGTCTGGGTCACTAGCCAGTGACCAGGACGGAACCAGGCGATGTTGGGCGCAATTAGGTAGTTGTCATGAAGCTTGTCTCCGCTGCCACGTGGACTCTAGGGCACCGAGGATAACCAGGAGTGAATCATTAGCTGTCCCACAAAGGCTCTCGCTGACGGCGGTGTTGGCTTCTGGATCGGAGTCAACAGGCCTTGGCAAATGCAACCCATGCAGGAACTGCAGATTGCTTCTTAGTCGGACCAGCAAGGTCAGAGAGGTGGCTCCTTTTTAGGGGAGCGAGGGCCAGTCTGGAGCAATCAGACTAACAATGTAGTTTTCAAGATTCATCATCGTAGAGGCCACTAGCCAGCAGGCAAGTGACCGGACAGACACGTCAAGCAGCAAAATGCAAAAGGGCCTCATGCAACACTCGGTGAGTGTGGAGGGGTGAGTTTTGGTGTACAAGCTGCTTGGGGCTTGGGCTTCTCAAACCCCAATGCACAGCTTCGAGGATACCTCAGGAGCTGCACGGTCAGCACTTTGCAGTCTTTTCAAGATGGCTGGCCCCACGCTTCACGTCACCTTCACGGGTCTCAGATTTGCTGGGACTGTGGATCGGGCTGTTAGAAGTCAGGGAAGCTAGGTCTTGTTGATCTCTGTCGCTCGAGTTCTGGCAGGAACTGCAACAAAGCAAACAATTGGGCACTGGATGGTGCCTGTTTGCACAGGGTGGTCACTCTGTGGTAAATAATTTAATATTACCTTGTCTTAGAATTTCTATATTAGTAAAAATGCTTTAAATTAAGTAAAGAGAGGAGTCCGTGGTATTCAAGTAAAGAAGGGTTTATTCAATAACTCGAGTTAAGGGAGAGCTCCAGCACCAAGCGGGTACAGGAGTGGTCTGATGTTTTATTCACACAGCGGAATATTTATACAGTTCAGGCAATAGGCAAAAAGAAGAAGAAGAAGGAGAAATAAGGAAGAGACAAACAGTAATTTCCAAACAGATGTGTCAAGGTATGGGCGTCTCTTGTGTGTCGTGAGAGTGCATGTAGTGTGTCGAAATGTGCTCCCTTCAGTTGAGGGTCCTTCCTCAGTGCCGAAATGCTCTTTTCAGTTGAAGGCCCTTTCTCAACCGGGGGTTATTTCTGGCTTAGAGTCAAGAACAGGAACGGTCTCTTAAAACAGGAACTATCTCGTTGGTTTCTCGGAATTGGCAGAGCCACAAGAATGTGTGGTCAATGAACGGAGGGGCCAGGTGCAGGGTGTCTTGCTCGTGGGTTTGGAGACAAAATGGATGACACACGCAAATATGGGTACGGTATGAATCAAAATGGCGGACAGGCAGAGAAGGGAAACGATGGGGCACAATTTCCAATTTTATTTCCTCATTCCCTCCTTGCCCCAGAGTGTACCTGTATCTATATCTCAATTTGCATGAGATTGTCTATGCATTCCTGTAGCATAATTGTCTCGTTCTCTTTCTGCTGGATATGTGGTTTAGGAATGCAGCTTGCAGCGCATAGCCCGCACAGGGCAGGGCCACATTGGATGCAAAGGCAGCATCCAGTTATTACCAGGAATATTATACCTGTTGCTGACATCATTTTCCATCCCCAGGATGATATTATTGTCCAAAACCAGTCAGACAATGTCCAAGTGCCAGGTTCTTGATGTAGGCTGGCGGCTATCTTGTGTAATTTTGTTATAGCCGTATATACAGATGGAGAGTTATCAGGGATGTAAATACAGCAGCTAGAGCCGATAATTCTACAGGCTCCGCCTCTGTCAGCCAGGATGACGTCAAGGACAAGGCGGTTTTGGAGGGCAACCAATCTTATGGCAGACTGTTCCTGGGTCAAGTTCCCCAGGGCAGACGCCGTCTGATTTACAACAGCCTCCAAGGTCCTTGTCAACTTGTGTTTGAGCTTGCTGTTCAGCACAGGGCCGATAAAGAAAAAGAATCCTTTGTTGAAGTCTGTATACTGGTCTAAGGTAGTTTCCGTGTGATCAATCCCTGAGATATTGATCATTCTTTTATGTCTAACATGGGACACTAGGAGTTCTCGGTGGTAAGTGGATGGGGCCACAAAGACAGGAGGTAGCAGAAATGCTATATAGCACGTTCCCCCCCAGTTCAAGGGCAGCCGCACATAGGCAGTTTGCCCGCAGATGAAATAAGTATGGCGGGATGCTAGAAATGATGATTTTCCCCTGTCCTCAAAACTCACAGTGGTATGGCAGTTACTGTGTCCTAATGGGACAGAGCCATTTTTCTGGACGCACAGGTGCCCTTTTACTGTTGAGACCGAGATAGAAGGGGTTCCAGCATTCTTTTTAGGTTTGCTATTTAATATCCTGTAGGAAATGCTCACGTTCCCCTGTTTGTACTCTTTACTTTCTAGGACCGTACCTGTCGCCTGAGGATCTCCATCCTCATTCGGGTAGCAGACAGCATTGAGAACCTTATTTAAGTCCCCCCAAGGCCACCCATTTTTGCATGATCTATTTCCATCAGGGCAGGAAGTGGGGGTAGTTCTGTCGGCTGTTATTAGGGCGAACCAGGCCTCACAAGTTCCATTATAAGAAAACGGGAAGGGGAAAAGAGGCATTCCTCCCTACTTTTGATGAGGTGGGAGGTGCCACATATCCAGCAGTCTGTGATATTGCTGACCTGATGCGTATAGTGTAGCATCTGTATAAAGGTATTGTTTCGGAGAGCTAGCCTATGAGCTTGTTCATGAGGGGGCAAGTCGAGGTACGTGTGTTCTTGAGTGTTGTTAGGTGCAGGAGAGGAATGTGGTGCTGGTGGTAAAGCAATGTGGAGGGCCCAACCAAGACACGTCATGATTGTCATCAGGAAAAACAGTATGATTAAACATATGATAGGTCCTCTGTGCAACTTCTTAACATTCTTCTTTAGGCGCCTCATTTTCTCTTTTTCCCACATAGTCAGAGTGTCTGAGTCTGCCACCATGCTCCAACCGCTTCACCACGAGACCTGCGTCCGTGGGCTTAATCAGCCAGAACCCGGGTGGTGGACCTCAGTTTTGATTTATATTCTTGTTGTGGGGTTTGTTCCAAGGGCAAGGGGGATTGTTCAGTCACAGTGTCACTGGATTTGGCGATCTTGTTGGCAAAAGAGTCTATTTCTCCAAAGTATCTCTTACAGTGGTTGGCGTGCAGCCAGCCTTTTCGGCCCTCGACCTTGACGGCAGTCCGCGCAGTCAAAAGGACCAACTTCGGCTCCTTCCACCAGGGCTGGAGGAGATCCGTCCTGTCGAAATTCCGGACCGAGACCCAATCCCCAGGTCGGATGGTGTTTTCTTCAGGGTTTGTCCTGTCTGGGAAGGCTGCAGCTACCTGTGAACGACAAGAATGGAGTGCAGACATCAAGGAAGCCAGGTAATCAGTCAATATTCTGCTATCTTCATCAGTAATAGATTTTGGTCTAGGAACTCCCCACATGTTTGGTGGCCTACCAAAAACCATCTCAAACGGTGCTAATCCTATTCGAGAGTGTGGTACCATTCGCATATAGAACAGGGCTACTGGTAAGGCAGTCATCCAATCTACGCCCTTTTCTGCTGTAATTTTGGCTAACTTAGTTTTAAGAGTCTGATTGTGTCTTTCTACCAATCCTGCTGCCTGGGGGTGTCTCACGCAATGAGATTTCCAAGTGTATCCTAATAGAAGGGAGACATGTTTCATTAGCTCGGAAGAGAAAGGTTGGCCATTGTCTGAATATATGACTCTTGGCAATCCATAACGGGGGAAGTACTCTCTTACTAGGACCTTAGCAGTTGTCGTGGCGGTATAGTCAGGGACGGGATAGGCTTCAGTCCACCTTGTTAATGCACACACCACCACCAGTACATACTTGTAACCTCTACATCTCTCCATCTGAATATAGTCCATCTGGAGAGCTTCGAATGGATGGTCAGGGGTTTGGAATCCACCCTGCTCCCCCTTTGTGCCTTTACCTGGGTTGAACTGGTTACAAATCATGCATGTTTTTACTTTTTGTTTGGCTGCAGCTCTCAAATGTTTGTTATGCTATATGTTCTGAATGCTATCTAACATTGCCTTTTCTCCCAGATGCGCTGGTCCATGTATGGTATTTACTATAACCTGAACCATAGCATCCGGTAGTAGCCATACTGCTCTCTCAGATGTCATCCAACCCTGGTCTATAAGGACCCCTCCTTTTTCCTTCCATTCTAGTAGTACTTGTGGTGTGGTGTGACTTTGCCCTGTAGAGACCTGGAACCAACCAGGTCTGTCTGGGAGCTCTACCTGTGTCCCGTGGGTTTCAAATCAATACATCAATTTTATCATAACCGCAGTCCCAATTTATACTTTCAAATGAACAATAATGGTCTTGTTTTGAGTGGTGCTTACAGTTTTACTGGTTCACTCCAAGCATTTCAAAAATTTCAGTACATTGAACGATTCAACATATAAAAAATATAAACATAAATTGGCTTAATGCATTATGCTCTATTCATCTATCAACAATTTCAATTTAGAAACAATATAGTGACATTTCCCAATGCATTTCGGGTCATGTGCGACCCTTCTTCAGGGGAGTGTGACCTTTATGTCAAATCAAATCCTTAGAATTCAGTGTTTGTTCTGGTAATTAGCACTTCAGTTCCGTTTCCGGGCACCACAAAATAATGTGATATGCCATTATCCACAACTCTATGTGCATCATTATCAATAAAGATTAACACTACTTTCCAAAAAGAAAACATAGCGAGTGAATAAATTAAATGTGAAGAAATAAAATGATGTGTATCTGCCAACACAATAAACCCAATCCTATGTGAGCTCTGAGACAGTCAAAAACGCCACCTACCAAAAGTGTACTGCCGTGACCTTTCAGTTATTTGTGAGCACTGAGACAGTAAAAAACTCCACCAAACCAAAAGTGAACTACCGTAACCTATCAATTATGTGGCTAATGCAAAATCTCCTAACTATACGTGTAACCAAATCCATGCTGTGGTTAGCGTTTGTAGACTCACACTTACCCTATGCGTGCTACTCCAGTAATCAATCGATTCTGATTTCAGGGGCTAGAACGACCCCAATCTGAAAATGACGTTTTTAATATTAAATGGCAGCTAAATGTCTACGGAATTGAAACAATGATGTAAAATCATAAATTGCTAAACAAAATGAACACGGACCCCCGCTTACCCAATTCTGTTGGTGTGTGAGCCGTACTAATTCTCCCTGGCCGCTGTCATTCTTCAAAGTTCTTCCCAATATTCTCACTTGAAAATTAAGTGCAACAACGGGTCAAGACTACTACCACTCTTTCCCTGGTATACGTTAAAATGTACACTATTGTCATGCTGCCTAGAAGGCGCCTACTTCGCTCGCTACGGCGTTCTCCGAACTTTGAACCACTGATTGCTTCCGGCATCAACATCCGGTCCGTCATTAGTTACCATTTATAGCGTTGTGCTACCGAAAACCCTGATACAATGATTATCAACAGCACTGAAGAAACTTGTTGCGAGTATACTAACCTACGGTGTATAATGTTAGATGAAAAGTGAAATGTAGATGTGTCAAAAATAAACAAAAGAAAACCGCTGAAAAATTATATGAAGGGAATACAGGACATAGTGTTAATCCTACACAGTATATCATAGACACATGAGCTTAATATTGGTTGAAGGTGATCTATGCTTGCTAGCTAAACTTGAATAAAACTACCACATATGTTATTTACATGCACTGACAATTATTAATACAATCATCCCAGTTCAACAAAATCACAAGGCATGTATAATAATTCATAAAAAATAATAACATTACATTCAAGTCCTTTATGCACATTGACTTAGTATGACCTAATCATATAGTGATTGAATGTGTACAGCCTCAAATATAGGGAGGTTTCTGCAAACAACGATTCTACTTGTAAAATGCTGTGCAAATTGTTAACATCTGTTCATAATGTGAGTTCTGTATACTCAAAACTTCACCAGCTTTACATGACTTATGCAATAATAAAGCAATTATCATAGAAAACATAACATTTCGTACTGGTCATTTAACCCCCCCGGTGTCAAGGTACCCAATCTCTTAATCCAGGTGGTCTCCCTACGGGATAATGCAATGTTATGATCTGTGCCTGTGTGCCTTTTTTTTTCACTGATTCCAATACTGGGAATCTCAATTGTGGTATGGTGTGAGATGAATTGATCCAATGTGTTGCTAAACTGGATATGGATGATTTATTACGTATAGTACTCTTGTGCTCAATGATGCGAGTCTTTATTTTTCTAGAGGTTCTTCCCACATAAGTCAATCCACATGGGCAAAGAATCGCATAAATCACACCTGTGGAATTACAATCAGCGCTGTGTTTAAGAGTAATGTCTTTGCCAGTGTGCGGGTGCGAAAAAACCTTGCTCACGATAACGTTGTTACATTGACCACAGTTGTGGCATTTCCTCATCCCTTTGAAATTAGTTGTTTGGGTTCTTCGTGGATGTTTGAGTATCTCCCTAATGTTTTTTGCACGAGTGTGTGCTACAATAGGAACATTTTTAAATACATTTACAAAGTCTGGTTCATTCGCTATCATTTCCCAGCGTTTTTTGAGAATTTGTTTGATCCTGTGAGATTGCGTGGAATGCTTCATCACAAACACTATTCATTCATTGGGTAACTTCTCTGTTTTCTGCAATAGTCTTTTTCTATCCATTAGAGAGACTCTTTGCACTGAGTCTTCCAAAACCTTCATCGGGTAGCCTCTTTCAGTGTATCTCTCTACTTGTTCTTTGAATAACATGTCGCATTCTGTTTGATCAGATGATATCCTCTTAATTCTGATCAACTGTGAAGTCGGTAAATGGTTCTTCAAATTCCTTGGATGTGCACTCGTGTAGTGTAGCGCATTGTTGACATCCGTTGGTTTACGAAAAACAGTAGTCGAAATTCCTTGTGACGTTTTCCGAATCTCTATATCCAGAAACTGTATCTTTTGATCTTGAATGTTATGGGTGAATTTGATTCTGGGGTTATATTCATTGAGTTCTTTGATTCTTTCTTCCAACTCCTGTTTACTGCCACGCCAGATCACCAAAATATCATCTATGAAACGTAAAAATAACACCAAGTTCTCTGTCCACCTTGTATCTGTGAGAATATGTTGTTGTTCAAAATGCGCCATGAATGTATTCGCGTAGGCTGGGGCCCCCGAAAAGCCCATAGATGTGCCTGTTTTCTGCAGAAAGAACTGAGATTGCCAACTGAAATAACTGTGAAATAATGAGAAATGTAGAAGCTCCAACAGAAAAACACCTAGTTGTTGATCAAGATCGGATTGTAAAAGTCTCCATTCTGTAGCTTCTAAGCCTTCCATATGTGCTATCGACGTGTAAAGTGCCACCACATCAATGGTGCAGAATACAGTGGTGTCGTCAACAGAATAGTTCACATCTGCTAGTTTTATCAAGCAATCAGTTGTATCTTTCAAATATGTATTCCAGGATTGTACCAATGGTTGCAAATGGTGATCGATAAAACGTCCAATTGGTTCATGTATAGAACCACATCCTGCCACGATGGGTCTAAACGGTGGATCATCTAAGCTCTTATGCATTTTAGGTAACATGTATATATGTGGCACTTGAGGCGTGCTAGTTCTTAAATATTTGCCTGTGTTGATGTTGATCGTGCCAGAGCTTTCGGCCTTGGAGATGATTACATCTAGAAGTTTGCTGAATTCCTGTGTAGGGTCTTGGTCAAGTTGAATGTATGTGGCAGTATCGTGAACATGCTCGTTCACCTTGTGGTCGTAAAATGTAGTGTCCATCATAACTAGTGCTCCACCTTTATCTGCTGGTTGGAATGTGATAGAGGTGTCCTGTCTCAAGTTGTTTAAGATGCGTTTTTCTCTTTTTGAAAAGTTCTGATTTTTAGGTGTTTCATACCTGATGGCCTCCAGGTCTTTTCTCACTAAAATTTCGAAATTGTCCAATATTTTGTGTGAGATTGGGGACATAAATTTACTTTTAGGTTTGAATTTTTCTGGTGGTCGTCTAGTCCCATTCATCGTTGTGGTGGAAAAGAACGACTTAAGTCGTAGTTTCCGTAAAAATTTAAACAGAGCAATTTCTGTTTCTAATCCATTCGAGACATAAGTAGGAACAAATGAGGTCCCCTTATTTAAAACTCTTTCCTCATCCTGTGTTAGCTCTCTGTTTGATATATTAACCACTAAGTTACTTTTTTTGTTACCACTCAACCAATATTAAGCTCATGTGTCTATGATATACTGTGTAGGATTAACACTATGTCCTGTATTCCCTTCATATAATTTTTCAGCGGTTTTCTTTTGTTTATTTTTGACACATCTACATTTCACTTTTCATCTAACATTATACAACGTAGGTTAGTATACTCGCAACAAGTTTCTTCAGTGCTGTTGATAATCATTGTATCGGGGTTTTCGGTAGCACAACGCTATAAATGTTAACTAATGACGGACCGGATGTTGATGCCGGAAGCAATCAGTGGGTCAAAGTTCGGAGAACGCCGTAGCGAGCGAGGTAGGCGCCTCCTAGGCAGCATAACAATAGTGTACATTTTAACGTATACCAGGCAAAGAGTGGTAGTAGTCTTGACCCGTTGTTGCACTTAATTTACAAGTGAGAATATTGGGAAGAACTTTGAAGAATGACAGCGGCCAGGGAGAATTAGTACGGCTCACACACCAACAGAATTGGGTAAGCGGGGGTCCGTGTTCATTTCGTTTAGCAATTTATGATTTTACATCATTGTTTCAATTCCGTAGACATTTAGCTGCCATTTATTATTAAAAACGTCGTTTTCAGGGGGCGTGGCTTGGCGGGCGAAGATGGCGGTCGCAGCGTTGTAGAGCTCCCGCCTGCCCTGACATAATTCTTTCATTTATCCTGACCCCCGAGCCCGCTAACTGCCCTACCTGAGTGGCGATTGTTCCTGGCAGCATCTCGATCTGTCCGGTGTGGCACGCTATCCCCCCGGCCGCTCTGGTGAGCTGAAATCGTCTGTGGCGAGGTGCGGCCTGGGGCCGGCAGACAGAGCCGGGACCTCAATTTTCGAGTCATCGGCCAGCGGCCGCTGGTCAGACCGGTCGGACGCCTCCCGGATCGGAGCCTGCGGCGCCGGAGGTGGAAGGGGTTACTGCAGTGTCCGGTGGAGCGGACTCCCACGCCGGGGTAGCCCCTAGATGTTACGGAACCGCTGCGGCCTGTGCAGACCCCGAGTAGCCGGGGCCTCGAGTTTCGTGACACTGAGCTGGCCCGCGTCTGGACGGTGGTGAGTCGGCGCTGGGTGTCCCTGGTGTTGGTGGGACCGTGGCCTTGCCAAGAGACATTATCCGTCGTGTGGAGGGGGTGCCAAGGGAGACACCTCGCGACTACGGCCCGTCTACATTGTGGGCTGGACTCCTCTGGTGGCGTGGGGTCCGGCGGCGCAATTCCCTTGCCGGGGTCCGGGGCTGCCTGTGCCCGGGGACGAGACGGAGGAGTCCCCTGACAGACTTTGCTGTGGCGGCGGAGGGACCTGGCGCCCCGGGGTCGCTGGAGTGGTGCTGCGACCTGCCGGGCCTTTGAGCAGCCGGGACCTTGAGTTTGGCGGTCCCCGCCTGGCACAATCATCTTTGGCTCTCTGACGGGGGAGCAGACGCTGTGTGGTCGGAGGCCCGTGGGGTCGGGGGCCCCTTTGAGATTGGACCGCTGCAAATCCTGCGGCTGTGCTGGCTGGGCAGTGGATCGGTAGCATATAGAGTCCAGTGAGACCTATCCCCGAAACCTTGGGGATTGCGCCTGCTGCCCTGGAGTGGACCGAGGCCTGATCCAACTGCGGTACACGGAGAACTGTGAGTACCCCCCGCTTTGGTGTGTCCACCTGCAGTGTGAAGCTCAGCCCCCGAGTGAATTCTACTTCTGTATTACTGAGGGTGCGGAGTGGTTCGCCCAACTCCCCCTAATCATGACAAGAGGTGGGGGCGGCGCTGGACCCAACAAGCAAGGTCCGATCGACAAGTTTACCGGACCCAGCGGGGGGTCGGGGGCCTCAGGAGGCGGTCAGAACACGGGACCTGACAACGCGGCCCTGATGGCTGCCATCACGCAATCCAGAGACTCACTGGACGCCAAGATCGGGGCAGTGGGAGCCGATGTCATGCTCCTGCGCCAGTACCTTCGCAACGCTGTTGCTCGCATCACGGAGGCCGAAACCAGGATCACGGGGGTAGAGGATGATGTGGGTGCCCTGAAAAAGAAAGTGGCAGAGATGGACAAGATCCAAAAGGGACTGGCACTCCGCGTTGAGGACGCAGAAGGGCGAGCGCGCAGGAATAATCTACGCTTCATTGGTTTACCGGAGGATTGCGAGAATGGGCCCATGGATGCGTTCTTGACGCGTTGGCTAGAAAGTTGGCTCCCTCCAGATGTCCTTTCGCGCTGTTTTGTAGTGGAACGCGCCCACAGAGCTCTGATGCAGAAGCCGCCAGTGGGAGAGCGACCGTGCCCTATCATCGCTAAAATCCTCAACTTCCACGATAGGGAGACTATACTTCGCGAAGCACGGGCCAAAGACGCGTTGCTGTTCGATAATCACAAGATTATGATTTTCCCAGACTATACCAAACAGGTGCAGCAGCAGCGTCGCTCCTTCCAAGATGCGAAAGCCAAGCTCCGAGGTTTGAAGATTCCGTATTCTACCCGGCTCGTCTTCGAGTCGTCTTCCAGTCCAAGACTCATTTTTTTGATACTCCGGAGGCAGTGTTTGGTTGGACCGATGAGACAAACCGGCTCCGGCCGAACGCCCAGCCGGGCCTGAACCCCGGACCATCGCGTGGATCGTCGCAGGAAAGGAGTGACTCCTCCGTTAGGGGTAAAAGACACAGGAAATCTCGGTCGCGGAGACGCTCCCGATCCGGGGGCGCCCCGCGGGATGGTGTACAGTCCGACACTGATCAGTCCGGGAAAGGGCTTTAAAGACCATGGGACCTCCATCTCCTATATCTGATCTCTCTTCCTCATTGGACTATCCGAGAGGCCCGGAGCTGCTGCCGCGATGGTCGAGAGACTAACGCCAGGGGTGGTGAGACCTGGACATTGGCTTGTCTCAGGAGGGGCGCTGTTGGTGAGGCCTGATTGCCTCGCCCTGACCGAGTTACAGGTCACTTGTGGTTCATTGGGGCTCGGGGTGTTGACGTGTGGGCGGCCTTGTCCTCTCACGTTGGGAGGTGGCCCCGAAGGGTAGATCCCGTTAGTTGGGGGGTGTAGTGGGATCCATTGGTATGGGTGGTTTTGGGCACTATGTTTTGGGCCCGAAGCTCCCCATGCCGCGACAGATACTTCAGGGTTTAATGAGGTATAAGGGTGGGGGGAGGAGGGGTGTTGGGAGTTGGGCAGTTTTTGGGGTAGTGTTAGTAGGAAGAGCTGGTGGGGTTGGGGGGGTTTTGGATGGGACGCACGTGATTTTGGCTACAGTGATATGCATGCTGCTAGGTGCCTGGGCTGGGTCCTGGGGCTTTCTGAGACTTTCCCATCGAGACTATGGCTGATCCCACACAGATGACACTTGCCAGTGGATCTATGAGAATTTTAAGTTGGAATGTGAGGGGGATGTTGGACAAAATTAAGCGAGGGGCAGTGTTGCGCTGGGGCAAGAGAGACTCAGCTGATGTCATGCTATTGCAGGAGACGCATATGTTGGGAACAAAGGTACTAAGCTTACAGCGCTTTGGCTATACTCAAGTGTTTCATGCAGGATTTTCTAGAGGCTCGAGGGGGGTGGCCATCCTTATACACAGAAGACTGTCATATACCCACGAGCGTCATTGGCTAGATCCCCAAGGACGGTATGTCTTTGTCAAAGGTATGATTGGTACGGAGCCGGTGGTGTTTGGCTGTGTGTATGCCCCTCCTCCTTTACAATGGTCCCTGGCTGAGCGCCTCTTTGCATTGTGGGCTGAGATCCCGGTCTCTTTGGCTGTGATAGGTGGTGACTGGAACGATGTGGTGGATGTGTGCCTGGATCGGAAGAGGCTGCAAGAGACCGCGGTGGCGACCTCCCCTACACGCTTGAAGGCGATGGTTGATGGGCTGGGCTGGGTGGATGTCTGGAGGCATTTGCATGCCAAGTCGCGCGAGTACACGTATGTATCTGCCATGCATGGCTCCTTCTCCCGACTGGACTGTGTGTTTGTGCCGGGGGCCCTTCTTGACAGAGTGAAGCAGGCCGTGATTCAGCCTCGTGGGCTGTCCGACCACTCCCCAGTCGTAGTACGGATTGCACTGCGCAGGTCGCACCAGCCATTTCGGTGGCGGATGTCCTCGTGGCATCTCCAGCAAGCAGACTATACAAATCACATGCGCGGAGCGATTGCCCACTACTGGCAAGAGAACCTGACTGAGGAGATTGATGGAGTGACGGTCTGGGAAGCCATGAAGCCCACGTTGCGAGGTGTCGACATAGCTTGGTGCGCTGCCGCCCGTCGACGTCGTCAGGAGGCTATAGTAGCGGCGTCGGCTAGAGTAGGGGTATTTGAAGCTCGGTGTCGGAACGACGGTAATGGTGTAGCACTCAGACTGCTCCTGCAGGCGCAGCAATCCTACGCCTCAGTTTTACTTGACGAGGCGCGACAGGCCTGGCTGGCTACGCGGAGCAGGGTCTACCAGTGGGGTGACAAGTCCTGCACCATGCTCCATAGACTGTGTCAACAAACACTGCAACCGGTTACTTTACCGGGCCTCGTGGACGAAGAAGGGATTGCCATGACGGATCCGGCTGCCATTGCGGCGAGCTTTGCTAGCTATTATGCGATACAATACGCTCCTCGAGACAGTCTCCCGCTGGAGGCTATTGCCAAGTTCATCGCTGACCTTCTCCCTCGTGCGATAACAGACGAAGCCAAGACTGCCCTTGATCTCCCCTTGACGGCGGAGGAACTAGGCGATGCATTGGGACAACTCAACACTGGTAAGGCGCCCGGACCGAGCGGATTTCCCAGCGAATTCTATAAGAAATTCCACTTGCAGCTGGGGCCGCATTATAGGCGGGCACTGGAGGCGGCGCGGGAATGTGGTAGCTTACCGGTGGACTGGCGTCAAGCTGAAATCGTAGTTTTTCAGAAGCCAGGCAGGCCACCCGACAGACACGAGTCATATCGCCCCATATCCCTGATCAACTTTGAAGCCAAATTGTTGGCCAAGGCATTGGCGAACCGCCTCCTCCCGTATATAGCAGACCTAGTCCACCCGGATCAAGCAGGCTTTATGCCCGGTAGGGCGACGCAACACAATATCAGGCGCGCACAGGCGGCCGTGGATGCGATGGGAGCGACGGGAGAACAGGCGGCGCTTCTACTGGCAGACATCGATAGGGCGTTCGATTCGGTCAGTTGGACTTACCTCTTCGCTCTTTTGCCGTGGCTCAACCTAGGTCCAGTTTTTGTCTCGTATGTCCGGCTTCTATACACGGACATCACCGCCTCGGTGCGTGTTTCGGGGGCTATATCGGAGAAGTTCCCAGTCGCCAGGGGGACCCGCCAGGGGTGCCCCCTCTCCCCGTACCTTTTTGCATTGGTCATGGAACCGGGGCTTCGGGGCTTTGTGTGGGGAGCGGGACTCTCGGACAGGATTGCGTTATACGCAGACGATGTCCTCTTCTTTCTGACCGACCTTCATCGTTCTGGCCCGCGGATCCTGGCCATAATGCGTATTTTTGGAGAAGTGTCAGGACTCTTCCTCAACCCGCGTAAATCGACTTTATGGATACTAGGTGGAAGGTCGGAGGCGTTCCCTTGGGCCTCGGCCTTACAGGTCGCGGTTGGTGGTCTAAAATACCTGGGAGTCTTCCTGTCTGAATCTGCCGCAATTGCATGGGAGCGCAACGTGCAGCCGGTTTGGGACAGAGTCCAATCGGACGTCAAGACCTGGTCTCGCATGCCCCTTAACATCTATGGCAGATCAGCAATCTTTAAGATGGTCGCCCTCCCTAGACTCCTGTACCAGCTGCAGAACTACCCATATAAGGTTGACCCGCAATGGTTCCGTCGCGTAAATTCTGTACTGGGACGTTTCCTGTGGGCAGGGGGTGCCTCCAGAGTGGCACTGCGGACTTGTTTCCTATCCACGTACTGTGGTGGTCTAGCTACATCGGACATTCTATCCTACTACCAAGCCTCTCATTTGTTGGTTCTGAATGAGTGGTGGTACGGTGGACGCGATGACCCGGCATACGCCCTGGAACGCTTTCTGATGGGTGAAGCCACGCTTCATACGCTGCTATACTCGGCCAGCCGGCGGAAGAAGCTGCCGCAGGCTACTCGGGTGGTTTTCATGATTTGGAGACAGGTGCTGCGGCGTATGGGCTGGTGGGGTCGCCTAACAGCGGAAACTCCACTTTGGAACAATGGCCAGCTCCCTGCACTCGCCTCACTACAGGGGTTCAGCGGCTGGGACTCCATTGGGATCTCGACACTTGGCCATGTTCTTACTGGGACTACCCTTAAAACCTTTCAAGCCCTTAGCGCCGAATTCGACATGCCCAAGACCCAATTTTTTAAATACCTACAACTTCGTCATGCTCTTGCGCCGAGTCTAGTGGGGTTGGACCAACTTCCTGAGTTTAGCCCTGTTGAAGCTAAACTTTTCATGGGGGATCTGGGGGATAAAAAAGTCTCGAAAAATTTATCAAACCTTAATTACTCACTGCTCCTCTTCCCTTCTGTCGTTGAAGGCCTCCTGGGAGGTGGATATTGGCCCCTTGGATGAGGATGACTGGAGAGAGGCCCTGGAGTCCCCTCGTGGGGCGGCAATAGCTGTGAGACTCCGGTTTATACAGTTCAAGTACCTACATCGGGCCTATTACACCAGAGAGAGACTGTGGAAGGCTGGCCTCATTGCTACCCCTGTATGCCTGCGTTGTGGGACTGTGAGCGGTACGCTGTTACATACTGTGTGGTTGTGTGTGGGTCTGACCCGGTTCTGGAATGGGGTTTGGACTAGCTTGTCAGAAGTGCTGCAATGGGACCTTCCTCGCACGCCCAGACTAGGTCTTTTGCATATCCTGGATCAAGTGGGGGGTAACATTTATAAGCGTCACCTCCTTCTGTTGGGTCTGACTGTGGCCAAACGGGATTTGGCAAGGGCGTGGAAGAGCGACCGCGCCCCCCCACTCAGCGCCTGGAGGGCGGGACTAGATTTTCTTATGGGATTGGAATTGCCAGTGTTTGAGGCCAGGGGCTGCCCCCGCAAACATTACAAGATCTGGAAGCGGTGGGCGGAATACAGAGACTTGCCATTGGAGCCTCCCGTTGACCTGGAAGATGGACTGCCTACCAGCAGTGACCTCGGGGCCTAGGTGGGTCCGGGACGCCTATTGTGCTTTACACTGTATACTGCAGCTGATAGTGATCACGTGCACCGGGTTAGGGTGGGATAAGGGGTGGGTAGTTGGGGTTTTGGGGTTGTTGGTGGGGGGCGGGAGCTTGGGTGGGGGGATAGTTGAACGTCTAGGCTGTTCATGCATTCTATTATGTGTTTTTCACTGACAGTGTCCTCCTGGCTATGGAGTACTGTGCGTATGATTTGCTTAAACCCTTAATAAACGCAGTTGTGAGAAAAAAAAAACGTTGTTTTCAGATTGGGTCGTTCTAGCCCCTGAAATCAGAATCGATTGATTACTGGAGTAGCACGCATAGGGTAAGTGTGAGTCTACAAACGCTAACCACAGCATGGATTTGGTTACACGTATAGTTAGGAGATTTTGCATTAGCCACATAATTGATAGGTTACGGCAGTTCACTTTTGGTTTGGTGGAGTTTTTTACTGTCTCAGTGCTCACAAATAACTGAAAGGTCACGGCAGTACACTTTTGGTAGGTGGCGTTTTTGACTGTCTCAGAGCTCACATAGGATTGGGTTTATTGTGTTGGCAGATACACTTCATTTTATTTCTTCACATTTGATTTATTCACTCGCTATGTTTTCTTTTTGGAAAGTAGTGTTAATCTTTATTGATAATGATGCACATAGAGTTGTGGATAATGGCATATTACATTATTTTGTAGTGCCCGGAAACGGAACTGAAGTGCTAATTACCAGAACAAACACTGAATTCTAAGGATTTGATTTGACATAAAAGTCACACTCCCCTGAAGAAGGGTCGCACATGACCCGAAATGCATTGGGAAATGACACTATATTGTTTCTAAATTGAAATTGTTGATATATGAATAGAGCATAATGGATTAAGCCAATTTATGTTTATATTTTTTATATGTTGAATCGTTCAATGTACTGACATTTTTTAAATGTTTGGAGTGAACCAGTAAAACTGTAAGCACCACTCAAAACAAGAGTATTATTGTTCATTTGAAAGTATAAATTGGGACTACAGTTATGATAAAATTGATGTATTGATTTGAAACCCACGGGACACAGGTAGAGCTCCCAGACAGACCTGGTTGGTTCCAGGTCTCTACAGGGCTGATTAACTCGATATTGTGGGCACAATTCGCTACTGGGATGTTCCCAATATTAGTTTGAACTATTGTAGATTTGAATAAATTGGTTTAACCAGGGTGTGCAGGCTAGACACTTACATTGTGGTGTGACTTTGGACATCCTGGATGTCAGAAAAGGGGTCTCGTATTGTGTATTGGGGGTGTAGTGTATTCAATTCTGTGTTCGCCGCCAGTTTGGCTGCATTGTCTGCGAAATCATTTCCTTTCGATATTTCATCTTTTCCTTTTGTGTGTGCTTTACATTTCAGCACCGCTATTTTGGTTGGTAACTGGCTAGCCTCCAAGAGGGCAGTTATGAGGGCAGCATGTTGTATTTTGGACCCATGTGATGTGAGAAATCCCCTCTCCCTCCATAAGGTGCCAAAATTGTGTACAACCCCGAAAGCGTATTGTGAGTCAGTGTAAATGTAAACTGATTTTCCTTTTGCTAAGTGGCAAGCTCGTGTTAGTGCTACTAGTTCGGCTGCTTGTGCTGACAGTATCTCTATTTTGTGTGCTTCCAAAGTGTTTATACCATTTGTGACGGCATAAGCTGCTGCCAGTTCTCCAGTGGGGAGTCTCATGCAAGAACCATCAACTAAAAGTGTCAACTCTGCTTCAGAAAGGGGTGTATCTTGTAAATCTGGTCTGGGTTTGGTCACTAAATCAATTGTATCAATACAATCGTGAAGTTGTTCATCAGAAGGGGTAAGTGGTAACAGTGTTGCTTGATTTCAAATGTTGCATCGTCGGATCTCACAATGTGTGGCTGAAAAAGTGTCATCTCGTATCCTGTGAGTCTGGCTATTGTCAGATGTTGTGTTTGTGTTCTGTTTAGTAGAAGTTCAACAGCATGTGGAACCTGGACTACCAGATGGTGACCTAGTACGATAGTGTCACTTTGTCTAATGGCTTGTGCTGTGTCAGCCACTGATTTGAGGCATGCAGGGAGTGCTTGGGCCTCCGGATCTAATGTACTGGAAAAATAACCACATGGTCTATGCTTGTCTGCCTGAAGTTGGGTCAGGACCGACAGAGCTGTACCTGAGCTTTCTGTTACAAATAAGGTAAAATCTTTGGTGTAATCAGGTGTTGCCAACACTGGGGCTTGACACATAGCCTTTTTATGAGACTGAAAAGCTTGTGTGTGTTCATCCGTCCAGGGTAATTTTGGAGCAGCGCCAGCTTCAAGTGTTGTTAGCTGTACTAATGGTTTAGCAATGAGGGCAAATTGCAGGATCCACTGTCTACAATATGAGGTAAGACCAACAAAGGCTCGGACTTGTTTCTGTGTTGTCGGCTGTGGCATTTGTTGTATAAGTTGGATGCGTTCCTGTGTAAGCTGCCTACCCTCCTTTGACAGCAAGTGCCCTAAGTATGCCACTTGCTGCAAACCAAATTGTAGCTTACCAGGGGAAACTTTATGGCCATTGTCAGCTGAGAATTTTAGTACCAGCAATGATGCTTCAGCACAGGCTGGGTCAGATCTGGCCGTAATGAGGATGTCATCAACATACTGCAACAATGCAGTGTTAGGGGGCATTTCAATAGTATCCAATTGTCTCTTTAACGCTTGGCTATATACACTTGGGCTTTCGGTGAAACCTTGGGGAGCTCTTGTAAATTGGAAGCTTTGTCCTTGTAGGGAGAAGCCGAAAAGGTATTGGCAGTCTGGGGTAATGGGTATACTGAAAAATGCGTTTTTTAAGTCAATTACAGTAAAGTGTGTCGCTTCTGCATCTATGGCTGTGAGTAACGTGGAGATGTCTGGGACCACGGGGTGTTGGGGAATGACACATTTATTAAGTTCTCTCAAATCCACCACTAGTCTATAGACAGGGGGTGTTCCTAGTTCCACTTTTCTATGAACTGCTAAAACTGGGGAATTACAAGTATTAGAAATTGTTTCTTTAACCACACCTGACCGTATTAGATCCTGAATAATTAACATTAAAGCCTGTTCAGCTTGAGGTGGAATTTTGTATTGTCTTATGCGTGGCAGTTGGGCTCCCTCCTTTAGTGTAACTTTGTGAGGTGTTATTTCCATACATCCTACTGTGGTGGAATCAGTGGCCCAAAGGGTGTGTGGCAAATCTTTCAAATGTTCGTCTAATTCTCTACTGGTGTAGTGGCCTTTAAAATCTCGTAGGAATAATCTCACATCCTTAGGTGAGCAAACAATAACAGCTCCCAATTCTTTCAAGGTCTGGATACCAAGCACATTTTCTGGACATGATTTTGTCAGTATAAGATCTGTGGTTGTCGTGAGGGGACCAACCTGTAAGGGCAGTGGTTTTGACGTGACGTTTGTCACAGGCTGTCCGGAGAAACCCAGAGAAATACTTTTTGAACCCGAGAGAGGAACCTCTGGGACCTCTTGATGGCTTATTGTTGTTTTACTGGCCCCAGTGTCTAGTAGAAACTTTCTATCCTCCCCAAGAAGTCCGACATCTACAAATGGACCTTTCTGATCTACTGGGATGGGGATTAGGGGCAGTTTGTCATCTTCTCTACCTGGGCAACATCATGAAAAATCTAGGTAGTATTCAGTATAGCCATCATCTCCAATGTACATTTGGGTCATTTGTGCTGTTGGTAGAGCTGGAGGTGCCGTAGTGCCTTGTGGGGCATTCTGTTTTGGCTGATATGGACGGGCCTGTGTCTTACCAGTGGCCAAATTGTGTTTTAAGACAGGACAGTCGTTAACGAAGTGTCCCGACTTTTTGTAATAGTTGCAAGTACTCTTCGCGTTTGTCTGGCTACCTGGTGTCTGTTGGCGCTGGGGTGCAGTCTGGGCCACTAATGCTTTCATCTTTGTGTCTTTCATGCGTTTCTTATCATGTTCTTCTTCATCCCTAATGCGGTTTTGATGGTATTG
Source organism: Lissotriton helveticus (assembly GCF_964261635.1). Classification (NCBI taxonomy): domain Eukaryota; kingdom Metazoa; phylum Chordata; class Amphibia; order Caudata; family Salamandridae; genus Lissotriton; species Lissotriton helveticus. Next base: position 966,964,310 of record NC_136069.1, on the reverse strand, counting down.
TAGCATTTGTAACACCTGTGGCGGCGTATGGGCTTGCCAGGTACTTTCTACCTTCAGTACTCTTTCCTTTATAGCTGGCAAGGCGTTGTCTACTAATTTGGAAACAAACAGATGCGGGTAAGCTTCGCTTGTTGGTGTAAGACCGCTATTTACCGCAAAACACTTTTCAAGTCTTGTGTAATAATCTCCTATGTCTTCACCATGTTTCTGTTTGCAGGAGCAAATGGCATCCCAGTCCTCCTTTTTCACTGTCAATAACTGTGGTAACACCTTCAAAATAGTGCCAGGGAGTGCCTTGAGTTTGTCTCCTATACCTTTGCCTGCTACCCTAGTATTTTCGTCATTCTGAAGTTCGGTCCATCTAATGTGTTCGCCTGCCACCTCCCAATCTTTTTCTCGTAGTTTGTCATATATACCCGAGGGCAACAATAATTTCAGAATTGATGTGATATCAGAAAGAGTATATGTTCCCATCATTAATACGTCTCCTAATTCCTTGAAAAATGCAGCAGGGTCTTTTGAGTGAGAGGGAACCATCTCTTTCATTCTTAGTAATTCGAGTTTTGTCATGGGTACATAAATGAAGACGCGTTGTAACGCGCCATTTGCAGCCGCTCTGGGGTGAACCTCCCTCATGGGGAAGTGGCGTGTTTGATGAAGTTTATTAACAGGTCCGCAAGCATCAGTGAAAGATCTATATTCAACCGCTTTCTGGTATTCCTGCCTAAAATCTATGAATCTGTTGAGGAAAACGGAGCCATTTTTGAGGAATATGTTATCAGCACAGTCAGTCAGAAAATCTTCTAGTCTTGGATCATGTTTTAAGAAAGTGTCATTGAGAGTGATGAGATGCTGTACCATGTAGAGACTCGCTAACCTTTGATGTGGGCGTGATAGTGCTAGAAAAAGTTGGGCTACGAGATCATTGTCATATATCTTATTTTGAGAGACCCATAGGGTTGCAGTCCTGGCTATTTCCTTCTCCTCCGATGTAAGCGGAGGTTCCTGGTCTAACCAGTCATCTAATGATATTACCGTAGTTTGAAACAGGTCATCTGGAGATGGCCGTTCTGGATGGCCCTGGAGTAATGGGAGGGGTGGGGATAGTGACGTGGAAATGGAGCGTCTTACTGGTAGAGCTTTTACAACCGGTAGTGTTGTGTGTTCCTCACCTCTGTTCTCGTCCTCCTCGGCCTGTACATTTTGCCAAGTACGTGTCAACTTACGGGTGAACCTATCAAGTGCGTCATTTACCAAACCTACATCGGTATGGTCAGAAGTTGAGTCCAATAACTCATAAAATGACGTGGGTACATCTTTTCCTCCTACTTGTAGGTGTTTAATAAAACAACAAATAAGGAACTTATACATGTGTACCTTTATAGCGTAAAGTCTGCTTTTGGTTAATCTGTTAACAGCCTTAGAGTCTTCCCCGGTACGGAGAAACTCGGAAGCTGCCTCAAGGAGTGGGCCTATAGCAGGTAAACCCTTGATCTCTATCCATGAGTCGTGAAGTATTTTCGTTATTCGGCCCGCCTCCCCAGTGGTACTTGGGGTCGGATCATAGGGGCACTCGGGAATCGTGTCCCCTGTGGCCAGTCCCTCTGCACCTTCGTTATTTCCAAGCCGTGGTTGGACTTGTTCGGCATTCAAGGGCTGTTGTGGAGGTGCCTGAACTATCTGGGTGTCATATGGAGGTGGGGTGTCAAAGAGGAAGGTGGTGAAAGTATCCTCTGTAAATGGGGCAGTAGGTTGTGTCTTAGGTGGGACGGTCTCTATCTGCGAGGAAGTATTAAGTAATAAAGGATAGAGACCGGTGGAAACGGCTAGTCATTCCCTATTGTCGTGTATTTCTATAGGTTCTGAATCAGTCCCCCTATTCCTGACCCTATTCTGGTTAAACTAACTATCAAGTTAACTAACAGTCAGCCCATGAGGCAAGAAAACCCCCATGATGCAGATACCGTTATCTGACGCAGTCACACTACGGCACAGGAACGTGTTATCTGATTAGGTCATAACGCTTGAGATCTAATTAGACAAGCGACATTCCTCCAGCCCCTGATAAGGCATACGACGTTCTCATAACAAATCAAACCTACGACAACCTGGATAATCCGTGCGGCCATTGTTTTGATTTCACAGAGAACTTTAGTAAAGAATGTGCTAACGAGCAAGTCGTATGACATCTTTATTGACGTATCTATGTCCATCCTTACGTCAATCTCGGCACCTTTAAGGTATAAATATTGCCGACCTTGCCCTATGCAAACACACGCGTGGTGACAAGACGGAGCAGCCATACTTGCCGAAGCCGAGAGCAGAAGCAGACCCCGCTGACAGCAGCCTGACGCGCTGAGAGACGCGCTGCTATCTCAAGCCGAGAGACCCAGCACCGGCGCTTTCGGGCAGCCCTCGCAGGCAGCCTGGAATATCGAGAGCAGAGAAAGAGATACTATTCCTCATCCATCCTAAATTCCAGGTACAGAACTGAATAACCCCTCACAGAGAATTCTTTAGTTATTCACTTGGCAAAAACAAACTTAACTTAAACTGTAACTTTCTATTCCCGCCCACGCATTAGACTTAGGTCAGTTACACAGGGTAGGCGTATTTAGAAACACCAGTTGAGCATGTTTAGTCAAAATGTATATGTGTATGTAAATATATTTTAATCATTTTAAACATCATATGGCTCAGAAACCATATCAATGTTTTTACAGTATTATTTTATACTATTGCTATTAATGTATGCACTTTACTTAACTATAAGTATTGCAATAATATCGATCCATTTCTCATGTATGAGAAAAGAGACTGATCAATAAATAACACCTTTTTATTGAACACGCCCGTCTCTTCCTTTTCTCTACATTCTGATGAGACTAAGAATGCACGTACTGACTGAGTAAAATAATTGCCTTGTGCTCACACGACTCTCGAGATTGACTCTTGATTAGGGGAGAGCAAAGTTGTCATGTTCTATGGTTGTCAGAAACTAAATCCCTTCTTGTCTAATCAGGGGAGTTAATTCCTTCCTTGAACATTCGAGAAAGTTTCTAGCGAACTCTGAGCTTAGCTGGCAAACCCAAAAATTAAGTCTAGTATCGACAGTAGTAGACCTAGTTAACGTCTGGCCTAGGCCTTTACTGCTGTAGGTACTATTCCAATGCGCAGAGCCTATTGGGAAAATAGGAGCTACACTACATGGCGCCCAACGCGTTTGGAAAGGGCGATAAAACTAACGTAAGACATTTAGAGTAACTCAGTCGTGCTTTCTCACTCAGACCCCTTTTCCCATTATACTCCAAAGACGTCTGGAGTGGGTGAAAGGTTATATCCTCCAAAACCTCGCAGGAGGGAACTCCTATGTATGGTTCTTGGTCAAGTCAACGTTGAAGGATAAACAGTTCCAAAATATTGTGCATCTAATCTCTGTTTCCATAAAGAAACCTGATCTGCAAACAAACATAATACCATCCTGTCTGTAAAATGGCAGAGAGTGATGATGAAAGTGAGGCAGTTAGATTAGCAACTGAACTCGCAGATGCTGATGCTACCATGCAAGCAGCAGACCCGAATATAACACTCATTCCGGTCATTAAAAGGAGATCTATAACCTTAAAACTTATAGAAAATGGACTGACACCTAGAGGTGGCACAGTCATATTCGTAATTGAGGCACACGAATATCGGCAGACAGAGGTATACTATTCATGGATACATTTTCCAGCAGCAAATGCTGTAACAAAGTACTTCCACTATTACAAAGTAGAGGAACCTCCTGAAACATACACTCCTTTCGAGGAGGTGGAAGTACCACTCAAATTCCAAGAGCATTTGCTCTTATTTGATGGCGCCCTAAAACATAACAATCACATTACAAGGCTCGGTCCTTTAGGAAGACCAGGAGCAACGTGGCCGGTCTTAGCCGGATACACACCACATCCAGACATCGATAGAATGCCTGCAGCAGAGCTGTTAATACAGCTAAAACAATTATTAAAAATTCATAGACAATTAGTTCAGTATGTAATGCGGACCTCAACAATTCAGCCAGCGATGAAACTTCCACAGCTGACCCCTCACCAGGGGAACACAAATAAAATTACACCACAGAACATCCAATCCTGCCTAGGTAAAGTTCCAGCTAAACGGGAACAGATACCATTCTGGTTGGCACAGAAAATTACCCAAATAGAGGCGGTGTTTCCTGACACCACCCCATTGGAAAAACACAGGATTCTGACTATATGTCTCCCAATGGGAATCGCACCACACATAGAGGACTGTGACACTTGGGGTACAGTCTTTGCTTCCATCTACACAAAAACGCACGGTGTTCCATCCATTTTGGTGATACCAGATGTGCTAAAACAAATTCAAGATGAATACGGTCCAGAACCTGCTTTAACTCTTGGTATGAAATTACTGAAAGACTTCAAGCAGGTCTCGGCTATATTACTAGCCAACATAAAAGGTGAAGCAGCAAACGTGGCGATCCGCCAGAGGTTAAAAGAGACAGATATAGCAGACCAACCAGCTGAAATTGCCAGAATCATAGAAAAATCCTATGAAGAACTAGGCAGAGATAGTCTAGGTGGAATACCGGTAAAACCGCAACTGACTACAAGTCCAGAAAAAATATTTTTTAATAATAATAATTCACCAAAAAAGAACTGGGATGGAAACAAACAATCCAATCCTAAAGAAAAGAAATTCCAGTCCCGAGGAAGGTCTCCTAGGCGAAGAGAGAAATCTCCAAACCAAAGACAGAGGTCACCGCAGAGTGACCCCTCGGGGAATAGATATAACCTTAGAAATAGGGATAATATTAAAAAACCTGATAGATATCAAGACATTGATACACGTCCCTCTCAATCTTTTCAGAATTCCTCGCAGAAATCGGAAAGAAGAGGACGATCAGAAGAGCACGCCAAGTCCAAAGACAAGGAACCTGCTCAGCTAAAAAAGAAATTACAATTTCCAAAAAAGAAGGTAGCCAGTATCAAGGTAGTTAACAATGCCGAGAATACTGAGGACACAACTGAAAAACGGAGAGTGGGCTCAGACAATGCTAGACAGCGCAGCAGAGGTGAGCATAGCTCGCAAAGTCCTTATGAATCATCTGGAGACAGTGGACACGAATGAATACCTTCAAGTGGAAACTGCAGACACCAGAGTTAGCAAGCCCCACAAGATATACGAGATAACATTACGTATAGAGGGAGATAAGACTAGGAAAATAAGGGGACTATTTTGGGATAACCTCTCAAAGGGTTATGACATCCTTCTAGCTGAAAAAGACTGGCCACCAGAGTTTGTCAGGGAGTGCCCTCATGGCGAAGAAGTAATTATGCCTGCCTTCTCGAATCAAATCCCGATTCATAAAAAATACACACTTGCTAGAAAGTGGGCAGTGGCCTTAGCACCTGCTTTATATAAAAATCATGTAGGATGGGATGAGGATTCTCCTCCTCACAAAATCCAGTTAAAATCACAACCTACTGCACAAAGGCAGTACCCAATTAAGCAAGAAGCTAAAAAACAAGTAAATGAGATACTAGATCAGCTAGAATACCAGGGGGTGATTGAAACTTGCACCTCACAAATGAACAATCCTTTGTTTCCGGTCTCCAAACCAGACAATACATATCGTCTAGTTTTGGATTACCGACACCTTAACACATGTTGCAAAACCTTTGCAGTACAAAACTCACACAGTGCTGCACTAATGAATAACATAGTGCGCAAAAAATACAAAACAACCCTGGACATCTCCAATGGATTCTTTTGTCAAAACATAGCACCAGAGAGCAGATATTTAACTGCATTCTCAGTAAATGGCACTCAAAAACAATTCTGTCGGTTAGCCCAGGGGTACAAGAATAGCCCGGGGGTAGTCTCAGCGAGAGTAACAGAATTACTACAACTATATGATGATGAAGCATTATCTTATGTCGATGACATTTACTTAACAGATGATGACTTGGAGACTCACTTGAAAAGGGTGAACACCATAATACTTGGGTTCGCTGCAGAGGGTTACAAATTCAACTTTAAAAAATCCAGAATTGCCCATCTGACGGTCCTATTCTTAGGATATGAGTTATCAAGTGAAGGTAAAAGCCTGGCAGACAATTTCCTAGAGAAATGTGGCGTAATCCAAGCTCCTAAAACACTAAAAAACCTACAGTCAATTCTAGGCTTCCTAAATTTCGGAAGAACATACATTGCAAATTATGCAGAAAGGGTCAAACCCCTTTATGATCTAATTAAACCAGACTTTAAAAGATCCAATTGGACTCAAACACACACAGAAATTTTGAGATCCTTACAAACAGACATGCTTATTAAAACAAAATTAGAAACACGTGATAACACACGCAACCTTGTGATCCGAGTCATCCCAGGGAGATGCGGATTCACATACCTGACTTCTAATGAAGGAGCAAAGGTACCAATTGCATTCAAATCACACTTGTACACAGAAGCTGAACAGAAATTCAGTAATACAGAAAAAATCATTCGTGCAGTTCAAACCGCAATAGCTAGAGAAAAAGACATAGCTGACGGTAGACATATCACAGTCAGAACAGCAGAATCAGCCTTTGAGGCACTAACAACACCTTGTAATTTACCAACAACAACATTGAATCCGGAATGGATACAATGGGTGAATTCAATCACAACGGACAAAGTATACTACTACTTTGATCCAGAACTAGAAGAATTAAAAAATCTAAAATATGAAAAGACGTATCCTCTGCCAATTGACATTCTTCCTCTACGACATTACGCCTGTGTAATCTATACAGACGGACATGCTCAACCCTCCGTTTGGGGAGAACATGCATACAACCCCACATGTGAGATTACAAAAGAAGTGTGGCGCGGAGGTAAACTAAGACCTCTATTAACAAAATCACACTCAGTAGAAACTAATTCAGAACTACAAACTGAAATAATAGCTTTGAAAATGGCGCTAGATAATGCGGATCGCGAATTCCCGACACTTATAGTGTCAGATTCATATTACTGCGTCAAATCATATAACAGCGATTTGCAGACATGGATTCAAAACGGTTACAAAGATGACACAGATGCACAAATAAAACAGAAACTGCTCTGGGAACAAATAGCTCTTTTACAAAAAGAACTACCAAAGACTCACGTGACTCACTCACTGAGTCATCAGCGTGATGGCGTTCACGTTGTAGGGAATTCATTGGCTGAAACAGCCGCAGCGGCAGCCACTAAACCGGCTCCCGTAGATCGAAAAAAGCGTACATTAAAATACATTGACGGTGAAACAATGCTGGCGGTGAAAACGTCATCAAAAGGCGACTGCTCAGCGTTACCGATCAACTATCCACTCAATTATACATACATAATCGATGCAAACTCCGTCCCTTTTGCTCGAGTCCCTGGAGTGGGGGATAGAGTGATTCCAAACATGGACAGGAGAAACTTGTTAATCGCAGACGCACACATGGGCGAGGGTCACAGACACCTTAAATTAAAAGATTCCCTGGAAGAATTACAATCACGGTACTGGTGGCCAGGCATGAGCCTGCACTACACCATGTTTGTAAAAAACTGCCCAAACTGCAACAGAGATCGCAGTGGGGAGAGAAGCAGTTTAATACCTCGTCGTATCAAGGCAGATAATATTACCAGCAAAAAGAATGGCTTGCGATTAACATATACAGGCTAGTTTCCACTTATAATGTAGATCACCAGCACTCGGCTGACGTCCGGACTATTATACAAGATTTGCGAGTCTAATTGGCATATACGCTAAGAGCATGTTACGTTTGACCATTGTTTTCACTCAGGCAATCCAGCCTGGGGGGGAAACATGGCCAAATGAGCCCAGCCCAGCGGGAATCTTCTCACTTCCTTCCTGAGGGTACGGGATTGTGTAAAGAAAAAACCAAGGCAGAAAGCAATCTATAATAGAAAGGATATTAGGTTCGGGAGCTGGGTGGGTCAAACATCTAATAAGTGTCCAACGTAGTCTAAATAACTTGCCAAGAAATTCTCTGAAGGGATTCAGTCCGTACGAATTATTATTCGGAACTAGGATGTTGATCTCTGACCTTGATAGTCAGACTTCAGTGGTAATAGAAAAAACCTTTGATGTCAAAGACCGTTTGGCTATTTTGCAAGACTTAAACAAAACAAGAAAAGACCTGAGCAACATACAGTTGAAACAACAGCCAACAACCACTGAAGAATCACCACCTGTCCCAGCAAGACCTGTCTGGATTCCAAAAGTCGGGGATCTAGTCAGGGAAAAGATCGCGGTAAAGAAGGAATTGGGCCTTCTTACAGAAAAGCAGTTCCTGTCTTGTCTGTCAACGGGACAAGATCAGTTGTACTACCGCCACTTGCTGGTAAAAAGGAGAACCGAGTTGTATCCATCGACCTGGTAAAACCACAACATGTGGCCGATAACAAACAGTAGGCCAAGTGGACTCCCAGTAAGTAGCAGAACACCAAGGTTTGCTACCAGCACAGAGGTCCTAACAAAAAGGCTCATCACATTCGAAACGCCTAAAGAAGAACAAGAAGGACTATGCAACAATGCAATAGAACTCAGACCTCTGAAAACCCAAATAAAGACATTTAGCAGAGACACACCAATCTATACTGAAGTACCAAGTGACAATGCAAGAAACAAAAATCCTGAACCAATTGGAACGATTGACAGAACTGCATCCGGTTACTTCATCAACTTCGATGATTCCTCTGACGGCTTCAGTGAATCAAAGACACAGCCATCATCAAAATCCTTTAAAGACAAAGCTAAGGAACTTTTGAAACAACTGAAAGAAACATATCTGGTTTCTCCATGGATTGAATTTTGGGTGGGTTTTGGCGCATTTATCCTCATACTTTGGCTCATCATGGTATTTACTTTGGGACGCTTCATTGAGGGAAAATATGCTAAAATGGACACAGCAAGTCAGAACATCAACTTGGTCCTCAAACCACACACATCTTCACACGTCAAGAAAAGAGAACTTTCTTCAGAACTTTCTTCAGCCAACTTCACAGCCAATCCGATACCTGGTGGGATAGCCTGGGACAACACTGACTATGAAATTTATGGTCCGGTCGAGATCCTGAAATATCCACACCAAATCAAGATCTCCTTGAGTGACTTTGCAAAACCAAACTCATTTGCTGATGATTGGGACTTCGAAAGTATTAACAACATGATGTCTGACTTAGTAATGTCTGCTAAATTTACAAAACATGATTATTTGCAAGGTTCTACAAATTATGATAGTATGTATTGCTATAACCATTATGGTAACCATTTTTTACATAAATCTGCACAACCTAGAAATGTTTTAAATTATAATCAATGGGAACATTGTGCTACACCTCCAAAAGGGAGCTCAAGAACCGTTTATGACAAATATTCATATTTTTCAGGTTTTAACACAAGTAATGCTGAAACTTTTTATTTTAAATTGTCAAACAAGACAGGGATGAAAACCATGATAACCAACACAAAATTGATATATTCAGACTCATTCTTTGAAAAAATGAATACATTTGGATTTGATTATTGGGACAAAAATGTTGATTTGAAAAGTGTTTGGGGTACAAAAGAATGGCAAGTACAGGGTTTAGAAGCTTTGTTTAGAGCCTGCATGATCCCAGAACAAATGATATTTTTAAATGACACTGTTCAACAAACCACCTGTCTTGGCCTAGCCAAAATCAAAGATTTAAATAACCCGTCTATTCCAAAGCCAACAATGTTTAGCAATAGCTCTGATACGGATGAAGAGATAGACGTAAACCATATATTAAACCAAAACAGAACACATCCTGATTGGAAACAATGGTTGATCTGGCCCACAGATACAAATCACTGTCAAGATAGATTCCTGAATAAAACACAGGGTTTCAAAATGACCAGGCCAGACCCTAGATATCCCCAAAGACATCACCCAGGGATAATAACAACCTACAGACTTCCACACTGCCTGAAATTAAGCAACACCTAACTTTACTTACTGATGGTGCTGACTTGCGTGATTTCATACTGGGACCACGCAAACAGCGTCAAAAGCGTTTCATAGCAGCCTCTGTATATGCAGCATACAATGAGGCCTGGAAGGTTACTCAAATTGAAACAGCAGAAAGAATACGGGAAATTGACCGTATCAATTTGGAAAAATCACTTTCTGTAGTGGACAATGGGTTAATGACTCTGTCCTCCAGAATTTTTTCATTGGACAGCATTGTGTCTTCAGCAATCGATATATTATCGCAAGACTTACTGTTATTACAACATGGTCAGTCACAATTGCGTTCCATTGTACAGCTTGGCTGGACGTTACAAAATCTGCGTTCAGGCTATGTGCCTTGGCGTTTAATCAACACAACGTCACTATTCCAAATCTTTAACCTTACTGATAGACAAATCGGTATGGCGCAAAAGGGTGCTGATTATACAATCTTGAGCATTGAAAAACTAGAAAGATTACCGTTGACAATGTCAGAACGACCTGTCAGTGAATGGATAATCCACGGAATCATGAATATTCCAATCTCAACCTTCAGGTTTCAATACTGCCAAAAATATATACAGGCTGGCATGTACGAGAAATTGGGAAAGGGGTACCTTAAAACAACTTGGAACCTGCCCTATTCACATGCATGTGTCAGTAATAAAGGACAGAAAGTGTTTCTTAGTGGCAACAATTGTGCTATGTCACAAAGCGGCACGCTTCTGTGTAACGGAATTAGTTTGCATGGAGCCTGTGAAGGGAATTCATACAACCTTTCATGTCACCAGCAAGGCGCACCTGCAACTGAAATAGAACCATTCTTTCAAAGACTCTATAATGGGAGTTACATTCTTATTGTAGACCGCAGATGTTGCAGTCTTATGCCCGGGACTCCTTATCTAGTAACTACAACGGCGAAGGTCAAGTGCTGTGGACGCTCTTTATTCCCCAGCTCCTTTCCAGACAGGGAGGCAAGGGCATGGCCCAGTTTGAAAATTACTTCTATTCGAATAGATACTTTAAGCAGAATGAAAACAGTGCTTCTTCAGACGCCCACAAGGCTCACGTCATCAAAAGAAACATATGATCTACAAGTCGCAAGGACGACTGCAGAGATACATACATTATTATCAACTAATTCCCCCGTACATTTCGCGGAAATCCTAAGCGAAATCTTAAATATTTCTGATACCACTGGGGTCTCAAAGGTATTTAAGACAGTATTTTCGATGGCATTAACACCATTCAAAGCCATACTGGGTATTTTTCCAGATTTCGTCCATTCGATTTTTGGCGGACTTCCCCTGATCCTGGGACTAATTGCAGGAATCCTATTCCTAGTCCTTATTTTCCGTTATGGCAACCCATGTCACAGATCAAACTCTCGCGACAATGGAAGATACGATCCTAGCCATTGGATACCGGGACCGGATATCAAAAATCCTGGGACTCTCCCGGCTTAGAGACCTGAACATGACTTGGTTTCTATCATTTCGACCAATGTGGCAAAGGTGTGTTTTACCTGTACTAAGGTGTCTGCTATGCGGAGAAGAATGCGTGTTAGACACATGTCTGACGCTACAATCGGATGCGCCAGTGGATGCAGATACACTGTTGGTTCCTACCAAGGTTCACGCTTTGTGCTGCCCTCAAAGGCTGCCAATCCTGATGACGGCATTCCTGGAATCTTCACCACTGCGATTGAAGAGTAGTGAAGTTCAAGATGAAAGCAGCATCGAACAGGTACGACCTTCTGTCAGCAATGCGAATCAGAATGTCAATGCAGACAATCATGCGCACGAATGCATGGTTACCCCTATTTCCGACTTAGTGGAACTTTCCCATGAAGCTGTTGACAGTTTTTTCGAAAGCCTGAATGATATGATGTTCTCTCCAGAACAGAAATAGAGACTTTTGAGTAAACTCGCACACGGCGTTCCCTGAATTCGGCCTTCAACTTTAAAAATAAAGTCACATGAACAATTTTCACTCCAGCTCACGGACAGCAATAATTTTCAGCAAGCCCCTTAAAATATTTTTCTACATATTTTTTTCCGGGACACTGATCTTCTGCTTAAAGTAAGAAACTATTCCTAGAGAACTAAAATTTCTATTTTTAGATACTTTATAGACTTTAGCTGCTCGCTGGGATGTTCACGAATATTTTATTATGTGATGAAATGGTCTCGAACTTCCTTTCTGTATAGCAATATTAAGAGCCATTTCATGTGTATTTCTCATATACCAATAAGCAATAATGCATAACAATGCGTGTTTACTTTTGCATTTAATTCATAGCTTAAGTGCATACAATATATATGACTGCAATTTTTCAGTATATTTGAAAATTTCGAAATGCATTTATGTATTTTGGGGTGGTAAGGTATACACTATACTCTATAGTATGTTGTACTATGTTATACTATGCATAGATTAGTAGATATGACCATAGTTAGCGTGGAGTGGGTGTCGTGTATTTCTATAGGTTCTGAATCAGTCCCCCTATTCCTGACCCTATTCTGGTTAAACTAACTATCAAGTTAACTAACAGTCAGCCCATGAGGCAAGAAAACCCCCATGATGCAGATACCGTTATCTGACGCAGTCACACTACGGCACAGGAACGTGTTATCTGATTAGGTCATAACGCTTGAGATCTAATTAGACAAGCGACATTCCTCCAGCCCCTGATAAGGCATACGACGTTCTCATAACAAATCAAACCTATGACAACCTGGATAATCCGTGCGGCCATTGTTTTGATTTCACAGAGAACTTTAGTAAAGAATGTGCTAACGAGCAAGTCGTATGACATCTTTATTGACGTATCTATGTCCATCCTTACGTCAATCTCGGCACCTTTAAGGTATAAATATTGCCGACCTTGCCCTATGCAAACACACGCGTGGTGACAAGACGGAGCAGCCATACTTGCCGAAGCCGAGAGCAGAAGCAGACCCCGCTGGCAGCAGCCCCGCCTTCCTGACGCGCTGAGAGACGCGCTGCTATCTCAAGCCGAGAGACCCAGCACCGGCGCTTTCGGGCAGCCCTCGCAGGCAGCCTGGAATATCGAGAGCAGAGAAAGAGATACTATTCCTCATCCATCCTAAATTCCAGGTACAGAACTGAATAACCCCTCACAGAGAATTCTTTAGTTATTCACTTGGCAAAAACAAACTTAACTTAAACTGTAACTTTCTATTCCCGCCCACGCATTAGACTTAGGTCAGGTACACGGGGTAGGCGTATTTAGAAACACCAGTTGAGCATGTTTAGTCAAAATGTATATGTGTATGTAAATATATTTTAATCATTTTAAACATCATATGGCTCAGAAACCATATCAATGTTTTTACAGTATTATTTTATACTATTGCTATTAATGTATGCACTTTACTTAACTATAAGTATTGCAATAATATCGATCCATTTCTCATGTATGAGAAAAGAGACTGATCAATAAATAACACCTTTTTATTGAACACGCCCGTCTCTTCCTTTTCTCTACATTCTGATGAGACTAAGAATGCACGTACTGACTGAGTAAAATAATTGCCTTGTGCTCACACGACTCTCGAGATTGACTCTTGATTAGGGGAGAGCAAAGTTGTCATGTTCTATGGTTGTCAGAAACTAAATCCCTTCTTGTCTAATCAGGGGAGTTAATTCCTTCCTTGAACATTCGAGAAAGTTTCTAGCGAACTCTGAGCTTAGCTGGCAAACCCAAAAATTAAGTCTAGTATCGACAGTAGTAGACCTAGTTAACGTCTGGCCTAGGCCTTTACTGCTGTAGGTACTATTCCAATGCGCAGAGCCTATTGGGAAAATAGGAGCTACACTACACTATTATTTCTTTCATTTTCCAGTTCTCGTCCTATTTCTTGTAATCGTTCATTCGGGGCCTGTTCTGACATTCTCCTACTCTTTTCGACTTTGTTCAATGCTTTCTACTGCCTCCAATGGGCTTCTTTTTTCCATAGTTCGACCGCGTCACTTTGTGACTGTCGGACCTTTCTTTTCCACAACTGTTCTTCTAGTTACAATACACATTCCATGTCAAAAGTCCCTGCCTCGGGCCACCTATATTTATATTCGAAATCTTTAGTGTAATCTACCCATAAATCACAATAAACAATTGCACCAATTCCATGTTTTGTATACATAAAATGTCCTGGAGTATCCCGAGGAGGGAGGGGAATCTCCTTCTCAAGAATACTTTTTCTAGTTCCCATCTTACGTATTTTTGAAAAAATAGGCATGATGGCAGACTTTCTATTAAGAATAGAAATGAGAAACAATAAACATATATCTTTACCGTACCCACAAAGGTTGTGGGTCCGTCTTTATACTTTCAGCAGTACTCACCGAGAAGCAAACTAGAAGGCCTGTTGATCTTGAAATGCGCGCAGCTTCTAAAACAGGGCTCACAAGACCTCGGACTCGTCTTCTTCATGGGTTGGGCTCTGGGTCTGGACGTTCCGCAATCTTCCTCACCGCCTCGTGTGGATGACGGGCCGCAGTCGGTCCCCCCCTTCGTCTCGAGGGAGTTAGCAGGAATTCCCCGCTTCTGTGCACTTTGAAGTCCGTCGAAGGTCAGGAGGAGGCAGTACCGGGTCCGACATCACCGGCGCGTGGGGAGAGGGGACGTCCCTGTTCAGGCACCAGAAATGTGGTAAATAATTTAATATTACCTTGTCTTAGAATTTCTATATTAGTAAAAATGCTTTAAATTAAGTAAAGAGAGGAGTCCGTGGTATTCGAGTAAAGAAGGGTTTATTCAATAACTCGAGTTAAGGGAGAGCTCCAGCACCAAGCGGGTACAGGAGTGGTCCGATGTTTTATTCACACAGCGGAATATTTATACAGTTCAGGCAATGGGCAAAAAGAAGAAGAAGAAGGAGAAATAAGGAAGTGACAAAAAGTAATTTCCGAACAGATGTGTCAAGGTATGGGCGTCTCTTGTGTCTCGTGAGAGTGCATGTAGTGTGTCGAAATGTGCTCCCTTCAGTTGAGGGTCCTTCCTCAGTGTCGAAATGCTCTTTTCAGTTGAAGGCCCTTTCTCAACCGGGGGTTATTTCTGGCTTAGAGTCAAGAACAGGAACGGTCTCTTAAAACAGGAACTATCTCGTTGGTTTCTTGGAATTGGCAGAGCCACAAGAATGTGTGGTCAATGAACGGAGGGGCCAAGTGCAGGGTGTCTTGCTCGTGGGTTTGGAGACAAAATGGATGACACACGCAAATATGGGTACGTCTGAATCAAAATGGTGGACAGGCGGAGAAGGGAAACGATGGGCACAATTTCCAATTTTATTTTCTCAACTCCTTGACCACAAGGGAGATTCTTCAGTCTTCCACGTCGAGTGGGATGTCGATGGGTCCAGAGTTCCATATCAAAGTTTCAGTCAGGATAAATCTAATGCTCATGGGCACAGCTCCTACCTTTATTCCAAATCAAGGGGCTGGATTACCTGCTAGGTCCCTCCTATGGGTGGGACCCAGGAAGGGGGTGGTTACACCTCTTTCCTTTGTCCAGTTTCACACCAGAGATGAGGCTGGAGTGCCCCAGAACCGGTTTGACTAGATTTTGCATGGGACACCTTGTGTGCCCCAGGCATTGTCTAGTTTCATTCAGCCCTCCCTGCTCCAATCCACTATCTCCTGTCTGGGGTGGTGTAACACCTCCCTGTGACAGGAAACCTTTTGTCCAAGCCTCCCCTGCCAAGTTTTGGTCAGCAGCAGGACGCCAGACTTGTGTCGGTGGCAGCAGCATCCATTTTGTGATGCTGAGGCTCTGGTTAGAATTAACCGCGTTTAAGTAAAGTAACATGTGTTTTCCTTCTAGAAGGGTGGAATGCTACCCCCGTCACCAGAACTGGCAAGGGGGTAGTATTTCAAAGTGTATGACACCTTACACAACATGTTTTGATAAAGCCAAACCAAAGTTAGCAATAACCGTGAGGATTATAATGCACTTAAGAGTATATGGTATGGCAATACCCTGGAACAGCTATAAGGAAATGGTTCCAAAAGCTGCAGACAGGCTCAGCTCATGCTAGAGCACCATCTCACATAAAACCAGTAACTCTGCCTCCAGGATTGTTATGGCCTGCCATAGGAGTGACTTATAGGTGCATATGTGTCCAAATATAGGTTTAGACATAGGTATACTATATCTAAGCAAGGGGTGATTACACGACCTTGCCCCAGCTGAGTGATCAGCCAGTTGTGTCTGGATAGCCAGCCAGGGGTGGCAAAAGATATGCTGCAGCCCCGGGTAGGCCTGTGATGCACCTATGCCATGGGTACCTAATGTACACTGTACAGGGGCTCATAAGGTGATCCAATACCCAATTGGTGATGTACCTAAAGTACATGTATATGAATTTAGAGAGAGAAGAGCAGGCTGTGGGTCTGATTAGCAGGTCCACAGCCACATTAAGTCGAAAACCAGTGAAGCAAAAAGCAAAAATTGGGGTGACCATAGGAAAGCAGACCCTACTCTCCTACACTTACCACCTACAACTGCTCAGTTCAGTAGAACTTATGTGTTATAAGACTTGATTTATATGTACCTACAGGTACCTTAATGTGATCTTTCAAATGATATTTCAAGATTATATTGGTAAAACAAATGCAAGCTCTTATCCCATCCGCTGCACACCAATGTGCGAATTTAGCCTGGCATATGATGTCCACTAGTTCTAGTGGGCACCTTGCACCATTCTAATCGGCCCCTTATTGATGGTGGTTGTAAATTCAACCTTATAGAAAGCTGTCCTAGTGGTAGCATGGACCAGCATTCAATAGGCTAAGACTTCAGCGAGCATGTAAAACTAGTTGTTTTACCAATTACAATCCCTTGAATTACAAATGAAATGACACCGCACAAGGTATATATCAAATATATATGTATTTATTCTAAACACAACCCATCTGCACTCTTTATGAGGTCAGAGGACAAAGTATATTACAAGATTCTTAATTAGCATACGATAAGTTGCACTATATACAGTAATGCCCTAGGGGGCTCAAAAACCATATACTAAAATAGTGTTATAAGAACCACGTCTGGAAATGAAAGTAGGCCAAGGGCCTAGGGAATCGCTGGGGCTAAACTAAACAACCATAAGTTAGGAAGTGGGAGGCCCACGGGAGATGCGTGCAGTGTCTAAACACAGTCGCGATTTACCATTGACTTTCTATGGGAAACGAAGACACTTCCCGAGGGACTACGATGAAACCCCTTTAGACTAGGACACTTCGAAAGTCAAGACCCACGGGAGAACCGGAGTACTCATGTTACTTCACCCAGGGAAGCTGGGTGCATAGGTGCCTTTTGGTGTCGGGTTTCGTCGTCTGCAGGCGACCAGAGGAATAGTGTCCGGGTGGATCCAAGGGTGGATCAGAGATCTGAAGAACCTGAAAGCAGAGTCTGGGTCACTAGCCAGTGACCAGGAAGGAACCAGGCGATGTCGGGTGATTTAAGGTGAAGAAGGTGAGTGTGTCTCTTCAGCCACGAGGTCCAGGAGTCATCGACGATGACCAGGCACTGGATTCGAGATGTCCCAGAAAGGATCTAGTTGCCTGCGGTATCGGTATCCGTATTGGACCCAACGATCCTTGGCAAATGCAATCCAAGCAGGATGTCGAGATTGGCTCTGTTGCAATCCAGCAAGGTCTGTGGCACTTCTCTTTTGCAGGGAAGCAGGAGCAAGCCCAGGGCAACCAGGCAAAGCAAGTTAAATTAAAAGAAAGGTCTTCAGGGGGCTCACTAGCCAATGGTCAAGGAACCAGGAAGACCTGTCAAGCACAAATGCAAAAGCAGGGCCCACGGGCACTCGTGGAGTGTGGGGGCGTGTGCTTAGGTGCAAAGGGTAAACAGCTAATAGGGTTTTGGAGAACTTTCAGATGATGGCGCTCTACCTAGAGTATACGTTACACTGTGTGGGGAAAAGAGTTCAATTGTGTGGTGCGTTAAGGGCGAACGGAATGACCCTAAAACCGTTCTCAGACAATCCAAAGATTACCATAAACTGTAAAGCAGCAAAGCTCTCGCAACCACAGAAACAGTGTGACACATGAAATTTACAAGTAATAATACAATAGCAGAAAGCAGCAGATCTCTATATCCAAGTTCTTTTTCAAAGGAAGTTTAATTGGATCCACAATCAGCCGACACGTGTTTCATCGTGTTAAAGTGGAGTCAACACGACTCTTCAGGGCTGATGAAATAAAAATAAACAATTGTATAGTACATTTCAATGTAACACATCTGGTACACTTAACAGTGAAAAAAGACGTGCACGGAAGTGAAAGTGACGGAATATTAAGTGCCTAGTGGTCGTTTAGTGATTTGCGAACCATGCACATCCACACTTGCATCCTAGTGACGGTGGTACAGTGTGTGGGTAATGGTAAACCATTACATCCTGTTTCCACAGTTCTTTTTTATTATTTTTTTATTGATAAAAAACCGCTCAAGTCGCATGGTTTATTGGCTCATGCTCACATTAGACCCGCGTTTGTGAAAGACCAAGGTGTAAAAGTGTCACTTGCTCCATGGTACTACGCACACTGGTGAGAATCTGGTGCTCTATACCAAAGTAGGTCCGTGCACCAAGGCAAAAGTACATGCAAATATTAGGACCTCCACTAGTAACGACTGAAGCCTACCTGGTAAAGAGACCTAGGCACCTACAGTTTGATGCCCCACTGAATATGGGTCGTTAAAGGATATCTGTGTAATACAAAAAGAGTAAAAAACCGGGGGAAGAAAATTAGGAGTGGGCACAGTGGTGTTCTAAGCAGGGTACAGTATCAGTGTGTTGACTGTGGCTTACCCTGTAAAAAATATTGACAGGTATGTCAATACGTTCAAATATGCGGAGAACCCCAGTTCCGGGTCTACAGCTGTCTATCACACAGCTTAGTGGTTATATTTAGAAAATGTTGTTCGTTTATTCCTAAATTGAAACTGCATGAGAAAAAAAAAGGCAAAAAAGAAGAAAAGGGCTACATGAAAAAACGGCTAGAAGAAAAACGATTGAAACACATAAGAACATTAGACAAATGCCAAAGCATTCGGATTCGTTACAAAACAGGGGTGTACATACCTAAACACGTGTGGGTGTCTAGCCGTACCGGGAGGGGATTCGAAATCTCAAGATTCCAAAAATTAGTTCCTAGTTAACGATCTCCACAAAATAAGCGGACTAGGTGTAAAGAAAACACAAAAACCGGAGGTAGTGGTAAGTATACCTCTAGGACAAGCATTGTGTTTCTAAGAGCAAAACGGAAAAGCAAGAACACAGGGTATCGCGTCCTTACCTGTCACTCGGTATCCCTCCTCTGTGTGTTCCCGGTCGCCGTGTTCCAAAGACGGACACGTGACCGGAAAACAGACAGACTAATATATTCTAGGTAGAGCGTTAGCTGAAAAGTAATGAGCCGATTGTCACGTCGCCCTGTGACCGCCATCTTGGGTGTGAAAATGTTTGATAATGGTTACCTGATTATCGAGTAAAAAAGTACATGTAAGATAAACAAAAATACTAATTGCACGAAAACATAACTGGTTTGAAAATGAATTTCTCTCATTTTCAACGGAAAACACAGTTTTTGCTGTACATGCGCCTTAAAAGTGAAACGAGGTCAAATCCAAAACATGGATCCGTGAGTTCTGTCCGTCTTATATCATGTGTGATTTTTAGGGTATGGTAAATATCGGAGGCCTAAATAGTTAGTTCCGAAAATTGTCGGACAAAGTTCAGTCATCTATTTGAAAAAAAAGAGAAAACCACCCAACCAATTAAAACGCGAAAGAGAGTGTACCTCCTCGTGAATCTATCCCATGATGGCAGGCTATCCATATCTACATAAGTGTCATGAGTCAAGAGACCCAAAGAAAGTATTCTGTAAGTCGATTGCAAATGAGCCAACATGCTGGTTGTTCATGCATAGTGACTGGTGACATGACAGAATAATTAAGTACATTGATAACACTCTTATTAAAAGGCAAAAGATTACATATCATATTTGCAGCTCGCAAATCTCAGGTCAGTATTTCCTATTGAAAACATCGTGATCGAACGTCAATAATCATTAGTGTTCAAACAACACAGTAAAGTTATATTTACAATACAAATCACAAAAGCGCTGTAAAGGAGTCATGACTCACAACTCTAAAAACGTTGTTAGGTCATCCCTTCAATGAAGTCGTTCATGCAGTTCTCATTTCAGTTTAAACGATTTCATGTCCATTAGCACATAGATTGCCATATTTCGAATATTGAATTCATATGCAACATTTTTGTGTACAAGTAAGGTATTAATTTCCTAAAAAGAATTGAAGCTCTGGGTCATAGTTCAACCCGTGTTCCACGCATTGCAAACGCATGATCCACGTGGCCTCCCTACGTCTCAAAGTCAATTCTCTGTTGCCCCCCCTAATGTTTGGGGGTATTACGTCAATTCCAAAGAAACGTACCTTCACTTCATCCTCAAGAGGTTGGCATGCTGCAATATGCAGCGCAACCGGGTATTTAGGATCTCTCTTTTGAATGGCCCGCATATGTTCAGCTAATCTCTCTTTAAGGGGCCTGATTTTACTGCCCACGTATAACTTACCACACTGGCATTCAATAATGTAAATTACATATCTGGTTAGGCACGTGATATTGTGTCTGATTGTATATGTAACACCATCATGACCTTTAAATGTCTTCGTACCATGTTTGCCCCAAACACACAAAGAGCAGAAACCACATTTAAAGAAACCCAAGCTACGTGTAGTAAGCCAGTCTGAAGCTGACGTCTTATGTGGGACCGTAGGGCTAAGTTTGTTTTTCAGTGTACATCCCTTTTTATATGTAATGGCTGGTCTCTCTGGTAGCCACTCTCTTATGGTCGAGTCTTCAGTTAGCAGTTTCCAATGTCTGTTGAAACTCTTGGAGATTGTGTGATGTAAAGCATTAAACTCGGTAATAAGTCTAATCTTCTTAGTAGAGGAATCACTTTCGGCACGTTTCTTTAAACAGTCTGGTCTCGAGGCACGACGAACCCTTTTCTCTGCTGTTTTCAGAGTTTGGAGGGGATAACCTCTATTTAGAAACCTGTTTCTCATGTTTATTAGACAATTGTCGAATTCACTAGGTTCACTACAGTTTCGTTTGGCTCTCAGGTATTCACCATAAGGTATAGCCTGTATTTGGTGTGTAGGGTGAGAGCTGCAAGCATGGAGAACAGAGTTACAGGAAGAAGGTTTCCTGTAAAGTTTACTATGGAGTTCGTTGTCTTTAATGTAAAATTCCAAGTCGAAAAAAGAAACTCCGTCAGTTGGAATCGAGATATATTATAAGGCTAAGAACAAAAATCCCTAGAGGCATGAACTTCGATGAAGAACTTTATGTGCACTTGGAGTAGAAATCAGAGTCATGGGGCCACAATGACAACTGTACTCGTTAGAGAGAAGAAAACGCAGCATGGAACTGTAATATGAATGAGAATTATGAGAACATGGGTACTATACCATGAAGTGGGACACAAACATTAAACACAAGTTGTACAGAGCTCTCTTTGTGCAAAGAAAATTGTTTAAAAAAATGTGTAAATGTGAAATCGCAATATACAATGGTAACATTGCAATACTGAGTCTTGAAAACATGCAGCGTCTTCAAACACAAAAATTCAAAAAATGCAAATAAGAAACATATTTGTGATAAAAATGTATCCCAAAAAGTTAATGAGAACACTGTCTAACAAAAAGTGAATTCTTGTATGTAAGTTAGAACAACATATCCCAGAAGTCTATGGGAACAGTAGAAACCAAAGAAAGTATAAACAGTTGCAAGAGAGTAATTTCACTTACCGTGAGCAAGGCCGTCAGGCTGAAACGCGTTGGTGTAAGACTGGGCACTGAAATAAACCTGTGATAAGAAGATGCTGTGTGCGGTGTCCTTTGTACAAAAAATTACCTTTTGGCCATTGGTCTGGCCCAACGCCGGCACCCGCTGATGAGCGATCCTGTGACAAGACCACATTGAGCAAAAAAAATATATATATATATATATATATATATATATTTTTTTTTTCAACGAGGTGGTTCCTTTACCTCCCGTTTGTTGGCGCTTCTTTGTAGGTGCGTGGCTCATGCGGTTTAACCAAACCGCTTTATATCACAACAACGTTTTCCAGGGAAGACGAAAAGAGCCGCTACTCCAGTCACTTGTATATTTAGAGAAAATTAATTTATTTTAAAATCCATTTCAGCATTATCACAGAAAAACCAACGCGTTTCGGTAGCACCTTCTACCTTGTTCATGGTTAGCTAAACCTATGGTTGCCGGTTATTTTAAAAGAAGATCCCATATATATATATATATATATAGACACTTATGAACCTATAAGCCCCTCCTATGGCAGGCCTCGACAATCCTGGAGGCAGAGTGTTTGGTTTTGTGTGAGAGGGTGCCCTAGCATGAGCTGAGCCCCTCTGCAGCTCTCAGAACCATCTCCTTATAGCTGTTAAGTGCATTATAATCCTCGCGGGTAATGCTAACTTTGGTTTGGATTTATAAAAAATTGTCGTGTAAGGTGTGGAACACTTTGGAATACTACCCCCCTCCAGTTCTGGCAGCGGGGGTAGCATTCCACCCTTCTAGAGGGAGAAGACATGTAGTTACTGGTAAACCCGGTTAAAGTTAAACAGAGCTGCAGCATCACAAAATGGATGCTGCTGCCACAGACACAAGCCTGCCCTCCTGCTGCTGGACAAAACTCCGGCAGGGGAGGATTGGACAATAGGTTTCCTGTCCAGGGAGGTGCCAGCACCTCCCCAGGCAGGCTTTAGTGTATTAGGGCAGGGTGGGATGCATTCAGTGAATGCTTTTCAGACATTGCCTGGGGCACACGAGGTGCTCCATGCATGTCCCAGTTCAAACCGGTTGCTGGGGCACTCAGCCCCAGTTCTGGTGCAAAACTAGACAAAGGGGAAGGGGTGTAACCACACCCTCCCCAGGTCTACCCATAGGAGAGGCCATAGAGTTAGTCCATCCCCTATCTATCCTTTAAAGATAGAACCACAGTCCCTAGGACTTTAGATTACCCTGGACGAAATTCTGAAACATATATCCCGGACCTTCACCATTCCATTTCGACGGGAAGATGGAAGACATATCCCTTGTGCTCAAGGAGTGACCACCCTGCTCAAACAGGCACCAACAGCAACTTTGCCAGTCTGCATTTTTGAGGCTCCTGCCAGATCCTGAAGAATCTGCCACACAGGACATGGATTTTCAGACATCTATGGCCTTGACCTTTGTTCACAGCAAAGCTGAGACCTGTGGAAGACACGAGAGGTGTGGGACCGGAACTCCTGGACATCCTGCATTTTTTTAACTGCACCTACTTCCCAAGGTATCCCGAAGTTGTGCATTGGGGTGCTCGAAGCCCTAGCCCCAAGCACCATTTGCACTGAAGCTCAGAGGCCCACACTCTATGAGTGTTCCGTGGGCCCGCATTGTGCATTTCCACTCGATGCATCTTTGCAGATCCTGGCCCATTGGCTAGTGAGCCCCCAAGAAGACCAATCTTGAATCTAACTTGCTTTCCTGGTTGCTCCAAGCTTTTACCAGCTTCCCTGCAAAGGAGAAGTGCTCGAGATCTTGTTGGTCTGCAACGAAGCCAATCTTGACATCCTGCCTGGGTTGCGTTTGACCAGGCTTGTTTGGTCCAATCTGGATACCGATACTGCAGTCAACTAGATTCTTTGTGGGACAGCTCAAATCCAGCTCCTGGCCATCGTCGATGCCTCCTGGACCTCATGCCTGAAGAGACAAACTTCACCTTTTCACCTGAAATCACCCGACTTTGGCTGGCAGCTTTCCATCGCCATCCTGGTCTCTGGCAAGTGACCCAGACTCTGTCCCTTCTGCTTTCAGGTTATTCAGATCTTTGATACACCCTTGGATCCACCTGGACACTTTTCCTCTTGTCGCCTGCAGCACTTCTTTGCAGCTCCCCATTGAAAACGATGACGAAACCCGACACCAAAAGGCACCTATGCACTCGGCTTCCGTGGGTGAGGTAACACGCGTACTCTGGTGCTCCCATGGGTCTTGACCCTCAAAGTGTACTAGTCTAAAAGGGTTCCATCGAAGTCCACCGGGAAGTGTCCTTAAATTGTAAATTTTGTAACTTGTTTGTTTCCCATGGAAAGTCAATGGTAACCCGCGGCTGTGTTTAGACTCGGCACGCGTCTCCCGTGGGCCTCCTACTTCCTAACCGTTGGTTGTTCCTAGAAGCCCGAGCGATTCCAGAGACCCCAGGCCTGCTTTCTATCTCAGACGTGGTTTTATACCACTATTTTAGTATATGGTTTGTGGGTCCCCTAGGGCATAAGGTATACTGTGCAACTTATCGTATGCTAATTAAGTTCCTTGTAATGTACTTTGACCTCTGACCTCATAAAAGAGTGCAGAGGGGTTGTGTTTAGTCAAATGGTCTTTATTCGGATATAAAATATCCATAAAAGTACAAGTCATCACTGCCAATATACATATAACATACATTCATCACTATCAATAAGAATACAAAAAGATAACAAAAACGGGATAGGACAATATTCTAACAATCAATAAATAAATAGCATAAAACCAGATGTACAAGGTGTAGCAATGAAGTGCAAATAAGCACAATTTTTAACCCTACTAGCAGTGTAAACTTTGGACTAAGTGCAAAATAATCAATTGTAAACATCCGAATAAATAAACTATCACATATATGCTAAATCCAAATCGAGGAGCAATTACAAATGTATAACAATTTTAAGGTGCGGTCATGGAAGCTTGTGAGCGTACCACTGCTCGTAGAAATGAGCTCACTCGAAAAATCATATTGTCACAACCCAGCTGTAATATTTCCTGGTATGCCAAAGTATAATCAGAAATCACATTTGCCTTAAAATAGGGGATTAAATATTGTTTAGTATATTTTACATTGAATTTACAAGCAAACAAGAAATTTAACATTGTTTGTTTACAACCAATGCCACATGGGCAGCATGTCTCCTCCAGGTTACTATTAAAACCAATCGGGAAGCAGATGAAATATTTTATGCTGTTATCCCTGAGGCGAAAAAGCAGACTCCTGTTCCATCTTCCAATGTTTTTCCTAAGATAATCCTGTGGCATCTGATAATTATTACTTAATGTCCTCAGGATAGGAATATATCTAATAATTGAGGGTTTACAAAACTCATTTTTCCTTCTTTCTTCACAATACAAATCGTATAGTGCCCCTCTCACAGCTTTTAAATCTAAACCGTCTGCAGTTAAAGGAAGATGAAAGGCATACTCTAGTTGAACGCTGGCCAAACTATTTTGCACTGCGGACAGCCAGGGTATACCTCTACCTCCGTCACATTTAAGGCAGTCTGTGATAATTTCTTGGGTAAAAATCGCAGCTGGATTTCGCCATATCTTTAGCCAGAATAAAGCAGGTCGCGATGTAATAAAATCCTCCACATATTGTAAATTTAGTTTTTTATGGCATATGTAGGTGAGTGATGAAATTTGAGCCCCTAAAATCTTTCTACAGAATATATTTTCCTCCATTTGTATTCTGTTACAATTTACATGCCCCCATACTTCGGCGCCATAAGTCGCCGTAGGCAGGCATTGGGTTCTATAGATCTGTAATAATGGCATCACCACTTCTGCCTTCTTGGGCTGTCTCAGGCTAATAACAGAATTAATTGCCTTTCCAAGTTTACTTCTAACTTGGACTATATGCGAACGCCATGATCCTGATTCAGAAAAAACTAAACCCAAATAAGGGAAGGTGCTGGTGCTTTTTAAAAGGTCACTTCCCAACATTATGTGCTTAATAAAGTGCTTTTTTGGTCCACAAAACATTATATATGATTTTTTTAAATTAGTGCAAAGTCCTAAATCCGCCATGAAGGATACAAAGCCTGAGATTAAAGTGCGTAGTACATTTGGTGTGCGGCCCATTAGGACTGCATCATCCGCATATAAAAGTACGGGGTAAAATTGACCATTAATTTTCAGTACATCCCATGTTAATTCAGACAGGGAGTTATTTAATTCATTAATGTAAAGAATAAAACGCAAGGGGGCTAAAACACACCCTTGTCTCACCCATCTGCCAATTAGGATGTCCCTAGAAACCTCTCCTTCATTATTGATCCTCACCCGTGCTTTCAAATCTCTGTGCAAATAGTCAAAAAGTGCACAAGTGCAGTGTCCAACCCGTAATTTAAAAGAATCTCCCATAAACGAGAACGATTAACAAAATCAAAGCTGAAGTTAAGTCCATAAGATATAAAGGTACTTTTTTAGCAACAGTATATTTTCCCAATATAAGACTTAAATTTAGGCACTGTTCAACAGTTCCAACACTACTCCTAAAACGCAACTGGCAACAGTTTAAAATGTGCTTGTCCTCAATTCCTGATTTTGTTAAAAACAACCCTGCCCAAGATTTTTAAAGTATTATCAATCAAGGATATTGGGCGATAACAACCAGGGTCGGATCTATCCCCTTTCTTAAAAATGGGCACAATTATACTTGTTGACCAGGTTTTTGGGGTTGGGGTGTTGGCCAAATTATTAAAAACATTGCATAAAAGAGGGGACCAAAAATCCGGTTCAGATTTAATGAGATCAATTGACAAACCATCTGTGCCTGGGGCTTTATTCCCTGCGCTTTGATGTATAGCATCTTCCACCTCAGATAAGGACTGGGGGATAGCTATCAGTGCTTGTTATATGGCCAGTATATATTCTTGAAAAATGATCCTCCCATACCTTACTAGATATATTGCACTTTAGGGGAGTAATGTTCAGAACCATAGCCCGCATTGATTTAACCTCTTTCCAAAACCCAGTTACATCTTTGAGAGCAGCTGTGCGAGCAAGGGAGTTCCACCGGTCCTTTAGTACCTCCTCTGCGCGTAATTTAGTAGCTTTCTTATAGCGTTCTCTCAATAATCGGACTAGTGCCATGTCCCTGGCTTCGTAGTCTAATGCGTCGCGGAGAGCCCTATTGGCCCTAGAACAAGTACCATCAAACCATCTAGGGTTCTTGCCCTGACTCATGACAGGTTTAGAGATCGCATGTTTAATCCCGGCACATAGCTCAGAAAAAGCCTGAACTATCTTGGTTCCTGAACATGTATTCGATAAACATGTTTCCACTAACAATGGATAAGATTTTATGGTACGGGCAAGTAAGGATTTGTTGTCTATGCCCTTCCAAATTACTTTCAATTTATCTGTGGATGCCTCCAGATTTTTTGCCCCTATTACCACTCGTTTTTCATATTTGTTAAAAAACCTAACAATTGTTAAAATTGGATTATGGTCACTGTAACTTGTGCCTAGTACTTCAGCCTTGACTAAGAAATCCTCAAGGGATGAAGAAATAAAAACATAATCTATAGTAGTTGAACAACCGCGTCCTCTATAGGTAGGCAGTACACATTTATCTGATTCACATCCTACTTTGTCCATTACATTGACCAGATAGTGGGTAGACAAATAACTAGACAATTCCTCCCCTCTTCTACAAGGAATTATCCGGGGAGATGTAACAGCAAGATTATCTGTTCTTTTGTTCAAATGGGCATTGAAGTCCCACCCCAGACAAATTCCATCTAATTTGCCATACCTTTCCTCATCTACTAGATTATCGATAAATTCAAATAAATTGTTAAAATTCTTATTGGGCAGTGATCTGAAATCATTATTATAAAAATGTATCAAAAAACAGAGTAATTCCTTGTGAAAAAATCAGAGCCTGGAAATTCCCATTGTTCGTCTCTATGGGTTTTATATTACTGTCCGCAGTAATCTTTAGCCATATTGATAATCCCCTGCTTGGTCGGCCAAATCCGGGACTGGGTAAAATCTTGTTATGGCAGGCAAACCCATCAAGCAACAAGTTTCTAGTGCACCAGGTTTCTTGGAACATTAGGATATCAAATTGGCTAACAAAGTTGATCCACTCCATTATGTTTAATTTAGCTTTTAAACCTGTGATGTTCCAGCTAATTATATTTAAATTCTGATTTAAGGATCGTGGTTCAGAAATCACGGGACAAGTTGCCGATGGTTTTACCAGGCAGATTTCTTTGGGGGTGTCTATCATTCTAGATTCGGCAGTAGCCGAACAGTTCAATAATAATCCCACTTGCCCTTCTACAATGTTCAAAGATCTATTTGATGGTCAATCCTGCCTCTCCAGTTCAGATAAAACTGTGTACCTATTATATGAGGAGTATAGTGGGGTGGCAGGGTTGTATGCTCTCTTTTGAGGTCTGTAGAAAAAGCCCAATGGTACTAAGGTGATATTTGTAGGACCATTAAACTGATCAAACGGAGCTTTTAATAACCATTTCACCAGTGAAGGTGCCGCAAATTCACAACTATACAGTCTCCCATGATGCTTTTAGTCGAGGATCTTACCCAACCCACCCTACGCGTCATCAAGATATAATTGGCAATCTCCCGCCCCACCCCCTTATATTTACACAACCAATCAATACATTTATTTTTAAGCTGGTCCCAGGACTCATTTTGATCGACTCTAAGGGGAGGTACACCAGTTAAAATTATTGCGTAAGGGCATGCCTCTGGGGGTAGATGAAGAACATCCTCCACATGTTTTTTGAACTGTGGGACAGTAATAAACCAGTTGCTTAAATCTGAAATTTGTTTTGGCCGGGCCAATGTAGGGACTACAACCGGGGCTACTATCGGGGGTAAGTGGTTACTATGGGGCCTATTTTCTACAGACACTTTCTGCAATGGCAACATACTGGCTCCGGTGTTAGACACAGATTTAACTGGTAAACCATTAGTTTTCCCATTACATTTTTCGCATACATTATTGGTACCCAGCAATGCACAGGTATCACTTCCCCCTTTGGTTCCTTTACTAATTGCTTCCAAATCCTTTAGAAGCCTATCACCCCTAGCTTGATCAATGATAGTAGTCCCTTTTCTCTTGGCATCCTCTTTCTTCACTAGGTTTTCCAACCTGTCAAGTCATTTAAAAATAACATTAAATTGTTTGTCCATTAGACTTTTCAGACGATTAAATGTGGAATCCACTTTGGTTTCAATTAGGTTTCCATTAGACCGGTCTTGTATGCCATTTCCTGGTGCTGACTCTGTTTGTGTACAAGCAGAAGGCTGAACGACTTCTGCCTCAGTCAGATCTACGGTACTATTGTTAGGTTGTGCAGTAGGACTAACAGACAACCCGATGGATCCAGTAGTTTCTCATGTCCACAAACTAGTGGGTGTTGGTTGAGATTTATTGCGGGGTGGCTGTTTCCTCTTGCTTATAGGTAATTTCGTACAGCCTCTTTTCCTTTTTTCCCCCACACTCTTTGTCATTATAACCGCAGGTATAACATTGTCTATGACTTGGGGTCCCTGCTGAGAGTCAGGAATCTCTGTTACATCATCATTAATCACAGGGTCCTCGGGTACATTTCCGCGATAAACAAGATAATTTATTGTTATAGTTGGTGATAATGGCAGAGCGGCCACAACACCACCTTCCTCTAAACCATCCGGTGGGACTTGATATGATGTAATTTGGCCCATGGAGTGTCCTCTCTCTGCACTTTCAATCTCTAAGTTAACCATAT
This sequence comes from Lissotriton helveticus, assembly GCF_964261635.1. Taxonomy (NCBI): domain Eukaryota; kingdom Metazoa; phylum Chordata; class Amphibia; order Caudata; family Salamandridae; genus Lissotriton; species Lissotriton helveticus. The sequence continues at coordinate 966,934,598 of NC_136069.1, read as the reverse complement.
TCACCACACTTTCCAGCAAATTTTCAAATGAGGATGTAGTAGTAGTAGTAATCTTAGGGACCAAGATAATAAGACGCTCTGAGGAACTTCATAGTTCAGAGGTATGCTTTTTCACTGAATTTACGGGCAAGAAAGGGTGTAAACACAGGCCACGGATAGTAGCTTTTTGTAAATTTGTCCTCCGCATACAGCTGGTTTATGAGTATGGAATCAACCACTGCACATGAGTATCAGAGAACTGCTCTTTACCATATAAATCTATCCAAGACTGGTGAGACCTAGGTCATTGGGTGGAGTTATATATTGTGTATCAAATTTTGGACTAAATGTCAATGTACCGGGGAACTTAACTTTCACGTTGGTAGTGACATAACGGCGTTCATCTGTGTTATGACCACTAAGAGAAATGACCCAACAGGCTCTCTTGTGAATCTAATATTTGTTTTACAAACTCGCAATATTAAGATCTGTAGGTAAATAAGCCTTTTCCTCGTCATTTTCAGTTTAAAACTCTCAATTTGCTCCTGGAGATTTCATCCTCTGTTGACCCAGCCCCTCTCGCCCTTCGCGCTAGGTGAGCTATTAACAGATTCTATGTATTCCTTAATCTAACACTATGTGCATTGTGTCTTTGACACAATTTGACAACACGTTTTTAATTGTTAAACTGTTCTCTGAAAATCCGCCCTCCTTGTAATAATTAACAGGATGGGTGTGTTCTAATTGATCTCTTTTTAACTGTCCCCCAGGAGGTTGCCCACCCACAACTTTTTTGTCCTGAAGAAGACCCACTCTGTAAGGATCACTCTCCTACTGCTTATCTGGGTCGAAACGTAGACTACACAACCACAACCAACTCCGACCCCAAGCAAGACCTTAACGGCTCCAGCGGAGTTTGGCCTTTGCTCATCAGCTATATTTTGGACTCTTTATGAGCCTCATGTTGTGGCCTTTGGCTAAAGGGACCACATGTACTCAGTCTTTAAATTGAGAATAAGACTTGTCACTGAATGAATCAGACCATCCCTATAACCTACCCTATCCTTGACACTTCCCTCACTTCACCCCTTCCCGTTGTGAATGTGGGCATGCACATTTTTTGAAACTTGTCATGTATATAATCAAATGTATTATGAGTTCCAATCATTGAATATGATATACATGCAAATCTGAATTAAACCCTTTTGAATTCAATAGCTTTGCTCTTTGAATTAATTGAATATGAAGAAATAAGTTTGAATCATTTGTTTTGTGTCTGGGACCCCTTTCTTTTGTACTGAGATAATAAGAGGGGTTATGCGTTTTCCCATTGTGAACTAAGGTATGCTCACTCACCGTAGACTGCAACTCAAGGGGGTGGCCCAGCCCGGCCTCGTCTGGCCCCAGACGGCCACAGACGTCCCGCCCTTTGCCCGGGCTTAGCCCGGCGCAGCCCGCGCACGGTCCCGCGACGCGGGGGCTCTGTGTAGCTTTGAGCGCTTCTGGGCACGATGTGGGCGTTGGCAGCTTCCACTTCCGCCGCTGGGGCACCTGGACGTTGTGGTCCTGCCTCCGTGGCCGTGCTGCGTTAGTGATGGCTGCGGCGGCGAGGGAAGACGTGTGGCACTGGCAGCAGACTCGCAACAAGGGAGACAGGTGAGTAGCCCCACCAACAGCACGGGTAAAAGTCTCAATTCCCCCGCTTCACCAGGGCTCTGTGTAGCTTTGAGCGCCTCCACGTGCGATGTGGCCATTGGCGGCTTCCGCTTTCGCTGCTGGGGCACCTGGACGTTGTGGTCTTCCCTCCGTGGCCGCGCCGCGTTAGTGATGGCTGCAGCAGCAGCGGTGGCGGCGAGGGAAGACGTGTGGCACCGGCAGCAGACTCGCGACAAGGGAGACAGGTGAGTAGCCCCACCAACAGCACGGGTAAAAGTGTTTAGAATAAATACATATACATATGATATATACCTTGTGTGGTGTACTTTCATTTGGTACTCAAGAGATTATAATTGGTAAAACAACTAGCTTAATTCGCTCTCTGAAGTCTTCCCAGAAGACTGCTCGCCATTGCTACCCCTAGGATAACTTTCTATAAGGTTGACTTTACAACCACCATCAATAAGGGTCGAGTGGACTGGTGCAAGGTGTCTCACTAGAATAGTGGACATCATATACCAGGCCAACTTCTCACATTGGTGTGCAGCGGATGGGATAAGAGCTTGCATTGTTTTACCAAATAATCTTGAGAATATCATTTGAAAAATCACATCAAGGTACCTGTAGGTACATATAAATCAAGTCTTATAATTCATAAGTTCTACTGAACTTAGCAGTTGTAGGTGTTAAGGGCTTTGCACACCCTGCCTACAACTTCTAGAGAGGTTCTAGTAGGAAATAAGTAGTGTAGGTAAGTGCACACACCACACCTCACTAGTCATGGCTTTAAAAGCAGGGCCTAGTGGGCCTCTGCCAGTTGACAGCCCAGTGCTGCCAACTAAATATGGCACCTTCACTTTTCAAGAAATAAGAAGCTTGTGTGCCATAAGAAAATTAAAGCAAGGACAGAGTCCAACCTTTTAACACCTGGTAGATATCTTAGTGATAGATGATGTAGCAAAAACATCAGATCCAGATACTCATTGTAGTGGAGAGGGGGGCCATCCTTCATCAGAGGAAGATCCTAGTGGGGCAACCCCACTGGTGTCTGAAGATGATGAGGATGTAGGCCAGGATGAGGTTAATGAACCTGACCTGGGAAACACAGGACTACCTAAAGGTGGAGAGGGCCTAGGAAGGCTTCCCTCTGTCCCTCCACTTAGGCCTAATGGTGTGATCAGAAGACACAGATCTCTTTCAGAAGAATCTAGACATTCTGACTCATCAGCAGGGTCCTCTGCCTCAGCTCAAGGGAGCAGCATAATCCCTAGTGGTACGAATAGGTCTCATGACCATAGAAACCTGAACAAGAATGTCCTTCCCTATCAGGTTGGGGTTGACATCCACAAATTGATACCTGCTTTGAAGAGGGCCTGCAAAGTTCAGCAGGTACCCCAAAGTCAGTGGGCAGCAATCTTGTGGCTCTCCTTTGCAGACAAAGGTAGAGACAAGCTCCTCAGTGTCAGAGAAGAGGATGCTGACAACTACAATGTTCTGAAAAGTGCTCTGATAGATGGGTTTGCCCTAACCACTGAGCAGTACAGGTTGCTGTTCAGAGATACCCAAAAGACACAGACTCAGGACTGGACTGACATTGTAGATTGTGTTACTAAGGCTCTGGAAGGCTGGTTACTGGGCAGTAAAGTAAGTGACTATACAGGATTGTATAACCTTATATTGAGAGAACAGATTCTTAATAATTGTCAAAACTAGTTACTGCATCAGCACTTGGTTGACTCTGATTTGACCTCTCCCCACGAATTGGTTAAGAAGGCAGACAAATGGGTCAGACCAGCGTGAAGCAGAAGGTACAGAACCAAGGTGGTGACCAGAAGAAGCAGGACCAAAAGGGTGGGGAGAAAGCAAAAGATCAGAAGTCTTCTCAAGGTCTCCAAAAAGCTTCTAATGGTGGGGTCCCCAACAATCCAAAAAGAAAGAAGTTCCTAGAAAACCATGGTGCAAGACTTGTAAAGTTAATAATCACTGTACCAGTGAATGCACCAAGAAGGAGACAGCTCCAACCACCATTGCCCCTAAGGCAACTGTTCCCCCTAGTTCAGCTCCAAGTGGCGGTTTTCAACAGAAGGGTGTAGTAGGGTTAACCCTGGCAACTGAGATGGATTATGGCCTAGTCAGAATACCAACTCAAGCTGTTTTGATCTGTGATACAGGCATAGATATGACCTTCCCTGTGAGTCCCAATAACTTGGGCAAGTACAGACAACCTCTTTTAGTCAATGAGAAAGAGGCTAAGGCCTACAGGGACACAGGTGCCAGTGTCACAATGGTGATACCTGACTTTGTGGACCCTGGACAGATCATACTAGGTGAAACTTACCTAGTGACCAATGCTAGCAATGTCACTACCACACATAGTATAGCAGTTGTTAATTTCTCCAGGGGACGGGTAACTGGCCTTAAGAAGGTTGTTGTTAGCTCAGACCTCCCGGGAGAATGTTTGATTGGCAATACCTAGAGACTTCAGCCTGGTCTGAAGTGGACTTTAGGACCCATGCAGAAATGTTAGGAATCTCAGCACATGTCATTGTAGTGACTATGTCACAGGTCAGAAAGTCTAACACTGAACAGGCACTGGATTCTTTAAAAATGGACCTGTTGCCTACCAGGAGGAGAAGCAGTAGGGTTAACGCAGTGCCTTCCCCCTGCATCAGGAAGGAGATCAGCCTTCTAAGGAAGCTGATTGTGAGCCTGAAGAAGGAACTTTCCTAGAAGAGCTTGAACCTGATCAGGTTGAGTTTCTTGGGACAGGGGGCCCTTCCAGGGCAGATCTGAGGCAGTCACAGTTGGACTGCCCTTCTCTTGAACCCCTCAGACAACAAGCTGCGGCTGAGGCTGCTGGGAATGCTAGTGGAAATCATAAAATTTATTGGAATGAAGGGCTCCTGCATTCAGAGGCTAGAGACCCCAAGCCTGGTGCTTCCAGGAGGTTGGTCATATCTTTGGCATTCAGGGGCTTCCTTTTGACACTAGCCCATGATATTCCCTTAGCAGGACATCTTGGTCAGAACAAGACTTGGGACAGGCTTGTCCCTCACTTTCATTGGCCTCACATGTCAGAAGACACCAAGGAGTTTTGTCGCTCCTGTATCAACTGCCAAGCCAGTGGCAAATCAGGTGGTACTACAAAGGCACCCCTTATTCCACTACCCGTGGTGGAGGTACCCTTTGAAAGAGGTGGGATTGACATTGTTGGACCAATGGATCCCCAAACTGCCTCTGGGCGCAGGTTTATCCTGGTGGTAGTGGATCATGCCACCAGGTACCCAGAAGCTATTACCCTTAGGACCCCAATTGTTTATTGTGTTGCAGGGTTCCTTTTCTCAATGTGGTGTACAAGAAGGGCCCTCTCATGCCAACCACAGATATGAATTGTTTTTTAACCTACGCAAAAGTATGCGACAGAGTTTTTCCCCTTGTATTTAAAAAATGTATGTTGCACCACATTCCAAGCTGCGTAAACTTGTATATTACTTTATGGGTAGGAAAAGTAGAAAGAACTGTTGTAGGAGTGTAAAGATAAACCGGTTAATGCACTTGCACTTTATTCTTTCTCTATGAACTCTTATGGCTTACCACTGATAAGAATAATGGGGAGAATGGAATTGCTTGACAGTTCAAAAAATATGATAGCTACTTGATGATACATGATCGAATTTACTCAAACATGAACTTTTTAATTTTTGTACAGGATTTGATTATTGTTTTTATCTGTGTGGATTTTTTAGCATGTCATTTTAATATTGTTGTAATTTATTTTTCTTTGCACTTACTGGGCCATGTTGGCCGTAATAAAGAACAACTATTCCCCTTAGGACCACTACAGCACCTGTTGTGGCAAGAGCCCTCTTCGGAGTTTTCTCAAGGGTGGGTTTCCCTAAGGAGGTTGTATCAGATAGAGATGCAAACTTCATTTCTAGTTACCTGACTGCAATGTGGAAGGATTGTGGAGTAAACTATAAGTTGACCACACCCTATCACCCACAATGCAATGGTCTAGTTGAAAGGTTCAACAAGACCATAAAGGGCATGATTAAGGGTCTCCCTGAAAAGCCCAGGCGGAACATCCTGCTGCCCTGCCTTTTATTTGCCTACAGAAAGGTCCCACAAAAGGGGGTTGGCTATAGCCCTTTTGAACTTTTGTTTGGGCATCCTGTAATAGAACCCCTTTGTCTGGTGAAGGAAGGATGGGAGTTACCTCTCAAACTTCCCAAACAAGACATTGTGGACTATGTACGTGGTCTCCGCTCAAGGATGGCTGAGTATATGAAAAAGGAATCCAAAAACCTTGAGGCTAGTCAGGAATTGCAAAAGGCCTGGCATGACCAAAAATCTGTACTGACTGTTTACCAGCCAAGACAGAAAGTGTGGGTGTTGGAGCCAGTGGCCCCAGCAGCTCTCCAAGACAAGTGGAGTGGACCCCAGACTATTGTTGAACAGAAGGGAGAAGTTACCTATTTGGTAGATCTTGGAACTTCCAGGAACCGCCCTTAGGGTGCTTCATGTCAACAGACTGAAACCATATGTTGACAGGACAGACATGGGCTTGCTCATGACTACTGATGAAGGACAGGAGGAAGAGAGTGACCCTCTCACAGACCTGCTCTCTCAGAAGCCTGATGATGGGTCAGTTGATGGTGTAGCCTTGGCAGACAGCCTCACTGACCAGCAGAAGAGTGACTGCAGACAAGTTCTGCAGGCCTACAGACATATGTTTTCACTGACTCCAAGTCAGACTACCTGGTGCACTCATGAAGTGGACACTGGGGACAGTCTGCCTGTTAAAAGTAAAATTTACAGGCAACCTGATCATGTCAGGGACTGTATCAGGACAGAAGTCCAGAAAATGTTGGAATTGGGAGTTATTGAACCCTCAGAGAGCCCTTGGGCCAGTCCAGTAGTCCTTGTGCCTAAACCTCACACCCAGGGTGGTAAGAGAGAGATGAGGTTTTGTGTGGACTACGGAGGTCTCAATGCTGTCACTAGGACAGATGCCCATCAAATACCCAGGGAAGATGAGCTCATAGATACGTTGACATCTGCCAAATTTCTGAGCACATTTGACCTGACAGCTGGCTACTGGCAGATCAGACTAGCTGATGATGCAAAGCCAAAGACAACATTTTCAACCCCTAGTGGACATTATCAATTTGTGGTAATGCCCTTTGGTCTGACAAATGCACCTGCCACATTTCAAAGGTTGGTGAACCAAGTCCTCACAGGCCTGGATGACTACTGTGGAGCTACTCTAGATGATATTGCTGTTATAAGCTCCATCTGGGAAGATCACCTAATCCACCTGAAAAATATTTTGGAGGCCCTGCAAATGGCAGGCCTAACAATCAAGGCTACCAAGTGCCAGATAGGACAGAGTCAGGTTGTATACCTGGGCCACCTTGTAGGTGGAGGCCAGGTTCAACCATTGCAGAGCAACATCTAGACCATAATGGACTGGACTGCTCCAACCACACAGACTCAAAGTCAGAGATTTCTTGGGCCTGACTGGGTACTACAGGAGATTTGTCAAGGGGTATGGTTCCATTGTGACTCCCCTTAATGACTTAACTTCTCAAAGACTGCCTAAGAAAGTTCAGTGGACAGTCAGCTGTCAAAAGGCATTTGATGACCTGAAGCAGGCCATGTGCACTGCCCCAATTCTGCAAAGTCCAAACTATCCCAAAGAATTCATTGTTCAAACAGATGCTTCTGAGTTAGGGGTACGGGCTGTGCTATCACAATTGAATGAAGAAGGTCAAGACCAGCCAGTAGCTTTTATTAGCAGAAGGCTGACCCCTAGAGAGAAACGTTGGTCAGCTATTGAGAGGGAGGCCTTTGCTGTGGTTTGGGCCCTGAAGAAGCTGAAGCCATACTTGTTTGGTACTCACTTCACAGTCCAGACAGACCATAAGCCCCTCTTGTGGCTACAACAGATGAAGGGTGAAAATAAAGGTTTTTGAACTGAAAAAAAAATAATCTATTGTTTGTTTTTTTGTATACTTTTATGGTTCTAGCGACCAAAATAAAGGTTTTTGAACTGAACTGAAAATCCCAAGCTGCTCAGGTGGTCCAGGGGATGGACTATACAGTGGAATATAGACCTGGGAGTAACCATGCCAATGCAGATTGACTATCCAGATATTTCCACTTAGAACATGAAGACTCAACTGGTTATGGTTAGTTTAATGTCCCTGCTTTTGAGGGGAGTAGGGTCTGCTTCCTATGGTTACCCCTACTTTTTGCTGTGATTCTCTGATTTTTCGACTTTAGTCTGGCTGTGGCCCTGCTAATCTGGACCACAACCTAGCTGTTCTCTCTCTAAATTGATACCATGTACTTTAGGTACATATCAGATTGGTTACTGGGTCACCCGTGTGAGTCCCTGTATAGTGTACCCTAGGTACCCAGGGCATAGGTACACCCAAGGCCTACCAGGGGCTGCAGCATGTATTATGCCACCCCTGGCTGGCCCTCTAGACTGACACCACAGGTCTGTTCACACAGCCTGGGTAAGGTGGTGTAATCACCCCTTACTTAGATATAGTATACCTAATATACACCTTTTAAAACAGACACATATTAACCTATAAGTCACTCCTATAGCTGGCCTTGACAATCCTGGAGGCAGAGTGCTTGGTTTTGTGTGAGAGGGTGCCCAAGCATGAGCTGAGCCCCTCTGCAGCTTTCTGAACCATCTCCTTATAGCTGTTCTATGATATAATGATTTATAAAGGGGGTGGTGATGGACAGAGTATCTGAATTAAGCAGAACACTCCTACCCAGTCAAAAGATCAGGGCTTGATCCATCACCGTTTTTTAGCTCACTGCACCGTCCCAGCTCAGAACCTGGCTACATGCAAATTAGTCTGACCCTGGCCCAGTGCATCATGTGAACAGGGCAGACCAAACTACCAAGCCAATTCTTTACTGGAAAGGAAACAAGCATCCGGGGACCGGTTTCTGGCATTACAGCCGTCTTCGGCCCGGCTTGCTTGAATCCTGATGGTGCAGTGAGCAAGGGACTCACATCTGAGTATACCCTTCCACACTTGTGGTGGCCAAAACGATTCATAAAGGGGGTGGTGATAGACAGAGTATCTGAATTAAGCAGAGCACTCCTACCCAGTCAAAAGATCAGGGCTTGATCCATCACCGTTTTTTAGCTCACTGCACCATCCCAGCTCAGAACCTGGCTACATGCAAATAAGTCTGACCCCGGCCCAGTGCATCATGGGAACAGGGCAGACCAAACTACCAAGCCAATTCTTTACTGGAAAGGAAACAAGCTTCCGGGGACAGGTCTCTGGCATTACAGCCGTCTTCGGCCTGGCTTGCTTGAATCCTGACGGTGCAGTGAGCAAGGGACTCACATCTGGGTATACCCTTCCACACTTGTGGTGGCCAAAACGATTCATAAAGGGGGTGGTGATGGACAGAGTATCTGAATTAAGCAGAACACTCCTACCCAGTCAAAAGATCAGGGCTTGATCCATCACCGTTTTTTAGCTCACTGCACCATCCCAGCTCAGAACCTGCATACATGCAAATTAGTCTGACCCTGGCCCAGTGCATCATGGGAACAGGGCAGACCAAACTACCAAGCCAATTCTTTACTGGAAAGGAAACAAGCTTCCGGGGACCGGTTTCTGGCATTACAGCCATCTTCGGCCCGGCTTGCTTGAATCCTGATGGTGCAGTGAGCAAGGGACTCACATCTGAGTATACCCTTCCACACTTGTGGTGGCCAAAACGATTCATAAAGGGGGTGGTGATGGACAGAGTATCTGAATTAAGCAGAACACTCCTACCCAGTCAAAAGATCAGGGCTTGATCCATCACCGTTTTTTAGCTCACTGCACCATCCCAGCTCAGAACCTGGCTACATGCAAATTAGTCTGACCCTGGCCGAGTGCATCATGGGAACAGGGCAGACCAAACTACCAAGCCAATTCTTTACTGGAAAGGAAACAAGCTTCCGGGGACCGGTTTCTGGCATTACAGCCGTCTTCGGCCCGGCTTGCTTGAATCCTGATGGTGCAGTGAGCAAGGGACTCACATCTGAGTATACCCTTCCACACTTGTGGTGGCCAAAACGATTCATAAAGGGGGTGGTGATGGACAGAGTATCTGAATTAAGCAGAACACTCCTACCCAGTCAAAAGATTTGTTCTATGATGTAGCCATACCATATACGGGAAACATCCTTTACAACGTAACTTTTACCACGCAGTGCCTTTACGACGCAAACCATTACAACGCATTGCGCTGGGGGCGTTCTAGGATAGGGAATAGGTTTAATTTACTGTCCAACACCTTCCCTACTATCCACGGGGACTGGAGTTGGAATAGTAAATTAAACTATTCACTATCCAGTGCCCCAAAGCACTATGCGTTGTAATGGTATACGTTGTAAAAACCGCGTTGTAAAAGCATGCATTGTAATGTCATACATCCACCATATACTCTTTAGTGCATTATAATCCTCGTGGTTAATGCTAACTTTGGTGTGGCTTTATCCAAACATGTCGTGTAAGATGTCAAACACTTTGGAATACTACTCCCCCCGCCAGTTCTGGCAGCGGGGGTAGCATTCCACCCTTCTAGAGGGAGAAGACATGCAGTTACTGGTAAACCCGATTAAAGTTAAACAGAGCCCAAGCATCACAAAATGCATGCTGCTGCCACAGACACGAGTCTGCCCTCCTGCTGCTGGATGAAAGTCCAGCAGGGGGGGCTTGGACAATAGGTTTCCTGTCCAGGGAGGTGCCAGCACCTCCCCAGAAAGACTTTACTGTATTGGGGCAGGGTGGGTTGCATTCAGTGAATGATTTTCACACACTGCCTGGGGCACACAAGGTGCTCCATGCATTTCCCAGTTCAAACCAGTTGCTGGGGCACAAAACTGGACAAAAGGGAAGGGGTGTAACCACCCCCTCCCCAGGTCCACCCATATGAGGGGCCATAGAGTTATTCCATCCCCTATTTTTCCTATAATGATAGAACCCCAGTCCCAAAGACTTTAGATTACCCTGGACGAAACTCTGAAACATATATCCTGGACCTTCTGAGGTTACGTAGTTTTCGGCTCCGCATCGCATATATTTGCGATTTTATGCTTAGCCACTCTTTTGTGTTGCCTCACTCAGGCAGCACGGCTAATGCGGTAAAAATGGTATTTCTGCCTTTTCAGCTGCTCCGTGTCTTTTCTGTTAAAGAACAACCCTTGTCCTTGTTTACGAAACTGATGTCAGGGTCAGGCCGAGTCCGTAAAGCCATGTCTAGACTGATTAATCCATGTCTTACGCCACTGTTTGGGTCCCACCATTCTTCCCTATTTTATCTTGTTTAACTGGCCTTCACCATTCTCTTCGTGTGTTCTCTTGTTACATAGCCCTTCTTTTGAAGCATTCTACACATGTTTGGCCACCTGCAAATTGAATTACGGGCACTAGTGTTGATTAACCTGAGGGGAGGAGAGCACACAGGGTCTGAAAGGAGGGTGTGTTTTAGACATTCGATAGCTTGTTTTCGAACTATTCCTATTTGTCAGTTTTGTGTGTATTGGGAGTTGTCATTGTAAACTTGTTCTGTATAATAGACTGTGCGCCACAGATTGAAGTGGCAGTCTCTTGAGAACCTACCTGTGTGGTACTTCTTAGATTACTGTGCTTAGCTTCAGCTAATAAATCTACTTTTCTGCGCCTAACAGAGTGTCTCGTGTCTCTGTCTGTCGAGGCAGGTGAACCCGGAGATCCTAGGCGTGCCCTGCGCCGCCTGGCCCATAAGGTCAGGTTCTCCAATTGGCGCCCAACATTGGGTGACTTCAGTGGTAGTAGTTTTGCCCGAGAGTCGTGAGGAGCTTCGCAAGAAAATTCCGTAGGATTTCGTGAACCATGTGAGCGACCCCTGTATGTCGAAGTGGACCGAAGGTCTTTTTGAAGCGCGGCTACTCCTTCCTGACGGCTGCTGACGACTGCTGCCCTGACTGTCGGCCTGGCTTGGCCCTTTGGTGATGATTGGTATCGCGAGACGTTAGACGGACATCTGTTGGCTTGAGAAAAACATTTAGTTAAGTATTTGTGGGTGGCGCCCACTCTAGTTTTCGTTTTTGTTATTCGATTAGCGAGCTAACCGAAGCCGAGGGGTAAGTACGTTTGTGCTACGATTATATTGTCTAAAAACCCGTTGACGTTTGTAAGGCATCCCAGTTCGTTACGAAATGCCTGGATTTAGTAAATTTAGGAAGTTCTGTTGTTTTGGTTATTCTAGGGATTCCCGGCTAGAGGATTCTTGTCCGATTCCTCCAGTTGGAACTCCTACTTACGAGCTTTACTCGAAACATGGTCTGTGTCCTATTGTTTTTAACAAAACATGGATCCGATATACTAAAAAAGATGGTGTTCTACGATGGCCACAAAATGGTTCTTTTGAGCATGATATATTAGATAATTTGGAAGCAATTCTATTCAAGAGAAAAGCCCGGCCGGCAATGTTTGACTCTTTCCGCCTCTGGCGTAAGGAAGCCAAACAGAAAGAAATTAAGCAAATGAAGAAAGATAAGAAAGAGCAGAGTATGACGATTTTACAGACTGCCCAACAGTTGAAAAATGACGAAGCTGATCAGGTGATTGAGGTCTCGGAAAGACAACATTGTATGGCAATAGATAGATGTTATACCGTGTTACCTACTGTATCAAAGAGTAAACCTCCCGATGAGGATTGTTTTGTGTCTCATTTGCTGACATTACCTCCACCTTATGTGTTAGGTGCTAATGCACCGCCATTACAACCTGCTGTTAATCCAGCTGTTTTAGTTCCTGCACAATTGCCTATCCCTGTGATAACAGCTAGGCCCCCTTTGCCAGCGACTTCTGTACCCCAATATTCTGTGCCTCAGCCTCCTCCATCTGTCGTTTCTTTTGCTACAGATTCTTCTTCTGTTTTGCAGAATACGTTGTCTCCTGTTTTAGTGTCAGATTCCCCTACAGCTCGACAACGTTTAGTCAACACTGTTTCAGGTCTTTTGTCGCCTTTTCTTGGGCCTCTTTACTTTTCTCCTGCGTCGTCTAGGAGACAATCCCGTAGTCAGTTTCCAGATTTGGAAGAACGGACTAAGTTAGATTCTCTTGCTCGTAATTGGATTATGAGTAGTGTGCAGTACAGTGTACGAGATATTTTAGATACTTTCCTTCAATGGAACGCGCCTACACAGAGATGCGTGTTCAATGCTATGTGCAATATCTTGATTAAAGGATGGGGAGACGTGGATCTAGATTCACCTCCTCAGGATTTATTCGAAATACAGGATCAATTTGATAAAGGACTTATTGTGGGTCCTGCTGTAGAGCAGGGTATTCACAAACTTGTTACTTTTCGATCCGCGTTTTTCTCTCAAAATTCTCTTGAGCCTGATCCCTCGGTTCGTCGTAAAATGGCACAATATCCGATGCGAGAAGATCCTCCGATATGGAGAGATGCGGTTGCACAAGCAGGTAATGTTACTGGCGTTCCTGCTCATTTTCAGCGTATATGGGTACATGATCCTTGGAAAAGGTCAGACGTATTGGCACTTAAACAGTCTTTACCGGACCCTCGTAAGAATCCTGCTGGGTATTATAAAGAGTTGTCCCAGACTGTTGACGCTTGTATTATGAATTTGGCAGATATTGATTTACTTATGTGAAATGTAGTCCCACAAGCAATATGGACCAAGATTCATAAACAGGATCAAGATGCAGCTTTAGGCGGTAATTGGGCTGCTATTACAGCTGCAGATGCAGGACAAATTGGTGGTGCCAAACCTGATGACTTAATTACGGAGTTACCTGGAAGAATAATAGATTTAATGAAAACTATGATGCCTGCGGTGTGCGTTAACTGGGATAAGTTAGCAGCGTGTAAGCAAAAGACGGATGAAAGTGTCTCCGACTTCTTTACTCGTTTCGAAGAGACTTTCATCGACCATAGTGGTCAAGACATGAGTACTGAAGGTGGACAGCAATTGTTTGTAGATAAATTTGTCTTTAATTTACTTCCAGAATTATCACATAAATTAAAACAATCAGAGAGTTCATGGGCCGTTTCCTCCACTGCCCAGATATTGGCTACTGCTCAATATTATGAGAATAGAGATAAGGAGGATAAGGAAAAAGTGGAGAAAAAGACTAAGGAATTAAAAACGAAGGTTCTTCTGCAACAGGCTTATCCCCCTCGTTCTGCTCAACCCCAATTCCAACAGCCCGCACAGTTTCAGAGGTCGTTGCAGAAACCGGCACCCTCAGCTCCGCGAGTTCCATTGGGTCCTAATCAGTGTGCTTATTGTAAGGAAGAAGGTCATTTTAAGAATGCTTGTCCGATTTTATTGCAGCGTTATGGTGGACAATTGGCACCACTGGGTCGTGGTGATTCTCGGTCTGTATCCAGAGGAAGGGAACGTGGTGCGTCGAGTCAGGAACGACGTCCCTCTCCCCCTCAAGATTCTACGAATTACTTTGATCAGCAGACTTCTCAGTCCGCACAATATTACAATGATGACTATTGTCTCGATAATGAGGACGTTGATTTTCATACTAGCTAGGACAGCCATAGGCAAAGTAAGGGAGTCGTATCAGTTACAGGAGATCAGGAAGGACCTTATGTTAATGTTATGGCATTAGGTGTTACAGAACCATTTCTCTTGGATACTGGTGCAATGAGAAGTTCCGTTATGCATTCCAAACTCCCTGGGGCACCTTTGTCTGGCTTAACAAATGTTTCTGTAGGATTCTCTGGCGCCCCAGTTTCAAATCCGTTTTCTTGTCCTTTGCCCATCTCTATTGGTCCGTACAATTTGGAAGCTCCGCTTCTTTTAACAACGGGCTGTGGAGAGAATTTATTGGGTTTGGACTTATTGAAACGTTTACATGCTACTCTGTATTGTTCACCCTCTGGAGTGCACCTCACTTTGGGTGATAAATTGACTTCTCCAATGTATGTATCTAAAGAACAGCTACCACTCGAATTGCGTTCACTTCCTGCTACACTTTGGCCTACGGGTCCGAATGATGTTGGTTTATTGCAAATTCCCCCGTATGTGATTACTGTTAAACCCGATGTTAAGATGCCACGTGTTCCTCAATATAAAATATCTAATGATGGTGAGAGAGCTTTGTTGGCTATTGTTCATGATTTGGTTCAGAAGGGTGTGGTCGAAGAGACTAGAGGGGATGTTTGCAATAGTCCTGTTTTACCTATTCTTAAACGTACTGATCCCTTTCAGCCACCTGTGTACCGTTTTGTCATTGATCTTCAAGAGGTCAACAAAATTGTTGTCCCTCAGTTTCCTCTTGTGCCAGATATCACTGCTTTGCTTACTATGATTCCTGCTTCAGCAGTCTGGTTTTCGGTTATTGATCTTAAAAATGCTTTCTTTAGCATTCCAATTGCTGAAGAAAGTAGGGATCTCTTTGGCTTCTCTCTCGGAGGCCGAAGCTTCCGGTTTAAGCACCTCAAGGCTATTGTGAAAGTCCTTCCACATGCAGCCAAGCTTTGAAGTCTCAGCTTGACACCTTTTCTTTACCCTCGGGTGCTACTCTCATCCAATACGTGGATGATTTGTTAGTGGCTGCTGATTCGGAAAATGTCTGTAAGAGTGCAACTGTGTTGCTCTTGCAACATTTGTCTGATTTACATCATAAAGTATCATCTTCTAAGTTTCAATATTGCCGACAAGAAGTTACCTATTTAGGTCATCTCTTGTCGAAGGAGGGAAGGCGATTGACCCCTGAACGTATTCATGCAATTGCACGGATGCCTGTACCGTCCACACAAAGAGAGGTGCGTGCTTTCTTAGGCATTACCTCTTACTGTAGACAATGGATTCCGAATTTTTCCCTACTTGCTAAACCCCTGTTAGCACTCACACTTAAAGATACGCCCCAGCCTCTTCCTTGGACCGATGAATGTCAAAAGAGTTTTTCTGATTTACGTACTGCTTTGTGTTCTGCTCCTGTGTTGGGTACTCCAAATTACAGTAAACCTTTTACGCTCTATGTTCATGAAAGGGAAGGTTGCGCATTATCAGTCCTGATGCAGCAATTTGGCGACAAACAAAGGCCGTGTGCCTATTTTTCGGCTACATTAGATCCAGTAGCTAAGGCATTACCTAGTTGCCTCAGAGCAACAGCAGCAGCGGCAATCTCTATTCGCCAATCTGCTGGACTAGTGTTAGATCATACTCTTAATGTTATGGTGGCACATGCAGTAGATACTCTTCTTAACAGGACGAAAACTCAGCACTTAACGAGCGCCCGTTTGTCTGGATATGAGTTGACACTTTTAGCTAGCCATATACATATAAAGAGATGTAATGTTCTGAATCCAGCAACATTGTTGCCTATTTTTGAAGAGAAACATGTACAAGATCAGCATGATTGTTTTCTTCGCACTGAAGAAGAAACGAAGGGTCGAATAGACCTGAAGGATATACCACTTGTGGATCCAGATGGGATCCTATGGGTAGATGGGTCTTGTTTCAAGCTTCCTAATGGCGAAACGACATCTGCTTATGCAGTAACAACCTTGCACACGGTGGTAGAAACTGCACGCATTTCGCAAAATTCAGCGCAAGCTGCAGAGTTGATTGCATTAACAAGAGCTTGTGTGTTGGTGAAAGGGAAAAGAGTGACTGTTTATACTGACAGTCAGTATGCGTTTGGCGTTGCCCATAGTTTTGGTCGTTTGTGGAGGGAAAGAGGATTCTTTACCTCCCACGGCACTAAAATACAGCATGGTCAGTTGGTAACTGACCTTCTTGAATCACTTGCTTTGCCTATTCAAATAGCGATTGTAAAGTGCAGTGCACATAAAAAGATTACTGATGACGTGGGTCAAGGAAATGCGTTTGCGGATGAAACAGCGAGGGAAACAGCAAGGAATGTTGAAAGTCGCATGTATGTTGCGGGCCCTGCAAGATGGTTCGCAGAAGGTGGTATGTGTGAAGACACAGTAGAAAGCGTGAAAGCGATTCAGAAGGAGGCCACCGAAAAAGAATTGAGTATGTGGAGAGAAAGTACGGGAATTTTGGATACAATGGGATGTTGGACGGAATTGTCAGAGCATCAACGATGGTTGTTACCAGATGCGTATGTATTGCCTGTAGTTACTATGGCTCATGGACCAGCCCATATTAATGCAAGGGGTATATGCAAGCTTTTAGCTCCAGTATGGAAAAATGAGGGTATTCCTAAATGTGCAGAAAATGTGGTGAAACATTGCATTGTTTGTTTGATGCACAATCCAGGGAAGGGAACTCCAACTCCAGCTCCAGCAGGTCACTTTGCACCCCCTACGTACCCATTCGAGGTACTACAAATAGACTATATCCATATGGAACGCTTTAACAATCTCAAGTATGTCCTGGTGGTGGTGTGTGCCTTTTCCATATGGATAGAGGTCTACCCCCTAAAGGACAACACTGCCTTGTCCACTGCAAAAATACTTTTGAAGGATTTTTTCCCGAGGTTTGGTTTGCCGCGCATTGTCTGGAGTGACAATGGAAGTGAATTTGTAGATCAAATTATGCAGAAGGTGTGTGTGGGCCTAGGTATTAGACAGAAATTCCATGCTGCAAACCATCCTCAGTCAGCGGGTCTGGTAGAGTGCTATAATGGCACTCTCAAACTTAAGTTAGCAAAGATTCAGGCCAGCACAGGCCTTTCCTGGCCTGATGCCTTGCCTTTGGCACTTCTTTCAACTAGAACAACTGTTCATTCTCGTTTAGGGCTTAGCCCATACAAGACTGTTTTTGGACGCCCAGCCAATGTTTGGGGAGTCCCCAGACCCAAAAAGTACTCAGACATTCCGTATTCGTTGTTGGTTGACTACTTGCATGATCTCACCACTAAATTGCATGTTATTCGTCAACAGGTCCAAAACGATTTGCCGGAGGCCTCCTCTGATCCCGGACACTCCATCCAGCCTGGGGACTGGGTGTGTCTGAAGAACTTTCAGAGGAAAAAGAACCTGGAACCTCATTGGGGCCGCCGAGACAAGTGTTACTTACAACTCGTACAGCTGTTAAGGTCCTGGGGAAGAAGAATTGGATCCACGGCGTGCATTGTAAACGGGTACCATTGCCTTTACCTTTTGATCAGTGGGTCCGAGAAGATGTTGGTGATAGCGAAAGTGAGAAGGTACCCAGATTCGTACCGTTCAGCAGTGGACGCCTGGATTGGACTCGCTCAGAGAAGGAAGACGCTGATGTCTTACAGGAAGCTGTACCTGTACATTTAAGACTCAACACAACAGATCCTGAAAATGTATTTAAGGACCAAACGATACCTGGAAAGAGACAATATAATCTGAGAAGGAGATTGCCTAAAGACAATTAATTTTGGGTTTCCTAAGTTTGTTTAAAAAGATAACGTCCTTTTTTTCCCTTTATCCATCAAGTTGCAGGGTCACGGTAGGAGTCTTGAGCTGTGACCTGAATAGTGACTAGGTCAATAGGACTTGCAGTGTCATAGGACGGCTAACAATCACAGCCAAGTGATTAAGGAAGATTATCATGAGCAACGCCTTTAGAGTAATGGATAGTACAGGAAAAAAAATGATGAAAAGAGCTCATTATAAGAAATTATTATTTAGTCGTTGTGGCGTAGCATTGTGTGTTTTAATGTGTTTGTGTAGTTTATTAGCATGCATGGGATGGCTCATACATGTCCTACAGTTAGTACCTGTTCCCACTTCTGTCCCTCTAACTCCCTCTACTACTGTTTCTCCGCATAAATTTTACTCACACCCAGACCATGAGCAAATGAGGAGAATGGAATATTTTAACAATTTGTTTATTCAATTATTACACCAGCATCAGTTGATAGTAAATGTTACTGATTGTTGGGTTTGTGGTCTCATACCACATAATACACAGAGAGGAATGCCGTATCTAGTTCTCCCATTTTCGTATGAAGGTTCTGCTTGGGCCTATCTGGCCATGTTCTCTAATGCATGCCAGAATCAACTTCGATTTCCTCCTGATGGGTCCTATAATGGTGGAGTGGATTTCAGTCACAGTCCTTTGATAAAGGGTATTGTAACTATGGCAAAGATTGCTGACATTAGCAAGATTCCCAAAGATGAGAAGAGAGCATACGATGGATGGAATATAACTCGTTATACTCTCAGCCTCACTGACAAGGTTAAGCAGAAGAGTTTTACACCGATTTGGGTCCTACCCCAAAGAGGTCATTTGTGCTTACAAATAAATGGCCAGAATACCAAAACTAAGCAAGAGAAGAATAATTGCTCCCATACATATATTTATACTCCCTCTACTCCCGCACCGTTAGTGCCATCTCAGGGTACATATTTTATCTGTCATGACAGAGCTTATACCTGGCTTCACACATATTCCTCAGGAACGTGTTATATAGCTTTTCTCCTCCCCCCTACATATACTGCTCCTGCTGATTATCTCAGAAAGAGATTTGTTAGAGGTGTTGTAGATTCGGAAGACACAGCAGGACAAGAAGGAGGGGATTTTCTGAAAGGGTTTCTTCCCTTCTGGGGTCCGATGGTCGATAGCAGAAATATCAGACACTTAGTTCACATGGTTGATGCCACAATCAATGTAACTTCCGGAGCATTGAAGAATTTGACCGCCGAACTGCAGGCTGATCGTCTTATGACTTTACAGAATAGAATGGTTTTAGACATAGTTCTAGCAGATAAAGGAGGAGTCTGTAAACTGATTGGATCTAGTTGCTACGTTTATATTCCTGACAATGCCCCTACAGTATACCAAGCCATCGCTAAGCTACATGTCATCTCTGAGTCTATTCACCAAGATACTAGAGATTGGTCTGTGATGGGATGGTTTTGGGGACTACTGTCCATTTGGGGATGGAAAGTGCTAACTCTCCTTGAAATGATTCTAGCGATCATCTTTTCTTGTTGTCTCTGTGGCCCAGCCATTTGTGGACTTTTTGCCACGATCTGTGTCTCCAAACCAGTAGCACAGCAGGCAGAGAATATTAGGATGATGGTGCAGCAACACCTCAGTGACCTTATGACTATTGATATCGTCTCAGACTAACATGGGTTCCTTTGTGCATTGCCTGAGTATGGCAAAAGGAGGGTCTGAGGTTACGTATTTTTCGGCTCCGCTTCGCATATAGCTGCCATTTTATGCTTAGCCGCCATTTTGTGTTGCCTCACTCAGGCAGCACGGCTAATGCGGTAAAAATGGTCTTTCTGCCTTTTCAGCTGCTCAATGTGTCTTTTCTGTTAAAGAACAACCCTTGTCCTTGTTTACGAAACTGATGTCAGGGTCTGGCCGAGTCCGTAAAGCCATGTCTAGACAGATTAATCCATGTCTTACTCCACTGTTTGGGTCCCACCATTCTTCCCTATTTTATCTTGTTTAACTGGCCTTCACCATTCTCTTTGTGTGTTCTCTTGTTACATAGCCCTTCTTTTGAAGCATTCTACACATGTTTGGCAACCTGCAAATTGAATTACGGGCACTAGTGTTGATTAACCTGAGGGGCGGAGAGCACACGGGGTCTGAAAGGAGGGTGTGTTTTAGACATTCGATAGCTTGTTTTCGAATTATTCCTATTTGTCAGTTTTGTGTGTATTGGGAATTGTCATTGTAAACTTGTTCTGTATAATAGACTGTGCGCCACGGATTGAAGTGGCAGTCTCTTGAGAACCTACCTGTGTGGTACTTCTTAGATAACTGTGCTTAGCTGCAGCTAATAAATCTACTTTTCTACGCCTAACAGAGTGTCTCGTGTCTCTGTCTGTCGAGGCAGGTGAACCCGGAGATCCTAGGCGTGCCCTGCGCCGCCTGGCCCATAAGGTCAGGTTCTCCACTTCGACATTCCATTTCGACAGGAAGATGAAAGACATCTCCCTTGTGGTCAAGGAGTGAGCACCCAGTTCAAACAGGCACCAACAGCAACTTTGCTGATCTGCGACAGAGGACATAGACTTTCACATATCTCTGACCCAGACCTTCATTCACAGCAAAGCTGAGACCCGTGGCAGACACAAGAGATGTGGGACCGGAACTCCTGGACATCCTGCATTTTGCTACCTGCACCTACTTCCTGAAGTATTCCAAAATTGTGCATTGGGGTGCTTGGAGCCCCAGCCCCAAGCACCATTTGCACTGAAGCTCAGAGGCCCACACTCCACGAGTGTCCCATGGACCCGCTTTGTGGATTTCCGCTCGATGCGTCTTCGTGGTTTCTGGCCCATTGGCTAGTGAGCCCCCAAGAAGACTAATCTTGAATCTAACTTTCTTTCCTGATTGCTCCAGGCTTGCTCCAGCTTCCCTGCAAAGAAGAAGTGCCCCAGACCTTGCTGGTCTGCATTGAAGTCAATCTCGACATCCTGCGTGGGTTGCGTTTGCCTAGGTTTTTCAGGTCCAATCCAGATACCTACATGGCAGTCAACTAGAGCCTTTGTGGTACAGCTCGAATCCAGCTTCCGGTAATCATCGATGCCTCCTGGACCTTGTGGCTGAAGAGACAAACTTCACCTTTTCACCTGAAATCACCCGACATTGACTGGCAGCTTTCCATCGCCATCCTGGTCACTGGCAAGTGACCCAGACTATGTCCATTCTGCTTTCAGGTTCTTCAGATCTTGAAACCACCCTTGGATCCACCCGGACACTTTTCCTCTGGTTGCCTGCATCACTTCTTTGCAGCTCTCCATTGAAAACGACAACAAAACCCAACACCAAAAGGAACCAATGCACCCGGCTTCCGTGGGTGATGTAACACGAGTACTCCGGTGCTCCTGTGGGTCTTGACTCTCCAAGTGTTCTAGTCTAAATGGGTTCCGTCGTAGTCCATCCGAAAGTGTCCTTAAATTGTAAATTTGTAACTTGTTTGTTTCCCATGAAAAGTCAAGGGTAACCCGCGGCTGTGTTTAGACATTGCACAAGTCTCCCGTGGGCCTCCTACTTCCTAACCCTTGGCTGCTCCTAGAAGCCCCAGCGATTCCACAGGTTCCAAGCCTGCTTTCTATCTCAGACGTGCTTCTTATACCACTATTTTAGTATATGGCTTGTGAGGCCCCTAGTGCATAACATATACTGTGCAACTTATCGTATGCTAATTAAGTTCCTTATAATGTACTTTGACCTCTGACCTCATAAAGAGTGCAGAGGGGTTGTGTTTAGAATAAATACATATATATTTGATATATACCTTGTGTGGTGTACTTTCATTTGGTACTCAAGAGATTATAATTGGTAAAACAACCAGCTTAATTTGCTCTCTAAAGTCTTAGCCTGAAGACTGCTTGCCATTGCTACCCCTAGGATAGCTTTCTATAAGGTTGACTTTAGAACCACCATCAATAAGGGTCAATTGGACTGGTGCAAGGTGTCTCACTAGAATAGTGGACATCATATACCAGGCCAACTTCTCACAATGTGGTTATTCTGGCTCCCCGAAGTCAGGCTGCATGTTTCTGGGCTCCAGGGCCGCCAAATACAGTATTCTAAGCTTTTTGAGCCCTGTTGCCAAGTCTGTGTCTTGACAACGAAAACCGGGCAAACCGCTTTGGACCTGAATAATAATGCACACTTTTGGAGCCTGTGGCTGGAGGAATTTGACCACTTCCTTACATCTCGAGACGTTTGAGCCCCTGGGAGTGTCCTGTGACCTTTGGAAGAGTCATGTGTTTTGTTTAGCTACCTGAAGTCATGCTGCATGTTTCCGGGCTCCAGGGCCGCCAAATGCATCAATTCACAGCGGTTTGAGCCCCACTTCCAAGTCTGTGTCTCGACCCCAAAAACCGGCAAACCGCTTTGGACCTGCGTAAAAACGTACACTGTTGGAACCTCTGGCTAGTGGAATTTGACCACTTCCTTACAGCTTGAGACATTTGAGCCCCTGGGAGCGTCCTGTGACCTATGGAAGAGTCATGTGGTTTTTCTGGCTCCCCAAAGGTAGGCAGCACGTTTCCGGGCACCAGGGCTGCCAAATGCAGCATTTATCAGCATTTTGAGCCCTGCTGCCAAGTCTGTATCTCGTCCCCGAAAGCCGGGCAAACCACTTTGGAACTGCTTAATAAGCACACTTTTGCAGCCTCTGGCTGGAGGAATTTAACCACTTCCTTACAGCTTGACACCATTGAGCCCCTGAGAGTGTCCTGTGACCTTAGGAAGATTCATGTGGTTACTCTGGCTCCCCGAAGTCAGGCAGCACCTTTCTGGGCAGTGGGGCAGCCAAATGCAGCATTCCCCAGTGTTATGAGCCCAGCTGCCAAGTCTGTCTCTCGAACCCGAAAACTCGGAAAAATGTTTTGGACTTGCGTAAAAATGTAGGGCCTCATTTATGAGAGTGAAGCATCGCTGCGTGAAAGCAGCGAAGCGTCACTTCTCAGCGCCCCCCCCTTGCGAAATGATTGATGCGTCATATTTACTGTATGACACATCCTGTCGCAAGGAGTTAAAGATACGTCAGTATTACTGACGTATCTGTATGGCACTAAAGTGACGCATTGCTGGAGTGTGTCACCAAAGTGACGCAAATCCAGCAATGTGTCCTTTCACATGGGGCAAGCCCCAAGTGACATGGACATGCATCACTTTGTAAATATGACGAGTTGCATTTTTTACGCCACTGGTGCGTCACAAAAAGTGACGCCGGCAGCGTAAAAGTGACGCACAGCCTCATAAATGAGGCCTGTACACTTTTGGAGACACTGGTGGGAGGAATTTGACCACGACCTTACAGCTTGAGACCTTTGAGCCCCTGGGAGCGTCCTGTGACCTTTGGAAGACTCATGTGGTTATTCTAGCTCCCCAAAGTCAGGCAGCACATTTCCGGTCTCCGGGGCCACCAAATACAGCATTTCCCATAATTTTGAGTCCTGCTGCCTAGTCTATGTCTCAACCCCAAAAACCGCGCAAACCACTTTGGACCTGTTTAGAGCCTCTGGCTGGAGGAAATTGACCACTTCCTTACAGCTTGAGAGCTTTGAGCCCCTGGGAGCATCCTGTTACATTCTGAAGAGCCATGTGATTTTTCTGTCTCCCCGAAGTCAGGCAGCACGTTTCCGGGATCCAGGGCCGTCAAAGGCAGCATTTCACAGTGGTTTGAGCCCCGCTTCCAAGTTTGTGTTTCGACCCCGAAAACCGGGCAAACCACTTTGGACCTGCGTAAAAACGCACACTTTTGAAGCCTCTTGCTGGAGGAATCTGACCACTTCCTTACAGCTTGAGACCTTTGAGCCACTGGGAGTGTCCTGTGACCTCTGGAAGCGACATCTGTTTTTTCTGGCTCCCCGAATTCAGGCAGCATGTTTCCAGGCTCCGGGGCTGAAAAATGCAGCATTTCCCAGCATTTTGAGCCCTGCTGGCTAGTCTGTGTCTCGACCCCAAAAACCAGGCAAACCGCTTTGGACCTGCGCAAAAATGCACACTTTTGGAGCCTCTGGCTGGAGGAATTTGAGCACTCCCGTACAGCGTGAGACCTTTGAGCCCCTAGAAGCGTCCTGTGACCATTGAAAGCGTCATGTGTTTGTTCTGGCTCTCTGAAGACAGGCAGCACATTTCCGGGCTCCAGAGCTGCCAAATGCAGCATTTCCCATAGTTTTGGGCCCTGCTGCCAAGTCTGTGTCTCGACCCCAAAAACCGGGCAAACAGCTTTGGACCTGTGTAAAAACGCACACTTTTGGAGATTCTGGCTGGAGGGATGTGTCCGCTTCCTTACAGCTTGAGACCTTTGAGGACCTGGGTGCGTCCTGTAACCTTTGGAAGCGTCATGTGGTTATTCTGGCTCGCTGAAGTCAGGCAGCATGTTTCCGGTCTCTAGGGCCACCAATTGCAGTCTTTACGAGCGTTTTGAGCCCTGCTGCCAAGTCTGTGTTTCAACACCGAAAACCGGGCACACCACTTTGGACCTGCATAGAAACGCATACTTTTGGGGCCTCTGGCTGGAGGAATAGGAACACTTCCTACAGCTTGAGACCTTTGAGCCCATTTGAGCGTCCTGTGTACTTTGGAAGAGTCATCTGGTTTTTCTGGTTCCCTGAAGTCAGGCAGCACGTTTCCATGCTCGGGGGCCGACAATTGCAGCATTTCCTAGCATTTTAAGCCCTGCTGCCAAGTCTGTGTCTTGACCCCAAAAACCGGGCAAACCGCTTTGGACCTGCAAACAAACGCACACTTTTGGAGCCTGTGGCTGCAGGAATTTGGCCACTTCCTTACAGCGTGAGACCTTTGAACCCCTGAGAGTGTCCTGTGACCTTTGGAAGAGTCATGTGCTTATTCTGGCTTCTCAAAGTCAGGCAGCACGTTTGCAGGCTCTGGGGCCACCAAATGCAGCATTTCCCAGCATTTTGAGCCCTACTGCCAAGTCTGTGGCTCATCCCCGAAAACTGGGAAAACCGTTTTGGGCCTGCGTAAAAACGCACAGTTTTGGAGACTCTGGCTGGAGGAATTTGACCACTTCCTTACAGCTTGAGATCTTTGAGTCCCTGGGAGCATCCTGTGACCTTTGGAAGAGTCATGTGGTTTTTATGGCTCCCCGAAGTCAGGCAGCACGTTTAGGGCTCCAGTGCCACCAAATGTAGCAATTCACAGTGGTTTAAGCCCTGCTAACCAGGACCCCAGCCTAGCTGCTTCTTCTCTAAACTGATTGCATGTACATTAGGTACACTCCAGGTTGGTTACTGGGTTACCCTTGTGAGTTCCTAGTATATGGTACCTTAGGTACCAAGGGCATAGGTACCCAAGAGGCCTACCAGGGGCTGAAGGATGTATTATGCCACCCCTGGGAAACCTTCCAAAATGACACCACAGGTTTGCTTCTGCAGCCTGGGTAAGGTGGTGCTTGCACCCCTTACTGAGATATAGTATACCTATATCTACCTTTTAAAACAGACACATGTATACCTATAAGTCACTCCTGTGGCAGGCCTTGACAATCCTGGAGGCAGAGTGCTTGGTTTTATGTGAGAGGGTGCCCTAGCATGAGGTGAGCCCCTTTGCAGCTTTCGGAATCCCTTCCTTATAGCTGTTCTGTGATACAGCCATACCATATACTCTAAAGTGCATTATAACCTCGCGGTTAATGCCAGATTTGGAATGGCTGCATCAAAACATGTTGTGTTTGGTGTCAAACACTTTGGAATCCAACCCTCCGCCAGTCCTGGCGGCGGGGGTAGCATTCCACCCTTCTAGAGGGAGAAGACATGTACACAATGATCTAACCGGTAAAAAGTAAATAGATCCCCAGCATCACAAAATAGATGCTACTGCCACAGACACGATTCTGACCTTCTGCTGTTGGACGAAACTCCAGCAGGGGAGGCCTCGACAATAGGTTTCCTGTCCAGACAGGCTTTAGTGTATTGGAGCAGGGTGGGTACATTCAGTGAATGCTTTTCAGACAGTGCCTAGGGCACACATGGTGCCCCTGTGCATTTCCCAGTTCAAACCTGTTGATTAGACATTGCTGATCTGCACCGAAGCAAATCTTTCCATTATGCATGGGTTGCTGTTGCCAAGGCTTGTTGGGTCCAATATGGATACCAATGCTGCAGTACTCAACATCCAATGTGAAACAGCTGAAATCCAGCTCCTGGTTGTCGTAGATCCCTCCTGATCCTCGTGGCTGAAGAGTCAAGCTTCACCTACATCACCAGAAATCACTGGACATCGACTGGCATCTTCTTGTTGCCTCCCTGGTCACTGGCAAGTGACCCAGACTCTGTCCCCTCTGCTTTCAGGTTCTTCAGATCTTCGATCCACTCTTGAATCCATCTGGACACTCTTTATCTGGTCGCCTGCAGCACTTCTTTGCAGCTCTCTATAGGAAACGACAACGAAACCGGACATGAAAAGACACCTCTGCCCCCGAATTCCCTGGGTGAGGTAACACGAGTACTTCGGTCCTCCCATGGGTCTTGACTCTCAAAGTGTCCAGTACTAAAGGGGTTTGTTCCTAGTCCACTCCTAAGTGTCCTTAATCTTTAAAAATTGAACCACAACTCTCTCCAGAGAAGTCAAAGGTGATTTACGTCTGTGTTTAGACACTGCACGCGTCCCCGTGGGTCTCCTGCGTCCCTACCTTGGGTGGTTCCTGGTTGCCCCAGCAGTTCGACAGGCCCTAGGCCTTGTATCTATGCTCCTCGTGGTTCTTATACCACTTTCTTACTACATGGTTTGTGAGGCCCCTAGGGCAAAACGTATACTGTGCTAATTTACTGTGTGCTAATTAAGTAATTGTATTGCACTTTTACCTCTAACCTCATAAAGAGACTAGAGGGGGGTGTTTAGAATAAATACATATGTTTTATATATATACCCGGTGTGGTTCTCCTTTCATTTGATCACTCATGAGATTATAGACTGGTAAAACAAGCTGCTATACATTCCTTCAAGACTTAGCCTGAAGGCTGCTCTCCACAGCTACCACTAGGATAGCTTTCTATAAAGGTTGTCTTTAAACCTACCATCAATAAGGGTCGTTTGGACTGATGCAAGGTGCCCACTAGAATAGTGGACAGCATATGCCAGGCCAACTTCTCACATTAGTGTGCAGCGTGTGGGATTCCAACTTGCATTGTTTTACCAGATAATCTTGAGTGTTGATCATTTGAAAAACCACTAAAGGTACCAGAGGGACATATAATGCAAACTTAAACTACAATAAGTTCTACTGAACTTAGAGTTGTGTGTCAAGGGCTTAGCACACCCTTTCTACAACTCAAGAGAGGTTTAGTACGTAAACAAGTAGTGTAAGTAGTGCATATACCACACCTCACTAGTCATGTCTTTTAGAGCAGGACCTAGTGGGTCTCTGCTATGTCAGTCAAGTACAGACATCTAAATATGACACATTCCCTTTCCAGGAGTTAAGGGCTCTGTGTGCCATGAGAAAATTAAAGACAGGACAGAATCCCAATACCCAACGCCCCATAGAGGCATTACTGCTTGATGACCTTAGGCCGGCTACAGAGCCTGTAAGGGTAGGCAGTGGGGTGGGTATAGCAGAGGAGGAGAATCCCATGTTGTGAATCTATCTAGGACCCTAATTAGATATCCCCGATTCATGCCCTTATGTGGTTATAACAAAACATATCCTTATAAAGGCATAAGAATCATGTCCATATATAGTCATAGTCAATGCAGTCCAAATACGGCAAGGCTACTCCCATAGACTCCTAGAAAGTACAAAGCGTTCTTGAAACAAACCAAGCCTCCAGCAGCCCGGGAATTCCCCCTGCTTTGTTTTGATTTGCACAAGAACTCCCGGAGTCCAGAAAGAACTGTTAGTTCTTAGTGACGTCTTATGTCCAACCTTACGTCAAACCCGGCACCTTCCAGGTATAAATATACCAACGTTGCCTTAAGCAAACACACAGTGGTTTGGAGCAGAGCGGCTGTCTACTTGCCCGACGCCCAGCTGATGCGAGTGCCAAAGGAAGCCGACCCTCCCATTTGACAAACTGAGAGAGACGCTGTCTTTTCTCCTGCTGAGAAATTCCCGCTCCGGTGTTTCCAGTCACCCTTGCGGTTTGCTGGGAGATCCAGTCCTGAGAGAGAGATACAAGACCTCCTTCATTCTAGAACCAAGGTACGGAGCTGATTAAAACCTTAAGAGAATTCTTGATTCAGATTCTTGGCAAAAACCAACTTAACTTAAACTGCAACTTACTTACTCCTTCCCACGTATTAGGCTTAGGTCAGGTACACCGTATTAGGCGTATCTTAGAAGCACCAGTTGAGTATGTTTAGTCAATGTTTTTATGTATGTATATATTTGATCAGTTTTAAAGTATCATTTGGCTAAGAAACCATATCAATGCTTTTACAGTATTATTTCATAATACTCCTTTTACTGTACGCACTTTACTTCATAATAAGTATTGCAATTGTGGCAACTCATTTCTCTTGCATGAGAAAGAAGACTGCTCAATAAATAACACCTTTTTTTGAAAACGCCCGTCTCTCTATTTATCTGCACTCCAGGTGAAATTAAGCATTCAAGATTGACTGAGTGAAATAGCTGTCTATTGTTTTCACACAACTCTAGAGATATACTCTTTATTCAGAGGTAGCAAAGTTGTCATGTTTATGCGGTTGTCAGAAACTAATCCCTTCTTGTCTAATCAGGATAGTTAACTCCTTCCTGAACATTCGAGAAAGTTTCTAGTGACCTCTGAGCTAGCTGGCAAACCTAATTAACCCCTTCCGCGCTAATGACAAAGCCAGCTCGTCATGGGCGTTACCTGCGCTACGCGGATGACGAGCTGGCTTTGTCACGAACCGCGCGATTTTCAAAAATCAGCGCACAGCGGGAAAACCCGCTAGCGCGCATGCGGTTAAGTCTAATATAGTCAGTAGAGACATAGATGACCTCAGTCCTACGTCTAAACTGCTGTTTATATTATTCCAATGTGCAGAGCCTATTGGGAATATAGGAACTACACTACATAGCGCCCAACATTTGGTAAGGCGATAATCTAACGCAAGATACTAGAGTAACTCAGTCGTGCTTTTTCACACAGACCCCTTTTCCCGTAAAAACTCCAAAAGACGCCTGGAGTGGGTAAAAGGTTAATATCCGCCGGAACTTAGTAGGAAGAGATTCCTACGTATTAGTTTTTGGTTTAGTCAACGTTGAAGGATACAGTGTTCCAAAATATTGTGCACCTAATCTTTGTTTCCTTGAAACTTGATCTGCAACAAAAAGCTTTCTGTTAGTAAAAATGATGGAAAGTGACGATGAAAGGGAGAGAGCTAGAATAGCAGCTCAACTTCTAGCGGATGACACAAGTCTCCGAGATGAAGACCCGAATGCTATAATCATTCAGGTCAATGTAAGAAGAACTATAACTCTTAAACTTATAGAAAATGGACTATCATCAAGAGGTGGTACAGTCATATTTGTGGTAGAGGCCCATGAATATCGGCAGACAGAGGTATTCTATTCATGGATACATTTTCCAGCAGCAAACGCTGTAACACAAGATTTCCACTATTACAAAATAGAGGAACCTCTGGATAAATACGCTCCGTTCGAGGATGTTGAAATCCCACTAACTTACCAAGAGCACCTGCTCTGGTTTAATGGCGCCCTAAAACATCAAAATCATATCACCAGGCTCGGTCCACTAGGTAGACCAGGAGCCACGTGGCCGGTTATAGCCAGCTACACACCACGTCCAGACATTGAAAAAATGTCAGACCGGGAACTTTTAGACCAGCTAAAGCTACTAATTAATATACATAGACAATTGGTCCAATATGTCATGCGGACTTCAACAGTCCAACCAGCAATAAAAATTCCACAGCACACCCCTCACCAGGGGAACACAAATAAAATCACACCACAGAATATACAATCAGCCATTGGCAAAATACCCGCAAACCGGGAACAAATTCCTTTCTGGTTAGCACAAAAAATCACTCAGATAGAGGCAGTATTTCCTGATACTACACCTCATGAGAAACACAGAATTCTGACTATCTGCCTTCCAATGGGGATCGAACCACATGTGGAGGACTGTGACACTTGGGGCACAGTCTTTGCTTCTATTTACACAAAAACACATGGTGTTCCGTCCATGGCGGAAATTCCAGACGTACTAAGACAGATTCAAAATGAATACGGTCCAGAACCTGCTTTAACTCTAGGTATGAAATTACTGAAAGACTTCAAGCAGGTCTCGGCTATATTATTAGCCAACATAAAAGGAGAAGCAGCATCTGTGGCGATCCGCCAGAAATTGAAAGAAACAGAGACCAGAACAGCCATTTGAACTTTACAGAATCATAAAAAAATCCTATGAAGAACTAGGTAGAGATAGTTTGGGTGGGAAACCAGTAAAACCCCAACTAACTGAAAATCCTGAAAAAACTTTTATTAAAAATAATCTGAACACTCCAAAAAAGAGTTGGGAGGGTAATAAACAATCCACTCCCAGAGAAAAATTGTTACAGTCCAGAGGAAGGTCTCCTCAAAGGAGAGATAGATCTCCAGAACGAGGAAGCAAGTCTCCCCAGAGGGAGCCCTCTGAAAAAAGATACAACCTTAGAGATAGGGATAAATTGAGAAAACCTGACAGATATCAAGATATTGATAGACGTCCCTCTCGATCTTTTCAGACTTCCTCACAGAAATCGGAAAGAAGAGGACGGTCAGAACACAAAGAAGAGCACGTCAAGTCCAAAGACAAAGAACCTGCTCATCAAAGTAAAAAATTACAATTTACAAAAAAGAAGGTAGCTAGTATTAAAATAAAACATGCCGAGGATTCTGGGGACACAACGGAAAAACGGAGAGTGGGCCCAGACAATGCTAGACAGCGCAGCAGAAGTGACCATAGCTCGCAAGATCCTGATGAATCTTCTGGAGACAGTGGACACGAATGAATACATTCAAGTGGAAACTGCGGATGTATGTCAGTACAACGCGATCTAAAAGATCGCGGTACTTGACAACGCGGGCATTACAACGCAAGTCGTTACAACGACTTGCGTTGGAGGGCGCGATTTTGGAATCTTATAATTTTATATTCCAACACCAGTCCACGTAACAGTAGGGAAGGTGTTGGAATATAAAATTACAGCATTCATTGCCCAACAGCGCCATCCAGCGCAAGTCGTAGTAACGACTTGCGTTGTAATGGCAGCGTTCTAAAGGCACTGCGGTGTAAACACCGCGTTCTAAACGATGTTTCCCGGAAACTGCAGACACCAGAGTTAGCAAACCCCATAAATTATATGAAATACCATTGCGTATAGAGGGGGACAAAACTAGGAAAGTAAGGGGTCTCTTTTTGGACAACTTATCTAAAGGCTATGATATCCTTCTAGCTGAGAAAGACTGGCCACCAGAGTTTGTCAGAGAGTGCCCTCATGGTGAAGAAATGATAATGCCTGCCTTCTCAAATCACATTCCAATCCATAAAAAATACACATTTGCAAGAAAATGGGCAGTGGCCCAAGCCCATGCTTTATATAAAAATCATGTAGGATGGGATGAGGATTCTCCTACCCACAAAATCCAGTTAAAAAGTCAACCTACTGCACAAAGGCAGTACCCAGTTAAACAAGAAGCTAAAAAGCAAGTCAGGGAGATCTTAGATCAACTTGAATATCAGGGTGTGATTGAAACATGCACCTCACAAATGAACAATCCTTTGTTTCCTGTCTCCAAGCCAGACGATCCATATCGTCTAGTTTTGGACTACAGACACTTAAACTCCTGCTGCAAAACATTTGCAGTAAAAAACTCACACAGTGCAGCTCTAATGAATAACATTGTGCGCAAGAAATATAAAACAACATTAGATATCTCAAATGGCTTCTTTTGTCAAAACATTGCACCTGAAAGCAGGTATTTGACCGCTTTCTCAACAATGGGAGCACAAAAACTATTCT
This sequence comes from Lissotriton helveticus, assembly GCF_964261635.1. Classification (NCBI taxonomy): domain Eukaryota; kingdom Metazoa; phylum Chordata; class Amphibia; order Caudata; family Salamandridae; genus Lissotriton; species Lissotriton helveticus. The sequence goes on along the minus strand of NC_136069.1, from coordinate 966,902,551 downwards.
GCCGACTCCCACATGGATTCAAGAATAGCCCAGGATTATTCTCAGCAAGGGTAACAGAGTTACTACAAATATATGACGATGAGGCATTATCTTATGTCAATGACATCTATCTAACAGATGACGACCTGGAGACTCACTTAAAAAGAGTGAACACCATAATACTTGGGTTCGCAGCTGAAGGGTACAAATTCAACTTTAAAAAGTCACGAATTGCTCATCTAACTGTCCTGTTTTTAGGATATGAATTATCAAGTGAAGGCAAAAGCCTAGCAGACAACTTCTTAGAGAAGTGTGCAGTACTCCAAGCACCAAAAAGGCTGAAGAACTTACAATCAATACTAGGTTTCCTGAATTTCTGAAGAACATACATTTTAAATTATGCAGAGAGGGTTAAACCTCTCTATGAATTAATAAAACCTAATTTCAAGCAAATCAATTGGACTCAGAAACACACAGAAATTTTAAGATCATTACAAACAGACATGTTAACTAACAAAACTGCAAACACGCGCCAACGAACGCAACTTTGTAATCCGAGTCATCCCAGGAAGATGTGGATTCACGTACCTGACCTCTAATGAGGGAGAAACTGTACCAATAGCTTACAAATCACACTTGTACCCACAAGCTGAAATGAAAGTCAGTTCTACTGAAAAAATTCTAACTGTGGTTCAAACTGCTGCAGCAAAAGAAGGAGCCCTAGCCCAAGGCAAGATCATATCTGTTTTAACAGCAGTATCAGCCCTTGAGGAAGTAACAAGACCACGCATTCCGAATGCTGTGGCATTAGATCCAAAATGGATACAATGGGAAAATTCTCTTGCTGCAGAAGACGTGAAACACGCTTTTGACCCGAAAATGAAAAAACTAGAAGATCTAGAATACGAACATGAATATCTTCTGTCAATCGAAATTCTGCCTCTCGACCAGTACACCTGTGTAATCTACATGGAATCTACATTTGCACGACACTACGATGTGGATAAAAAATCCTACAATGCAGCGTGCGCGATTGTTGAAGGTCGCTGGCGCTTTGGTAAATTCAGACCGATAATCACCAAAACTGAATCACTCAGTAACTGTACAGCTCAGCGAGCTAAAATAATATCTTTAAAGATGGCGCTTGAAAATGCCGATCGCGAATTCCCCACACTAATAGTGTGCGATTCGCATTACTGCGTCAGGTCTTTCAATAATGACGTGCAGACATGGATCAAAAACGGTTACAAAGATGACACAGGTGCCATAATAAAGCATGCAGGGAATTTATTGGCTAACAGAGCCACAGCAACAGCGGTTCAACCGGCTTCCGTAGTCACAAAAAAGCGTACTAAAAAACAAATAGACGGTGAAACGCTACTAGCGGTAAAAGCCTCAATGAAAGGCAACTATGCGGCGTTACCTCTAAATTATCCACTCGGAAATAAATACATAATTGATGCAAACTCCGTTCCTTTTGCTCAAATCCCTGGAGTGGGGGATAGAGTAATTCCAAACACGAACCGGAGGGCTTACTTGATTCAAGAAGCGCATATGGGACAGGGTCTGAGGCACCAAGAGATCTTGAAATCAGTAATAGAATTACAATCACAATACTGGTGGCCGGGGATGTGCATGCGAATTTACAACTTTGCAACTAATTGTCAGAACTGCAATAGAGATTGCAGTGGTGAACCGGACGAGACACCAGCCCAGATACCCTTATTAGAAAGCATCAGACTATCTATACGCAAAAATCCAGAAGGAAAAAGGCGGTCCCATAATTATTAAGACTAGATTCACTTAAAATGTAGGCCCCAGCGCTCGGCTGACGCCAGAACTGTTATAAAAGATTTGCGAGTTTTTATCGGCACATACGCAATTGGCATGCTACATTCCGACCAGGGTCCTGCGTTTACAAAGAGGCCATGGCCAGCATGGGAATTGCATTGCGGTACTCTTCTCCCTTCCATCCTGAGGGAAATGCGGCAGTGGAAAGAAAAAAACTTGACATAAAGCAATCTATAACGGCTAGGGTATTAGGTTCGGGTGATGGATGGTCAAACATCTAACAAGTGTCCAACGTAGTCTTAACAATCTGCCAAGAAATTCTCTAAAAGGTATCACTCCATAATAACTATTGTTCGGCACTAGAATGAAAATCCAGGACTTAGATTGTCAGACTTCAGTGGTAAAAGATAAAGCCTTTGATATCAAAGACCGTTTGGCTGTTTTACAGGACTTAAATGAAACAAGAAGAAGTCTAAGTAACATAAAGTTAAAGCCAATGACCACTGAAGAGAAACCACCTGTCCCAGCAAGACCTGTCTGGATTCCAAAGATTGGGGATCTGGTCAGAGAAAAGATTGGGGTGAAGAAGGAATTTGGGCCTTCTTACAGAAAAGCAGTACCTGTCATAGCTGTCAGCGGAACAAGATCAGTAGTACTACCGCCCCTTGCTGTTAAAAGGGAGAACAGAGTTGTATCCATCGACATAGTAAAACCACAATCATGTGGCCAATAATAAGTAGTAGGCCCAGTGGACTCCCAAGAAATAGCAGAAGACCAAATCTTGCTACAATCAAAGAGGTTCAAACTGAGAGACTAATCACTTTTGATAAACCTGCAGTGAACAAAAAAGGACTATGCAACAAAGCCATGGAACTTGTGCCTCTTGGAACCCAAATTGCAACAGTTCGTCAATAAACACCAGTCTACAATGATGTAGCATCAGACTATGTTAATGAAACAAAGAAAGATCCAAAGACAAATGAAAATCCGGAAGCAATTCCAACAATTGACAGAACTGCATCTGGCTACTTCATCAATTTCGATAACTTTTCTGATGATCCAAGTGAGCATGAAGAAACGCCAGCAACAAAAACTTTCAAAGAAAAAATGACTAAACTTTTTAACTAACTAAAAGAAACATATCTGATTTCACCATGGATTGAATTTTGGATTGTGTTAGGTGTACTTTTCCTCCTGCTTTGGCTCATCATGGTTTTATGTTTGGGTAGATTTATTGATGGAAAATATAGTACAATGGACACAGCAAGTCAGAACAACAACTTGGTCCTAAATCCTCACAGATCCTCTCACATCGAGAAAAGAGAACTGTCATCAGTGAACATCACAGCAAATCCAATACCCGGTGGGTAGCATGGGACAAAACGGATTATGAAATCTATGGCCCGATTGAGCTCTTGAAATATCTATACCAGTTCAAGGTTTCCTTAAGTGACTTTGTGACACCAAGTACTTTCTCTGATGATTGGGACTTTGAAAATATTAATAATATGATGTCAGATTTAGTAATGTCAGCTAAATTCACAGAACATGATTATTTACAGGGTTCATCAAATTATTAAGAAATGTATTGCTATAATCATTTTGGTCATCACTATTTGCATAAATCTGCTCAACCTAGAAATGTTTTTAATTATAATCAATGGGAACATTGTCCAATACCACCAAAAGGCAGTTCGAAAACATTTTATGAGAAATTCCCATACTTCTCAGAGTTTAACAACAGTGATCCAGAAACGTTTTATTTTAAAATGTTAAATAAGACAGGAATGAAAACAATGTTGACAAATACTAAATTGATTTATTCAGAAAAATTTTATGATAAAATGTCTACATTTGGTTTTGAATTTTGGAAAAAGAACATTGAAACAAAAACCATCTGGGGTACAAAAGACTGGCAGGTACAAGGTCTAGAAGCATTATTTAGAGCCTGCATGATCCCAGAACAGATAATATTCCTGAATGACACCATTCAACAAACAACCTGTCTTGGTTTAGCCAAGATAAAAGACTTAAATAAACCGTCTATTCCAAAGCCCATACCTGATAGTAATAGCACTACAGATGTGGAGATAGACGTATCCCATATTTTACACCAAAACAGAACAAATCCTGATTGGAAAAAATGGTTGATCGGGCCCACAGACACAATTAACTGTCAAGATAGATTCCTGAACAAAATACAGGGGTTCGAACAGACCAGGCCAGACCCAAGATATTCCCAGAGACAACATCCAGGAATAGTTATAACATACAGTGTAGGGAAACTTTGCCTCGAATGGCTACAGAAATCCACACTGCCAGAAATTAAGCAACACTTGACTTTACTTAAAGACTGTGCTGACTTGCGAGATTTCATACTGGGACATCGCAAACAGCGTCAAAAACGTTTCATATACGCCGGTATATACGCTGCTTACAACGAAGCTTGGAAAGTAACGCAAAATAAAACTGCTGAAAAAATACGAGAAATTGATCGTATAAATTTGGAAAAATCACTTTCTGTAGTGGACAATGGGTTAACGACTCTGTCCTCCGGAATTTATTCACTGGACAGCATTGTATCATCTGCTATTGATATAATAGAGCAGGACTTACTAATGTTACAACATGGTCAGTCCCAATTGCGTTCTATTGTACAACTTGGCTGGACGTTGCAAAACCTGCGTTCAGGCTACGTGCCATGGCGTTTAATCAACATCACGTCATTATTTTCTATCTTTAACCTTACTGATAAACAAATCAGTTTGGCACAAAAAGGAGCAGACTATACGATTTTGAGCATTGAAAAACTTGAGAGATTACCATTGACAATGTCAGAGAGACCTGTCATTGAATGGATAATACACGGAACAATTATAATTCCGATAACAACTTTCCAGTTTAAGTATTGCCAAAAATATATACCAGCAGGCCTGTATGAAAGGTTGGGTAAAGGATATATCAAATCAACCTGGAATTTACCTTATACACACAAATGTTATACTGAAGGGAAAAAAGAGGTATTTCTTAGTGGTAATAATTGTAACAAATCAATAAGCGGTACACTTCTGTGTCAAGGTATTAACTTGCATGGAGCCTGCGAAGGTTCATCAAACAACCTTTCATGTCACCTGCATGGCACTCCTGCAACACAGATAGAGCCTTTTTTCAGACAGCTTTCCAATGGCAGTTATGTTCTAATAAGTGACCACAGCTGTTGTGGCATGGTGCCAGGAAAAGTCTATCTCTTAACCGTTACTTCCAGGGTCATTTGCTGTATGCAAGTATTGTATCCAAACAGCAATCCAGACATGGAGGCGGCAATATGGCCTTCTTTGAATATCTCTTCTAATCAAATTGATACTTTAAGCAGAATGAAGTCTATTCTTTTACAGACAACTGTGCCTTTAACCTCGTCCAAAGAGACGTATGATCTGCAAGTTGCAAGGACAGCGGCAGATACACACCCTATTATCGACAAATTGCCCCGTGCATTTCGTAGAAATGTTAAGCCAAATCTTAAACATGTCTGATACCAGTGGCATCGCACATGTATTTAAGACAATTTTTTCGGGACTGTTAGCACCCTTTGAAACAGTTCTGGGCATTTTCCTGAATTTTGTGCATTTGTTATTCGGCGGCCTGCCTCTTCTTTTGGGACTCGTAGCAGGAATTTTATTTTTGATCCTTCTGCTCCGATATGGCAAGCCAAGCCACAGACAAAACTCCAGCTACGATGGAAGAAACGATCCTAGCAATACGCTACCGAGACCGAATCACTAGAGTCCTCGGATTAGCCCGGCTAAGAGATCTGAATACAACTAGGTTTCTTTCATTCAGACCAATCTGGCAAGATTGCATCTAACCTGTGCTTCGATGTCTGCTATGCGGAGAAGAATGCGTGTTGGACGTCTGTCTTACACTACCATCAGCAGTACCTATGGATATCGATACTTTGCTTGGTTCGGTAACGGCTCATGCAACGTGTTGTCCCCAGCGGCTACCTATTCTGATGACGGCATTCGTTGAAACATCACCATTACGATTAGGTGGCGGTGAAGTACGAGATGAAAGCAGAACCACACAGGTACAACCTTCTGTGAGCATTGCTGATCCAGACATCGATGATAGCAATGATTCTCACATATGCACTATTGCGGCTTTTTCGAACTTGGTCGAACTTTCACCTACTGTTGTAGACCAATTTTTCGCAAGCCTGTCTGATATGATGTTCACTCCTAACAACGAGAATAACTTTTAAAACAACGAGCACACAGCATTCCCTGAACTCTGAATTCGGCCTTCAGTTTTTGATAAACAACACCACTGAAAACATTTGGAACTATTATTTCCCCTGAAAGTGAAATTATTTTTTCCATTTCCAAAATATTTACCTTGTTTCTAGCACATGGTACTCTGCTTAAAGTAGAACTATTCTTAGAGAACAGAGCTTCTAATTTTTAGAGACACTAGAGACAATATTTTACCTCAGCCTTTAGCACATGTACAGTATTGTATAAATATGTGATGAAATGGTTTCGACCTTCTTTTCTGTATTAAGAGTCATTTCATAAATGTAATTTTCGCAATTCATTCAGCCGATATTTATATATGCATTTCCTGAATGATAACACTGCTTGAAAAACGTACAGTATAAATACGTATTTTCGTGTATTTACTATATACCATTTCAAATGCAATTTATGTATTTTGGGGTGGCTTGGAAAACACACATGCATCGTTATATGTTTAGTATTGCTTAGTATTTAGTAATGATGGACATTAATATGTGGAGTGGGTGTTGTGAATCTATCTAGGACCCTAATTAGATATCCCCGATTCATGCCCTTATGTGGTTATAACAAAACATATCCAATCCAATCCAATCCAAAATTCTTTATTTCGGTCTATAAGACCATAAAAGATACATAAATATACATTTAACAACAATTTTGGAAACACATTACATAAAGTAATACATGCCGTTCAAACAAGATGGGGAAAAAGATCAAACATTTCATAATCAAGGGGAAAACATACATGAATTGTTAAAAAGATCACAGTCCATATTTAAAAACAAAATCATGATTTGAGGTATTAGGTATTTAACAGTTTTCTCCTAATGCGCCACATAGCCATAATGAATTTGGCCATGGCAAAAACTATGTGGGGCAGAGTACTAGTTCTCAAAACTCTATAAGCATCTATGTGGCTCCTGAAACCCAAATTCCTGCATAGGGGGACCAGCCAATGTTTCCTTGGTCTATAGTATGCCGCACAAAAGAAGAGAAGGTGGGTTTCTTCCTCATCATGGGAGTTACAACCCGGGCAGGTCTTGTCTTCCCCTGGAAGCCACTTTGAAGTAAAGATTTTAATAGGTAAAGTACCCAGCCTCCACTGAACAAACAGTTTTCTAGCTTGTATTGGGAAAATAATGTCCATAAAAGCCTCAAATTCATAGGAATTTTTGGATTGCAAAAAGCGTTCGGTAAGGGTGCCGTTAGTAGTCGAGGTCATAAGTGTCTCAAGGCTTTTTTCCTTATAGGTTTGGGCTAAGCGTTTCCGGGATAACCTCTGACAACCCAATTCTGGAGTCTCCCAAAGCTCAGGCAACTTTAAACGATATAATTCCTTCTTAACGAGGTCAGCCATGGGATTCTATCTCTGTGGTTCACGGCCATTACGTGGGTGAGATCATTCCTATAATGTTCAAGCTCGCTGGTGGACCATAGCCTGTGCCAGAATTTTACTGGCTTAGACTCCAGCTCTCAGGTGATCTGTTTGAAAGCTGCACGCGCCGTCCAAGCGTACCTTTGTCCCTGGTGCTCCGCTGAGGCGCGTTGCCTGTGGGTCGTGGCTGTCGGGCGGCCGGGCTTAGCTCCGCTGTCTTTCACCAACACCTGCTTCCGGCTGGCCGGGCTTGGCTCCGCCGGTCGGGCAGGACAAGAACTACAGCCCCCATCAGCCCTTGCACCAGGACGCCTCCCCCACCATCACTGCACAGCGCCAGGAGGCGCATAAAGACCCACCCACTCCCTCGTCCCGCGAGGACGCGCGCGGGATGCGCCGGGCTAAGCCCGGGCAAAGGGCGGGCCCTCTGAGGCCCTCGGAGACCACAGGAGACCGGACCGGGCTACCCCCCTGTCATTTGTTATTTGTTATTTCATTCCCCAGCGTGTCAAAGGTAATCATTGCATTTCGTGATTGTTTAAATACAACATTTTCGCTGTTGACCTGATGGAAGCCAAAAGTAAAACTAAGAACAGAATGCTGGATAGAAAAACTCCGATGCATACACGCTCAACTACAAGGAAACAAACTTTGGCGCCAGCTCCCCTACCGACTTTAACTGCAATTGACAGGATGTTGCAACAAACTATTGGAGTGGTTGCTAACGCTATCGAAAATACGGAAAGAAGACTTTCTTTACCGGCAAGTCTGTGTCCAATAAGTCAAATACCAGCAATTGTTAATACACATGTTAGCGCTACAAATGAAACAACTATGTTCCATGATTCATTTTTGCTGGAATCATTTGTCGGTTTGCCAAGGTATGGTCTAAGCCAACCAGAAGTATCGCAACCTTTAATACCTATTGTTTCTTGTACTAGGGAACGTAGACTGTCAATAACACCTGACTTATCAGCTAGTATATTGCCACCTTTAACACCTACTGTCTCTTGTACCAGGGAGTGTAGATTGTCAATAACACCTGACTTATCAGCTAGTATATTGCCACCTTTAACACCTACTGTCTCTTGTACCAGGGAGTGTAGATTGTCAACAACACCTGAATTATCAGCTAGTATATTGCCACAGCCCCAAACTCATAGTGATATGCCGGTAAACGTCACAGATTTGGATGGTCGTGATACTAACACTGCCATTCCAACTGTACAAATTAGTGATACCAGTCTATTAAATAGTGAAACTGACTGTGACTCTGTACCTCCCAAAAGGAAGTTTACCCAAGGTCGCAAAAGGATAATAATCAACAAACAGCCAAAAATATATGGAAGAAGAAAAAAGAGGGTTCTACAAACCCTAGAAACCAACGAAAGAGAGGGTGATACACAGTTGGAAACTCTATCTCCAACAAATGTTAAGGCACTCACAGCATGCTTCGAGGAAGTGATAAAAACTTATATTGCACCTGTGATGGTAATTCTAGAAACTCTAAGTAAAAAAATAGAGAATCTGGAAAAATTGGGCATAGCCAACCTGGATATCCTAGAACATCTGGGCACGCAAGCCGGACCCCACATAACTAATGTAGAATCTGGGAATCCGAGCAAAGACAAATTAAACTCAGTAAATTATACCTCAAAAATGCCCATTGTGGCTGCAAATCCGGTGCTTTCTACACGTGGTAGGCAGAGGCCAACACTCACCACCCCTAAGACAATGAGTGGGCAAAATGTAGTTGGGGGTCAAAGAAACATCAATGACCCGGCATATAATAAACAGAGCCTACCTGTACCGAGGCGTCATATTAATAATGTTATTCCAGCCACTATTAATTTGCCACCTGATTGTAGACCATTTGTAGCTATACTTGCGAATGTCCCGAAGCTGTTGCCCAACCAATTTGAAAATCAAGAAACCCTAAAAAATAAAACCTTGTATTGGTTAGTGAAAAACTGTGGTTTCCCAACACGAGGTGCTGATGAGATTATAACCACACAGAGGGTAGGTTGGGTGGGTCCAAATAAAAAGGAGATAGATGGGGATTGTATAATTATACATTTTAGGACTACAGAATGGGCTAGAGATTCGATCTTACACGCACCGATGCCATCAAGCCACGAATTTAACATCACGCTGTTCCCTTTAGACTATTTCTATAGGAACCTGGCAGGAAGACAAATTATTACACATAACTTCCAACATCCAAGAGCGACTACTATAAAGTATCCTAATGTTGTACCCATCTGTCCTCCCTTACTCCCCAATCTATATGACAACTTCCTGGTCCCAACTTCTAATAGATTTCAGTTGTTGAACTCACTTGAGGAGAACGACTGACTGGCTGATTCATCCTTGACCCAACACTCTGGTAGCATTGAAATGGGTGACATACTAATATTGGAAAAGGAGCCGGGTAATGAAATTTGTTCGCAAATTATAACTGAGCCACATTTATTATTGCCAGAAAATGTGCTATGTATAGGCAATGTTACAGATAATGTTATAAATGACAATATAACCGCAACAATTGTTAATGATAATGATAGTTTGATTGTAAGGCAGGAAACATCACTTCTGTCTAATAATCCCGAACGTTTAGGTACGAGTTGTGCTGACTCCCTTATAATTGTTACCTGGAATATAGCGGGAATCGCTTCCAAATTATGTACCCCGTTCTGGGATAACTTCATTACATGTGGCTATGACATTATTTGTTTACAAGAGACATGGCATACAGAACTAATAGAAGTTGAAGGCTATATCTCCCATAGTGTGGCAGCAGTAGCTTCCAAGGCTGGTAGAGCTAAGGGTGGTCTACTGACTTTGGTTTCAACTAAACTAACGGAATTTATTGCTGGGGGGCACACTGTAGTTTGCCAGCATGCATCAGTATTGCGATTAATACATAGTCATGGTAGGGACTTAATTATTGTAAATTTTTATAATAATATTTTGGGCTCTAAACGAGATAAGATCGTCCCCGAGGTGGAATGTGCTATCGAAGCTGCAATTACCCTTACCAAGAATAACTTTGTAATACTGTGGACAGGCGATTTTAACATTCAAGCCTGTAGACATGCCCGGAAGGGAATTTGTGGTCACCACGAGGATTATGCAGGGGGTGATAGCGTTTACGTTAATCACTTCCCGCATAGTAATTATGGCAGCGTATTGAACAACTCAATAGCTAAATTCAATCTGGAACTACTTGAATGTACAAAAAATAAAAATAATGAAATATGCCCAACATTTAGGGGGAGAGATGCCCATTCTAATATCGATCATATTTTATTGTCTAGTGGTTCGATTTTTTCCAATGTTTGGGTAACAGAGTAGCCTGTGAGTGATCACAACAGCATCTCAGTGGAGCTAATGGGCTGGGGCCCAAAAACTGGTGTGCACGGTAGATCTGTCCATGGGATTTCCGCTGTGAGACCAAATGGTACGAGAATCAAATGGGCTAAAATTGACCCTGACAAGTTAATGAAGGATGTTATTTGTAAATGCACTAGAGAGGTTGAATATTGTCTTGCACCTAATGTGATAGCAACAGCCGTTCTCTCTAATTTTATGAAAATTACATGCACAGTTGAAAATACTTTGTTAAGAAGAAATAGTAGGATTAAAAGAAAAAAAACTGTCTGGTTTGACAAACATTGTGCTGAGACTTTGAAAAGGTTGAAAAGTGTACTTGATGTTAAACCTAGAGATAAAGAAATAGTTAGAGAAGAACGTATTAATTACAAAATGGCCTTGTCAACTAGGAAAAGGGAGTTACAGAACGATGCCTGGAACAAACTTGATATGGCTGTCACAACTAAAAATCATAAATTGTTCTGGGATACTATAAATGGCCCATTTCTAAAGAATGAAAATATTCCAGAGGTCAGTTCCCACGTTAGTTGTCTAGCATGGATTGCACACTTTTCTGAGATTTTTAAATCTGATTTTAATCCAGATGGGTCTATTTTATGTTTTAAATGGAAGAAAATGCAGTTGTTTTTAACATTAAATGAAGTGACTGATGCAATTAAAAACAGTAAAGGGGGAAAAGCACCTGGACCCGACGGGGTACCCATGGACTTTTACAAATATGAGATATCATTATGGGCCCCAATCCTGACTCGCTATTTTAATGCGGCGGTGGAAGGTAATTTACCAGCGACATGGGGCCAATCAATCATTATACCCCTTTACAAAAAAGGTTCCAGATCAGAGGCTAGGAATTATCGGCCAATCTCGCTTCTGGACTCGACAGTTAAAATCCTTAGTCGAGTCCTATTAGTGCGACTGGAAGCCTGGACCGAAGAGAATAACATCTTGTCCCCTGTGCAGTATGGGTTTCGTAGGGGAATAGGAACAATGGAGCAATGCGTGAACCTGGAACTCATAGTCGGCAAGTATACCAAAGCTAAACCTGGTAATCTTTACCTATGCTTTGCCGACTTGAGTTCCGCGTTCGATCTGGTGGAACACGCATTGCTCTGGCCCACATTACTGGCACTGGGCGCCCCTACTGAAATTATCCATCTGCTCGCCCGTTTGTACAATAATCTATCAAGCAAAGTAAGGTTTGGAACAGATGGAGAATGCACCCCTTTTTTTGATGTCAAGAGAGGCATCCGTCAAGGATGCGTACTCGCCCCCCTATTATTTTCCTTATTTATTAACTATGTTGACACAACTTTAAGAATGACCAATGCAGACGCACCAACTATAAAAGGTAACCCTATCCCAATCCTTTTATACGCGGATGACGCGGTCCTCCTCTCCAGAACTCATAATGGACTGCAACACCTAATTAATCAATTCCACGTATTTATAGAAAACAGGGGATTGAAAATTAATAAAGGGAAGACAGTTACCATGGTGTGTGGTAAGAAACAAAGAAAACACAAGTCTTTTTTCTTAGAAGGGGGGAAATTAGAAAGTGTTAATAGTTTTTGTTATCTAGGTATTACCTTCTCAGGAGACGGGAAATGGATTAATGAACAAAAAAGTGTTCTTTTTAAAATGGCCAGGAATACTAACTGTATCTTCAGATTTGCTGCGAAACTAGGGGATCGCAGAATTCCTGACATGTTGACCCTTTTTAACGCCAGATGCATTTCTTCAGCCATATATGGGGCTGGAGTTTGGGGGTATGATGCACAGAGTGCCAAAACTGTTCAGGGGAAGGAAAATGTGTTTTTAAAAAGACTAATCAGTGACCCAGCTACGGCTTCAACGGAGTTATTACACAAGGAATTAGACCTGTATTATGTCAAAGATCTAATTACGCTCCGTCCTCTGTCCTTATGGCGTTCAATATGGGCAAAGGAGGAGACAAAGTTTACACAGGATGTAATAACTGATTGTATTAATCTTGACCATCGATCAAAAATTCCTTGGCTGAACCATATACATTATTGGTATAAAACATTGTATGGCCTGGACATTTTTAAAGATTTTAAAATGGATCCTATTTGATCAAAACGGGAGCTGAAGGCCTCTTTTTTGAAATATTCAGCAGAGATTAGAGTGGAAAAATATAAGAAACAAAGTACATTCAATCTCTACCAACAATATACCATTAACGTAGGTTTCCAATTTTATCTTGTAATAGTTAGTATTCCCTCCCATCGATTTGTGCTAACCCGTCTCCGTTTAGGAATTGTGCATCATCTTGTGGCCTTCCCTGTGCCTAAACAACCTGGAACGTGCCCGTGCCCATGCGATGGCAAATCAAAACAGAGCGTATGTCACTTTATGCTATTTTGCCCTTTTTATACGTCTTTTAGGAAATATTATTTGAAACCCATCTTTTTAAAATATGATACGCATCATTTACAAACAGCAATGAAATTAGTGTTTAATCTAGAGTCCCCAGATGTATGTTTTTATGTGGCTAGTTATATTTTAAAATGTATCTCCGCTAGAAAATCAATTATTATATGAATCTTGTAAGCTGCTAAATGTATTATGCACTTTATAACAGGATGTTGTTGTTATCATGTATTATTATGCTAATTTGCACACATATGTTTGAGTACTTGCTGCTATGGTACAATATCCACTATTGGAATGATTCAGCACTTGCACTTTTGTCATAGTTTGTCATAGTTATTCCTTGTGAATAGCCTGATTAGACGCTGTTATATGCATATTGCACTTTAGGAAGCATGCAGCAGAATTCCTTTTAGAAATTATCAATCTGTATTAATACAGTGATGATACTTAGCATTTTAACTGCTTATTTGCACATTATCAATGGTCGTATATTATCAATACTACAGTCAAATGTATTTTTCTAGATGACCTTATGATTTTGTACTATTATAGTTGCTAAATGTCTTTATTTCAAGCGCAATCCCGTATTTGTTATTTCTCTTCTCTATAGCTGTTTCAATATGTGTAAAATTTTATGTCTGTTGCTATATGGTTGTGTTATTTTACAAACCGAATAAAGCATCTTTGACTTTGACTCCAGCTCAGCAGCGATAGGGACCAAACCCACATCCAGCCTAAGGGGAGTCAGAGGAGTGCTGCGAGGGAGGGCTAAAAGACGTCTAAGAAAGGTGTTTTCTACTTTGGCAAGATCTGGTCCAGCTCTGTACCCCCATAGCTCGCTGCCATACATTGCAGCTGCTTTAGCTTGCGTTTTATAGAGTTCAAGTGCCGGGCTTATTGGTTTGTAGGTTGAGGTATTTACAACCTTCAGGATTGCACCGGAAAGTTGGGTCAGTTTTAACCTTGATTTCAGTATCTGGGGGTCCCACGACAGATTCTCATGCAGAGTTACCCCCAGATACTGAAAAGTTGCAATCCCAATACCCAACGCCCCATAGAGGCATTACTGCTTGATGACCTTAGGCCGGCTACAGAGCCTGTAAGGGTAGGCAGTGGGGTGGGTATAGCAGAGGAGGAGAATCCCATGTTGTGAATCTATCTAGGACCCTAATTAGATATCCCCGATTCATGCCCTTATGTGGTTATAACAAAACATATCCTTATAAAGGCATAAGAATCATGTCCATATTTAGTCATATCCAATGCAGTCCAAATACGGCAAGGCTAATCCCATAGACTCCTAGAAAGTACAACGCGTTCTTTAAACAAACCAAACCTCCAGCAGCCCGGGAATTCCCCCTGCTTTTGTTTTGATTTGCACAAGAACTCCTGGAGTCCAGAAAGAACTGTTAGTTCTTAGTGACGTCTTATGTCCAACCTTACGTCAAACCCGGCACCTTCCAGGTATAAATATACCAACGTTGCCTTAAGCAAACACACGGTTGTTTGGAGCAGAGCGGCTGTCTACTTGCCCGGCGCCCAGCTGATGCGTGTGCCGAACGAAGCCGACCCTTCAATTTGACGCACTGAGAGAGACGCTGTCTTTTCTCCTGCCGAGAAATTCCAGCTCCGGTGTTTCCAGTCAGCCTTGCGGGTTGCTGGGAGATCGAGTCCTGAGAGAGAGATACAAGACCGCCTTCATTCTTGAACCAAGGTACGTAGCTGATTAAAACCTTAAGAGAATTCTTGATTCAGATTCTTGGCAAAAACCAACTTAACTTAAACTGCAACTTACTTACTCCTTCCCACGTATTAGGCTTAGGTCAGATACACCGGGGTAGGCGTATCTTAGAAGCACCAGTTGAGTACGTTTAGTCAATGTTTTTATGTATGTATATATTTTATCCGTTTTAAAGTATCATATGGCTCAGAAACCATATCGATGCTTTTACAGTATTATTTCATAACACTACATTTACTGTACGTACTTTACTTTATGATAAGTATTGCAATTGTGGCAACTCATTTTCTTGCATGAGAAAGAAGACTGCTCAATAAATAACACCTTTTTTTGAAAACGCCCGTCTCTCTATTTCTCTGCACTCCTGGTGAAATTAAGCATGCACGATTGACTGAGTGAAATAGCTGTCTATTGTTTTCACACAACTCTAGAGATATACTCTTTATTCTGAGGGAGCAAAGTTGTCATGTTTATGCAGTTGTCAGAAACTAATCCCTTCTTGTCTAATCAGGAAAGTTAACTCCTTCCTGAACATTCGAGAAAGTTTCTAGTGACCTCTGAGCTAGCTGGCAAACCTAATTAAGTCTAATATAGTCAGTAGAGACCTAGATGACCTCAGTCCTACGTCTAAACTGCTGTTTATATTATTCCAATGCGCAGAGCCTATTGGGAATATAGGAAATACACTACACCCAGTCGGGAACCCCACCAGGATTCAGACTCTGATGCTGACCAGGCAGGTGACAATGACCTAGACCTGGTGAACCCAGCTACTACTGGAGATGAGGAAGGCAAAAGTGGCCCTCTCTTTGCCCCCCAGGAAGAGTTGGTGGTGTGCCCACAAGATCAAAATCACCATTGGTGGAAACTAATCATTCTGGCACATCTATAGGGTCCTCTGTCTCTGCTCATAGGAGGGGTACCTCCCAGGAGCAGAGAGAGCATCAGGTGAGAATGAAAGAAGCTCAGCTGAGGATAAGGAGACAGCAAGTAGCCTGAGGAAAAGTGACCCTAGAGCTTGAAAGAGCAAGACAAAAGATGGGGTGAGAGCCCCATGGTGGCAGCAACTTCCCTAGTGGTAGGGATACATCTTATGACCATAGAAACCTTAACAATATTGTCCCTCCCTATCAAAATGGGGATGACATCCACAAATGGATAACTGCACTGGAGAGGGCCTGCAAAGTACAGAAGGTACCCAAGGAGCAGTGGGCAGCAATCTTGTGGCTCTCCTTTGCAGACAAAGGTAGAGATAAGCTCCTACCTGTCAGAGAGGAGGATGCCGATGATTACATGGTCCTGAATAGGCGTGGGCGCAAAATCCGTTCCGCTCGCAGACTTTTGTGAATTGTTGGCAATTTCGCGGTCCGCGAATCGCGGTAATTTGTAAAAAAATTAGCAATTCGCAAGCTGACTTCCGGCGGGAGATTTGAACAGCTCACTTTCCCGAACTTGCACAAATTGCAATTCTGCACAAGAAATCTACCGCAGGCAGCATGAACCTTCCGAGAATGATGATTTGGATCAGAATATCTCCTCCGATGACATTTGGCTGAACTTTTTTGTGCAAGGAGTCAATTTTTGGGGGGTGGAGGAAGGAAGTGCCCCAGAGTCTCCAACTTCCTGTTCCTGTCCAACAGGCTCCTCCCAGTGCTTTGTCCATGTCCTGGTCACTTTTCATTTGGATCTGGAGCTGTAAGGATTACTTTTTGTGGCTGCTGCTGGATATTTGTATTTGAGGACTTTTTGTTTGGATCACCTTTGGATTACTTTTGGATTTGAGATTTTACAAGAAAGTTGGTGTTGTTTGTTTGGGGCATTGCAGTTGCTGCAACTACAATTTTTAAACTTTTTCACAACTTTAAAAAAAATATTGTGGGTAGGCACAGTATCCAATAGGCCCAGGGTAAGTTATGGGTGCATGATACAACTGTTTCTGTGAGTTTTGTTGAACTTAAATATCATTTATGTCATGGAATTGAATAGCTCAGTGTTATATGTGGATTTTTTATTTTATTTTGGGGTGCTTGTAAAGCCACACTAGCCAGTAGGCTCAGGGTTAGTCAGTGGTGCATGGACCAAGTCTCTCTGTGGGGTCTCTTGAATTTAAACATAATTTAGGGCATGGATGGCATTGGATTGTGGTGATTTGTGCGTGTTGTTTGATTTTTTGGGGTGGTGTTGGGGCCTGGCCATGTGGGTGGGGGCCATTTTGAGGCCTGGTCCCGGCAGGGCCTGGCCATGTGGGTGGGGGTCAAGGGCCCATTTTGTAGCCAGGCAGTGTGCCTGCTTTATGCCATAGGCCTGCACCGAGTCTGCCCTGCTTTCATCCATTATGCCCAGGGGTAGTCAGTGGTGCACGGACCAAGGCTTTCTGTGGGGTCTCTTGAATTTAAACATCATTTACGGCATGGATGGAGTTGGATTGTGGGGATTTTTGCGTGTTTTTTTATTTGCTTGGGGTGGTGTTGGGGCCTGGCCATCTGGGTGGGGGCCATATTGAGGCCTGGTCCAGGCAGGGCCTGGCCATGTGGTTGGGGTTCTAGGGGCCATTTTGAAGCCAGGCAGTGTGCTTTGTGCCATAGGCCTGCACCCAGTCTGCCCTGCTTTCATCCATTATGCCCAGGGGTACTCAGTGGTGCATGAAACAACTCTCTCTGTGTCGTCTCTCTTCTATTAACGTAAACATCCATTTTTGATTAGAAATAATTTATTTTTGGTCTTTCCGTTTTTGGGTGTTTTGTAATAATAATAAATGCCTAGTTGCAAATATTAATTGAAGCACGACATATGCAACATTTATTTAACTGATGTTCCTCTGGCTTCCTTTGCTTTTAGGTGCACAAAGAGAACCAAGAATCATCCTCATCATTCATCATCAGTGCCAGGAAGAAGTCCTGCTGCGGTGTGTGCAGCACAACGTCACGTGACGTCACGTGTAGCTCAGACAACTCTGCAACTCGTACAACTGCGGCCTGCTGTTCTGACATCTGAAGTAAATGGGCCCAAAGAAAGGTGGCCGTAGCTCCTCTACCAAGAAAGTTGCCAGTGCCACTGCCAGTAAGAAGGAGCAGAAGAAGCAAGTGGCACCACTTACCAAGGAGACTGGTGTGCCCACAGACACTTTTTTAATGAAAAAAAACTACGCCTGCAGCAGCGGTGTCCGCCGGGGACCAAGCTGGGAGCAGCACCTCAGCTTCATTGGTCTCAGTGCCACCACGCCAAGTTAGGCCCAAGGCCATGAGTGCCGCAGAGGCAGCCACTTTAATTGCTCAATCACCATCGACCAGTGATGTTGGCGTTGACTCATGGCAAGAAAGTAGCATCCAATCAACGCAGGGTGTAACTCATCTGACGAGCGTTCAACCACAGCCGCACTGACAACCACAGGTGCAACAAGGAGAGGTGCAAGGAGAGGCTCAAGGAGAGGCGCAAGGAGAGGCGCAAGGAGTGGCGCAAGTGGAGGCGCAAGGAGTGGCGCAAGGTGTGGCGCAAGGAGTGTCGCAAGGAGTGGCGCAAATAGAGGCCCATGGTGAGGCGCATGGAGAAGCACATGGAGAAGCTCATGGAGAGGCACAACTGCCCACAATTCTTGTTCCTCCAGAAGTAGGGTCACATCAGGAAATCGAGATTCAAGCGGAGGTATCATCCGAGCAAGCCACTCCTCCTGACGATCCATTGTCTTCCAGATCCCCAGCAAGAAAAAGGTCAAGGAGGGCTAGTACAAGTTCTTCTTCAAGCCCCCTTCCTTCTGATGATCTTGATCTTGATTGAAGCCCACCAATGCAGTCTGAGAGGAAGGCACGCCATGAGCCGACAAAGGTATCTAAGCCTAAAAGGAAGGGTCCCGCAAGGCTTTCACTTAAGGGTGATGACGACGAACAAGAAGCAGAAGGGGTGTATTCTGCTGCTGATGAACAGTCTGACGATGACAACCCAGTCATCACAGTCGTCACTCCAGCCCCAGCGGGCATGCAGCAGATAGACATTTTTACCCTATCCTGAATTGCTGCTGAGCGGGATGTGGACGGCGTGGCACTGGTACCACCACCAACACAGGTAACTACTACACCAATACGACCTGCAGCTTCCATATTTTCTCGTCAGAAGGGCCGGCAGGGACCTCCATCCAGCTCGACCTCCATTACCTCAAGTAGTGGTGCTGAAAGTGCACAACAGAGTCAAATTCAGCCACCCCCATCCTCCACTTCATCTGGCATTGAAACTGAAAGTAGCACCTCCACCACCAGCAGAAATCTCCAGTCCCCTGTTTGGGACTTCTTTAGTATTAGCAAAAAGGCGGAAAACCTAGTCATTTGTTCAATTTGTAAAACTGTAGTTAGTCGGGGTAAGCTTGGTACCAACTATGGTACCGGAGGCCATAGAGGTCATCTCCAAAAACACCACACTATCCAGTGGGAGGCGCACCAAAGTAAGATCCTGGAAGCCAAAAGTACAAGAAATCCAAAAGTATCCTTTGGCATTGCATCTGATGATGACGAGGGGCTGATCATGCAGGGGGGAGGTGAAGAAGCGACAGACATTTTTTCTGGTACACACAGTACCCCTGGCAGCAGCACTGTAGTGGTAGCGCCCACACCCTCTACCCCAGCAACATCTATGAGGCACACTAAGAGCCTGGGAGAGACACCAATGCGAAAAAGTACATCAATGAGCCTAACTGGGTTGAAGAAGTCTGGATCATCATCATCACATAAAATGGTCCAGACCACCATTAAAAGCATGTTTTGGTCGGAGGCGCAATTTGAACGCAACCACCCAACGGCACGTCTTTATAATGCAATGCTGGCTAAAATGTTAGCGCTGGACCTTCTCCCTTTTTCTTTCGTGGAAGGGGTGGGTTTTCTAGAATTTGTGGCAACAGTCTGCCCTAAATGGAAGGTTCCTAGTCGGTCCATTTTTCCAGAGTTGCGGTTCCAGCACTACATCAAGATGTGCTGGAGGTGATTGTGGCAGCTTTGCAGAAGAGTGCTGTTCACACTATCCACCTGACAACAGACATGTGGACCAGTTGCCAAGCCCTTGATTACATGTGCATCACTGCACACTGGGTCTCTTTTGAAGGGGTTAGAGACAAGTTATATGCAGGTGTTGACAGTGACACAGTTTTTTAAGCTAGTCGGAAACATGCATCAGTAGCCATGTTTGCCATGGAGAAATCTCATACTGCAGTAAACATTTTGGAGGAGTTTAACAGTAAGGTCTTTGAATGGCTGCATCCAAGAAAGCGCGTGATTGGTTATGTTTCCACGGATAATGGCAGTAATATAGTTAGGGCCATGAATGATGGTGGCTATTTCAGAGAGCTGTGTTTGGCGCACAGTATTAACATTGTTGTTCAAGATTTCTTGAAAAAAGAAAACACAGTCAGCAAGTTACTGACCACCTGCCGAAGAATCTGCACACATTTCAGCCATTCTTTTAAGGTCCGGAAGCAGCTGAGGAAACTTCAACATGAACGTAGAGTGCCGGTCAGAGGACTCATCCAGGAGGTGGTAACACGTTGGAACTCAACCTTCTACATGCTTGAGCGTCTGTCTGAGCAGTGCTTGGTAATTAATGAGTATGTCTTTGCACTGGGTTCTTCTATGAAAGACATGAGGCTAGAGTTGGAGGATTGGGACCTAGTTAAAAGCCTGACAGACATGCTTCGTCCTTTTGAGGTCTTCACGCGTGAAGTCAGCAGGGAGGACTGTACTTTGGGCAAAGCTATCCCATTGTTGCGCATGCTAGAGCACCAACTGAAGGTGGTGTCTTCAACGTTTAAAGATGATACTGGCAAGCAAGATGCATATCCGTTGGCGGAGAGCCTATTAACCCGCCTAGTTGACAATGAAAGGCTTAAAAAAATACATACAGAACAACATTACATTTGTGCCACTATTCTGGATCCACGGTACGAAAAGGCACAGGCCAGCAATGAAATAATTCCTTTTACTGAGGCAGATGTTTCAAAGTACAAACATTGGCTAGCTCTGTCAACCACTCGGTTCGAAAAAGAGCGGCAGGAAATTGAAGGAACCGGCAGAAGTACTACTGAATCAGCAGGCCATCCGGCGTCAAGGTCCACTTCTGTGGCCGAAGTCAGTCACTTTCCCTCACATCTGTTACCGACACCAGCACCTGTATCATCATCCTCACCTGCACCAGGCCAAGCCATATTATTGTCGGAAGGGGATTGGATAACTCATCAAGGGTTTGCTTGTTCCAGTGTTGATGCAAAGGCCTCAGATGGTACACAAAGTCCAGCACCCCTGGATGACCTTGAGTGGATGGTGCAGGCCTATCTGGATGACCCAACAGAGGTCTACATTGATCGCAACCCATTGCTGTATTGGTATGTGAAAATGGGTCAATGGCCACTGATCACCAAGCTGGCTCTAAATTATTTGTCTTGCCCACTCGCAAGCATGTCTTCTGAACGTGTTTTCAGTGCTGCTGGCGCCATTGTAACTTCCAAAAGGACCCTCCTCTCGCCCAAAAATGTGGAGAGGTTAACAATGATCAAGATGAATCAGCACTTCATATCACCAGATTAGAAAATACGTGAATCCACCCAGGAAGAAGAGGACACCGACTTAGGTACGGAAGTACTTCTCTTTTAGCTGACCTACTCCCGTCTCAATTCACAGAGTTTGAGGACGAGCTCTACTTCCCTGACACCTAGGCCTGAAACTGATTTCCTTTTTTTTCGTCCTGACTCCTTATTCACTTTTACTCCTGTGTGTCTTTCTTTGTTTTGCAACTTTTACCACAATAAAACTCTAATCACAACAAATCCATCAGCAGCACTGTCTTAGTCTTATTTCCTTATTGAAGGTGCCGCTGTCTGCAATTCTGAAGTTCACAAGATCACAACTAAGTCATGCTCCTCTATCCTCCTCCTCCAGACTCCCCCTATCCATTTCCCTCAAGGTAGATGGCTGGATTACGCAGAATGAAGAAACTGTTGCTTCGTAGACGAGTCCCCTCAAAAGAAGTTGGACTGGAATTACTGATTATATGCTGATTGCTGACAGTTACTTCTGAAATTGACACAAGAGGCTGCCCTGTGGGCCTTCACTTTAATAACAAGATGCGGACAAAAATTGGAACAGGTAATGAATAATGAGATGGCATGCAGTGGACAGCACTGGGTGTCTGGCTCGGATGAAAGCAATTGCTGTTTGTTTGTTGTGCATGAAATGAATCATATGTCTTCTGTTATTATTTAATCTTTTACACACTAAATGTAACTCAAGTCTACTCTGTTTTTTTACCTTGTTTAATTCAAATTGTACTTTTACTGCAGGGGCCACTACGTTGCATTTTTTAGTATGCAAAATGTCCTTGGACTCACTGTGTGTGTAGACTACTAGATTGCGACTGCATGAACAACATTGAGTTTGCCAATATACCATGATGATGATGAGTCTTGATGATCAAACTTACATAATATCTTTTTTCTTTACAGTGACTCACTGGGATGGATGGATCAACATCGTCGGTTTACGGAACAACTATGGCCATTTGTGAGTGGCAAACAAGTAAACCAGTCAACAACAACTACAGCAGAACTGCATGTCTGTCTAGTTGTGGTATGGAGTGGTCGAGCCAGTGTAGTGTTGTTATGCCAGACTCCAGACAGCAGTTCATGTAAAATTGCAGCTATGTGGCTTGCTGCATACAATTAGATATGCTTTGTCTGTCTGTGTCAAAGAGGTATGCTACATCAGGTTGCTTCACTCAGTGGTGCCTGCCTTGACCGTCTGCATGGCCCTGGCCTGCTGTGTGCTAAGTAATTACTATCCTTGAAAAGGAGACTCAGAGTACGCACTTTAGAAATGATGCTTGTATGTAATACTGTCGCCTCTGAAACTGAAAGTGTTATTTTTACACTACACACCGTACCTTATATTTTTTTCTTCGTGGTTATTTAATATCACTTCCTGTTTTTCCATCAACAATTACAGGCCGGCTTTTACCCTGTGCGATGGGAAAAACGATTAACTCAGGCTTACCATTAGCGATCCACAATACCGCATCTGCCAGGCAGGCAGTGAACAGTGTGTCTGTCTGGTCACCAAGATTGCTCGACGGAGCATCAGATGGAATGATGGAGTACCGCGAATAAGAGGAATGGCTGGACGCATGCAACTTCCCAAATTGAACAGGACAACTACAACATACAGTTACAGTATCCTCTTCACTTCTCCTTATCTTTTAAACAATGGTATTGTTGTGAACTTCTATGATTGTGACTCTGTGCGTTTGTTTGCTCTCTGCTTCAAATTCATCCCTCCAGCTTTTTGATAAGTTTCTTTGCTAATTTTAAAACTAATTTAATGTACTAATAAGTGTTTATTCTCTCTAAGAGCAGATAGGCAAGTAAAATTGCGTAATTACTGCAGCCCTGAACTGTCAAATTGTTTCTTCATAGTTAGTAAGTTGTAGTAAGTACTACTTTTCAGTAACCTAACCATCCATTTAGCAAACAACTTCATGCATGCAGTAGTGTACTTCCTTTATGTCCCTTAAAAGATTTATGGATATCTTCGTATCCAAAGATTTGTTTTTCTTCATTTGTTGTTTGTCCATGCTGTGGTTTTTTTTCCTCTGTCCACAAAACGTTCCCAAAAACCTGCATTCCCATCCAATTTTCAAACCCTAACCCTCTTCCCCCGGGCTGTGGTTTTCATTGAGGTGTGACTAAATGACAACAATAATTCACACACTTGCTGGGGAGGATAAGGTGCAAGCAACCTCCTCAAATCAAGTGTAAGGCAGCTAAATGAATCCTAGGATATTGTAATTCTGCTTAAAAAAACACCAATGAGTATTTTCAAATCAATTCTGAATTTCATGCCCACCATCAATTGGATCCATCGTCAACAGCAACCTCCTACACATGAAGAAAGGTTACGCTGCTGTGTCACTGTTCTTGTTGTAGCCATAATCATCCAGGCAAATATTTTTTTCCCATACTTATCTTCAGCATTGCTTAGGCTATACACTGTTATACACTGCTCCTTCGAATACTCCTCTCAGGCCACTCAATGTTTCATTCATTTTTTTTCATATGCTGCTATTGCTAGTGTGGTATCACTCCTACTACCACCACAACAATGGAATTTCTGTCCTGGATGAATTTCATGGACAACCGTAATTGCCATTTGCCATGCAGCCAGCGCTGTGCCTAGCTCTATTCTCAAACACGAATCACAGGTAAGATAAGCATTTTGGGGAGGTAGGATAATGGGCTAGGACTCGGAGGAGAGGAGAGACTGACAGTACTACTAGTAAGTACTAGTAGGGCAATTAAATTCACTAACTCTGTTAGGGGCACTTTTGTATATTTTTGGACGTTTTAGATAATTCATGCTGGTAAGTTTGAGGAAACCAAACGTACAGTATCCCCCACCCACCACCCCACAAAATAATATGAACGTGTACACTATGTTGAAGTGTGTAAAATAAATAATTATATTTCCCCTAACAAAAATAAACTATTCAAAAGACCCAACCCAGCCCACCCCCTCCCTAACCCCAACCAATCTCCATAGGAATGTCCCTCAAAAAGTCCCTCTGAATCCCCAACGCCCAATTCCCAGCCCCCAACAGTCTTTAAAAAAGGGGCAAGGGACAGTCACTTCCGGCGGTGTCCTGTGGACAGGTGGTCCCACATCTCTTTACGGAGGTCCTGGAGCTGGCGCTTCAGCTTCTCAACCGCGCGCTCCAGGTAGTCCACTCTCCAGCGGGGACGCTGCTGATGTGCCATCCAGGCACTGGGGGAGCAGCTGCTGTTTTTTTTGCTGCTCCGCAGCGGCGGTGGGAAGCTGTCGGACCACGGCGCCGTACCACTGGAGGCTGCTGGCTGGTGGACCCAGGGGCACTGGAGGAGGATGCAGCTGTTGCCGCCTCCTCCTCCTGCTCCTGAGCCACCAGCCGCAGATATTCGGCACAAATGGCCTCTTTAACATTAACACAAAATAATTTAACAGAAAGTTGTCTCACAGTAACACTAGCAACTTCCAAGCACAGTATAACATTTTGGCATGTATCTTTCCGCCGTCTTTGTAGGCCTGTAACATTAGTGGGAGTTTTGGGAATTCTACTAGCAGCACTATGGACTCACTACATAGTCAGAGAGTACACCAGTCTTCTTCTTTTTTCTCTTGTTTTGCGAAACAAAATTACTTGCACGTGAACTTGTGGTAGCCGACATAATGCCAGCTCAGTCAGATTGCACCCAAGAGAAACAGACACAAGCTATGATGACGCAGACTCGCATTACTTATAGCAGTACATGCAGGTCTGGATAGGGAAGCTCTTACTTTTCTATAGGGGTGGCACTGGCCATACTCGGTTACATCAAGGGATACTGCTCAATGTCATTTATATTTCGCACTGCCCCCCCCCCCCGGGCCTTGACTACTACAAAAGAAAAATGAAGATTATTAATTTCTGATAATATATCCAGCCGATCACATGATCTTTGCTTATATGATGGATGACTTTAGGTGCTTTGTTTTGATAGATTGAGTGAACAACAGCGATAGGCCACCCATGATTGACACAGCTGAAAGAAAATTATTAACATAGAGAGTGAGTGTGGTACCCATAATTGACGGAGGAAGGGACTTGAATAGATATAATGTGAACTATACAATACATACGCAATATATGCTGTGCTTGCAAAGTAAACAACTGTACTGTTAGTCAAGGGAGTATTTCTGAACAATCACAACGTCTAGTATTTGGATTTCCTCTGCTATGCTGCTCTGGCACGGACATGCTGTTCAAAGTAACACTCTTCATCCACTGAGCGTCTGCTCTACATACACCTCTGCTATCTATGAGGAAGAAGATACCATCCAGGCTTCCAAAGTAAACGTCTGTCATTCTTCTTAATGTTTCAACTGGACCAACTTTACTTTTACTCAACAACCAACTAACACCCTTTTAATTTTATTTGGTAAACCACCGTCTTGACTTGCATTTGAGTTTCACCCAAATGATATATTGCAATGCACAGCACACATGCATTTTCTGATTCACCCACACAGGCAGTCATCTTTTCTTTCTCCTCTAACCATCCTTGCTTCAAGCAGCCATGCATCTGATTCCTTCCTATCAGCCACCTCTGCATGCATTCAAAAACACATATCATTCTTTAAAGTCATAAATGTTACAACTCGCTCGTCCTTCCTTACACCCTTCTTTCCCTTTTAGTTCATCACATCCCTCAAGTGCATCTGATCTGACTTGGCTTCACGATAAAAGTTTCACAGCTGAGTTGAAGTCAAATTGAGTGGGGCATTGCTTACTCGAGAACTACAGCTGCTAGCTAAGTCAAGGGTGACTGTCTTCTCCGTGATTGGCAAAAATGTAGTTCTAAATTAGTAACTGTTCTTATCAGTACAGTCTACTTGTAATAGTGTACTGTCTACTGTACAGTACATCATACACCCCTTTGCGAGCCTACATTAAAATGTCAATAAGTAAGGAGTATAATAACTTACCACCGTCCGCCGCTGCTGAGCCATCCCCCACAGCAGCTCCTCCTGGTGGCATTTGTGGCGCCGCCGCATCAGCCCCTGGAGTGGACGCCTCCGCCCTGCTGGCCCCGGCACTGGTGGTGGTAGGTGCCGCATCCGATGTTGTGACGCCTAGAAAAAACATGTCATGTTTTTAGATGCCATACACCACCCCCTATTTTGTCTCGTAATGGAAGAAAATGTTAATACATGAACAATTTTTAATTATTGGGACTGAAAAAAAGTGATGGTTTTGGGGAGGGTGTTAACTTTTTATATGCTTAGCCATAACATGCTACACTTTTTGGCACAACTGATGAATGCTTGCTTTTTATTTTTTATCGTGCACCATTTTTCTAATTACAGACAGAAGATTTCATTGCCCTTCTGCCAACAAGAGCTTTTCAATTTTCACCACCTACTCCTCATCACCACCAGTACTTGAAGTTCAAACAAGGTGACGGCTCCCGCACAGTTATTATAATAATTAGATGTGTTAAGTTGAAGTATATTCTAGGGAAGGGTGTTTAAACTTTAACGTCATCTATCACCACTGCTCGCTGGAAATACTGCGGTATTAAAAATAAAGAAATAGTTTTTTTATTTCTTATTTGAAAATAAAACTTTAAAACTAAATAACACTGTGTGGTTTTTGTTCATGAGTGAGTGAGCAGAAGGGTTTGCAGTTGCACTACTGTACTTTGCAAGCATGCTTCTGTGACTCTGATCTGGTCGGGACTGAGTATGGACGAAATTTGCAAATTCGCGGTCCGCGAATTCGCGATCCGCAAAATTTGTGAATTCGTGCGAATTTGTGGATTTTTTTTGCATGTTCGCTGGGTTTTTAGCGTATTCGCGAGCCGCTTGCAGCGCACCGACCGCGAAGTTACCCATGCGGTCATACATGGGCGCGGCCATCTTGTGCGCATTGCGTATTTCCGTTTCCAGGCGCTATTGACAATCTCGCGTTGTGTGCGGCGCGCTATTACAAGTTTGCGTGTGTTTTTGCGTGCTCGCGGGGGAAATATCGCGCAAACTTACCCACGCGGTCCTCAACGGGCGCGGCCATCTTGTTTTTCATTCATTGCTATGGTGCTGGACATGCTTTCTTTATCGAGCTTCAATCTTTTCCATCCTTTGCTTGTTTGAAGTTTTTTTTTATCTTTTTTACTTATTATCTATCCCTCTATTTTTCTAGAACTATATTTTGTGTTTTCTTCTACTTTTGGTTACTTTAAAACTACTTTTTTTGCCTCTTCTTTTATTTACTTTTTCCCTATTCTCTTTCCTATTTATTATTTCCATTCCTGTCCATGACCATGGCAAAGGGAGCCGGGAAGGAGAAGGGGAAGGGTACCCGGCTCCCATGCGGGCGATTGCGGGGGGACCAAGTCACAGCCCGGGAGATCTGTAGCGCGGAGGAGGTGGCAGCACTGGTTTACTATGTGCAGCACCGCGTCCCCAACACCATCGCGGCAGGCATCAGGATCGCTAGCGGGTACAGGCTCCGGGAGCATCGGAAGCTGTGGGAGAAGGTGTGCCGGGCCATGTATAAACACTCTCGGGTCCGGCGCACCTACAACCAGGCCACGCACCGGTGGTCCGACCTCCTGGACCGTGAACACGACCTGCTTGACCTGCTAGGTGTCGAGATCCCCGGGCTTGGTGAGTAGTAGTAGCTATTTAAAATCTACTCTGTTTTCTCCTGCTCTATGTGTTATCATATTGCAAATTTTTGTTTTTTCCGAAGAGCAATAATGCTGCCGATTAGATTGTAGGTAAATTATGTTTTAAAATGTTCTGTGATTGCATTTCAGGTGCACTGCTCTCCTGCTCAGTGGCGGTGCTACTATGCTTATTTGTTTTCAATTTTTTGTGCTCATTTCATTGGCCCGAGTAATTATGTATGAGTGTACTTTACAGAACTGCGTAATGCTAGACACTAAGGGGCAGATTTACAATTACTGGTGCATCCCTGCAAATTAGCAGGGATGCGCCAGTAATTGTGCGCCACGCCTCCACCACCATGGGGCAAAAACGACACAGAAGCATCACGCATGTGTGCACTAAAGGCATCGCATTGCTGGAGTTGCGTCGCAACCATGACGCAGCTCCAGCTTTGCTCTGGGGTGCCCTATCTCCCCAGTGCTGCATCAAGCCGTACGTTTGCTTCAAGCAGGCGCAGGATTTTGAGTGACGCAGCATTGGCCTAAAAGTGACTGACTGAAATCTTGTATATTTCACTCAGCCACTTTTAGGATGCGTTCCTGCGCAGGAACGCACTCCCTTGCGCTGGAACCCCCACTGATGGCGCAGGGCTTTACAACGTGATGCATCTCCCAGATGCGTCACGTTGTTAATATACCCCGCACCATGGCGCCTCTTTTGCGCTGCCGCTACGTCACAAAAGTCACGCAACAACGGAGCAAAAGAGCCGTAAGGGACTTGTAAATCTGCCCCTAGAGACTCAAGTCCAGTCCTTCCTTTGTACACCTGTCACTAAGAAGAGATAGTGGTGGTGGATTGATAGTTTGAGTATTTTAATGACTAGTTGTGTAGTAGGAAACTTACTTTTTAATGTTCTCACTGGTCTGCAATCACGATGGACTTTGTCTGTCACTTCGCGTGCTGCGTAGTGCTGCCTGCCAGTCCTAGTCGAACCTTTTTGTAGTTGGTTTAGTGAGTTACATAACTTTCCAAGTCGACGGTCCGCGAATCCAGCAATACTAATATCCTAGTAGACCACATCAGATTGGTCAATAAATGTAGTGCAATTGTTTTCTATTTGCTATTTCCCCGAAATAATTTGTTATTGTTCTTTTGAAGTGTTTGATTTGCTTGACAACAATCATCCATGTTTGGGTCTTTCTTTCATGTTGTACATCAGCTTCCCCAGGGGCAAGAGGACAGAGGAGGAGGTAGCGGCGCCGACGGAGGAGGACCAGGAAGGCCAGGATCGGTCCGGCGAGGGCTCCTCTGCTGGCCCCAGTAAGTTTTCATGTTAATATTAATAATTATACTTCCCTATCTTTTAGAGTACCTATTTTTTACTAACGTTCCTCATTTGATTTTTTTCTAAATCGTCTTTGATCTTCTTGTAGACTGTTTCTAAATTCTTATCCTGCCTCTACTATGACTCCCTGTGGTACTACTAGATTATTATTATTAGTCTGTCTGTGTAGCTATCTAAGCTTGCACAGTTGGCAAAAGGTGTTAAACAAAACTCCCATTCTATTCAGCAATAGCTCTATGCACTGAGTGCAGTCCTCTGGGTTGTCCATAATGTATTTTGAAGTCTTCAAAATGTTTATGCTTTGACAATTCCCAACAATAAACTGTCAATGACCACCAAGAAAGAATAAGATACTAGTTTACTTTTTGATTGGATAGGAGGACAATCCATACTACTATTGTTGCAGCGACAATTCTGCACAAACAGAACTATGGACACGAAATAGTGCATTGTTTATCAATTATATTAGGCGCAGTTAGACTTTGCACATACCTCAGTCATAACAGAATTTGAACCCCCAATCTCATTTAGCTCCCTAATTCATCGATGATTGATCCCCAATGATGATTATCCAACCCAGGATATAAGACTACGGAGTCAGAGTCCAGAACTCTCAGAGCCACTGACTCATGCTTGCAAATTGCAAACCCTTTCGCTCACTCACTCATGACTAAAAACCACAGAGTCTATGTAAGTTTTAAAGCTTTATTAAAAGTAAAAACATTTATTAAAATCAAGTTCATCATACAACATAAACGGTGGATTGAAAATGGAAAAGTGCTTAGTGATTTCACACATTAATTGTGGGCAAGCCCTCACCTAGTTGGAACTTCAAATCTTCTTTGTGGTGCTGAATCGTTGCTGACTCCGTCCTAGTGATGATGATCTGATCTTGCTCTTGTTCTTAGAAGGGAAGCTTCTGTCTGTTATGAAAAAAACGGTGCGTGTTAAAAAGCAAGCATTCATCAGTTGTGCCAAAAAGTGTAGCAAGACAACACCCTTCCCTGAAAAAAGTGCAATTTTTTGTTTTGACTAGACAGTCACAAAATATTAAATTTGTTTGTGTAGTCGTAGTGACATTTTTTCATTCCTAGACAAAATACTAGGGAGTGGTGTAAATGGCATCTAAGACTCTGAAATGTATTGTCTAGGCGGAACATCGGCACAACCATCCAGCGGTGCTGGGGCCAGCGCGGAGGTGGGCACTCCTGGGGCGGAGGCGGTGCAACAGCCAGTGGAAGCTGCTGTGGGGGATGCCACGGTAGTGGCGGACAGTGGTAAGCTATTATATTCCTTACTTATTGAGATTGCAGACTGCAGAGTGTGCTCTCTGCACCGGTGTATATGTTGTACAGTACAAGTATACTATACTGTTAAGAAGACTTACACATTTAGAACTAAGTTTTTATCAACCAGGTAGTAGCCTCCTCTAAATTGACTTCAACTCAGCTGTGAAAGTTTTTTCGAGAATCCAAGTCAGATCAGAGATTAACTTAATGGATGGGATGAACGAAAAGGGAAAGAAGGGTATAAGTAAGTGTGGAAGGACGAGCGAGTTAAAAGTAATGATGACTGGCAAAGAATGATACGTGTTTTTGAATGCTGCCAGAGGTGGCTGGGAATATGATGCATGGCCGGTTGAAGGATGAAGCAAGGATGGGTGGAAGGAGAAAGGGAAGAGGACTGCCTGGGTGGGTGAAACAGAAACTGTATGTGTGCGCAATATATCTTTTGGTTGAAATTCAAATGCAAGTCAAGCACGGATGCATGGCTTGCGGTTTCCAAAATAAAATGAAAATGTTGTTTTCCCGTGAGAAAAAGTAAGGTTTGTCCAGTTGAGACATTAAGAAGAATGCTTGACATTTACTTTGAACGGATGGATACCTGGATCATGGTACTATCTGACTCATAGATAGCATATGTGTATGTAGAGAGAGTAGATGGTCACTGGATGAACTAAGTGTTACTTTGAAGAGCATGTAACACCGCACCCGCACGTCCATTCCAGTGTAGGAAAGGCAAGGAAAAGAAGTTGTAATTTTTCCGAATACTACCATGAATAGTAGCAGTAGTTTGTATTGCAAGCACAGCATCAATCCGGCGATTATGGGGGCCACTCACTACCTCTGTTAATAATTTTAGTACAACTCTGTCATTCATGTGTGGCCTATCAGTGTTCACTCAATAAAAAACAAAGCACCTAAAGTCATCCCATATGTAATCAAATACATATCCTGTGAAGGGATAGATAATCATATTATTTATCTTCTTCATTTTCCTTTTCTAGTAGTCATTGGCACTGTAGGATGAAAGTTAAAATAATTAAGCAGTAGCCCTTGTAACAGAGTATTCTCAGTGCCACCCGTAATAAAAAAGTAAGAGCTTCAACACCTGCATGTACTGGACTGGTACAGTAACGCAAGCCTGTGTCATCATGGCGTGTGTCTGTTTTTCTCGGGTGCAAGTTGACTGCGCTGGCATTATGCCGGCTTCCAGAAGTTTACGTACCAATTTCGCTAAACAAGAGAGAAGAAGAAGAATAAGACTGGTGTACCTTCATAGTCGACTCTAATGTAGTGTGTCCATAGTGCTCGTAGAATTGATTCCTGAAACTCCCACTAATGTTAGAGCAAGGCTGATGAAATGGGAGGTTAGATAGATACAGGCCACAAATGTTATGTACTGTGCTTGCAAGTTGCTAGTTCTACTGTGACGCAACTTTCTGCTGAATTATTTTGTGTTAATCTTTAAGAGCATTGGTTACAGACTATGTTTTTCTTTCTTCATATAGGTGCTCCTTCCATACTGTCATGGAAGGATCTGGCTAGACGGGCCCGGCAACGGAAACTGGAGGCGACTGTCGCCGAATATCGGCGGCTGGTGGCCCAGAAGGAGGAGGACACGCAGTCGACCTCCACAACATCCACAGCGCCAGCTGCATCCTCCTCCACGCTCCCTGGGTCAGCCAGTCAGCACAGGCCTCCAGCGGTACGGAGCCGTGGTACCGCAGCCACCCGCCACCGCCAAGCAGCCAAAAAATCAGATGCCCCCCACAGCAGGTGGAAGGCACACGTGCACCGCCTAACCCTCAGGGTGTCCTACCTTGAGCAGGAGCAGAAGAAAATGAGAATCCTGCTCAAGAACCTCCGCAAGGAGCATGGCCACCTGGCCCAAAAAGTACACCGCCGGCGGCATTAGAGGAGGAAAGACTGTCCCTTGCCCCTTTTTTAAAGACTTTTGGGGGTGGGAATTGGGAGTTGGGTTTTTGGGACTTTGGGGACTTTTTATTTCACGGACATTCTTTGGGGTTAGGTAGGGGGGTGGGTCGGGTCTTGCGGGATAGTGTATTTTTGTTAGGGATATAAATAATTATTACTTTCAACTTAAACATAGCATACGTGTTTTTACTGAGGTTGAGGCTGGAGGGGGGTTTAACTGTAAGTTTGTTTTCCTGAAACTTAAGTGGCTTCTTGATTCAAATTGTGTAAGTAATTGCCCAAATGTTTACAAAAGTAAGTGCCTCTCACAGAGTTAGTGAATTCAATTGTCCTAGGACTTTACTAGTACTACCGCCAGTCTCTCGTCTTTCCTACTACTCCATTATTCTTCCTCCCCCAAATGCTTATCTTACCTGTAATTCGTGTTTGAAAATAGGGCTAGGCACAGGGCTGACTGCATGGCGTTTAAGGTTGGCAATCCTGGGTGGTTGAAATGGCATCATTGCGGTGGTACTAGTGGTGGTACACAGTGGCAGTTGCAGCATATGAAAAAAAAAATTGAAACCTTGATTGGCCTGAGCGGTACGATAGATACTATAGCACATGACAGTACACTAGAACAGTGCCATAATGTAGCCTTACAAATGCTAAAGTATTGAAAGTATAACTACTACTTGCGTGGAATTTGACATTGGCTACTACTACAAGAAATAGTACTGGAGGTGAAGGACACAGCAGCGTAATCATTTGCCACGTGTAGGAGGAGGATGTTCTTCATGATCAATCCAGTTGATGGCGCCCATGAAAATCTGCATTGATTTGCCAATAGTAATGGGTCTGTGTCAAGCTGAGTAAGAATATATCCTCAGATTCCTTCACCAGCCTTGAAATGTAATTTATTTTCAGTTGCTATGACCTTATCCTCCCCAGCAAGTGTGTGGAATTATTGATGTCATTTACTCACACATCAATGAAAACCACACAGCCCGGGGGAAGAGGGTTAGGGTTTGGAAATTGGATGGGAATGGGGTTTTTTGGGAAAGTTTTGTTGAGAGAGGAAAAAACACAGCATGGACAAACAACAAATGAAGATAAACAAATCTTTGGATACGAAGATATCCATAATATTTTAAGGGACATAAAGGAAGTGCATGCACTACTGCAGGCATGAAGTTGATTGCTAAATGGATGGTTAGGTTACTTAAACTAAGTAGTACTTTCTAATGAATGAAAGAATGCGACAGTTCAGGGCTGCCATAATTATGCGTTTTCACTTGCCTATCTCTGCACTCAGAGAAACACTTTGTTCATTAAATTAGTTTGAAAAATAGCAAAGTTAAACTATACAATGGCTGGAGGGATGAATTTAGAAGCAGAGAGCAAAGAAATGCAGAGTCACACTCCAAGAAGTTCACAGCAATAACATTACTTAAAAGATAAGTAGAAATGAATGGATACTGTTAATGTATGTTGTTGTACTTGTCCTGTTGGATTTGGGAAGTTGCATGCATCCAGCCATTCCTCTTATTTGCGGTACTCCTCCGTTACATCTGACGCTCCGTCGATCAATGTTGGTGACCAGAAGACACCCTGTCCACTGCCTGCCTGGCGGATGCTGAATTGCGGGTCGCTAATGTGAAGCCTGACTTCATCCTTTTTTCCATTGCACAGGGTGAAAGCCGCCCTGTAAATGTTGATGGAAAAACAGGTAGTGATATTAAAACACCACTGAGGAAAAAATATAAGGTGCATACGCTGTGTAGTGCAAAAAGTCACACTTTCAGTTTCAGAATCGACAGTACAATAGTTTCGAAAGGGCGTACTCTGAGTCTCCTTTTGAAGGATAAATAAGTATGGGCGAATTTTGCGGATCTCTCCCCTCAAGCTAGGTGTACTGTAAACTACGATTTTAGAACAAAATTAGACTATCCCAGCAGTGCTCCCAGACCCTTAAACACAGACGCTAAAATGTAGAATACCCCCAATCAGAACCTAAAAAACGTGCAATACTGCTACCTGTCTGAGGCCTAGTGGAAAATGGTGACAAAACGTACTTTGAAAGTAAAGCAGGCCCAAATCCCCCCTTTCCCACCATGGCTTTTCTTCAAACCACTTGCAACCAAAATTATACATTTCTCGACAAGTGCTCCAAGAGTAGACCCCAGAACCCAGTTGCCAAAATCTCGAACACCCCCAAACACATGCAATACTGCTAACCCTAACGAGCCCTAGGTTAAAAATAGTGGCAAACGCTTTCTTCAACTAGGCCCTAACTCCCCTTTGCCACCATGGATTTTCTCCAAACCACTTGCAATCAAAAGTATCCATAGCCAGCAATGCTCCACGACTCCCCAACTCCCCCCCCCAAACACCAGGAACCCCCCCAAGCAGGCCCCCGAAAACACGAAAGTGAGCGAAAACTCTGAAGAGGTAAAAACTTTTTCACCATGGATTTCATCCAAAACACTTTTATACGGTATTAGACCTTCCTAGCAATGCTCCCAGACCCGTCAACCCAGGTGGAAACAAGTTTAACAACCCCAAACAGCCAAAAAGCAAAAACGCAAAAAGTGACAGAATTATTTAGCCCTCAATCCCAAAACACTCCGTGCACGCTCTGCAGCTAGGCCCTAACTCCCCTTTGCCACCATGGATTTTCTCCAAACCACTTGCAATCAAAAGTATCCATACCCAGCGTTGCTCCAAGACTCCCCAACCCCCCAAAACACCAGGAACTCCCCCCAAGCAGACCCCCGAAAACACGAAAGTGAGCTAAAACTCTGATAAGTTAAAAACGTTTTCACCTCCGATTTTCTCCAAACCACTTTTATCCGGTATTATACCTTCACAGCAATGCCCCCAGACCCGTCAACCCAGGCGGAAACAAGTTTAACACACCCAAACAGCCAAAAAGCAAAACCGCAAAAAGTGACACAGAATTATTTAGCCCTCAATCCAAAATCACTCCGTGCGCGCTCTGCATCTAGGCCCTAACTCCCCTTTGCCACCATGGATTGTCTCCAAACCACTTGCAATCAAAAGTATCCATACCCAGCGTTGCTCCAAGACTCCCCAACCCCGCCCCCAAACACCAGGAACCCCCCCAAGCAGGCCCCCAAAAACACAAAAGTGAGCGAAAACTCTGAAAAGGTAAAAACTTTTTCACCATGGATTTTATCCAAACACTTTTATCCAGTATTAGACCTTCCTAGCAATGCCCCCAGACCCGTTAACCCAGGCAGAAACAAGTTTAACACCCCCAAACAGCCAAAAAGCAAAACCGCAAAAAGTGACACAGAATTATTTAGCCCTCAATCCCAAATCACTCCGTGCGCCCTCTGCAGCTAGGCCCTAACTCCCCTTTGCCACCATGGATTTTCTCCAAACCACTTGCAATCAAAAGTATCCATACCCAGCATTGCTCCAAGACTCCCCAACCCCCCCCAAACACCAGGAACCCCCCAAGCAGGCCCCCAAAAACACAAAAGTGAGCGAAAACTCTGAAAAGTTAAAAACTTTTTCACCTCCGATTTTCTCCAAACCACTTTTATCCGGTATTAGACCTTCCCAGCAAAGCCCCCAGCCCCGTCAACCCAGGTGGAAACAAGTTTAACACCCCCAAACAGCCAAAAAGCAAAACCACAAAAAGTGAGACTGCAAATTTCGGGCCTACCTGGAATTCAGTCCAAATGCGCTGTGCAGCTAGGCCCTAACTCCCCTTTTCCACCATGAATTTTAGCAGTGCTCCCAGACCCCCGCACCCTCCCCCACAAATGTAGAATACCCCCAAACAGCCCCCCAAAAACATGCAATACTGGTATATTCAAAACATGGCAAATTGCGCTGTTCACAAAACATTGCTGTTTTCAGCACTTCCACTACTTCGATCCTCTTGAAACTTACCTGGACAGTCACTTGTTCCAGCGATTCATAAGAATCTCAGCAAGGCAGAACAAAATCGAACCACTGCGCTCTTTGAAGAAGAAGAAGAAGAAGAAGGTCTACGACTAGTTTTCACTTAGTTTTCACCCAAACACACGCGCCCGCAAAAAACCCAAAAAAGGCCAAAATTCTGCCAATTCTGGACCAAAGAACACCAAACCCCCCTAAAACATTGCCAACATCATTATGAACGAGCCTGCATCGGGCCCCGATCTCTAGAATCAGCGTGAACCATACCAACTTAAACCGAAAAACACTAGTAAATCGCACTGTCTCTCTGTGTCAAAGAACCTAGGTATGCTACATCAGGAGGATGCTTCACTCAGTGGTGCCTGCCTTGACCGTCTGCATGGCCCTGTCGCAAGCATGGGCCAAAAATCCGTTCCGCTCAAGAATTTGCGAGTTTCCGGTAATTTTGCGAGATTTGCGAAATACCGAAAAACAGCAAATTTTGCAAACATAACGGATGTTTGGCCCAAGCTTGAGGCAGTGCCATGCAGAGGGTCAAGGCAGGCACCACTGAGTGAAGCAACCTGATGTAGCATACCTAGGCTCTTTGTCAGACAGACAAAGCATATCTAATTGTATGCAGCAAGCCACATAGCCGCAATTTTACATGAACTGCTGTCTGGAGTGGACTGGTGCCTGGCATAACAACAACAGTACACTGCCTCATCCTCCACCAATACATACCACGAATAGACAGACATGTAGTCCTGCTGTAGTAGTTGTTGTAGACTGTTTTACCTGTTTGCCACTCACAAATTGGCCATAGTTCTTCCGTAAACCGACGCTGATGATCCATCCATCCCAGTGAGTGACTGTAAAGAAAAAAGATATATTATTTAATCAATCATCATGGTATATTGCCAAGTGAGTACGCTCCAAGGACATTATGCATATTTTGTGAAATGCAATATAGTGGCCCCTGAATTTGAAGTACAATTTGAATTAAACAAGGTAAAAAAAACTGAGTTGTTGACATGAGTTACAATTACTGTGTAAAAGATTAAGGGGCCGATTAGGATGGAAGATTTTCCGCCTCCTCCGGGCCGGCGGAAGCCACCTCCGGCCCAGAGGAGGCGGAAAATCCTCTGCGGAGTCACCAAAGACCCACCGCCACATTACGATGGCTGGTGGGTCTTGGTTTCTGTCCGCTGCTATTCCGCCGCGGTCGGATTACAACCGCGGCGGAAAAGCTCTCATTTGGCTGGCAGTGTCTATCAGACACCGCCAGCCAAATTAGGATGCATTTGTAAACATGCTTTTCCGCGGCGGTTTTTCCGCTGTGGAAAAGCATGTGTACTTTTGAATTTGGGGGCCTGTTGCGGGCCCCCAGGGTGTAGGCGGGTGGGGGGTGCACATGGGGGGTACCTATGGTACCCCCCAGTATTTACATGCAAAAAGCGGCAGGCACCGCGCGGTGCCTGCCGCTTTGTGCATGTAAATGTTAAACATGCACTTTTAACATTGCGGCGGGTGCTGCTTGAAGCACAGGGTGGCGGTCACATCCTAATTTGCACAGAGGGACCGCCGCAGCCCATGCGGACGGTCCCTCCACCTCTGGGATGCCATCCTAATCGGCCCCTATATAATAACTAAGACAAGACATATGAATCATCATTTAATGCGCAAAAAACAAACAGCAATTGGTTTCATCAGAGTCAGACAGCTATTGCTGTCCATTGCATGCCATCTTCTCAATTATTCATTACCTGTTCTACTTTTTGTCCGCATTGTCTTCGGAAAGTGAGGGCCCACAGGGCAGCCTCTCCTGTCAATATCAGAAGTAACTCTCTCAGCAATCAGCAAGCATCTTAGTAGTCATTCAGTAATTTCAGTCCCACTTGAGGGGACTTCTCGTAATCCATCCATCTGCCTTGACAGAAATGGATAGGGGGAGTCTGGAGGAGGAGTATAAAGGGGCATGATTGAGTTGTGAACTTGTGAACTTCAGGAATGCAGACTGCGTCACCTTCAAATCAATAAGGAATATAAGATGAAGACAGTGCTGCTGATGGACTTGTTGTGATTAGGTGATTAGAGTTTTGGTGTGGTAAAAGTTGCTAAACAAAGAAAGACACCCAGGAATAAAAGTGAATAAGGACGAAAAAAAGAAGTCGTTTTCAGGGCTCGGTGTCAGGTAAGTAGAGCTCGCCCTCAAACTCCATGAATTGAGACGGGAGTAGGTCAGGTAACAGAGAAGAACTTCTGTCACCTAAGTCGCTGTCCTCTTCTTCCTGCGTGCATTCACGTACTTTGTAATCTGGTGGTATCAAGTGCTGATTCATCTTGATCAGTGTTAAACTCTCCACATTTTTGCCCGAGAAGCGGGTCCTTTTTTAAATTACAATGGCACCAGCAGCACTGAAAACACGTTAAGAAGACACGCTTGCGAGTGGGCAAGACAAATAATTTATAGCCAGGTTGGTGATCAGTGACCATAGAGCCATTTTCCTGTACCAATACAGCAATGGGTTTGTATTAACAAAGACCTCTGTTGGGTCATCCAGATAGGCCTGCTCCATTGACTCAACGTTCTCTACGGTTGCTCCACTTTGCGTACCATCTGTTGCCTTCGCAGCACTGGAACGAACAAACCCTTGATGAGTTAGCCAATCCGCTTCCGACAATATTATGACTGGGCCTGATGCAGGTGAGGATGATGATACGGTTGCTGATGGTGTCATTAACGGCTGTGAGGGAAAGTGACTCCCTTCGCCCACAGATTCAGAAGTGGAACTTGACGATGGATGGCCTGCTGATTCAGTTGGACTTCTGCCGGCTCCCTGAATTTTCTGCCGATCTTTTTCGAACCGAGTGGCTGACACAGCTAGCCAATGTTTGTACTTTGAAACATCTGCTTCATCAAAAGGAATGAATGCTTTGCTGGCCACTGCCTTTTTGTACCATGGATCCAGAATAGAGGCACAAATGTAATGTTGTTCTGTATGTATGTTTTGTAGCCTTTCATTGGCAACTAGGCGGCTTAATAAGCTCTCCGTCAACTGAAATGCGTCTTGCTTTTTTTCACCAGCATCTCTGAACGTTGAAGACACCGCCTTCAGTTGGTGCTCTAGCATGACCAACAATGGGATAGTTTTGCCCAAAGAACAGTCCTCCCTGCTGACTTCACGCGTGAAGACCTCAAAAGGACGAAACATGTCTGTTAGGCTTTTAACTAGCTTCCATTCCTCCAACTCTAGCCTCATGTCTTTCATAGTAGAACCTAGTTGAAAGACATAGTCATTGATTACCATGCACTGCTCAGACAGACGCTCAAGCATGTAAAAGGTTGAGTTCCAACGTGTTGCCACTTCCTGGATGAGTCCTTTGACTGGCACTTTACGTTCATGTTGAATGCTCCTCAGCTCCTTCCGGGCCTTAAAAGAATGGCTGAAATGTGTGCAGTTTCTTCGGCAGGTGGTCAGTAACTTCTTGGCTGTGTTTTCAGTTTTCAAGAAATCTTGCACAACCAGGTTTATACAGTGCGCCAAACACGGCACTCTGAAATATTCACCTTGATGTATGGCCTTAACTATATTACCATTATCCGTGGAAACATAACCAACTATGTGATTTCTTGGTTGCAGCCATTCAGATACCTTACTGTTAAACTCCTCCAAAATGTTTTTTGCAGTATGAGTTTTCTCCATGGCAAACATGGCTAATGTTGCATGTTTCCGAGTAGCTTGAAAAACTGTGTCCAGGTCAACAACTGCACTTGACTTGTCTCTAACCCCTGCAAAAGACCCTGCAAAAGAGACCCAGTGTGCAGTGATGCACATGTAATCAAGGGCTTGGCAACTGGTCCACATGTCTGTTGTCAAGTGGATAGTGTGAACAGCACTCTTCTGCAAAGCTGCCCCAATCACCTCCAGCACATCTTGATGTAGTGCTGGAACCGCAACTCTGGCAAAATAGGGCCGGCTAGGAACCTTCCATTTAGGGCAGACTGTTGCCACTAATTCTAGAAACCCCACCCCTCCCACGAAAGAAAAAGGGAGAAGGTCCAGCGCTAGCATTTTAGCCAGCTTTGCGTTATACAAACGTACCGTTGGGTGGTTGCGCTCAAATAGCGCCTCCGACCACAACATTCCACGAATGGTGGGATGGGTCATTTTACGTGATGATGATGATGATGACGTCTTCAAACCAGTTAGGCCCAGTGATGTCGTTTTTCGCATTGGTGTCTCTCCCACACTCTTAGTGTACCTCATAGATGTTGCAGGGGTAGAGGGTATAGGCGATACCACTGCAGTGCTGCTGCCAGCAGAACTGGGTGTACCAGAAAAAATGTCTGTCGCTGCTTCACTTCCCCCCTGCACGATCAGCCTCTCGTCATCATCAGATGCAATATCAAGGGATACATTTGGATTTGTTTTTCTTTTGCTTTCCTTGATCTTCCTCATGTGTGCTTCCCAAATGATAGTGTGGTGTTGCTTGAGATGACCTCTCTGGCCTCCAGTACCATAGTTGGTACCAAGCTTACCCCGACTAACGGATACTTTACAAATCGAACAAATGACCATGTTTTCCGCCTTTGCGCTAACAGTAAAGAAGTCCCAAACTAGGGACTGGTGATGTCTGCTGAAGGTGGAGGTGCTACTTTGACTTTCAATGCCAGATGATGTGGAGGATGGGCATGGCTGAATTCATTTCTGTTGTTCACTTACAGCACCACTACTTGAGGTCGAGCTGGATGGAGGTCCATGCCGGCCCTTCTGGCTAAAAAAGATGGAAGCTGTAGGTCGTGTTGGTGTTGTAGTTAACGGTGGTGGTACCAGTGCCATGCCGCCCATTTCCCGCTCAGTAGCCATTCGGGATAGGGTCAAAATGTTTGTCTGCTGCATGCCAGCTGGGGCTGGAGTGACGACTGTGATGACTGGGTCGTCGTCAGACTGTTGTTTATCAGCAGCAGAAGACACCACTTCTTGTTCGTCGTCATCAACCATAAGTCGAAGCCTTGCGGGAGCCTTCCTTTTAGGCTTAGCTACCTTTGTCGGCTCATGGCGTGACTCACTCTCAGACTGCATTGCTGGGTCCAATCACGATCAAGGTCATCAGAATGAAGGGGGCTTGAAGAAGAACTTGTAGTAGTAGGAGTAGCCCTCCATGACCTTTTTCTTGCTGGGGATCTGGAAGACAATGGATCATCATCAGGAGGAGTGGCTTCCTCGGATGATACCTCCTCTTGAATATCAATTTCCTGATGTGCCCCTACTTCTGGAGGAACAAGCGTTGTAGGCAGTTGTGCCGCTCCATGAACCTCTAGTTGCACCTCTCCATGCACCTGTCCATGCGCCTCTCCTTGCGCCTCTCCTTGCGGCTCTACTTGCGCATCTCCTGCGGCTCTCCTTGCGCCTCTCCTTGCGGCTCTCGTTGCGCCTCTCCTTGCCCATGTACTTGTGCTTGTACTAGTTGCACCTGTGTTTGTGACTGTGTTTGTTGAACACTCGTCAGCTGAGTTACACCCGGCGTTGATTGGATGGTACTTTCTTGTGATGAGCCAAGATCACTGGTCGATCGTGATTTAACAACCAAAGTGGCTGCCGCAGCAGCACTCATGCTCTTGGACCTAACTTTGCGTGGTGGCACTGAGCCCAATGAAGCGGAGGTGCTGCTTCCAGCTTGGTCCCTAGCGGACACCGCTGCTGCTGCAGGCGTAGTTTTTTTTCTCCCAAAAAAGGTGTCGGTGGGCACACCAGTCTCCTTGGTAGGAGGTGCCACTTGTTTCTTCTGCTCCTTCTTACTGGCAGTGGCACTGACAACTTTTTTCGCTGAGGCGCTACGGGCAACTTTCTTTGGGGCCATCTTCTTGAGATGTCAGAACAGCAGGCCACAGTTGCACGAGTTGCAGAGTTGTCTTGTCTGTGGCCACAGGTGACGTCACGTGACGCTGTGCTGCACACACCGCTGCAGGACTTCTTCCTGGCACTGGTGGTTTTCTTGTGCACCTAAAAGTAATGGAAGCCAGAGGAACATCAGTTATACACCCCAAAAAGTCTGAAAACACTCCAAAATCACCACAATCCCATGCCATCCATGCCCTCAATGATGTTTAAATTCAAGACACCCCACAGAAAGACTAGGCCCATGCACCACTGAGTACCCCTGGGCATAATGATTGAAAGCAAGACAAACTGGGTGCAGGCCTGAGCACACTGCCTGGCTTCAAAATGGCCCCTTGACCCCCACCACATGGCCAGGCCCTGCCTGTACCAGGCCTCAACATGGCCCCCACCCACAGGGCCAAGCTCCAACATCAACCCAAAAAGTCTAAAAACACTCCAAAATCACCACAATCCCATGCCATCCATGCCCTTAATGATGTTTAAATTCAAGACACCCCACAGAAAGACTAGGCCCATGCACCACTGAGTACCCCTGGGCATAATGGTTGAAAGCAAGGCAAACTGGGTGCAGGCCTGAGCACACTGCCTGGCTTCAAAATGGCCCCTTGACCCCCACCACATGGCCAGGCCCTGCCTGTACCAGGCCTCCAAATGGCCCCCACCCACATGGCCAAGCCCCAACACCAACCCAAAAAGTCAAAAAGCACTCCAAAATCACCACAATCCCATGCCACCCATGCCCTCAATGATGTTTAAATTCAAGACACCCCACAGAAAGGCTTGGCCCATGCACCACTGAGTACCCCTGGGCATAATGGTTGAAAGCAAGGCAAACTGGGTGCAGGCCTGAGCACACTGCCTGGCTTCAAAATGGCCCCTTGACCCCCACCACATGGCCAGGCCCTGCCTGTCCCAGGCCTCAAAATGGCCCCCACCCACATGGCCAGGCCCCAACACCAACCCAAAAAGTCTAAAAACATCCCAAATTCACCACAATCCCATGCCATCAATGCCCTCAATGATGTTTAAATTCAAGACCCCCCATAGAAAGACTAGGTCCATGCACCACTCACTACATCTGGGCCTACTGGCTAGAGAGGCTTTACAGGCCCCCCCATAAAATTTAAAAAAATCAACATATAACAGTGAGTGAAAATTCCATGACATAAATGAGAATTACATTAAAACAAAATCACAGAAACAGTTGTATCATGCACCCATGACTAACCCTGGGCCTACTGGATACTGTGGCTACCCACCACAATATATATTTTGTTAAAGTTGCGAAAAAAGTTTTAGAACTGTAGTTGCCTCAACTGCAATCCCCCAAACAAACAACACCAACTTACTTGTAAAATCTCATGTCCAAAAGTGATCCAAACTCCAAAGTCCAAGAAGTCCTCAAATACAAATATCCAGCAGCAGCCACAAAAAGTAATCCTTCCAGCTCCACAGCCAAATGAAAAGTGACCAGCACATGGACAAAGCACTGGGAGGAGCCTGCTGGACAGGAACAGGAAGTTGGAGACTCTGGGGTACTTCCTTCCTCCCACCCCACCCCAAAAAATGAACTCCTGCACCAAAAAGTGCAGCCAAATGTCAATCTGAGGAGTTATTCTGATCAACATCATCATTTTCACAAGGTTTATGCTTCCTGTGGTGGATTTCTTGTGCAGAATTGCAATTTTTGCAATTTCAGGAACGCAAGCTGTTCAAATCTCCCGCCGGAAGTCAGCTGCGCGCCGCATCAACGTGTTCGGCATTGTTTACTCCCGCAATGCGCGATCACGGGCCTTTATGACGTACTCACATTGTAAAACTCTCCCTGTGCAAGATGGCAAGCCGCGATAACGTCATTTAGTTCGAAAAACTCTCGCGCGATCACGCAGCATGATCGAAAATGGCGCAGCACACGCAAAACCGGGAGAAAAACAACTCGGCGGACTCAGGATCACGGTAAGTCAACGCCGTGTGCGCGATATTGTATTTTTCAAGCGCGACCAACAAAATAATTCATAGCTTGCGAATTTGCGGATTATTGGGCAAATTCGTGCGATTCG
The DNA here is from genome assembly GCF_964261635.1 of Lissotriton helveticus. NCBI lineage: Eukaryota > Metazoa > Chordata > Amphibia > Caudata > Salamandridae > Lissotriton > Lissotriton helveticus. The sequence continues at coordinate 966,857,958 of NC_136069.1, read as the reverse complement.
TGGATCGTGAAATCGTCAAAAATCCGCAAATTCGCCCGCGAAACGGATTTTACACCCACGCTTAGTCGGGACTCGGTAGTCTTTGTCAAGGTTGCACTCCGCAGGATCCGCATGCAGAAATAAAGCTCCACCTCCGAACCTCCCAAACACCCCGAATGTATATCACAGGGCGTTCAGGTGATACGGTGAGGGAAAAACCCCAAAAGGGGAAAAAAAACAAAAGAAAAGATAGAAGGAAGGGACAGCGGGGGAAAAGAAGCTGTAAGAGAAATACACACGTGTTAGTAATATTCATAACCCTACTCTCATTACATTCTCACTATATGTAAGGCAACCCGATTCACCTGTAATAATACATATGTTTGCCTCTTCATACAGCAGTGTCTTCTCTTGTCTCTCCTGCCCCTGCACAACACAAGAAACACGGTTAACCTGGGCAATGAAACACTGCGCTTCCTATATACACAATCTGTCTGAATACGTACCCTAAATGCCTAAAGGCTAAACCCCTGATAAAACACCAGAAGGTAACTGAGAATCAGTACTAGAATCCACAATAAGAATTGTCGCTGAAACGTAACCCAAGCACTGCCAGCAGATCCCTCCTCTGCTGTTAACAGTACTTAAATGTCCAAGATAGCACCACCAGTATCAAAGTTAAACCAAACACGGCATGATGTAGTTCCAGCACTACTATCATCCGCTTTGGTATTTGTAATCCACTAGATTAAGTTTTAACATCCAGCGTCATGTTTTCATGACGGCAATGCGGAGGACCCCCCCTGTATTCCGCCACTAGAATATATAAACAGAAACTCCACCAGGTGTTTTTACACCAAGATAACGCACTCAAACACGAGTATCCAAAGTAAGCTCCTTTCTATTCCTCGCAGCCGCGAGGCTCAGAAGAACTCGGGCAGATTTGCCCAGAGCAGGTACAAGCAACCAAAACAACGCGCACGCAGCACGCACAACTTTACCCTACTCGTTTTCCCTTCCAGATGTAAACAAGCTCCGTATCCTCTTCTCAAGGCTAGAACAGGATTCCAGGATAACGGGAACCAGACTCTCCCGCATGACGGCCCAAATCACGAGCCCCGTTCTCTAGTCCCACCCCGCTATATCCTGTCATACCGCTATGGACCATGGGACATGTAGTTCAGGGCCCAAGAATCAAGGGAGTTGTAGTTCAGGTAGGCGCGGTTCTGACCTAAATCCTGACAGTACGCCCTCCTTCCAGGCGCCTCCTAGGACCAGGTTTGGAGGGAAACCTCAAATGAAAGGTCCTGACCGCTCTAGGAGCATGTATTTTGTGCCAGGGCTCCCACGAGTCATCCTCTGTCGAATATCCCTTCCACGAAACCAAATACCAGAGCACCCCCCTACGTAGTTTAGAGTCACAAATAGACCTCACCTCGTACTCCAGATCCCCATCACAGTCTACGGGGGCGGCGCCTTTCTACGAGACGTGAGGGCACGTTTCAGCAAGTGCACATGAAACACCGGATGAATTCTCAACGTGTTGGGCAACTTCAGCTTGTACGCCACAGAATTTACTTGACGCACTATAGGATAGGGTCCAATGAAACGCGGGTGGAAGATGCTCCTCAACTTGAAATGAATGTACCTTGTTGAGAGCCACACCTTGTCTCCTACCTTGAACGGAGGACCCGGATCACGGTGTTTATCCTCCCATCTTTTGTACACCTCTTTCGCCTTTATCAGATGTTTTTGTACCCCCTTATGCACCTTCCTCAAGGCCAGAACACGTTCCCTCACCGTGGGCTGATTGTTCAAATCATCGGGGATATCGATTGGCAAAGTGTTAGCATCGTTGCCAAAGTTAGCCTTGAAAGGTGACATACCAGTTGAACAGTGCCATGAATTGTTATATGCCAACTCAGCCATCCATAATAAATCCACCCAGGATTCATGGGCTTCCTCAGAATAGCAGCGCAAGTACTTCTTTAGGGGCTGGTTTAGACGTTCAGTTTGTCCATCTGTTTGGGGATGAAAACTGGTAGATAGCGCTGACTCAATGCCCAATGCCTTGCACCAAATTAGCCAAAAACGTGCAATGAACTGAGGTCCTCTGTCATACACGATTACTCTGGGAACGCCATGTAATCTGATGACCTGCAAAGCCAGCAATTGAGCGGTTTGACCTGCCGTGGGGAGATTTACACATGGTATAAAGTGTCCCATTTTCGTTAAATTGTCCACAACCACCATAACAGCTGAATTCACCTGGTCCAAAGGTAAGCCTGTTATGAAATCTAGGCTGATGTTCTGCCAAGGGCGAACAGGTGTGGGCATAGGCATCAAGAGATCTTTCTTTTTGGTGGAATCCCCTTTTGCTCTGGCACAAGTCTCACACCTCCCTACCCATCGAGTAGCATCCGTGACCAATGACTCCCACCAAAAATGTCTTCTAAGCAGTCTCACAGTCTTGGTAACCCCCGGGTGTCCTGCCGCCGGAACATCATGACACCATTGAAAGGCTTTCATCCGTATTTCCTCGGTAGGCAAAAACAAGCACTCCCACTGAAAAGGCAACCCCTGTCTCACCTTCCTACCCGGTTTAATACCAGCCCAACGTTCCCAAGACCCCAAAGACCTGGAGCACTTGATGTCTTCCAAAAACCTCTCAGCGCGAACCACACACACTACCTTAGTAGAGGGGATGATGGATTGCTGTTCTTCCTCGTGCTGCTCTGTAAGTATCTCTTGCCTGGACAACGCATCTGCTTTCCTGTTCTCTACCCCAGGTCGAAAGGTCACCACAAAATTATATTCAGAAAAGAAAAGCATCCAACGCATTTGCCTTCGCGTTAGATGTCTCGCTGAGGTCATATACTGGAGATTCCGGTGATCGGTATATACGGTCACAGCATGACAAGCCCCCTAGAGATAAGACCTCCATTCTTGAAACGCCCTCTTTATGGCCAAGAGTTCTTTCTCTGCTATAGTGTAATTGACCTCCGCAGGGCTCAATTTCTTTGACAAGTAAGCAACAGGATGGAGCTGACCATTGCATGAATCTCTCTGAGAAAGAATGGCCCCTATGGCTTCATCCGAAGCATCTGCCTCTACTATGAAGGGTCTTTCTAGTACAGGGTGTGCCAACACTGGTGCGGTGGTAAAGGCTCTTTTCAGGGCCTGAAAAGCTTTATCAGCCTCACTCGTCCATACAAAAGGCATTCCCTTTCTTAACAACTTAGTGATGGGAACCGCTGTCTGAGAGAAATGCAGAATAAACCGACGATAATAATTCGCGAATCTAAAAAAACTTTGCACATCCCTCACATTCCTAGGGACTGGCCAATCCTGGACTGCCTGTACCTTTCTTCCAGACATCTGTAGTCCATGTGGACTGAGATTCACACCCAAAAACTCCACCTCCTGTACCCCAAACTCACATTTGCTCAGTTTTACATACAAGCTATGCTCCCTCAGTTTGTCCAGAACCTTACACACTTGAGCTGTATGACACGAGACATCCTGGGAGTATATCAAAATGTTGTCGATGTACATTACCACAAACCGATCCGCATACTCTTTCAGGATATCATTTATAAAGAATTGAAATGCTGCTGGAGCGTTACAAAGCCCGAAGGGCATCTCCAAATATTCGTAAAGACCAAATCTCGTCTTGATCGCCATTTTCCACTCATTCCCCTCTCTTAATTGGACCAGGTGATAAGCCCCACGTAAATCCAAACGGGTGTAAATCTTGGCCTCTCTCACCTGGTTGAGCAAGACTGAAATGAGGGGGAGAGGGTAAAGATTGCGTATGGTATTTTTGTTTAGTACGCGATAATCTACGCACGCTCTCAAGTCCCCATTCGCCTTTGCTATGAAAAACAGTGGGGATGCCGCTGGAGAGCGGGAAGGCCTGATGAACCCCAAACTCAAGTAGTGGTCTAAGTATTCTTTCAAGTTAGCGGTTTCAGGCACAGACAAAGTGTATACTCTGCATGTTGGTATCATAGCCCCGTCCACTAAATCAATGCGGCAGTCATACTCCCTGTGGGGAGGTAAGATTTCCGCTTTAGTCTCACTGAATACATCGCTATAAGACCTATATTCAATGGGTAGTTGAACATCCTTTTCTGCAGCAGTAGCTGCCAAAAAAGGAGTGGTTAATACCGCAACATGAGCCGGAACACAAGGCACTAAGTGATCCTGGCAAAACTCGGGTACAAAATGGAATGTTTTCGTCTTCCAATCTACCACCAGATTGTGTCTGCGCAGCCAAGGCATGCCTAAAATGACCTCATATTGAGGAGCAGCAATAATATTCAGTGTCAAAGTCTCCGAATGCACATATCCCTGCAACACCAGAGACAAACCTACTTCACTGGTTCTTTCAGTTATTTGACCCGATGTTAAAGGTTGCCCATCAACCGCCAAAACGTCTTCGGGGTTCTCCCTTGAAACACTATGCAAAGCTAGACGTGTAACTAGGCCATCATCTATAAAATTGCCTGTGGCTCCAGAATCCAACATCACCATAACCTGATGTTGCTCATGTTTGCTTTCAATAGTCATGACAACCACAAGATGCGATTCAGTTTCCTCTTGTCCTATAGAGGACAGCGAGGTGAGTTTCCATTCATGCCCTCCTTCGGCCTGGGGTTTGTTGTCTTCCTTCTGGTCTATTTCGGACACAGTCGTAGATACTGCCACTTTCTTAAACCTGTTGACACTACCAGAAGTCTTGGGTTTGGAGGGGCATTCCCTGACGTAATGCCCCTTCTTCCCACAGTACATGCATAAGCCCTGTACTCTCCTTACTTCCCTCTCTTCTCTTGACAAAGGAGCCCTAAGTGCTCCAATCTCCATAGGCTCGGGAGTGGACTCTGATCCCCCCGGTATCTTACGAGGGTTTCTTTCATAACTAAAAGTTCCTCTTTCCCCATCATCTTCTACTACTCCCTCTCTCTGTCAAACGACTATCCAGTCTTAACGCCAGGTTCACCATATCCACATATGTAGTAGGCTGTGGATCTACCTGTGCCACCACATCTTTTAATTCCTCTTTCAACCCCTGGTAAAAAAGGGACATCCTTTCTCCTCTGGCCATTCGCTTCGGCCACCAGCCTGTTAAACGCAGTCAAGTAAGTAACAAGTTCTCCCTTACCCTGTCTCAGTTCTAGGAGTTCTCTGTCAGCGCTAAACGACGTAGCCCTTTGGTCAAAAACCCTCTCAAATTCTGTTCTAAAAGCTGACCAGTCTGACAGGATAGCGTCATTACGTTTTACTAAGGGCACCGCCCAATTAGCCGCATCCCCCACTAAATACGAGATAGTGAATGCCACCCTGGAATGGTTCGTAGGGAAAGAGGATGGCTTACATGAAAAATGCATAAGAACTTGAGTTAGGAACACCTGTACCTTGCGTGGGTCGCCTGAGAACCTTTCAGGATTAGCCAAAGGGATGGGTGGAGGCACTGTAACCTGTACCGAGGAGGCTGGGGCGGAAGCATTAAAAGGATTACCACCCAAACGGTCCACCTTCTCCCGTAAAGCAGCTGTCTCGGCCTTAGAGGAGGCCAACTCCTGCTGCACCAATACCAGAGCATGCAACACATCCTCCATGGACGCCATTACTCCCACACACGGACCGGGCAGAGTGAAATTCTTGGGCTCATGATTCTGTCAAGGTTGCACTCCGCAGGATCCGCATGCAGAAATAAAGCTCCACCTCCGGACCTCCCGAACACCCCGAATGTATATCACAGGGCGTTCAGGTGATACGGTGAGGGAAAAACCCCAAAAGGGGAAAAAACCCAAAAGAAAAGATAGAAGGAAGGGACAGCGGGGGAAAAGAAGCTGTAAGAGAAATACACACGTGTTAGTAATATTCATAACCCTACTCTCATTACATTCTCACTATATGTAAGGCAACCCGATTCACCTGTAATAATACATATGTTTGCCTCTTCATACAGCAGTGTCTTCTCTTGTCCCTCCTGCCCCTGCACAACACAAGAAACACGGTTAACCTGGGCAATGAAACACTGCGCTTCCTATATACACAATCTGTCTGAATACGTACCCTAAATGCCTAAAGGCTAAACCTCTGATAAAACACCAGAAGGTAACTGAGAATCAGTACTAGAATCCACAATAAGAATTGTCGCTGAAGCGTAACCCAAGCACTACCAGCAGATCCCTCCTCTGCTGATAACAGTACTTAAATGTCCAAGATAGCACCACCAGTATCAAAGATAAACCAAACACGACATGATGTAGTTCCAGCACTACTATCATCCGCTTTCGTATTTGTAATCCACTAGATTAAGTTTTAACATCCAGTGTCATGTTTTCATGACGGCAATGCGGAGGACCCCCCCCCTGTATTCCGCCACTAGAATATATAAACAGAAACTCCACCAGGTGTTTTTACACCAAGATAACGCACTCAAACACGAGTGTCCAAAGTAAGCTCCTTTCTATTCCTCGCAGCCGTGAGGCTCAGAAGGACTCGGGCAGATTTGCCCAGAGCAGGTACAAGCAACCAAAACAACGCGCACGCAGCACGCACAACTTTACCCTACTCGTTTTCCCTTCCAGATGTAAACAAGCTCCGTATCCTCTTCTCAAGGCTAGAACAGGATTCCAGGATAACGGGAACCAGACTCTCCCGCATGACGGCCAAAATCACGAGCCAAGTTCTCTAGTCCCACCCCGCTATATCCTGTCATACCGCTATGGACCATGGGACATGTAGTTCAGGGCCCAAGAATCAAGGGAGTTGTAGTTCAGGTAGGCGCGGTTCTGACCTAAATCCTGACAGTACGCCCTCCTCCCAGGCGCCTCCTAGGACCAGGTTTGGAGGGAAATCTCAAATGAAAGGTCCTGACCGCTCTAGGAGCATGTATTTTGTGCCAGGGCTCCCACGAGTCATCCTCTGTCGAATATCCCTTCCATGAAACCAAATACCAGAGCATCCCTTACGTAGTTTAGAGTCACAAATAGACCTCACCTCGTACTCCAGATCCCCATCACAGTCTACGGGGGCGGCGCCTTTCTACGAGACGTGAGGGCACGTTTCAGCAAGTGCACATGAAACACCGGATGAATTCTCAACGTGTTGGGCAACTTCAGCTTGTACGCCACAGAATTTACTTGACGCACTATAGGATAGGGTCCAATGAAACGCGGGTGGAAGATGCTCCTCAACTTGAAATGAATGTACCTTGTTGAGAGCCACACCTTGTCTCCTACCTTGAACGGAGGACCCGGATCACGGTGTTTATCCTCCCATCTTTTGTACACCTCTTTCGCCTTTATCAGATGTTTTTGTACCCCCTTATGCACCTTCCTCAAGGCCAGAACACGTTCCCTCACCGTGGGCTGATTGTTCAAATCATCGGGGATATCGATTGACAAAGTGTTAGCATCGTAGCCAAAGTTAGCCTTGAAAGGTGACATACCAGTTGAACAGTGCCATGAATTGTTATATGCCAACTCAGCCATCCATAATAAATCCACCCAGGATTCATGGGCTTCCTCAGAATAGCAGCGCAAGTACTTCTTTAGGGGCTGGTTTAGACGTTCAGTTTGTCCATCTGTTTGGGGATGGAAACTGGTAGATAGCGCTGACTCAATGCCCAATGCCTTGCACCAAATTCGCCAAAAACGTGCAATGAACTGAAGTCCTCTGTCATACACGATTACTCTGGGAGCGCCATGTAATCTGATGACCTGCAAAGCCAGCAATTGAGCGGTTTGACCTGCCGTGGGGAGATTTACATATGGTATAAAGTGTCCCATTTTCGTTAAATTGTCCACAACCACCATAACAGCTGAATTCCCCTGGTCCAAAGGTAAGCCTGTTATGAAATCTAGGCTGATGTTCTGCCAAGGGCAAACAGGTGTGGGCATAGGCATCAAGAGATCTTTCTTTTTGGTGGAATCCCCTTTTACTCTGGCACAAGTCTCACACCTCCCTACCCATCGAGTAGCATCAGTGACCAAGGACTCCCACCAAAAATGTCTTCTAAGCAGTCTCACAGTCTTGGTAACCCCCGGGTGTCCTGCCGCCGGATCATCATGACACCATTGAAAGGCTTTCATCTGTATTTCCTCGGTAGGCAAAAACAAGCACTCCCACTGAAAGGGCAACCCCTGTCTCACCTTCCTACCCAGTTTAATACCAGCCCAACGTTCCCAAGACCCCAAAGACCTGGAGCACTTGATGTCTTCCAAAAACCTCTCAGCGCGAACCACACACACTACCTTAGTAGAGGGGATGATGGATTGCTGTTCTTCCTCGTGCTGCCCTGTAAGTATCTCTTGCCTGGACAACGCATCTGCTTTCCTGTTCTCTACCCCAGGTCGAAAGGTCACCACAAAATTATATTCATGAAAGAAAAGCATCCAACGCATTTGCCTTCGCTTTAGATGTCTCGCTGAGGTCATATACTGGAGATTCCGGTGATCGGTATATACGGTCACAGCATGACAAGCCCCCCAGAGATAAGACCTCCATTCTTGAAACACCCTCTTTATGGCCAAGAGTTCTTTCTCTGCTATAGTGTAATTGACCTCCGCAGGGCTCAATTTCTTTGACAAGTAAGCAACAGGATGGAGCTGACCATTGCATGAATCTCTCTGAGAAAGAATGGGCCCTATGGCTTCATCCGAAGCATCTGCCTCTACTATGAAGGGTCTTTCTAGTACAGGGTGTGCCAACACTGGTGCGGTGGTAAAGGCTCTTTTCAGGGCCTGAAAAGCTTTATCAGCCTCACTCGTCCATACAAAAGGCATTCCCTTTCTTAACAACTTAGTAATGGGAACCGCTGTCTAAGAGAAATGCAGAATAAACCGACAATAATAATTCGCGAATCCCAAAAAACTTTGCACATCCCTCACATTCCTAGGGACTGGCCAATCCTGGACTGCCTGTACCTTTCTTCCAGACATCTGTAGTCCATGTGGACTGAGATTCACACCCAAAAACTCCACCTCCTGTACCCCAAACTCACATTTGCTCAGTTTTACATACAAGCTATGCTCCCTCAGTTTGTCCAGAACCTTACACACTTGAGCTGTATGACACGAGACATCCTGGGAGTATATCAAAATGTTGTCGATGTACATTGCCACAAACCGATCCACATACTCTTTCAGCACATCATTTATAAAGAATTGAAATGCTGCTGGAGCGTTACAAAGCCCGAAGGACATCTCCAAATATTCGTAAAGACCAAATCTCGTCTTGATCGCCATTTTCCACTCATTCCCCTCTCTTACTCGGACCAGGTGATAAGCCTCACGTAAATCCAAACGGGTGTAAATCTTGGCCTCTCTCACCTGGTTGAGCAAGACTGAAATGAGGGGGAGAGGGTAACGATTGCGTATGGTATTTTTGTTTAGTACGCGATAATCTACGCACGCTCTCAAGTCCCCATTCGCCTTTGCTATGAAAAACAGTGGGGATGCCGCTGGAGAGCGGGAAGGCCTGATGAACCCCAAACTCAAGTAGTGGTCTAAGTATTCTTTCAAGTTAGCGGTTTCAGGCACAGACAAAGCGTATACTCTGCATGTTGGTATCGTAGCCCCGTCCACTAAATCAATGCGGCAGTCATACTCCCTGTGGGGAGGTAAGGTTTCCGCTTTAGTCTCACTGAATACATCGCTATAAGACCTATATTCAATGGGTAGTTGATAATTATTTTCTGAAGCAGTAGCTGCCAAAAAAGGAGTGGTTAATACCTCAACATGAGCCGGAACACAAGGCACTAAGTGATCCTGGCAAAACTCGAGTACAAAATGGAATGTTTTCGTCTTCAAATCTACCACCAGATTGTGTCTGCGCAGCCAAGGCATGCCTAAAATGACCTCATATTGAGGAGCAGCAATAATATTCAGTGTCAAAGTCTCCGAATGCACATATCCCTGCAACACCAGAGACAAACCTACTTCACTGGTTCTTTCAGTTATTTGACCCGATGTTAAAGGTTGCCCATCAACCGCCAAAACGTCTTCGGGGTTCTCCGTTGAAACATTATGCAAAGCTAGACGTGTAACTAGGCCATCATCTATAAAATTGCCTGTGGCTCCAGAATCCAACATCACCATAACCTGATGTTGCTCATGTTTGCTTTCAATAGTCATGACAACCACAAGATGCGATTCAGTTTCCTCTTGTCCTATAGAGGACAGCGAGGTGAGTTTCCATTCATGCCCCCCTTCGGCCTGGGGTTTGTTGTCTTCCTTCTGGTCTATTTCGGACACAGTCGTAGATACTGCCACTTTCTTAAACCTGTTGACACTACCAGAAGTCTTGGGTTTGGAGGGGCATTCCCTGATGTAATGCCCCTTCTTCCCACAGTACATGCATAAGCCCTGTACTCTCCTTACTTCCCTCTCTTCTCTTGACAAAGGGGCCCTAAGTGCTCCGATCTCCATAGGCTCGGGAGTGGACTCTGATCCCCCCGGTATCTTACGAGGGTTTCTTTCATAACTAAAAGTTCCTCTTTCCCATCATCTTCTACTACTCCCTCTCTCTGTCAAACGACTATCCAGTCTTAACGCCAGGTTCACCATATCCACATATGTAGTAGGCTGTGGATCTACCTGTGCCACCACATCTTTTAATTCCTCTTTCAACCCCTAGTAAAAAAGGGACATCCTTTCTCCTCTGGCCATTCGCTTCGGCCACCAGCCTGTTAAACGCAGTCAAGTAAGTAACAAGTTCTCCCTTACCCTGTCTCAGTTCTAGGAGTTCTCTGTCAGCGCTAAACGACGTAGCCCTTCGGTCAAAAACCCTCTCAAAATCTGTTCTAAAAGCTGACCAGTCTGACAGGATAGCGTCATTACGTTTTACTAAGGGCACCGCCCAATTAGCCGCATCCCCCACTAACTACGAGGTAGTGAATGCCACCCTGGAATGATTCGTAGGAAAAGAGGATGGCTTACATGAAAAATGCATAAGAACTTGAGTTAGGAACACCTGTACCTTGCGTGGGTCGCCTGAGAACCTTTCAGGATTAGCCAAAGGGATGGGTGGAGGCACTGTAACCTGTACCGAGGAGGCTGGGGCGGAAGCATTAAAATGATTACCACCCAAACGGTCCACCTTCTCCTGTAAAGCAGCTGTCTCGGCCTTAGAGGAGGCCAACTCCTGCTGCACCAATACCAGAGCATGCAATACATCCTCCATGGACGCCATTACTCCCACACACGGACCGGGCAGAGTGAAATTCTTGGGCTCATGATTCTGTCAAGGTTGCACTCCGCAGGATCCGCATGCAGAAATAAAGCTCCACCTCTGGACCTCCCGAACACCCCGAATGTATATCACAGGGCGTTCAGGTGATACGGTGAGGGAAAAACCCCAAAAGGGGAAAAAAACCAAAAGAAAAGATAGAAGGAAGGGACAGCGGGGGAAAAGAAGCTGTAAGAGAAATACACACGTGTTAGTAATATTCATAACCCTACTCTCATTACATTCTCACTATATGTAAGGCAACCCGATTCACCTGTAATAATACATATGTTTGCCTCTTCATACAGCAGTGTCTTCTCTTGTCCCTCCTGCCCCTGCACAACACAAGAAACACGGTTAACCTGGGCAATGAAACACTGCGCTTCCTATATACACAATCTGTCTGAATACGTACCCTAAATGCCTAAAGGCTAAACCTCTGATAAAACACCAGAAGGTAACTGAGAATCAGTACTAGAATCCACAATAAGAATTGTCGCTGAAGCGTAACCCAAGCACTACCAGCAGATCCCTCCTCTGCTGATAACAGTACTTAAATGTCCAAGATAGCACCACCAGTATCAAAGATAAACCAAACACGACATGATGTAGTTCCAGCACTACTATCATCCGCTTTCGTATTTGTAATCCACTAGATTAAGTTTTAACATCCAGTGTCATGTTTTCATGACGGCAATGCGGAGGACCCCCCCCCCTGTATTCCGCCACTAGAATATATAAACAGAAACTCCACCAGGTGTTTTTACACCAAGATAACGCACTCAAACACAAGTGTCCAAAGTAAGCTCCTTTCTATTCCTCGCAGCCGCGAGGCTCAGAGGGACTCGGGCGGATTTGCCCAGAGCAGGTACAAGCAACCAAAACAACGCGCAAGCAGCGCGCACAACTTTACCCTACTCGTTTTCCCTTCCAGATGTAAACAAGCTCCGTATCCTCTTCTCAAGGCTAGAACAGGATTCCAGGATAATGGGAACCAGACGCTCCCGCATGACGGTCAAAATCACGAGCCCCGTTCTCTAGTCCCACCCCGCTATATCCTGTTGTACCACTATGGACCATGGGACATGTAGTTCAGGGCCCAAGAATCAAGGGAGTTGTAGTTCAGGTAGGCGCGGTTCTGACCTAAATCCTGACAGTCTTCTTCTGTTATTCTGGGTCATATAATCATTGGTCAGACACACTAGATAGTCGGTCAGGGGATTGGGGGTTCAACTTCTGTTCTGACTGAGGTATGTGGAAAATCGAACTGCACCTATCATCAACAATGTCCTATTTCTCTTGTCCATACTTCTGTATGTACATATTAGTCCCTGAAACACTAGCGGTATGGTATGTGCTCCTATCAAATCAAAAAGCCAACTACTAGCTTATTCTTGGTGAACATTGACATTTTGTTGTTGGAAATTGTCAAAGCAGTAACATTAAGAAGACTGGAATAGACAGCAAAAGCAACCCAGAGGACTGCACTCAGTGCCTAGAGCTATTGCTGGATAAGAGTTTTGTTTAACCCCGTTTGCCGACTGGGCAAGCTTAGCTACCTACACAGACGACTCATAATAATAGTAAATAGTTGTAGCACATAGAGTGATAGTAGAGGCAGGATAAGAATGTAGAAACAGTCTACAAGAAGATCAAAGACTATTTTGTAAAAAAATAGAATTAGGAAACAGTTTGGAATGAATAGGTGCTGTCAAAGTTAGGAAAGCATAATTATTAATATTAACAACAGAACAACTTACTGGGGCCAGCAGAAGAGACATCGGAGGACCGATCCTGCCCACCTTGTTGCGCCGGCGTCTCTGTCGTCGTCTTGCCCCTGGGAGGTGCTGATGATCATGAAATAAACACAAACATGGATGATTGTTTTTTTGAAATATTTGATTTCTTTGACCACAATCTAAAATTATCTCGGGGAAACAAATTACCAACAATTGCACTACATGTATTGACCTATCTGATCTGGTCAACTAGGAGGATAGTACTGTATTGCTGGATTCGCAGACCGTCTACTTGGAAAGTTATGTAAATCACTAACTAAACCAACAACAAAAAGGTTCTACTACGACTGTCAGCACGCAGCAGCACGCGATGTGACAGATACAGTCCGTCATCATGATTGCAGACCACTAAAAAATGTCCTACTACTAAATAACAAGTCATAATATACTCAACCTATCAATCCACCACTATCTCTTCTTAGTGGCAGCAGGAGTACAAAGGAAGGACTAGACTTGATTCTCTAGTCTCTCTAGCATTACGCAGTTCTGTAAAGTACTACACTCATACATTATCAGGCCAAATGAGCACAAAGTTGCAAATAAGTAAGCATAGTAGCAACGCCACATCACAGAAGCTATTTAAACATTAATTTACCTGCAATGTAATCGAATCTGCAGCATTCTTGCTCTCCGGGAAAAACATATATTAGCAATATAACACAGAGCAGAAGAAAACAAAGTAGTTAATAAATAGCTACTCACCAAGCCCAGTGATCTCAACACCTAATAGGTCAAGCAGGTCCTGCTCCCGGTCAAGGATATCCGACCACCGGTGCGTCGCCTGGTTGTAGGTGCGCCGGACCCTCGACTCCCTAAACATGGTCCGGCACACCTTAGCCCAGAGCTGGCGACGCTCCCGGAGGCCATACCCTGTACCGGGCCTGCCGCCTGCTGAGATGGTCTTCGGGAGGTGGCGCTGCACATAAAAGATAAGTGAGGCCACCACCACCGCTCTAAGGATCGCCCTGGCTGTGCCATCCTCCAACCTTAAGTGCCCGCAAGGGAGCCGGCTGCGGGTTGCGGGACTCTTCCCCTTGCTAGGGACGACTCCCTTTGCCATGGGTCTGGAAAACAAAAAAGGAATAGGAAAAAGGTAAAATGAAAATAAAAGAAAAGAGAGAGAGAGAGTAAAAAGTAGTAATTAAGTAAGAAAAAGTAAAAAAAAACACAAAATATAGATGTAGAAAAATAAACTGATACATAGTGATTAAAAAAGATTTAAAAAAAGTTTTGCAGAGATTAAAAGAGGATGGAAAAAGCATGCCCAGAACCATAGCAGTGAATGGAAAACAAGATGATTGCGCCCATTGCGACCGTGTGGGTAAGTTCGCACGATATTTCCCCCGCGAGCACGCAAAACAGATGCGAATATGTAATTGCGGCCCGCACGTATGAAATGCACAACGCGAATATGCAACTTGCGCCCGGAAACAGAAATACGCAACGCGAACACTGAAAACAAGATGGCGTGCCCTTGTACGACCGCATGGGTAACTTCGCGGTCGGCACGCTGAAAAAAAAACCGCGAACACGCAAAGCACCCCGTGAACAAGGAAAAATGTAAAAACCGCATATTCACACAAATTTACGGATTTTGCGGACTGCGAATTCGCGGTACACGAACACGCAAAGCGCCCCGCAAACACGCAAAAAAAACGCATATTCGCAGAAATTCGCGGATTTTGCGGACTGCAAATTCGTGAATCAACGAATTTGTGCGAATATGCGTTTTTTAATTTTTGTGTGTTCGCGGGGCGCTTTGCCTGTTCGCGTACCGCGAATTCGCAAATTTCGCCCATACTTATACCTGAAGAGTGCTCTGATAGATGGGTTTGCCTTAACCATTGAGCAGTATAGAATACAGTTCAGAGATACCCAGAAGTCACAGACTCAGGACTGGTTTGACTTTGTAGATTGTGCTACTAAGGCTCTGGAGGGCTGGTTGTTGGGCAGTAAAGTGTGTCACTATACAGGATTGTGTAATCTGATCATGGGGGAACAGATCCATAATAACTGTCAAAATCAGCTGTTGCATCAGCACCTGGTAGACTCTGATCTGACCTCTCCCACGAATTGGGAAAGAAGGCAGAGAAATGGGTCAGAACCAGGGTGAAGCAGAAGGTACAGAACCAAGGTGGTGACCAGAAGAAGCAAGATCAAAATGGTGGGGAGAAGGGTAAAGACAAGGGGCCAGATGTAGGTGTCCAAATACCAGTCAGAAACGGCTGAAAATACCGATTGTAGGCCGTTTCCGAGCGGTATTTGGACATTGGTATGTAGGGGTAGCAAAAACATACAGATTCGGTAAATTTACCGAATCGGTAATTTTACAGATTCGGTAAAATTACCGATCGGTAAAATTACTGAATCTGTAATTTCTTATGTAGGTAGCACTTTAAACAGTGCTACAGGGCCTTTAGAATTCGTTATTTACCACCCAAAACTATTGGGTGGTAAATTACGAATTTCTGTGTACATGCACATCTGTGCATGTACACCTGTGCCATGTGGCACACATACATGCCCTAAAGGCATGTATGTGTGTCACATGGCACACAAGCCAGATACAGGGGTGCAACAGGTGTCAAAGTGACACCCTGTCCCCCTTGTAAATTCGGTAATTTTACCGAATCAGTATTTACCGATTCGGTAATTGACTTTGATTCCTATGGGCCTCAAGGCCCATAGGAATCAATGGCAATTACAGAATCGGTAACTACGGATTCATTAATTACCGAATCATACCGATTCGGTAATTAATTCGGTAGAATTACCTACATCCCGATTGCCAGTTCTTAAATACCGAATCGGTATGATTCGGTATTTAAGAATCGGTAATCTGGGATTACCTACATCGGGCCTCAGAAGTCTTCACAAGGTTCCCAAAAAGCTTCTAATCTTCCAAAAAGAAAGAAGACCCAAGAAAACCATTTTGTAAAGTCTGTAAACAGAATAGCCATTGGACCAGTGACTGCACCAAGAAAGATGCAGCACTAGCCACCATAGCCCCTAAGCCAACTGTTCCCTCTAGTTCAGCTACAAATGGTAGTTCTCAGCAGAAGGATGTAGTAGGGTTGACCCTGGGATATGAGATGGTCTCTGGCCTAGTCAGAGTTCCAACTCAGGCTGTGTTAGTCTGTGATGGAGGCATGAATATGACTTCCTCTGTGAGTCCCAGTACCCTGGGCAAGTACATACAACGGCCTTTGATGAATGAAAAAGAGGCTTTGGCCTACAGGGACACAGGGGCAAGTGTCTCAATGGTGACACCAGACTTTGTGGACCCTGAACAAGTCATACTTGGTGAGACTTATCAAGTGATCAATGCTAGCAATGTCAGGACCACCCATGCTCTGACAGTTGTTAATTTCTCCTGGGGAGGGGTAATTGGCCTTAAGAAGGTTGTGATAAGTGCAGACCTCCCTGTAGAATGCTTGCTTGGAAATGATTTAGAGACTTCAGCCTGGTCTGAAGTGAAGTTGAGGACCCATGCAGCAAATGCTGGGGATCCCTGCACATGTGTTTGCTGTGACTAGGTCACAGGTCAGAAAGTCTAACACTGGACATGCCCTGGGTTCTAGAATAATGGACCAGGTGCCTTCCAAGAAAAGGAAATTAGACAACGTATTACCCAACACAAATCCAGGATTCGGAAAAATATCTTGACAGCACCCCTAGTTCAACATTGGAAAGATTGTTCGCATATGGAAAATGATCTTAAATGGACAGTGATTTCAAAAATTGACCCAGACCCGAGAGGTGGTGACCTGGAGGCCAAATTACCAAAAGAGAGGCACTACTAATTCTGAAATTCAACACTGCAGTAAATGGGCTTAACGAAATGTCCGAATTATACCATCTTTAATATGCGATTGCGAGACATCATGACCTGGACATACAGTATGATAAATGCATTATTCCCGAAGAAGGGGCAAGACGATCACCTGATAGGCATCTTTATCCAACAGTAATATAAGACACACTGAGCGATTTCAAAACACAGAAAGTTAGATACTGATACGTTATCTGGCATGAGGAAAATGAAAGAAAACCACATATCCCAGAAGCTCTCACGAGTAAGAGTGAACAAGATGGATAAACACACATGCAAAGAAATCAAAAAGATTTAATGACTGACCTTTATGATACCCTTAGATTGGGCAAAAAGATCGTGGCGAAGAAAATAGGTCGAATACTTGACCTTAGGACGCATTCAGGCTTATAAACTACAATTCCCATCAAACTTGAAGACGCACCAAAGCGTTTTAACAGCGCCGGAAAAAAGGAAAATCACAGTTGCTTTGGCTTGTGGAACGAGACGCTGCCGTTTGGAGCTCCCACGAAAACGGAAAGGTAAACGCTGTGCCCAACAATTTGATTGTAGTTTAGCAAATGGAAGAATGCATCGATTACAGAGACATATGTCCATAAGATCTTAAAGAACAGCGAGATTCGCAGTAACCTAGCACAAACATCGTCCCCCATATACGAAATAGTGCAGTTTGTACCACTCAAGAAAGTGGAAAGGCAAGCGCTGTGCCCATACAACTTGATAGATAGTTAGACATCATAGTACAGCAAGCGTAAAACCGAATTTTACATGAAGGCACAAGTATAGGCTACCTTAGACTTTTCCAAGATTTTTGAGAACCAAGCATAAATACCGCCTGCTGCTAAAATATCACTAGATGCATATCAGATTTTAAGCATGTGCCTTGTTTCTTCTAGATCTAAAGAAACAAATTTCAATTGAAACATGGAGACAAAGTGACCTCGAAATCCACACAAGGTAAATAGGAGAAACAGCTTGTCGATTCTGTTAAAATACAAATGCCATTTTAACAATTGATTTAAGAAAATCATTTACTTTCAGCCTTCACCCCCGTCATACCAAATTTCTTTGAAGGTCACAAGTCAGAACCGCCAGGTAAGTACCATATTGAACATAAATATTGACTTTTAGACGACTAGTTGTACCATCTGAAAGAACATACATTGATGTCCCTGTTCTGTTATGCCCACAGAACCAGAATTGTAAAATCACACAAAGACGGAAAGGTAACGCATGAGTGTTGTCTGTAGCTGAGCGTAAGTTGAAGGTTACGTAATAGGACAAAATAGTAAGACTGGTCAATTTTGTTTTACAAAGATTTCTTCTCGTGGTCCTGAGGATAATCCTCACAGTTTAGGGGATTTGAAACGTGTCAAACCTGTTTTTCTGTTAGGCCAATCAATTATATGTATTTGGATTTAAAGTAATATGATGAGTGAAATAATATTAGATGGCCTATGTATAATTCTTCAATAATAATGTATAAAATAGTCTAGAGTGAGTCTCTTCCTCCTGACAAAGTTGTAGGTGAGGGACACTCTCACACACAATTCTCCCTTCCTTTTTTCCCCTTTTTTGTTTGAATGGTTGCTGATGTCCACAAATATGAATGTGACACGGAATGTTAGTAGCCATAGCCTGGTGTAGATGAATGAGTTTCCAAGTTTATTTCACTTTATTCACAGTCTTTTTGTACATTTTCACATAATATTAGAAGATAGGAGCTCTCCTGTGCGAGCATGGTGTGTATAATTGTAAGAAAAATGTTTTAAAAAACTTATCAAAAGATTCCATTTTGTAATGAAAAGTTAAAAATAAAAGATTAATTTGGAAAGATCAATTCAGGACTGAAAAAGAAGTCTCTTGTAGGATATTTTGAGTTCCCATTATCCTACTGAACAGGTAAATATTGAGCAGTACTGGCATTTTGTTTCATTGAACATTCCAAGAAAAGGAGCAGTAGGGTTAAGGCAGTGCCTTCCCCCCTGACTCAGAGTGATGATCAGTCTCTTGAGGGAGATGATAGTGAGCCTGAAGAAGGAACTGTCATAGAGGAGCTTGAGCCTGATCAGGTTGAGTTCTTGGGGACAGGGGGCCCTTCCAGCTCAGATCTGAGACAGAAGCAGCTGAGCTGCCCTTCTCTTGAACTCCTCAGATAGCAAGCTGCTGCTGAGGCTGCTGGGAATGCTAGTGGCACCCATAAGATTGATTGGGACGATGGACTCCTGTACTCAGAGAGTAGAGACCCCAGGCCTGGTACAGCCAGGAGGTTTGTTATACCTCTAAAGTTCAGGGGCTTCCTACTGACATTAGCCCATGACATTCCCTTAGGAGGACACCTGCGCCAGAACAAGACTTTGGACAGAATTGTCCCTCACTTATACTGGCCCCACATGTCTGAAGACACAAAGGAGTTTTGCTGCTCCAGTGTAACCTGTCAAGCCAGTGGTAAGGCAGGTGGCACTACAAAGGCCCCCCTGATACCACTACCTCTGGTGGGGGTTCCCTTTGAAAGAGTTGGGATTGACATTGTTGTACCAATGTATCCTCAGGCAGCATCTCGGCACAGATTTATCCTAGTGGTGGAGGACCATGCCACTAGGTACCCAGAAGCTGTTCCCCTTAGGACCACTACAGCACCTGATGTCGCAAGAGCCCTCTTGGGAGTGTTTTCAAGAGTGGGGTTTCCTAAGGAGGTTGTATCTGACAGAGGAACAAACTTTATGTCTAGCTACAAACTTTATGTCTAGCTACTTGACTGCAATGTGGAAGGAGTGTGGAGTGAACTACAAATTCACCACACCCTATCATCCACAGTGCAATGGTTTAGTTGAAAAGTTCAACAAGACCTTAAAGGGTATGATTAACGTTCTCCCAGAAAAAGCTCAGGCAGAGATGTGACATCCTGCTACCCTGCCTTTTGTTTGCATACAGGGAGGTTCCTCAGAAGGGGGTTGGCTACTGCCCATCTGAACTTCTGTTTGGACACCCTGTCAGAGGACCATTATGGCTGGTGAAGGAGGGATGGTAGTTGCCTCTCAAACCCCCTAAACAGGATATTGTGGACTATGTACTTGGTCTCCGCTCCAGGATGGCTGACATCCATGTGAAGCAGGGTGGACAATTGAATGAGTTAACCAGTGAAAATGCACACAAAATCCAAAACGACATGTCATTGATCCACTTATCGAATAGTGGCGAAGAATCAATTGTGATGAAACCCAAAATCATTATGACCCAAGTCTTAACAAAAAGGCTGAAAAAGCACGCTAGGAAAGGAAGGCAGAACATGAATGGTCCTACGCGAAACGATGGAGAGGTCAACACGTGTTTTCCACTATTTAGTGCCATGAAACGAAGAAATCTCCTTCAGAGCTACAAACCACGGAAATAAAATGTACTTCATTAGATCAACTGGTGTACAGCTCCATGCACTCTCGTTCCAACTCCACCGAACACAAGGTCAGTGAAAATAATGTGAAAAACAGGAAAGAGAGTCAGAAGGACATAGACAAACTTAACCAAGCAAAATCAGTTTTGATTTACAAAGAAAGTGATGCAAACAGACGAATAAAAAAAAGCTTGCACATGTAGATATCTTGCAAACGGACACACCAAAGACAAATGGGAAACATGATACATCAACAGAAACTCCAACAGGGCAAGATCAGACCAAAAGCCCTGAGATACCACTATGTGAATGTTCTGAGCAGAACTGGATGGATACCCTCAAATTTCCTACCAACAACCCACCAGTGGTCCTCACAAGCAATCACTGCAAGAAAAAGAACAATCATGAGTGCATAGTAACTGCCAGCGTGGATAAAAAAATAGTGATCACATGTCCTCCACTAGACAGCAATAAGGAATATGAATCTAATTGCATATCAGTCAGCACACAGCTTGGTAAAGAAGAGAAAACACAAAGAAAAAACCCTGCCTATTGCCTTGGGCAAACAGAACATAAAACTCCAACAAATAATCAAGCAAGCGAAGAATTGTCTGAACACACCTTCTTAACAGAAACAAGGACTTCCAGAGATCAGTGGCAAATTACATTAATACCGCTATACACGTCAAGAGGTAAGCAAGACATCTTAAACTGGGGAAATATTTTGAGGCTGCTAGGAGAGGTGCGAACATTACAGTTTATTGAAACGACAGATCTACTTTCGGTCAAGTTTGTGCCAAACAGGCAAAATCCACTTACAGCGACAACCATATCATCATGGAAGTCGGAAAAAAAAGTAAATAAAATTTTAGATGCTAAGGACCAATTTGAATCATGAGGTATAACAATAACAAAATCAACACCCCACCGCTACCATGCTCCACAAGGGGTCAATAAGCAGAGCACACATTCTCCAGTATATTCGATTTTGTACAATGCCCGAGGTCCAACAGGCACAGAAACCGCATCTCCAAAAAAAATAGGCGTAACCACAGATATTGGTCACCACTAACACACAATAGGCAATGACCAGTCCCTAAATCTACTCACGCCAGGCAAACTGACAAATTAAATATACTTTCCTGGAATATTGCAGGTGCAATTACAAAGCTAACTAGTAGGACCCTAATGGAAAACTGGGCCCCATATGATATCATAGTACTGCAGGAAACCTGGCTGACTGATTCAATTCAGCTACCTGGATTCAAAGTACATCAGGTGGATGCAGTTAAAACGAACCACTACGGAAGAGCAAAGGGTGGTCTTTCGGTCTACATATCAAATAATATTAAGGTAGAATCTGAACAAATGCCGACAACTTAAAAAAACATACAAATAATAAGACTTAACTTTGGTAGCAGTCACTGGATAACCTCATTAATCCTGTTTAATATTTACGCTCACCCAAATGCTCAAGAAAAATAAATAACTTTCAAAAAGCGAATCCATGAGATAATCGAAGTAAGACACAATACTCCGACCTGGGAAATAGTTATTACAGGTGACTTTAATACTCATCTCATCTGCACACCAGACGAAGACGACCAGTTAATTGCAGAAAATGAATCATCAAATTGCCCACCAATGGAGGAAGCCTAGTAAAGTCGGTAAGGAACTAATTAGTACTCTGGAACATTTGGGTTTGAGAGAATCAACGGGAGAACGCTGGATGACAGTCCACCAAGCTTAACACATTATCGCCCAACCACAGGGTCTGTCATTGACTCTACAATTCTAAGCTTGCCGTTAATCCAACAATTAAGTATGTTCAAAATTAAGTGTTCAGCGGAAAGGGATAATTCGATGCAGAAAAATAGAAATAAGCACTCAAATGGACAGATTTCAAACAGCTCTAAAATTGGATGAGGGTACTGTAGCAACCACTTACAAAAAAGTGAACTGGTCAAATGAACGACTACCTGAAGTCACAGGTAAAGCCAAAGCATTACTAGAATATAGTATAATGCTACTACCTACCATATCCAAAGCTTGGAGTAAATTTGTGCTTGAAGTAACAAAACAGAATTTAAAATTAACAACGAGAAGGACAACCGTTCACACTCATTCACCAGCACAAAAAATCAAGGTGCTAAAAAAAGAATTGAGAAGAGAAATAAGGAAGGTAAAAAAACAAGGTAACAATTTAGACACTTGGGCAAGTTAAAAATACTGAAAAGGGAGTTCAAGAAACACGTCTGGAAAGAAAAACGAAAACAACGGATGAGTTTTGGGTAAAGTTGGTACATAACTGCAAGCAATCAAATGCTAAAGCATTTTGGAAAACAATAAATGGCTTAAATAAGACTCTTAACATAACTGTATCATCAAACGTAACAAAAGAAGTTTGGGCTGCGTATTTATTAAATGTTTTACTTGTCGAAGACTAATTGAGGGCAAATGAAAATAACAAAATTATTCAAATCAACGAACTATAAACACATCATGCCTTGTACCCACATCGTGTACTAGAATCGAAAAAGTTATCAAATCAGGACGAAGTGACAGTGCTCATGGACCAAATCGTATCCCACCAGAGCTATTCAAAAATGACCCCAAAAATTTAGGTCAACCACTTAACGTTAATATTCAAAGAGTTGGAAAATACAGGTACGATTCCTGATAGTTGGAGAGGATCGATAATAAACCCTATTATAAGGGTGGTGACAAAACAAGCCCATCCAATTACAGACTAATAGCTCTTATTGATACAGAAGCAAAGTACTACGCATCAATAATATTGGAAGAGCTAATTGAGTGGTCAAACGATAAGAATCTGATCCCACCCCAGCAAACAAGCTTCCGGAAGGGGTACGGTACCTCAATCAATATGTTAGCAGTAGCAGTAATTGCGGAAAAAAGCAAATGTTTAAAAAGAAATGACAACTTTGTTTTATAGATCTGAAGACTGCCTACGATCGGGGGATCGTTCACTCCTTTGGAGTCAAATTAAGACGGTGGGGTATACAAGAAAATGTATTAAGAGCTATCGAATCATTATATACAGACACGCGGATTCAAATCAAAGTTGGGGATGGGACCAAACTGTCAAGGAAAACACCAATGGCTAGGGGGCTTAAGCAAGGCTGTGTGTTAGCCCCACACCTGCTTAACTTATTTATGGCGGATTTGTCTCTCAACCTGGATTCAGTTAATGCTCATGCACCAAGATTAGGGCCATTGACGATATACCATTTAGCATATGCCGATGATATTGTGCTCCTGAGTTGTAGTATATATTATAGTTTAGACGTAGGACTGAGGTCGACTAGGTCTCTATTGTATATATTAGACTTAATTGTGAGTGCCAGCTAGCTCAGAGGTCACTAGAAACGTTCTTGAATTCACAAGAAGGGATTAGTTTCTGACAACCGCATAAACATGACAACTTTGTTTCCCAAGAATAAGAAATCAATCTCTAGAGTCGCGGAAACAATAGATAACTATTTTACTCAGTCAATCGTGAATGCTTCGTTTCACCAGAGGTGCTGAGAAAATAGAGAGACGGGCGTTTTCAATAAAAAGTGTTTATTGAACAGTCTTCTTTCTCAAGCATAAGAAATGTACTGCTACAATCGTAATACCGGTTATAAAGTACAAGGCATATAATACGAAAAGTATTATAAAGTAGTACTGTAAAAGCATAATATGGTTTCTAAGCCATAAGTTGCTTAAAAAATATAAAATACATACAGTGATAAATTATTGACTAAAAGTACTCAACTGGTGCTTCTAAAATACGCCTACCCCGTTGTACCTAACCTAAGTCTAGTACAAGGGAAGAAGTAAGTGAGGAGTAGCTTAAGTTCAGTATTTCTCTGCTAAGAATCTGTCCAAGTATTCTCTAAGGGTCTAATCAGCTCCGTACCTTGGTTTAGAATGAAGGAGGTCTTGTATCTCTATCTCAGGACTCGATTTCCCAGCAGCCCACAAGGGTAGCCTGGAAACAATGGAGCTGGATTTCTCGGCAGGGGAAAATACTGCGTCTCTCAGTGCCTCAGCTGGAGGGTCGGCTTCCTTCGGCACTTGCTGTTGCACGGCGTCAGGCAAGTAGTAAGTCGATCTGCTCCAAACCACCGTTTGTTTGTCTGGGCAAATCTAGGCATATTTATACTTTGAAGGTGCAGAGTTTGACGTGTGATTGGACTTAATAACGTCATCAAAGACTCAGTTCTTCGAAAAGTCCATGATTTCCTAGATAAATTAGTATTCAGGCAAGGGGAAATCCCTAGCTGCTGAAGGCGGGTTTCTCTAAGAAATCGTTGTTGATTCTTGGAATTTAGTGAAGTAGCCATGCCGTATTTGGGCTGCATAGGCTCAGTCTAAATATGGTAATGATTTCTATGCCTATATAAGGATCGAACAATCTATACCTATATAATGGCATAATCGGGAAAAATTACACTAGAGTCCTAGATTCATTTACAACACCCACTCCACGATTTTAAGTACAATAAAACTAAACGTAGAAGCACTGAACATATCTAAAGCTAGTGTTTACAATCCCACCCGAATTACAACATAGAAATTGCATTTGAAAAGGCTTGATTAAATGTAACAAGTATAGAACAAACAGTTCTCTATAGACATGAAGCATAGTATACATTCTATCATTTGTGAAATACAAAATTGTATTCATGAAACATCTCTGAAGTTTACAAAAGGAGAGAAGGAAAAAAAATTATATTTTTATTTTCGAGACCATCTCAAAGCATAATATCTAAACCGTTTTTGGTCTGATGATTAGGCCAAATATTGTTATTTAGGAGGTATAAAAAATAAATCTTGTTCTCTAAGAATATTCTACTTTAAGCAGATTACTCTGTGCCAAGTTCTATTTTGGAAAAAGTTCAAATTAGTAGATGGTTTGTTTTGAAAAATGAAGGGCGAATTTCAGAGTTCAGGGAACGCCGTGTGCATAAATCAAAAGTTATTCTCGGAGTCAGGAGAAAACATCAGATTGTCAAGGCTGGCAAAGAAACCGTCTACCGTAGTAGGTGAAAGTGGAACCACTTCAGGTAGCAGATCAAAAGTGCAGAAGTGTGGATCATCGCCGTCAGCATTTGATGCATTAGCAATGCCACAGTAGGTGGTACCTGTATGCCTGTAGTGTCTCGTATCTCACCCTCAGTTGGACTTGCCGGTGAGAACTCAATGAATGCCGTCATCATAATAGGCAGCCGTTGGGGGCAACAGGATGCATGAGTCTTTACTGGACCGAGCAAAGCGTCAACATCCGATGGCAGTACTGATGGAAGTATAAGACAATATCCAACACTCATTCCTGTCCACAAAGCAGGCATCGTAGAACAGGTGAGATGCAACCTTGCCAGATTGGTCTGAACAATAGAAACAAAGTCGTGTTAAGATCTCTTAAATGGGCCAAGCCAAGAATCTGTGAAATTCTCTCACGATACCTCATGGCAAGGAGGCATTGTTCCATGGTAGTCTGAGTGTTGCTGGTGACCGGACTTGCCATATCTGAGCCGAAGGAATACAAATAGAATTCCTGCTACTAGTCCCAAGATGAGAGGCAGGCCGCCGAACAGAGTGCAGGAAATTTGGAAAAATGCAGAGGACTGCTTCAAATGGTGTTAACCGTCCCGAAAAAATAGTCTTAAATACATGTGCGATGCCGCTGGTATCAGACATGTTTAAGATTTGACTTAACATTTCTGCGAAATGTACTGGGCAGTTTGTTGATGATAATGCATGTATCTCTGCAGAACTTGCAGATCATACGTTTCTTTAGATGAAGTCAGTGGCAGGTTTTTGTAAAGAATGACTTTCATTCTGCTTAAAGTATAAATTCATATAGAAGAGATATTCAGTGAAGGCCATAATGCTGTCCCCCTGTCTGTCTTGTGCGTTGGATACAATACTTGCATACAACAAGTGACCATGGACGAGACTGACTAGATACGCTTTTCCTGGAAACGTGCCACTACAGCTGTGGTCGTTGAGCAGAACGTAACTGCCATTGGCTAGCTGCCTGAAAATTGGTTCTATCACTGCAGAGGGTGTACCGTGCAGATGGCATTAAAGTTTATTTGCAGAACCTTCGCAAGCTCCGTGTAGATTAGTACCTTGGCACAAAAGTGTACCACTTAGAGTTCTTACAATTTTTACCACTAAGCAATACCTCCTTGCCCCTATTCCAACATTTGTGTGTATGGTAAAGTCCAGGTCGACTTAATGTATTCTTCACCCAACCTTTCATACAGGCCTGCTGGTATATGCTGTAGACAATACTAAAATTGGAAAATCGTCACTGGTATTGTGATGGTGCAATGCATTATCCATTCAATGACAGGCTTCTCAAACTGTCAATGGCAATATTTCCAGTTTTTCAATGCTCTGCACTGTAGTCTGCTCCTTTTTGTGCCAAAGAGATTTGTTTATCTGTAAGGTTAAATACAGAAAACAATGACGTAGTGTTGATTAGACGCCATGACATGTAGCCTAAACAGATTTTGCAACGTCCAGCCTAGCAGCAGTATAGAACTTAATTGAGACTGGCCATGTTGTAACATTAGCAAGTCCTGCTCTATTATGTCAATTGCGGAGGATGCAATGCTGTCCAAAGAATATATTCTGTAGGACAGTCGTTAACCCATTGTCCACTACAGCGAGAGCTTTCTCTAAATAAATACGATCAAATTTCTCGTATTCTTTCTGCAGTTTCCATTTGCGTTATTTTCCAAGCTTCGTTGTACGCAGTGTATATACTGGCATATATGAAACGTTTTTGACGTGATTTGCGAGGCCCCATTAAGAAATCTCGCAATTCATTGCCTTCTTTAAGTAAAGATAAGTGTTTGATTTCTGGAAGTGTAGATTTCTGTAGCCACTCAAGGCATAGCTTTCCTAAACTGTAAGTTACTATCCCTGGATGTTGTCTCTGGGAATATCTTGGATCTGGCCTATTCACTGTGAACCCTTGTGTTTTGTTCAGGAATCTGTTATTCGTGTCTGTGGGTCAGATTAACCATTTTTTCCAATCCGGGTTAGTTCTGTTTTGTTAAAATATACGGTACGTCTACCTCCTCTGTAGTATCGTTACTATCAGATGTGGGCTTAGGTATAGACGGTTTGTTTAGATCTTTTATCTTAGCCAGGCCAAGGCAAGAAGTTTGAACAGTGTCATTACCATTATATGTTCTGGTATAATGCAGGCTCTGAACAGGGCTTCTAAACCTTGCACCTGCCAGTCTTTCGTGCCCCAGACAGTTTTTGTCTCAATGTTGTCTTTCCAAAAGTCAAAACCTAATGTAGACAGCTGAGCATAAAAGTTTGCAGAATAAAATTGTTTAGAATTGGTCAACATTGTTTTCATTGCTGTCTTATTCATATTTTTTTTTTAATAAAACGTTCTGGATTTGTAACATTAAACCCTGTGAAGTACGGAAACTTTTCATAAAATGTTTTCGAGCTGCCTCTTGGCGGCATTAGACAATGTTCCCATTGATTGTAAGTAAAAACATTCCTAGGGCTTGCAGATTTATGCAAATAATGGTGACCATAATGATTAAAACAATACATTGGTTCATAATCTGATGAACCTTCTAAGTATTCATGATCTGTAAATTTAGCTGACATTTCTAAATCTGTCATCATGTTATTAACAGTTTCAAAGTCCCAATCATCAGAAAATGTGCTGGGTGAGACAAAGTCACTCAAAGAAACCTTAAACTGGTGTGGAATCTTCACCAGTTTCACCGGGCCATAGAAGTCATAATCAGTTCTGTCCCATGCTATACCACCAGGTATAGGAATGGCTGTGATGTTTACTGATGACAGGTCTCTTTTTTCACGATGAGATGATTTGTGAGGTTTCAGGAGCAAGTCGATTTTCTTACTTGCTGTGTCCATTGTACTCTATTTTCTATCTATCATCCTTCCCAAACTTAACACCAGTATGAGCCAGAGCAGGAGGAAACGTACACCTAACAAAATCCAAAATCCAACCCATGGTGAAATCAGATATGTTTTTTCAAGTTGATGAAAGAGTTCTGTTATTTTTTCTTTGAAATTTGTATTTGCTGGCTTATCTTCAGGTTCACTGGGATCCTCAGAAAATCTATCAAAGTTAATGAAATAGCCCAGAGGCAGTTCTGTCAATTGTTGAAATTGCATCAGGATTGTTATTAATCTATGGAGTTGCTTCTTCCTTTGTCATATTTGTATAGTCAGAGGCTACATCATTGTAGACAGGTGTTTCTTGACAAACTGTGATTTGGGTCTCAAGAGGCACAAGTTCCATGGTTTTGTTGCATAGTCCTTCTCTTCTTACTGCAGGTTCATCAAAGGTGATAAGTCTTTCAGTTTGAACCTCTTGGATTGTAGCAAGATTTGGTCTTCTGCTACTTCTTGGGACTCCACTGGGCCTACTACTTATTATCGGCCACATATTGTGGTTTGACCAGGTCGATGGACACAACGTTGTTCTCCCTTTTACCAGCAAAGGGCGGTAGTACTACTGATCTTGTTCCTTGGATTGCCAAGACAGGTACTGCTTTTCTGTAAGAAGGCCCAAATTCCTTCTTTACCGCGATCTTTTCCCTGACTAGATCCCCAATCTTTGGAATCCAGACAGGTCTTGCTGGGACAGGTGGTTTTTCTTCAGTGGCTGTTTGCTTCTGTATCGTGTTACTCAGACTTCTTCTTGTTTCATTTAAGTCCTGTAAAACAGCCAAACGATCTTTGGAATCAAAAAGGTTTTGCTTCACCACTGAAGTTTGACAATCGAGGTCTTCGATTATCATTCTAGTACCAAATAGTAATTCATATGGAGTGATTCCACCCAGAAAACTTCTTGGCAGATTGTTAAGACTAAGTTGGACACTTATTAGATGTTTGACCCACCCATCACCCGAACCTAATACCTTAGCTGTTATGGATTGCTTTTTGTCACGTTTTTTTCTTTCCACTACCGTATTACCCTCAGGATGGAAGGGACTAGAATACCGCACTGCCATGCCCAAGCTAGACATGGCCTCCTTGTAAGCACGAGAGCTAAACGCAGAACCCTGGTCAGAGTGTAGCGTGCCGATTGCGTATGTGCCGATAAAGACTCGCATATCCTTTATAACAGTTCTAGCGTCAGCCGAGCGCTGGGGCCACATCCAAATACATCTTGTGCAGGAATCCACTGCGACCATGATATATTTATAGTTACCATCCCTTTGTAAGGGACCACAGTGGTCCAGGTAAACACACGCTAGTGGTTTATCTGAAATCAGAAGAGGCGTCTGTGCAGGTCGTTTCCCTGTTAAAACTTTTATTTTTTGGCAGATTTCACATTCTAGAACATAGTTTCTAGTTTGTTTCCTCATGAGCGGCCACCGATATCTCTCTTTTAATAATGATACTGTGGTAGAAATTCCTGCGTGCACAGAGGCCAGTCCTTCATGTGCTGCTAAGATTAGTCCTAAACTATATTTCATGTTTGGAATCGCCCTAGCCCCCACTCCAGGGATTCGAGCAAAAGGAACATTATTCGCATCAGTTATATATGAGTACTTTATAGGAAAGCCTTTCGGGAATGTCTTACCACTGTCTTTTACTGAAGCAGTGACAGCTTGCATTATTTTGCTGTCTATTTTTGTTTTTGACCTAGTGATCGCAGCTACGGAAGCCGTTTGCACAGCTGCCTTCGCGGCTTCATCCACCAATTAATTCCCTGCAACGTGAACACCATCACGTTGATGACTCAGTGTATGAATCACGTGAGGCTTTTGTAGTTCTTTCTGCAAAAGAACTACTTGTTCCCAAAGCATTTTATGCTTAATTGTGCCACCTTTTGCTTCTTTGAAACCATTTATAACCCAGTTCTGCAGATATTCATTGTACGATTGTACGCAGTAATACGAATCGCACACTATTAGTGTGGGGAATTCGCGATCGGTATTATCAAGCACCATCTTGAAAGCCTGTAGTTCAGGTCGCTGAGCTGTACAGTCTCCGAGTGATTGAATTTTAGTGACCATAGATCTAAATTTACCTTCACGCCAGCGACCTTTAACAATCGCGCACGCAGCACTATAGGCTTGTTTACCCCCAACTGCAGGCTGCGCTGATCCGTCTGTATAGATTATACATCCGTAATGTTCTAGAGGCAGAATCTCGGTCGGCAGAGGACATTCGTATTCGTATTGTAGGAATTCTTGTGTCTTTAAGCAGGGGTCAAAAACGTATTCAACGTCTGCTGCAGCAAGAGAATTAACCCATGGTATCCATCTTGGATGTAAAGCCTTAGCTTTGGGGATGCTTGCTTTTGTCACTGCCTCTAAGGCAATTACAGGTGTAACGATCATTATGCGTTTACCTTGTGCGAGGGCTCTCTCTTTTGCTACTGCAGTTTGTGCCGCTGGCAGGATTTTTTCAGTAGAAGTGAATTTTATTTCAGCTTGTGTGTACAAGTGTGATTTGTATGCTATTGGTACTTTTCACCTTCATTAAAGGTCAGGTATGTGAATCCGCATCTCCCTGGGATGATTCGGATCACAAGATTGCACGCATTATCCCGTGTTTCTAATTGTGTTTTTGCTAACATGTCTGTTTGCACTGAACGCAAAATTTCTGTGTGTGTTTGAGACCAATTTATTTGTTTGAAATCAGGTTTGATTAGTTCGTAGAGAGGTTTAACCCTTTCTGCGTAATTTAGAACATAAGTTCAGGAAACCCAAATTGACTGTAAGTTCTTCAGCATTTGTGGAGGTTGGGGCAGCGCACATTTCTCTAGGAAGTTGGCTACCAGGCTTTTGCCTTCACTTGATAACTCGGATCCTAAGAATAGGACGTTGAGGTGGGCAATACGTGATTTCTTAAAATTTAATTTGTACTCTTGATATATGCGAACCCGAGTATTATGGTGTTTCAAGTGCACGTCCAAATCATCATTTGTAAGATAGATGTCATCGACATAAGATAATGCCTCATCATCATACATTTGTAGTAACTCTGTTACTCTGGCTGAAAATAACCCTGGACTATTCTTGAACCCTTGGGGGAGACGGCAAAATTGTCACTGTGTCCCCATTATTGAGAAAGCGGTCAAGTGCCTGCTTTCTGGTTCAATGTTTTGACAGAAAAACCCATTCGAAATATACAATGTGGTTTTATATTTTTTCCGCACAATGTTATTCATCAGTGATGCACTATGTGCATTTTGTACTGCAAATGTTTTGCAACAGGACTTTAGATGTCTGTATTCCAAAACTAGACAATATGAATTGTCTGGTTTGGAGACAGGAAAGAAAGGATTGTTCATTGACGAGGTGCATGTTTCAATCACCCCTTGGTATTCAAGTTGATTTAAGATCTCCCTACCTTGTTTTTTAGCTTCTTGCTTAACTGGATACTGTCTTTGTGCAGTAGGTTGATTTTTTAACTGGATTTTATGGTGAGGAGAGTACTCATCCCATCCCACATGATTTTTATATAATGCTGGAGCCTGAGCTACTGCCCATTTTCTGGCATATGTATATTTTTTATGAATAAGAATGTGATTTGAGAAGGTTGGCATAATTATCTCTTCGCCATGTGGGCACTCTCTGACAAATTCAGTTCGCCAGTCTCGTTTAGCTAGAAGATTGTCATAACCTTTAGAAAGCTTCTCCGAAAAGAGTGCTTTTATTTTCCTAGTTATGTCCCCCTCCATCCGGAGTGATACTTCATATAACATGTGGGGTACACTAACCCTGGTGTCGGCAGTTTCAACCTGAATGCATTCATTCAAGTCAACTGTCTCCAGATGATCCATCAGGTTCTTGCGAACTATGGTGACTTCTGCTGCGCTGTCCAGCATTGTCTGGGCCCACTCCCCATTCTTGAGTTGTGTGCTCAAGATCCTCTGCATGTCTGATCTTTATGCTTGCTACCTTCTTTTTGCTGAATTGAGTTTTCTTATTTTTTGGAACGTGCTGTTTTTCTTCGGACTTCACGTGTTCCTCTTTTTGTTCTGATCGTCCTCTCCTCTAGGATTTCTGCAAGGAAGTCTGAAAGGTACGAGAGGAACGTGTATCAGTATCTTGATATCTATCAGGTTTTCTTAAAGTATCCCAATTTCTAAGGTTATAATTTTTTCAGAGGGCTCCCGTTGGGGAGACCTACCTCTGGACTGCGAATGCTTCTCTTTAGGAAGTGTTTGCTTAGTATTTTCCCACTTCTTTTTATGAGTAATGAGGTTATTTTTAATAAAAGCTTTTTCAGGGTTTTCAGTTAGCTGGGGTTTTAATGGTTTCCCACCCAAACTATCTCTACCTAGATCTTCATATGATTTTTCAATAATTCTTGCAAGTTCATATGGTTGGTCTGTTATATCTGTTTCTTTTAACTTCTAGCGGATTGCCACTGATGCTGCTTCACCTTTGATGTTGGCTAATGGTATAGCCGAGACCTGTTTGAAATCTTTCAGTAATTTCATATCTAGATTCAAGGCCGGTTCTGGACTGTATTCATTTTGAATCTGTCTCAGAATGTCTGGTATTACCGCCATAGACGGAACCCCATGTGTTTTTGTGTATATTGAAGCAAAGACTGTACCCCAAGTGTCACAGTACTCCACATGTGGTGCTATTCCCATTGGTAAACAGATTGTCAGAATTCTGTGTTTCTCATGAGGTGTACTATCAGGGAATACTGCCTCAATTTAAGTAATTTTTTTGTGCTAACCAAAACGGAATTTGTTCCCTTTTGGCAGGCATTTTACCAATGACTGATTGTATAATCTGTGGTGTGATTTTGTTTGTGTTCCCCTGGTGAGGGGTGTGCTGTGGAATCCTTACAGTACGTTGGACTGTTAAGGTCTGCATGACATATTGAACCAATTGTCTATGTATTTTAATTAACTGTTTCAGCTGCGCTAACAGTTCTCGACCTGTCATGTTTTCTATGTCAGGATGTGGTGTATAGCTGGCTAGTACCGGCCATGTAGCTCCTGGTCTACCTAGTGGACCGAGCCTGGTAATGTGATTTTCATGTTGTAGGGCGCATTTAAACCAGAGCTGATCCTCTTGGTAAGTTAATGGAATTTCAACGTCCTCGTAAGGAACGTATTCCGTTGGAGGTTCTTCTACTTTGTAGTAGTGAAACTCGTGTGTTCCTCCATCTGCTGGAGGAAAGTGAATCCATGAATAGAATACCTCTCTCTGCCGATACTCATGTGCTTCTATAACAAAGATTACTCTCCCACCTCTCGATGATACTCCATTATTTATCAGTTTGTAAGTTATAGTTTTCCTTACATTTACCGGGATGATTATAGCATCCGGGTCATTCTCTAGGAGATTTCTGTCATCTAAGGCTGCTTGAGCTGCTGCTGCAGCTCTTTCTAATTCTTCGCCACTCATTGTGTTGACCGAAAGTTTGCAGAGCAAGTTTCAAGGAAACAAAGATTAGGTGCACAATATTTTGGAACACTGTATCCTTCAACGTTGAACAAACCAAAAAACTAATACATAGGATTTTCCGTCCTACTCAGATTAGGCGGATATTAGCCTTTCACCCACTCCAGACGTCTATTGGAGTTTTTATGGAAGAAAGGGGTCTGTGTGAAAAGCAAGACTGAGTTACTCTAGCATCTAGCGTTAAATTATCGCCTTACCAAACGTTGGGCGTCATGTAGTGTAGTTCCTATATTCCCAATAGGCTCTGCGCATTGGAATAACATATACTATACTTTAGACGTAGGACTGTGGTCGACAAGGTCTCTATCGTATATATTAGACTTAATTGTGAGTGCCAGCTAGCTCAGAGGTCACTAGAAAATCTCTCGAATTCGATCTCTCTGCTTAATGCAGACGTAAAAATCTTTTCCAAGATATTAGCAAATCGCTTAGCCCCCATCATGCCGACCTTGGTCAACACTCAACAACATGGGTTCGTGACGGGGAGGGATACTACGGCTCATGTGAACACTGCAATTACAGCCTTTGATGTTTCCTCAACAACTCTCACCCCACTCGGAATGGTTATGTTAGACGCAGAGAAAGCATTCGATCGAGTGGGGTGGGAGTATTTGTGGGAGGTATTAAAGAAAATAGGCATCCACGGCCAATACTTAGCGTGGGTACGCTCGCTGTACGATAACCCGCAGGCCAAAATCAGTTATTGTGGAAGAGAATCAGCGAATTTTTCAATAGGGAGAGGAACAAGGCAGGGCTGCCCTTTGTCCCCTTTGCTCTTTGCTATATCTTTGGAGCCATTTTTAAACGCCCTTTCTACCCAAGTAAATATTCTTCCAATTAAGCATGGCGGTGAAAGCTTAAAAATTACTGCTTTTGCAGATGACATCGCCGTATTTACTACAGATTTAGTTAAAGCCACACCGCAAATAATAAAAGAGGCTGCAAATTATGGCAAAGTCTCAGGGTATAAACTTAACGTAGGAAAGACGCAGGTTATTGCAAACTATAAACCTTCGGAATCGATCCCTGGCTTATGTCAAAGTGCGATATACCTAGGTATTAGACTAGCGTCTAGTATCGACAAAATTATAATGTTGAACTACGATTCTTTTCTAAAGGAAACAAAAACGACTCTCAAAAAATGGCACAAGACCCCGCTCAGTTTAATGGGACGCATAAATGTAGTTAAAATGAAGATTTTGCCGAAGGCACTATATCTATTTAGATGTATCCCTCTTCAACCTAGCAAATCCTTTTTTAAGAAGTTAGAGGGTATCTGTAGCAGCTTCCTATGGGGCTATAAAAGGGCGCGTAGGGCATTGAAACTCTTAGAACTTCCAATAGAAAAGGGGGGACTAGCGTTTCCAGACTTTAGGCTCTATTTTATAGCCACATTCTTTCGTCGCATACGAAGCCTGATGAAAAACGAGAGTTCGTTATTCTACCACCGATTCATGCTGGGACTAGATTGCAATCAATTTTTACATCATTTACATGATCCTAACTACTTCAAACGAGTGAAATTCAAGTCAGCCAGGCACATTATTAAAATTTGGAACCAAATTCAGACCATAGGGAATATATCTTTTTACAACGCTGAGCTTAGAATATGGGGCAATCCAGGACTACCCGATATTTTCTCTGACGGAGCAGGCATTCTCTGGGAGAAATATGGTATCAATACATAGGGGGACTTTTATGGTCCGAATGGCTTTTCGAACTTTGATACACTTAAAACTTTATTTAATTTAAGGGACAATATGTACTTTAAATACATTCAAATAAGGGATTACCTTCTCTGTAAGATGAAAATCATGGAAGTAGGAGATTCAGATATACTAACATGCTTCTTTTCTAATAAAACAAAATCATTAATAAGTCTGGGGTATGGATACCTAATACAAGGTAAATCGGAAGACAGCACGAAAATTGCGGTCAAATGGTCTGCGAGATTGGGTATGACCATCAACCCAATACATATCTCAAATTCTTTACGCCATATAAATCTGATTGTTCAGTCTTCTAGTTTGAGGCTACAGTCGTATAGAACCATTACACAACTCTATTACACTCCACAAAGAATAGCTAGTTGGGCACATGCAACTCCGCTAAACAACGAGAAAACAAAATGCCCGAAATGTGATCTAGACGCTGCAGGCATCGAACATATGCTCTTTTCGTGCCCGGCCCTTTCACCATTTTGGAAAGGGCTGACTGATGTTTTAAACACTAAACAAATAGCTACCCCGCCATTGACAGAACAATTGGTTCTATTAGACATTCAGGAAATCAACTGTCCTCACAAAGATTTAATTACTATCATTTATGCATGTGCCAGGCTAGTTATAGCAAGATCTTGGATCTCAAAAGATGTTCCAGATGTTTTCGAATGGTGGATTTTGATTAACGAAATAAACACTATGGAACTCTCGCTAGCAAGACTTAGAGGTCCTAAGGCTTTGCAGAAGAAGGAAAAAATTTGGCTAAAGTTTTTTGAACTATGATATATTTGATTTAGAAAAAAAATGAGGTCAGCCTCTACATATGTATAATATTTGGTAAACTATATTCACTTTTAGCTTTTTGTGTTTAGATATGTACTTGTTGGACTTCCGCTTTCTATACTCTTATTTTTGCTGCTAATTTGTTTGTTTTTTATTTTATTTTTTATTTTTTTTATTTTACATTGTAACCTCATTCTAAGATATACATTACATGTGAATTCTGTTCTTTGTTCTTCCTGCAATAATAAAAAAAAAGAAAAAAAAAAAAAGAAAATCTCTCTAATTCACAAGAAGAGATTAGTTTCTGACAACCGCATAAACATGACAACTTTGTTTCCCAAGAATAAGAAATCAATCTCTAGAGTCGCGGAAACAATAGATAACTATTTTATTCAATCAATCGTGCATACCTCGTTTCACCAGAGGTGCTGAGAAAATAGAGAGACTGGCGTTTTCAATAAAAAGTATTTATTGAAGTCTTTTTCTCAAGCATAAGAAATGTACTGCTACAATCGTAATACCGGTTATAAAGAACAAGGCATATAATACGAAAAGTATTATAAAGTAGTACTGTAAAAGCATGACATGGTTTCTAAGCCATAAGTTGCCTAAAACATATAAAATACATACAGTGATAAAATAATGACTAAAAGTACTCAACTGGTGCTTCTAAAATACGCCTACCCCGGTGTACCTCACCTAAGTCTAGTACAAGGGTAGAAGTAAGTGAGGAGTAGCTTAAGTTTAGTATTTCTCTGCCAAGAATCTGTCCAAGAATTCTCTAAGGGTCTAATCAGCTTCGTACATTGGTTTAGAATGAAGGAGGTCCTGTATCTCTATCTCAAGACTCGATTTCCCAGCAACCCGCAAGGGTAGCCTAGAAACATTGAAGCTGGATTTCTCGGCAGGAGAAAAGACAGCGTCTCTCTGTGCATAAGCTGGAGGGTTGGCCTACTTGGGCACTTGCTGCTGCAGGGCGTCGGGCAAGTAGTAAGTCGATCTGCTACAGTATGTTTGTCTGGGCAAATCTAGGCATAATTATACTTTGAAGGTGCCGAGTTTGACGCGTGATTGGACTTAATAACGTCATCAAAGACTCAATTCTTCGAAAAGTCCATGATTTGCTAGATAAATTAGTATTCAGGCAAGGGGAAGTTCCTAGCTGCTGAAGGCGGCTTTCTCTAAGAAATCATTGTTGATTCTTGGAATTTAGTGGAAGTAGCCATGCCGTATTTGGGCTGCATAGGCTCAGTCTAAATATGGTAATGATTTCTATGCCTATATAAGGATCGCACAATCTATACCTATATAAGGGCATGAATCGGGAAAAATTACACTAGAGTCCTAGATTCATTTACAACAGAGTCACACAGAAATCGGTCTTCAAAGACTAATCGAAGAAACAGCGATGTACACAACACACAACAAACTAGAAATAAATATCTCCAAAACAAAGGCTATGCATATCGGGAGGAATTCTGGTGCATCCTTAAAGATCAAATTGTATAATCTAACTATAGAAGAAGTCACTACTTACAAGTACTTGGGGTTTAATTTCGATAGAAATTTAAATTTTCAAGTGCAACAGCTTTTTATGGTTAGGAAGAAGAACGCTTTGATACATGCATTGAGCTTGCTAGCAAAAAATCTAGAAGGACCCTCCTATCAACCATTGCTTACAGTAATTAAAGCAAAGTTGCTCCCTTCGCTAACTTATGCAAGTGTGGTGATGTATGGTAGGGATGCTAAAATGTTAGACAGTTTGCAAGTCAAACCTTATAAGCAGATATTCCATTTCTCCTCTAATGCCTCTCCAGCCCAAATCCGTCTAGAATTTGGATTACCACAGCAAAAAATATGAAGAAGGTATCACTTTATCAAAACCATACACAAAATATGAACTAACCAATCAAGTGTTTTAGTTAACGCGTTATGGGAAGCCCTGGTCAAATATGCTAATTCAACTTATAGCAAATATTTGTTTTCATCACTACAATTGATAAATGCGAGTGATCTGTGGGACTTAAAATTGCCGCCTCCCACGTTTTGCCAAGCTATGAACAAAGCGGCTAAAATTCACTCATTGATAGAGGATAAAAGTGCTTTTTCACAACGAGACCATGCATGGATGACAATCCAAACGTATGTTACACTGCAACCAGCAACTTACTTGCAGTTAACCTATCCGGTGCACTTTAAGAAACAACTATTGGCTATGCGTCTAGGGGATTTGCCGTCTTTAGCAGAAAAACCTCTTTGGCGATACAATGGTCCAAAAACATGTAGATTATGTGGCGCCGCAGAAGAGGACTTTGAGCATTTGTCTGCATATGCCCAGAAATGATGAATATACATCGATTACATTTAAAGTTCTAATTCAATTGGCGAGGGATCCGCACATGCAGAACAGCAATCATGAGAAGCCTGGACTCTACTTACCCTCGGCAAAACTGTAAATTGGTGAGGTTTTTGTAATTCCACGATAAAGTAGTAAAACAGGCTCACAAGGAGTAGCCAAAAAACGCAGGATATAACAGTTTATGACTCTGATAGGAGGTTAAAATCGTTGCAAACAACGACATTCAGAACCATAGAATCATGTTTGCTATATCACCTGCGTACCCCACATGAATAAATTGTTGATAAAAGCAAAGTACCAGTAATTACGTCCTGTATATATTTTATAAAACTGTATTTTAATAACTCATGTTACATGATATACTAATATATATTAACGTTTTAGTGAAGATCGAGTAACATCCTTTTAAAATGTATTTAACCTGTATTTGTATTGTGATGGATTTTATTAACTAAAAAAAATAAACAATAATCAATCAATCAATCAATACATGAAAAAGGCAACTAAAAACCTTGGGGCTAGATAGGAATTACAGAAAGCCTGGCATGACCAAAAGGCTGTACTGACTGTTAACCAGCCAGGACAGAAAGTGTGGGTTTTGGAACCTGTGGCCCTGCAGCTCTCCAAGACATGTGGAGTGGACCCCACACTATTGTTGAATAGAAGGGAGAGGTTACCTATTTGGTAGATCTTGGAATTCCCAGAAGCCCCCATAGGGTGCTTCATGTCAACAGATTAAAACCATATGTTGAAAGGGCAGACATGGGCTTGCTCATGGCTACTGATGAAGGACAGGAGGAAGCGAGTGACCCTCTCCCATACCTGCTCTCTCAGAACCCGGATGATGGATCAGTTGATGGAGTAGCCTTGGCAGCCAGCCTCACTGATCAGAAGCAAACTGATTGCAGACAAGTTCTAAATCAGTTTAGACATATGTTTTCACTGACTCCAAGTCAGACTGACTGGTGCACTCATGAAGTGGACACTGGGGACAGTCTGCCTGTTAAAAGTAAGATTTACAGGCAACCTGATAATGTCAGGGACTGTATCAGGACAGAAGTTAAGAAAACTTTGGAACTGGGAGTTATTGTGCCCTCAGATAGCCCTTGGGCTAGTCCAGTGGTCTTGGTACCAAAATCTCACGCCCAGGCTGGTAATAGAGAGATGAGGTTTTGTGTTGACTACAGAGGTCTCTATGCAGTCACTAGGACTGATGCCCATCTGTTGGACCTGGCCCTTTTGGCAGGTTCACCCCGAAATTTTTTGTGTTTTCCTAGCCTGTTTCTGGGACCTGGTGTTGGTGATTTTAGGCCTTTGCGCACTTTTTCACTGTGGTACAGGGTAAAGTGCGTGAGCTCTCTGTGTATGTGTGGTGAGTGACCTGCTCTCCCATAGGAATGAATGGGGAATATGTATGCCCATGGTAGATCCTGATGTGTGGAGGGTGCAGTGTCGAGTTTAATATGTACGAACTAGTGAGATTGAATGCTGCAAAATGGTATATGCGGCATGATTGTGTCTAGTGTAGAAGTGCCACTTCTAGACATGTGGGTGCATGTGTAGTGAGTCTGCTGGCACGTGATTGGCTGGAGCCTGGCTCCAGGAGTGCCTGGGCCTGCTTATGGATTGACTGTCTGGTTTGAGGGTGGCAGGGGCTGGGGAGCCCCAGGAGGTTGTTTGAGTCAGCCCGTGGATGAAAGGCTGCATCTGCTGCCAGGGAAGTGGGAGGAGATAGCACCTGGGAGTGAATGAGGCTGTGCCTGACTGCCACAATGCTGGCTCCACCTCCTGCTGGGCGGCTGTCGCCTCTGCCCCTCACACTGAAAGTAGTTCCCTATAACCAGTTCTAGCTGGTTCTCACACTGCCTGCACCCTTTAGACAAAGGATTTTGGGTATAAAAAGGGTGCTGTGACACTCTAAAAATGTTCTTGTTTTTGGACTTGAATCTTGCCTGGGGTGTGCAGCTGCTTGGGCCCAGGGGAATCCCTGGGCCCTGCCCAGCCCCTGGATACCTGATGGCCCTGGATGCTGGATGGACTTTGTTTATATGGACCCCTCTGCTTTGCTTGGGGGGGTTGAAGGACTTCCTTTTCTTGACCCTCCTGCCCTCTGCTCCTAGGAGGGCCTTGTTGCTGGGTCCCTGGTCTCTGAGGGGGGCCATTCCTGAGGAGCCTCGTGCTGTCTGTGCCCCTCAGCGCTTAGAAGCGCTGTAATCTGTGCTTTAGCGCTGAAGAGCGCTTTATTTTTGTTCTAGCGCTTGGGAGCGCTTTCGTTTTCAAGGCAGGTGCCCGCCCTGCTGCCTGGCCGCCATTTGTGCCCTTTTTGGGGTATGCTGAGCGTTTATTGTTTTAAATTTCAAAAGGGAGCCCACCCCATACTTCTGAGAAATTATCGCGCTGCACCGGAGCCTAGGGGCTCGACCGAGGGGGCGCGCTGCCATTGGCTGCCTGCAGCCCAACGACCCGGAAGTCAGGCACTCCCGCCCAGACAGGGGCGGGGCCTGCAGCCCGGCCGGAAGGGCGCCCGAGGACTGTGTGGTGCGCGGGGCTCCCGTGTGGGGAAAGGAAGCCCCGAGCCTGGGTAAGCCGCCGCCAGTGGAAGAGGAAGTTCGGCGGGGCTCCCGAGGTGGAGGGAGAGCCCCGTTGGTGCCGCACTGCTGCCCGGCCGCCCAGACAGAAGGAACCCTGCAAGCCGGTGAGTGGGGCCCGGGGTTGTTTAAGGTAGAGGGGGCGTCGGGGCACATTGCCAGTGCCTGCCCCCTCCCCAGTCCTGGTTCACAAGTCCGGGGGCAATTTGTGCTCTGCAGTCCCCGAGCGGGATTCCTACGACCTCCAAGGGCATTTCCTGGATCTCGAGCCCCCAGTGGGGAGGCTCGAACGACGGGGCCATATCTGTTTTAAGAGCCTGAGAGACTCGTGGCGCCATTGTAGTTTCGAGTCCCCAGAGAGGGGGACTCCCAACGACGGGCCATATTTGTTTTAGGAGACAGGGTGCTCCAAGGCCCACGGTGATTTTAGAGTCCCCACGAGGGACTTGGGGGCATTATGTTGTTGAGGAGCCAGAGTGCTCCAGAGGGCCCCTGTAGGATGTACAGAGCCTGTGTGGCTCCAACATGTTGGCGCAGTGCTGTACCTAGGGCCAGTGAGGGCCCTGCCACAGTTTTGCTGATGTCCCAGCTGCCCAGCAATTAGTGGGCAGCTGCAC
This sequence comes from Lissotriton helveticus, assembly GCF_964261635.1. Lineage (NCBI taxonomy): Eukaryota > Metazoa > Chordata > Amphibia > Caudata > Salamandridae > Lissotriton > Lissotriton helveticus. The sequence continues at coordinate 966,816,182 of NC_136069.1, read as the reverse complement.
CGTTTAGGCGCTTGGGATTGTCCACAGGTGCCCAGCAAGTAGTGGGCACCTGCACCGTTTAGGCCCCTGACATTTGGACTACAGGGCGTCCTAGCCCCAACAAGGCCAGTTGGCCTAGGGACTGCCACAGGTGGTGGCTTATGTAAGGTTTTGTGCAATTGTGTGGTTTTTCCTTGCACCTCTGAATGTTTTAGGCATCATGGGCCAGATGTAGGCAGGCATTTACCGGTCGGTAACGGCCGAATTCGGCCGTTACCGACCGGTAAATGCAATTTGATATGTAGGGCCCTGTATTTTACAGAATCGTTAAATTTACCGATCGGTAAATTTACCAATTCTGTAAAATACTGAATCAGTATTTTTACCGATTCGGTAAAATTGATATGTAGGTGGGACTCTTCTGAGTCCCACAAGCATTACAGAATCGGTATTTTACCATCAAATTCTATTTGATGGTAAAATATCGATTCCGGTGTGCATGCACATGTGTGCATGCACACCTGTGCCATATGACAGGCAGACCTGCCCTTAGGGCAGGTATGCCTGCCACATGGCATCCGAACCTGTTTTGGGGGTGCTAGAGGGTGTCAAAGTGACACCCCCTGCACCCTTGTCAAATTCGGTATTTACCGATTCGGTAAATACCGAATCGGTAATGCCCATTCATTCCTATGGGCTTCAAAGCCCATAGGAATGAATGGGAATTACCGGTCGGTATTTACCGAATCGGTAAATACCGATTTTTACCGATTCGGTAAATCAACATCTGGATTTACCTAAATCTCGGTACTTCTATTTTACCGATTCATAAATACCGAATCGGTAAAATTCGGTATTTATGAGTCGGTAAAATAGAATTACCTACATCTGGCCCCATGTGTTTTTGCCCTGTTGAGTTATGTTCTGGCACCTCTGAATGTTTTTATGCATCATGTGTCTTCCTTGATTTTACACCTCTGAATGTGTTGGTTTATGCATCATGTGTTTTTCCTTCCCTGCACCTCTGAATGTGTTTTTGATGCATCATGTGCCTTGTTATTACACCGTTGAATGTATGTTTTATACATCATGTGTTTTTCCTTCCCTACACCTCTGAATGTTTGATGCATCATGTGTAATGTGTTCTTGCTTATACCCCTAAATGTAGTTTATTCTTAGGTGGTTGTTCTTTCCAGTACAGGTGGTCCTAGTGAGGTCCTGGTTCCCTGCGTGACATTTTCCTAAGGTGTTTAGGGTTGCGTAGGTGGTACTTACCTGTTCCCAGTAGTTACTGGATGTGATTTATAACTGTTATTTTGTGCTATACTTATTCTAAGTTCTAGAAGTGCTATTTCTAAAAGTGTTGATTCTGACAGTGGCCCATGTGGCCCTGTCCTGTAAATAATACCTTGTGAATATTGCCCGTGCCAGTTGGCACAATGTACATGTGTGATTTCTATCTGATGTGGTTTTGACAATACAGAAGTTATTTTTATATAACCTGGTGTGGAGTTCCTTTTGTGGTGTGCCTAGGATGTTGTTGCTGTTGTGTGCTGGCGCAAATGCTTTACACATTGCCTCCGAGTTTAGCCTTACTGCTCGTGCCAAGCTACCAAGGGGGTGAGCAGGGGTTATCTTGGCGTGTGACTCCCTTGCCCTGACTAGAATAGTGGTTTCTGCTTGGCTTTGGCGTCAGCCTTAGCCTACCAGAAATAGCCAGTTCTAAAACCATCGACTTCCAAGCGATACCAAAGTGGATGATGGATGGATCGTTTGAGAAAATCAAACACTCACCCCCAGTCAACTGATCTGGGCTTAATCCATCACCATTCTTTAGCTCACTCCACCACCCCAGGTCAGCCATGGCCATATGCAAATCAGTGTGACCCTGTGCCTCATGGGAACAGTCCAGCACAAACTGCTAAGCCATGTCTTCCCTGGACCGGATACAAGCATCCTGGGACCGGTTTCGGGTTCATAACCCTCATCAGACAGGCTATCTTGAATCCAGTGGCAAAGTGAGCAAGGGAACCACGTCTGGGCATACCCTGCCAACTTAGGGCAAACAAAGCGATACCAAAGGGGATGATGGATGGAGCGTTTGAGCTGTTGTACTGGAAAAAATAACAAGGAGGGCCACACTCACCAATATCCCAATAACTCATCCCAAATAACCAGTCAGTTGGCTGTGAAGAAGGGTCAATCATTTATTATGCAAAAGACTCTATATAGAGGAGCCCAGTCAGCGCGCCGAGAAGACTGAAGACTTACAGTCAGAACAGAACAGATATACTTTCAGTTCAACACATGAAGTCACCTAAAATGGAAAAACACCACTTGGCCCTTTAGCTCCAAGAAGGAACCATATATGGCACACATGATTAGTTCAAAGCTTAGCTATTCATTACTGGGGAGGTTAGGAAGGGTGACTCCCTTTCGTCTTGGAGCTTTGGGAGGGTACGCAGGCGCCTCCAGGAATGTGCTTATCACCTCTGAAGCCAGATGCGACCTTGGGTCTCAGAACAGTGGAAGAATAACATGAATTCAGCTGTCTGTGTAACTCAGCTAACGGGGCCTACTTGACTACTGGAGGACAGCACGTTACTGCTGCCTGAATCTAAGACATGTACACCAAAATGGCGTCGGTTTGGTTCTCTATTTGACGACAAAGAATACTACACAAGAGTAGGAAAGGAGTTCCTGTATTAATATAACTGATTATTCTAAACTGTGATAAACGTGAAATAGATTAGGTACATAGATAGATACATCATGCTAATAAATATATATATAACTATGTCTAGTGCTGCAGAAAGGGGAAATAACCAGATTTTCATCCCAACAGAACCAACCTTTTAGCATGATGTAGCTAACTAAAGGATTCAGTCTTTGAATATTCTCTCTATCAGCTCCATTGAAACTAACAAGTTGACATTCCATTGCTTGCAGAGGGTGATATCACCACTCCCTTTCAAAAAACCATTATTCGTTTGATTAATCAGTTCACTGAAAGCCAATTAGATTTCATGAGGAAAATACAAATTGAGGCCTAAGACCCAAGTCAACTTATACTGTTGGATGACATATATGAAATAATATTGTTCTGCTTGATTATATGCAGATATCCAGATACATATTCAAATAATGACTTTTCACATTATATATGTCTGATTGATTCAACTGAATAAACACATTATTAGACAAAAACACTGACTTGCTCATGGGAAATATTCTGCTTAATGGAAAGCACTGGAGTACTCAGTGATGTTGAACCATTGGAAACCCTACACTTCATTTTCTTATCTAGCCAGGACACCTTCATGCTTCCTTTATTACATTCAGGCAAGCAATTAGATCCCCATAATACCTTTTTCTCCGTCCTCTCAGGATCTAACTCTAATGCAATGCACTGTACTCCAGGACATCTTCATTACCTACATTACTTAAATTGGAGTGTAGTAAATATATATATATATATATATATATATATATATATATATATATATATATATATATATATATATATATATATATATTCACAGAAAAAACCATAGGTTATAGACCATATATAGTTAGGAATTAGCATTTACAAAACCTTGAAAATTCACTGAAAAAACCATAGGTTATAGACCATATATAGTTAGGAATTAGCATTTAAAAAACCTTATTTTACTCACACAAAACCATTGAAATTCCATATATAGTTAGTTGCACTAACTATATATCACGCACCCGTAATCCACTGCTGATGATGTCACATATTACATCATTCATGACATGGTCAGTGACATCACTGATGACATCACTGATGACATCTCAAATGACATCACTGATGATAACATCCAGTGATTATGTGTTTCTGTAAAGTTTAAATATGTTTTACATATTGAAGAATGAGTGGATGTATAAGTGTCTGAATGAAGGTTTTAGTAGGTGCGTGATTGACTGTATGAGTGAGTGATTAAATGCGTCTTACTAAATGCACGGGTTAGTGACTAAACTGTCTGAAAGTGTGCATCAGCATGTCTGTTGTTGTGCAAGCTGCTGCATGTGTTGATCAGTAGCTATATAAGTAGCTATATGGGTTATTGATTGGTTGCACAAGTATTTGTATGGGAGACTGAGTGTGTGTATGACTGGCTGGGAGGTGTGTGACTCTGTGCAGATCAATGTGTACTTGTATCAGTGATTCTATAAGAGAGTAAGTATGTGTTAGTATATGTTTTAAAATGTAAGGTACTCTATGTTTAACTGTGTAGATTAGAAAATGGAACTGTGATTGATTCTTTACAGGACTGACTAGGTGTGTGAGTAACTCCATGGATGAGTGGCAGAGTGTGAGTGTCTGTATAGGTGTATGAGTGCATATGATAGTGTTGTAAAGATGAGTGATTGTATGTATGAATGATTGTATGGGTGAATGAGTGAATGTGTGTGTAGACGTAGGAATCAGTGAGTGGGTATGTAGTAACTAGTATTGGTGTGTCAATGGTTTCAAAAATTATACTCTGTATTTAACACTGGGTGTAACAGAGGTTATATTAAAGTGTGAGGAGATGCATTGTATTGTCACATTAATGATATCATCATTGATGTGACCATTGATGTCAAATGAGATATCATCAGTGATGTCATTTGAGATGTCATCAGTGATGTCATCAGTGATGTCACTGACCATGTCATGAATGATGTAATATGTGACATCATCAGCAGTGGATTACGGGTGCGCGATATATAGTTAGTGCAACTAACTATATATGGAATTTCAATGGTTTTGTGTGAGTAAAATAAGGTTTTTTAAATGCTAATTCCTAACTATATATGGTCTATAACCTATGGTTTTTTCAGTGAATTTTCAAGGTTTTGTAAATGCTAATTCCTAACTATATATGGTCTATAACCTATGGTTTTTTCTGTGAATTTCATTGGTTTTTTAACAGCTAATATCTGTAGCTGTAAAATGTATTCTTCTTTAAATCCAAAAATATATTTTATATGTTTATGAATAATTTTTTTTTTAAAATATTTTTTTTTCTTCGTTCCCGCTTCGCGAATCGGGAAGCTTCCCGTTAGCTGACCTTGATGCCGCGAAATAGACCGCGAGCCGGTAAACGTTTCTTTACCGCAACTGCCGCGTTAGAAAACAACATCGTGACGCCTCCCGTCCGCATGACGTTTCGCGTTGTCGCGTGATACGTCATATGACGTGCTACGTTAGCGAACTCGTACGCTTACCGAGTCGCAAAGCACAGGTTTCTGGAAGCAAACCGGGAGGCCCTGCAAAGCGCGTAACGTAAACACAGCAGGTCATGTGACTTGGTAATAACACTTTTCATTGGTTCATTTCACTTTCGGTTTCCTAATGATGTAAGACTAGGTCATATGATCTAAAATGAACACTTTTCATTGGTTGAGAACTATTTTTTTTCCCAAATGGTGAAAATCCCTCCTTCTTTCCTCACTCTGACTTTCATCATTGTGAGAGAAAGACCCTTTGTTACCAGTGAGCAATGGCTTCTTTACTAGCTTCAGCTGGTGCTTCCCCACCACCTCCACCACATCCAAGGAAGAGTGGACCACCTGCTAAAGTTATAATTCAGCAAGAAGAGGAAGAAGAGGAACAGGACGACCTAGATAATCTCCCTATTATGGCCAGAAGATCTGTTGTACCGGAAGTAACGGGACCAGAGGGCAGGGAGATGGTGCCAAATATACAAACGAGATTTCGTGAAGTAAAACAAGTCTGCGTACATTGCAGTGGAATCATTTGCTACGCAGAAAGTAGCATCACTCTGATCAACAGAGCTATTAACAATCATGCTCATGTTTGTCCGAAACTCCCCAAACAATAAATTCTTTTTTTTGTTTTCTTCCTCCTGTTGAGCCCTTTACAATGAATCGTTTTCGTTGCCCCCTCCGAAAAAAAAACAAAAAAAATATAAAACTGTTCAGAAAAATTCAAAAAAAGTAAAAAAATGTTCAGAAAAATAATAAAAAAAATATAAAACAACAAAAACAATTTAAAAAAAAGTTCTTTTCAGAACTACCTCCCCGTTATAAAAAAATTGGTACAATATTTGCAACTGTGCCAACCTCTATTTCTCTTAGTTCGCTTCCCAGTTCGCTCCCCGGTACGCGAACCGGAAGCGAACCAAAAAAATTTTTTTATAAAAAAGAACAGTAAGTATAAGGGAAGGAAACAGACAGTTATGTTAAAAGAAAGACAGCTATAGGGGAGTAAACTAGAGATACTATTACCCGTAATCCACTGCTGATGATGTCACATATTACATCATTCATGACATGCTCAGTGACATCATCAGCAGAGGATTGCGGGTAACAGTATCCCTAGTTTATTCCCTATAGCTGTGTTTCTTTTAACATAACTGTCTGTTTCCTTCCCTTATACTTACTGTTCTTTTAAAAAAAAATTTTTTAGATCTGTCAGAAACAGTGAAAGTAATGAAATATAAAAGACTACGTAGAATATGAGCACTGTATGCAACAACTTTGACACTGACAGAAGCCTCACCTTCTCCATGCCTCCTACACAGTTCTACATGTACATCATAAATGCAAACAGAACAGAATTAATTATACATGTTAAATGGTTTATTTTTGCTGTTCTCAGAATGTATCAAATTTCACTAAAACAGTGACTTGAAGGTATTCATCATATAACAGCGGGGAAAAAAAAACACAATCAAAATGATTGTGTTTAAAAAACCCATACATTACAAATCAGAATTCAGAACTCCTTAAAGTTAACTTACTTTCCATGACGGCCAAGGATGTCCTATGAACAGCTTACACTCTGTTGTGCTGTTATTACTTTCAACCCGCCACTTTCTGAAAGAAAACCTCCATCGTTTTCAAAAACATGTTACATACAATAAATGACTTCTCGCTCTCTACCACACGATTCCACAAGGCCAAATCGTGTCAGAGCCATGTATAACTCTTGGATTTCTTGTAAGCCAATCCCGTCTTTTCGCATTTCCGCAACTTTCAGAATTAAAATGTTGAAGATCATTTACACAATCCTGGACTAGTAATATCTTCCCCTTCTTGCTCAATCATGTTCTACATTTCCTATCACACTGATACTGCTTACTATGAAGCAGACTTACACTACCTTTATGACTAGTACAATTATTTAATTCTCTACATCACTTTTAATCACAAAGCAATGTAAAACAGTAGACAGCATTGCAGACTTACATTCCCTCTACTCCATGTTTTGATTCGCTGCTTCAATTAGCTTATAAAAAGAAATAGTTTTTCTGAACTCATTCAAAGTGCACGTATTTCTCAATAACGTCCAGTGTTATGGTAAAAAGTTATGTCTCTGTACTACACTTATCCTCAAGGCCAAATAGTGTAGGAGCCATGAGAACTTCTTGAAATTCCTCAGAGCACATCCCGAGATTCTTTCCCTAAAATTTTGGTTTTAAAAACACCAGGTAAGAGTTTTTAAGGTCATATGGCAATTTTTTTTTGAAAATTAAAACAGAATCATTGCAGAATGACCAGCCATTTCTACACTTTAAATAAGCTGTATAATGTCCTGATGTTATTGAAGGACCATCATGATATATAATTGCTACAGTTACAAAAGTCCTTCCTGATATTGACAACTGTGAAGCCACAACATTTTTAATTAAAGTTGTCAATTTTGTTCCATCAGGCCTACATCGTTGGAACATTAAAATGACATACTGGCCATATGTTCGTATAAATAAAGTGGACATCATTTCAGATTTACATTGGCTACACTCCATGTTGTGATCAGCTGCTTTTACTAGCTTATTAAAAGAGACTGATTTACTGTCTGGCAAAGTTAAATATATAAATCTTTCTGAGTCTACACTAGTAGTAGCTGATACCCTACAGTTCTCGCAGTCATGCTGCCATTGATAAGAAAGCCCAAACAGGTGATCTACATCTACACCTTCATCATGCAATACATCAAGCATATACATTAAAAACTCCTGACAATCTTGCTGACTATTTTGAGAGAATTGTGTTTGGCCTGAACATCTGTCTAACAGATTTCGAATTTCAGACACACTTTCTATGTTTGTTCTATCAGTGCTACATTTCTCTAACACAGAATTTAACAAACTGCAAAATCTTTGATCCGAATTGACCACAATCTGTTCTTTTAAAGTTTCTAGAGAAAAGACAACATTAACCACTACATTAGCATAGCAGTTGACACCAGAACTGTTTTCAAATTGAAAACCAACAACATCTTCAACAGAATCCTTTTTGTTTCTGCTTATAATTTCAGGTTCATCAACTTTTCGTCTTTTTGCTACAACCTCCCCAGTATTGGTCACATTTCTTCGTTTCCGGCCTACCACACGTTTCTCAAACAAAGGATACTGAGGCAAATGTGGCGCATACTCTCTTCTCAACCTATTGTATTCCTTAACACAATCTAGATCCGCACAAATGTTTGTGACATCACACTCAATCAAGTACAATCCCGATAAAGTCCTAACTCGTGACAATGCCACATATGCCATACCCTCCTTGAACACAGAACTGCCAATATTCACCAATGCACAGTCTACACTTAAACCTTGCGATTTATGGATTGTCACCGCATATGCCAAGCAAACAGGAAACTGCTTACGACGAACATATAAGTCTTTTACAAGCAAAAATCTAGCAGAACAACGAGCAATTAGCTGTACTTCCTCAATGCCATTAAATTTAATTTTTAAAAATTCAATTCCATCTCTATTTCTGTATTTCACAAAATCAACAACATTACCCATTGATCCATTTACCAGACCTCTTTCAACATGTAAATTCCTTCTTAAAATTATACGGCAGTTCAAGCACACATTCAGAGTCTTTTCAAAACCCGCAGTTTTAGATATACTCTTCTCTAATGAATCCAATTTTGTTTTCAGATTCTCAGACAAAATAATTGTTGATCCCATATGCTCTACTCTGTCAATAGCTTCCAATTTCACAATCTCTTGCTTTTCTAAATGCAACATTTTGTTGTTGAATTTGGCACATTCTGCAAGAGTTGGCATCAAACATATTCCAGATTTTTTCTCAGTAACTTTCTGAAAAATATTCTCAGGCACAACATCTTCGTCTGGATATAAATTTGTCAGTAATCGTGCATGTAAAGCTTCTTTCCCATGCTCGGTCACTTTTCCAATTCTAACATCTTGTAGAATAGTCTTGTAAACTTCATCCTTTGCCTGACGCATATTTTCATGCAGTTCAGCATAATTGAAGTTTAACCATATATTGACGTTGCCAATACTCCCTAAGCACTTCCTGGTATCTTCATGCGTGAGCATTTTGAACACAGGTTGCCCTTTCACTGGTGTCAGCTGCAGAAGATCTCCAAAAACAATGATGTGTTTGCCACCAAATAACACATCATACTCTGTTTTGAGAACTTCTTGCATTCTCAAATGCACAAAGGCAAGCATGACATTGGAAACCATGCTTACTTCGTCAATGATAAGAAGTTTCATTTTCCTCAAGACTCTTGAAACTTCAAAACAAGCATCTCCAGATAGCTTGTGATATTCTAATTTGTTGTCATGCTCCACTGGCAGCATCAGTAAACGATGTAAAGTAATCCCTTTAATGTTATGTGCTGCCAGTCCAGTTGGAGCGGTGACAACACAAGACAGCGATGACTCTGTCCTTTCCTGCAAATAACATGAAATTGCTTTAATAAGGAAACTTTTTCCAGTTCCCGCTTCTCCACTCACGTACAGTCGGACAGGCTTCAACGACGTACATGAGCACTCTTTCTTATCATGACTTAATCCATGATCAATTTGCATGGTAAGTTCGTCATATATTTTCCTCTGCTCAACGTTGAGTTGTCTTTCCAACTCTTCTAAGTTAACCGCATCCTCCTGAGCATGTGCCATGGCTCTTTCCACTTCATTCATAGCAGTGGCAGCTTCATTTTCGATAAGAGGTCCTCCTAGTGGATCCTGACTCAATGAAGCAGAACTCTGACTGTCCTGAGAACTGTCTCTGGCAATCTCGGCTGCAATCGTTGCTTCCTGCTCAATTTCCACATTCAACATTTCTACATATTTGGGAAAAGCAGGACATTCTATGGTCTCCTTGGCAGCATTGAAAGAGTCTTCGTAACAGAGGAAATCTCCAAGCAGTTCCTCTTCTGCACGCCAAGGCTTAAAAAGTTGCAAAAGTGCTAAATAGAAAAACTCCTTTTTTTCAGGAGATTCGCCACTCAATTTTCGATGGTTTATCAAGTGGCATTTTCTTTGCTTGACCAGACATCCCTCACTTCCTATTACAGCATACACTCCTTTCTCAGTATCTTCTTTGATGTTCCTCTTGAATATGTAATTTTGCAGAACCTCATACAGACAAACATTCTCGAGGTGACTGCTTCGATTTGGATAATATGTATCCAACATGTTGCTCTTCAAAATGTCGGTACTGTTTGGCTCCTTTTCCGCCAAATACTCAATTTCCCGCACAGGTTTCAGAACTCGATTACGCGTTGCAGCAAGACCAACACTCGCCCAAACGATACTCCTGGACTTGGCATAGAGACTTGCTGAAGACAACCGGTCAGAACATTCGTAAGCTCCGATTTCTCGATGCGACAACATCTTCAGACTGAAACTGTACAACTTCTTGCTGAGGCTCTTTTCATGGGAAATGTCCTCCCACATATCCTTCAATTCTGTCTTCTCTTTTTTGGTGATGTAAGATGTCACATACCTAGCCACAGCCATACAGTTATCAGCCACAAACTGTATATCCATGTTAGCATTCCACATGGACAAAATCACCGGGTTGTAGTCGTTGATGTACTTAGACTCTTCGTTCCTCTTCAAATTGTATGTGTTTTTAGGTGATTTCTTCATCACATTATGTCGCAGCGAAGACATCAAACTGTTCACTCTTCCTTTAGAAATCACCGATCGTGGAAAGCCGAAACGACATTTGGTGTAGAACTTGTCTTTGTTCCGGAATTTACGACGACAGTACTTTCCACATCGATGGCTTTGGAAACGTAGAACTTTTTCTCTTAGGCTTTTTTTCTCCTTTGCGTTTGGAACAGCACACGTAGAATACTGTTCTATGAAACTCATCACTGAGTCGTCTGCATCCGTTCCAAATTTAGGTGCATCCTTGATCCACAGCAACATATGTATATGAGGAGCACCTCTTGCTTGGTACTCCTTCCTCCAGAAGAAATCCAACACCTCTCCAAGAGGTGGATTCTTCTTATTCATGATGAAAGACATCATACCTTCAAATCTATGATTGAAGTACCTACATACATTGACTGGATCCAAAGAGCACAGTTCTCCGGGTGTCTTGAATTCGATGTTTTCTACGTTAGCATTTGCCTCTCGTAGAAATTCAAGTAAGTCTTCCCAGCCATACTCAGCACAGCTCAAAGTGAGGAACCATGTGGGAGTTCCTAAGTTCCTCAGCATACATTTTAAATCACCATGACGACGGTACCAGTACTCATTAGTACCACGCTGACACGCCATGAGATTAATCAGGTGAGAATCCAAAATACTGTCTTGGACATTGACTTTATCCATAAAGTCACTTGCCGAGATGTTTTGCATGTGTATACCACTTTTCAAGATGTGGTTCACTGCATATGACAGTCCAGACAGATCGCTTTCAAACAGGAGATGAAACAAATAAGGAATGCATTGTCGAAACCTAGGATCTCCTGCATACAATCGCAAAGTCCGGTATTCAGAAGCAGGAATTTGATGAGGTCGCTCATCATATCTTCCTCCCTGACCTGTTGGAAAAAGCTGTGGGAAACACCGAGCTTCCAAACTTTCCTCCCAAACACTAATGGGACTCCCTTTCGCTTGTTTCATTTGAAACAACTCAATAGCATTCCCCATGACTTCCTTGGAATGCAAAGGATGAACACTATAATGTTCATATATTTCTTCACTAGTACAGGGTTCTACTTTCTCAATTTGACCAGCACACAAATCGCTATCCTCTTCCTCACTTACTTCCTCTTCTGCAACATATACATTTTTATAGTATTTATTATATTTTTTCAAATACAATGTTGCCCTTTTGACTTTCCTAACATCTACTAAATCTTGCCATATTTTCTTATTCTTTGTCGGAACCCCATTAACTAAGATAACCAGAGGTTCCTCTTCCACTTTTTCTACTCCAATTGTGTTAATGTTTTTCTTCAAATCTAGAGGCAAATAAACAACTCTTCCCTTTAATCCTCTCTGTAAATCTGATGGAGGCAATTTCCCTGTCTTTGGCTCCATTCTTACAATAGCCTGAAAGGGATGGATACTTTGAATCAAAATAGATTCATAAGTATTTAAATCCTTCAATTCAGAAGGAATTTCAACCAATTCCAGATTATTATGAACTGCTCTAGCAGGCATCTGGTTTTGATTTAATTTGTTACAACAATAAGTACACACACGTTGATCCAATCCCAAATCAAAACAATTTTCTACCATCAAGTATGTTGTAAAATCCTTCCATTCACTATTATTTTCCCTTTCACTTTTTCCATATAAATCCACTAACTTAGTCTGATTCTTATAATAAGTGCGTCGACAACACACACAACTGAAATTTGGCCTCTCACTTGATTTCACCTCAAACGTCGCAATTTCCCTCTGGAAATTATCTGTACTGGAAACCTGTACACTATCTTCCACATTACTCTCTTCTTCTTGGTCAATTTCAACATTCTCCTCTTTACTTCCAAAGTAACAAAACTCAATTTCTTCACATATATTCTTCACATCTATTTCAGAACCATGCAAAAGAGCAGCGCATAATTGTTTTAGCATAATTGCTGGACTCTTAGCATAATACAACATTCTAACTAATTTCCTCACTTTATTATGATGCACTGCTAGCATCCTGAAATGATGAAAAACACTCTGGCATACTCTCCTGGAAAGACAAGCCAGTGAATGACCATGCAAACCTATCACTTCTCTCACTCTGCAAGGATCTAATTCTTGCAACAACTTCATTTTCTGCTTCAAACTTTTCTTACTAAATGACCGTATAAAATCACAAACCAAATTGATGGAATCCTGTCGTACACTGCAAATACTACTACACTTCCAGGTGTACACAGGACCCTTAGGACGTCTCCCTAAAACCTCATTACCTAACACCTCTTCTATCTCTGTTCTCACAAGTTTTTCTTTTTCAACTGGACAACCATCTTTCACTTCATAAGCTCGACCACTGGTGTCAACTGCATGCACCAAATCATTATCCTGGAAATAACTCTCCTCATTAAAAAATGCCTCAGAGCTTGAACTATGCATCCATTCTCCAGAAAAAACTTCACAAAAATTACTACGATTAACTATTCTCTTCCATCTACTATTTCTTTTGAAATCATAAATTACCTTGTTTAGCTTCCTAATTCTATTGATTGTCAAAATAAATAACTTACGTTTAATTTCAAATGCCTGATCAATAACTTTCTCAACTATTTTTTTTCTCTTATAAAAAACCACTTTCTGCTGACCTTTCTTAATATTTTTTAACAAATTCCCAATTATCCTGTTGCGGAACATTCGTTTACGAATATCCCTAAACTGTTGTTTCCTTCTACTTTCATGCATAGAGTTATCTCTTACTCTAGCAGTAACATTTCTCATTGGCCTTTCCTTACCATTTGAATTCATTCTCCTTTTCTGGAGTGAAACATTTTCTGTAGTAATATTTTTTTTACTACACATATTTCTTATGACTGTTTTTCGACTCTTACCCGGTGCTTTCTTGGTGACTTGACAAATCTTTTTGTTAGAGGACTGCTGCAATATTCCATGCTCCTGCTGTCTTTGACGTTTTCCAGCCTTTCTTACTCTTTCTTTGCTAGGCATCCTAAAATCTTGAAATAATCTGCAGTTGAATCTGTGGTAAAATATAATAAAAAATGTTATTAACCACTATTACCCAACAGTAAATTAATAACAGTCATCAAAAACTTAACACACTACTTAAGTATATAATATACTGAAGCCTATCTCCAATTTTTCACTGAACAGGACTCATCTCTTCTTAACCTTGGATAAACCTCACCTACTCTGTGTCCCCTGCACATAATTAAATGTAAAGGGGCAGATTTATATTAACTAGCACATCCCCAGGGATGCACCAGTTAACGTGCACCGCTGCTCTGCCACCCACGGTGTGCCGCATTTACAATCAGATAGGACAAAGCTACATCAAAACCCTGCGCCTGCTTGAAGCAGGCATAGATCTTGACGCAGGTAGGCTGAAAGCTAAAGCAACAACTAAGTGTCGTGTGCAGAAGTTACAAAAAAGGAAAAATGGCGTTTAAACCAGTAATGAGACCATGCTAACGTAATACAGAGTAAAAATATCCAGGATCTACATCAGTTTGGGGTTCACGAACCTGGCAGGTACAAGGCACTGAGGCTTTCCACCGTGCATGTCTCATCCCAAAACATATGTTGTTTGTGAATGAAACAATTTCCCAGACCAAATGCTTTGGATTGGCTACTTCTAAAAAATTAAACACCCCTACTATCCCGGAGTTAGAGGAATACGATGGTTGGAGTAATTTTACTCGTTGTCTATTAAAGATTTACAGGCCCTACTCCGTAATTCTTCCTTTAACATTTCCAGTATAAATCCAAAAGGTTGACTGCTTTGGCAACGTGCCTTATCCACGGTTTAATAACGCTGCCTTTTGCTTTATATAAGTTTTCAAATTGTATGAAATATATACCAATAGGTCGTTATTAACCTTTAGGTAGTGGTTTTCTTCATCAAGTCTGGTCGCTTCCATACACATACAGATTTTCAAAGATGATCAAGAACTTTATCTGAATGGAGAGGAATGCACTGAGACGCCAGATCATTCACTAATGTGTAGGCACAGACAGTTACACGGTTCATGCAACAAACACCGACCAAATATGGTTTGCGTGTTGCAAGGCACGCCAGTTCCTGCTATCATCCCCACGTTCAAGTTCTTGGAAAATGGTAGTTATTTGATGCTCAATAATGAAGATTGTTCTGGGTTAATTAAAAGTATTCATTTTATCGTAACAGTAAATGAACGGGTTATTTGCTGCAGAAATGTTCTATTTCCTCCCACACATGAACATAGGGAGTTTTCAATCTGGCCACAAATACCAACCTTGGGAGCACATTTCAACAGCATGGCAAGAATAAGAGCTCTTTTGTCTCAGAGAGAGGTGGCCTTGAGTTCGGCCCGTGAAACTTTCGTGCTTCACATAGCGAACACCCGTACAGAGGTGCAGACCCTTTTAAATACAGATTCGACTTTGCATTTCAGCAAGATTACCCATTCATTTCCATGCAGCAGGAGGCCCATAGGAATGAAGGTGCAATTTGCGATTAGCAATTACCTCATCGCAAATTACGAATTTTTCCGACGGTGCAGGGGTATCTCAAGAACACCCTGCTGCACCCCTGAAAAAAAAATTTGGGGTCATATGGCGCACATAAATTTTGAAAACATTCCTTTACCTCAAAAACGATTTTCAACTCATAATTTGAAAACACTGCACATGGGGAAATGACTTAAAATGTCCTTAAGACACATAAAAGCATTTTTTGATTGCCTTTGCAGCATGTTTCAGTCACCTTTAACATGCCTATGTAACGGAAACATTCAAAATCTAAATTTGCCATGCACAGGTGGGAGCATATTTACAAGCAATTTGCTCCACAGACAAACTTCTTACATTGAAATGGGAAAAATAACATCAGAGACTCTCAATTACCTTATAAAGAAGCAGACACCATTATGTCCTTCTCATCAATATTAAAACCATTGCTTTTTCTCAAAAACGATTTACAAGTCATAATTTGAAAACACTCCACAGCTCCTATGCACATAAAAACCCTGTCAGTACTAATACTTCACATTTTCTCCAATTACAATTTCTCAAAGAAACAAAATCTATTTGTGAAACACTTGAGACAAAGCAACATTTGAAAAACACAACTTTCTTCATAATTTTCTCCTTAAAGCACACTATTTTCTATCTAAATTAAAGAAATTTTTTCTCACCTTAGCAAATACTTTGAGTTTCAAAACAGTCTCAGAAACACACCAATTTGTCTTCAGCAGAGCAAAAGGTATGCACTCCAGAGTCTGCAGCTATCAAAAGCACAGAAATGCTGTAATTCCTCACACAGATCTCTCATGTCACCCAATCAAAACTCTTCCCTCACTTTTTTTCAAAGCAAAACCCTTCCCCCCTCTGCCCCCTCTCTGCTTTTTCTGCATAGCAACCACCTCTTGCAAGACCTCTCACACAACAATGTTGCAATTGAACTCTGAACTCTCAGTGCACCTGCATATCCAAAGCATTCTTTCATTTAATGATTTTTTCTTCGCCACTCAAAATACATCTTTCAACGAACTCATCCATGCACACTAACTTTCTGTTTTCAGCAATCAAAATCCACCAATCACTCTTACTGCTTCATTAACACAGAAACTCCTCAGTTTTTTTCATTTTACACTCTCATTTTTTCAACTGCCATTTCATTGCCACACTTCATCTGACTGCAGGAGAACCTTCTCTCGCCATGTTTTCTGTCTGGATTGTTGGACATAGCTACATCTATTGGGCTCAAAGGTACGCTGAAAACAGGAATTTACCTAACCTCAATTTACAAGATGTGGAAATTAAGTGGTTTGGCCACAGAGGATTAAAATGTCACCAATTGATACCATTGGTGAAAACCTTTATGCATTTGCCAAAACCTGACCTGTTAATTGTGCACTGTGGAGGTAATGATTTGGGCACTTTGACTGGGGTAGGTCTGGAAATGCTTTTAAAGGACACCTTTGAGCAATTGATGGCACTTTTTCCTCAGACTGCCTTGGTATATTCAAATATATGCCAAAGACAGAAATGGAGGTGGTCGAACCAATTTTGTCCACAAATTGAGAAATCGAGGAAGCATGTAAACAAATCTGTTTCAGCTTACATGAGAGACCATGGAATGGGCTCCCTGTACAACAATAACTTGCGTTACTACATGCAAGATATCTACAGAGGAGATGGAGTTCACTTCTCAGATGAGGGCAACAGAGTTTTCACTCTGAATTTAAGAATGTGCATTGGTACCTACTTATAAGTACCTAAATGTACCATAAACCCAAAAGCTCTTCTCAGAGCTACCCTACATCTGATCACTCACAATTATTATTGTACTCTAACTTTTTTCACTAATTTTCAAGAAAGTACGCTCCCCAGAACGCTTCCCGGTTCGCGAACCGAGCGCACTCCACGCAAAAAAACTAAAAAAACGGTATATATTTTTTTGCCCTGCGAGAACCTTTCAAAGCCTCCACATCAAACCTAGGGGGTCAGGGATGATCTACTATGCCCCCTTATGGTCATTTGCCCCTTCGCTTTGGCCTCCTCTTGTCTCTCGATCCTACCGAGAGACAAGATGGCGGCCGCTACGGACTGTTTGGAATGTTTACAGACGCCGAAAAACCAATCAGCTTCGCAAACCTCCGTAACGCGAAAAGTACGCGAAGCGGAGCGCTGTTACAGATATATATCTTTTTTTGAACGTTAATTTCTCAAAATCCACTGGAGCACATATATTGAGACCTAGCAAAGGCACATCGGGCTACCAGTCCCTACAATTTTGCCAAGTTTCGTGCAAATCCATTCAGCCGTTCGATTATTATTATTATTTTTTTTTTTGCCCCGCGGGGCCCTTTTAAAACCTCCACATCAAACCTAGGGGGTCAGCGAGGATCTACTATTCCCCCTTATGGTCATTTGCCCCTTCGCTTTCGCCTCCTCTTGTCTCTCGATCCTACCGAGAGACAAGATGGCGGCCGCTACGGACTGTTTGGAATGTTGACAGACGCCGGAGAACCAATCAGCTTCGCTTCACAAAGCTCCGTTGCGCGAAAAGTCCGCGAACCAGACCGCTGCCTGGTCCGCGCTTACAGATATATATCTTTTTTTAAACGTTAATTTCTCAAAATCCACTGGAGCACATATATTGAGACCTACAAAAGGCACATCGGGCTACCAGTCCCTACAATTTTGCCAAGTTTCGTGCAAATCCATTCAGCCGTTCGGGCTAAAAGTGAGGCCAACCGCCCTATGGAAATTAACATGGGAAAAACGCGTTTTGGGACCCCCCTTTTTTCTCGGCCCCCCCTTGACGAACCCCCCCCAAATTTTCAAAGGCTGCTCAGAAACAAAATGTGCCATTTTCCTGAAAATTTCAGCCAATTCCGTCCACAAACGGCAAAGTTATTAGACATAGAATTTTCAAAAAACCCATAGAGAAAAAATCCTAACTATATATACCTACTGGCAACCGCCAGTAGGTAATATATATATATATATATATATCTCTGCTCCAAACTCCGTACCAAGGGACAATGTCCAAACGGAAAAAAGCACTCGCGGGGACCAGTTTGGGTTAGTTTATTTCAACACCAAACAGACACTCCATAAACAGACGCGTTTCGGTAGTAAACCTTCCTCCATGTGTACCGAAGCGCCATCTTGGTCACAGTTATGAACACAAGGTTAATGGAAAGCAAAAAAGGACTTGAACAAATCAACAAGATCCTAGCGTTAAATGAGCGCCATCTTAGAGTGTCTAAATGAACCTCTAAAATAATTTCTAAGCCTAATTGAGCCCATGAATGGGCACACCTATATAAAATCCATGCAGTATATACAATATAAATATATATATCAGCAACAACCATCATGCCCTGGATGGGCATACGCTCATTCTACTGCTCCCCCTGCGTTAAACAGTGACCAATAAAGTATCCTAATACCAAAGGAGAGAAAGAGAGGAAAAAGGAAGAAAAAGAGAGCAAGGAGAAAGGATCAAGAGGTTAGAGAAGAGTAAGAGAAATTCTATTGACATTGTGTACAGTAAGTCAAGACATTAATTACAGTATGTACAATAGCTTATGGTTATGATCTAGAAGGACCCTGAAGGGCGAAAAAACTTTTTATTTTTTTAAATTTTCCCGGGGTAAGCGCTGGGTGCGCTCCCGGGTACGTTCTCCGGTACGCACACCTTGAGCGCACCACGGGGAAAAACAGTGTAAAAAAATAGAGTAAAAAAAAAATGTAGATTGTTTAGAGGAAAGTGATGCATTGCTGGAATGTGTCACAAAAATGATGAAACTCCAGCAATGCATCCTTTAACATGGGGCCAGTCCCATGTGAAAGGGCCTGCGTCAGTCTTACGCTTGCTGTGAGGCAGGTGCAAGATTTTGACACAATGGCGTCATAAAAGTGACGCAGTGAAATCTTATAGATTTCACTGCGTCACCTCTACGACCCTTTCTTGCGTCAATAAGCCCCTTTTGCATACATTACACCTGACGTAGGTATAATGTGGCGCAGGGGTTTACAAAGTGACGCATCTACCTAGATGCATCACTTTGTAAATATGACTCAACAAGGTGCATTTTTTACAGCACTGGTGCGTCACAAAAAGTGACGCACCGGTGGCGTAAAAGTGACGCATGGCCTCATAAATGAGGCCTTCAGTCTTCTACTCATGCGTCATATTTAATTTA
The DNA here is from genome assembly GCF_964261635.1 of Lissotriton helveticus. Taxonomy (NCBI): domain Eukaryota; kingdom Metazoa; phylum Chordata; class Amphibia; order Caudata; family Salamandridae; genus Lissotriton; species Lissotriton helveticus. The sequence goes on along the minus strand of NC_136069.1, from coordinate 966,796,600 downwards.
TGACGCATTATGACGCAAGGAGTTACAGATACGTCAGTATTTCTGACGTATCTGTAAGCGCAAAAGTGATGCACTGCTGGAGTGTGTCACAAAAGTGACACAACTCCAGCAATGCATCCTTTCACATGCGGCCAGGCCCATGTTAAAGGACCTGCGTCAGTGTTACGCCTGCTGTGAGGCAGGTGCCAAAATGAGGCCTTCAGTCTTCTACTCTTATTTTTTCTTTCACTTTCTCTGTTTCTTCACTGCCTTACTTACGTGGTCTCACACTTACTTGTCTTTATCCAGTCTGTATCTCCATTCTTTCCAAAACATCACTGCTCTTTCTTACCCTTCCACACCCCCGTTCCTTTAGTACGTTTTCTTCGCATATCCACATTCCCCATGTTCACTCTCCTTCTCCTCACTCTCCTTCCCCACACTCACCTTCTTTCAGTCCCCCTACTTCACTTCCCTTCTCTCGTCCCTTTCTGTGCTTTCTCACTCATTTTCCTCTCTTTTATCAATGCATTCCACTTCACTTACTCTTTTTCATTTTTTTAAGAACACAGCTCTTTGATGAGAATTGGAGGTAGTTCTGAAAAGAACTTTTTTTTTTCTTCTTGTTTCCTTTTTTTAGAACAATAACAATAACAGGGAATGGGAAACTGCTCAACAGGAGCAAACAAAAAAAAAAAAATTAGGGCTGGGAACGGCAGCGATGGTTATCCAATGCTCGAACCATGAGCAGAACACTTTGTTCTGCATAGCAAATTAGCTGATCGCAATATCTGCATTTAATAACGCCTTTATTAAAAGCAGGCTGAATGTTAGGAATCAGCTCTTGTGATTGCTCCCTCCCTGATGCAGTTTGTCCTCCGGTTGAAGTAGAGGCCCCATCACTGGGAGCCTCTCGTGCCAGAGCCCTGACACTCTCCTGGGCAAAGTTCTGAGGGTGCCTCCTCTCGACATGTCGAATCATGGTGGAGTTCCCAAAACTGTATTTTTTCCTGGGGTCACCACGTGAAAGAATAGTGTGGCATATCTTGCATTCCACCTTTCGAGCATTTACTTTCTTCTCACCTTCTGGAATGCTGAAAAACTTCCAGATGAAGTGCTCCTTAATTTTTGGCTGAGGAGGGTGCTCATTGAGAAACTCATCAGAGTCACTGCTGCTTGGTGCTCTTGCAGCCATTCTTTCCAAAGAATTGAAGAGGAGAAAAAGGGAACAAGTCTTGCTCTCTCCAAAGTGAAAGAGGCAGTGAAGGAAATGGGTGGGGTTTTCATTAGTTGTAAAAAAAAAATGTTAGCAACCAATGAAAAGTGTTATGTTAAGGTCACATGACTTGACGCGCTTATGCTGCGTGCACCGGAGCGCTTCCGGGGGCGTTTACGCGGCGCGAACGTAGGTGCTTCCGGGGGCGCTTATGCAGCGCAAACGTAGGCGCTTCCGGGGGCGCTTACGTGGCACGCCTGAGTGACGTTTTGATAGCTTTATGGAAATGCAAAATCATTTTCATTTCGTAAATGAAAAATACTGCTTTTATAAGTATGGTACTAAATGTCTTCCATTATTATTTACTTTTCATGCATATTTTTTTTTTACAAACGCAGAAATAGCGCTCTGGGTGCGCTTTCGGGAGAGCTTACGGGTGCCCGCAACCCGAGCGCACGAAGAAAAAATTATTACAAAAAAATATACATTGAACAAATATTTTTTTTTTCAAAAAAATATAATTAATAGTTATAAAAAACAGCTAATAAAGAAATAGTAGGTTACAAAGTCGATATACAAAGGAATTAGCTTTTTAAAAAACTATAAAATTCACTGAAAAAACCATAGGTTTCACAAACGTTATACTTAGGAATTAGCTTATAAAAAACCTTTGAAATTCACTAAAAAAAACATAGGTTTCACAATCGTTATAGTTAGGAATTAGCTTTTAAAAAACCTTTGAAATTCACTGAAAAAACCCATAGGTTTCACACTCATTATAGTTTGGAATTAGCATTTAAAAAACCTTTGAAATTCACTGAGAAAACCATAGGTATCACCCTCGGTATAGTTAGGAATTAGCATTTATAAAACCTTTGAAATTCACTGAAAAAACCATAGGTTTCACACCAGTTATAGTTAGCTGAACATTTTACTCATACAAAACCATTGAAATTCCCACGTTATAGTTAGTAGGACTCACTATAACTCGCGCGCCCGCAATCCACTGCTGATGATGTCACATATTACATCAATCATGACATGGTCAGTGACATCACTGATGACATCTCAAATGACATCACTGATGACATCACTGATGACATCATCCATGTGATAATACGATGGACCTCCTCACACTCTAATCTAACCTTTGATACACCCAGTGTTAAATACAAACTACCATTCCTGAAATTATTGACACACCAATACCCGTAACTACATACACACTCACTGATTCCTAGGTCTACACACACATCCACTCACTCACCCATACAATCACTCATACATACAGTCACTCATCAATAGAACACTATCATGTCCACTCATATACCTATACAGACACTTACATGCTGACACTCATCCACAAAGTTACTCAAACACCTAGTCAGTTATGCAAAGAATCAATCACACTCCCATTTCCTCAACTACAAAGTTATACACACTAAACCTTACTTATTTGAACATATACTAACACATACTTACTCTCTTTTACAATCCCTAATACAAGTACATATTGATCCATACAGTCACTTACGCAATCACAGGCTCTGATGTTTAGTCATTTATATATGCCAACTCTCACATTCACTGTGTTTTATATATGTACTTACTTTGACATGTAGCACTGATATATCTATTCACTCAGCAACACACCCAAGCACACCGTCAACCGCCCATACAGCTGTTTCTACATGCACTCTTGAACCCATATACCTAGTGAATCAACTGGTCACACATCTATGCACAGAGTCACACACCTCACAGCCACCCACACATACACTCACCCTCACATTCAAATACTTGGACAACCAATCAATAACCCATATAGCCACTCATATAGCTACTGATCAACACATGCAGCAGCTTACACAACAACAGACATACTGATGCACACATTCAGACAGTTTAGTCACTAACAAATGCATTCAGTAAGACACATTTAATCACTCACTCATACAGTCAGTCATGCACCCACTAAATCCTTCTTCCAGACACTCATACATACACTCATTATTCAATATGTTAGACACATTTTAACTTTACAGGAACACACATTCACTAGATGATGTCATCAGTGATGTCATCAGTGATGTCATTTGAGATGTCATCAGTGATGTCATCAGTGATGTCACTGACCATGTCATGAATGATGTAATATGTGACATCATCAGCAGTGGATTGCGGGCGCGTGAGTTATAGTGAGTCCAACTAACTATAACGTGGGAATTTCAATGGTTTTGTATGAGTAAAATGTTCAGCTAACTATAACTGGTGTGAAACCTATGGTTTTTTCAGTGAATCTCAAAGGTTTTTTAAATGCTAATTCCTAACTATAACGAGTGTGAAACCTATGGTTTTTTCAGTGAATATATATATACACAAATATATATATATATATATATATATATATATATATATATATATATATATATATACATATATATATATCACCATAATTAGGTCTCTCAACCTACACACATAGAGCCAGAATAGGGACAAAACCAGATCATCTTCTGCTAGTCAGAATGTAGTCAGAATGGGAAGCAACCCATGGGCCCTACAGCTAGTAGATACTATCATCACTCCATCTGTGTCAGTCCTTGTGTGGAACCAGCGGGTCATAGATGTACTCAAGTGAGACAGTGATGATCCTTATCAATGCCCTCAGGTGAAATGGTGATACTCTTTGTCTGAGTACGGGCTTGATGCTGTTCTACTAAACGGAACACTACTCTTAAATAATGCCAGCAAAACAGTAAGAACAGTCACTCAAATTCACTTCTGTTGGACCATTTTGGATGCTGAAGGCATAGCCATTTCCTCTTCCATAGCAATTTAGTCAAATGGGAACATATCAAACATTCACTTTATACAATTGCACTGGATTTGCTTATGCAACTATGACCAAAGTCCGTTCTAAGCCTCTTTGGTAAGCTTCTATCGTCCATCAAATCTGCTTCCATTTTCTTCTTCCGTGTTGGGCCTCTCGATCCAGGCCTTTCCACGAAAATAGAGCTGCTTAGTATCTGTTGGAGTGCCCTCCTGGCAAACACTCACAGCTCACTCGAAAGTCCCAATGTCTCAAGGCAGTGCACCAATGTCTCTCCTCTGCGGCAGGCACTACAGATACCATGCTCTTCGGTGGTTGTGGGCAAAGATCATATCGTGCAAACCCAAGTACTGTTAATCAGGAAAGAGCAACAGACTTTCACATTCAGCAACACTCTCAGGCACCAACACTTGGAATTCAGTGTCAGAGGACACTCGGGCTGCTCTTCCATTCTAATTTTCCTTTCAACAATCTTGGATCCTCTGGTGCACTGCTCTTCTGTTGGAGCATAAGTAAGGAGGGGGTGTGGCCAAAACTTAGGGCAAGGGGCTCAAAGAACTGCGCGCTGTCAGAGGTTACCAGCACAAGAGAGGTAGAAAATTGAAGCCTCAAACCAACCCTGCCCCAACAACAGGGATCCTTCTTTTTCGCTCCATTGCACTACAATTCTTGTTCTGTGGCAAACAGGAAAGTAGCCCCTCCTTCTTCTTTGATGTCCAACGCCGTCAGACGAAGAAAACACAATGCTTTGGAGATGCCGTTGACGACGTGCTGGCGATCGCTGTCCAGCCTTGCTACTTTCTGGGTGCTGGGACTGTAGGTCCAGGATGTCCGCCCCTCATCTGTAGCTGTCACTGATGGGAGTTAGGACTCATCTCTATCACCATTCTGCAGGTTATTATGACTCTTCCTTTTATTCTGGAAGAGCCCACAGAACCTAGTGATGTAGGAAATGTGACACAGTTGTTAGTTTCCTTCAAATTAGCGCAAAAACTATTTATTGTATTTAACAATGGGACTGCAAGCAGTTGGCCTGCAATCTTCAAGGGAGTGGTCAGACGCCATGGGACTACTCTCGTCTAGAATGCACTGTCACTCTCATAGGATACAAAGGCAAAGGAAGTACTTCTAGTCTCTTCAATTGGGTACTCTTCATTATCCTCACTAACTTCAATGTGAGAGCATTACCCTCTGCCATCTAAAGGTAGATAGCTACATGGGAATTCTATCTAAATGTGGGTCCTCACACATAGGGGCATTATCTAATGGGGTAAACATTTTTTGAATGATTACATCTGTGTGTTCCTACATTCCTTATCTAGAACATTTCAAAAAGGAAAACGCATGATACAGATTATCAGGGACATGTAGATACCTCCCTTTAATAATTGTGCATCAGGTGCACTATGCAATACACAGGCTAATGATCAAAATGTCGAAACAAAAGACAAGGACTAGAGAGTTCTGGTATTTCCGTGATTAGAACACATCTGAACCCATCGAAAATCAAAACAGCAGGAACAAAAGGGTAAAAACCAAACTAGAATAGGCATTAAAAATATGTCATGTTCAAAAAATAAATGTAAGGTATCCCCTATTGAGGTGGAAAACGTGTCTACTATAGTAAAAGATCTTATTGAGTCAGTTAACCAGTCCATCAGTACCCTGATAGTCAGACTGGAAAACAACAAAGTGGGCATGGAGAAAATTCTCGAAAACCAGCCTGATCATACAAAAAGAGAATTATACATAATATGGGGGTCCCAGGTACATCACTGCAGTCTGGGGGTGTGAACTTGAACAATATACCAACAATAATAAAAGGGCTGACTGGTGAAAGGAATACGGAAAAGGGAAATGGGACTGGGACACAGCTAAAATCCCCAATAACTAGGCACAATGCGACATCGATCAGAAGAGAAGCGGCAAAAGAAAAATCTATAGGAAGAACAATAAATTACTTGGGTGATAGTCAGGCATGTGATACACCACCAAGAGCACGGGTGATACACAAAAGACCAAAGTAGTACACAAATTTTAACTCTACCACCGGCCGCTACACCATATACTGTAATCTCAGCTGCTGATCCAGTTCCTTCCCTGAGGAAAATGAAACTTGGTTTCCTTTGAGGAACAAAGCCATACACTACCTATGAAGCAGAACAAGATTAACTAGTACAATATCATGAGAAAAGTTTAGGTCACCTTTAGCAAGAGCCACAGATTTACAGTTACTCCTTAGGGTCCAATCAGGGAACATGTAATCAAGGGCCACCCATCCCTTAAGGGAAGGGGCAGTAATGTGACTAACTGCAGGTGACATTCTTTTAATCCTGTATAACTCTTTTATTTGTCTTCAATACCATTATAGCCAAATAGACATGCTCTGGTGAAGTGTTGTCTCTCATGTTCACAGTATGAAATATCATATATGTGGAATTTAGTAACCAGAACAAGTCCAACCAACTGTTGCGTAGCGATAGGCATAGTCATGACCATCCCCTCACACCACAGGGGAGCTTGTAATAGTATCAAAAGTAGAATTATCAAAACAACGCAAAAAACAAAAAACACGCATAAGATAAAAACACATATGCCAAGCAATCAGGTATACTTGATGTATACCAAGCACAGAAAGCATAAACAAATTACAGTAGCACATGCAAATGAGCAGTGACACACACTAATATGTCATGCACTTTATGCACAGTGAACCTGCAGCCCAAAACCCAATATTCTGGCCTGCTTAATTTGTCAGGTTTAAAATCAAAATTCAATTTCCTTACTTTCCTCACCCACCCTTTTGACAGCAGGTCACCTTAGTGGTGATCAGCTGTCAAATACAACTTACTGTGTCTTTCCAGCCTTAAAACAACCCAGAACAATCCATGAATGATCTGTGGGCAGAAGCAAAAATACACAACACACAAAAAAAGACACTTCTCATAACACATAAAAATATCAACTGTAATTTTTAATCAGGAGACAAACATAATACACATTAACAGAACACAATATAGAAAATATACTTAACTGTAACCATCTTATCAACTTTGCAATGACTAAACATGTAAGCATGTTAAGTCACCTTAATTTTGACTTTCTAAAAGCAAAACTCTTTCACAGACACTCTGGGGTAGATGTATCATCATACCCTTTTGCGATTTCTAAATTGCGATTTTTAAGGAATCGCTATTTAGAAATCGAAAATGGGATGTATGTTGAAATTCGCTATTTTTTAGCGATTTCTTATTCTTCCTTATTTGCGAATTCGCAATTTGCGAATTCGCAATTAAGGAATAATTTCCCATTCATTCTTATGGGCCAGGAGGCCCATAGGAATGATTGTGAAATAATTCTCAATTTGCGAATCGCAATTTGCTAATCGCAAATTATGAATAATTTCAAGGGTGCAGGGGTGTCTCAAGAACACCCTGCTGCACCCCTGAAATTTACATGTGTGTGCATATGGCGCACATGTGCGTCACATGCCACCTTCACAAATGCCAAATTGTGCATTTTTAAAAGAATTTGCAAATTACCACCAACTACAAGTTGGTGGTAATTTGCGATTTCTTAACCTAAATTCGCAATTCCAAAATGCTACATACATAGCATTTAAGGAATCGCAAAATTGCGATTCCTTAACTACATGCGCCCAGCTGGTTTTCCCGCTGTGCGCTGACAATTATTCGTCACCGAGCGTATGACAGGCGTAACTCATGACGAGCTGAGCTCGTCATGAGCGTCGAAGGGGTTAAATGCTTAAGCAAAATAAGGAATCGCAAATTTTTGCAATTTCCTATTTTGTGATTTTTTTGTTACATGTCAAAACATGCAAAAAGACCATTTGCGATTCGCAAACGCCGGCCTTTGCGAATTGCAAACGTCTTGATACATCTACCCCTATGTGTTTCCACTGCGCCACAATTTTTCCTGTGAAAAATAGATCTGAATTTGCTAATCATCTTTACCTAGGCATGTAGCCCACAAAATTCTAAGAATGAGCTTCATCTTATTTTCTGTCTAAGACTAATGCAACATTTTATTTTCTATTAAATGAAGGCAACTACGTGGACATAATTTTTCAAGAGCAGAAATACGAATGTATCATTTTCTTCACAGCATATAGCATGGTGTTGGGATTTTCAGTGAAAAACCCTTCATCATAAATTTTTCCTTTGGGAATGTGAGAATGAAAAATTTTGCGAAATCTATTAATTTATTTATGCTCTGGAGAAACTAGAAACCCCCTCTGGGGCCCTGTTTTAGCAAGGCTGGTCAGGAATGCACTTCTGCGGAGACAAGGCCCTAATTTATGAGGCTGCAGATGTCGATATGAAGGCCTTGCACAGTCCTCCATTGTTTTCAGAAAAGTTAAAAATAGCACCTTTCCGGGCTGTGAGCGACCAACTGCAAGCGCCCCTAGCCCCCACCACCTTCCAAGGTTCCTACAATATGCAAGCATTACACATCTTCGTGTCAGAGAAGCTTTCTAAGCAGTCCTTTCACGCACTCTAATTTCTGGCCCCCACCTTCCAAACTCCAATGTCAAACTCTGCCTTCAATTTCTGCCTCGCGTTCTGCGCAATTTTAGCACCCACCTTCTCCTCACTCTGAAGCTGTCAAAGACAAAAAGCCTTCCTAATTCTTTCTAACCTGCAATAATTCACCTTATTTAAAAAAATTAATTTTTCCTTTTAGGGGCTACAAGTTATTTCTATTCTTAAATTATTAAAACACGTACTGTGAATGATTCACAGAACATAATACCATAACATACCAGCTTAGAGCAAATGTTTGTTACTACCCCACGCAATGGTACTCTTTTCATCAACCTCAAATGGATGAACGTCTCAGTAGGTCCAACTAGAGTTAGAACCTATAACCATGATGTTAAACACAATCCTCTATACCAGACACGGTGGCTCACTGAGCCACCAAAAAGACACTGGGTATGCTCAGACGTGAGTCCCGTGCTCTCCACACCACTGGAGTCAAGCTATCCTGGCTGAAGACGGCTGATAGCCAGAAACCGGTCCTAGGATGCTTGATTCCGGTCCAAGGAAGACATGGCTTGGCAGTTCGGGCTGGACTGTTCCCATGAGGCACAGGGTCAAGGCTGATTTGCATATGGCCATGTCTGAATCGGGGTGTTGTGGTGAGCAAAAAAACGATGGATTTAGGCCCAGATCTCTGTACTGGGGTGAATGTATGACATTGTTCTGCATTCTGTCCATCAACTGTTGTTTTTGCATTTGTCACCCCGAGTGGGACGGGTGTGCTCAGACGTAAGTCCCATGCTCTCCACACCACTGGAGTCAAGCTATCCTGGCTTAAGATGGCTGATAGCCAGAAACCGGTCCTAGGATGCTTGATTCCGGTCCAAGGAAGACATGGCTTGGCTGTTCGGGCTGGACTGTTCCCATGAAGCACAGGGTCAAGGCTGATTTGCATATGGCCATGTCTGAATTGGGGTGGTGTGGTGAGCAAAAAAACGATGGATTTAGGCCCAGATCTCTGTACTGGGGTGAATGTATGACATTGTTCTGTATTCTGTCCATCAACTGTTGTTTTTGCATTCCCTGGACCGGAAACAAGCATCCTGGGACCAGTTTCGGGTTCATAACCCTCATCAGCCAGGCTGTCTTGAATCAAGTGGCAAAGTGAGCAAGGGACCCACGTCTGCGCATACCCTGCCAACATAGGGTGAACAAAGCAATACCGAAGGGGATGATGGACGGAGCGTTTGAGCAAATCAAACACTCACCCCCAGTCAACTGATCTGGGTTTAATCCACTACCATTCTTTAGCTCAATCCACTACCCCAGTTCAGACATGTCCATATGCAAATTAGTCTGACCCTGTGCCTCATGGGAACATTCAAGCCCGAATTTCCAAGCCATGTCTTCCCTGGACCAGAGACAAGCATCCTGGGACCGGTTTCGGGTTCATAACACTCATCAGCCAGGCTATCTTGAATCCAGTGTCAAAGTGAGCAAGGGACCCACATCTGGGCATACTCTGCCAACATAGGGCGAACAATGCGATACCGTTGGGGATGATGGATGGAGCATTTGAGCAAATCAAACACTCACTCGCAGTCAACTGATCTGGGTTTAATCCATCACCATTCTTTAGCTCACTTCACCACCCCAGTCCAGACATGGCCATATACAAATCAGTCTGACCCTGTGCCTCATGGGATAAGTCCAGCCCGAACTGCCAAGCCATGTCTTCCCTGGACCAGGAACAAGCATCCTGGGATCGGTTTCGGGTTCATAAGCCTCATCAGCCAGGCTATCTTGAATCCAGTGGCAAGTGAGCAAGAGACCCACGTCTGGGCATACCCTGCCAACTTAGGCCGAACAAAGCGATACCAGAGGGGGTGATGAACGGAGCAGATGGGCTTATAGACACGTTGGCCAAGTTTCTCAGCACATTTGATCTAAAAACTGGCTACTGGCAGATCAGACTAGCTGATGATGCAACGCCAAAAACAGCATTCTCAACCCCTAGTGGACATTATGAATTTGTGGAAATGCCCTTTGGTCTGAAGAATGCACCTGCCACTTTTCAAATGATGGTGAATACAGTCCTAACAGGCCTGGTGGAAGACTACTGTGCAGCTTATCTTGATGATACTGCTGTCTTTAGCTCCACCTGGGAGGATCACCTGGTCCACCTGAGAAATGTTTTGGAGGCCCTGCAAAAAGCAGGCCTAACTATCAAGGCTACTAAAAGACAGATAGGGCAGAGTCAGGTTGTGTATCTGGGCCACCTTGTAGGTGGAGGCCAGGTTCAACCATTGCAGAGCAAAATCCAGACCATCATGGACGTGGTTGCTTCCACTACCCAGACTCAGGTCAGAGCTTTCTTGGGCCTGACTGGGTACTATAGAAGGTTTGTCAAAGGGTATGGATCCATTGTGACATCCCTGAATGACTTAACTTCTAAAAGAATGCCTAAGAAAGTTCAGTGGACAGTCAGCTGTCAAAAGGCATTTAATGACCTGAAGCAGGGCATGTGCACTGCACCAATTCTGCAAAGTCCTAACTACTCCAGAGACTTCATTGTCCAAACTGATGCATCTGAGTTGGGGGTAGGGGCTGTGCTGTCACAATTGAATGATGAAGGTCATGACCAGCCAGTAGCTTTTATTAGCAGAAGGCTGACCCCTAGAGAGAAACGTTGGTCAGCTATTGAGAGGGAGGCCTTTGCTGTGGCCAATGCAGATGGACTCGCCAGATATTTCCACTTGGAACACGAAGACTCAACTGGTCAAGGTTATTTTAACGTCCCTGCGTCTGGGGGTTGTGTAGGAGAGTAGGATCTGCTTACTATGGTTACTCCCACTTTTTGCTGTGTTTCACTGAGTTATCAACTTTAGTCTGGCTGGGGCCCTGCTAACCAGGACCTTCCTCTCAAAACTGATTGCATGTACATTAGGTATACTCCAAATTGATTACTGGGTTACCTTTGTGAGTCCCTAGTATATGGTACCCCTAGGTACCAAGGGCATAGGTACGCGAGAGACCTACCAGGGACTGAAGCATGTATTATGCCACCCCTGGGAAGCCTTTCAAAATGACACCACAGGTCTGCTACTACAGCCTGGTTAAGGTGGTGCTTGCACCCCTTACTGAAATATAGTAGACCTATATCTATTTTTTAAAACAGACATATATAAACCTATAAGTCACTCCTATGGCAGGTCATGACAATCCTGGAGGTAGAGTGCTTGGTTTTATGTGATAGGGTGCCCTGGCATGAGCTGAGCCCCTCTCTAGCTTCCGTATCCCTTCCTTATAGCTGTTCTGTGATACAGCCATACCATATGCTCTTAAGTGCATTGTAACCTTGTGGTTAATGCCAACTTTGGAATTGCTGCATCAAAACATGTTGTGTTTCGTCTCAAACACTTTGGAATACTACCCACCCACGCCATTCCTGGCAGCGGGGGTAGCATTCCACCCTTCTAGAGGGAAAAGACATGTACACACTGATCTAACCGGTAGAAGTTAAACAGAGCCCCAGCATCACAAAATGGATGCTTCTGCAAAGGACACGAGTCTGACCTCCTGCTGCTGTACGAAACTCCGGCAGGGGAGTCGTGAACAATAGGTTTCCTGTCCAGGGAGGTGTAACCACCTCCCCAGACAGGCTTTAGTTTATTGGGGCAGGGTGGGTGCATTCGTGAATGCTTTTCAGACAGTGCCTGGGGCACACAAGGTCTCCCTGTGCATTTTCTAGTTCAAACCAGTTGCTGGGGCACTCATCCCCAGCTCTGGCATGAAACTGGACAAAGGGGAAGGGGTGTAACCACCCCCTCTCCAGGTCCTCCCAGGGGTGGGACCTTAGAGTTAGTCCACCCCCTAAACTTAGTATAAGTATATGGTCCCAGTCCATAGGACTTTAGACTATCCTGGATGAAACTCTGCAACATATATCTTGTACCTTCGACATTCCATTTCGACTAGAAGACTGTTGAAATCTCCCTTAGGGTCAAGGAGTGACTCCCCTGTTCAAACAGGAACCAAAGAAGCATCTTGCCGGTCTGCATTTTCGAGGCTTCCGCCAGATCCCAAAAAATGACACAGGACACAGACCGAGGCCGACACGAGTGCCCAGCAAAGCTGAGACCTGTAGCCATCATGAGAGACGTGGGACTGGAACTCCTGTATATCCAGCACATTTGCTAGTGCATTGACTTCCCAAGCTTTCCTGGCATTGTGCATTGGGTTACTTGTAGTCCAACCCCAGAGCACCTTTTTCTCCGAAGCTTGTGGGCCTACACGCCACGAGTGTTCCGTGGGCATTTCTGCTCAAATCCACTTTGTGATCGCTGTTGCATCACCAAGAAGGAATCTCTTTTGTTTCCTGAGTTTTCCTGGTTGCTCCAGATGTGCCCTGACTTCACTCCAAAGGGTGAGTCCCTCTGACATTGCTGGTCTGCACCGAAGCCAATCTTTCCATTCTGCATGGGTTGCTGTTACCAAGGCTTGTTGGGTCCAATCCAGATACCGACACTGCAGCACTCAACATCCTTTATGGGACAGCTAGAATCCAGCTCCTGGTTGTTGTCGATGCCTCCTGGTCCTCATGGCTGCAGAGTCAAGCTTCACCTACATCACCTGAAATCACCCGACATTGGCTGGTATCTTCTTGTTGCCTCCCTGGTCACTGACAAGTGACCCAGACTCTGTCCCCTCTGCTCTGATTTTCTTCAGATCTTCGATCCACCCTTTGATCATCATGACACTCTTCATCTGGTCGCCTGCAGCACTCTTTGCAACTCTCCATAGGAAATGATGGCGAAACCCGACACAAAAAAACACGTCTGCACCCGGCTTCCCTGGGTGAGGTAACACAAGGACTTCAGTGCTCCCGTGGGTCTTGACTTTTAAAGTGTCCAGTACTGAATGGGTTTGTTCCTAGTCCACTCCTAAGTGTCCTTAATCTTTAAAAATCTTACTGCAACTTTCTCCATAGAAGTCATTGGTGATTCGCGGGTGTGTTTAGACACTGCACGAATCCCCCGTGGGTCTCCTGCACCCCTACCGTGGGTGGTTCCTGGTTGCCCCAGCAGTTCTACAGGCCCTAGGCCGTGTCCATATGCTCCTCGTGGTTCTTATACCACTTTCTTAGTATATGGTTTGTGAGGCCTCTAAGGCAAAACGCATACCATACTGTGCTAATTTACTGTGTGCTAATTAAGTCATTGTATTGCACTTTTACCTCTAGCCTCATAAAGAGACTAGAGGGGTGTGTTTAGAATAAATACATATATTTTATATATATACCTGGTGTGGTCTCCTTTCATTTGATCACTCATGAGATTATAGACTGGTAAAACAAACTGCTTTACATTCCTCAAAGACGTAGCCTGCAGGCTGCTCTCCACAGCTACCACTAGGATAGCTTTCTATAAAGGTTGTCTTTAACCCTTTCTCGCTAAGGGGCAGGGGAGCATGCGGCGCTCCGACGCTGGAGATGGAACCGCTCCATCACGCCCCTCGGGTGGGCTGTGCTTGTGACGGAGCAGTTCCATCACGGCCCCGCCCGGTCAATAGAACGCGCCCCGCAGGCACAAAATCAGCGCTGCGCAGGCGCGGTGAGCGGGCTGTGACGGAACCGCTCCGTCACCAGCACAGCCCACCCAAGGGGCGTGACGGAGCGGTTCCATCACCAGCATGGGAGGGGTTAAACCTACCATCAATAAGGGTGGTTTGGACTGGCGCAAGGTGCCCACTAGAACAGTGGACAGCATATGCCAGGCCAACTTCTCACATCTGGCTGGAGGAATTTTACCACTTCCTTACAGCTTGAGACCTTTGAGCCCCTGGGAGCGTCCTGTGACCTTTGGAAAAAACATGTGGTTTTTCTGGCTCCCCGAAGTCAGGCAGCACCTTTCCGGACTCCAGGTCTGCCAAATTCAGCCTTTCCCAGTGTTTTAAGCCCTGCTGTAAGTCTGTGTCTCATCCCCAAAAACCGGGCAAACCGTTTTGGACCTGCATAATAACACACACTTTTGGAGCCTGTGGCTACAGGAATTTGACCACTTCCTTACAGTTTGATGCCTTTGAGTCCCTGGGAGTGTCCTATGACCTTTGGAAGAGGCATGTGCTTTTTCTGGCTCCCCGAAGTCAGGTAGCACGTTTCGAGGCTCTGGGGCCGCCAAATGCAGCATTTCCCAGTGTTTTGAGCCCTACGGACAAGTCTGTGTCTCAACCCCGAAAACCGGGCAAGCCGCTTGGACCTGCATAAAAGCGGACGCTTTTGGAGCCTCTGGCTGGAGGAATGTGACCACTTCCCTACCGCTTGAGTCCTTTGAGTCCCTAGGAGTGTCCTGTGACCTTTGGAAGAGTCATGTGGTTTTTCTCTCTCCCCGAAGTCAGGCTTCACGTTTCCGGCCTCCGGGGCAGTCAAATGCAGCATTTATCAGTGTTTTGTGCCCTGCTGCCAAGTCTGTTTCTCGACCCCGAAAACCGAGCAAGCCGCTTGGATCTGTGTAAAAGCACACACTTTTGGAGCCTCTGGCTGGTGGAATGTTACCACTTCCTTACAGCTTGAGACCTTTGAGTCCCTGGGAGCGTCCTGTGACCTTTGGAAGAATCATGTGGTTTTTCTGGCTCCCCAAAGTCAGGCAGCATGTTTCAGGGCCCCGAGGCAGCCAAATGCAGCATTTCCCATTGTTTTGAGCCCTGCTGCCAAGTCTGTGTCACGACCCTGAAAACCGGGTACACCACTTTGGACCTGAAAACAACACACAGTTTTGGATCCTCTGGCTGGGGGAATTTGACCACTTCCTTACAGCTTGACACCTTTGAGACCCTGGGAGTGTCCTGTGACCTTTGGAAGACTCATGTGGTTTTTCTGGCTCCCCAAAGTCAGGCAGCATGTTTCAGGGACCCGAGGCAGCCAAATGCAGCATTTCCCATTGTTTTGAGCCCTGCTGCCAAGTCTGTGTCACGACCCTGAAAACCGGGTACACCACTTTGGACCTGAAAACAACACACAGTTTTGG
Organism: Lissotriton helveticus; assembly: GCF_964261635.1. NCBI lineage: Eukaryota > Metazoa > Chordata > Amphibia > Caudata > Salamandridae > Lissotriton > Lissotriton helveticus. Next base: position 966,781,048 of record NC_136069.1, on the reverse strand, counting down.
ATCCTCTGGCTGGGGGAATTTGACCACTCCCTTACAGCTTGACACCTTTGAGACCCTGGGAGTGTCCTGTGACCTTTGGAAGACTCATGTGGTTTTTCTGGCTCCCCAAAGTCAGGCAGCATGTTTCAGGGACCCGAGGCAGCCAAATGCAGCATTTCCCATTGTTTTGAGCCCTGCTGCCAAGTCTGTGTCACGACCCTGAAAACCGGGTAAACCACTTTGGACCTGAAAACAACACACAGTTTTGGATCCTCTGGCTGGGGGAATTTGACCACTTCCTTACAGCTTGACACCTTTGAGACCCTGGGAGTGTCCTGTGACCTTTGGAATAGTCATGTGGTGTTTCTCGCTCCCCGAAGTCAGGCATCATGTTTCCGGCCTCCGGGGCAGCCAAATAGCATTTTGCAGTATTTTGAGCCCTACTGCCAAGTCTTTGTGTCTCGACCCCAAAAACTGGGCAAACAGCTTGGACCTGTATAAAAACGCACACACTTGGAGCATCTGGCTGGAGGAATTTGACCACTTCCTTACAGCTTGAGACCTTTGGGCCCCTGGAAGCGTCCTGTGACCTTTGGAAGAGTCATGTGGTTTTTCTGGCAACCCAAAGTCAGGCAACATGTTTCAGGGCTGCAGGGCTGCCAAATGCAGCCTTTCCCAGAATTTTGAGCCCTGCTGCCAAGTCAGTGTTTCGATCCCGAAAACCGGGCAAACCACTTTGTACCCGCGTAAAAACTGACAGTTTTGGAGCCTCTGGCTGATGAAATTTGACCACATTCTTACAGCTTGAGACCTTTGAGCACCTGGTAGCATCCTGTGACCTTTGGAAGAGTCATGTGGTTTTTCTGGCTCCCCGAAGTCAGGCAGCACATTTCCAGACTACAGGTCCGCCAAATTCAGCCTAGCCCAGCGTTTTGAGTCATGCTGCCAAGTCTATGTCTCGACCCTGAAAACAAGGCAAAGTGCTATAGACCTGCATAAAAACGTAAACTTTTGGAGCAGCTGGCTGGAGGGATTTGACCACTTCCTTAAAGTGAGAGATCTTTGAGCCCCTAGGCGCGTGCTGTGACGTCTGGGAGCGTTATGTGGTTTTTATGGCTCCCTGAAGTCAGGCAGCCAATTTCCGGGCCCCAAGGCTTCCAAATGCAGCATTTGCCAGCGTTTTGAGCCCTGCTGCCAAGTCTGTGCCCGACCCCAAAAATCGGGCAATCCACTTTGGACCTAAGTGAAAAAAAACACTTTTGGAGCATCTTTGGCTGGTGGATTTTGACCACTTCCTTACAGCTTAAGACTTTTGAGCCCCTAGGAGCGTCCTGTGACCTTTGGAAGAGTCATGTGCTTTTTCTGGCTCCCCGAAGGTAGGCAGCACGTTTCTGAGCTCCAGGGCTGCAAAAAGCAGCATTTCCCAGCATTTTGCGCCCTGCTGGCAAGTCTGTGACACGACCCCAAAACCAGGCAAACCGCTTTAGACCTAAGTAAAAAAGCATACTTTTGGGGCCTCTGGCTGCCGGAATTTGACCACTTCCTTACACCTTGAGACCTTTGAGCCCCTAGGAGTGTCCTGTGAACTTCGTAAGTGTCATGTGCTTATTCAGGCTCCCCAAAGTCAGGCAGCATGTTTCCAGGCTCTGGGGCCGCCAAATGAAGCATTTACAAGGGTTTTGAGCCCTACTGCCAAGTCTGTGTCTCGACCCCGAAAACTGAAAAAAGAGCTTTGGACCTGCATAAAAACTCATGCTTTTGGAGTCTTTGGCTGGAGGAATTTGACCATTTCCTTTAAGCTTGAGAACTTTGAGCCCCAGGGATCATCCTGTGACCTTTGAAAGAGTCATGTGGTTTTTCTAGCTCCCCGAAGAGAGGCAGCACGTTTCGGGGCTCTGGGGCCACCAAATGCAGCATTTCCCAGCGTTTTGAGCCCTGCTTCCAAGTCTGTGTCTCGACCCTGAAAACCGGGAAAACCGCTTTGGACCTGCATAAAAACGAACACTTTTGAAACCTCTGGCTGGAGGAATTTGGCCATGTCCATACAGCTTGAGACCTTTGAGCCCTGGGAGCATCCTGTGTCCTTTGGAAAAGTCATGTGTTTTTTCTGGCTCCCCGAAGTCAGGCAGCATGTTTCCGGGCTATGGGGCCACCAAAAGCAGCATTTCCCGGCGTTTTGAGCCCTGCTGCCAAGTCTGTGTCTCCACCCTGAAAACCGGGCAAACCGCTTTGGACCTGCGTAGACACACACACTTTTGGAGTCTCTAGCTGGAGGATTTCGACCACTTCCTTACAGCTTGAGACCTTTGAGCCCCTGAGAGCGTCCTGTGATCTGTGGAAGAGTCATGTGGTTTTTCTAGTGTCCTGAAGTCCGGTAGCACATTTCCAGGCTCATGGGCCACCAAATGCAGCATTTCCCAGCGTTTTGAACCCTGCTGCCAAGTCTGTGTCTCGACCACGAAAACCAGGCAAATCACTTTGGAACTGTGTAAAAATGCACACTTTTGGAGCCTCTGGCTGGAGGAATTTGACCACTTCCTTACAGCTTGATACCATTGAGCCCCTGGGAGTGTCCTGTGACCTTTGGAAGAGTCATGTGGTTTTCTTGCTCCCTGAAGTCAGGCGGCACGTTTCCCACTCCGGGCCGCCAAATGCAGCATTTTCCAGCATTTTGAGCCCTGAAGCCAAGTGTGGGTCTCGTTGCCGAAAACTGGGCAAACCGCTTTGGACCTGTGTAAAAACAAACACTTTTGGAGTCTCTGGCTGGAGGAATTTGACCACTTTCTTACAGCTTGAGACCTTTGAGCCCCTGGGAGTGTCCTGTGACCTTTGGAAGGGGCATGTGCTTATTTTGGCTCCCCAAAGTCAGGCAGCACATTTCCAGGCTCTGGGGCCACCAAATGCAGCATTTCGTAGTGTCTTGAGCCCTGCTTCCAAGTCTCTGTCTCGACCCCAAAAATCGGTAAAACCACTTTAGATCTGCGTAAAATTGCCCACTTTTGGACCCTCTGACTGGAGGAGTTTGAGCAGTTCCATACAGCTTGAGACCTTTGAGCCCCTGGGAGAGTCCTGTGACCTTTGGAAGCATCATGTTTTTTTTTGGGCTCCCCGAAGTCAGGCAGCATGTTTCCGGGCTCCAGGGCTGCCAAATGCCGCATTTCCCAGCATTTTGAGCCCTGCTGCCAAGTCAATGTCTCGACCCCAAAAAACGGGCAAACCGATTTGGACCTGCATAATAACGCAAAGTTTTGAAGCCTCTGGCTGGAGGAATTTGAGCAATTCCTTACGGCTTGAGACATTTGAGCCCCTGGAAGCGTCCTGTGACCTTTGGTAGAGTCATGTGAGTTTTCTGGCAACCCTAGTCAGGTAACATGTTTCAGGGCTCCGGGGCTGCCAAATGCAGCGTTTCCCAGCATTTTGAGCCCTGCTGCCAAGTCTGAGCCTCGACCCCGAAAACAAGGCAAACCTCTTTGGATATATGTAAAAACGCATGCTTTGGAGTCTCTGGCTTTAGGAATTTAACCACTTTCTTACAGCATGAGATCTTTGAGCCCCTGGGAGCGTCCTGTGACCTTCGGAAGAGTCATGTGGATTTTCTGGCTCCCCAAAGTCAGGCAGCTTTCCGGGCTCCAGAGCCGCCAAATGCATCATTTCCCAGCGTTTTGAGCCCTGCTGCCAAGTTTGTGTTTGACCCCAAAAAAGCGGGCAAACTGCTTTGGACCTGTTTTTAAAACGCACACTTTGGGGGCCTCTGGCTGGAGGAACTTGAACACTTCCCTACAGCTTGAGACCTTTGAGCACCTGGGAGCGCCCTGACACCTTTGGAAGCATCATATTGTTATTCTTGCTCCCCAAATTCAGGAAGCACGTTTCTGGGCTCCAATGCCGCCAAATGCAGCATTTCTCCTCGTTTTGAGCCCTGCTGCCAAGTCTGTGTATCTACCCCAAAAACTGGGAAAACCATTTTGGACCTGGGTAAAAATGTACACTTTTGACAATGTCCGTACATCTTGAGACCTTTGAGCCCCTTGGAGCATCCTGTGACCTTTGGAAGTGTCATGTGGTTTTTCTGGCTCCCCGAATTCAGGCAGCACATTTCCGGGCTCCAGAGCCCGCTAAATGCAGCATTTCTTCCACGTTTTGAGCCCTGCTGCTAAGTCTATGTCTCAAATCCGAAAACTGGGCAAACTGCTTTGGACCTGGGTAAAAAAGCCCACTTTTGTAGCCTCTTGCAGGATAAATTTGAAACTTCCTTACAGCTTGACCTTTGAGCCCCTTTGAGCGTCCTGTGACCTTTGGAAGAATCATGTGGCTTTTCTTGCTCTCCGAAGTCAGGCATCATGTTTCCGGCCTCCGTGGCAGCCAAATGCAGCATTTCCCAGTGTTTTGAACCCTGCTGCTAAGTCTGTGTGTCTCGACCCTGAAAACTGGGCAAACCGCTTGGACCTGAATAAAAATGCACACTTTTGGAGCACCTGGCTGGAGGAATTTGACCACTTATTTACAGCTAGAGACCTTTGAGCCCCTGGAGGTGTCCTGTGACATTTGGAAGAGTCATGTGGATTTTGTGTCTTGACCCCGAAAACTGGGCAAACCGCTTGGACCTGAATAAAAATGCACACTTTTGGAGCATCTGGCTGGAGGAATTTGACCACTTACTTACAGCTTGAGACCTTTGAGCCCCTGGAAGTGTCCTGTGACATTTGGAAGAGTCATGTGGTTTTTCTGGCAACCAACAGTCAGGTAACATGTTTCAGGGCTCCGGGGCTGCAAGATGAAGCGTTTCCCAGCATTTTGAGCCCTGCTGCCAAGTCTGTGTCTCGACCCCGAAAACCTGGCAAACCGTTTTGGATATGTGTAAAAACGCATGCTTTGGAGTCTCTGGCTGGAGGAATGTAACCACTTTCTTACAGCATGAGACCTTTGAGACCCTGGAAGCATACTGTGACCTTTGGAAAAGTCATGTGGTTTTTCTGGCTCCCCGAAGTCAGGCAGTACTTTTTCGGGCTCCAGAGCCGCCAAATGCAGCATTTCCCAGTGTTTTGAGCCATGCTGCCAAGTCTGTGTCTCAACACCTAAAACCGGGCAGCTCGCTTTTGACCAGCGTAAAAACGCACACTTTTGGGCACTCTGGCTGGAGGAATTTGAACACTTTCTTACAACTTGAGACCTTTGAGCATCTGGGAGCGTCCTGTGTCCATTGGAAGAGTTGTGTTATTTTTCTGGTTCCCCGAAGTCAGGCAGCACATTTCCAGGCTCCGGGGTCGCCAAATGCAGCATTTCCCAACGATTTAAGCCCTGCTGCTGTATCTCGACCCAGAAAACCAGGCAAACCGCTTTGGACCTGCATAAAAATGCACACTTTTGGAGCCTCTGCTGGAGGAATTTGACTATTTCCTTACAGCTTGAGACCTTTGAACCCCATGTAGTATTCTGTGAACTTTTTAAGAGTCATGTGGTTTTTCTAGCTCCCCAAAGACAGGCAGCATGTTTTGGGGCTCTGGGGCCACCAAATGCAGCATTTCCCAACGTTTTGAGCCCTGCTGCCAAGTCTGTGTCTCGACCACGAAAACCAGGCAAACCACTTTGGAACTGTGCAAAAATCGCACACTTTTGGAGCCTCTGGCTGGAGGAATTTGACCACTTCCTTACAGCTTGATACCTTTGAGCCCCTGGGAGTGTCCTGTGACCTTTGGAAGAGTCATGTGGTTTGTCTTGCTCCCTGAAATCAGGCTGCACGTTTCCCTCTCCGGGGCCGCCAAATGCAGCATTTTCCAGCGTTTTGAGCCCTGAAGCCAAGTGTGGGTCTCGTTGCCGAAAACTGGGCATACCGCTTTGGACCTGTGTAAAAACACACACTTTTGAAGCCTCTGGCTGGAGGAATTTGACCACTTTCTTACAGCTTGAGACCTTTGAGCCCCTTGCAGTGTCCTCTGACCTTTGGAAGGGTCATGTGCCTATTTTGGCTCCCAAAAGTCAGGCAGCACATTTCCAGGCTCTGGGGCCACCAAATGCAGCATTTCGTAGTGTTTTGAGCCCTGCTTCCAAGTCTCTGTCTCGACCCCAAAAATCGGTAAAACCACTTCAGACCTGCGTAAAATTGCCCACTTTTGGACCCTCTGACTGGAGGAATTTGAGCAGTTCCATACAGCTTGAGACCTTTGAACCCCTGGGAGAGTCCTGTGACCTTTGGAAGCGTCATGTTGTTTTTCGGTCTCCCCGAAGTCAGGCAGCATGTTTCCGGGCTCCAGGGCTGCCAAATGCCGCATTTCCCAGAGTTTTGAGCCCTGCTGCCAAGTCTATGTCTCGACCCCCAAAAACGGGCAAACCGATTTGGACCTGCATAATAACGCAACGTTTTGAAGCCTCTGGCTGGAGGAATTTGAGCAATTCCTTACAGCTTGAGACATTTGAGCCCCTGGAAGCGTCCTGTGACCTTTGGTAGAGTCATGTGGTTTTTGTGGCAACCCTAGTCAGGTAACATGTTTCAGGGCTCCGGGGCTGCCAAATGCAGCGTTTCCCAGCATTTTGAGCCCTGCTGCCAAGTCTGAGCCTCGACCCCCAAAACAAGGCAAACCTCTTTGGATATATGTAAAAACGCATGCATTGGAGTCTCTGGCTTGAGGAATTTAACCACTTTCTTACAGCATGAGATCTTTGAGCCTCTGGGAGCGTCCTGTGACCTTCGGAAGAGTCATGTGGATTTTCTGGCTCCCCGAAGTCAGGCAGCATGTTTCCGGGCTCCAGAGCCGCCAAATGCATCATTTCCCAACGTTTTGAGCCCTGCTGCCAAGTTTGTGTCTCAACCCCAAAAAAGCGGGCAAACTGCTTAGGACCTGTTTTTAAAATGCACACTTTGGGGGCCTCTGGCTGGAGGAACTGGAACACTTCCCTACAGCATGAGACCTTTGAGACCCTGGGAGCGCCCTGACACCTTTGGAAGCGTCATGTTGTTTTTCTTGCTCCCCGAATTCAGGAAGCACGTTTCTGGGCTCCAATGCCGCCAAATGCAGCAGTTCTCCTTGTTTTGAGCCCTGCTGCCAAGTCTGTGTATCTACCCCGAAAACTGGGAAAACCATTTTGGACCTGGGTAAAAATGTACACTTTTGGAGTCTCTGGCTGGAGGAATTTGACCATGTCCGTACAGCTTGAGACCTTTGAGCCCCTTGGAGCATCATGTGACCTTTGGAAGTGTCATGTGATTTTTCTGGCTCCCCAAATTCAGGCAGCACATTTCCGGGCTCCAGAGCCCGCTAAATGCAGCATTTTTCCATGTTTTGAGCCCTGCTGCCAAGTCTGTGTCTCGAATCCGAAAACTGGGCAAACTGCTTTGGACCTGGGTAAAAAAGCCCACTTTTGTAGCCTCTTGCAGGAGAAATTTGAAACTTCCTTACAGCTTGACCTTTGAGCCCCTTTGAGCGTCCTGTGACCTTTGGAAGAGTCATGTGGTTTTTCTTGCTCCCCGAAGTCAGGCACCATGTTTCCGGCCTCCGTGGCAGCCAAATGCAGCATTTCCCAGTGTTTTGAACCCTTCTGCTAAGTCTGTGTGTCTCGACCCCGAAAACTTGGCAAACCGCATGGACCTGAATAAAAATGCACACTTTTGGCGCATCTGGCTGGAGGAATTTGACCACTTACTTACAGCTTGAGACCTTTGAGCCCCTGGAAGTGTCCTGTGACATTTGGAAGAGTCATGTGGTTTTTCTGGAAACCCAAAGTCAGGTAACATGTTTCATGGCTCCGGGGCAGCAAAATGAAGCGTTTCCCAGCATTTTGAGCCCTGCTGCCAAGTCTGTGTCTCGACCCCGAAAACCTGGCAAACCGCTTTGGATATGTGTAAAAACGCATGCTTTGGAGTCTCTGGCTAGAGGAATTTAACCACTTTCTTACATCATGAGACCTTTGAGACCCTGGAAGCATTATGTGACCTTTGGAAAAGTCATGTGGTTTTTCTGGCTCCCCGAAGTCAGGCAGCACTCTTTCGGGCTCCAGACCCGCCAAATGCAGCATTTCCCAGTGTTTTGAGCCATGCTGCCAAGTCTTTGTCTCAACACCTAAAACCGGACAACTCGCTTTTGGGAACTCTGGCTAAAGGAATTTGAACACTTTCCAACAACTTGAGACCCTTGTGCATCTGTGTCCATTGGAATAGTTGTGTTGTTTTTCTAGTTCCCCGAAGTCAGGCAGCACATTTCCAGGCTCCAGGGCTGCCAAATGCAGCATTTCCCAGCGATTTAAGCCCTGCTGCTGTATCTCGACCCATAAAACCAGGCAAACCGCTTTGGACCTGCAGAAAAACGCACACTTTTGGAGCCTCTGCTGGAGGAATTTGACTATTTCCTTACAGCTTGAGACCTTTGAACCCCAGGTAGTATTCTGTGAACTTTTTAAGAGTCATGTGGTTTTTCTAGCTCCCCAAAGACAGGCAGCATGTTTTGGCGCTCTGGGGCCACCAAATGCAGCATTTCCCAGCGTTTTGAGCCCTGCTGCCATGTCTGTGTTTTGCCCCTGAAAACCGCTTTGGACCTGTGTAAAAACGCACACTTTTGGAGCCTCTGACTGGAGGAATTTGACAATGTCCTTACAGCTTGAGACCTTTGAGCCCCTGGGAGCATCCTGTGTCCTTTGGAAAAGTCATGTGGTTTTTCTGGCTCCCCGAAGTCAGGCAGCATGTTTCCGGGCTCCGCGGCCACTAAATGCAGGATTTCCCAGCGTTTTGAGCCCTGTTGCCAAGTCTGTCTCGACCCCAAAAACCGGGCAAACTGCTTTGGATCTGCGTAAACACGCACACATTTGGAATCTTTGGCTGGAGGAATTGATCACTTCCTTGCAGCTTGAGACCTTTGAACCCCTGGAAGCGTCCTGTGACCTTTGAAAGAGTCAGGTGGTTTTTCTGGCAACCCAAAGTCAGGCAACATGTTTCAGGGCTCCGGGGCCGCCAAATGCAGTGTTTCCCAGCATTTTCAGCCCTGCTGCCAAGTCTGTATCTCGACCCCTAAAACCAGGCAAACCGCTTTGGATATGTAAAACAACGCATGCTTTGGAGTCTCTGGCTGGAGGAATGTAACCACTTTCTTAAAGCATGAGACCTTTGAGCCCCTGGGAGCGTCCTGTGACCTTTGGAAGAGTCATGGGGTTTTTCTGGCTCCCAGAAGTCACGCAGCACGTTTCCGGGCTCCAGAACCGCCAAATGCAGCATTTCCCAGCGTTTTGAGCCCTGCTGCCAAGTCTTTGCCTCGATACCGAAAACCGGGCAAACTTCTTTGGACCTGGGTAAAAACGCACACTTTTGGAGCTTCTGGCTGTAGGGATTTGACCACTCCTTACAGCTTGAGACCTTTGAGCCCCTGCTAGAGTCCTGTAACCTTTGGAAGCGTCATGTGGTGTTTCTGTTTCCCCGACGTCAGCAGCATGTTTCTGTTATCCAGGGCCACTAAATGCATCATTTCCCAACGTTTTGAGCCCTGCTGCCAAATCGGTATCTCGACCCCGAAAACCGGGCACACCACTTTGAACCAACGTAAAAACGTACACTTTTGAGGCCTTTGGCTGGAGGGATTTGAACACTTGCTTACAGCTTGAGACCTTTAAACCACTAGGAGCATCATGTGACCTTTGGAAGCGTCATGTGGTTTATATGGCTACCCAAAGTCAGGCAGCATGTTTCCAGGCTCTGAGGCAGCCAAATGCAGCACTTCCCAGCATTTTGAGCCCTGCTGTGAAGTCGACCTTAAAAACCAGGCAAACCGCTTTGGACCTGCGTAAAAACTCGCCCTTTTGGATCCTCTGGCTGGAGGGATTTGACCACTTCCTTACAACTTGAGACCTTTGAGCCTTTGGGATTGTCCTGTGAACTTTCGAAGAGTCATGTGCTTATTCTGGCTCCTCGAAGTCAGGCAGCAGGTTTCCAGGCTCTGGGGACGCAAAATGCAGCATTTACCAGCGTTTTGAGCCCTACTGCCAAGTCTGTGTCTCGACCCCAAAAACTAGGAAAACTTCTTTGGACCTGCGTAAAAACGCACTATTTTGGAGTCTCTAGCTGGAGGAATTTAACCACTTCCTAACAGCTTGAAAACTTGGAGCCAGTGGGAGCGTACGGTGACCTTTGGATGCGTCATGTGTTTTTTCAGGCTCCCCGAAGTCAGGCAGCACGTTTCCGGGCTCTGGGGCTGCCAAATGCAGCCTTTCCCAGCGTTTTGAGTCATGCTGCCCAGTCTGTGTCTTGACCCCAAAAACCAAGCAAACCGCTTTGGACCCGTGAAAAGATGCACACTTTTGGAGCCTCTGGCTGGAGGATTTTGGCCACTTCACTACAGCTTAAGACCTTTTAGCCCCTGGGACCATCCTGTGACCTTTGGAAGCGTCACGTGGTTTTTCTGGCTCCCCGAATAGGCAGCACCTTTCCGGGCTCCAGGGCTGCCAAATGCAGCATTTCCCAGCATTTGAGCCCTGCTGTGAAGTCTGTGTCTTGACCCCAAAAATCAGGCAAACCGCTTTGGACCTGCGTTAGAACTCAAACTTTTGGAGCATCTGGCTGGAGGGATTTGACCACTTCCTTACAGCTTGAGACCTTTGAGCCACTGGGAGTGTCCTGAGACCTTTGGAAGTGTCATGTGGTTTTTCTGGCTCCCCGAAGTCAGGCAGAACGTTTCCGGGCTCCGGGGCTGCCAAATGCAGCATTTCCCAGCGTTTTGAGCCCTGCTGCCAAGTCTGTGTCTCGACCCCAAAAATCGGGCAAACCGCTTTGGACCTGCATAAAAACGCACTGTTTTGGAGCCTCTGGCTGGAGGGATTTGATCGCATCCTTACAGCTTGGGACTTTTGAGGCCCTGGGAGCGTCCTGTTACCTTTGGAAGGGTCATGTGGTTATTCCAGCTCCCCGAAGTCAGGCAGCATGTTTTCGGGCTCCAGGGCCGTCAAATGCAGTATTTCCGAGCGTTTTTAGCTCTGCTCCCAAGACTGTGTCTCGACACCGAAAATCGGGCAAACGGCTTTGGACCTAAATAAAAACGCACCCTTTTAGGACCTCAGGCTGGAGGAATTTGACCATTTCCTTACAGCTTGATACCTTTGGGCCCCTGGGAGCGTCCTGTGATCTTTGGAAGAGTCTTGTGGTTTTTCTGGCTCCCCGAAGTCAGGCAGCACGTTTCAGGACTACAGCTCCGCCAAATTCAGCCTTTCCCAGCATTTTGAGTCATGCTCCCAAGTCTATGTCTCGACCCTGAAAACAGGGCAAACCACTATGGACCTGCATAAAAACGCAAACGTTTGGAGCCGCTGGCTGGAGGGATTTCACCACTTCCTTACAGCTTGAGACCTTTGAGCCCCTAGGGGCGTCCTGTGACCTTTGGAAGCGTCATGTGGTTTTTCTGACTCCCCGAAGTTAGGCAGCACGTTTCTGTGCTACAGAGCCACCAAATGCAGCATCTCCCAGTGTTTTGAGCACTGCTTCCAAGTCTGTGTCTGGACCCCGACAACCAGGTAAACTGCTTTGGACCTGCATAAAAAAAAAAACTTTTGGAGCCTCTGGCTGGAGGAATTTGACGGCTCCCTTACAGCTTGAAAACGTTGAGCCCCTGGGAGCGTCCTGTGACCTTTGGAAGAGTCATGTATTTTTTCTGGCTCCTCGAAGGTAGGCAGCACGTTTATGAGCTCCAGGGCTGCAAAAAGCTGAATTTTCCCGAATTTTGCGCCCTGCTGCCAAGTCTGTGTCTTGACCACGAAAACCGGGCAAACCGCTATGGACCTGCGTAAAGATGCACACTTTTGGATCCTTTGGCTGGAGGATTTTGACCACTTCCTTACAGCTGAAGACCGTTGAGCCCCTGGGAGCTTCCTGTGACCTTTGGAAGAGTCATGTGGTTTTTCTGGCTCCCCGAAGTCAGGCAGCACGTTTCCAGATTCCAGGTCTGCCAAAATCAGCCTTTCCCAACTTTTTGAGTCATACTGCCAAGTCTGTCTCTCGACCACTAAAACCGAGCAAACTGCATTGGACCTGCATAGACGCACACTGTTGTAGCCTCTGGCTGGAGGAACTTGACCACTTCCTTACAGCTTGAGACCTTTGAGCCCCTGGGAGTGTCCTGTGAAATTCGGAAGTGTCATGTGCTTATTCTGGCTCCCCGAAGTCAGGCAGCACGTTTCCAGGCTCTGGGGTCGCCAAATGCAGCATTTACCAGCGTTTTGTGCCCTACTACCAAGTCTGTGTCTCGACCCTGAAAACTGGGAAAAGTGCTTTGGACCTGCGTAAAAACGCACGCTTTTGGAGTCTCTGGCTGGAGGAATTTGATGACTTCCTTACAGCGTGAGACATTTGAGCCCCTAGGGAAGCATCATGTGGTTTTTCTGGCTCCCTGAAGTCAGGCAGCCAATTTCCGGGCTCCAGGGCTTCCAAATGCAGAGTTTCCCAGCATTTTGAGCCCTGCTGCCAAGACTATGCTAGACCCCGAAAACCGGGCAAATCGCTTTGGACCTGCGTAAAGATGCACACTTTTGGATCCTTTTCGCTGGAGGATTTTGACCACTTCCTTACAACTTAAGACCTTGGAGCCCCTGGGAGCATCCTGTGACCTTTGGAAGAGTCATGTGGTTTTACTAGCTCCCCGAAGGTAGGCAGCAGGTTTCTGAGCTCCAGGGCTGCAAAAAGCAAAATTTCCCCACATTTTGCGCCCGGCTGCCAAGTCTGTGTCTCAACCCCAAAAACCAGGCAAACCGCTTTGGACCTAAGTAAAAAAAAACACTTTTGGGGCCTCTGGCTGGAGGGATTTGAACACTTTCTTACAGCTTGAGACCTTTAAACCACTGGGAGCGTCATGTGACTTATGGAAGCGTCATGTGGTTTTTCTGGCTCCCCGAAGGCAGGCATCATGTTTTCAGGCACCGGGGCTGCCAAATGCAGCATTTTCCAGCATTTTGAGCCCTGCTGTGAAGTCGACTCCAAAAGCAGGCAAACCGCTTTGGACCTGTATAAAAACACACACTTTTGGAGCCTCTGGCTCGAGGAATTTGACCACTTCCATACAGCTTGAGACCTTTAAGCCCCTGGGAGCTTCCTGTGACCTTTCGAAGAGTCATGTGGTTTTTCCAGCTCCCCGAAGTCAGGCAGCACGTTTTCTTACTCCAGGTCTGCCAAATTCAGCCTCTCCCAGCATTTTGAGTCATGTGTCTCGACCACTAAAACCGAGCAACCCGCTTTGGACCTGCGTAAAGACGCACACCTTTGGAGCCTGGAATTTATCCACTTCCTTACAGCTTGAAACCTTTGAGTTCCTGGGAGTGTCCTGTGAACTTCGGAAGTGTCGTATGCTTATACTGCTCCCCGAAGTCAGGCAGCACGTTTCCAGGCTCTGGGGCCGCCAAATGCAGCATTTACCAGCGTTTTGTGCCCTACTGCCAAGTCTGTGTCTCGACCCCGAAAACTGGAAAAGTGCTTTGGACCTGCGTAAAAACACACACTTTTGGAGTCTCTGGCTGGAGGAATTTGACGACTTCCTTACAGCGTGAGACCATTGAGACCCTAGGGAAGCATCATGTGGTTTTTCTGTCTCCCTGGAGTCAGGCAGACAATTTCTGGGCTCCAGGGCTTCCAAATGCAGCATTTCCCAGCGTTTTGAGCCCTGCTGCCAAGTCTGTGCTCGAGCCCGAAAACCGGGCAAACTGTTTTGGACCTGCGTAAAGACGCACACCTTTGGATCCTTTGGCTGGAGGATTTTGACCACTTCCTTACAACTTAAGACTTTTGAGCCCCTGGGAGCGTCCTGTGACCTTTGGAAGAGTCATGTGGTTTTTCTGGCTCCCCTAAGTCAGGTATCATGTTTTCAGGCTCCGGGCTGCCAAATGCTGCATTTCCCAGTGTTTTAAGCCCTACTGCCATGTCTGTGTCTCGACCCTGAAAACAGGGCAAACCACTATGGACCTGCATAAAAACGCAAACGTTTGGAGCCGCTGGCTGGAGGGATTTCACCACTTCCTTACAGCTTGAGACCTTTGAGCCCCTAGGGGCGTCCTGTGACCTTTGGAAGCGTCATGTGGTTTTTCTGACTCCCCGAAGTTAGGCAGCACGTTTCTGTGCTACAGAGCCACCAAATGCAGCATCTCCCAGTGTTTTGAGCACTGCTTCCAAGTCTGTGTCTGGACCCCGACAACCAGGTAAACTGCTTTGGACCTGCATAAAAAAAAAAACTTTTGGAGCCTCTGGCTGGAGGAATTTGACGGCTCCCTTACAGCTTGAAAACGTTGAGCCCCTGGGAGCGTCCTGTGACCTTTGGAAGAGTCATGTATTTTTTCTGGCTCCTCGAAGGTAGGCAGCACGTTTATGAGCTCCAGGGCTGCAAAAAGCTGAATTTTCCCGAATTTTACGCCCTGCTGCCAAGTCTGTGTCTTGACCACGAAAACCGGGCAAACCGCTATGGACCTGCGTAAAGATGCACACTTTTGGATCCTTTGGCTGGAGGATTTTGACCACTTCCTTACAGCTGAAGACCGTTGAGCCCCTGGGAGCTTCCTGTGACCTTTGGAAGAGTCATGTGGTTTTTCTGGCTCCCCGAAGTCAGGCAGCACGTTTCCAGATTCCAGGTCTGCCAAAATCAGCCTTTCCCAACTTTTTGAGTCATACTGCCAAGTCTGTCTCTCGACCACTAAAACCGAGCAAACTGCATTGGACCTGCATAGACGCACACTGTTGTAGCCTCTGGCTGGAGGAACTTGACCACTTCCTTACAGCTTGAGACCTTTGAGCCCCTGGGAGTGTCCTGTGAAATTCGGAAGTGTCATGTGCTTATTCTGGCTCCCCGAAGTCAGGCAGCACGTTTCCAGGCTCTGGGGTCGCCAAATGCAGCATTTACCAGCGTTTTGTGCCCTACTGCCAAGTCTGTGTCTCGACCCTGAAAACTGGGAAAAGTGCTTTGGACCTGCGTAAAAACGCACGCTTTTGGAGTCTCTGGCTGGAGGAATTTGATGACTTCCTTACAGCGTGAGACATTTGAGCCCCTAGGGAAGCATCATGTGGTTTTTCTGGCTCCCTGAAGTCAGGCAGCCAATTTCTGGGCTCCAGGGCTTCCAAATGCAGAGTTTCCCAGCATTTTGAGCCCTGCTGCCAAGACTATGCTAGACCCCGAAAACCGGGCAAATCGCTTTGGACCTGCGTAAAGATGCACACTTTTGGATCCTTTTCGCTGGAGGATTTTGACCACTTCCTTACAACTTAAGACCTTGGAGCCCCTGGGAGCATCCTGTGACCTTTGGAAGAGTCATGTGGTTTTACTAGCTCCCCGAAGGTAGGCAGCAGGTTTCTGAGCTCCAGGGCTGCAAAAAGAAAAATTTCCCCACATTTTGCGCCCGGCTGCCAAGTCTGTGTCTCAACCCCAAAAACCAGGCAAACCGCTTTGGACCTAAGTAAAAAAAAACACTTTTGGGGCCACTGGCTGGAGGGATTTGAACACTTTCTTACAGCTTGAGACCTTTAAACCACTGGGAGCGTCATGTGACTTATGGAAGCGTCATGTGGTTTTTCTGGCTCCCCGAAGGCAGGCATCATGTTTTCAGGCACCGGGGCTGCCAAATGCAGCATTTTCCAGCATTTTGAGCCCTGCTGTGAAGTCGACTCCAAAAGCAGGCAAACCGCTTTGGACCTGTATAAAAACACACACTTTTGGAGCCTCTGGCTCGAGGAATTTGACCACTTCCATACAGCTTGAGACCTTTAAGCCCCTGGGAGCTTCCTGTGACCTTTCGAAGAGTCATGTGGTTTTTCCAGCTCCCCGAAGTCAGGCAGCACGTTTTCTTACTCCAGGTCTGCCAAATTCAGCCTCTCCCAGCATTTTGAGTCATGTGTCTCGACCACTAAAACCGAGCAACCCGCTTTGGACCTGCGTAAAGACGCACACCTTTGGAGCCTGGAATTTATCCACTTCCTTACAGCTTGAAACCTTTGAGTTCCTGGGAGTGTCCTGTGAACTTCGGAAGTGTCATATGCTTATACTGCTCCCCGAAGTCAGGCAGCACGTTTCCAGGCTCTGGGGCCGCCAAATGCAGCATTTACCAGCGTTTTGTGCCCTACTGCCAAGTCTGTGTCTCGACCCCGAAAACTGGAAAAGTGCTTTGGACCTGCGTAAAAACACACACTTTTGGAGTCTCTGGCTGGAGGAATTTGACGACTTCCTTACAGCGTGAGACCATTGAGACCCTAGGGAAGCATCATGTGGTTTTTCTGTCTCCCTGGAGTCAGGCAGCCAATTTCTGGGCTCCAGGGCTTCCAAATGCAGCATTTCCCAGCGTTTTGAGCCCTGCTGCCAAGTCTGTGCTCGAGCCCGAAAACCGGGCAAACTGTTTTGGACCTGCGTAAAGACGCACACCTTTGGATCCTTTGGCTGGAGGATTTTGACCACTTCCTTACAACTTAAGACTTTTGAGCCCCTGGGAGCGTCCTGTGACCTTTGGAAGAGTCATGTGGTTTTTCTGGCTCCCCTAAGTCAGGCATCATGTTTTCAGGCTCCGGGCTGCCAAATGCTGCATTTCCCAGTGTTTTAAGCCCTACTGCCATGTCTGTGTCTCGACCCCGAAAACAGGGAAAACTGCTTTGGACCTGCATAAAAACACACACTTTTAACCCTCTGGCTAGAGGAATTTGACCACTTCCTTACAGCGTAAGACCTTTGAGCCCCTGGGAGCTTCCTGTGACCTTTGGAAGAGTCATATGGCTTTTCTGGCTCCCCGAAGTCAGGCAGCACGTTTCCAGACTCCAGGTGATAAAAGCTCTCAAACAGGTAGTAATTGTAGAGCAGGTTTATTGGTACAACCATCAACAGCAAGAGCTCAGCAACTGACTCTGAGAAGACTGGAATGTTGTCATTAATCCTATGATGTAGTGTACTCTATATTATATTAAAGTGACAGTAATCATAACACATCCCCTAACCATAATAAAAGATAAAAATGAAACTTACAGGCAAGGAAGAAAATATAAAACATGTAAATAGGTAAATTGTATCAGTACAGAAGAAAAGCATAAGACATATAAATAAATAAATTGTATCAGTACAAAAAGAGAATCGTATCAGTACATAATATATTGTATAAGTACATGTTATAATCTCTGAATTTCCTAGGCAATTTTTTATCTCTTCTAGGAGTATTATACAAGTTACACCCTGAAGAGATACCCTTGGAATTACCATCAAATTCAGGACCATTGAAAGCAGGATCCTTACACTTTGCTAACATAGACATGGTCCAAGTACAACCATTGTCTAATGTTACAACATTCTTCTTAATAGCAACAATGGTGAAAGGGCCACAAAAATTGGAAGTACCTTTGTACCCGTGCTTAGGTTTTCTCACAAGCACACAGTCACCCACATTCCACTTCCTCAATTTAACAACCATCTTATCATCATACCGTTGCTTATATCTTTGTTGATATTTGGTTAACACATCCCTTCTTCTCAACTCGCTTTCTACACTATCATCACAAACTTTCTCCGGAAGCCAAGCTGTATTAAGTTTGGAACTAGCCATTCTTCCCCTCAAAGCTTCAAAAGGAGATTTTTGCATGGTAGCATTAGGAACCGTGCGATGTGCTCACCATGTCTCCCTTAACACACCTCTAAAAGAAACCTTAGACTCCAAAACTCTTTATGCACAACTCTTTACAACCCAGTTCATTCTCTCAGCTAGACCATTGGCTTGAGGAGAATAAAGAGCTGTCATCTGATGAACGATTCCAAAACCTTTGAGAAAAACATCCATTTCATTGGAGGTAAATTGTACCTGGTTATCAGTGAGCAAAAACTTGGGAACTCCTTCTGACACAAACACATCTTTTAGAAATTCAATAACAGCTTTAGAATTGACCACCCCCATACATTTTGAAACTACCCACTTCGAGGTATAATCTACTAGCAATACCACAAACCTTTCATACGAGGGCATCAACTCAAAGGCACCAGCAATGTCAAGTCCTACCTTAGTCCAAACCGCAGTAGGCTCTTCCACAGGAGAAAGAGGAGAGTGACAAGTAGTGCGTGATTTATCATTAACAGCACACAAGTGACAATCTTTCAGCACTGCCTCAACCATACGATCCATTCCTGTCCACCAATATCTTTCTCTGAGACGTGCCTTGGTGAGACTTCTCCCCAAATGACCTTCATGAGCCAAGTTGACCACTTTTTCCCTTAACCCACCTGGAGGAACTACTCTGTCACCTCTCAAAAGATTATCTTGCCAAAAAGTCAGAGCATCCCTCACTGTCCAATACAGCTTAAGGTCATTGTCCAGCTCATCATAACTTGGCCAACCTTCTTTAATGACCTTTCTCAAAGATTGAAACACTATATCCTTCTCAACACAATCCAACCATTCATTTTTTGGAATGCTAGATTCTAGTACCCAATTCACACGCTCAACACTCTCTGAAATACATTCTCTTTCACTAGGCAAGCGTGACAAACAGTCCGCAGGTTTGTTATTCTGACCTGGAATGTATTGCAAACAAAAATTAAACTCTTGCAACCCCTCACTCCATCTCTTCAAACTTGGTGTCAAATGATCATTTTGATGACAAGAAAAAATCTGTACAAGAGGGCGATGGTCAGACTTAACAACAAATGGAATACCCGACAGATAAAATTTGAAATGAAGTACTGACCAAAACACTGCCAAAGCTTCTCTCTCAATACAAGAGTAATTTAATTCTGCTTCTTTCAAAGCCCTTGATGCAAAGGCTACTACAACTTCCTCTCCATTCACTATTTGGGAAAGCACTGCACCAAGTCCTCTAAGACTGGCATCAGTCGTCAAGATGGTTTTCAATTTAGAATCAAAATGACCCAACGTGGGCATTTTTCCAATCTCCGCTTTTATAGGCACAAAAGCCTTCTCACACTCACCTGACCAAATAAAACGTACACCCTTCTTCAAAAGAGTCCTTATAGGTTGAACAATACTTGCAAATCCTCTGACAAATTTGGAGTAAAACTCCGCCACCCCTAAAAATGACTTGACTTGATCTTTATCTCCTGGAGTTGGTGCTTTTCCAATACTCTCAGCCAGTTCCAGCTTTGGTTGTATCCCATTCCCAGAAATCACATGTCCCAGATAAGTAACCGAATTCAATCCAATGCGGCATTTTTCTTTTTTAACCGTGAGGCCCCTTTCACTTAACTTGTCTAAAACCTATCTCAACACCACATCATGCTCACATTCATTCACTCCATAAATCAAAATATCGTCCTGAAAAAACATCACGTTGCGTAAGCTCCCAAGAACCATTTTCATTACTCTGTGAAAACAAGCGGCAGCCAAAGCCAAACCGAAAGGCATTCTTAAAAATTGATATGCACCTAAGGGCGTAACAAAAGATGTTAAATGTCTAGAATCTTGATGCAATACAATTTGGTGGTAAGCCGATGAGAGATCAAGTACACTGAAAATCTTCACTCCTTTCAAAATGCTGATAGATTCTGATATATTCGGAAGAGGCTGTCGATCCACCCAAATCCATTCA
Source organism: Lissotriton helveticus (assembly GCF_964261635.1). NCBI lineage: Eukaryota > Metazoa > Chordata > Amphibia > Caudata > Salamandridae > Lissotriton > Lissotriton helveticus. The sequence goes on along the minus strand of NC_136069.1, from coordinate 966,761,565 downwards.
TTCAGTCCACGTAAGTCCACACACATTCTCACTGACTTTCCACCATCCTTAGGTGCCAAAACCACCGGACTTAACCACTCCGAAGACTCAATCTCTTGTATCACTTCCAACTTCAACAATCTCTCTATCTCCAGCTTCAAAGGTTCGACCATCATATTAGGCACTTTTCTAACTTTATGCACACATGGTTTAGCAAATTGTTTAAGAATTATTTTGTGTTCAAAACCTTTTAAACACCCCAGAGCACCCGAAAACACTTTGGGATAATCAGAAAAATACTCGTTGGAATCACACACGCTACCAACAGTTGAATGAACATAAGTAAGCAATTCTTCCATTAACAACACTTGATCTTGAGTATTTTAAGCACCTGGGTTGAGAACTATACCCAAGTCATGTTAATGTCTCCATCCAAGGAGATTATCACCTCTCACAGCTATGTACACCTTCCCAGTGATCTCCTTGCCTTTGAAAATAATATTAGCTACTATATAGCCTAAAATGTAAATTTTTGACCCATTGTAGCTCAGAGGATTAATATCTGGAGGTAAGAGTGTTACATTTTCTAAACCAACAACTTCATCCCAAATCTTGTTTCCAATGAAAGTGAACGGAGATCATGAATCTGCCTTTAGTTTAAACACATACTTATTAATCCCTATGTTACAAAATGGCATATGAATCTGATCAGAATCAATGTTTTCTTCATTTCCTTTAACATTTGACACTACCACCGTACGAACAATTTCCAATACGCCATCACTCACTTCTTTTTTTTTACTTGACTTACACACACGAGCATAATGTCCTTTTCCCCCACAATTATTAAAAATGCTGTCTCTTGCATAACAATTCGGAAAATTTGATGTATGAGAAAAACGTCCACATCTAAAACATCGCAATCTCTGATTGGAAAATGAACGTTGTTGACGAATATCACGCTCCTTCGTCATGGGAAACTCTTTACTAGAAGAAGGACGAGGTTGATTCTCCAGAGCATTCTTTTGAGAATAAGAGTTCTTTTGGATCAATTTATTTTTAGTCCCAACAGATACTTTAGCAACACTATCATGCACTTCTTCAGTAATGTCATCTTCCTCCAACATATGCACCGTATCATGGTTTTTCTTTTTACTATCACTTGTAGTGTTATTCCCTTCCTCTCTGTTTTTCCTTATCTCTTTGACCCAAGTGGATGTATTTTTCATGCCCTCAGAGTAGGATTCTTTGAAAGTAATTTCTCTTGGACTCTTGAGCTGTTAGTACATCTTACGTGCTGATCTCTCACCAGCGACTCAGACAATTCTTCAAAATCACATGTGCGTGCAAGGGTTTTAAGCGCAGCAACATATGTTCCTACTCGTTCTGTAGGACCCTGTAAGCGTGTGAAGAACCTATGGCGTTCTAAAACCACATTGATTCTGGGACCAAAATAGCGTTCCAACATAGACATGTACATCTCATATATGTCAGAAGGTTCTCCATCTGCACCACCAACTGGTATAGTGTCCATGCTGTCATATACATGTCTACCTTCGACTCCTAAATTGTGTAATAGAATTGCCTGCTTTTGAACGCAGAAAACTTTTCCCCCCAATTGCTACCAAATACGAGTCAAATACATTACTCCATCTTTTCCAAGAAAGTATAGGCTCTCCTTCTTCAGAGAGAAATGGTGGAGGTTGTGACATGCTTGAAGTAGAAGCCATTATATCAAAGAGGAAGACGTATTTCGTAAATAGATACAATATATCCACAGTAAAAATTGCTTGCCACTACATGGGTGTAATTATAAAAGTAAAATAAAGAAAGTGGAAAATGAGTAATTGTCCCGTATTTTCTTAATGCCCACAATAGTTTTTTACTCACTTCAAGTACAAAATTACCAGGTAAATAGATGCGCTGATGTGTGCATCAATGTTGTTACTTCAAGTCCCACTTCCAATTAGCGGTAAATCAATGCGCTGCTGTGCGCATCAGCGTTGTTACTTCAAATCACACTTTATTAATTAAATCGATGCACTGTCGTGCGCATCGGCGTTTGGTTTACTAGCGTTGCCGTGGAGATCCAAGATGGCCGCCAAAACGTGATGACGCTAAACGGTACGCTGACTTCATGCGTTCAACGTCATCGGGTCAAAGTTCCTCACTCCTTAGAGCAACAAGAGCTGTTACGCACAATGGCAGAGAAGCCGATTCCGATGCAGAGAATTCCGCATGACAGAGCGTGCGATGTAAGGCACACGCGATCAAATTTAAATGAAAACACCGCATGTGGCAACAGGTAACAGAAGCAACAATCGCCAAATAAATCAACTAACAAGCAAAGTCTGAATGAAAGCTACACAAAATGAATGTAGAATAGTAACAGTACAGTACTTGAGATTGCACAAATGAAGTACAGGAACCTTCAAAGTGACAGTTGTAAAATTCCAGCTGATCAATAGTAACGAATCTCAGAGTTCAGACGCAGCCTCCCAAACGTCTGTAATTCTCAACTTGCCAGAACCATATCCATATGATGGCAATATCACATAAAAAAATAAATAAACTCTGATATAAGTCCAATGTAGATCCAATATCCAAATCCAAACCAAATCCAAATGATAGGGGAGTTGATGGTTGTTGATGCTTGTCACCAATCAAGCCTTGGTCCTCGTCGCCAGTGATAAAAGCTCTCAAACAGGTAGTAATTGTAGAGCAGGTTTATTGGTACAACCATCAACAGCAAGATCTCAGCAACTGACTCTGAGAAGACTGGAATGTTATCATTCATCCTATGATGTAGTGTACTCTATATTCTATTAAAGTGACAGTAATCATAACACCAGGTCTGCCAAATTCAGTCTTTCCCAACTTTTTGAGTCATACTGCCAAGTCTGTCTCTCGACCACTAAAACCGAGCAAACCGCATTGGACCTGCGTAAAGACGCGCACTGTTGTAGCCTCTGGCTGGAGGAATTTGACCCCTTCCTTACAGCTTGAGACCTTTGAGCCCCTGGGAGTGTCCTGTGAACTTCGGTAGTGTCATGTGCTTATTCTGTCTCCCCAAAGTCAGGCAGCACATTTCCAGGCTCTGGGGCCGCCAAATGCAGCATTTACCAGCGTTTTGTGCCCTACTGCCAAGTCTGTGTCTCGACCCCGAAAACTGGGAAAAGTGCTTTGGACCTGCGTGAAAATGCACTCTTTCGGAGTCTCTGGCTGGAGGAATTTGACGACTTCATTACAGCGTGAGACATTTGAGCCCCTTGGGAAGCATCATGTGGTTTTTCTGGCTCCCTGAAGTCAGGCAGCCAATTTCGGGGCTCCAGGGCTTCCAAATGCAGCATTTCCCAGCATTTTGAGCCCTGCTGCCAAGTCTGTGCTCGACCCCGAAAACCGGGCAAACTGCTTTGGACCTGCGTAAAGATGCACCCTTTTGGATCCTTTTCGCTGGAGGATTTTGACCACTTCCTTACAACTTAAGACCTTGGAGCCCCTGGGAGCATCCTATGACCTTTGGAAGAGTCATGTGGTTTTTCTAGCTCCCCGAAGGTAGGCAGCAGGTTTCTGAGCTCCAGGGCTGCAAAAAGCAGAATTTACCCACATTTTGCGCCCTGCTGCCAAGTCTGTGTCTCAACCCCAAAAACCAGGCAAACCGCTTTGGACTAAGTAAAAAACCAAACTTTTGGGGCCTCTGGCTGGAGGGATTTGAACACTTTCTTACAGCTTGAGAACTTTAAACCACAGGGAGCGTCATGTGACTTATGGAAGCGTCATGTGGTTTTTCTGGCTCCCCGAAGGCAGGCATCATGTTTTCAGGCTCCGGGGCTGCCAAATGCAGCATTTCCCAGCATTTTGAGCCCTGCTGTGAAGTCGACTCCAAAAGCAGGCAAACCGCTTCGGACCTGTATGAAAACACACACTTTTGGAGCCTCTGGCTCTAGGAATTTGACCACTTCCATACAGCTTGAGACCTTTAAGCCCCTGGGAGCCTCCTGTGAACTTTGGAAGAGTCATGTGGTTTTTCCAGCTCCCCGAAGTCAGGCAGCACGTTTTCATACTCCAGGTCTGCCAAATTCAGCCTCTCCCAGCATTTTGAGTCATACTGCCAAGTCTGTGTCTCGACCACTAAAACCGAGCAAACCGCTTTGGACCTGCATAAAGACGCACACTTTTGGAGCCTCTGGCTGGAGGAATTTATCCACTTCCTTACAGCTTGAGACCTTTGAGTCCCTGGGAGTGTCCTGTGAACTTCGGAAGTGTCATATTCTTATTCTGGCTCCCCAAACTCAGGCAGCACGTTTCCAGGCTCTATGGCCGCCAAATGCAGCATTTACCAGCGTTTTGTGCCCTACTGCCAAGTCTGTGTTTCGACCCCAAAAACTGGGAAAAGTGCTTTGGACCTGCGTAAAAACACATGCTTTTGGAGTCTCTGGCTGGAGGAATTTGACGACTTCCTTACAGCGTGAGACCTTTGAGCCCCTATGGAAGCATTGTGTGGGTTTTCTGGCTCCCTGAAGTCAGGCAGCCAATTTCTGGGCTCCAGGGCTTCCAAATGCAGCATTTCCCAGCATTTTGAGCCCTGCTGCCAAGTCTGTGCTCGAGCCCGAAAACCGGGCAAACCGTTTTAGACCTGAATAAAGACGCACACTTTTGGATCCTTTGGCTGGAGGATTTTGACCACTTCCTTACAACTTAAGACCTTTGAGCCCCTGGGAGCGTCCTGTGACCTTTGGAAGAGTCATGTGGTTTTTCTGGCTCCCTGAAGGTAGACAGCAGGTTTCTGAGCTCCTGGGATGCAAAAAGCAGAATTTCCCCACATTTTGAGCCCTGCTGCCAAGTCTGTGTCTTGACCCCGAAAACCAGGCAAACCGCTTTGGACCTAAGTAAAAAACCACACTTTTGGGGCCTCTGGCTGGAGGCATTTGAACACTTTCTTACAGCTTTTGACCTTTAAACCAATGGGAGCGTCATGTGACTTTTGGAAGCGTCATATGGTTTTTCTGGCTCCCCGAAGTGAGGCATCATGTTGTAGTGTAGTTCCTATATTCCCAATAGGCTCTGCGCATTGGAATAATATATTCAGCAGTGTAGACATAGGACTGAGGTCTTCTAGGTCTCTACTGACTATATTAGACTTAAGGTTTGCCAGCTAGCTCAGAGGTCACTAGAAACTATCTCGAATAAACGAGGAGGAGTTTAACCTCCCTGGATAGACAAGAAGGGATTAGCTTCTGACAACCATAAAAGATGACAACTTTGCTCCCTCAGAATAAGAGACAGCTATTTCACTCAGTCAAGTGTGCATACTTAGTTTTACCAGATTGCAGAGAATAGAGAGACGGGCGTTTTCAATAAAAAGGTGTTATTTATTGAGCAGTCTTCTTTCTCATACAAGAGAAATGAATTGCCACAATTGCAATACTCATAGTAAAGTAAAGTGCGTACAGTAAAAGGAGGATTATAAAATAATACTGTAAAAGCATTGATATGGTTTCTTAGCCATATGATACTTTAAAATAGATAAAATATATGGTAATCAGACATAATATCGAAATTATTATATCGAACTGACATAATATCGAACATTAAATATCGTAGGTCAAAAATATCGAACTAAAAAATATCGTATACAAAAATATCGTAAATAGTATGTTTATCATAATATCGAAAGTAATTATATCGGAAGACAAAATATCGAATTACAAAAATATCGTATAATAGTAAATAATAGTAAAAAATATGCATATTAAGTTAATATTTTATTGAAATCAGTTAATGTTATTGAACAAAAAATATTTTAAATACTTTTTATATTATAATAATTATAAATACATATATATTTTTAGGAGCGGGTTATTGGGTTTATAGGGGATAAGGGAGGGGAGTGTTTTAAAAATATATGTTTAAATAAAATAATATTTCTAAAATATGATATATTTTTTTAAATATTAATCTAATGATTATAAAATGTTTAAATTTTTTTTACAATTTTAAAAAAAATTCGATTTTAGAAATTCGAAATTTAAATAAAAAATGTAAAATTTTTGGAAATTTTTTCGAATTTAGAAAATCAAAATGTAAATAAAAAATTTTAAATTTTGGGAAAAATTTTCGATTTTAGAAATTCGAAATTTAAATACAAAATTTAACAATTTTGGAAAAATATATGTATAAAAAAATATTGCGAAATATTTATAATATAATTTAAATATTTATATATTTAATATAAAAAAATTATAAATTTTACAAAATACAAATAAAAAATCCAAATTAGAATTTAGAAATTTCAATAAAATATGTAAAGATTTTGAAAAATATATGTATTCATAAAATTTCCTAAATATAGATTATATATTTATTAATAAATATATAATCATTAGAAATATAATACAATATATAACAAATTAATAAATAAATAAAAATGTATACATATATTTTTATTAAATAAATATAACAATTTTACAAATATATGTATTAATAATTATAAATATTGTTAAATTTAATTTTAAAAATTTTAAATTTCGCATTTTGATATTTGAATTGTAAATTTTAAATTTCTACATTAAATATTTAGATTTGTATAAAAATGATAAAATATATATATATATTTTATATAATATTTTTAAAAAATCTTTTTGTTTTATAGTCTTTTAGATTTAATTTAAAACTGTTATAATATTAGAAGCTTTTTCATATATAACAATTAAACTTTTCCTATATTTATGTCCAGCACCTACTTCAATTTTATGTAGACTGGAGTGGGAATAGTAAATTATATTTAATTTGTGTCCAGCACCTATTTCAATTTTATGTACACTGGAGTGGGAATAGTAAATTATATGTAATTAGTGTCAAGCACCTACTTCAATTTAATGTAGACTGGAGTGGGAATAGTAAATTATATGGTTTTGTTTGTTTAAGGGGTATTTTTAGGGTTCAGGGTCAGTTTTCATTTTTTGGGTAAAGGGGTATTTTTAGGGTTCAGGGTCAGTTTTCAGTTTTTGGGTAAAGGGGTATTTTTAGTGTTCAGGGTCAGTTTTCAGTTTTTGGGTAAATGGGTATTTTTAGGGTTCAGGGTCAGTTTTCTGTTTTTGGGTAAAAGGGTATTTTTAGTATTCAGGGGCAGTTTTTAGTTTTTGGGTAAAGGGCTATTTTTAGGGTTCAGGGTCCGTTTTTAGTTTTTGGGTAAAGGGGTATTTTTTGGGTTCAGGGTCAGTTTTCAGTTTTAGGATAAAGGGGTATTTATAGGGTTCAGGGTCAGTTTTCAGTTTTTGGGTAAAGGGGTATTTTTAGTGTTCAGGGTCAGTTTTCAGTTTTTGGCTAAAGGGGTATTTATAGGGTTCAGGGTCAGTTTTCAGTTTTTGGGTAAAGGGGTATTTTTAGTGTTCAGGGTCAGTTTTTTGTTTTTGGGTAAAGGGGTATTTTTAGGGTTCAGGGTCAGTTTTCAGTTTTTGGGTAAAGGGGTATGTTTTTGTGTTCAGGGTCAGTTTTCTGTTTTTGGGTAAAGGCCTATTTTTAGGGTGCAGGGTAAGCATGAGCGTAAAATCCGTTACGCTCGCGGATTTTACGAATTTTCGGTAAATTCGCAATACGCGAACTCCCGCGAATTTACCGCGAATTCGCAAATCCGCGAGCGGCGGTTTCCGGGGGCAAAAGTTCAAGCCTTGCTGGCCTGTTGTAACTAATTTACGATGGCGCCGGCAAGCTGCCAGCGCCATCCTAAGATAGTTACTAAATTAGCTTCAACAGGAAGCTCTAATAGATAAGATAAAGCAGGTCATCGAGCGCCTGCTTTATTTTATCTATTAGAGCTTCCTGTTGAAGCTAATTTAGTAACTATTTTAGGATGGCGCTGGCAGCTTGCCGGCGCCATCGTAAATTAGTTACAACAGGCACAAAACGGTGGCGTCTTCTTGAATAAATATGAAGGGCAGGGTTCATTCTGGCACGACGGTCCTGGCACAAAAATGAAACCTCAACTGCAAGCACTTACAGATATCGATTAAGCATGTGCCCTAGTTGAAGCTTAAATTCAGTGACTCATTCATCGGCCCAAAAAACAATCGTGAGCGTTGTCAAGGCTGGGCACATGTGCCTTCTTCCCTAATATACCATCGAAAATCAGCTGTGATGCTGGACAGAGGCCTTTGCATCCTTGACTTTCACGAGCGCAATCCTCGTGCTGTTCCTGTGGCCAGGAGCTTCTGTATCTTCATCTGTTGCTCCGATCGGTCTCTGACCTTTAATGCACACAAGAGGCATGTGCACTCGCATGGAAGCCCCGTCCGTTTGGCCCCGCCCACACACTCGTGGTGTGCACCGTCTTCCCGCCATTTACCCACTATGATGGACAGCTCACTCAAGGGACCCCTGCGCCCTTCGGCGCGATTGCATAGTAACACACACCTGGTCGCTGTAGACAACTCTCTGGCACTTTAGGCAGCTGTAGTGTAGTAAAAGCACTATACATCTACCCAACGAGGTAGCACTTACTGATTATCTAGTAGAAAGTACTCCAGTTGAGTAGAGGTATGGCACAAAACGGTAGCGTCTTCTTGAATAAATATGAAGGGCTGGGTTCAATCTGGCACGATGATCCTGGCATGGAAGCCCCGCCCCAAATCCGCCGATCCGCAAAATCCGCGAATTTTGCGGATCCACGATCCGTGAATACGCAAATCCGCGAATCGTGGATCCGCAAAATCCGCCCATGTCTAGTTCAGGGTCAGTTTTCTGTTTTTGGGTAAAGGGGTATATTTAGGGTTCAGGGTCAGTTTTCAGTTTTTGGATAAAGGGGTATTTTTAGTGTTCAGGGTCAATTTTCAGTTTTTGGGTAAAGGGGTATTTTTAGGGTTCAGGGTCAGTTTTCAGTTTTTGGGTAAAGGGGTATTTTTAGGGTTTAGGGTCAGTTTCCAGTTTTTGGGTAAAGGGGTATTTTTAGGGTTCAGGGTCAGTTTTCTGTTTTTGGCTAAAGGGGTATTTTTAGGGTTCAGGGTCAGTTTCCAGTTTTTGGGTAAAGGGGTATGTTTTTGTGTTCAGGGTCAGTTTTCAGTTTTTGGGTAAAGGGGTATTTTTAGGGTTCAGGGTCAGTTTTCAGTTTTTGGGTAAAGGGGTATTTTTAAGGTTCAGGGTCAGTTTCCAGTTTTTGGGTAAAGGGGTATTTTTAGGGTTCAGGGTCAGTTTTCTGTTTTTGGGTAAAGGGGTATTTTTAGGGTTCAGGGTCAGTTTTCAGTTTTTGGGTAAAGGGGTATGTTTTTGTGTTCAGGGTCAGTTTTCAGTTTTTGGGTAAAGGGGTATGTTTTTGTGTTCAGGGTCAGTTTTCAGTTTTTGGGTAAAGGGATATTTTTAGGGTTCAGGGTCAGTTTTCAGTTTTTGGGTAAAGGGGTATTTTTAGGGTTCAGGGTCAGTTTTCAGTTTTTGGATAAAGGGGTATTTTTAGTGTTCAGGGTCAATTTTCAGTTTTTGGGTAAAGGGGTATTTTTAGGGTTCAGGGTCAGTTTTCAGTTTTTGGGTGAAGGGGTATTTTTAGGGTTCAGGGTCAGTTTTCAGTTTTTGGGTAAAGGGGTATGTTTTTGTGTTCAGGGTCAGTTTTCAGTTTTTGGGTAAAGGGCTATTTTTAGGGTTCAGGGTCAGTTTTCAGTTTTTGGGTAAAGGGCTATTTTTTGTGTTCAGGGTCAGTTTTCAGTTTTTGGGTAAAGGGGTATTTTTAGGGTTCAGGGTCAGTTTTCAGTTTTTGGGTAAAGGGGTATTTTTAGGGTTCAGGGTCAGTTTCCAGTTTTTGGGTAAAGGGGTATTTTTAGGGTTCAGGGTCAGTTTTCTGTTTTTGGGTAAGGGGTATTTTTAGGGTTCAGGGTCAGTTTTCAGTTTTTGGGTAAAGGGGTATTTTTAGGGTTCAGGGTCAGTTTTCAGTTTTTGGATAAAGGGGTATTTTTAGTGTTCAGGGTCAATTTTCAGTTTTTGGGTAAAGGGGTATTTTTAGGGTTCAGGGTCAGTTTTCAGTTTTTGGGTAAAGGGGTATTTTTAGGGTTCAGGGTCAGTTTTCAGTTTTTGGGTAAAGGGGTATGTTTTTGTGTTCAGGGTCAGTTTTCAGTTTTTGGGTAAAGGGCTATTTTTAGGGTTCAGGGTCAGTTTTCAGTTTTTGGGTAAAGGGCTATTTTTAGGGTTCAGGGTCAGTTTTCAGTTTTCAGTTTTTGGGTAAAGGGCTATTTTTAGGGTTCAGGGTCAGTTTTCAGTTTTTGGGTAAAGGGCTATTTTTAGGGTTCAGGGTCAGTTTTCCGTTTTTGGGTATAGGGGTCTTTTTAGGGTTCATGGTCAGTTTTTGGGTAAAGGGGTATTTTTAGGGTTCTGGGTCAGTTTTGAGTGGGAATAGTATATTATATTTAATTAGTGTCCAGTAACTAATTGATATATATGTGGATTAATTTGGGAAGATTTGTTGATTTATGTATAATAAAATAATATATATTATTTTTGTGTATGGGAAAAAAACATTTTTATTATATTAATAGTAAAACACACACTTAATAAATTTTTTCAAACAACATACATTTATTAGGTATTGTATAATTTGCTGAGTAAATTATTTTCAACATATATTATTGACATTTGTGAAAAATGTATATTTTTGAAACAAAAACATTATATAAATGTAAAATAAAATTTTACATGAGAAAAATAAAACATAGTATTGTTTAATGTCATATCACATTTTTATAGTGTTACATATGTTCTTAGTAAATGCAATTATTGTATTAATATTAATATTTAATATCTTAATATTAATTATTTAAACAATGTATTTCGATACATTTTATTTTTAACATAGGTTTCTTTATATACATTTTGAAAATTGTCATAACAAATTTTTTTAACATTACATTAAATTTTTCAAATATTTTAATTTAATATGAAACATTTTGTTATAATATTTATTTTTACAGTTTTACTACATATTTCACAATTATTTAATATAAGGAGAAAAAAACATTGTGTTAAATATTGTACTAATTTTGCAAATATTGAAGGTCATTTTACACAGATTAATTAATATATTTGTCATTATGGACTATTTTGTTGCTTTTGGGTCTTTTATTTTGTAACCGGGTTAGGTCGTTTTGTGTCATTTGGATGGAGAGCAGCTCGCGGTTGGGAGAAACTTAACGTCGCTTAAGGTAAGGTTTGTTTTATATGTTTTATGTGTATTTAATTTTATTTTTGAGACTAGTGTGGTGATATTTATTGTTGTTAGATTTAAGTGAGTGGTATTACAGGATTTATTATTGTTCATTTACGTGTGGTAGGTACACGTAGTTTTACCGTTTTTTAGGCTTGTTTGGAGAGTTAATATATAGATGTTTAAAGTATAAGTATTAGGAATATAATGTTAATACTAATGTTAGTAGTTGTTTATGTGTAGTTTTATGTGGGTGGGAATGTATGTTTTATATGTTTCTGTTCTAGGTGTTTGTCATTTCGGAAGGAGCGTTTTTTTTTAAGGAAGTGTTTCTTAGTTTTATTAACTACTGCATTTCTAACACTTCTTCAAACTTTTCGGTTTTCCTGGAGCGTTTATTTGATTTTTGAACAATTTTCGGGATTTTTATGGTTTTCCAAAGGATCTTAGTTGGATGGATTATCGAGTTTTTGGTACATTTGCAATTTTGCATTTTTTTTGGGGAACATTTTACACTTCTGGATTATTTTGGGGGAGAAGGATTTCCTGGATTGTCGACATGCATGGTGAGTTATTTTTTTATTTTTTATTTTGTGGGTGGGTAATGTATTTATAAATTTAGTTCTATGTTATAGTAATGCATTGTAAGTAATGTGTGCATATTTATGTCAAAAAATATGAAATATATTGCATACATTTAAGAGTTTTGAAAATAAAGATTTTGATGTTGTTTTAATTGCTTAGGTTCCATTTTTATGTACTTGTTTGGTGGTATTATTTATTTAGAGTAGTGTTTTGGCAATTAAGTTTAGGTATTCAATTCCTTTAGTACTAGGGTATAACTTTACTTGTTGTTCTAGGTATTTGTGCATTTGTTTGGTTTGTTTAGATGTTTTAGGGACTAGTTCAGTAATGGATTGTTCCATTCTAAACTCCTGGTAGCTTTGTTCTTTTTGAAGGCATTTAATGAATGTTTCTAAACTTGGTTTAGTTCTGCCAGTTGATTTTATAAAGGCATTGTGCCAACCTTCCACTGCGTTATTTGTTTTAGATTCTCCGTTTAAGGTGCTTTTGTAAACGTTCCACCAGGGTATTAGGAATTTAGGATTTCTTCTGTGGCCAGATCTATGGAGTCTGCCTACCCAGGTGTCTTCAAAGTAGTCCAAAAATGGACTCAGTTTTGCTTCATTTTGTTTATAAAAGGGGCTATCTATTAGAATGTTGTAGTGTTCTGCTACGTCTGTTTCTGGGACATAAGCTAGTGCAATGAGTTTTTTTATTTGATATGCAAAAGATGAGTTTGTTGCATATTCTATACTTAAGGTTGTCTTTTGTAGATGCCTCCATATACACTGGTTTAAATGGTAGTAGCAGCCTTGAATGCAGGTATGGGGGTGTAATTTCAATATGCTTGAAAGCATTGCTTGTTCAAAATCTAGGATTCTTTTTTCTGGGGAATAGTCATTAGTTTTTTGTTTGATTATATTTAATAATTCCATATATGTGGAATTAGTTTTATTTGGTAATAGTGCATAAAGAAGAGGTATGTTGCAGTTATTATATAGGCCATGTAATGTGTATAATTGGAAAAATGGTTTGGGACAAATGTTAAAAGTCCCGTCCATCATCCAATATTGAGTTTGCTGAAGTTTTATTAAGTTAAGATTTGTTCCAAAAATTATAAGTCTTTTATCGTTGCTTTCATTGTCGTAAATGATAAATGGTTGTTTGTTTAGAGTTATGGTTTGGTTGGCATTTAAACTTATATCACTATATGTTCTTGGAGGTGTTGTGGTAGTAGTAGTACTTTTTTTGTTCGTGCTATAGTTCTTTTTAGTGCACGAACATTTGGCATCTGTGTTGTTGCTGTTTTAGGAATTTTGGGAATTTCTTCTTTTAATATGACACTGGTTGGTTTTTGGGAACCTGTGCTTGCTTCTTTTATGTTTTCTAATGCTGTTCTAACTTCTATTTCTGTTATGTTTGGTGGGTGGTTGTGTTCCCTTGTATAAAGTACAGTTGCTTCTCTAGTTGTTGCCCTTCCATAACACTTGTTAGAATAATATTTGCAACATTTCCAATTTACTTTCAACCCATATTGTTTCTCCTGGGTATAAGTGTAACCCATGAAGCAGAGTAATAGCTTTCCTTTCTGGCTGGTCACAAATTCTGCTCCCTCAGTCATTTTGTTGTTTGTAAATCTACGAGAGATATATTTATTAGTTATGTAAATGGTAATGTTTGTGTATAAAAATAATTAATTAAACAATACTTTAGTATATACTTACAATTAGTTCAAATCTGTGAAATATTTTGATATGCTTTATTCTTCGGTTGTTGACTGTGTTTTCTGTTTGTCTCTGATCTGTAAGGTAAAAATAAGAGTAATTTAAATGATTTGCTTTTGTAGATTTTTAGAGTTTCTGGGCCAATTTTTCAATAAAATTGGCTGCTAATAACTTTAGGATATTAAAAAAATTTGTGAATATACTTACTTTGTTACTTTTAGATAGGACGTTGGAGTAGAGTTGTCTGTTATTTCTTAGTAGAGTATTCTGTAGTAGTATCTGGGAGAAAAAAAATGTATTAGAAATGTTAGCATGTCTTTAGGTTTTTAACATTTTATCTGTTACTTTCGTTATTATATATACACACTTATTTTGTTATATCTTTGTGAATTGGTAATTTATTTTCTTGTTTTTGACAGTAGAGTTTTCTGTAGTTTTAGGAGGGCAAAAAAGTAGACTTTTGTTATTAATTAGAACATGTGCTGGTTTTGGCGTTGTAACTCTTAGTTTTGTATTTGGAGGTACTTACTTTGTAAGTGTTCTTTTTGATTGTATAATGTTGTTGTTTGTTCTTTTGTAGTATAGTCTTATGTAGTCGTTTCTGAAATACAAATTTTCCTATGTTTTAGAAATGTAAACCAGTGTTTCATTTTAAACATGTTACTAGTTAATGAAGATGTTGAATATACTTACTTAGCTTTGTGTATCTTTCGTTCTCTGAGTATTTTTCTCTGTTTGTTGTCTGTCGAATTGTCTGTAGTGGTAGTAAAACATAGAAAGGAGATATGTATAATTAGTTACAAAATGTCCTCATTTATTTGGATTTTAGCTTTTAATTTAGTGAGTCATTATACTTACTTTCTTAGTTGTATCTTTATGTTTGAGTTCTGTATTCTTGTATTTGTTAGGATAGTTATCTGCAGCGTTAGAAGAGAAATAAAAAAGTATAGGATTTTAATAATATGGTTTGTATTTTATTAAAAAGATTTAAATGTGTTTTAAATATAGACAATATATTTACAAATTTTAGCGTTTTATTTAATTATAAATTAGTTGTGTGGTATATCTTAGTATACTAATCTGTAGTTAATTGAGAAATGGAAAAGTGCATATTTAGTAAATAATTTACATTTTAGTAGTAAAATATATTTATATTATTTGATTTACTTACTTGAAAGTCATGAATCAATTCTTCTAATTTTGATGTTCTTGTCGTTGTAGTGCAATTCATCCATAGATGTGTCTCCTTTCGGTTTTTTTAGCATGTGGTTTGTGTTTAATGGATAATTGTTTATATAGAGTATTGTAATTAGCAATTAGTTTGCTATTGGTTAATTTAGTATTTCTGTGTGTTTATTGGTTAGTTAGTAGATTTGAATTTCGGTTAGGATTTTCATGTTGTTAGATAAGGGTAATGTAATTTATTTATGATTACAAGTAAATAAAACAAATATTTTTAAATATTTTGGAAATATAAATAATAATTATTATATGTTGTTGAATTAAAAAAATTATTTAAAATGTAAAAATAAATGAGAGGTGTTTATTTTATAGAAAATAATAATTTTTGGCGATAGCAATTATGTTTATATACATATTTAATATTATCGATATATTTTAAATTACGATATTATTGTTGGCGATATTAGTGAAATCGATATTTTAGTACTTGTGTATACATTTTAATGTGATCGATATTTATGGTCTTCGATATGTATGTAGTCGATAATTTTGACATCGGTGTTTATGTATATCGATATTATGTTTCCGATATTTTGGTATATGTATAGTTAAGTATAGGATGTCGATATTAATGCTTCCGATATATTTGTGTCGATATTTTAGTATTTCGATAATGTGTCTTTCGATAATATGTCAGTGATCCAAAATATATACATACATATATACATTGACTAACGTACTCAACTGGTGCTTCTAAATACGCCTACCCCGGTGTACCTTACCTAAGCCTAATATGTGGGAAGGAGTAAGTAAGTAGCAGTTTGAGTTAAGTTGGTTTTGCCAAGAATCTGACTCAAGAATTCTCTTTAAGGGTTTAGTCAGTTCCGTACCTGGGTAAAAGAAAGCAGGAGGTCTTGTATCTCTGTCTCAGGACTCGATATCCCAGTAACCCACGAAGGTATCTGGAAACACAGGAGCTGGATTTCTCGGCAGGAGAAAAGACAGCGTCTCTCTCAGTGCGTCAAAAGGGAGGGGCGGCGTCCGTGGGCTCTCGCATCAGCTGGGCTCTCGGGCAAGTAGTTAGCCGCTCTGCTCCAAAACCACCACCGTGTGTTTGCTTAAGGCAACGTTGGTATATTTATACCTGAAAGGTGCTGGGTTTGACGTACGGTTGGACATAAGACGTCAATAAAGATGTCACTAAGAACTGGCCGTTCTTACAGTGCTTCACAGGAGTTCTAGGACGAAATCAAAACAAAAGCAATGGGGATTTCCCAGGTTGCTGGAGGTTTGGTTTGTTTAGAGAACTCGTTGTGCTTTCTAGGAGTCCGGGGAAGTAGCCTTGCTTAATGTGACTGCATGGGCTACGACTAAATATGGATATGATTCCTATGCTTTTATAGGGATATTATTTATTATAACCGTACAAGGGCATAAAATAGAAATATCGAATTAGGTTCCTAGATAAAAACACAATACCCACTCCACGATCTAAAGTTCATCATTACTAAAACTAAGCAATAGTAAACATATAAAAGTGCATGTGTATTCCAACCCACCCCAAAATAAATTTCTTGCATCTGAAATGGTATATGCGAAATACACGAAAATTATTATCGGTACTGTACGCTATTCAAGCAGTGTTATCATTCAGTAAAAAAGATGCATATATATATCAGCTGAATGATTTGCGAAATTTACACATGAAATGGCTCTTAATACAGAAAAGAAGGTCGAGACCATTCCATCACATATAAATACAGTTACTGTAAATGTGCTAGAGGCTGAGGTAATATATTGTCTCTAGAGAGTTCCTAAAATAGAAGTTCTGTTCTCTAAGAATAGTTCTACTTCAAGCAGAGTACATGTGCCAGAAAAAAAAGGTAAATATTTTGAAATTTGGAAAAAAAAAATTGCTTTCAGGGGAATAAAATAGTTCCAAATATTTTCATTAGCTTTTGTTTATCAAAGCTGAAGGCCGAATTCAGAGTTCAGGGAACGCTGTGTAGTTGTTGCTTAAAAAGTTATTCTTTCTGTTCAGGGGAGAACATAATTTCAGATAGCCTCACAAAAAATTGGTCTACGGCTTCAGGTGAAAGTTCGACCAAGTTTGAAAATGCCGCAACAGTGCAGTCATGAGAATGATTGCTATCATCGATGTCAGGATCAGCAATGCTCACAGAAGGTCGTACCTGGGTGATGCTGATCTCATCTCGTTCTTCACTACCACCTAATCGTAGTGGCGAAGTTTCAACGAATGCCGTCATCAGAATGGGTAGCCGCTGGGGACAACATGATGCATGAGCCGTTACAGGACTTAGCAAAGTATCTGTATCCAATGGTACTGCTGATGGTAGTGTAAGACAGACGTCCAACACGCATTCTTCTCCGCATAGCATACATCGAGGGACAGGTAAGATGCAATTCTGCCAGATGGGTCTGAATGAAAGAAACCAGGTCATATTCAGATCTCTTAGCCGGGGACTTTAGTTATGTGGTCCCGATAGCGTATAGCTAGGATCATTTCTTCCATCGTTGCTGGAGTCTTGTCTGCGACTTGGCTTGCCATATCGGAGCAGAACGATCAAAAATAAAATTCCTGCTACAAGTCCCAAAAGGAGTGGTAGGCCGCCAAAGACAGAATGGAAAAAATTAGGAAAAATGCCCAGAACTGTTTTGAATGGTGTTAACAGTCCCGAGTAAATTGTCTTAAAAACATGTGGGATGCCATTGGTATCTGACATATTTAGGATTTGGCTTAGCATTTCGGCGAAATGCACCGGGCAATTTGTTGATAAAAGGCTATGTATCTCTGCAGTTGTCCTTGCAACTTGCAGATCATACGTTTCTTTTGATGACGTTAAGGGCACAGTTGTCTGTAAAAGAACAGACTTTATTCTGCTTAAAGTATGAATTAGAATAGAAGAGATATTCAAAGAAGGCCAAATTGTTGCCTCCGTATCTGGAGTGCTGTTTGGATACAATACTTGCGTACAGCAAGTGACCATGGAACTAACGCTCACGAGATAGGCTTTCCCTGGCACCATGCCACAACAGCTGTGGTCCACTATTAGAATATAGCTCCCGTTCAAAAGCCGTCTAAAGAATGGCTCTATCGGTGTTGTAGGTGTGCCGTTCTGGTGACATGAAAGGTTATTTGAAGTCCCCTCACAGGCCCCATGCATACCTTGACACAGTAGTATACCGCTTAGTGATCGTTTACAATTGTTACCACTAAGAAATACATTCTGTTTCTTTTCACTATAACATGTGTGTGTGTAAGGCAATTTCCATGATGACTTAATGTACCCTTTACCCAACCTTTCATACTGGCCCGCTGGTATATACTCTTGGCAGTATTTAAATTGGAAAGTTGTTATCCGAATTGTAATTATTCTGTGTATTATCCATTCAATGACCGGTCTTTCTGACATTGTCAATGGTAATCTCTCAAGTTTTTCAATGCTCAGAATCGTATAGTCTGCTCCTTTTTGTGCCAAACTGATTTGTTTATCAGTAAGGTTAAAGATAGAGAATAATGACGTTGTGTTGATTAAACGCCACGGTACGTAGCCTGAACGCAAATTTTGCAACGTCCAGCCAAGCTGTACAATAGAACGTAATTGGGACTGACCGTGTTGTAACATTAGTAAGTCCTGCTCTATTATATCAATAGCAGATGATACAATACTGTCCAGTGAATATATTCTGGAGGACAGAGTCATTAACCCATTGTCCACAACAGAAAGTGATTTTTCCAAATTAATACTATCAATTTCTCGAATTGCTGTTTCAATTTGCATTTCTTTCCAAGCTTCGTTGTACGCAGCGTTTATACCGGCCGCTATGAAACGTTTTTGACGCTGTTTGCGTGGTCCCATTATGAAATCACGCAAGTCAGCACCGTCTTTAAGTAAAGTCAAGTGTTGCTTAATTTCAGCCAGTGTGGATTTCTGTAGCCATTCGAGGCAGAGTTTCCCTACACTGTATGTTGTAACTATCCCTGGATGTTGTCTCTGGGAGTATCTTGGGTCTGGCCTGGTCAATTTGAACCCCTGTAATTTGTTCAGGAATCTATCTTGACAGTTATTTGTGTCTGTTGGCCAGATCAACCATTTTTTCCAATCAGGATGTGTTCTGTTTTGGTTAAAAATATGGGATACGTCTATCTCAACATCTGTAGTGCTATTACTGTCAGGTGTTGGCTTTGGAATAGACGGTTTGTTTAAGTGTTTAATTTTGGCTAGGTCAAGACAAGTTGTCTGTTGAATGGTGTCATTCAAGAATATTATTTGTTCTGGGATCATGCAGGCTCTAAATAACGCTTCTAAACCTTGGACCTGCCAATCTTTGGTACCCCAGATGGTTTTTAATTCAATGTTATTTTTCCAGAATTCAAAACCAAACGTATTCATTTTTTCATAAAATGTTTTAAAATAGATTAATTTAGTATTTGTCAGCATTGTTTTCACCCCTGTCTTATTTAACAGTTTGAAATAAAACATTTCTGCTTCACTTGTGTTAAACCCTGAGAAGTACGGGAATTTCTCGTAAAATGTTTTTGAACTACCTTTTGGTGGAGTTGCACAATGTTCCCATTGATTATAATTAAAAACATTTCTAGGTTGAGCAGATTTATGCAAATAGTGATGTGCAAAGTGATTATAACAATATATTTCTTCATAATTTGATTAACCCTGTAAGTAATCATGTTCTGTAAATTTTGCTGACATTACTAAATCTGACATCATATCATTAATACTTTCAAAGTCCCAATCATCAGAGAATGTACTCGGTTTTACAAAGTCACTTAATGAAACCTTGAACTGGTGTGGATATCTCAAGAGCTCAACCGGGCCATAGATTTCGTAATCCGTTTTGTCCCATGCTACCCCACCGGGTATTGGATTGGCTGTGACATTCACTGATGATAGTTCTCTTTTCTCGGTGTGAGATGACTTGTGTGGCTTTTGGACCAAGTTGATGTTTTGACTTGCTGTGTCCATTGTACTGTATTTTCCCTCAATGAATTTTCCAAAACAAAGAACAATGATGAGCCAAAGCAGGAGGAAAAGTACACCTAACACAATCCAAAATTCAATCCATGGAGAAATCAGATAGGTTTCTTTGAGTTGATGAAAGAGTTCAGTTACTTTGTCTTTAAAAGTTTTTGTTGCTGGCGTTTCTTCAGGTTCGCTTGGATCTTCAGAAAAGTTATCGAAATTGACGAAGTAGCCAGATGCAGTTCTGTCAATTGTTGGAATTGCTTCCGGATTTTCATTTGCTTTTGCATTTTTTGTTTCATTAGAATAATCTGAGGCTACATCGTTGTAGACTGGTGTTTCTTGACGAACTGTTGCAATTTGGGTTTTAAGAGGCATAAGTTCCATGGCTTTGTTGCATAGTCCTTTTTGATTCACTGCAGGTTTATCAAAGGTGATTAGTCTCTCAGTTTGAACCTCTTGTATTGTAGCAAACTTTGGTACTCTGCTATTTCTTGGGAGTCCACTGGGCCTACTACTTATTTTTGGCCACATGATTGTGGTTTTACCAGGTCGATGGATACAACTCGGTTCTCCTTTTTGATCTGATCTTGTTTCGCTGACAGCTAAGACAGGTACTGCTTTTCTGTAAGAAGGTCCAAATTCCTTCTTCACCGCGATCTTCTCTCTGACCAGATCCCCAATTTTTGGAATCCAGACAGGCCTTGCTACGACAGGTGGTTTATCTTCAGTGGCTGTTGGCTGCTGTTTTAACTTTACGTTGCTCAGGCCTTTTCTTGTTTCATTTAAGTCCTGTAAAATAGCCAAACGATCTTTGATATCTTTCAGCATTTTTCTTCTATCACTGAAGTCTGACTATCTAAGTCCTGAATATGCATTCTAGTCCCGAACAATAGTTCGTACGGATTGAAACCTTTCAGAGAATTTCTTGGCAGATTGTTAAGACTACGTTGGACACTTGTTAAATGTTGGACCCACCCATCACCCGAACCTAATACCCTCGCCGTTATAGATTGCTTTATGTCCCGTTTTTTTCTTTCCACAATCCCATTTCCCTCAGGATGGAAGGGACAAGAGTACCGCAATGCAATGCCCATGTTGGTCATGGCCTCCTTATAAGCTCGAGAGCTAAAAGCAGGACCCTGGTCAGAATGTAGCATGCCAATTGCGTATGTGCCGGTATAGACTCGCAAATCTTTTATAACAGTTCTGGCGTCAGCCGAGCGCTGGGGCCACATCCAAATGAATCTCGTGCAGGAATCCACTGCGACCATGATATATTTATAGTTACCATCCCTTTGTAAGAGACCACAGTGGTCCAGGTAAACACACGCTAATGGTTTATCTGAGATTAGTCTGTGCTGGTCGTTTCACTGTTGATACTTTCATTCTTTGGCATATTTCGCATTCTAGAACATAGTTGTTAGTTTTTATTCTCATGCCCGGCCACCAATATCTCTGTTTTAATAATGATATTGTGGCGGAAACACCAGCATGTGCAGAAGCCAATCCTTCGTGTGCCGCTGTAATTAGTCCTAACCTGTGTTCCATGTTTGGAATTACTCTATTCCCCACTCCAGGGATTCGAGCAAGTGGAACATTATTCGTGTGAGTTATGTATGAGTACTTTACTGGAAAGCCTTTCGGGAGTGTTTTTCTGTCTTTTTTACTGTAGCACTGACACCTTGCATTATATCGCTGTCTATTTTTGTTTTTGACCGGGTGATAGCAGCTTCGGAAGCCGTTTGCACAGCCGCCTTCGCGGCTTCATCAGCCAATGAATTCCCCGCAACGTGAACGCCATCACGTTGATGACTCAGTGTATGTATCACATGAGTCTTTTGTAGTTCTTTCTGTAAAAGAACTACTTGTTCCCAAAGCGTTTGAGGCCTGATTGTGCCACCTTTTGCATCTTTGAATCCGTTTTGAACCCAGTTCTGCAAGTATTCATTATAAGACTGAACGCAGTAGTATGAATCGCACACTATTAGTGTGGGGAAGTCGCGATCGGTATTTTCAAGTGCCATCTTAAATGCTAGTAGCTCAGCTCGCTGAGCTGTACAATCTCCTAGAGAATGCGTTTTTGTGACCAGTGGTCTAAATTTCCCTTCGTGCCAACGACCTTTAACAATTGCGCATGCAGCACTGTAGGCTTGTTTACCCCCAATTGCGGGCTGTGCTGATCCATCTGTATATATTATACAGCCGTAATGTTCTAGAGGCAGGATTTCGGTTGGCAGAGGACATTCGTATTCATATTGGAGAAACTTTTGTGTTTTTAAATTAGGATCAAATTTGTATACTACGTCTGTTGCAGCAAGAGAATTAACCCATTGTATCCATCTCGGATGTAGTGCTTTAGCATTTGGAATGCTTGCTTTTGTTACTGCTTCTAGGGCAGGTACTGGTGTTACGATTATTATTCGTTTACCTTGTGCTAGGGCTCTTTCTTTTGCTACAGCAGTCTGAACCGCAGTTAGAATTTTTTCAGTTGAACTGAATTTCATTTCAGCTTTTGTGTACAAATGTGATTTGTAAGCTATTGGTACCGTTTCTCCCTCATTAGAGGTCAGGTACGTGAATCCGCATCTTCCTGGGAGGACTCGGATTACAAGGTTGCGTATGTTTTCGCGAGTTTGCAATTTTGTTTTAGCTAACATGTCTGTTTGCAATGATCTAAAAATATCGGTGTGTTTTTTAGTACAATTGATTGGTTTGAAATCAGGTTTTATTAATTCATAGAGAGGTTTAACCCTCTCTGCATAATTTAGAATGTAAGTTCTTCCGAAATTCAGGAAACCTAGTATTGATTGTAAGTTCTTCCGCGTTTTAGGTGCTTGGAGTACAGCGCATTTCTGTAAGAAGTTGTCTGCTAGGCTTTTGCCTTCACTTGATAATTCATATCCTAAAAACAGGACGGGCAGTTCGTAGCTTTTTAAAGTTGAATTTGTAACCCTCTGCAGCAAACCCAAGTCTTATGGTGTTTACTCTTTTCAAGTGAGTATCTAAGTCATCATCTGTTAGATAGATGTCATCGACATATGATAATGCTTCATCATCATATATTTGTAGTAACTCTGTTACTCTTGATGAGAATAATTCTGGGCTATTCTTGAATCCCTGTGGGAGTCGACAGAAATTTTTCTGCGACCCCATTTTTGAGAAAGCGGTCAAATACCTGCTTTCAGGTGCAATGTTTTGACAAAAGAATCCATTAAAGATCTCTAATTGTAGTTCTGAAAATTTTGGACTCGTGAATAACACTTCGTCGTAGCATGACGATTTTTGTATCTAAAGACCGAAAATGGCTAGTACACTATGTACAAGCATTTTCGTCATATACGAGTGACGATTTCACCTCGAAATCGTCATTTTCATTCTGAACCCTTGGCTTCCGTTTTGTGTACGGCAGCCATTTTGTGAGTTGCCCTTTACATTGGCTTATAATACAGCTAAATTCGATTCCAAAGGACACGTACACCTTAATTGACTTTCCTGTGACCTGGGCAAGCTGGAACCATTGCCCCAGGCCAAACCTGTTTGGTCAGTTCCTCTCCCAGTGGCCGAACAAGATAGCATCAAGGCACAACAGGCCATAAACCCTTTTCATCGCACACACACCCTGCCGAATCTTGCTCACACCTGTCCCTGCTCTTTTCTCTCTCACTTGCTTTATGATGGGGAGGTGCCCGTTTTTATTGGGGGTCTACCGGTATCTGATGGAAATGCTGGGCCTTTGTTGTGGGCTGGACAAACTAAAATGTGGGCTTGTCATCATGACTCTGCTTTTTCTTTGTAATGGGAACATGTGAATGGTATACTAAAATTCAAAGAATGTTTGCCTAAAGCACAATATTTCGTATAAAAAGAGAAGCCTGACTTTGTAATTTTGAGCAGTCTCCTGAGAATATACATCCTGTGTTGTTGTACTTCTAGGACGCCTGTTACCTCAGTTGCAGCCAATAAAATCGATCCTTGACTTCACCTAGAAGACTCTGAGTTTCTGTGGTCTGAATCAGGAAAGTACTCGAGGTCTTTGGGTGTGTTCCCTGACACGACTGGATTACCGGTTCGGTACCGGTTCTGAAAAACCCAGTACCTCAGTTGGCACCCAACGCGGGGCGATACCAGCGGTACCGGTCCAGCCAGAGGTTCGTGAGGAGCTTCGTGTGAACATTCTGGAGGAAGGTCGCCACTTCATCGACCCCTGCATGTCGACGTGGTCCGTAAGTCTTTGCTGCGAGGTTCCCCGCTTCCCGACGGCTACAAAGGACTGCTGCCCTGGCTATCGCCCTGATTTGGACCCTTGAAGTTTGGTAGAGCTAAACGATAAGACGAGTCTTCTGGTGACGTCATCGATATCTCAGTTAAGTATAAGTGGAGCGTCTCCCAGTCCTTAGTTGGTTCTTAGTTTTGGGTATCCTTTGGGATCACTTTGTTTGGAACTTGCAAGTGCCAAAACCGAAGGACTCGTGTATTCACGAGAAATATCGTAATCGATAATCCTTTGAAGTTTGAAGCTAGACTAGAGAGCGAAGATGCCTGGTCTTAGCAGACTTGGAAATTTGTTTTGTCTTGGTTGTAATAATAGGGACTTCCGATTGGAGGACTCGTGTCCGGTTCCTCCGATTGGAACTCCAACATATGAATTATATGTGAAACATAGAGTAGGCCCCATCACATATAATGAAGTCATCACATATAATGAAGTGTGGATCAAATACACCAGAAAAGATGGTGTTTTAAAATGGCCCCAATATGGTAGCTTTGACACGGAAATCCTAGATAACCTTGAAGTTAAACTTTTCAAGAAGAAAGCCCGGCCGGCGATGTTTGACTCTTTCCGCCTATGGCGTAAGGAAGCCAAACAGAAGGAAATTAAATTAGCGAAGAAAAATAAGAGAGAAAGGGGTATTTCGATAATGCAAGCTGCTATGCAGTTTAAAGATAATGAAGAAGAACAGATGAGTGAGCAGTTGCACAGGCAAAGTAAAATGGTAATAGATAAATGCTATCCAGTTTTGCCGCCTCTTCAGCAAGATGCAGCAAAAGAGCTTGAAAAAGATCCGTTAATGGCGCATTTATTAAGTTCGCCACCCCCTATGCGCAAAATGCTACGGCACCTCCGCAACCTTTAGTTGCGCAACCTGTGATTGCATTGCCTCCTGCTCCTCCACAGCACCCACCAGCTACTCTTCAGCTGGCTCCTGCTCCTCCGGTGCAGCCTCCTCAAGGGCCACCGACTTTTACATCTGCTCTGCTTTTACTTCCTACAACTTTGACTACTATACCGACTACCACTCCTGGTACTCCTCCTGATACTGCCTCTGCATCTGCCTCGCCTAACCCTGCTTTTCCGCTTGTCTTTTCATCAACTTCTCCTTCTGTTCGTCAGAGAGTGGCTAGTACTGTTACTAGTATTTTATATCCTTTCTTTGGAGCGGCAAGTCCGGCTCCTGTCTCTGAGCATAAACAGTTGCGTTGTCAACAGCCTGATTCTAGGGAGAAGGAAACGTTGAATTATTTGGCACATAAATGGGTTGCTGACCCGGAAAGATATGATTTAGAATGTGTTATGGATGTCTTCCATCAGTGGGAAGCATCAAAACAGAGATACGTTTTTGAGAAAATGTGTGCTTTTCTGTGTGAAGATTTAGAGGAAAATGATTTGGACTCTAATCCGCCCGAGTTGAGCCATGTACGGTTTGAGTTTTCAAAAGGCTCAATTGTGGGTTCAGATGTTAGGAAAGCAGTTGCGACTTTGTTGTCGCTTAGGACTGAAGGTGTTTCTAAGTCGTTGTTTGAGTCTGATTCTTCTGGTAAGAAGAAGGGAAGACAATATCCCATGAGAGAAGTTCCTCCGGTATGGAAGGAAGCAATTCAGGCTGATGCCGCTCTTCATATTGATGCTGTACCAGCAAATTTTCAGCGTGTTTGGGTACATGTTCCTTGGAAGCGAGCTGAAGTTTTGGCCCTTAAACAGACATTGCCTGATCCCCGTAAAAATCCTGCAGGGTATTACAAAGAGTTGTCACAGACTGCTGGGTCATGTATCATGAATTTAGCGGATATAGATATGTTGTTTGGGAATGTTGTTCCACAGCCTTTATGGGGAAAGATTCGTCATGCAGATCATGACCAGGAGTTAGGTGACTCATGGGCTAATAGTACTGCTGCAGATGGCCGACAAGTTGGTGGTGCTAAGCCTGAGCCTTTAGTAGCTGAACTCCCTGGTAAGATTATTAATTACATGAAAACTATAATGCCTGCGATGCGTGTAAACTGGGATAAATTGTCTGCGTGTAAGCAGAAGAAAGATGAAACGGTGTCAGATTTCTTCACCAGGTTTGAAGAAACGTTTGTCGACCACAGTGGTCAAGATATGAGCACAGAAGGTGGTCAGCGACTGTTCGTCGATAAATTTGTGCACAATCTGCTTCCAGAGTTGTGTAAAAAGTTCTTGGGCAGTTTCCTCTTCAGCACAGATATTGGCTACTGCACAGTACTACGAAAATCGAGACAAAGACGAGAAAGATAGAGCAGAAAAGAAAACTAAAGAGTTGAAAAATAAGGTTTTTTGACAGCAAGCATATCCGCCACGTGGTGGTGGTGGCCAGAATAATGGTGGTCAGAATAACTATCAGAGTAATTATCAGCAGCCTCAACAGTATGAGAGGAACTCGCAAAGAGTCGAGTATACTCAACCACGTGTCCCTGTAGGCCCCAATCAGTGTTCGTATTGCAAGGAAGAGGGTCATTTTAAGTATAGTTGCCCTATCTTGTTACAGCGCGCGAATGGTGCTTCTGGTGTAAGAGGTTGAGGTGTTCAACAAGCTCCTAGAGGTAGAGGACGTGGAAATTTCCCCCAGAACACACAGTCTCTTCCACCTCAAAATTCTATGAAGAGATTTGATCAGCAGAATAACGCATCTGGTAGGACAGCTCAGTACTATGCTGATGATTACTATGCAGAAGATGAGAATATGGACGGTAATGATTGCTAGGACAGCCATAGACAAAGAGAGGGAGTTGTTTCAGTTCCAGTAGATCAGAGTGGACCATACGTTGAGGTGATTACATCAGGTGTGTCAGAGCCTTTTCTGTTGGATACTGGTGCTACAAAGAGTTCTATTATGCACTCCAAACTCCCTGGTGCACCTTTGTCTGGCGAAACGAATGTATCAGTAGGTTTTTCTGGCGCCCCGGTTAGAAATCCGATTTCTGACCCTTTGTCTCTTTCTGTTGGTCCTTGTGAATTCGAAGCACCCCTTATTCTGACAACAGGTTATGGTGAAAACTTGTTAGGATTAGATCTGTTAAAAAGATTGTATGCAACTTTGTACTGTTCTCCTTCAGGAGTACAACTTACTTTAGGTAAGAACGTGGTTTCCTCAATGTATTTGTCAAGGGATAAACTTCCAACAGAATTGTCGTTTCTGCCTGATATTCTTTGGGCTACTGGTCCTAATGATGTGGGCCTTTTGGAAATACCACCATATGCTGTGACATTGAAAGCCAATGTTAAAATGCCACGAATTCCCCAATACAAAATCTCTAGTGAAGGTGAAAAAGCTTTGCTAGCGATCGTTTACGATCTGATTGAAAAAGATGTGATTGAAGAAACAAGAGGCAACGTTTGCAATAGCCCTGTTCTGCCTGTTTTGAAATGAACTGACCCTTCCCAGCCACCTGTTTACAGATTTGTGATTGATCTTAGAGAGGTGAATAAAATAGTTGTGCCACAATTCCCAGTTGTTCCTGACATTACTGCCCTATTGACTATGATTCCAGCTTCTGCAACCTGGTTTTCGGTGATTGACTTGAAGAATGCTTTCTTCAGCATCCCGATTGCTGAGGAGAGCAGGGATATTTTTGGCTTCAGTTTAGGAGGACGAAGCTTCCGCTTTAAACACGCTCCCCAGGGCTACTGTGAAAGTCCATCAATATATAGTCAATCTCTAAAAACACAGCTTGATACGATTGTTTTACCTGATGGTGCTACTCTTGTACAGTACGTTGATGATTTGCTTGTCGCTGCAGATACTGAGGAAATATGTAGAAAAGCCACGTTGTCTTTGTTGCGTCATCTGTGTGATTTGCATCACAAGGTGTCACTTTCCAAATTGCAATATTGTCGACAAGAAGTGACCTACTTAGGTCATCTCTTATCGAAGGAGGGAAGGAAACTGACCTTCGAAAGAATTCAGGCAATAGCGAAATTGAGTGTGCCAAGAACACAGAGAGAAGTGCGTGCTGTCTTGGGCATTACATCATATTGCAGGCAATGGATACCAAATTTTTCGTTATTAGCCAAACCCTTGGTGGCATTAACGTGTAAAGATACACCCAATCCCGTTCCTTGGTCTGAAGAGTGTCAGAAAAGTTTTTCTGAATTGCGCACAGCATTATGTTCGGCTCCTGTGTTAGGTACCCCCAACTAAAGTAAGCCCTTTACATTGTATGTCCATGAGAAAGAGGGTTGTGCATTATCAGTGTTGACTCAGTTGTTTGGAGACAAGCAGCGTCCATGTGCATATTTTTCTTCGACTTTGGATCCGGTAGCTAAAGCATTGCCGAGTTGTTTAAGAGCAACAGCGGCAGAAGCTGTTTCTATTCGACAGTCTGCTGGTCTAGTGATGAATAATATGTTTGTCGTGATGGTTCCACATGCAGTGGACACGTTGTTGAACAGAACCAAGACACAGCACTTAACTAGTGCTCGATTGTCAGGTTACGAGTTGACCTTGTTAGCAAGTCATGTGCACATAAAAAGATGCAACACACTCAACCCAGCTACGTTGTTGCCTATTGTAGAGGAACTAGATGCTTCAGAATAGCATGATTGTTTTCTTAGAACAGAAGAAGAAATGAAAGGGAGAGTAGATCTCCTAGATACTCCTCTTGCTGAATGTGATGGTACATTATGGGTGGATGGTTCATGCTTCAAGCTCCCGAATGGTGATACGACTGCAGCATATGCTGTCACGACTTTGCATACAATTGTTGAAGCTGCACGTATCCCACATAATTCAGCTCAAGCAGCAGAATTGATTGCACTTACAAGAGCATGTGTGTTGTCAAAAGGAATGAAAGTGACCATCTACACCGATAGTCAGTATGCGTTTGGAGTGGCTCACAGTTTTGGACAATTGTGGAAAGAACGTGGGTTCCTGACTTCGCATGGAGCTAAGATTCAGCATGGTCAGTTGGTGAATGAGCTTCTTGAATCACTGACCTTGCCTCTGCAAGTGGCGATTGTGAAATGTAGTGCTCACAAGAAGGTGGCTGATGATGTTGGTCGTGGAAATGCATTTGCTGACGAAATCGCGAAAGAAACTGCAAGGAATGTGATGAGCCGAATGTATGTTGCAGGCCCTGCAAGATGGGTTGGTGATGTTGGAATGTGTGAAGACACGATAGAGAGTGTGAAGTCTATTCAAACTGAGGCTACAGAGAAAGAGTTGAGCATGTGGAGAGAAAGTACGGGTAGAATGGATGCAAATGGTTCTTGGATTGAATTGTCAGAGCATCAGAGATGGTTGTTACCCGATGCATATGTGCTTGCAGTGGTTACAATGGCTCATGGAATGGCTCATATCAGCGTGAAAGGGATTTGCAAGTTGTTGGGTCCAGTATGGCAAAATTCAGGAATTCCCAAGTGTGCAGAGAATGTCGTCAAGAATTGCATGGTGTGTCTGAAACACAATCCTGGTAGGGGAACCCCAACTCCAGCTGGTCATTTTGCACCTCCTACGTATCCGTTTGAGGTTTTGCAGCTAGATTTCATCCACATGGAGAGGTGCAATAACTTAAAATACGTACTTGTTGTTGTTTGTGCCTTCTTAAGATGGGTAGAAGCATATCCCCTAAAGGACAATACTGCCTCGTCCACGGCGAAAGCCCTTGTGAAAGAGTTCTTCCCTAGATTCGGAATGCCTAGAATGGTCTGGAGTGACAATGGAAGTGAATTTGTGGGTCGAGTGATGAAGAGAGTATGTGAAGGGCGAGGCATTCAGCAAAAGTTCCACGCTGCAAATCACCCCAATCAGCTGGACTAGTAGAATGTTATAATGGCACGCTTAAGTTAAAATTGGCCAAAATTCAAGCGAGCACAGGTCTTAAATGGCCTGACGCTCTCCCTTTAGCACTCCTATCAACCAGAATGACTGTGCATTCGCGAGTGGGACTTAGTCCATTTGAGATAGTTTTCAGCCGCCCGGCCAACATATGGGGAGTGCCAAGGCCCACAAAGTTCAGTGAAATCGAACACCCTGTTTTGCTTGATTATTTGTACGACTTGACGGCTAAATTGCGTGTTTTGCATCAACAGGTCCATGACACCCTGCCTCCGGTCTCTGAAACTCCAGGTCACCCCATCAACCCTGGATCCTGGGTTCTCGTGAAGAATTTCCAGCGAACCAAGAACGACCAGCCCAGGTGGACCTCGTCCTCCTTTCCACAAGATCAGCTGTTCGAGTGGAGGGGAAGAAAAACTGGATCCACGGGATCCACTGCAAACGGATCCCCCTGCCTCTGCCGTATGACCAGTGGGTCCAGAAGGGTGTCGCAGACTCAGAGACTGAAACTGTGCCATGTTTTCTGCCTTTCAGTGATGCACGTGTAAAAGGAACACTTACTGAACAAGAGAGTGATAAACTTTTGCAACCAGCTGTATCACCGTCAATTTCGATTGGACACTACAGAACCTGAACTCCTTTTCAAAGACCAAACAGTACCTGGGAGAAAACGTTATAAATTGAGGCCGAGACTTATGGACAAATAAATAAAATCTTCCTTTTTGCTGTTTTTGAAAGTGCAGCTCTCCCATCTGAGAAACTTGCTTATTTTTGTTTTTCGAACCGCCATCCGGGTTCCGCTGCTAGGGCCGCGATTGCCCAAAGTCTTTGGGGTGCAGCTGACGACGTTAGGTCAACAGTTCTGGTTGGTCTAAGGGAGTTGCCCTGGACTGACAGAAGCATTCCTTAGCAGAAACAACCTCCCATCGCGGGCAGCACTTTAGAGAGGATGGAGTTTTTCGGGATGGAGAGACCTGCCAAAAGAATGAACTTTAAAGCCAGGATATGTAAAATAATGACAAAGAAAAGCTTTTTGATATTGTGCATTTTTATGTTATTCAGTGTGAATATATTTTTAATAAGTTATGTTTTATTCTCTTTTCAAGTAACATTTGCACCCCCTACATCGCCTATACCCCCTCCTTCCACTGTTTCCTCACATTCTTTTCAACCCCTTCCTGAACACGAATCAGCTAGGAGATTAGAGTTTATTAATAACTCCTTTGTTCAGCTTTTGCACCAACACCAACTTGTAATGAACACGACTAACTGTTGGGTGTGTGGTCTTATGCCTCACACAACGGATAAAGGTATCCCTTATCTGGTCCTGCCATTCAGCCACAATGGTTCTGTGTGGGCATACAGAACGATGTTCATCTATGCTCGTGAAGTCCACCCCCTACGTTCTGTAAAAGACAATCCTAAGAATAGTGCTCTAGTTAAGGGTATAGTCGACATGATTAAGGAAGATATTTCTTATGAAACTACCCCCGAAGATGAGACACTTGCCTATATAGGATGGAACATGACCGGATATGGAACTACTCTGAGTGAGAAACAGCAAGCTAAGAGATCCTCCCCGATTTGGATTGTACCCCATCAGGGTCACCTGTGTCTGAAAGGTACTGGCAAGAATCCCAGAGCTCAGTTAGGGAAGAGTGTCTGTACTGAAACGTATGTTTTTGGGTCTCAGACTTCCCCTGCGTTTTTAGCAGCTAAGGGTACCTATTTCATCTGCCATGATAGAGCCTATACATGGTTGCCCCCTGACTTTTCGGGCTCATGTTTTGTTTCGTTCCTGTTGCCTCCCACCTACACAGCACCGGCAGATTACCACAAGACAAGGATAGTTAGAGGTGTCTTGAGTAAAGAAGACACTGCAGGACAAGAATTTGGGGACTTCGCAAAGGGTTTTCTGCCGTTCTGGGGACCCATGGTTAACAGCAGGAACATAAGGCAATTGACAAGGGTGGTTGAGTCCACCGTAATTGAAACTGCTGGTGCCCTTAGTAACTTGACTGCTGAGCTCCAGTCGGATCGTCTTATGACCCTTCAGAACAGGGTTGCATTAGATGTCATACTTGCAGACCGAGGTGGGATATGTAGATTGATCCAATCGAGTTGCTGTGTTTTCATTCCAGATAACGCTCCAACAGTGTACCAGGCCATCTCTAAACTGCATAAGATTTCCGAATCTATTCATGTGGATAAAGGAGATTGGTCGTTAATGGGATGGTTCTGGGAACTGATATCCGCCTGGGGATGGAAAATTCTGATGGTCATTGGGATGGCCTTAGCCATTCTTTTCCTGTTCTGTCTGTGCGTGCAGTGTGCTCCTGCAATATGTGGCCTCTGTGCTACATCATGTGTAAGGAAACCTGTATCAAGAGACGAGCTAAGTACTAGAATGATGTTACAGCAACATCTCAATGACTTTAGGAATATAGACCTGGACTCAGATTAGCATGAGATTAGGTTAAATTGCCTGTGTAAGGGCAAAAGGAGGGTTTGTAGTTCTGAAAAGTCTGGACTCGTGAATAAAACTTCGTCGTAGCATGACGATTGTTGTATCAAAAGACCGAAAATGGCTAGTACACTATGTACAAGCATTTGCGTCATATTCGAGTGACGATTTCACCTCGAAATCGTCATTTTCGTTCTGAACCCTTGGCTTCCATTTTGTGTACGGCAGCCATTTTGTGAGTTGCCCTTTACATAGGCTTATAATACAGCTAAATTCGATTCTAAAGGACACGTACACCTTAATTGACTTTCCTGTGACCTGGGCAAGCTGGAACCATTGCCCCAGGCCAAACCTGTTTGGTCAGTTCCTCTCCCAGTGGCCGAACAAGATAGCATCAAGGCACAACAGGCCATTAACCCTTTTCATCGCACACACACCCTGCCGAATCTTGCTCACACCTGTCCCTGCTCTTTTCTCTCTCACTTGCTTTATGATGGGGAGGTGCCCGTTTTTATTGGGGGTCTACCGGTATCTGATGGAAATGCTGGGCCTTGCCGGGTAATTTGTTGTGGGCTGGACAAACTAAAATGTGGGCTTGTCATCATGACTCTGCGTTTTCTTTGTAATGGGAACATGTGAATGGTATACTAAAATTCGAAGAATGTTTGCCTAAAGCACAATATTTCGTATAAAAAGAGAAGCCTGACTTTGTAATTTTGAGCAGTCTCCTGAGAATATACATCCCATGTTGTTGTACTTCTAGGACGCCTGTTACCTTGGTTGCAGCCAATAAAATTGATCCTTGACTTCACCTAGAAGACTCTGAGTTTCTGTGGTCTGAATCAGGAAAGTACTCGAGGTCTTTGGGTGTGTTCCCTGACACCACTGGGTTACCGGTTCGGTACCGGTTCTGAAAAACCCAGTACCTCATAATCTTGTTTTGTATTTTTTGCGCATGATGTTATTCATTAGTGCTGCACTGTGTGAGTTTTGTACTGCAAATGTCTTACAACATGAGTTAAGATGTCTGTAGTCCAAAACTAGACGATATGAATCGTCTGGCTTGGAGACAGGAAACAAAGGATTGTTCATTTGTGAGGTGCATGTTTCAATCACGCCTTGGTATTCAAGTTGATCTAAGATCTCCCTGACTTGTTTTTTAGCTTCTTGCTTAATTGGGTACTGCCTTTGTGCAGTTGGTTGACATTTTAACTGGATTTTGTGAGGAGGAGAGTCCTCGTCCCATCCTACATGATTTTTATATAATGCAGGAGCTTGGGCTACTGCCCATTTTCTTGCATATGTATATTTTCTATGAATTGGAATATGATTTGAGAAGGCAGGCATAATCATTTCTTCGCCATGAGGGCACTCCCTGACAAACTCTGGTGGCCAGTCTTTCTCAGCTAAAAGGATGTCATTGCCTTTGGAAAGGTTATCCCAAAATAGACCCCTTACTTTCCTAGTCTTATCTCCCTCTATACGTAATGCTATTTCGTATATTTTATGAGGTTTGCTAACTCTGGTATCTGCAGTTTCCACCTGAATGTATTCATTCGTGTCCACTGTCTCCAGATGATTCATTAGGATCTTGCGAGCTATGGTCACTTCTGCTGCGCTGTCTAGCATTGTCTGGGCCCACTCTCCGTTTTTCAGTTGTGTCCTCAGTATCCTCGGCATGTTTAATTATTTTAATACTGGCTACCTTCTTTCTTGGAAATTGTGACTTTTTACTTTGATGAGCAGGTTCCTTGTCTTTGGACTTGACGTGCTCTTCCCTGTGTTCTGACCGTCCTCTTCTTTCCGATTTCTGCGAGGAGGTCTGAAAAGATCGAGAGGGACGTGTATCAATATCTTGATATCTATCAGGTTTCTTTAAATTATCCCTATTTCTAAGGTTGTATCTTTTCTCAGAGGGCTCCCTCAGGGGAGACTTGTGTCCTTGGTCCGGAGATCTTTCTCTCCGCCGAGGAGACCTTCCTCTGGACTGGAATCTTTTTTCTTTGGGAGTGGATTGTTTATTTCCATCCCAGCTCTTTTTTGGAGTGTTTAGATTATTTTTAATAAATATCTTTTCAGGATTTTCAGTTAGTTGGGGTTTTACTGGTTTCCCACCCAAACTATCTCTACCTAGTTCTTCATAGGATTTTTCTATGATTCTGGCAAGTTCAAAAGGCTGTTCTGCTATATCTGTTTCTTTCAATTTCTGGCGGATCGCCACAGATGCTGCTTCTCCTTTTATGTTGGCTAATAATATAGCCGAGACCTGCTTGAAGTCTTTCAGTAATTTCATACCCAGAGTTAAAGCAGGTTCTGGACCGTATTCATTTTGAATCTGTCTTAGCACATCTGGTATTATCGCCATAGACGGAACACCTTGTGTTTTTGTGTAGATTGAAGCACAGACTGTACCCCAAGTGTCACAGTCCTCCACATGTGGTGCGATCCCCATTGGAAGACAGATAGTCAGAATTTTGTGTTTCTCAGTAGGGGTAGTAACCTGAAATACTGCCTCTATGTGAGTTATTTTTTGTGCTAACCAGAATGGAATTTGTTCCCGTTTTGCGGGTACTTTACCCAGACATGATTGTATGTTCTGTGGTGTAATTTTGTTTGTGTTCCCCTGATGAGGGGTCAGCTGTGGAATGTTAATAGCTGGTAGGACTGTCGAAGTCCGCATTACATATTGGACTAATTGTCTATGTATTTTAATTAGTATTTTTAGCTGGGCTAAAAGTTTCCGGTCTGACATTTTTTCGATGTCTGGATGTGTGTGTAGCTGGCTAGAACCGGCCACGTTGCTCCTGGTCTACCTAGTGGACCGAGCCTGGTGATGTGATTATTTTGTTTTAGGGCGCCCTTAAACCAGAGCAGGTGCTCTTGGTAATTTAATGGGATTTCCACCTCCTCGAAAGGGGTGTATTCCTCCGGAGGTTCCTCTATTTTGTAATAGTGGAATTGATGTGTCACAGCGTTTGCTGCTGGAAAGTTTATCCATGACTAGAATACCTCTGTCTGCCGATATTCATGGGCCTCTACCACGAATATGACTGTACCACCTCGTGATGTCAGTCCATTTTCCATAAGTTTAAGAGTTATAGTTTTTCTTATGTTGACCGGAATGATAATTGCATCTGGGTCATTGTCTCGGAGA
Source organism: Lissotriton helveticus (assembly GCF_964261635.1). NCBI lineage: Eukaryota > Metazoa > Chordata > Amphibia > Caudata > Salamandridae > Lissotriton > Lissotriton helveticus. Next base: position 966,726,240 of record NC_136069.1, on the reverse strand, counting down.
CTTGTGTCATCCGCTAGGAGTTGAGCTGCTATTCTAGCTGCCTCCCTTTCGTCATCACTTTCTCCCATTTTCCTGACAGAAAGGTTTTTGTTGCAGATCAAGTTTCAAGGAAACAAAGATTAGGTGCACAATATTTTGGAACACTGTATCCTTCAACGTTGACTAAACCCAAAACTATACATAGGAATCTCTTCCTACTAAGTTCCGGCGGATTTTAACCTCTTACCCACTCCAGACGTCTTTTGGAGTATTTACGGGAAAAAGGGTCTCTGTGAAAAAGCACGACTGAGTTACTCTAACGTCTTGCGTTAGATTTATCGCCTTACCAAATGTTGGGCGCCATGTAGTGTAGTTCCTATATTCCCAATAGGCTCTGCGCATTGGAATAATATATTCTGCAGTGTAGACGTAGGACTGAGGTCTTCTAGGTCTCTACTGACTGTATTAGACTTAAGGTTTGCCAGCTAGCTCCGAGGTCACTAGAAACTTTCTCGAATAAACGAGGAGGAGTTTAACCTCCCTGGATAGACAAGAAGGGATTAGCTTCTGACAACCATAAAACATGACAACTTTGCTCCCTCAGAATAAGAGTGTATCTCTAGAGTCGTGTGAAAACAATAGGCAGCTATTTCACTCAGTCAAGTGTGCATACTTAGTTTCACCAGATTGCAGAGAATAGAGAGACGGGCGTTTTCAATAAAAAGGTGTTATTTATTGAGCAGTCTTCTTTCTCATGCAAGAGAAATGAATTGCCACAATTGCAATACGCATAGTAAAGTAAAGTGCGTACAGTAAAAGGAGGATTATAAAATAATACTGCAAAAGCATTGATATGGTTTCTTAGCCATATGAAACTTTAAAATAGATAAATATATACATACATATATACATTGACTAACGTACTCAACTGGTGCTTCTAAATACGCCTACCCCGGTGTACCTGACCTAAGCCTAATACGTGGGAATGAGTAAGTAAGTAGCAGTTTGAGTTAAGTTGGTTTTGCCAAGAATCTGACTCAAGAATTCTCTTTAAGGGTTTAGTCAGTTCCGTACCTGGGTAATAGAAAGCAGGAGGTCTTGTATCTCTCTCTCAGGACTCGATATCCCAGTAACCCGCGAAGGTATCTGGAAACACCGGAGCTGGATTTCTCAGCAGGAGAAAAGACAGCGTCTCTCTCAGTGCGTCAAAAGGGAGGGGCGGCGTCCGTGGGCTCTCGCATCAGCTGGGCGATCGGGCAAGTAGTTAGCCGCTCTGCTCCAAAACCACCACCGTGTGTTTGCTTAAGGCAACGTTGGTATATTTATACCTGAAAGGTGCCGGGTTTGACGTAAGGTTGGAAATAAGACGTCAATAAAGATGTCACTATGAACTGGCCACTCTTACATTGCTTCACAGGAGTTCTAGGACGAAATCAAAACAAAAGCAATGGGGATTTCCCAGGTTGCTGGAGGTTTGTTTTCTAGGAGTCCGGGGAAGTAGCCTTGCCTAATGTGACTGCATGGGCTACGACTAAATATGGATATGATTCCTATGCTTTTATAGGGATATTATTTATTATAACCGTACAAGGGCATAAAATAGAAATATCGAATTAGGTTCCTAGATAAAAACACAATAATGTTTTCATGCTCCGGGGCTGCCAAATACAGCATTTTTCAGCATTTTGAGCCCTGCTGTGAAGTCGAACCCAAACACCAAGCAAACCGCTTTGGACCTGTGTGAAAACGCACACTTTTGGAGCCTATGGCTCGAGGGATTTGACCACTACCTTACAGCTTGAGACCTTTGAGCCCCTGAGAGCTTCCTGTGATCTTTGGAAGCTTCATGTGGTTTTTCGGGCTCTCTGAAGGTAGGCAGGACGTTTCCGGTCTCCAGTGCTGGCAAATGCAGCATTTCCCAGCATTTTGAGCCCTACTACCAAGATCGTGTCTCGACGCAAAAAACCAGGCAAACCGCTTTGGACCAGCATTTCCCAGCATTTTGAGCCCTGCTGTGAAGTCAACCCCAAACACCAGGCAAACCGCTTTGGACCTGTGTGAAAACGCACACTTTTGGAGCCTCTGGCTCGAGGGATTTGACCACTTCCTTACAGCTTGAGACCTTTCAGACCCTGGGAGCTTCCTGTGATCTTTGGAAGTCATGTGGTTTTTCTGGCTCCCCGAAGTAAGGCAGCACGTTTCCAGACTCCAGGTCTGACAAATTCAGCCTTTCCCAGCATTTTGAGTCATACTGCCAAGTCTGTGTCTCGACCACTAACACCGAGCAAACAGCTTTGGACCTGCGTAAAGACGCACACTTTTGGAGCCTGTGGCTGGAGGAATTTAATCACTTCCTTACAGCTTGAGACCTTTGAGCTCCTGGGAGTGTCCTGTGAACTTCGGAAGTGTCATGTGCTTATTCTGGCTCCCTGAAGTCAGGCAGCATGTTTCCAGGCTCTGGGGCTGCTAAATGCAGCATTTAGCCCTACTGCCTGGAGGAAGGTGGATATCTGACTACTTGGTTACTACTTTCTGCCTAGTGTTTAGCTGGTTTTCGACTTAGTTGGACTTGGATCCTGCTATTCAGGGCCCAATGCTATCTGCTCTCACTGTAAAATGGACTCCATGTACTTTAGGTACATACCAAATTGGATATTGGGTCACCTTTGTGAACCCCTGTATAGTGTACCATAGGTACCCAGGGCATAGGTGCATCCAAGGCCTACCAGGGGCAGAAGCATGTATTATGCCACCCCTGGCTGGCCATCTAAACTGACACCACTGGCTGATCACTCAGCTGGGGTAAGATGGTGTAATCACCCCTTGCTTAGATATAGTATACCTATATCTACCTTATATATAGACACATATGTAACCTATAAGTCACTCCTATGCAGGCCTTAACAATCCTGAAGGCAGAGTGCTTGGTTTTATGTGATTGGGTGCTCTAGCATGAGCTGAGCCCTTCTGCAGCTTTCGGAACCATGTCCTTATAGATGTTCTACTATATAGCCATACCATATACTATTAAGTGCATTATAATCCTCGTGGTTAATGCTAAGTTTGGTTTGGCTTTATCAAAACATGTCGTTTAAGGTGTCATATGCTTTGGAATACTACTCCCCCACCAATTCTGGCAGTGGGGTTTGCATTCCACCCTTCTAGAGGGAGAAGATATGTTGGTTACTGCTTTACCCGGTTAAAGTTAAACAGAGCCTCAGCATCACAAAATGGATGCTGCTGCCACAGACACGAGTCTGACCTTCTGCTGCTGGAAGAAACTCCGGCAGGGGAGGCCTGCACAATAGGTTTCCTGCCTTGGGAGGTGCTAGCACCTCCCCAGACAGTCTTTTAGTGTATTGGGACAGTGAGGGCTGCAAAATGAGACACTGCCTGGGGCACACAAGGTGCTCCATGCATAACCCGGTTCAAACCAGTTGCTAGGGCACTCCAGCCCCAGCTCTGGTGTGAAACTGGACAAAGAGAAAGGGGTGTAACCACCCCCTTCTCAGAGTCCACCAATAGGAGGGACCTAGCTGGAAATCCAGCCCCTTAGTTTGGTATAAAGTTAGGAGCTGTGTCTAAAGACATTAGATTACCCTGGAAAGAAACAATGATACAGAACTCTTGGACTTCAACATTCTATGCTGACTAGAAGACTGAAGAAGATGTCCCTTGTGGTCAAGGAGTGACCACCCTGTTCAAACAGGCACCATCAGTAACTTGCCAGTTTGCTTTGTCGATGCTAGAGTGGGAACCCGATGACTCAGCGGCTCAGAATCTAGACTTCCTGACTTGTCCGACTTCCACATCCACAGCAAAGCTGAGACCCGTGGCCGACACAAGAGACGTGGGACTGGTTATCCTGGACTACCTGCACTTTGCTAATTGTGCAAAGACTGACGCACCCTCGCAGTGGTGCATTGGAGTAAGAGAAGCCCCAGACCCGAGCAGCATCTGCACAAAGCTCAGCCCTCCATACTCCACGAGTGCTGCGTTGGGCCCGCTCCTGCATTTCAGCTCGATGCATCTTCCTGGTTGTTATCCCATTGGCTAGTGAGCCCCCTGAAGATGATCCTTTGAATTTGTAATGCTTGCCTGGTTGCTCTGGGCTTGCTCCAGCATCCTTCCAAAAGAAAAGCTCCTCAGACCTTGCTGGTCTGAACTGAAGCGAATCTTCACACCCTGCATTGGTTGCAGTTACCAAGGCTTGTTGGGTCCAATACGGATACTGACACCGCAGTCAACTAGAGCCTTTGTGGAACAGCTCGACTCAAGCACTTGGTTTTTGTCGACGCCTCCTGGTCCTCGTGGTTGCAGTGACAAGCTTCACCTCTTCACCTGTTTGCATCGCGACATCACCTGGTTCCATCCTGGTCACTGGCTAGTGACCCAGACTCTGTCCCCTCTGCTTTCAGGTTCTTCAGCTCCTTGATCCACCCTTGGATCCACCCGGACACTCTTCCTTCAGTCGCCTGCAGCACTTCTTTTGCAGGTCTCCATTGAAAGCATGAACGAAACCCGACACGAAAAGACACCTATGCACCCGGCTTTCCTGGGTGAGGTAACTCGAGTACTCCGGTGCTCCCGTGGAAATTGACTATCCAAGGGTCCTAGTTTAAAGGGGTTTCACCGTAGTCCACCTGGAAGTGTTCCGAATCAGTAACTTTGTGACTTCTTCGTTCTCCATTGTAAGTCAATGGTAGCTTGCGTCTGTGTTCCCACACTGCACGCGTCTCTCGTGGGTCTCCTACTTCCAAACCTTTGGTCCTGTAGTGTAGCCCCAGCAATTTCCTAGGCCCTAGGCCTATTCACCTTTCCTGAAGTGGCTCTTATACCACTTACTTAGTATATGGTTTGTGTGGCCCCTAGGGCAGAATTGTATTTGTGCAACTTATAGTATGCTTAATGAGTAACTTGTAACGTATCGCGAACTCTGACCTCATAAAGAGTGCAGAGGGGTTGTGTTTGTAATAAATACATATATATTTGATATATACCTTGTGTGGTGTCCTTTCATTTGGGATTTAAGGGACTATATATGGTAAAACAGCTGGCTTCACATGCTCTCTGAAGCTTTAGCCTAAGACTGCTTTGTCCATGCTACCACTAGGATAGCTGGTCTATAAGGTTGACTTTACAACCATCACCATAAGGGTCGTTTGGACTGTTGCAGGGGGCCCCCCACTAGAATAGTGGACATCATATACCAGGCCAACTTCTCACACTGCCAAGTCTGTGTTTCGACCCCAAAAACTGAGAAAAGTGCTTTGGACCTGCGTAAAAACGTACACTGGCTGAAGGAATTTAACCACTTCCTTACAGCCTGAAACCTTTGAGCCCCCGGGAGCGTCCGGTGATCTTTGGAAGCGTCATGAGGTTGTTCGGGCTCTCCAAAGGTAGGCAGCACGTTTACAGTCTCCAGTGCTGGCAAATGCAGCATTTCCCAGCATTTTGAGCCCTGCTGTCAAGTCTGTGTCTCGACCCCAAAAACCAGGCAAACTGCTTTGGACCTGCATAAAAACTCACACTTTTGGGGCCTCTGGCAGGAGGAATTTAAACACTTCCCTACAGCCTGAGACCTTTGAGCACCTGGGAGCGTCCTGAGACCTTTGGAAGAGTCATGTGGTGTTTCTGGCACCCTGAAGCCAGGCAGCACGTTTCCAGTCTCCTGGGGCACCAAATGCAGTATTTCCCAGCATTTTGAGCCCTGCTGCCAAGTCTGTATCTCGACCCTGAAAACCGGGCAAACCACTTTGTACCTGCGTAAGAACGCACACTTTTGGAGCCTCTGGCTGGAGGAATTGGACCACTTCCTTACAGTTGACACCTCTGAGCCCCTTTGAGTGTCCTGTGACCTTTGGAAGACTCATGTGGTTATTCTAGGTCTCCGAAGTCAGGGAGCAAGTTTCCGGGGTCTAGGGCAGCCAAATGCAGAATTTCTCAACATGTTGAGCCCTGCTGCCAAGTCTGTGTCTCGACCCAGAAAATCGTGCAAACCACTTTGGACCTGTGTAAAAACACCCACTTTTGTAGCCTCTTGCTGGAGACATTTGACCACTTCATTACAGCTTGAGACCTTTGAGGCCTTGGGAGCGTCCTGTGACCTATAGAAGCGTCATGTGGTTTTTCTGGCTCCTTGAAGGTAAGCAGCACGTTTCTGGGCTCCAGGGCTGCAAAATGCATTTCCCAGCATTTTAAGCCATGCTTCCAAGTCTGTGTCTCGCTCTCGACCCCCAAAAACAGGCAAACCGCTTTGGACCTGCGTAAAAACGAACACTTTTGGAGCCTCTGGCTGTAGGGATTTGACCACTTCCTTACAGCTTGAGACCTTTGAGCCCCTGCTAGAGTCCTGTAACCTTTGGAAGCGTCATGTGGTTTTTCTGTTTCCCCGACGTCAGCAGCATGTTTCTGGGATCCAGGGCCACCAAATGCAGCATTTCCCAACGTTTTGAGCCCTGCTACCAAGTCTGTGTCTCGACCCCAAAACCCTGGCAAACCCCTTTGGACCTGTGTAAAAATTAACACTTTTGGAGCCTCTGGCTGGAGGGATTTGACCACTTCCTTACAGCTTGAGACCTTTGAGGCCTTGGGAGCGTCCTGTTACCTATAGAAGTGTCATGTGGTTATTCTGGCTCCCCGAAGTCTGGCAGCATGATTCCGGGCTCCAGGGCCTCCAAATGCAGTATTTCTGAGCGTTTTGAGCCCTGTTGCTATGTCTTTGTCTCAACCCTGAAAACTGGGCAAACCGCTTTGGACCTGCATAAAGACGCACACTTTTGGATCCTCTGACTGGAGGATTTTGACCATTTCCTTACAGCTTGAGACCTTTGAGCCCCTGGGAGCGTCCTGCGACCTTTTGAAGAGTCATGTGGTTTTTTTGGCTCCTCGAAGGTAGGCAGAATGTTTCTGGGCTCCAGGGCTGCAAATTGCAGCATTTCCCAGCATTTTGAGCCATGCTGCCAAGTCTGTGTCTCGACCACAAAAAACAGGCAAACCGCTTTGGACCTGCGTAAAAACGCATACTTTTGGAGCCTCTGGCTGTAGGGATTTGACCACTTCCCTACAGCTTGAGACCTTTGAGCCCCTGCTAGAGTCCTGTGACCTTTGGAAGCGTCATGTGGTTTTTATGTTTTCCCGATATCAGAAGCATGTTTCTGGGATCCAGGGCCACCAAATACAGCATTTCCCAACGTTTTGAGCCCTGCTACCAAGTCTGTGTCTCGACCCCAAAACCCTGGCAAACCCCTTTGGACCTGTGTAAAAATGAACACTTTTGGAGCCTCTGGCTGGAGGGATTTGACCACTTCCTTACAGCTTGAGACCTTTGAGGCCTTGGGAGCGTCCTGTTACCTATAGAATTGTCATGTGGTTATTCTGGCTCCCCGAAGTCTGGCAGCATGATTCCGGGCTCCAGGGCCTCCAAATGCAGTGTTTCCGAGCGTTTTGAGCCCTGCTGCTATGTCTTTGTCTCAACCCTGAAAACTGGGCAAACCGCTTTGGACCTGCATAAAGACGCACACTTTTGGATCCTCTGACTGGAGGATTTTGATCATTTCCTTACAGCTTAAGACCTTTGAGCCCCTGGGAGCGTACTGTGACCTTTTGAAGAGTCATGTGGTTTTTTTGGCTCCTCGAAGGTAGGCAGAACGTTTCTGGGCTCCAGGGCTGCAAATTGCAGCATTTCCCAGCATTTTGAGCCATGCTGCCAAGTCTGTGTCTCGACCACAAAAAACAGGCAAACCGCTTTGGACCTGCGTAAAAACGCATACTTTTGGAGCCTCTGGCTGTAGGGATTTGACCACTTCCCTACAGCTTGAGACCTTTGAGCCCCTGCTAGAGTCCTGTGACCTTTGGAAGCGTCATGTGGTTTTTCTGTTTCCCTGACGTCAGCAGCATGTTTCCAGGATCCTGGGTCGCCAAATGCAGCATTTCCCAAGGTTTTGAGCCCTGCTGCCAAGTCTGTATCTCAACCCCGAAAACCGGGCACACCGCTTTGGACCAACATAAAAACGCACACTTTTGGGGCCTCTGGCTGGAGGGATTTGAACACTTCCTTACAGCTTAAGACCTTTAAACCACTGGGAGCGTCATGTGACCTTTGGAAGTGCCATGTGGTTTTTCTGGCTACCCAAAGTCAGGCAGCATGTTTCCAGGCTCTGGGGCAGCCAAATGCAGCACTTCCCAGCATTTTGAGCCCTGCTGTGAAGTCGACCTCAAAAACCAGGCAAACCCTTTTGGACCTGCGTAAAAACGCACACTTTTGGATCCTCTGGCTGGACGGATTTGACCACTTCCTTACAGCTTGAGACCTTTGAGCCACTGGGAGCGTCCTGAGACCTTTGGAAGCGTCATGTGGTTTTTCTGGCTCCCCGAAGTCAGGCAGAACGTTTCCGGGCTCCGGGGCTGCCAAATGCAGCATTTCCCAGCATTTGAGCCTTGCTGTGAAGTCTGTATCTCGACCCCAAAAAACAGGCAAACCGCTTTGAACCTGTGTTAGAACTCAAACTTTTGGAGCATCTGGCTGGAGGGATTTGACCACTTCCTTACAGCTTGAGACCTTTGAGCCACTGGGAGCGTCCTGAGACCTTTGGAAGCGTCATGTGGTTTTTCTGGCTCCCCGAAGTCAGGCAGAACGTTTCCGGGCTCCGGGGCTTCCAAATGCAGCATTTCCCAGCATTTTGAGCCCTGCTGCCAAGTCTGTGTCTCGACCCCAAAAATCCGGCAAACCCCTTTGGACCTGCATAAAAATGCACTGTTTTGGAGCCTCTGGCTGGAGGGATTTGATCCCTTCCTTACAGCTTGAGACCTTTGAGCCCCTGCTAGAGTCCTGTAACCTTTGGAAGCGTCATGTGGTTTTTCTGTTTCCCCGACGTCAGCAGCATGTTTCTGTGATCCAGGGCCACCAAATGCAGCAATTCCCAACGTTTTGAGCCCTGCTACCAAGTCTGTGTCTCGACCCCAAAACCCTGGCAAACCCCTTTGGACCTGTGTAAAAATGAACACTTTTGGAGCCTCTGGCTGGAGGGATTTGACCACTTCCTTACAGCTTGAGAGCTTTGAGGCCTTGGGAGCGTCCTGTTACCTATAGAAGTGTCATGTGGTTATACTGGCTCCCCGAAGTCTGGCAGCATGATTCCGGGCTCCAGGGCCTCCAAATGCAGTATTTCCGAGCGTTTTGAGCCCTGCTGCTATGTCTTTGTCCCAACCCTGAAAACTGGGCAAACCGCTTTGGACCTGCATAAAGACGCACACTTTTGGATCCTCTGACTGGAGGATTTTGACCATTTCCTTACAGCTTAAGACCTTTGAGCCCCTGGGAGCGTCCTGTGACCTTTTGAAGAGTCATGTGGTTTTTTTGGCTCCTCGAAGGTAGGCAGAATGTTTCTGGGCTCCAGGGCTGCAAATTGCAGCATTTCCCAGCATTTTGAGCCATGCTGCCAAGTCTGTGTCTCGACCACAAAAAACAGGCAAACCGCTTTGGACCTGCGTAAAAACGCATACTTTTGGAGCCTCTGGCTGTAGGGATTTGACCACTTCCCTACAGCTTGAGACCTTTGAGCCCCTGCTAGAGTCCTGTGACCTTTGGAAGTGTCATGTGGTTTTTCTGTTTCCCCGACGTCAGCAGCATGTTTCTGGGATCCAGGGCCACCAAATGCAGCATTTCCCAACGTTTTGAGCCCTGCTACCAAGTCTGTGTCTCGACCCCAAAACCCTGGCAAACCCCTTTGGACCTGTGTAAAAATGAACACTTTTGGAGCCTCTGGATGGAGGGATTTGACCACTTCCTTACAGCTTGAGAGCTTTGAGGCCTTGGGAGCGTCCTGTTACCTATAGAAGTGTCATGTGGTTATTCTGGCTCCCCGACGTCTGGCAGCATGATTCCGGGCTCCAGGGCCTCCAAATGCAGTATTTCCGAGCGTTTTGAGCCCTGCTACTATGTCTTTGTCTCAACCCTGAAAACTGGGCAAACCGCTTTGGACCTGCATAAAGACGAACACTTTTGGACCCTCTGACTGGAGGATTTTGACCATTTCCTTACAGCTTAAGACCTTTGAGCCCCTGGGAGCGTCCTGCGACCTTTTGAAGAGTCATGTGGTTTTTTTGGCTCCTCGAAGGTAGGCAGAACGTTTCTGGGCTCCAGGGCTGCAAATTGCAGCATTTCCCAGCATTTTGAGCCATGCTGCCAAGTCTGTGTTTCGACCACAAAAAACAGGCAAACCGCTTTGGACCTGCGTAAAAACGCATACTTTTGGAGCCTCTGGCTGTAGGGATTTGACCACTTCCCTACAGCTTGAGACCTTTGAGCCCCTGCTAGAGTCCTGTGACCTTTGGAAGCGCCATGTGGTTTTTCTGTTTCCCCGACGTCAGCAGCATGTTTCCGGGATCCTGGGCCGCCAAATGCAGCATTTCCCAACGTTTTGAGCCCTGCTGCCAAGTCTGTATCTCAACCCCGAAAACCAGGCACACCGCTTTGGACCAACATAAAAACGCACACTTTTGGGGCCTCTAGCTGGAGGGATTTTAACACTTCCTTACAGCTTAAGACCTTTAAACCACTGGGAGCGTCATGTGACCTTTGGAAGCGCCATGTGGTTTTTCTGGCTACCCAAAGTCAGGCAGCATGTTTCCAGGCTCTGGGGCAGCCAAATGCAGCACTTCCCAGCATTTTGAGCCCTGCTGTGAAGTCGACCTCAAAAACCAGGCAAACCCTTTTGGACCTGCGTAAAAACGCACACTTTTGGATCCTCTGGCTGGACGGATTTGACCACTTCCTTACAGCTTGAGACCTTTGAGCCACTGGGAGCGTCCTGAGACCTTTGGAAGCGTCATGTGGTTTTTCTGGCTCCCCGAAGTCAGGCAGAACGTTTCCGGGCTCCGGGGCTGCCAAATGCAGCATTTCCCAGCATTTGAGCCTTGCTGTGAAGTCTGTATCTCGACCCCAAAAAACAGGCAAACCGCTTTGGACCTGTGTTAGAACTCAAACTTTTGGAGCATCTGGCTGGAGGGATTTGACCACTTCCTTACAGCTTGAGACCTTTGAGCCACTGGGAGCGTCCTGAGACCTTTGGAAGCGTCATGTGGTTTCTCTGGCTCCCCGAAGTCAGGCAGCACGTTTCCGGGCTCCGAGGCTGCCAAATGCAGCATTTCCCAGCGTTTTGAGCCCTGCTGCCAAGTCTGTGTCTCGACCCCAAAAATCGGTCAAACCCCATTTGGACCTGCATAAAAATTCACTTTTTTGGAGCCTCTGGCTGGAGGGATTTGATCCCTTCCTTACAGCTTGAGACCTTTGAGGCCCTGGGAGCGTCCTGAGACCTTTCGAAGCATTATGTGGTTACTCTGGCACCCTCAAGTCAGGCAGAATGCTTCCGGGCTCCAGGCCGCAAATGCAGTATTTCCGAGCGTTTTCAGCCTAAAAACCAAGTCTGTGTCTCGGCAACGAAAACTGGGCAAACCGCTTTCGACCTGCCTAAAAATGCACACTTTTGAAGCCTCTGGAAGGAGGGATTTGATCACATCCTTACAGCTTGAGACCTTTGAGGCCCTCGGAGCGTCCTGTTACCTTTGGAATGGTCATGTGATTATTCCGGCTCCCCGAAGTCAGTCAGCATCTTTTCAGGCTCCAGGGCCGCCAAATGCAGTATTTCCGAGCGTTTTGAGCCCTGCTGCCAAGACTGTGTCTCGACACCGAAAAACAGGCAAACCGCTTTGGACCTGTATAAAAACGCACACTTTTAGGACCTCAGGCTGGAGGAATTTGACCATTTCCTTACAGCTGGATACCTTTGTGCCCCTGGGAGCGTCCTGAGACCTTTGGAAGCGTCATGTGGTTTTTCTGGCTCCCCGAAGTCAGGCAGCAGGTTTCCGGACTACAGGTCCATCAAATTCAGCCTTTCCCAACGTTTTGAGTCATGCTGCCAAGTCCATGTCTCGACCCTGAAAACAGGGCAAACCGCTATGGACCTGCATAAAAACGAAAACTTTTGGAGCTGCTGGCTGGATTGATTTCACCACTTCCTTACAGCTTGAGACCTTTGAGCCCCTAGGGGCGTCCTGTGACTTTTGGAAGCGTCATGTGGTTTTTCTGGCTCCCTGAAGTTAGGCAGCACATTTCTGGGCTACAGGGCCGCCAAGTGCAGCATCTCCCAGTGTTTTGAGCACTGCTTCCAAGTCTGTGTCTGCACCCTGAAAACAAGGCAAACTGCTTTGGACCTGCGTAAAATAACACACTTTTGGAGCCTCTGGCTGGAGGAATTTGAACACTTCCTTACAGCTTGAAAACTTTGAGCCCCTGGGAGCGTCCTGTGACCTTTGGAAGAATAATGTGGTTTTTCTGGCTCCCCGAAGGTAGGCAGCACGTTTATGAGCTCCAGGGCTGCAAAAAGCAGAATTTCCCAGCCTTTTGCGCCCTGCTGCCAAGTCTGTGTCTCGACCCCCAAAAAAACAGGCAAACTGCTTTGGACCTAAGTAAAAAAGCACACTTATGGGGCCTCTGGCTGGAGGGATTTGAAAACGTTCTAACAGCTTGAGACCTTTAAACCACTGGGAGCGTCATGTGACTTTTGGAAGCGTCATGTGGTTTTTCTGGCTCCCCGAAGTGAGGCATCATGTTTTTAGGCTCCGGGGTTGCCATATGCAGCATTTCCCAGCATTTTGAGCCCTGCTGTGAAGTCAACCCCAAACACCAGGCAAACCGCTTTGGACCTGTGTGAAAACGCACACTTTTGGAGCCTCTGGCTCGAGGGACTTGACCACTTCCTTACAGCTTGAGACCTTTCAGACCACGGGAGCTTTCTGTGATCTTTGGAAGTCATGTGGTTTTCTGGCTCTCCGAAGTCAGGCAGCACGTTTCCAGACTCCAGGTCTGACAAATTCAGCCTTTCCCAGCATTTTGAGTCATACTGCCAAGTTTGTGTCTCGACCACTAAAACCGAGCAAACAGCTTTGGACCTGCGTAAAGAAGCACACTTTTGGAGCCTGTGGCTGGAGGAATTTAATCACTTCCTTACAGCTTGAGACGTTTGAGCTCCTGGGAGTGTCCTGTGAACTTCGGAAGTGTCATGTGCTTATTCTGGCTCCCTGAAGTCAGGCAGCACGTTTTCAGGCTCTGGGGCTGCTAAATGCAGCATTTAGCCCTACTGCCTGGAGGAAGGTGGATATCTGACTACCTGGTTACCCCAACTTTTTGCCTAGTGTTTAGCTGGTTTTCGACTTAGTTAGACTGGGATCCTGCTATTCAGGGCCCAAGGCTATCTGCTCTCACTGTAAAATGGACTCCATGTACTTTAGGTACATACCAAATTGGATATTGGGTCACCTTCATGAACCCCTGTATAGTGTACCATAGGTACCCAGGGCATAGGTGCATCCAAGGCCTACCAGGGGCAGAAGCATGTATTATGCCACCCCTGGCTGGTCATCTAAACTGACACCACTGGCTGATCACTCAGCTGGGGTAAGATGGTGTAATCACCCCTTGCTTAGATATAGTATACCTATATCTACCTTATATATAGACACATATGTAACCTATAAGTCACTCCTATGGCAGGCCTTAACAATCCTGAAAGCAGAGTGCTTTGTTTTATGTGATTGGGTGCTCTAGTATGAGCTGAGCCCTTCTGCAGCTTTCGGAACCATGTCCTTATAGCTGTTCTACTTTATAGCCATACCATATACTATTAAGTGCATTATAATCCTCGCGGTTAATGCTAAGTTTGGTTTGGCTTTATCAAAACATGTTGTGTAAGGTGTCATATGCTTTGGAATACTACTCCCCCACCAATTCTGGCAGCGGGGATAGCATTCCACCCTTCTAGAGGGAGAAGATATGTTGGTTACTGCTTTACCCGGTTAAAGTTAAACAGAGCCTCAGCATCACAAAATGGATGCTGCTGCCACAGACACGAGTCTGACTTACTGCTGCTGGAAGAAACTCTGGCAGGGGAGGCATGGACAATAGGTTTCCTGCCTTGGGAGGTGCTAGCTCCTCCCCAGACAGTCTTTTAGTGTATTGGGACAGTGAGGGCTGCAAAATGAGACACTGTCTGGGGCACACAAGGTGCTCCATGCATAACCCGGTTCAAACCAGTTGCTAGGGCACTCCAGCCACAGCTCTGGTGTGAAACTGGACAAAGAGAAAGGGGTGTAACCACCCCCTTCTCAGAGTCCACCCATAGGAGGTTCCTAGCAGGAAATCCAGCCCCTTAGTTTGGTATAAAGTTAGGAGCTGTGTCTAAAGACATTAGATTACCCTGGAAAGAAACTATGATACAGAACTCTTGGACTTCAACATTCTATGCTGACTAGAAGACTGAAGAAGATGTCCCTTGTGGTCAAGGAGTGACCACCCTGTTCAAACAGGCACCATCAGTAACTTGCCAGTTTGCTTTGTCGATGCTCGAGTGGGAACCCGATGACTCAGCGACTCAGAATCTAGACTTCCTGACTTGTCCGACTTCGATCCACATCCACAGCAAAGCTGAGACCCGTGGCCGACACAAGAGACGTGGGACTGGTTATCCTAAACTACCTGCACTTTGCTAATTGTGCAAAGACTGAGGCACCCTCACAGTGGTGCATTGGATTAAGAGAAGCCCCAGACCCGAGCAGCATCTGCACAAAGCTCAGCCCTCCATACTCCACCAATGCTGCGTGGGGCCCGCTCCTGCATTTCAGCTCGATGCATCTTCCTGGTTGTTATCCCATTGGCTAGTGAGCCCCCTGAAGATGATCCTTTGAATTTGTAATGCTTGCCTGGTTGCTCTGGGCTTGCTCCAGCATCCTTCCAAAAGAAAAGCTCCTCAGACCTTGCTGGTCTGAACTGAAGCGAATCTTCACACCCTGCATGGGTTGCAGTTACCAAGGCTTGTTGGGTCCAATACGGATACTGACACCGCAGTCAACTAGAGCCTTCGTGGAACAGCTCGACTCCAGCACTTGGTTGTTGTCGACGCCTCCTGGTCCTCGTGGCTGCAGAGACAAGCTTCACCTCTTCACCTGTTTGCATTGCGACATCACCTGGTTCCAGCCTGGTCACTGGCTAGTGACCCAGACTCTTTCCCCTCTGCTTTAAGGTTCTTCAGCTCCTTGATCCACCCTTGGATCCACCCGGACACTCTTCCTTCAGCCGCCTGCAGCACTTCTTTTGCAGGTCTCCATTGAAAGCATGAACTAAACCCGACACGAAAAGACACCTATGCACCCGGCTTCCCTGGGTGAGGTAACTCGAGTACTCCGGTGCTCCCGTGGGAATTGACTATCCAAGTGTCCTAGTTTAAAGGGGTTTCACCGTAGTCCACCGGGAAGTGTTCCGAATCAGTAACTTTGTGACTTCTTCGTTCTCCATTGTAAGTCAATGGTAGCTTGCGTCTGTGTTCCCACACTGCACGCGTCTCTCGTGGGTCTCCTATTTCCAAACCTTTGGTCCTGTAGTGTAGCCCCAGCAATTAACTAGGCCCTAGGCCTATTCACCTTTCCTGAAGTGGCTCTTATACCACTTACTTAGTATATGGTTTGTGTGGCCCCTAGGGCAGAATTGTATTTGTGCAACTTATAGTATGCTTAATGAGTAACTTGTAGCGTATCGCGAACTCTGACCTCATAAAGAGTGCAGAGGGGTTGTGTTTGTAATAAATACATATATATTTGATATATACCTTGTGTGGTGTCCTTTCATTTGGTATTTAAGGGATTATATATGGTAAAACAGCTGGCTTCACATGCTCTCTGAAGCTTTAGCCTAAGACTGCTTTGTCCATGCTACCACTAGGATAGCTGGTCTATAAGGTTGACTTTACAACCATCACCATAAGGGTCGTTTGGACTGGTGCAGGGTGCCCCCCACTAGAATAGTGGACATCATATACCAGGCCAACTTCTCACTCTGCCAAGTCTGTGTTTCGACCCCGAAAACTGGGAAAAGTGCTTTGGACCTGCGTAAAAACGTACACTGGCTGGAGGAATTTAACCACTTCCTTACAGCTTGAAACCTTTGAGCCCCCGGGAGCGTCTGGTGATCTTTGGAAGCGTCATGAGGTTTTTCGGGCTTTTCAAAGGTAGGCAGCACGTTTCCAGTCTCCAGTGCTGGCAAATGCAGCATTTCCCAGCATTTTGAGCCCTGCTGCCAAGTCTGTGTCTCGACCCCAAAAACCAGGCAAACTGCTTTGGACCTGCATAAAAACTCACACTTTTGGGGCCTCTGGCAGGAGGAATTTAAACACTTCCCTACAGCCTGAGACCTTTGAGCACCTGGGAGCGTCCTGAGACCTTTGGAAGAGTTATGTGGTGTTTCTGGCACCCTGACGCCAGGCAGCACGTTTCCAGTCTCCTGGGGCACCAAATGCAGTATTTCCCAGCATTTTGAGCCCTGCTGCCAAGTCTGTATCTCGACCCTGAAAACCGGGCAAACCACTTTGTACCTGCGTAAGAACGCACACTTTTGGAGCCTTTGGCTGGAGGAATTGGACCACTTCCTTACAGTTGACACCTCTGAGCCCCTTTGAGTGTCCTGTGACCTTTGGAAGACTCATGTGGTTATTCTAGGTCTCCGAAGTCAGGGAGCAAGTTTCCGGGCTATAGGGCCGCCAAATGCAGAATTTCTCAACATGTTGAGCCCTGCTGCCAAGTCTGTGTCTCGACCCAAAAAATCGCGCAAACCACTTTGGACCTGTGTAAAAACACCCACTTTTGTAGCCTCTTGCTGGAGACATTTAACCACTTCCTCACAGCTTGACCTTTGAGCCCCTTGGAGTGTCCAGTGACCTTAGGAAGAGTCATGTGGTTTTTCTCGCTCCCTGAAGTCAGACATCACGTTTCCGGCCTCCAGGGCAGCCACATGCAGCATTTCCCATTGTTTTGAGACCTGTTGCCATGTCTTTGTCTCGACCCCAAAAACCGTGCAAACCGCTTTGGACCTGCAAAAAAAGTGCACTTTTGGAGCCTCCGGCTGGAGGAATTTGACACTGTCCTTACAGATTGAGACCTTTGAGCCCCTGGGAGCGTCCTATGACCATTGGAAGAGTAAGGTGTTTTTTCTGGCTCCCTGAAGTCAGGCAGCACGTTTCCAGGCTCCTAGGCTGCCAAATGCAGCAGTTCCCAGCATTTTGAGCCCTGCTGCAAAGTTTGTGTTTCAACCCCAAAACCCAGGCAAATTGCTTTGGACCTCCGTAAAAACGCAAACTTTTGGAGCATCTGTCTGGAGGGACTTGACCACTTCCTTACAGCTTGAGACCCTTGAGCCACTGGGAGCATCCTGAGACCTTTGGAAGCGTCATGTGTTTTTTCTGGCTCCCCAAAGTCAGGCAGCACGTTTCTGGGATCCGGGGCTGCCAAATGCAGCATTTCCCAGCATTTCGAGCCCTCCTGCCAAGTCTGTGTCTCGACCCCAAAAGCCGGGAAAAACCATTTGGACCTGTGTAAAAATGAACACTTTTGGAGCCTCTCGCTGGAGGGATTTGACCACTTCCTTACAGCTTGAGACCTTTGAGGCCCTGGGAGCGTCCTGTGACCTACAGAAGCGTCATGTGGTTATTCTGGCTACCCGAAGTCTGGCAGCATATTTCCGGGCTCCAGGGCCTCCAAATGCAGTATTTCCGAGTGTTTTGAGCCCTGCTGCTGTGTCTTTGTCTCAACCCCGAAAACTGGGAATACTGCTTTGGACCTGCGTAAAGATGCACACTTTTGGATCCTCTGGCTGGAGGATTGTGACCACTTCCTTACAGCTTAAGACCTTTGAGCCCCTGGGAGCGTCCAGTGACCTTTGGAAGAGTCATGTGGTTTTTCTGGCTCCTCGAAGGTAGGCAGCACGTTTCTGGGCTCCAGGGCTGCAAAATGCAGCATTTAGCAGCATTTTGAGCCCTGCTGCCAAGTCTGTGTTTGGACCCCAAAAACCAGGCAAACCGCTTTGGAACTGCGTAAAAACTCACACTTTTGGAGCCTCTGGCTGTAGTGATTTGACCACTTCCTTACATCTTGAGACCTTTGAACCCCTGCTAGAGTCCTGTGACCTTTGGAAGCGTCAAGTGGTTTTTATGTTTTCCCGATATCAGAAGCATGTTACCAGGATCCAGGGCCGCCGAATGCAGCATTTCCCAACATTTTGAGCCCTGCTGCCAAGTCTGTATCTCGACCCCGAAAACCGGGCACACCGCTTTGGACCTGCGTAAAAACACCCACTTTTGTAGCCTTTTGCTGGAGACATTTGACCACTTCCTCACTGCTTGACCTTTGAGCCCCTTGGAGCATCCTGTGACCTTAGGAAGAGTCATGTGGTTTTTCTCGCTCCCTGAAGTCAGCCATCACGTTTTTGGCCTGCAGGGCAGCCAAATGCAGCATTTCCCGTTGTTTTGAGACCTGCTGCCATGTCTTTGTCTCGACCCCGAAAACCGTGCAAACCGCTTTGGACCTGCAAAAAATGTGAACTTTTGGAGCCTCCGGCTGGAGGTATTTGACGCTGTCCTTACAGATTGAGATCTTTGAGCCCCTGGGAGCGTCCTATGACCATTGGAAGAGTAAGGTGTTTTTTCTGGCTCCCTGAAGTCAGGCAGCACGTTTCCAGGCTCCTAGGCTGCCAAATGCAGCAGTTCCCAGCATTTTGAGCCCTGCTGCAAAGTTTGTGTTTCAACCCCAAAACCCAGGCAAATTGCTTTGGACCTCCGTAAAAACGCAAACTTTTGGAGCATCTGTCTGGAGGGACTTGACCACTTCCTTACAGCTTGAGACCCTTGAGCCACTGGGAGCATCCTGAGACCTTTGGAAGCGTCATGTGTTTTTTTCTGGCTCCCCAAAGTCAGGCAGCACGTTTCTGGGATCCGGGGCTGCCAAATGCAGCATTTCCCAGCATTTTGAGCCCTGCTGCCAAGTCTGTGTCTCGACCCCAAAAGCCGGGAAAAACCATTTGGACCTGTGTAAAAATGAACACTTTTGGAGCCTCTCACTGGAGGGATTTGACCACTTCCTTACAGCTTGAGACCTTTGAGGCCCTGGGAGCGTCCTGTGACCTATAGAAGCGTCATGTGGTTATTCTGGCTACCCGAAGTCTGGCAGCATATTTCCGGGCTCCAGGGCCTCCAAATGCAGTATTTCCGAGTGTTTTGAGCCCTGCTGCTGTGTCTTTGTCTCAACCCCGAAAACTGGAAATACTGCTTTGGACCTGCGTAAAGACGCACACTTTTGGATCCTCTGGCTGGAGGATTTTGACCACTTCCTTACAGCTTAAGACCTTTGAGCCCCTGGGAGCGTCCAGTGACCTTTGGAAGAGTCATGTGGTTTTTCTGGCTCCTCGAAGGTAGGCAGCACGTTTCTGGGCTCCTGGGCTGCAAAATGCAGCATTTAGCAGCATTTTGAGCCCTGCTGCCAAGTCTGTGTTTGGACCCCAAAAACCAGGCAAACCGCTTTGGAACTGCGTAAAAACGCACACTTTTGGAGCCTCTGGCTGTAGTGATTTGACCACTTCCTTACATCTTGAGACCTTTGAACCCCTGCTAGAGTCCTGTGACCTTTGGAAGCGTCAAGTGGTTTTTATGTTTTCCCGATATCAGAAGCATGTTACCAGGATTCAGGGCCGCCGAATGCAGCATTTCCCAACACTTTGAGCCCTGCTGCCAAGTCTGTATCTCGACCCCGAAAACCGGGCACACCGCTTTGGACCTGCGTAAAAACACCCACTTTTGTAGCCTCTTGCTGGAGACATTTGACCACTTCCTCACTGCTTGACCTTTGAGCCCCATGGAGCATCCTGTGACCTTAGGAAGAGTCATGTGGTTTTTCTCGCTCCCTGAAGTCAGCCATCACGTTTTTGGCCTGCAGGGCAGCCAAATGCAGCATTTCCCGTTGTTTTGAGACCTGCTGCCATGTCTTTGTCTCCACCCCGAAAACCGTGCAAACCGCTTTGGACCTGCAAAAAATGTGCACTTTTGGAGCCTCAGGCTGGAGAAATTTGACCCTGTCCTTACAGCTTGAGACCTTTGAGCCCCTGAGAGCGTCCTGTGACCTTTGGAAGAGCCATGTGTATTTTCTGGCTCCCCGGAGTCAAGCAGCACGTTTCAGGGCTCCAGGGCGGCCAAATACAGCAGTTCCCAGCATTTTGAGCCCTTCTGCAAAGTCTTTGTCTCGACTCCAAAACCCAGGCAAACTGCTTTGGACCTCCGTAAAAGAAAGCTACTTTTTTGAGCATCTGGCTGGAGGGACTTGACCACTCCATTACAGCGTGAGACTTTTGACCCACTGGGAGCATCCTGAGACCTTTGGAAGCATCATGTGTTTTTTTCTGGCTCCCCAAAGTCAGGCAGCACGTTTCTGGGATCCGGGGATGCCAAATGCAGCATTTCCCAGCATTTTGAGCCCTGCTGCCAAGTCTGTGTCTCGACCCCAAAAACTGGGAAAACCTCTTTGGACCTGTGTAAAAATGAACACTTTTGGAGCCTCTGGCTGGAGGATTTTGACCACTTACTTCCTTACAGCTTAAGACCTTTGAGCCCCTGGGAGCTTCCTGTGACCTTTGGAAGATTCATGTGGTTTTTATGGCTCCCCGAATGTAGGCAAATGCAAAACCAACAGTTGATGGACAGAATGCAGAACAATGTCATACATTCACCCCAGTACAGAGATCTGGGTCTAAATCCATAGTTTTTTTGCACTCCACACCACCCCAGTTCAGACATGGCCATATGCAAATCAGCCTTGACCCTGTGCCTCATAGGAACAGTCCAGCCGGAACTGCCAAGCCATGTCTTTCCTGGATCAGAATCAAGCATCCTAGGACCGGTTTCTGGCTATCAGCCGTCTTCATGTATATAGCCTGGCACCTGAATGGCTGCCAGGGCTCTTGGGTGCACTCCTAAATGAGTAAACTCTTAATTAGCTTTCAACATTTCAATTCTTGTTTAATCAATTATTTATATGATATGTTAAATCAGTATATCCAACTATTTCAAATAGTAGAGCAAGTTCCGCAAAGGCTTGGTTTTGATAATGCAAGGATCCTACTCCAGAGAGAAGCTTACTGGATGCGAAAATTACAGACACTTGTCCCTTTCGGACTCAATGATAAAATGGAGATGGTTTGCTTTCTGTAAAAAGTCAAAATATAAGGCCAGTTCTGAAGCCCCGTGAATTCAGACCCGCGATGAATCAAAGCAATAAAACACACACGCATAATCTTGTAAATAAGCACACAATTAAACAGCACTTTGTCCACACTAGAACAGTTTATATGGAATAACTATACACAGAGCTCAAGTTTGTAAATACGAGAATCAAAAAGGGCCTTGACTCCTTACTCAGAAAGGCTGAGTCCAACTATAATTATAAATCAAAAACAAAAGCCACTACTGAGACTTCATTCCAAAACCACTGGAGTTTCAACAAAAGGGTGTTTCGATTCAAGCAAAAACAACCTATTTATAATTTCAAACAAATTTATTCTTTTTCATGCAAATGTCACTTTTCTTATAACAGCACCTAAGTTATTGTGCATGGAAAATACAGAATACAAAAAGCATACAATGATATATACAATATATACAAACATTTAAGAAAACGATTTCAAACACACTTGGCCATACATTCATACACCATTCATTCACAACAATAGAGCTAGTGATATTAGAAAACACTACGTCCAAACAACGGAAAGCAATTCAGTCCAAAATATTTCTTTTCATATTTTTTGCAAAATTATTATAGATGATATTTTCACAAGATGTCTTGTGACCCAAATTAAATGCAAAAAAAGAGATTGGCCAGATGCTGGACGTAAACAAAGTGGTCGACGCGTTTCAAACCCCTATAATTAAGGTGGGGTTCTCCTCAGGACCAGGTAGGTTCTTACATCAAGATAAGGAACATAGTCAATGGTAGGTACTGGAGAATTCAGTCGTTGTATTTTCCAAAAGGATGTTATGACAGCAGCCGCTCCGCTTCAGTTCTGTGTATGCCGCTTAATGATGAGTCTTCAGGGCGTGGGCTCCTATTCTATAACAGTGCAAAACGGCGAGCGCGGTGAGCGCGGTCCTACTCCTTAGGCGGTTTCCATGTTAGACACGCCGGTGTTCCTCAGATCAAGTTTGTAAATAGGCAGGCATTTAACAAGAATTCGTATGAATTTGGTTGAGTATGAAACAGTTTCATAATAACTTTTTGACAATCTTTGTAATTTGAGTTAATTGTTATATTAATGCATGAATACTTCTCCTAATTTTCTTTTTTCCGCTTATGACATATATCTTTGAAGCCCATAGATTAAACAGAACCGACTAATCCTAGAGGAAATCTAAATTAAAATAAATAGATGTTTTAGACATTCTAAGATGGCCACTACGCAAAGATTGTAAGTCCTTCGCTAATTTCCATGATAGGATCGACACTAGTATAGATGAAGGACTGCAAGCCCGACTGAGGCACGAAGCTTTCGAGCACAGAATCCTGTAAGACGGAGCTAGAAGTAAATAACTCGGTAAGATGCGAGAGCGTTGCTTTGAAAGGATTAAGCGTTTTTCAAGCATTTTCGTTTATGCTGAAAATTGCAACCTCTTAACACGCGGTTGTATTTTTGCAGGCCACGACCCTAAACCAACTCTGCGGGACCGAAGCCTCTTTGCCTAGGACCGCAGGTAAAAGCTAACCCGAGCCTTTTGGATGAGGCACGCTAGCAATTTTTAAACTGCTAGCGTGTGTAAATTTAAGGCAGCGTTTCTGTCCTTATGTAAAGTCGAACTAAAATAGCGCCTTTAACTTTTTTGCCAGGTTGTTGCAGGCTGGCTAATCAAAAGAACTAAAAGGTGCAAGTACAACTTCCCAAAGAGGTAAAACTATGGCGCTTGATGCAGATATTTTTGTAGATATTACCAAATGAACCTAGATTTCAATCGGTGCTTTTTTCCATTAGATAGTATTTGTTTGTCCGGATCACAGAAGCGAGACCGACGCGGCACGCATAGGCTCGCAGGTAATCATAAAGATGGAGAATTAACAATGTGCAAATAATAATGTTTAGTTGGCAGTGTAGTAAGCTACCCTGTACCCATTCTTGTTTTTCTGTAGAGAAGCTGTTCATCAACAAGAACAATCTTATAATAACGGTAGGAAGGCTTAATAAAAAGCCTATTGCTCAACTAAAAACACGTTTTAAATAAACTTGCATGATTTACTTCTTGATGCAGAACTAATAACAAATTTCACAATAAGATACAAAGAGATTGCATCTCAATATATGAGAGCTTAAGTCATTTAAATGATAATACTGGCATATATTAAGTAACTGAGAAACCTTTAAACGTCGAGAGTAACGAGTTTTCTTTTTCTCTTTTTTCTCTTCCTTCTACTATGTTTTCTTCTCTTCATGTTTTCCTTTGGTAGACCCCTGACGAAGGGGCCACAAGGTCCCGAAATGCATTGGGTTGATGTATTTTATATTGTATATTTTGGTTGATGAACTGAATGTTATGCACTTGCTATGATTTATGTATATAAATGTCATTAATGTTTGATTACGTTGGATATACTGATTTAACATATCATATAAATAATTGATTAAACAAGAATTGAAATGTTGAAAGCTAATTAAGAGTTTACTCATTTAGGAGTGCACCCAAGAGCCCTGGCAGCCATTCAGGTGCCAGGCTATATACATGTTTTATTAGGTGTTAGCAGGCACCAATCAAAGGTAGCACTCGTATCGGACTAAATTTTGTTAAAAATTGTATACAGTGTGCAGCACCCACACACATTCATTGTATCAGCCGTCTTCAGCCAGGATAGCTTAACTCCAGTGGTGTAGAGAGCACGGGACTCACGTCTGAGTTAACCCATCCCACTCGGGGTGACAAATGCAAAACCAACAGTTTCCGGTCCTGGGAAGCTTGATTCCAGTCCAGGGAAGAAATGGCTTGGCAGTTCGGGCTGGACTGTTCCCATGAGGCACAGGGTCAGACTGATTTGCATATGGCCATGTCTGAACTGGGGTGGCGGAGTGAGCTAAAGAACGGTGATGGATTAAACCCAGATCAGTTGATTGGGGGTGAGTGTTTGTATTGTCAACGCTCCATCCATCATCACCTTTGGTTTTTCTTTGTTCGCCCTAAGTTGGCAGGGTATGCTCAGACGTGAGTCCTTTGCTCACTTTGCCACTGGAGTCAAGCAAGCCCGACTGAAGACGGCTGTAATGCCAGAAACTGGTCCTGGGAAGCTTGATTCCGGTCCAGGAAAGACATGACTTTGCAGTTCGGGCTGAAGTGTTCCCATGAGGCACAGGGTCAGACTGATTTGCATATGGCCATGTCTGAACTGGGGTGGCGGAGTGAGCTAAAGAACGGTGATGGATTAAACCCAGATCAGTTGATTGGAGGTGAGTGTTTGTATTGTCAACGCTCCATCCATCATCACCTTTGGTTTTTCTTTGTTCGCCCTAAGTTGGCAGGGTATGCTCAGACGTGAGTCCTTTGCTCACTTTGCCACTGGAGTCAAGCAAGCCCGACTGAAGACGGCTGTAATGCCAGAAACTGGTCCTGGGAAGCTTGATTCCGGTCCAGGGAAGACATGGCTTGGCAGTTCAGACTGGACTGTTCCCATGAGGCACAGGGTCAGACTGATTTGCATATGGCCATGTCTGAATTGGGGTGGCGGAGTGAGCTAAAGAACGGTGATGGATTAAACCCAGATTAGCTGACTGGGGGTGAGTGTTTGTATTGTCAACGCTCCGTCCATCATCACCTTTGGTTTTTCCCCGAAGGTAGACAGCACGTTTCTGAGCTCCAGGGCTGCAAAAAGCAGCATTTCCCAGCATTTTGCGCCCTGCTGCCAAGTGTGTGTCTCGACCCCAAAAACCAGGCAAACCTCTTTGGACCTGCGTAAAAACTGACACTTTTGGAGCATCTGGTTGGAGGGATTTGAACACTTCCTTACAGCTTGAGACCTTTGAGCCCCTGCTAGCGTCCTGTGACCTTTGGTAGTGTCATGAAGTATTTCTCGCTCCCCGAAGTCAGCAGCATGTTTCTGGGATCCAGGGCCACCAAATGCAGCATTTCCCAAATTTTTGAGCCCTGCTGCCAAGTCTGTATCTCAAACCCGAAAACGGGCAAACCGCTTTGGACCTACCACAAAAACGCACCCTTTTGGGGCCTCTGGCTGGAGGTATTTGAACACTTCCTTACAGCTTGAGACCTTTAAAGCACTGGGAGCGTGATGTGACCTTTGGAAGCGTCATGTGGTTTTTCTGGCTCCCCGAAGTCAGGCAGCATGTTTCCCGGCTCCTGTGCTCCCAATGGCGCATTTCCCAGAATTTTGAGCCCTGCTGTGAAGTCGACCCCAAAAACCAGGCAAACCGCTTTGGACCTGCATAAAAACAAACACTTTTGGAGCCTCTGGTACAAGGGATTTGACCACTTCCTTACAGCTTGAGACCTTTGAGCCACTGGGAGCATCCTGAGACCTTTGGAACCGTCAAGTGTTTTTTCTGGCTCCCCAAAGTCAGGCAGCACGTTTCTGGGATCCGGGGCTGCCAAATGCAGCATTTCCCAGCATTTTGAGCCCTGCTACCAAGTCTGTGTCTCGACCCCAAAAACCGGGCAAACCCCTTTGGACTTGTGTAAAAATGAACACTTTTGGAGCCTCTGGCTGGAGGGATTTGACCACTTCCTTACAGCTTGAGACCTTTGAGGCCCTGGGAGCGTCCTGTGACCTACAGAAGCGTCATGTGGTTATTCTGGCTACCCGAAGTCTGGCAGCATGTTTCCCGGCTCCAGGGCCTCCAAATGCAGTATTTCCGAATGCTTTGAGCCCTGCTGCTATGTCTTTGTCTCAACCCCGAAAACTGGGAATACCGCTTTGGACCTGTATAAAGACGCACACTTTTGGATCCTCTGGCTGGAGGATTTTGACCACTACCTTACAGCTTAAGACCTTTGAGCCCCTGGGAGCGTCCAGTGACCTTTGGAAGAGTCATGTGATTTTTCTGGCTCCTCGAAGGTAGGCAGCACGTTTCTGGGCTTCAGGGCTGCAAAATGCAGCATTTCCCAGCATTTTGAGCCCTGCTGCTAAGTCTGTGTCTGGACCCCAAAAACCAGGCAAACCGCTTTGGACCTGCGTAAAAACGCACACTTTTGGAGCCTCTGGCTGTAGGGATTTGACCACTTCCTTACAGCTTGAGACCTTTGAACCCCTGCTAGAGTCCTGTGACCTTTGGAAGCGTCATGTGGTTTTTATGTTTCCCCGACATCAGCAGCATGTTTCTGGGATCCAGGGCCGCCGAATGCAGCATTTCCCAACATTTTGAGCCCTGCTGCCAAGTCTGTATCTCGACCCCGAAAACCGGGCACACCACTTTGGACCTGCATAAAAACACCCACTTTTGTAGCCTCTTGCTGGAGACATTTGATCACTTCCTCACTGCTTGACCTTTGAGCCCCTTGAAGCGTTCTGTGACCTTTGGAAAAGTCATGTGGTTTTTCTCACTCCCTGAAGTCAGCCATGACGTTTTTGGCCTGCAGGGCAGCCAAATGCAGCATTTCCCGTTGTTTTGAGACCTGCTGCCATGTCTTTGTCTCGAACCCGAAAACTGGGAAATCCGCTTTGGACCTGTGTAAAAATGAACACTTTTGGAGCCTCTGGCTGGAGGATTTTTACCACTTCCTTACAGCTTAAGACCTTTGAGCCCCTGGGAGCGTCCTGTAACCTCTGGAAGAGTCATGTGGTTTTTCTGGCTCCCCGAAGGTAGGCAGCACATTTCTGAGCTCCAGGGCTGCAAAAAGCAGCATTTCCCAGCATTTTGCGCCCTGCTGCCAAGTCTGTGTCTCGACCCCAAAAACCAGGCAAACCTCTTTGGACCTGCATAAAAACGCACACATTTTGGAGCATCTGGCTGGAGGGATTTGACCACTTCCTTACAGCTTGAGACATTTGAGCCCCTGCTAGCATCCTGTGACCTTTGGTATTGTCATGTGGTTTTTCTCGCTCCCCGAAGTCAGCAGCATGTTTCCAGGATCCAGGGCCACCAAAAGCAGCATTTCCCAACGTTTTGAGCCCTGCTGCCAAGTCTGTATCTCAAACCCGAAAACCGGGCCAACCGCTCTGGACCTACCACAAAAACACACACTTTTGGGGCCTCTGGCTGGAGGTATTTGAACACTTCCTTCCAGCTTGAGACCTTTAAACCACTGGGAGCGTGATGTGACCTTTAGAAGCGTTATGTGGTTTTTCTGGCTCCCCGAAGTCAGGCAGCATGTTTCCCGGCTCCTGTGCTCCCAATGGCGCATTTCCCAGAATTTTGAGCCCTGCTGTGAAGTCGAACCCAAAAACCAGGCAAACCGCTTTGGACCTGCATAAAAACAAACACTTTTGGAGCCTCTGGTTCAAGGGTTTTGACCACTTCCTTACAGCTTGAGACCTTTCAGCCCCTGTGAGCATCCTGTGACCTTTGGAAGAGTCATGTGGTTTTTCTGGCTCTCCGAAGTCAGGCAGCACGTTTCCAGACTCAAGGTCTGCCAAACTCAGCCTTTCCCAGTGTTTTGAGTCATACTACCAAGTCTGTGTCTCGACCACTAAAACCGAGCAAACCCCTTTGGACCTGTAAAAAGACTCTTTTTAGGCCTGCCGCCATGTCTATGTCTAGACCCCGAAATCTTGGAAAACCGCTTTGGACCTGCGTAAAAACGCACACTTTTGGAGCCTCTTGCTAGAGGAATTTTACCACTTCCTTACAGCTTGAAACGTTTGAGCCCCTGGGAGCATCCTGTGACCCATGGAAGAGTCATGTGGTTTTTCTGGCTCCTCAGATTCAAGCAGCAAGTTTCTGGGCTCCGGGGCCACCAAATGTTGCATTTCCCAGCGTTTTAAGCCCTGCTGCGAAGTGTGTGTCTCGTTCCTGGAAACCAGGCAAACTTCTTTGGACATGCATTTAATCGCACACACTTTTGGAGCCTCTGTCTGGAGGAGTTTGACCACTTCCTTACAACTTGAGACCATTGAGCTCCTGGGAGGGTCCTGTGACCTTTGGAATAGTTGTGTGTTTTTTCTGTCTCCCCGAAGTCAGGCAGCATGTTTCCCGGCTCCTGTGCTCCCAATGGCGCATTTCCCAGAATTTTGAGCTCTGCTGTGAAGTCGACCCCAAAAACCAGGCAAACCGCTTTGGACCTGCATAAAAACAAACACTTTTGGAGCCTCTGGTTCAAGGGTTTTGACCACTTCCTTACAGCTTGAGACCTTTCAGCCCTTGTGAGCATCCTGTGACCTTTGGAAGAGTCATGTGGTTTTTCTGGCTCTCCGAAGTCAGGCAGCACGTTTCCAGACTCAAGGTCTGCCAAACTCAGCCTTTCCCAGTGTTTTGAGTCATACTACCAAGTCTGTGTCTCGACCACTAAAACCGAGCAAACCCCTTTGGACCTGCAAAAAGACTCTTTTTAGGCCTGCTGCCATGTCTATGTCTAGACCCCGAAACCTTGGAAAACCGCTTTGGACCTGCGTAAAAACGCACACTTTTGGAGCCTCTTGCTAGAGGAATTTTACCACTTCCTTACAGCTTGAAACGTTTGAGCCTCTGGGAGCATCCTGTGACCCATGGAAGAGTCATGTGGTTTTTCTGGCTCCTCAAATTCAAGCAGCAAGTTTCTGGGCTCCGGGGCCACCAAATGTTGCATTTCCCAGCGTTTTGAGCCCTGCTGCGAAGTGTGTGTCTCGTTCCTGGAAACCAGGCAAACTTCTTTGGACCTGCATTTAATCGCACACACTTTTGGAGCTTCTGTCTGGAGGAGTTTGACCACTTCCTTACAACTTGAGACCATTGAGCTCCTGGGAGGTTCCTGTGACCTTTGGAATAGTTGTGTGGTTTTTCTGGCTTCCCGAAGTCAAGCAGCAAGTTTCCAGGCTCTGGGGCCGCCAAATGCAGCATTTCCCAATGTTTTGAGCCCTGCTGCCAAGTGTGTGTCTCGTTCCTGAAAACCGGGCAAACGTCTTTGAACCTGCAAAAAAACTCACACTTTTGAAGCTTCTGGCTGGAGGAGTTTGACCACTTCCTTACAGCTTGAGACCATTGAGGCCCTTTGAGCGTCTTGTGACATTCGGAAGAGTCGTGGTTGTTTTTTCAGCATGTTTCGGGCCCCGGTGCAGCCAAATGCAGCATTTCCCAGCGTTTTGAGCCCTGCTTCCAAGTGTGTGTCTCGTTCCTGAAAATGAGGCAAACTTCTTTCGACCTGCATATAAACGCACACTTTTGGAGCTTCTGGCCGGAGGAGTTTGACCACTTCCTTACAACATGAGACCATTGAGCCCCTGGGAGCGTCATGTGACATTTGGAAGAGTCGTGGTGTTTCTTGCTCCTCGAAGTCAAGCAGCACGTTTCCGGGCTCTGGGGCCACCAAATGCAGCATTTTCCAGCGTTTTGAGCCCTGCTGCCAAGTCTGTGTCTCGATCCCGAAAACCGGGCAAACCGTTTTGGACCTGTGTAAAATCGATTACTTTTGGAGCGTCTTGCTGGAGGAATTTGACCACTTCCTTACTGCTTGAGACCTTTGAGCCCCTAGGAGCGTCATGTGACCTTAGGAAGAATCATGTGCTTTTTCTGGCTCCCTTAAGTCCGGCAGCACGTTTCTGGGCTCCGGGGCCGCCAAATGTGGCATGTCCCAGTCTTTTGAGCCCTGCTGCCAAGTGTGTGTCTTGTTCTTGAAAACCAGGCAAACGTCTTTGGACCTGCATATAAAAGCACACTTTTGGAGCTTTGAGCTGAAGGAATTTGACCACTTCCTTACAGCTTGAAACCTTTCAGCCCCTGGGAGCGTCCTGTGATCTTTGGAAGAGTCATGTGGTTTTTCTGGCTTCCCGATGTCAGGAAGCATGTTTACGGGCCCCTTGCTACCAAATGCAGCATTTCCCAGCGTTTTGAACTCTGCTGCCAAGTCTGTGTTTGGACTCTGAAAACCGGGAAAACCGCTTTGGACCTGTGTTAAAACGCACACTTTTGGAGCCTCTGGCAGGAGGAATTTGACAACTTCCTTACAGCTTGAGACCTTTGAGCCCCTAGGAGCGTCCTGTGACATTTGGAAGAGTCATGTGGATTTTCTGTCTCCCTGAAGTCAGTCAGCAGGTTTCTGGGATCTTTGACCCCAAATGCAGCATTTCCCAGTGTTTTGAACCCTGCTGCCAGTCTGTGTCTCGACCCCAAAAACCGGAAAATTTAAAAACGCATACTGTTGGTGCATCTTGCTGGAGGAATTTTACCACTTCCATACAGCCTGAGAACTTTTAGCCCTGGGAGCGTCTTGTGACCTTAGGAAGAGTCATGTGGTTTTTATGGCTCCCCAAATTCAAGCAGCAAGTTTCTGGGCTACGGGGACACCAAATGAGGCATTTCCAAGCATTTTGAGCCCTGCTGCCAAGTGTGTTTCTCGTTCCTGAAAACCATGCAAAGTTCTTTCGACCTGCATAGAAACACACACTTTTGGAGCTTCTGGCTGGAGAAGTTTGAGCACTTCCTTACAACTTGAGACCATTGAGCCCCTGGGTGGGTCATGTGACCTTTGGAAGAGTTGTGTGGTTTTTCTGGCTCCCGAAGTCAAGCAGCAAGATTCTGGGCTCTGGAGTTGCCAAATGCAGCATTTCCCAGCGTTTTGAGCCCTGCTGCCAAGTGTGTGTAGCATTCGTGAAAACTGGGCAAACGTCTTTGGACCTGTAAAAAAACACACACTTTTGAAGCTTCTGGCTGGAGGAGTTTGACCACTTCCTTACAGCTTGAGACCTTTGAGCCCCTGGGAGCGTCCTGTGACCTTCGGTAAAGTGTTGGTTTTTTTGGCTCCCAGAAGTCAAGCAGCACATTTCCAGACTCCGGGGCTGCCAAATGCAGCATTTCCCAGTGTTTTGAGCCCTGCTTCCAAGTGTGTGTCTCATTCCTGAAAACCAGGCAAACTTCGTTCGACCTGCATATAAACGCACACTTTTGGAGCTTCTGGCCGGAGGAGTTTGACCACTTCCTTACAACTTGAGACCATTGAGCCCCTGGAAGCGTCAAGTGACCTTTGGAAGAGTCGTGGTGTTTCCTGCTCCCCAAAGTCAAGCGATACAAAAGAGAATGATGGACGGAGCATTTGAACAAATCAAACACTCACCCCCAGTCAACTGATCTGGGTTTAATCCATCACCATTCTTTAGTTCACTCAGCCACCCCAGTTCAGACATGGCTACATGCAAATCAGTCTGACCCTGTGCCTTATGAGAACAGTCCAGCCGGAACTGCCAAGCCATGTCTTCCCTGGACCGGAAACAAGCATCCTGGGACCGGTTTCGGATTCATAATCCTCATCAGCCAGGCTATCTTGAATCCAGTGGCCATGTGAACAAGGGACTCACGTCTGAGCATACCCTGCCACACTTAGGGCGAACAAAGCGATACAAAAGAGAATGATGGACGGAGCGTTTGAACAAATCAAACATTCACCCCCAGTCAACTGATCTGGGTTTAATCCATCACCATTCTTTAGTTCACTCAGCCACCCCAGTTCAGACATGGCTATATGCAAATCAGTCTGACCCTGTGCCTTATGGGAACAGTCCAGCCCGAACTGCCAAGCCATGTCTTCCCTGGACCGGAAACAAGCATCCTGGGACCGGTTTCGGATTCATAATCCTCATCAGCCAGGCTATCTCGAATCCAGTGGCCAAGTGAACAAGGGACTCACGTCTGAGCATACCCGGCCACACTTAGGGCGAACAAAGCGATATAAAAGAGAATGATGGACGGAGCGTTTAAACAAATCAAACACTCACCCCCAGTCAACTGATCTGGGTTTAATCCATCACCATTCTTTAGTTCACTCAGCCACCCCAGTTCAGACATGGCTATATGCAAATCAGTCAGACCCTGTGCCTTATGGGAACAGTCCAGCCCGAATTGCCAAGCCATGTCTTCTCTGGACCGGAAACAAGCATCCTGGGACTGTTTTCGGATTCATAATCCTCATCAGCCAGGCTATCTTGAATCCAGTGGCCAAGTGAACAAGGGACTCACGTCTGAGCATACCCTGCCACACTTAGGGCGAACAAAGCGATACAAAAGAGAATGATGGCCGGAGCGTTTGAACAAATCAAACACTCACCCCCAGTCAACTGATCTGGGTTTAATCCATCACCAATCTTTAGTTCACTCAGCCACCCCAGTTCAGACATAGCTATATGCAAATCAGTCTGACCCTGTGCCTTTTGGGAACAGTCCAGCCCGAATTGCCAAGCCATGTCTTCCCTGGACCGGAAACAAGCATCCTGGGACCGGTTTCGGATTCATAATCCTCATCAGCCAGGCTATCTTGAATCCAGTGGCCAAGTGAACAAGGGACTCACGTCTGAGCATACCCTGCCACACTTAGGGCGAACAAAGCGATACAAAAGAGAATGATGGACGGAGCGTTTGAACAAATCAAACACTCACCCCCAGTCAACTGATCTGGGTTTAATCCATCACCATTCTTTAGTTCAGTCAGCCACCACAGTTCAGACATGGCTATATGCAAATCAATCTGACCCTGTGCCATATGGGAACAGTCCAGCCCGAACTGCCAAGCCATGTCTTCCCTGGACCGGAAACAAGCATCCTGGGACCGGTTTCGGATTCATAATCCTCATCAGCCAGGCTATCTTGAATCCAGTAGCCAAGTGAACAAGGGACTCACGTCTGAGCATACCCTGCCACACTTAGGGAGAACAAAGCGATACAAAAGAGAATGATGGACGGAGCGTTTGAACAAATCAAACACTCACCCCCAGTCAACTGATCTGGGTTTAATCCATCACCATTCTTTAGTTCACTTAGCCACCCCAGTTCAGACATGGCTATATGCAAATCAGTCTGACCCTGTGCCTTATGGGAACAGTCCAGCCCGAACTGCCAAGCCATGTCTTCCCTGGACCAGAAACAAGCATCCTGGGAGCGGTTTCGGATTCATAATCCTCATCAGCCAGGCTATCTTGAATCCAGTGGCCAAGTGAACAAGGGACTCACGTCTGAGCATACCCTGCCACACTTAGGGCGAACAAAGCGATACAAAAGAGAATGATGGACGGAGCGTTTGAACAAATCAAACACTCACCCCCAGTCAACTGATCTGGGTTTAATCCATCACCATTCTTTAGTTCACTCAGCCACCCCAGTTCAGACATGGCTATATGCAAATCAGTCTGACCCTGTGCCTTATGGGAACAGTCCAGCCCGAACTGCCAAGCCATGTCTTCCCTGGACCGGAAACAAGCATCCTGGCACCGGTTTCGGATTCATAATCCTCATCAGCCAGGCTATTTTGAATCCAGTGGCCAAGTGAACAAGGGACTCACGTCTGAGCATACCCTGCCACAATTAGTGCGAACAAAGCGATACAAAAGAGAATGATGGACGGAGAGTTTGAACAAATCAAACACTCACCCCCAGTCAACTGATCTGGGTTTAATCCATCACCATTCTTTAGTTCACTCAGCCACCCCAGTTCAGACATGGCTATATGCAAATCAGTCTGACCCTGTGCCTTATGGGAACAGTCCAGCCCGAACTGCCAAGCCATGTCTTCCCTGGACCGGAAACAAGCATCCTGGGACCGGTTTCGGATTCATAATCCTCATCAGCCAGGCTATCTTGAATCCAGTGGCCAAGTGAACAAGGGACTCACGTCTGAGCATACCCTGCCACACATATGGCGAACAAAGCGATACAAAAGAGAATGATGGACGGAGCGTTTGAACAAATCAAACACTCACTCCCAGTCAACTGATCTGGGTTTAATCCATCACCATTCTTTAGTTCACTCAGCCACCCCAGTTCAGACATGGCTATATGCAAATCAGTCTGACCCTGTGCCTTATGGGAACAGTCCAGCCCGAACTGCCAAGTCATGTCTTCCCTGGACCGGAAACAAGCATCCTGGGACCGGTTTCGTATTCATAATCCTCATCAGCCAGGCTATCTTGAATCCAGTGGCCAAGTGAACAAGAGACTCACGTCTGAGCATACCCTGCCACACTTAGGGAGAACAAAGCGATACAAAAGAGAATGATGGACGGAGCGTTTGAACAAATCAAACACTCACCCCCAGTCAACTAATCTGGGTTTAATCCATCACCATTCTTTAGTTCACTCAGCCACCCCAGTTCAGACATGGCTATATGCAAATCAGTCTGACCCTGTGCCTTATGGGAACAGTCCAGCCCGAACTGCCAAGCCATGTCTTCCCTGGACCGGAAACAAGCATCCTGGGACCGGTTTCGGATTCATAATCCTCATCAGCCAGGCTATCTTGAATCCAGTGGCCAAGTGAACAAGGGACTCACATCTGAGCATACCCCGCCACACTTAGGGCGAACAAAGCGATACAAAAGAGAATGATGGACGGAGCGTTTGAACTATTCAAACACTCACCCCCAGTCAACTGATCTGGGTTTAATCCATCACCATTCTTTAGTTCACTCAGCCACCCCAGTTCAGACATGGCTATATGCGAATCAGTCTGACCCTGTGCCTTATGGGAACAGTCCAGCCCGAACTGCCAAGCCATGTCTTCCCTGGACCGGAAACAAGCATCCTGGGACCGGTTTCGGATTCATAATCCTCATCAGCCAGGCTATCTTGAATCCAGTGGCCAAGTGAACAAGGGACTCACGTCTGAGCATACCCTGCCACACTTAGGGCGAACAAAGCGATACAAAAGAGAATGATGGACGGAGCGTTTGAACAAATCAAACACTCACCCCCAGTCAACTGATCTGGGTTTAATCCATCACCATTCTTTAGTTCACTCAGCCACCCCAGTTCAGACATGGCTATATGCAAATCAGTCTGACCCTGTGCCTTATGGGAACAGTCCAGCCCGAACTGCCAAGCCATGTCTTCCCTGGACCGGAAACAAGCATCCTGGCACCTGTTTCGGATTAATAATCCTCATCAGCCAGGCTATCTTGAATCCAGTGGCCAAGTGAACAAGGGACTCACGTCTGAGCATACCCTGCCACACTTAGGGCGAACAAAGCGATACAAAAGAGAATGATGGACGGAGCGTTTGAACAAATCAAACACTCACCCCCAGTCAACTGATCTGGGTTTAATCCATCACCATTCTTTAGTTCACTCAGCAACCCCAGTTCAGACATGGCTATGTGCAAATCAGTCTGACCCTGTGACATATGGGAACAGTCCAGCCCGAACTGCCAAGCCATGTCTTCCCTGGACCGGAAACAAGTATCCTGGGACCGGTTTCGGATTCATAATCCTCATCAGCCAGGCTATCTTGAATCCAGTGGCCAAGTAAACAAGGGACTCACGTCTGAGCATACCCTGCCACACTTAGGGCGAACAAAGCGATACAAAAGAGAATGATGGACGGAGCGTTTGAACAAATCAAACACTCACCCCCAGTCAACTGATCTGGGTTTAATCCATCACCATTCTTTAGTTCACTCAGCCACCCCAGTTCAGACATGGCTATATGCAAATCAGTCTGACCCTGTGCCTTATGGGAACAGTCCAGCCCGAACTGCCAAGCCATGTCTTCCCTGGACCGGAAACAAGCATCCTGGCACCGGTTTCGGATTCATAATCCTCATCAGCCAGGCTATCTTGAATCCAGTGGCCAAGTGAACAAGGGACTCACGTCTGAGCATACCCTGCCACACTTAGGGCGAACAAAGCGATACAAAAGAGAATGATGGACGGAGCGTTTGAACAAATCAAACACTCACCCCCAGTCAACTGATCTGGGTTTAATCCATCACCATTCTTTAGTTCACTCAGCCACCCCAGTTCAGACATGGCTATATGCAAATCAGTCTGACCCTGTGCCTTATGGGAACAGTCCAGCCCGAACTGCCAAGCCATGTCTTCCCTGGACCGGAAACAAGCATCCTGGGACCAGTTTCGGATTCATAATCCTCATCAGCCAGGCTATCTTGAATCCAGTGGCCAAGTGAACAAGGGACTCACGTCTGAGCATACCCTGCCACACTTAGGGCGAACAAAGCGATACAAAAGAGAATGATGGACGGAGCGTTTGAACAAATCAAACACTCACCCCCAGTCAACTGATCTGGGTTTAATCCATCACCATTCTTTAGTTCACTCAGCAACCCCAGTTCAGACATGGCTATGTGCAAATCAGTCTGACCCTGTGACATATGGGAACAGTCCAGCCCGAACTGCCAAGCCTTGTCTTCCCTGTACCGGAAACAAGTATCCTGGGACCGGTTTCGGATTCATAATCCTCATCAGCCAGGCTATCTTGAATCCAGTGGCCAAGTGAACAAGGGACTCACGTCTGAGCATACCCTGCCACACTTAGGGCGAACAAAGCGATACAAAAGAGAATGATTGACGGAGCGTTTGAACAAATCAAACACTCACCCCCAGTCAACTGATCTGGGTTTAATCCATCACCATTCTTTAGTTCACTCAGCCACCCCAGTTCAGACATGGCTATATGCAAATCAGTCTGACCCTGTGCCTTATGGGAACAGTCCAGCCCGAACTGCCAAGCCATGTCTTCCCTGGACCGGAAACAAGCATCCTGGGACCGGTTTCGGATTCATAATCCTCATCAGCCAGGCTATCTTGAATCCAGTGGCCAAGTGAACAAGGGACTCACGTCTGAGCATACCCTGCCACACTTAGGGCGAACAAAGCGATACAAAAGAGAATGATGGACGGAGCGTTTGAACAAATCAAACACTCACCCCCAGTCAACTGATCTGGGTTTAATCCATCACCATTCTTTAGTTCACTCAGCCACCCCAGTTCAGACATGGCTATATGCAAATCAGTCTGACCCTGTGCCTTATGGGAACAGTCCAGCCCGAACTGCCAAGCCATGTCTTCCCTGGACCGGAAACAAGCATCCTGGCACCGGTTTCGGATTCATAATCCTCATCAGCCAGGCTATCTTGAATCCAGTGGCCAAGTGAACAAGGGACTCACGTCTGAGCATACCCTGCCACACTTAGGGCGAACAAAGCGATACAAAAGAGAATGATGGACGGAGCGTTTGAACAAATCAAACACTCACCCCCAGTCAACTGATCTGGGTTTAATCCATCACCATTCTTTAGTTCACTCAGCCACCCCAGTTCAGACATGGCTATATGCAAATCAGTCTGACCCTGTGCCTTATGGGAACAGTCCAGCCCGAACTGCCAAGCCATGTCTTCCCTGGACCGGAAACAAGCATCCTGGCACCGGTTTCGGATTCATAATCCTCATCAGCCAGGCTATCTTGAATCCAGTGGCCAAGTGAACAAGGGACTCACGTCTGAGCATACCCTGCCACACTTAGGGCGAACAAAGCGATACAAAAGAGAATGATGGACGGAGCGTTTGAACAAATCAAACACTCACCCCCAGTCAACTGATCTGGGTTTAATCCATCACCATTCTTTAGTTCACTCAGCCACCCCAGTTCAGACATGGCTATATGCAAATCAGTCTGACCCTGTGCCTTATGGGAACAGTCCAGCCCGAACTGCCAAGCCATGTCTTCCCTGGACCGGAAACAAGCATCCTGGGACCAGTTTCGGATTCATAATCCTCATCAGCCAGGCTATCTTGAATCCAGTGGCCAAGTGAACAAGGGACTCACGTCTGAGCATACCCTGCCACACTTAGGGCGAACAAAGCGATACAAAAGAGAATGATGGACGGAGCGTTTGAACAAATCAAACACTCACCCCCAGTCAACTGATCTGGGTTTAATCCATCACCATTCTTTAGTTCACTCAGCAACCCCAGTTCAGACATGGCTATGTGCAAATCAGTCTGACCCTGTGACATATGGGAACAGTCCAGCCCGAACTGCCAAGCCTTGTCTTCCCTGTACCGGAAACAAGTATCCTGGGACCGGTTTCGGATTCATAATCCTCATCAGCCAGGCTATCTTGAATCCAGTGGCCAAGTGAACAAGGGACTCACGTCTGAGCATACCCTGCCACACTTAGGGCGAACAAAGCGATACAAAAGAGAATGATTGACGGAGCGTTTGAACAAATCAAACACTCACCCCCAGTCAACTGATCTGGGTTTAATCCATCACCATTCTTTAGTTCACTCAGCCACCCCAGTTCAGACATGGCTATATGCAAATCAGTCTGACCCTGTGCCTTATGGGAACAGTCCAGCCCGAACTGCCAAGCCATGTCTTCCCTGGACCGGAAACAAGCATCCTGGGACCGGTTTCGGATTCATAATCCTCATCAGCCAGGCTATCTTGAATTCAGTGGCCAAGTGAACAAGGGACTCACGTCTGAGCATACCCTGCCACACTTAGGGCGAACAAAGCGATACAAAAGAGAATGATGGACGGAGCGTTTGAACAAATCAAACACTCACCCCCAGTCAACTGATCTGGGTTTAATCCATCACCATTCTTTAGTTCACTCAGCCACCCCAGTTCAGACATGGCTATATGCAAATCAGTCTGACCCTGTGCCTTATGGGAACAGTCCAGCCCGAACTGCCAAGCCATGTCTTCCCTGGACCGGAAACAAGCATCCTGGCACCGGTTTCGGATTCATAATCCTCATCAGCCAGGCTATCTTGAATCCAGTGGCCAAGTGAACAAGGGACTCACGTCTGAGCATACCCTGCCACACTTAGGGCGAACAAAGCGATACAAAAGAGAATGATGGACGGAGCGTTTGAACAAATCAAACACTCACCCCCAGTCAACTGATCTGGGTTTAATCCATCACCATTCTTTAGTTCACTCAGCCACCCCAGTTCAGACATGGCTATATGCAAATCAGTCTGACCCTGTGCCTTATGGGAACAGTCCAGCCCGAACTGCCAAGCCATGTCTTCCCTGGACCGGAAACAAGCATCCTGGGACCGGTTTCGGATTCATAATCCTCATCAGCCAGGCTATCTTGAATCCAGTGGCCAAGTGAACAAGGGACTCACGTCTGAGCATACCCTGCCACACTTAGGGCGAACAAAGCGATACAAAAGAGAATGATGGACGGAGCGTTTGAACAAATCAAACACTCACCCCCAGTCAACTGATCTGGGTTTAATCCATCACCATTCTTTAGTTCACTCAGCAACCCCAGTTCAGACATGGCTATGTGAAAATCAGTCTGACCCTGTGACATATGGGAACAGTCCAGCCCGAACTGCCAAGCCTTGTCTTCCCTGTACCGGAAACAAGTATCCTGGGACCGGTTTCGGATTCATAATCCTCATCAGCCAGGCTATCTTGAATCCAGTGGCCAAGTGAACAAGGGACTCACGTCTGAGCATACCCTGCCACACTTAGGGCGAACAAAGCGATACAAAAGAGAATGATTGACGGAGCGTTTGAACAAATCAAACACTCACCCCCAGTCAACTGATCTGGGTTTAATCCATCACCATTCTTTAGTTCACTCAGCCACCCCAGTTCAGACATGGCTATATGCAAATCAGTCTGACCCTGTGCCTTATGGGAACAGTCCAGCCCGAACTGCCAAGCCATGTCTTCCCTGGACCGGAAACAAGCATCCTGGGACCGGTTTCGGATTCATAATCCTCATCAGCCAGGCTATCTTGAATCCAGTGGCCAAGTGAACAAGGGACTCACGTCTGAGCATACCCTGCCACACTTAGGGCGAACAAAGCGATACAAAAGAGAATGATGGACGGAGCGTTTGAACAAATCAAACACTTACCCCCAGTCAACTGATCTGGGTTTAATCCATCACCATTCTTTAGTTCACTCAGCCACCCCAGTTCAGACATGGCTATATGCAAATCAGTCTGACCCTGTGCCTTATGGGAACAGTCCAGCCCGAACTGCCAAGACATGTCTTCCCTGGACCCGAAACAAGCATCCTGGGACCGGTTTCGGATTCATAATCCTCATCAGCCAGGCTATCTTGAATCCAGTGGCCAAGTGAACAAGGGACTCACGTCTGAGCATACCCTGCCACACATATGGCGAACAAAGCGATACAAAAGAGAATGATGGACGGAGCGTTTGAACAAATCAAACACTCACCCCCAGTCAACTGATCTGGGTTTAATCCATCACCATTCTTTAGTTCACTCAGCCACCCCAGTTCAGACATGGCTATATGCAAATCAGTCTGACCCTGTGCCTTATGGGAACAGTACAGCCCGACCTGCCAAGTCATGTCTTCCCTGGACCGGAAACAAGCATCCTGAGACCGGTTTCGGATTCATAATCCTCATCAGCCAGGCTATCTTGAATCCAGTGGCCAAGTGAACAAGAGACTCACGTCTGAGCATACCCTGCCACACTTAGGGAGAACAAAGCGATACAAAAGAGAATGATGGACGGAGCGTTTGAACAAATCAAACACTCACCCCCAGTCAACTAATCTGGGTTTAATCCATCAC
The DNA here is from genome assembly GCF_964261635.1 of Lissotriton helveticus. Lineage (NCBI taxonomy): Eukaryota > Metazoa > Chordata > Amphibia > Caudata > Salamandridae > Lissotriton > Lissotriton helveticus. Next base: position 966,685,925 of record NC_136069.1, on the reverse strand, counting down.
CATTCTTTAGTTCACTCAGCCACCCCAGTTCAGACATGGCTATATGCAAATCAGTCTGACCCTGTGCCTTATGGGAACAGTCCAGCCCGAACTGCCAAGCCATGTCTTCCCTGGACCGGAAACAAGCATCCTGGGACCGGTTTCGGATTCATAATCCTCATCAGCCAGGCTATCTTGAATCCAGTGGCCAAGTGAACAAGGGACTCACATCTGAGCATACCCTGCCACACTTAGGGCGAACAAAGCGATACAAAAGAGAATGATGGACGGAGCGTTTGAACTATTCAAACACTCACCCCCAGTCAACTGATCTGGGTTTAATCCATCACCATTCTTTAGTTCACTCAGCCACCCCAGTTCAGACATGGCTATATGCAAATCAGTCTGACCCTGTGCCTTATGGGAACAGTCCAGCCCGAACTGCCAAGCCATGTCTTCCCTGGACTGGAAACAAGCATCCTGGGACCGGTTTCGGATTCATAATCCTCATCAGCCAGGCTATCTTGAATCCAGTGGCCAAGTGAACAAGGGACTCACGTCTGAGCATACCCTGCCACACTTAGGGCGAACAAAGCGATACAAAAGAGAATGATGGACGGCGCGTTTGAACAAATCAAACACTCACCCCCAGTCAACTGATCTGGGTTTAATCCATCACCATTCTTTAGTTCACTCAGCCACCCCAGTTCAGACATGGCTATATGCAAATCAGTCTGACCCTGTGCCTTATGGGAACAGTCCAGCCCGAACTGCCAAGCCATGTCTTCCCTGGACCGGAAACAAGCATCCTGGCACCGGTTTCGGATTCATAATCCTCATCAGCCAGGCTATCTTGAATCCAGTGGCCAAGTGAACAAGGGACTCACGTCTGAGCATACCCTGCCACACTTAGGGCGAACAAAGCGATACAAAAGAGAATGATGGACGGAGCGTTTGAACAAATCAAACACTCACCCCCAGTCAACTGATCTGGGTTTAATCCATCACCATTCTTTAGTTCACTCAGCCACCCCAGTTCAGACATGGCTATATGCAAATCAGTCTGACCCTGTGCCTTATGGGAACAGTCCAGCCCGAACTGCCAAGCCATGTCTTCCCTGGACCGGAAACAAGCATCCTGGGACCGGATTAGGATTCATAATCCTCATCAGCCAGGCTATCTTGAATCCAGTGGCCAAGTGAACAAGAGACTATCGTCTGAGCATACCCTGCCACACTTAGGGCGAACAAAGCGATACAAAAGAGAATGATGGACGGAGCGTTTGAACAAATCAAACACTCACCCCCAGTCAACTGATCTGGGTTTAATCCATCACCATTCTTTAGTTCACTCAGCCACCCCAGTTCAGACATGGCTATATGCAAATCAGTCTGACCCTGTGCCTTATGGGAACAGCCAAGCCCGAACTGCCAAGCCATGTCTTCCCTGGACCGGAAACAAGCATCCTGGCACCTGTTTCGGATTCATAATCCTCATCAGCCAGGCTATCTTGAATCCAGTGGCCTAGTGAACAAGGGACTCACGTCTGAGCATACCCTGCCACACTTAGGGCGAACAAAGCGATACAAAAGAGAATGAAGGACGGAGCGTTTGAACAAATCAAACACTCACCCCCAGTCAACTGATCTGGGTTTAATCCATCACCATTCTTTAGTTCACTCAGCCACCCCTGACCCTGTGCCTTATGGGAACAGTCCAGCCCGAACTGCCAAGCCATGTCTTCCCTGGACCGGAAACAAGCATCCTGGGACCGGTTTCGGATTCATAATCCTCATCAGCCAGGCTATCTTGAATCCAGTGGCCAAGTGAACAAGGGACTCACGTCTGAGCATACCCTGCCACACTTAGGGCGAACAAAGCGATACAAAAGAGAATGATGGACGGAGCGTTTGAACAAATCAAACACTCACCCCCAGTCAACTGATATGGGTTTAATCCATCACCATTCTTTAGTTCACTCAGCAACCCCAGTTCAGACATGGCTATGTGCAAATCAGTCTGACCCTGTGACATATGGGAACAGTCCAGCCCGAACTGCCAAGCCATGTCTTCCCTGGACCGGAAACAAGCATCCTGGGACCGGTTTCGGATTCATAATCCTCATCAGCCAGGCTATCTTGAATCCAGTGGCCAAGTGAACAAGGGACTCACGTCTGAGCATACCCTGCCACACTTAGGGCGAACAAAGCGATACAAAAGAGAATGATGGACGGAGCGTTTGAACAAATCAAACACTCACCCCCAGCCTGGCTCTGGGTTCTGTTCCTTCCTTCTTTAAGTCTGCCATTGTGCTTCCCATTTTGAAGAAAGCCGGCCTGGACCCCTCTCTTCCATCTAATTTTAGGCCAATCTCCCTCCTTCCCTATCTTGGGAAGATTCTTGAGAGCCACGTAACATCCTGTCTCTCCTCCTACATCGAGGAGAATAACATCTTGGCCTCTCACCAGGCTGGCTTTCGACCGGGCCACTCCACTGAGGGTGTGGTCCTCGCGGTCCTTGATGAACTGAAGGGCAGGGCCGATGGTAATCTCCCTCAGGCCTTGGTCCTTTTGGACCTGTCCGCTGCGTTTGACACGGTCGACCATGCCATTCTTCTTGACCGTGTCAGCGCAGCGGGCATCCAGGGCGTTGCCCTCTCCTGGATCGCCTCTTTCTTGCAGGGACGCTCACAGGCAGTCCACCTCTCCACTTTCTCTGCCTCCCCCCTCCCGGTCACGTGTGGGGTACCCCAGGGCTCCTCTCTCTCTCCCCTTCTTTTCAACCTTTATATCCGCCCCCTCATTTCTTCGCTTCTAGAGCTGGGGGTCTCGGTGTATAACTACGCCGACGACCTCCAGCTCGTTTTCGATCTGTCTTCCCCTATTCACTCTCTTCCCAAGCTCAGGTCGACTCTTGTCTTTATTTCCCAGTGGATGAGCCTCAACCATTTGAAGCTCAACCCTGACAAGACAGAGCTCGTCCTCACTGGTGGCCCCTCTAATCCCTGGTCCTCTGCTCATTGGCACCTTTCTTTTGGTCCTCCTCCTTCCCCGGTTTCCTCTGTTCGCACTCTGGGCATCAAGGTCAGCATTGATCTTTCGATGCATGCGCACATTAGTCCTGTTGTATCCTCTTGTTTTCTTTCCCTTCGTCTCATCCGCAAGATCTCCCGGTTTTTTTCTGTTGATGCACTTAAAGTTATCATCACCGCCCTCATTACATCTCGCCTGGATTATGGCGTTGGCCTGTATGTAGGCATTCCTGCCTACGAGACTCGTCGTCTCCAGGCCATCCAGAACCAGGCGGCCCGTCTTGTCCTTCGTCTTCCCAAGTTCTCCCATATCACTCCCGCCCTTAAAACCCTTCACTGGCTCCCTGTTCAGTACAGGTCCCAGTTTAAACTTGCTTGCCTGGCCTTTCGGGCGCAAGCCCGTTCCGCTCCTTTCTTCATCAACTCCCTCATCTTCTCTCATGCCCCTCCTCGCTCCCTCCGTTCTTCCTCCCTCTCTCTCCTTCACGTTCCCCGCTTCCGAAAGTCTCGCACAGGGGGCACCCGCTTCTCTGTGCGCGCGCCGCAGATCTGGAACTCCCTCCCCCTCTCCATCCGTTCCATCCCCATCTTTTCTCACTTTCGGAAAGCCCTCAAAACTTTTCTTTTCCTTCAGGCTTTCCCGGACTAATTCCTCTCCGTACCTGTTAGGCAGATGATAATGTGTTCCCCAGCGCCAGGAAGCCGCTTGGCCACAGAGCGCTTTATAAATCCCTTTTTCATTTCATTTAATCCATCACCATTCTTTAGTTCACTCAGCAACCCCAGTTCAGACATGGCTATATGCAAATCAGTCTGACCCTGTGCCTTATGGGAACAGTCCAGCCCGAACTGCCAAGCCATGTCTTCCCTGGACCGGAAACAAGCATCCTGGCACCTGTTTTGGATTAATAATCCTCATCAGCCAGGCTATCTTGAATCCAGTGGCCAAGTGAACAAGGGACTCACGTCTGAGCATACCCTGCCACACTTAGGGCGAACAAAGCGATACAAAAGAGAATGAAGGACGGAGCGTTTGAACAAATCAAACACTCACCCCCAGTCAACTGATCTGGGTTTAATCCATCACCATTCTTTAGTTCACTCAGCCACCCCAGTTCAGACATGGCTATATGCAAATCAGTCTGACCCTGTGCCTTATGGGAACAGTCCAGCCCGAACTGCCAAGCCATGTCTTCCCTGGACCGGAAACAAGCATCCTGGGACCGGTTTCGGATTCATAATCCTCATCAGCCAGGCTATCTTGAATCCAGTGGCCAAGTGAACAAGGGACTCACGTCTGAGCATACCCTGCCACACTTAGGGCGAACAAAGCGATACAAAAGAGAATGATGGACGGAGCGTTTGAACAAATCAAACACTCACCCCCAGTCAACTGATCTGGGTTTAATCCATCACCATTCTTTAGTTCACTCAGCAACCCAGTTCAGACATGGCTATGTGCAAATCAGTCTGACCCTGTGACATATGGGAACAGTCCAGCCCGAACTGCCAAGCCATGTCTTCCCTGGACCGGAAACAAGTATCCTGGGACCGGTTTCGGATTCATAATCCTCATCAGCCAGGCTATCTTGAATCCAGTGGCCAAGTGAACAAGGGACTCACGTCTGAGCATACCCTGCCACACTTAGGGCGAACAAAGCGATACAAAAGAGAATGATGGACGGAGCGTTTGAACAAATCAAACACTCACCCCCAGTCAACTGATCTGGGTTTAATCCATCACCATTCTTTAGTTCACTCAGCCACCCCAGTTCAGACATGGCTATATGCAAATCAGTCTGACCCTGTGCCTTATGGGAACAGTCCAGCCCGAACTGCCAAGCCATGTCTTCCCTGGACCGGAAACAAGCATCCTGGCACCGGTTTCGGATTCATAATCCTCATCAGCCAGGCTATCTTGAATCCAGTGGCCAAGTGAACAAGGGACTCACGTCTGAGCATACCCTGCCACACTTAGGGCGAACAAAGCGATACAAAAGAGAATGATGGACGGAGCGTTTGAACAAATCAAACACTCACCCCCAGTCAACTGATCTGGGTTTAATCCATCACCATTCTTTAGTTCACTCAGCCACCCCAGTTCAGACATGGCTATATGCAAATCAGTCTGACCCTGTGCCTTATGGGAACAGTCCAGCCCGAACTGCCAAGCCATGTCTTCCCTGGACCGGAAACAAGCATCCTGGGACCGGTTTCGGATTCATAATCCTCATCAGCCAGGCTATCTTGAATCCAGTGGCCAAGTGAACAAGGGACTCACGTCTGAGCATACCCTGCCACACTTAGGGCGAACAAAGCGATACAAAAGAGAATGATGGACGGAGCGTTTTAACAAATCAAACACTCACCCCCAGTCAACTGATCTGGGTTTAATCCATCACCATTCTTTAGTTCACTCAGCAACCCCAGTTCAGACATGGCTATGTGCAAATCAGTCTGACCCTGTGACATATGGGAACAGTCCAGCCCGAACTGCCAAGCCTTGTCTTCCCTGGACCGGAAACAAGTATCCTGGGACCGGTTTCGGATTCATAATCCTCATCAGCCAGGCTATCTTGAATCCAGTGGCCAAGTGAACAAGGGACTCACGTCTGAGCATACCCTGCCACACTTAGGGCGAACAAAGCTATACAAAAGAGAATGATTGACGGAGCGTTTGAACAAATCAAACACTCACCCCCAGTCAACTGATCTGGGTTTAATCCATCACCATTCTTTAGTTCACTCAGCCACCCCAGTTCAGACATGGCTATATGCAAATCAGTCTGACCCTGTGCCTTATGGGAACAGTCCAGCCCGAACTGCCAAGCCATGTCTTCCCTGGACCGGAAACAAGCATCCTGGGACCGGTTTCGGATTCATAATCCTCATCAGCCAGGCTATCTTGAATCCAGTGGCCAAGTGAACAAGGGACTCACGCCTGAGCATACCCTGCCACACATATGGTGAACAAAGCGATACAAAAGAGAATGATGGACGGAGCGTTTGAACAAATCAAACACTCACCCCCAGTCAACTGATCTGGGTTTAATCCATCACCATTCTTTAGTTCACTCAGCCACCCCAGTTCAGACATGGCTATATGCAAATCAGTCTGACCCTGTGCCTTATGGGAACAGTACAGCCCGACCTGCCAAGTCATGTCTTCCCTAGACCGGAAACAAGCATCCTGAGACCGGTTTCGGATTCATAATCCTCATCAGCCAGGCTATCTTGAATCCAGTGGCCAAGTGAACAAGAGACTCACGTCTGAGCATACCCTGCCACACTTAGGGAGAACAAAGCGATACAAAAGAGAATGATGGACGGAGCGTTTGAACAAATCAAACACTCACCCCCAGTCAACTAATCTGGGTTTAATCCATCACCATTCTTTAGTTCACTCAGCCACCCCAGTTCAGACATGGCTATGTGCAAATCAGTCTGACCCTGTGACATATGGGAACAGTCCAGCCCGAACTGCCAAGCCTTGTCTTCCCTGGACCGGAAACAAGTATCCTGGGACCGGTTTCGGATTCATAATCCTCATCAGCCAGGCTATCTTGAATCCAGTGGCCAAGTGAACAAGGGACTCACGTCTGAGCATACCCTGCCACACTTAGGGCGAACAAAGCTATACAAAAGAGAATGATTGACGGAGCGTTTGAACAAATCAAACACTCACCCCCAGTCAACTGATCTGGGTTTAATCCATCACCATTCTTTAGTTCACTCAGCCACCCCAGTTCAGACATGGCTATATGCAAATCAGTCTGACCCTGTGCCTTATGGGAACAGTCCAGCCCGAACTGCCAAGCCATGTCTTCCCTGGACCGGAAACAAGCATCCTGGGACCGGTTTCGGATTCATAATCCTCATCAGCCAGGCTATCTTGAATCCAGTGGCCAAGTGAACAAGGGACTCACGTCTGAGCATACCCTGCCACACTTAGGGCGAACAAAGCGATACAAAAGAGAATGATGGACGGAGCGTTTGAACAAATCAAACACTCACCCCCAGTCAACTGATCTGGGTTTAATCCATCACCATTCTTTAGTTCACTCAGCCACCCCAGTTCAGACATGGCTATATGCAAATCAGTCTGACCCTGTGCCTTATGGGAACAGTCCAGCCCGAACTGCCAAGCCATGTCTTCCCTGGACCGGAAACAAGCATCCTGGCACCGGTTTCGGATTCATAATCCTCATCAGCCAGGCTATCTTGAATCCAGTGGCCAAGTGAACAAGGGACTCACGTCTGAGCATACCCTGCCACACTTAGGGCGAACAAAGCGATACAAAAGAGAATGATGGACGGAGCGTTTGAACAAATCAAACACTCACCCCCAGTCAACTGATCTGGGTTTAATCCATCACCATTCTTTAGTTCACTCAGCCACCCCAGTTCAGACATGGCTATATGCAAATCAGTCTGACCCTGTGCCTTATGGGAACAGTCCAGCCCGAACTGCCAAGCCATGTCTTCCCTGGACCGGAAACAAGCATCCTGGGACCGGTTTCGGATTCATAATCCTCATCAGCCAGGCTATCTTGAATCCAGTGGCCAAGTGAACAAGGGACTCACGTCTGAGCATACCCTGCCACACTTAGGGCGAACAAAGCGATACAAAAGAGAATGATGGACGGAGCGTTTTAACAAATCAAACACTCACCCCCAGTCAACTGATCTGGGTTTAATCCATCACCATTCTTTAGTTCACTCAGCAACCCCAGTTCAGACATGGCTATGTGCAAATCAGTCTGACCCTGTGACATATGGGAACAGTCCAGCCCGAACTGCCAAGCCTTGTCTTCCCTGGACCGGAAACAAGTATCCTGGGACCGGTTTCGGATTCATAATCCTCATCAGCCAGGCTATCTTGAATCCAGTGGCCAAGTGAACAAGGGACTCACGTCTGAGCATACCCTGCCACACTTAGGGCGAACAAAGCTATACAAAAGAGAATGATTGACGGAGCGTTTGAACAAATCAAACACTCACCCCCAGTCAACTGATCTGGGTTTAATCCATCACCATTCTTTAGTTCACTCAGCCACCCCAGTTCAGACATGGCTATATGCAAATCAGTCTGACCCTGTGCCTTATGGGAACAGTCCAGCCCGAACTGCCAAGCCATGTCTTCCCTGGACCGGAAACAAGCATCCTGGGACCGGTTTCGGATTCATAATCCTCATCAGCCAGGCTATCTTGAATCCAGTGGCCAAGTGAACAAGGGACTCACGTCTGAGCATACCCTGCCACACTTAGGGCGAACAAAGCGATACAAAAGAGAATGATGGACGGAGCGTTTGAACAAATCAAACACTTACCCCCAGTCAACTGATCTGGGTTTAATCCATCACCATTCTTTAGTTCACTCAGCCACCCCAGTTCAGACATGGCTATATGCAAATCAGTCTGACCCTGTGCCTTATGGGAACAGTCCAGCCCGAACTGCCAAGACATGTCTTCCCTGGACCCGAAACAAGCATCCTGGGACCGGTTTCGGATTCATAATCCTCATCAGCCAGGCTATCTTGAATCCAGTGGCCAAGTGAACAAGGGACTCACGTCTGAGCATACCCTGCCACACATATGGTGAACAAAGCGATACAAAAGAGAATGATGGACGGAGCGTTTGAACAAATCAAACACTCACCCCCAGTCAACTGATCTGGGTTTAATCCATCACCATTCTTTAGTTCACTCAGCCACCCCAGTTCAGACATGGCTATATGCAAATCAGTCTGACCCTGTGCCTTATGGGAACAGTACAGCCCGACCTGCCAAGTCATGTCTTCCCTAGACCGGAAACAAGCATCCTGAGACCGGTTTCGGATTCATAATCCTCATCAGCCAGGCTATCTTGAATCCAGTGGCCAAGTGAACAAGAGACTCACGTCTGAGCATACCCTGCCACACTTAGGGAGAACAAAGCGATACAAAAGAGAATGATGGACGGAGCGTTTGAACAAATCAAACACTCACCCCCAGTCAACTAATCTGGGTTTAATCCATCACCATTCTTTAGTTCACTCAGCCACCCCAGTTCAGACATGGCTATGTGCAAATCAGTCTGACCCTGTGACATATGGGAACAGTCCAGCCCGAACTGCCAAGCCTTGTCTTCCCTGGACCGGAAACAAGTATCCTGGGACCGGTTTCGGATTCATAATCCTCATCAGCCAGGCTATCTTGAATCCAGTGGCCAAGTGAACAAGGGACTCACGTCTGAGCATACCCTGCCACACTTAGGGCGAACAAAGCTATACAAAAGAGAATGATTGACGGAGCGTTTGAACAAATCAAACACTCACCCCCAGTCAACTGATCTGGGTTTAATCCATCACCATTCTTTAGTTCACTCAGCCACCCCAGTTCAGACATGGCTATATGCAAATCAGTCTGACCCTGTGCCTTATGGGAACAGTCCAGCCCGAACTGCCAAGCCATGTCTTCCCTGGACCGGAAACAAGCATCCTGGGACCGGTTTCGGATTCATAATCCTCATCAGCCAGGCTATCTCGAATCCAGTGGCCAAGTGAACAAGGGACTCACGTCTGAGCATACCCTGCCACACTTAGGGCGAACAAAGCGATACAAAAGAGAATGATGGACGGAGCGTTTGAACAAATCAAACACTCACCCCCAGTCAACTGATCTGGGTTTAATCCATCACCATTCTTTAGTTCACTCAGCAACCCCAGTTCAGACATGGCTATGTGCAAATCAGTCTGACCCTGTGACATATGGGAACAGTCCAGCCCGAACTGCCAAGCCATGTCTTCCCTGGACCGGAAACAAGTATCCTGGGACCGGTTTCGGATTCATAATCCTCATCAGCCAGGCTATCTTGAATCCAGTGGCCAAGTGAACAAGGGACTCACGTCTGAGCATACCCTGCCACACTTAGGGCGAACAAATCGATACAAAAGAGAATGATGGACGGAGCGTTTGAACAAATCAAACACTCACCCCCAGTCAACTGATCTGGGTTTAATCCATCACCATTCTTTAGTTCACTCAGCCACCCCAGTTCAGACATGGCTATATGCAAATCAGTCTGACCCTGTGCCTTATGGGAACAGTCCAGCCCGAACTGCCAAGCCATGTCTTCCCTGGACCGGAAACAAGCATCCTGGCACCGGTTTCGGATTCATAATCCTCATCAGCCAGGCTATCTTGAATCCAGTGGCCAAGTGAACAAGGGACTCACGTCTGAGCATACCCTGCCACACTTAGGGCGAACAAAGCGATACAAAAGAGAATGATGGACGGAGCGTTTGAACAAATCAAACACTCACCCCCAGTCAACTGATCTGGGTTTAATCCATCACCATTCTTTAGTTCACTCAGCCACCCCAGTTCAGACATGGCTATATGCAAATCAGTCTGACCCTGTGCCTTATGGGAACAGTCCAGCCCGAACTGCCAAGCCATGTCTTCCCTGGACCGGAAACAAGCATCCTGGGACCGGTTTCGGATTCATAATCTTCATCAGCCAGGCTATCTTGAATCCAGTGGCCAAGTGAACAAGGGACTCACGTCTGAGCATACCCTGCCACACTTAGGGCGAACAAAGCGATACAAAAGAGAATGATGGACGGAGCGTTTGAACAAATCAAACACTCACCCCCAGTCAACTGATCTGGGTTTAATCCATCACCATTCTTTAGTTCACTCAGCAACCCCAGTTCAGACATGGCTATGTGCAAATCAGTCTGACCCTGTGACATATGGGAACAGTCCAGCCCGAACTGCCAAGCCTTGTCTTCCCTGGACCGGAAACAAGTATCCTGGGACCGGTTTCGGATTCATAATCCTCATCAGCCAGGCTATCTTGAATCCAGTGGCCAAGTGAACAAGGGACTCACGTCTGAGCATACCCTGCCACACTTAGGGCGAACAAAGCTATACAAAAGAGAATGATTGACGGTGCGTTTGAACAAATCAAACACTCACCCCCAGTCAACTGATCTGGGTTTAATCCATCACCATTCTTTAGTTCACTCAGCCACCCCAGTTCAGACATGGCTATATGCAAATCAGTCTGACCCTGTGCCTTATGGGAACAGTCCAGCCCGAACTGCCAAGCCATGTCTTCCCTGGACCGGAAACAAGCATCCTGGGACCGGTTTCGGATTCATAATCCTCATCAGCCAGGCTATCTTGAATCCAGTGGCCAAGTGAACAAGGGACTCACGTCTGAGCATACCCTGCCACACTTAGGGCGAACAAAGCGATACAAAAGAGAATGATGGACGGAGCGTTTGAACAAATCAAACACTTACCCCCAGTCAACTGATCTGGGTTTAATCCATCACCATTCTTTAGTTCACTCAGCCACCCCAGTTCAGACATGGCTATATGCAAATCAGTCTGACCCTGTGCCTTATGGGAACAGTCCAGCCCGAACTGCCAAGACATGTCTTCCCTGGACCCGAAACAAGCATCCTGGGACCGGTTTCGGATTCATAATCCTCATCAGCCAGGCTATCTTGAATCCAGTGGCCAAGTGAACAAGGGACTCACGTCTGAGCATACCCTGCCACACATATGGTGAACAAAGCGATACAAAAGAGAATGATGGACGGAGCGTTTGAACAAATCAAACACTCACCCCCAGTCAACTGATCTGGGTTTAATCCATCACCATTCTTTAGTTCACTCAGCCACCCCAGTTCAGACATGGCTATATGCAAATCAGTCTGACCCTGTGCCTTATGGGAACAGTACAGCCCGACCTGCCAAGTCATGTCTTCCCTGGACCGGAAACAAGCATCCTGAGACCGGTTTCGGATTCATAATCCTCATCAGCCAGGCTATCTTGAATCCAGTGGCCAAGTGAACAAGAGACTCACGTCTGAGCATACCCTGCCACACTTAGGGAGAACAAAGCGATACAAAAGAGAATGATGGACGGAGCGTTTGAACAAATCAAACACTCACCCCCAGTCAACTAATCTGGGTTTAATCCATCACCATTCTTTAGTTCACTCAGCCACCCCAGTTCAGACATGGCTATATGCAAATCAGTCTGACCCTGTGCCTTATGGGAACAGTCCAGCCCGAACTGCCAAGCCATGTCTTCCCTGGACCGGAAACAAGCATCCTGGGACCGGTTTCGGATTCATAATCCTCATCAGCCAGGCTATCTTGAATCCAGTGGCCAAGTGAACAAGGGACTCACATCTGAGCATACCCTGCCACACTTAGGGCGAACAAAGCGATACAAAAGAGAATGATGGACGGAGCGTTTGAACTATTCAAACACTCACCCCCAGTCAACTGATCTGGGTTTAATCCATCACCATTCTTTAGTTCACTCAGCCACCCCAGTTCAGACATGGCTATATGCAAATCAGTCTGACCCTGTGCCTTATGGGAACAGTCCAGCCCGAACTGCCAAGCCATGTCTTCCCTGGACCGGAAACAAGCATCCTGGGACCGGTTTCGGATTCATAATCCTCATCAGCCAGGCTATCTTGAATCCAGTGGCCAAGTGAACAAGGGACTCACGTCTGAGCATACCCTGCCACACTTAGGGCGAACAAAGCGATACAAAAGAGAATGATGGACGGCGCGTTTGAACAAATCAAACACTCACCCCCAGTCAACTGATCTGGGTTTAATCCATCACCATTCTTTAGTTCACTCAGCAACCCCAGTTCAGACATGGCTATATGCAAATCAGTCTGACCCTGTGCCTTATGGGAACAGTCCAGCCCGAACTGCCAAGCCATGTCTTCCCTGGACCGGAAACAAGCATCCTGGCACCGGTTTCGGATTCATAATCCTCATCAGCCAGGCTATCTTGAATCCAGTGGCCAAGTGAACAAGGGACTCACGTCTGAGCATACCCTGCCACACTTAGGGCGAACAAAGCGATACAAAAGAGAATGATGGACGGAGCGTTTGAACAAATCAAACACTCACCCCCAGTCAACTGATCTGGGTTTAATCCATCACCATTCTTTAGTTCACTCAGCCACCCCAGTTCAGACATGGCTATATGCAAATCAGTCTGACCCTGTGCCTTATGGGAACAGTCCAGCCCGAACTGCCAAGCCATGTCTTCCCTGGACCGGAAACAAGCATCCTGGGACCGGATTAGGATTCATAATCCTCATCAGCCAGGCTATCTTGAATCCAGTGGCCAAGTGAACAAGAGACTATCGTCTGAGCATACCCTGCCACACTTAGGGCGAACAAAGCGATACAAAAGAGAATGATGGACGGAGCGTTTGAACAAATCAAACACTCACCCCCAGTCAACTGATCTGGGTTTAATCCATCACCATTCTTTAGTTCACTCAGCCACCCCAGTTCAGACATGGCTATATGCAAATCAGTCTGACCCTGTGCCTTATGGGAACAGCCAAGCCCGAACTGCCAAGCCATGTCTTCCCTGGACCGGAAACAAGCATCCTGGCACCTGTTTCGGATTCATAATCCTCATCAGCCAGGCTATCTTGAATCCAGTGGCCAAGTGAACAAGGGACTCACGTCTGAGCATACCCTGCCACACTTAGGGCGAACAAAGCGATACAAAAGAGAATGAAGGACGGAGCGTTTGAACAAATCAAACACTCACCCCCAGTCAACTGATCTGGGTTTAATCCATCACCATTCTTTAGTTCACTCAGCCACCCCAGTTCAGACATGGCTATATGCAAATCAGTCTGACCCTGTGCCGTATGGGAACAGTCCAGCCCGAACTGCCAAGCCATGTCTTCCCTGGACCGGAAACAAGCATCCTGGGACCGGTTTCGGATTCATAATCCTCATCAGCCAGGCTATCTTGAATCCAGTGGCCAAGTGAACAAGGGACTCACGTCTGAGCATACCCTGCCACACTTAGGGCGAACAAAGCGATACAAAAGAGAATGATGGACGGAGCGTTTGAACAAATCAAACACTCACCCCCAGTCAACTGATCTGGGTTTAATCCATCACCATTCTTTAGTTCACTCAGCAACCCCAGTTCAGACATGGCTATGTGCAAATCAGTCTGACCCTGTGACATATGGGAACAGTCCAGCCCGAACTGCCAAGCCATGTCTTCCCTGGACCGGAAACAAGTATCCTGGGACCGGTTTCGGATTCATAATCCTCATCAGCCAGGCTATCTTGAATCCAGTGGCCAAGTGAACAAGGGACTCACGTCTGAGCATACCCTGCCACACTTAGGGCGAACAAAGCGATACAAAAGAGAATGATGGACGGAGCGTTTGAACAAATCAAACACTCACCCCCAGTCAACTGATCTGGGTTTAATCCATCACCATTCTTTAGTTCACTCAGCCACCCCAGTTCAGACATGGCTATATGCAAATCAGTCTGACCCTGTGCCTTATGGGAACAGTCCAGCCCGAACTGCCAAGCCATGTCTTCCCTGGACCGGAAACAAGCATCCTGGCACCGGTTTCGGATTCATAATCCTCATCAGCCAGGCTATCTTGAATCCAGTGGCCAAGTGAACAAGGGACTCACGTCTGAGCATACCCTGCCACACTTAGGGCGAACAAAGCGATACAAAAGAGAATGATGGACGGAGCATTTGAACAAATCAAACACTCACCCCCAGTCGACTGATCTAGGTTTAATCCATCACCATTCTTTAGTTCACTCAGCCACCCCAGTTCAGACATGGCTATATGCAAATCAGTCTGACCCTGTGCCTTATGGGAACAGTCCAGCCCGAACTGCCAAGCCATGTCTTCCCTGGACCGGAAACAAGCATCCTGGGACCGGATTAGGATTCATAATCCTCATCAGCCAGGCTATCTTGAATCCAGTGGCCAAGTGAACAAGAGACTATCGTCTGAGCATACCCTGCCACACTTAGGGCGAACAAAGCGATACAAAAGAGAATGATGGACGGAGCGTTTGAACAAATCAAACACTCACCCCCAGTCAACTGATCTGGGTTTAATCCATCACCATTCTTTAGTTCACTCAGCCACCCCAGTTCAGACATGGCTATATGCAAATCAGTCTGACCCTGTGCCTTATGGGAACAGCCAAGCCCGAACTGCCAAGCCATGTCTTCCCTGGACCGGAAACAAGCATCCTGGCACCTGTTTCGGATTCATAATCCTCATCAGCCAGGCTATCTTGAATCCAGTGGCCAAGTGAACAAGGGACTCACGTCTGAGCATACCCTGCCACACTTAGGGCGAACAAAGCGATACAAAAGAGAATGAAGGACGGAGCGTTTGAACAAATCAAACACTCACCCCCAGTCAACTGATCTGGGTTTAATCCATCACCATTCTTTAGTTCACTCAGCCACCCCAGTTCAGACATGGCTATATGCAAATCAGTCTGACCCTGTGCCTTATGGGAACAGTCCAGCCCGAACTGCCAAGCCATGTCTTCCCTGGACCGGAAACAAGCATCCTGGGACCGGTTTCGGATTCATAATCCTCATCAGCCAGGCTATCTTGAATCCAGTGGCCAAGTGAACAAGGGACTCACGTCTGAGCATACCCTGCCACACTTAGGGCGAACAAAGCGATACAAAAGAGAATGATGGACGGAGCGTTTGAACAAATGAAACACTCACCCCCAGTCAACTGATCTGGGTTTAATCCATCACCATTCTTTAGTTCACTCAGCAACCCCAGTTCAGACATGGCTATGTGCAAATCAGTCTGACCCTGTGACATATGGGAACAGTCCAGCCCGAACTGCCAAGCCATGTCTTCCCTGGACCGGAAACAAGTATCCTGGGACCGGTTTCGGATTCATAATCCTCATCAGCCAGGCTATCTTGAATCCAGTGGCCAAGTGAACAAGGGACTCACGTCTGAGCATACCCTGCCACACTTAGGGCGAACAAAGCGATACAAAAGAGAATGATGGACGGAGTGTTTGAACAAATCAAACACTCACCCCCAGTCAACTGATCTGGGTTTAATCCATCACCATTCTTTAGTTCACTCAGCCACCCCAGTTCAGACATGGCTATATGCAAATCAGTCTGACCCTGTGCCTTATGGGAACAGTCCAGCCCGAACTGCCAAGCCATGTCTTCCCTGGACCGGAAACAAGCATCCTGGCACCGGTTTCGGATTCATAATCCTCATCAGCCAGGCTATCTTGAATCCAGTGGCCAAGTGAACAAGGGACTCACGTCTGAGCATACCCTACCACACTTAGGGCGAACAAAGCGATACAAAAGAGAATGATGGACGGAGCGTTTGAACAAATCAAACACTCACCCCCAGTCAACTGATCTGGGTTTAATCCATCACCATTCTTTAGTTCACTCAGCCACCCCAGTTCAGACATGGCTATATGCAAATCAGTCTGACCCTGTGCCTTATGGGAACAGTCCAGCCCGAACTGCCAAGCCATGTCTTCCCTGGACCGGAAACAAGCATCCTGGGACCGGTTTCGGATTCATAATCCTCATCAGCCAGGCTATCTTGAATCCAGTGGCCAAGTGAACAAGGGACTCACATCTGAGCATACCCTGCCACACTTAGGGCGAACAAAGCGATACAAAAGAGAATGATGGACGGAGCGTTTGAACTATTCAAACACTCACCCCCAGTCAACTGATCTGGGTTTAATCCATCACCATTCTTTAGTTCACTCAGCCACCCCAGTTCAGACATGGCTATATGCAAATCAGTCTGACCCTGTGCCTTATGGGAACAGTCCAGCCCGAACTGCCAAGCCATGTCTTCCCTGGACCGGAAACAAGCATCCTGGGACCGGTTTCGGATTCATAATCCTCATCAGCCAGGCTATCTTGAATCCAGTGGCCAAGTGAACAAGGGACTCACGTCTGAGCATACCCTGCCACACTTAGGGCGAACAAAGCGATACAAAAGAGAATGATGGACGGCGCGTTTGAACAAATCAAACACTCACCCCCAGTCAACTGATCTGGGTTTAATCCATCACCATTCTTTAGTTCACTCAGCCACCCCAGTTCAGACATGGCTATATGCAAATCAGTCTGACCCTGTGCCTTATGGGAACAGTCCAGCCCGAACTGCCAAGCCATGTCTTCCCTGGACCGGAAACAAGCATCCTGGCACCGGTTTTGGATTCATAATCCTCATCAGCCAGGCTATCTTGAATCCAGTGGCCAAGTGAACAAGGGACTCACGTCTGAGCATACCCTGCCACACTTAGGGCGAACAAAGCGATACAAAAGAGAATGATGGACGGAGCGTTTGAACAAATCAAACACTCACCCCCAGTCAACTGATCTGGGTTTAATCCATCACCATTCTTTAGTTCACTCAGCCACCCCAGTTCAGACATGGCTATATGCAAATCAGTCTGACCCTGTGCCTTATGGGAACAGTCCAGCCCGAACTGCCAAGCCATGTCGTCCCTGGACCGGAAACAAGCATCCTGGGACCGGTTTAGGATTCATAATCCTCATCAGCCAGGCTA
This sequence comes from Lissotriton helveticus, assembly GCF_964261635.1. Classification (NCBI taxonomy): domain Eukaryota; kingdom Metazoa; phylum Chordata; class Amphibia; order Caudata; family Salamandridae; genus Lissotriton; species Lissotriton helveticus. The sequence continues at coordinate 966,668,496 of NC_136069.1, read as the reverse complement.
TCTTGAATCCAGTGGCCAAGTGAACAAGGGACTCACGTCTGAGCATACCCTGCCACACTTAGGGCGAACAAAGCGATACAAAAGAGAATGATGGACGGAGCGTTTGAACAAATCAAACACTCACCCCCAGTCAACTGATCTGGGTTTAATCCATCACCATTCTTTAGTTCACTCAGCCACCCCAGTTCAGACATGGCTATATGCAAATCAGTCTGACCCTGTGCCTTATGGGAACAGTCCAGCCCGAACTGCCAAGCCATGTCTTCCCTGGACCGGAAACAAGCATCCTGGCACCGGTTTCGGATTCATAATCCTCATCAGCCAGGCTATCTTGAATCCAGTGGCCAAGTGAACAAGGGACTCATGTCTGAGCATACCCTGCCACACTTAGGGCGAACAAAGCGATACAAAAGAGAATGATGGACGGAGCGTTTGAACAAATCAAACACTCACCCCCAGTCAACTGGTCTGGGTTTAATCCATCACCATTATTTAGTTCACTCAGCCACCCCAGTTCAGACATGGCTATATGCAAATCATTCTGACACTGTGCCTTATGGGAACAGTCCAGCCCGAACTGCCAAGCCATGTCTTCCCTGGACCGGAAACAAGCATCCTGGGACCGGTTTCGGATTCATAATCCTCATCAGCCAGGCTATCTTGAATCCAGTGGCCAAGTGAACAAGGGACTCACGTCTGAGCATACCCTGCCACACTTAGGGCGAACAAAGCGATACAAAAGAGAATGATGGACGGAGCGTTTGAACAAATCAAACACTCACCCCCAGTCAACTGATCTGGGTTTAATCCATCACCATTCTTTAGTTCACTCAGCCACCCCAGTTCAGACATGGCTATATTCAAATCAGTCTGACCCTGTGCCTTATGGGAACAGTCCAGCCCGAACTGCCAAGCCATGTCTTCCCTGGACCGGAAACAAGCATCCTGGGACCGGTTTCGGATTGATAATCCTCATCAGCCAGGCTATCTTGAATCCAGTGGCCAAGTGAACAAGGGACTCACGTCTGAGCATACCCTGTCACACTTAGGGCGAACAAAGCGATACAAAAGAGAATGATGGAAGGACCGTTTGAACAAATCAAACACTCACCCTCAGTCAACTGATCTGGGTTTAATCCATCACCATTCTTTAGTTCACTCAGCCACCCCAGTTCAGACATGGCTATATGCAAATCAGTCTGACCCTGTGACATATGGGAACAGTCCAGCCCGAACTGCCAAGCCATGTCTTCCCTGGACCGGAAACAAGTATCCTGGGACCGGTTTCGGATTCATAATCCTCATCAGCCAGGCTATCTTGAATCCAGTGGCCAAGTGAACAAGGGACTCACGTCTGAGCATACCCTGCCACACTTAGGGCGAACAAAGCGATACAAAAGAGAATGATGGACGGAGCGTTTGAACAAATCAAACACTCACCCCCAGTCAACTGATCTGGGTTTAATCCATCACCATTCTTTAGTTCACTCAGCCACCCCAGTTCAGACATGGCTATATGCAAATCAGTCTGACCCTGTGCCTTATGGGAACAGTCCAGCCCGAACTGCCAAGCCATGTCTTCCCTGGACCGGAAACAAGCATCCTGGCACCGGTTTCGGATTCATAATCCTCATCAGCCAGGCTATCTTGAATCCAGTGGCCAAGTGAACAAGGGACTCACGTCTGAGCATACCCTGCCACACTTAGGGCGAACAAAGCGATACAAAAGAGAATGATGGACGGAGCGTTTGAACTATTCAAACACTCACCCCCAGTCAACTGATCTGGGTTTAATCCATCACCATTCTTTAGTTCACTCAGCCACCCCAGTTCAGACATGGCTATATGCAAATCAGTCTGACCCTGTGCCTTATGGGAACAGTCCAGCCCGAACTGCCAAGCCATGTCTTCCCTGGACCGGAAACAAGCATCCTGGCACCGGTTTTGGATTCATAATCCTCATCAGCCAGGCTATCTTGAATCCAGTGGCCAAGTGAACAAGGGACTCACGTCTGAGCATACCCTGCCACACTTAGGGCGAACAAAGCGATACAAAAGAGAATGATGGACGGAGCGTTTGAACAAATCAAACACTCACCCCCAGTCAACTGATCTGGGTTTAATCCATCACCATTCTTTAGTTCACTCAGCCACCCCAGTTCAGACATGGCTATATGCAAATCAGTCTGACCCTGTGCCTTATGGGAACAGTCCAGCCCGAACTGCCAAGCCATGTCGTCCCTGGACCGGAAACAAGCATCCTGGGACCGGTTTAGGATTCATAATCCTCATCAGCCAGGCTATCTTGAATCCAGTGGCCAAGTGAACAAGGGACTCACGTCTGAGCATACCCTGCCACACTTAGGGCGAACAAAGCGATACAAAAGAGAATGATGGACGGAGCGTTTGAACAAATCAAACACTCACCCCCAGTCAACTGATCTGGGTTTAATCCATCACCATTCTTTAGTTCACTCAGCCACCCCAGTTCAGACATGGCTATATGCAAATCAGTCTGACCCTGTGCCTTATGGGAACAGTCCAGCCCGAACTGCCAAGCCATGTCTTCCCTGGACCGGAAACAAGCATCCTGGGACCGGTTTCGGATTCATAATCCTCATCAGCCAGGCTATCTTGAATCCAGTGGCCAAGTGAACAAGGGACTCACGTCTGAGCATACCCTGCCACACTTAGGGCGAACAAAGCGATACAAAAGAGAATGATGGACGGAGCGTTTGAACAAATCAAACACTCACCCCCAGTCAACTGATCTGGGTTTAATCCATCACCATTCTTTAGTTCACTCAGCCACCCCAGTTCAGACATGGCTATATTCAAATCAGTCTGACCCTGTGCCTTATGGGAACAGTCCAGCCCGAACTGCCAAGCCATGTCTTCCCTGGACCGGAAACAAGCATCCTGGGACCGGTTTCGGATTGATAATCCTCATCAGCCAGGCTATCTTGAATCCAGTGGCCAAGTGAACAAGGGACTCACGTCTGAGCATACCCTGTCACACTTAGGGCGAACAAAGCGATACAAAAGAGAATGATGGAAGGACCGTTTGAACAAATCAAACACTCACCCTCAGTCAACTGATCTGGGTTTAATCCATCACCATTCTTTAGTTCACTCAGCCACCCCAGTTCAGACATGGCTATATGCAAATCAGTCTGACCCTGTGACATATGGGAACAGTCCAGCCCGAACTGCCAAGCCATGTCTTCCCTGGACCGGAAACAAGTATCCTGGGACCGGTTTCGGATTCATAATCCTCATCAGCCAGGCTATCTTGAATCCAGTGGCCAAGTGAACAAGGGACTCACGTCTGAGCATACCCTGCCACACTTAGGGCGAACAAAGCGATACAAAAGAGAATGATGGACGGAGCATTTGAACAAATCAAACACTCACCCCCAGTCAACTGATCTGGGTTTAATCCATCACCATTCTTTAGTTCACTCAGCCACCCCAGTTCAGACATGGCTATATGCAAATCAGTCTGACCCTGTGCCTTATGGGAACAGTCCAGCCCGAACTGCCAAGCCATGTCTTCCCTGGACCGGAAACAAGCATCCTGGCACCGGTTTCGGATTCATAATCCTCATCAGCCAGGCTATCTTGAATCCAGTGGCCAAGTGAACAAGGGACTCACGTCTGAGCATACCCTGCCACACTTAGGGCGAACAAAGCGATACAAAAGAGAATGATGGACGGAGCGTTTGAACAAATCAAACACTCACCCCCAGTCAACTGATCTGGGTTTAATCCATCACCATTATTTAGTTCACTCAGCCACCCCAGTTCAGACATGGCTATATGCAAATCATTCTGACACTGTGCCTTATGGGAACAGTCCAGCCCGAACTGCCAAGCCATATCTTCCCTGGACCGGAAACAAGCATCCTGGTACCGGTTTCGGATTCATAATCCTCATCAGCCAGGCTATCTTGAATCCAGTGGCCAAGTGAACAAGGGACTCACGTCTGAGCATACCCTGCCACACTTAGGGCGAACAAAGCGATACAAAAGAGAATGATGGACGGAGCGTTTGAACAAATCAAACACTCACCCCCAGTCAACTGATCTGGGTTTAATCCATCACCATTCTTTAGTTCACTCAGCCACCCCAGTTCAGACATGGCTATATTCAAATCAGTCTGACCCTGTGCCTTATGGGAACAGTCCAGCCCGAACTGCCAAGCCATGTCTTCCCTGGACCGGAAACAAGCATCCTGGGACCGGTTTCGGATTGATAATCCTCATCAGCCAGGCTATCTTGAATCCAGTGGCCAAGTGAACAAGGGACTCACGTCTGAGCATACCCTGTCACACTTAGGGCGAACAAAGCGATATAAAAGAGAATGATGGACGGACCGTTTGAACAAATCAAACACTCACCCCCAGTCAACTGATCTGGGTTTAATCCATCACCATTCTTTAGTTCACTCAGCCACCCCAGTTCAGACATGGCTATATGCAAATCAGTCTGACCCTGTGCCTTATGGGAACAGTCCAGCCCGAACTGCCAAGCCATGTCTTCCCTGGATCGGAAACAAGCATCCTGGGACCGGTTTCGGATTCATAATCCTCATCAGCCAGGCTATCTTGAATCCAGTGGCTAAGTGAACAAGGGACTCACGTCTGAGCATACCCTGCCACACTTAGGGCGAACAAAGCGATACAAAAGAGAATGATGGACGGAGCGTTTGAACAAATCAAACACTCACCCCCAGTCAACTGATCTGGGTTTAATCCATCACCATTATTTAGTTCACTCAGCCACCCCAGTTCAGACATGGCTATATGCAAATCATTCTGACACTGTGCCTTATGGGAACAGTCCAGCCCGAACTGCCAAGCCATGTCTTCCCTGGACCGGAAACAAGCATCCTGGGACCGGTTTCGGATTCATAATCCTCATCAGCCAGGCTATCTTGAATCCAGTGGCCAAGTGAACAAGGGACTCACGTCTGAGCATACCCTGCCACACTTAGGGCGAACAAAGCGATACAAAAGAGAATGATGGACGGAGCGTTTGAACAAATCAAACACTCACCCCCAGTCAACTGATCTGGGTTTAATCCATCACCATTCTTTAGTTCACTCAGCCAACCCAGTTCAGACATGGCTATATTCAAATCAGTCTGACCCTGTGCCTTATGGGAACAGTCCAGCCCGAACTGCCAAGCCATCTCTTCCCTGGACCGGAAACAAGCATCCTGGGACCGGTTTCGGATTGATAATCCTCATCAGCCAGGCTATCTTGAATCCAGTGGCCAAGTGAACAAGGGACTCACGTCTGAGCATACCCTGTCACACTTAGGGCGAACAAAGCGATACAAAAGAGAATGATGGACGGACCGTTTGAACAAATCAAACACTCACCCCCAGTCAACTGATCTGGGTTTAATCCATCACCATTCTTTAGTTCACTCAGCCACCCCAGTTCAGACATGGCTATATGCAAATCAGTCTGACCCTGTGCCTTATGGGAACAGTCCAGCCCGAACTGCCAAGCCATGTCTTCCCTGGACCGGAAACAAGCATCCTGGGACCGGTTTCGGATTCATAATCCTCATCAGCCAGGCTATCTTGAATCCAGTGGCTAAGTGAACAAGGGACTCACGTCTGAGCATACCCTGCCACACTTAGGGCGAACAAAGCGATACAAAAGAGAATGATGGACGGAGCGTTTGAACAAATCAAACACTCACCCCCAGTCAACTGATCTGGGTTTAATCCATCACCATTCTTTAGTTCACTCAGCCACCCCAATTCAGACATGGCTATATGCAAATCAGTCTGACCCTGTGCCCTATGGGAACAGTCCAGCCCGAACTGCCAAGCCATGTCTTCTCTGGACCGGAAACAAGCATCCTGGGACCGGTTTCGGATTCATAATCCTCATCAGCCAGGCTATCTTGAATCCAGTGGCCAAGTGAACAAGGGACTCATGTCTGAGCATACCCTGCCACACTTAGGGCGAACAAATCGATACAAAAGAGAATGATGGACGGAGCATTTGAACAAATCAAACACTCACCCCCAGTCAACTGATCTGGGCTTAATCCATCACCATTCTTTAGTTCACTCAGCCACCCCAGTTCAGACATGGCTATATGCAAATCAGTCTGACCCTGTGCCTTATGGCAGCACGTTTCCAGGCTCTGGGGCCACCAAATGCAGCATTTCCCAGCGTTTTGAGCCCTGCTGCCAAGTCTGTGTTTTGATCCCAAAAACCGGGCAAACCGCTTTGGACCTGTGTAAAATCAATTACTTTTGGAGCATCTTGCTGGAAAGCAACCTTCTTTCGACCTGCATACAAATGCACACTTTTGGAGCTTCTGGCTGGTTGAGTTTGACCACTTCCTTACAACTTGAGACCATTGAGCTCTTGGGAGCGTCCTGTGACCTTTGGAAGAGGCGTTGTGTTTCTAGCTCCCCGAATTCAAGCTGCACGTGTAGTGTAGTTCCTATTATCCCAATAGGCTCTGCGCATTGGAATAATATCTTCAATAGTATAGACGTAGGACAGAGGTTAACTAGGTCTTCTACTGACGATATTAGACTTAAAGTTTAGTGTTTGCCAGCTAGCTCAGAGTTCACTAGAAACTTTCTCGAATAGACAAGGAGGAGTTTAACCTCCCTGGATAGACAAGAAGGGATTTAGTTTCTGACAACCATAGAACATGACAACTTTGCTCTCCCCTAATCAAGAGTGTATCTCTAGAGTCGTGTGAAAACAAAAGACAACTTATTTTACTCAGTCAGTTCAGTGCATTCTTAGTTTCACCAGATTGTAGAGAAAAGGAAGAGACGGGCGTGTTCAATAAAAAGATGTTATTTATTGATCAGTCTCTTTTCTCATACAAGAGAAATGAATCGCTATTATTGCAATACTTAGAGTTAAGTAAAGTGCATACAGTAATAACAGAATTATAAAATAATACTGTAAAAGCATTGATATGGTTTCTTAGCCATATGATACTTAAAATGGATAAAATAGATACATACATATATACATTGACTAATCGTACTCAACTGGTGCTTCTAACTACGCCTACCCCAATGTACCTGACCTAAGCCTAATACGTGGCGGGAGTAGATAAGTAGCAGTTTAAGTTAAGTTTGTTTTGCCAAGGGTCTGCTTCAAGAATTCTCTACAAAGGATAATTCAGTTCAGTACCTGGGAGTTTAGAAGGCTGGAGGGCTGGTATCTCTATCTCAGGTCTTGATATTCCAGCTGCCTGCGAGGGCTGCTTGGAAGCGCCGGAGCTGGATTTCTCGGCAGGAGAAAAGGCAGCGTCTCTCTCTCAGCGCGTCAGAAAGGAGGGGCAGCGTCTGTGGGCTTCGCTGTCAGCTGGGCTCCTCTGCAAGTCTCGCTGCTCCAATCTTGTCACCACCTCGTGTGTTTGCTTAAGGCAATGTCGGTATTATTTATACCTGAAAGGTGCCGGGATTGACGTAAGGATGGACATAAATACGTCAATAAGGATGTCATACGTACTGATCGTTCGCACATTCTTTACTGAAGTTCTCGGCTAAATCAAAACAATGGCTGTGGGGATTTCCCAGATCGTGGTAGGTTTGATTTGTTTTGAGAACACCGTATGCCTATTAGGGGGCTGGAGGAATAGTGCTTGCCTAATGAGATGGCATGCGCTATGACCTAATCAGATAACGGGCTTCTGTGCCGTTGTGTGGCTAATCAGATAACGGATTTCTGTGCAGTTGAATGGCTGCTAGTTAATTATTAACCAGACAAGGGTCAGAAACAGGGGGATCGATACAGTACCCATAGTAAATACACCACACCCACTCCACGTAGTCTATGTCCATATTTACAAGTCTAGGCATAGTAAACATACTAGTAGTGTAAGTGTATACCGAACCACCCCAAAATACAATCAAATGCATTTTGAAATTGCAAAATGGGAAATACACGAAAAGATGAGTATAGTCACTATATGCACTTCAAGCAGTATAATAATGCTAAATCTAAACGCATATTTTGAAATCAGCATGAATGAAATGCAGAAATTACACATGAAATGGCTCTTAATACAGAAGAAAAAAGTCGAGACCATCTCATCACAAAAATCATAATACTCGTGAACATGCTAGAGGGTAGCTAATGTGTCTTGAGTAGCTAAAGATAGAAATTTTGTTCTCTAAGAATAGTTTTACTTTAAGCAGAAGATAAGTGTCCCAAAAAAATCGTAAATATTTTGGAATGGAAGGGGAAAAAATGTCTTGCTCTCTGTAAAAACTGGTGAGAAAATTTCTTTTTGCTGTATTTTCAAAGTTGAAGGCCAAATACAGGGTGTAGGGAACGCCGTGTGCTAGTTTGTTCAAAGTCATTCTTTCTGCTCTGGTGAAAACATCATATTGTTGAGACTTTCGAAAAAACTGTCAACTGCTTCCTGTGAAAGTTCCACTAACTCGGATAAATTTTGTAACATGCATTCATGAGCATGATTGCCTTCATAGATGTTTTGTTCAGCATAGCTGACAGAAGGTTGTACCTGATCGATGCTGCTTTCATCTTGTACTTCACAACTCTTCAATCGTAGTGGTGAAGTCTCCACGAATGCCGTCATCAGGATTGGTAGCCGCTGGGGACAGCACAATGCATGAGCCGTTACCGGACACAACAAAGTCTCTGCGTCCATTGGCACATCCGATTGTAGTGTCAGACAGGTGTCCAACACGCATTCTTCGCCGCATAGCAAGCACCTTAATACAGGCATAACACAACTTTGCCACATCGGTCTGAATGAAAGAAACCAAGTCATGTTCAAATCTCGTAGCCGTGCTAGTCCAAGGACTTTAGTTATGCGGTCCCGGTAGCCAATAGCTCGGATTGTTTCTTCCATTATCGCTGGTGTGTTGTCTGTGACGTGGTTTGCCATAGCGAAGTAACAGGATCAAAAATAGGATGCCTGCCACTAGTCCCAAAAGGAGAGGAAGTCCGCCAAAGATGGAATGGACAAAATCAGGAAAAATATCCAGGATGGCTTTGAATGGGGTTAAAGCTCCCGAAAACACTGTCTTAAATACACTCGCGATTCCGCTTGTATCAGAAATATTTAAGATTTCGCTCAGTATTTCTGCGAAATGTATGGGGGAATTGGTTGATAACAGTGAATGAATCTCAGCCGTTGTCCTTGCAACTTGGAGATCATATGTTTCTTTTGATGACGATAACATGGTTGGCGTCTGTAGGAGCACTGTCTTCATTCTGCTTAAAGTATCAATTCGAATAGAAGAAATCTTCAAACTGGGCCACAACCTTGCCTCCCTGTCTCGGGCATCGTTCGGGTACAATACTCGTTCACAGCACATCAATCAATCAATCAGTGACACTTATAAAGCGCGCTACATACCCGTAGGGTCTCAAGGCGCTGGGGGGGGGGGGGGTGCCGCTACTGCTCGAATAGCCAGGTCTTCAGCTTCTTCCTGAAGGAGAGGTGGTCTTGGGTCAGGCGCAGGTCGGTCGGGAGGGAGTTCCAGGTCTTGGCGGCCATGTAAGAGAAGGACCTTCCTCCTGTAGTCGCTCTTCGGATGCGGGGGACGGCGGCGAGGGCGTGGTTGGCTGATCGGAGGTGGCGTTTGGGAGCGTAGAAGTTGACTCGGCTGTTGAGGTAGCTCGGGCCTCGGTCGTGTATGGCTTTGTGTGCGTGGGTGAGGAGGCGGAAGGTGATTCTTTTGTTGACGGGGAGCCAGTGAAGGTCTCTCAGATGTCCGGAGATGTGGCTGGTTCGTGGGATGTCGAGGATGAGTCTGGCTGAGGCGTTCTGGATCCGCTGGAGTCTCTTCTGGAGCTTGGCGGTGGTACCGGCGTATAGGGCGTTGCCGTAGTCCAGACGGCTGGTGACGAGGGCCTGGGTGACGGTCTTCCTGGTCTCGGTGGGGATCCACCAGAAGATCTTTCGTAGCATGCGCAGGATGTTGAAGCACGACGAGGAGACGGCGTTGACTTGTCTGGTCATGGAGAGGGAGGAGTCCAGGATGAAGCCCAGGTTGCGTGCGTGGTCTGTCGGTTTGGGTGCGGTGCCCAGGGCGGGTGGCCACCAGGAGTCGTCCCAGGCGGAGGGTGAAGAGCCCAGGATGAGGACCTCCGTCTTGTCTGAGTTCAGTTTCAGGCGGCTGGTCGTCATCCACTCGGCTACCTCTTTCATCCCTTCGTGCAGGTTGGCTCTGGCGGCGGCGGGGTCGTTGGTCAGGGAGAGGATCAGCTGGGTGTCGTCGGCGTAGGAGATTATGCTGAGGTTGTGTTTGCGTACGATGGCCGCGAGGGGGCTCATGTAGACGTTGAAGAGGGTGGGGCTCAGAGTTGATCCTTGGGGGACGCCGCAGATGACTTCGGAGGCCTCTGACTTGTACGGTGGCAGGCGGACTCTCTGTGTTCTTCCGTCGAGGAAGGAGATGATCCATTCCAGTGCCTTCTCCTGAATTCCGACGTCGCTGAGGCGCTGCACTAGGGTGCGGTGGCAGACCGTGTCGAATGCCGCGGAGAGGTCTAGGAGGATGAGGGCCGCTGTTTCTCCATTGTCCATCAGTGCTCGGATGTCATCGGTGGCGGCGATGAGGGCGGTCTCGGTGCTGTGATTGGCTCGGAAGCCGGACTGTGAGGGGTCGAGGGATCCGTTCGTCTCGAGGAAGGCGGCCATCTGCTTGTTGACGGTCTTCTCGATGACTTTGGCTGGAAACGGGAGAAGCGAGATGGGGCGGTAGTTCTTGAGGTCGGTGGGGTCCGCTGTTGGTTTCTTGAGTAGGGCGCTGAGTTCGGCGTGTTTCCAGCTCTCAGGGAAGGTGGCGGTGTCGAAGGAGGTGTTGATGATGTCTCGCAGGTGGGGTGCGATGACAGCGTCGGCCTTGTTGAAGACGTGGTGAGGGCAGGGGTCGGTCGGTGATCCGGAGTAGTCACGGTTATGAGATAAGGTTTTCCGGGCAGCAGACTGCAACATCTGCGATCTACAATTAGAATGTAACTCCCGTTCGTGAGTCTCATAAAGAATGGTTCTATTTGTGTTGCAGGTGTGCCTAGCTGGTGACATGAAAGGTTATTTGAGTTCCCTTCACATGCTCCATGCAAACTAATACCCTGACACAGAAGTGTACCGCTTAGTGACCTTTCACAATTATTGCCACTAAGGAACACACTTTGTCCTTTATTACTAACACAAGCGTGTGTATAGGGCAAGTTCCATGTTGACTTAATGTATCCTTTACCCAACCTTTCATACTGGCCTGCCTGTATATATTTTTGGCAGTATTGAAACTGGAAAGTTGTTATCGGAATATTTATTATCCCATGTATTATCCATTCAATGACAGGTCGTTCTGACATTGTCAATGGTAATCTCTCAAGTTTTTCAATGCTCAGAATTGTATAGTCAGCACCCTTCTGTGCCAAACTGATTTGTTTATCAGTAAGGTTAAAGATATTAAATAGTGACGTTGTGTTGATTAAACGCCAAAGCACATAGCCTGAACGCAGATTTTGTAACGTCCAGCCAAGTTGTACAATAGAACGCAATTGGGACTGACCGTGTTGTAACATCAGTAAGTCTTGCGATATTATATCGATTGCTGAAGATACAATACTGTCCAGTGAATATATTCTGGAGGACAGATTCATTAACCCATTGTCCACAACAGAAAGTGATTTTTCCAAATTAATACGGTCAATTTCCCGTATTTTTTCTGCTGTCTCAATTTGAGTTACTTTCCAAACTTCATTGTAAGCTGCATATATAGAGGCCGCTATGAAACGTTTTTGACGCTGTTTGCGTGGTCCCATAATGAAATCACGCAAGTCAGCACCTTCTTGAAGTAAAGTTAGGTGTTGCTTAATTTCTGCCAGTGTGGATGTTTGTAGCCATTGAAGGCAGAGCTTGCCCACACTGTAAGTAGTTACTATCCCTGGATGTTGTCTTTGGGAATATCTAGGGTCTGGCCTAGTCAATTTGAACCCCTGTATTTTGTTCAGGAATCTGTCTTGACAGTTATTTGTGTCTGTGGGCCAGATCAACCATTGTTTCCAATCAGGATGTGTTCTGTTTTGGTTTCAAATATGGTTTACGTCTATCTCAACATCTATAGAGTTATTACTATTTGTTGTTGGCTTTGGAATAGACGGTTTGTTTAAGTCTTTGATTTTGGCTAAGCCAAGACAGGTAGTTTGTTGAATAGTGTCATTCAAAAATATAATTTGTTCTGGGATCATGCAGGCTCTGAACAATGATTCTATACCTTGTACTTGCCAATCTTTTGTTCCCCAAACAGTTTTTGTTTCAATGTTACTGTTCCAGAAATCAAAACCAAATGTATTCATTTGCTCAAAAAATGAATCTGAATATATCAATTTTGTGTTTGTAAGCATGGTCTTCATACCTGTCTTATTTGACAATTTGAAATAAAATGTTTCTGCATTACTTGTATTAAACCCTGAAAAGTATGAATATTTATCAAAAAATGTTTTGGAACTACCCTTTGGTGGAGTAGCACAATGTTCCCATTGGTTATAATTTAAAACATTTCTAGGTTGTGCAGATTTATGGAGATAATGGTTACCATAGTGGTTATAGCAGAACATTTGATCTTAATTAGATGAACCCTGTAAATAATCATGTTCTGTAAACTTAGCAGACATTACTAGGTCAGACATCATATCATTAATACTTTCAAAGTCCCAATCCTCAGCAAATGTGCTTGGTTTTACAAAGTCACTTAACGAGATCTTAAATTGGTGTGGATACTTCAGGATTTCAACCGGGCCATAGATTTCATAATCAGTATTGTCCCATGCTACACCGCCTGGTATAGGATTGGCTGTGAAGTTCACTGAAGAAAGTTCTCTTTTCTTGACGTGTGAAGTTGTGTGTGGTTTAAGGACCAAGTTGATTTTCTGGCTTGCTGTGTCCATTTTAGCATATTTTCCCTCAATGAAATGTCCCAAGCATAGTACCATGATGAGCCAAAGTATGAGGACAAATGCACCTAATGTCACCCAAATTTCAATCCATGGAGAAGTCAGATAGGTTCTCTTTAGTTGCTGAAAAAGTTCCTTTGCTTTGTCTTTAAAAGTTTTTGTTGATGGCTGTACTTCTGGTTCGCTTTGTTCTTCTGAAGAATCATCGAAGTTGATGAAGTAGCCGGATGCCGTTCTGTCAATTGTTCCAATTGCTTCTGGATTACTTTTTGTTTTTGGCTTTTGCTTTGTTTCATTAGAAGACCCTGTAGGTACATCATCGTAGGTTGTGGTTTCTTGATGAAAAGCTTTGATTTGGGTTTTAAGAGGTTCAAGTTCCATTGCTTTGTTGCATAGTCCTTGTTGTTTCACTGTAGATTTTCCAAATGTGATCAGTCTTTCAGATTGAACCTCTGTGGATGTAGCAAACTTTGGTGTTCTGCTACTTCTTGGGAGTCCACTTGGCCTACTATTTGTTATCGGCCACATGATTGTGGTTTGGTTTAACCAGGTCGATGGATATGACTTGGTTCTCCTTTATACCAGCAAGGGGCGGTAGTACTACTGATCTTGTCCCGTTGATAGACAAGACAGGAACTGCTTTTCTGTAAGAAGGCCCAAATTCCTTCTTTACCGCGATCTTTTCTCTGACCAGATCCCCGACTTTTGGAATCCAGACAGGCCTTGCTGGGACAGGTGGTTTTTCTTCAGTGGTTGTTGGCTGCTGTTTCAACTTTATGTTGCTCAGGTCTTTTCTTGTTTCATTTAAGTCCTGTAAAATAGCCAAGCGATCTTTGATATCAAAGCATTTTTCTTTAACCACTGAAGTCTGACTATCTAAGTCCTGGATTAACATTCTAGTCCCAAACAATAGTTTGTACGGACTGAGTCCTTTCAGAGAATTTCTTGGCAGGTTATTTAGACTACGTTGGACACTTATTAGATGTTTGACCCACCCAGCTCCTGAATCTAATACCTTTGCTGTTATGGATTGCTTTATGCCTTGGTTTTTTCTTTACACCATCCTGTTTCCCTCAGGAAGGAAGTGAGAAGAGTCCCGCAATGCAATGCTCATTCTGGCCAGGCACCCCCATAAGCTGTTTTAGAGCTAAAGGAAAGATTTTGGTCAGAACGTAACATGCTTCTAGCGTATATGCCATTCTAGACTCACAAATCTTTGTATAACAGTTCCGACGTCAGCCCAAGGCTGGGGTCTGCATTATAAGTGAAGATAGTCTCTACATGTCAATGTGACGCATTATTCATACCGGGTTTTTATTATTTTTGTTGATTTGATACTTCTGGAGTGAAACACCATGGTATTAACCCGTTTCTCTCGCCACTGCGATCTCTATTGCAGTCTGGGCAGTTTTTTACAAAAATGTGATGATGCAGGCTCATGCCTGGCCACCAGTACACTGATTGTAATTCTTCCAGAGAGTCTTTTAGCTTGAGGTGTCTGAGACCCTCACCCATATGTGCGTCTGCTATTAACAAGCCTCTCCTGTCCGTGTTTGGAATTACTCTATCCCCCACTCCAGGGATTCGAGCAAAAGGGACTGAGTTTGCATCGATTATGTATGTATAATTGAGTGGGTAATTGATCGGTAGTGCTGAGCAGTCGCCTTTTGATGACGTTTTTACTGCCAGCACAGTTTCACCGTCAATGTATTTTACTGCCCGCTTTTTTGTAGCTACGGAAGCCGATTTAGTTGCTACCGCTTTGGCTGTCTCAGCCAATGAATTCCCTGCAACGTGAACGCCATCACGCTGATGACTCAGTGAGTGTATCACGTGAGTTTTTGGTAGTTCTTTCTGTAAAAGAACTACTTGTTCCCAAAGCACTTTTTGCTTTATTGCTGCACCTGTGTCATCTTTGTAACCGTTTTGAATCCATTTCTGTAAATCGTTATTGTATGATTTGACGCAGTAATACGAATCGCACACTATAAGTTTCGGGAATTCGCGATCGGCATTATCTAGCGCCATTTTTAACGCTATTATTTCAGTTTGTTGTTCTGAATTATTTTCCACTGAGTGTGTTTTTGTAAGTAGAGGTCTTAATTTACCTCCGCGCCACACTTCTTTTACAATTTCGCATGTGGCGTTGTAAGCCAGCTCTCCCCAAACTGAGGGTTGAGCATGTCCGTCTGTATATATTACACAGGCGTACTGTCGTAAAGGCAGAATGTCGATTGGCAGAGGGTATTCTCTCTCATATTCTAGATATTTTAATTCTTTCATTTCCGGGTCAAAATAGTATTTTACTTTGTCTGTAGCAACAGAATTTACCCATTGTATCCATTCTGGATTCAGTGCCGTTGTCGGTAAATTACATGGTGTTGTTAATGCCTCAAAAGCTGATTCTGCTGTTCTGACTGTAACCTGTCTACCGTCGGCTTGGTATTTTTCTTTTGCTACAGCTGTTTGAACCGTATGAACAATGTTTTCCTTAATGCTGAACCTTTTTTCAGCTTCTGTGTACAAATGTGATTTGTATGCTATTGGTACCTTCTCTCCCTCATTAGAGGTCAGGTATGTGAATCCGCATCTTCCTGGGATGACTCGAATCACAAGGTTGCGTGTGTTGTCACGTGTTTGTAATTTTGTTTTGACTAACATATCTGTTTGTAAAGATCTCAAAATTTCTGTGTGTTTTTGAGTCCAATTGATTCTTTTAAAATCTGGTTTTATAAGGTCATAGAGAGGTTTAACTCTCTCTGCATAATTTATAATGTAAGTTCTTCCGAAATTTAGGAAACCTAGAATTGATTGTAAGTTTTTTAGTGTTCTAGGTGCTTGGATTACAGCACATTTCTCTAGGAAATTGTCAGCCAGGCTTTTGCCTTCACTTGATAGTTCATATCCTAAAAACAGGACAGTTAGATGGGCAATTCTTGACTTTTTAAAGTTGAATTTGTAACCCTCTGCTGCGAACCCAAGTATTATGGTGTTCACTCTCTTCAAGTGAGTATCCAAGTCATCATCTGTTAGATAGATGTCATCGACATAAGATAATGCCTCATCATCATATATTTATAGTAACTCTGTTACTCTTGCTGAGAATAATCCTGGGCTGTTCTTGAACCCCTGGGGCAAACGACAGAATTTTTTTTGCGCGCCATTTATTGAGAACGCGGTCAAATATCTGCTCTCTGGTGCTATGTTTTGACAGAAGAATCCATTAGAGATGTCTAATGTTGTTTTGTATTTTTTGCGCACTATGTTATTCATTAGTGCAGCACTATGCGAGTTTTGTACTGCAAAGGTTTTGCAACATGAGTTAAGGTGTCTGTAGTCCAAAATAAGACGATATGAATTGTCTGGTTTGGAGACAGGAAACAAAGGATTATTCATTTGTGAGGTGCAAGTTTCAATCACCCCCTGGTATTCAAGTTGATCTAGGATCTCTTTTACCCGTTTTTTAGCTTCTTGCTTAATTGGATACTGCCTCTGAGCAGTAGGTTGTGATTTTAACTGGATTTTGTGAGGAGGAGAGTCCTCATCCCATCCCACATGGTTTTTATATAATGCAGGAGCTTGGGCTACTGCCCACTTTCTTGCAAGTGTATATTTTTTATGAATTGGAATATGATTTGAGAAGGCAGGCATAATTATTTCTTCGCCATGAGGGCACTCCCTGACAAACTCTGGTGGCCAGTCTCTTTCCGCTAGAAGGATATCATAGCTCTTGGAGAGATTATCCCAAAAGAGACCCCTTATTTTCCTAGTATTATCCCCCTCTATACGCAATGTTATTTCATATATTTTATGAGGTTTGCTAACTCTGGTATCTGCAGTTTCCACCTGAATGTATTCATTCGTGTCCACTGTCTCCAGATGATTCATAAGGATCTTGCGAGCTATGCTCACTTCTGCTGCGCTGTCTAGCATTGTCTGAGCCCATTCTCCGTTTTTCAGCTGTGTCCTCAGTATTCTCGGCATGGTTGATTACTTTAATACTGGCTACCTTCTTTTTTGGAAACTGTAATTTTTTATTTTGATGAGCAGGTTCCTTGTCTTTGGACTTGACGTGCTCTTCTCTGTGTTCTGACCGTCCTCTCCTTTCCGATTTCTGCGAGGAAGTCTGAAAAGATTGAGAGGGACGTGTATCAATATCTTGATATCTATCAGGTTTCTTCAGATTATCCCTATTTCTAAGGTTGTATTTTTTCTCAGAGGGCTCCCTTTGGGGAGACTTGTGTCCTTGGTCCGGAGATCTTTCTCTCCGCCGAGGAGACCTTACTCTGGACTGGAATCTTTTTTCTTTAGGAGTGGATTGTTTATTTCCATCCCAGCTCTTTTTGTGAGTGTTTAGATTATTTTTAATAAATATTTTTTCAGGTTTTTCAATTAGTTGGGGTTTCACCGGTTTTCCACCCAAACTATCTCTTCCTAGTTCTTCATAGGATTTTTCTATGATTCTGGCAATTTCAAATGGTTGGTCTGCTATATCTGTCTCTTTTAACCTCTGGCGGATTGCCACATTTGCTGCTTCTCCCTTTATATTGGCTAGTAATATTGCCGAGACCTGCTTGAAGTCTTTTAGTAATTTCATACCAAGAGTTAAAGCAGGTTCTGGACCGTATTCATCTTGAATTTGTTTTAGCACATCTGGTATTACTGACATGGATAGAACACCATGTGTTTTTGTGTAAATGGAAGCAAAGACTGTACCCCAAGTGTCACAGTCCTCCACATGTGGTGCGATTCCCATTGGAAGACAGATAGTCAGAATCCTGTGTTTCTCAACCGGGGTGGTATCTGGAAATATCGCCTCTATTTGAGTGATTTTTTGTGCTAACCAGAATGGAATTTGTTCCCGTTTTGCGGGTACTTTACCTAGACAGGACTGTATGTTCTGTGGTGTAATTTTATTTGTGTTCCCCTGGTGAGGGATCAGCTGTGGAATTTTAATAGCTGGTAGGACTGTTGAAGTCCGCATTACATATTGGACTAATTGTCTGTGTATTTTAATTAGTTGTTTAAGCTGTGCTAAAAGATCTGGTGCAGACATTTCTTCAATGTCTGGATGTGGTGTGTATCCGGATAGGACCGGCCACGTTGCTCCTGGTCTACCTAGCGGACCGAGCCTGGTGATGTGATTATTATGTTTTAGGGTGCCATTAAACCAGAGCAGGTGCTCTTGGTATTTGAGTGGTATTTCCACCTCCTCGAAAGGAGTGTACTCATTTGGAGGTTCCTCTATTTTGTAATAGTGGAAGTCCTTTGTTACAGCGTTTGCTGCTGGAAAGTTTATCCATGAATAGAATACCTCTGTCTGCCGATATTCGTGTGCCTCGATTACGTATATGACTGTACCACCTCTCGGTGTCAGCCCATTTTCTATAAGTTTTAAAGTTATAGATTTTCTCATGTTGACCGGGATGAGTATTGCATCCGGGTCTTGCTGTAGCAGAGTATTGTCAGCTGCTAGGAGTTCAGCTGCTATTCTAACTGTCTCCCTTTCTTCTTCAGTTTCTGACATTCTAATGTCAAGAAGGTTATTTTATTTATTTGCAGATCAGGTTTCTATGGAAACAAAGATTAGATGCACAATATTTTTGGAACAGTGTATCCTTCAACGTTGAATAAACCAAGAACCATACATAGGAGTCTCCTCCTACTAAGTTTGGCAGATTTAACCTTTCACCCACTCCAGACGTCTTAGGAGTATTATGGGGAAAAGGGGTCTGTGTGAAAAAGCACGACTGAGTTACTCTAATGTCTTACGTTAGATTTATCGCCCATCCAAACACGTTGGGCGCCATGTAGTTTAGTTGCTATTATCCCAATAGGCTCTGCGCATTGGAATAATATCTTCAATAGTATAGACGTAGGACAGAGGTTAACTAGGTCTTCTACTGACGATATTAGACTTAAAGTTTAGTGTTTGCCAGCTAGCTCAGAGTTCACTAGAAACTTTCTCGAATAGACAAGGAGGAGTTTAACCTCCCTGGATAGACAAGAAGGGATTTAGTTTCTGACAACCATAGAACATGACAACTTTGCTCTCCCCTAATCAAGAGTGTATCTCTAGAGTCGTGTGAAAACAAAAGACAACTTATTTTACTCAGTCAGTTCAGTGCATTCTTAGTTTCACCAGATTGTAGAGAAAAGGAAGAGACGGGCGTGTTCAATAAAAAGATGTTATTTATTGATCATCTCTTTTCTCATACAAGAGAAATGAATCGCTATTATTGCAATACTTAGAGTTAAGTAAAGTGCATACAGTAATAACAGAATTATAAAATAATACTGTAAAAGCATTGATATGGTTTCTTAGCCATATGATACTTAAAATGGATAAAATAGATACATACATATATACATTGACTAATCGTACTCAACTGGTGCTTCTAACTACGCCTACCCCAATGTACCTGACCTAAGCCTAATACGTGGCGGGAGTAGATAAGTAGCAGTTTAAGTTAAGTTTGTTTTGCCAAGGGTCTGCTTCAAGAATTCTCTACAAAGGATGATTCAGTTCAGTACCTGGGAGTTTAGAAGGCTGGAGGGCTGGTATCTCTATCTCAGGTCTTGATATTCCAGCTGCCTCCGAGGGCTGCTTGGAAGCGCCGGAGCTGGATTTCTCGGCAGGAGAAAAGGCAGCGTCTCTCTCTCAGCGCGTCAGAAAGGAGGGGCAGCGTCTGTGGGCTTCGCTGTCAGCTGGGCTCCTCGGCAAGTCTCGCTGCTCCAATCTTGTCACCACCTCGTGTGTTTGCTTAAGGCAATGTCGGTATTATTTATACCTGAAAGGTGCCGGGATTGACGTAAGGATGGACATAAATACGTCAATAAGGATGTCATACGAACTGATCGTTCGCACATTCTTTACTGAAGTTCTCGGCTAAATCAAAACAATGGCTGTGGGGATTTCCCAGATCGTGGTAGGTTTGATTTGTTTTGAGAACACCGTATGCCTATTAGGGGGCTGGAGGAATAGTGCTTGCCTAATGAGATGGCATGCGCTATGACCTAATCAGATAACGGGCTTCTGTGCCGTTGTGTGGCTAATCAGATAACGGATTTCTGTGCAGTTGAATGGCTGCTAGTTAATTATTAACCAGACAAGGGTCAGAAACAGGGGGATCGATACAGTACCCATAGTAAATACACCACACACGTATCCGGGCTCCGGGACCACCAGATGCAGCATTTCCCAGCATTTTTAGCCCTGCTGCCAACTCTGTGTCTCGACTCCGAAAACTGGGCTAACCGCTTTGGCCCAGTGTAAAAACACATACTTTTAGAGTCTCTTGCCGGATGAATTTGACCACTTCCTTAATGCTTGAGACTATTCAGCCCCTCGGAGCGTCCTGTGACCTTTGGAAGAATCGTGTGGTTTTTCTGACTCCCTGAAGACAGGCAGCAGGTTTCTGTGCTCCAGGGATGCCAAATGTGGCATTTCCCTGTCTTTTGAGCCCTGCTGCCAAGTCTGTGTTTTGACCACGAAAACCAGGCAAACCGCTTTAGACCTGTGTAAAAACGCACAATTTCGGAGCCTCTGGCTAGAATAATTTGACCACATCCTTACAGCTTGAGACCTTTGAGCCCCTGGGAGCATCCTGTGATCTTTGGAAGAGTCTTGTGGTTTTTCTGGCTCCCCGAAGTCAGGCAGCATATTTCCGGGCTCCGGGGCAGCCGAATGAAGCATTTCCCAATGTTGGAGCCCTGCTGCCAAGTCTGTGTCTCGACTCCGAACACCGGGCACATCGCTTTGGACCTGCATAAAAGCACACACTTTTGGAGCCTCGGGCTGGAAGAATCTGATCTCTTCCTTACAAATTTGAGACCTTTGAGTCCCTGGGAGCGTCCTGTGACCTTTGGAAGAGTCATGTGTTTTATCTGGCTTCCCAAAGTCAGGCAGCATGTTTATGGGCCCCTTGCTAAAAAATGCAGCATTTACCAGCGTTTTGGGCCCTGCTGCCAAGTCCGTGCCTCGACCCCAAAAACCAGGAAACTGCTTTTAACCTGAGTAAAAACGCACACTTTTGGAGCCTCTGGATGGAGGAATTTGACCACTTCCTTACAGCTTGAGCCCTTTCAGCCCCTGGTAGCGTCCTGTGAGTTTTGGAAGTCATGTGGTTTTTCTGGCTTCCCGAAGTCAAGCAGCAAGTTTCCGGGCTACAGGGCCGCCAAATGCAGCATATCCCAGCGTTTTGTGCCCTGCTGAGAAGTGTGTGTCTCGTTCCCGAAAACCGGGCAGAAGTCTTTGGACCTGCGTATAAATGAACACTTTTGTAGCTTCTGGCTGGAGGAGTTTGACCTCTTCCATACAGCTTGAGACCTTTGAGCCCCTGGGAGCGTCCTGTGACCTTTGGAAGAGTCATGTGGTTTTTCTGGCTCCCCAAAGTCAAGGAGCACGTTTCTGTGCTCCGGGGCCGCCAAATGCAGCATTTCCCAGCGTTGTGAACCCTGCTGCCAAGTCTGTGTCTCGACCCCGAAAACTGGGCAAACCGTTTTAGACCTGTGTAAAAACGCAAACTTTTGGAGCCTCTGGCTGTAGGATTTTGACCACTTCCTTACAGCTTGAGACCTTTGAGCCCCTAGGAGCGTCCAGTGACCTTTGGAAGAGTCATGTGGTGTTTCTGGCTCCCTGACATCAGTCGGCGGGTTTCTGGGCCCCAGGGCTCCCAAATGCAGCATTACCCAGCTTTTTGAACCTTGCTGCCAAGTCTGTGTCTCGACAACAAAAACCGGGCCCGCTCTGGACCTGTGTAAAAACGCACACTTTAGGAGCCTCTGGCTGGAGGAATTTGACCACTTCCTTAAAGCTTGAGACGTTTGAGCCCCTGGGAGCTTCCTGTCACCTTTCTAAGTGTCATGTGGTTTTTCTGGCTCCCCGAAGTCATGCAGCACGTTTCTGGGCTCCGGGGTCGCCAAATGCAGCATTTCCCAGCAATTTGAGCCGTGCTGCCAAGTCTGTGCCTCGACCACGAAAACTGGGAAAACCGCTTTGGACCTGTTTAAAAACGCATACTTTTGGAGCCTGTTGCTTGAGGAATTTTACCACTTCCTTACAGCTAGAGACCTTTGAGCCCCTGGGAGCGTCCTGTGACCTTTGGAAGAGTCATGTGGTTTTTCTGGCTCCCCAAAGTCAAGCAGCAAGTTTCCGGGCTCCAGGGCCGTCAAATGTGGCATTTCCAAGCGTTTTAAGTCCTGCTGCCAAGTGTGTATCTCGTTCCTGAGAACCGGGCAAACGTCTTTGGACCTGCAAAAAACACACACTTTTGGAGCTTCTGGCTGGAGGAGTTTGACCACTACCTTACAGCTTGAGACCTTTGAGCCCCTGGGAGTGTCCTGTGACCTACGGAAGAGTTGTGGTCTTTCTGGCTCCCAGAAGTCAAGTAGCACGTTTGCAGGCTCCGGGGCCACCAAATGCAGCATTTTCCAGCATTTTGAACCCTGCTGCCAAGTCTGTGTCTCGACACCCAAAACCAGGCAAACCACTTTGGACATGCATAAAAATACACTCTTTTGGAGCTTCTGTGGTGGTGGGCCTCAGCAAGGCCTACCAGTGTTAGGGGTTCACCCTTCTCTGCAGAAGTCCTCAGACCAATAGGATAGAAGTTGGCACAGAAACTGGAATAGAAAACAAAGTATTTATTAAACCTCATGAGGTGGAACTACATTCACACAACACCCTTCGGTAATGTATGAAGTAGCACACTGAATGGAAGGAGCTTGGTCCTTTTATACCCACACAGGGGCTCAAAAGAAGGCGGTACAAGTACAGGAGAAGGTTTTAGGTACATATAAGGTCATACAGAAAATTCACAGTCAACAAGTAGGAGGAGCTAACAGTTGCTAATTCTAGTGAACACATCCTGACAGTTACATTCTAATAACAGCTGCAAAGATAGCTGCAAGCTCAACTGAGAATGTGCGAAGCAGAAGAGGCTAAATGTAACCTGTCTCTAGGGAGATTCCAAGAGCAGACAACAGCAAGGTAGGACAGAGCACATGGCACGCACGTGGTAGCACATGGCAAACAAAATGGCTGCCAGAAATACAAAATGGATTCCACAAAATGGACAAGATAGCCTCTAACTACAAGATGTCTTCTGCTAATGCTAACCCAATAACTGCCAAATTACAACAGATGACCCTTTTAGCATTAGCTGAAGACACCTGATCATCTGGAGTAATCTAGATATGCATCCTGTATATCGATGCTCATCAGTTCAGTGACCTCTTTATTTAGCATTTGTTGGGATTTTATTTCTACAACACTTCTCTTAGCAGGTACACAGGCAGTGTACTTTGGCACTTCACAGCACTGCGGCATTACAATTAATAGGAGATCTTACTTTTACTCGGCGATTCCTTTGGCAGCCTTAGCATTTTCCGAGGCGCTTTTACGTTCTGTGCCCCCTTGTGAGCCTGCCCAGTTGACAGCATGCCTGTGACCTCGCCCTTGGTCTTCCCCTGCCGCTGTAGCTCTCTGACATCGGATCGCGGCCGCAGATGGGGGTGGGCGCGAGCGGGAGGACTACTAGTCCCATCAGCCTTACGGGCCGGAAGCCGCCAACGCATGATCTGCACCTGGAGGTGCATAAAAACAACGTCATCCCCCCGCATCGCGGGAGCGCGCGGGAGCGTCCCGGGAGAAGCCTGGGACAAGGGCGGGACTGTCTGCGGCTGTCCGGGGCCGGCCAAGGCCGGGCTGGGCCTCGTCTCTTCGATCTGCTGCTCCGGACTACGACCTAAGTAAGACATTACTGCCTAACTATTGACGCCCGTATGAACTATAACATTCCAATTGACTACTCAACTAGGCTTACGTCCATAACAAAAGACTGTCCATCCTTCTTGTCCGACGGTTATTTTTTGTGCTGTCGTGTATAGTATATCCATTGTATCATGGCCTCTCGTCTCCCAAACGGTAGACCTTCTCTAACAGGAGGTTCAGTAAGAGGGACATTGGACAGTTTTATCACCAGGGCAACCACGGTATTAGAAAGGGAAATAGTGTTAGCAGAGTGACTCCTGTCTGCAGAGCATCTCCTTAACAAGCGTTCGTCTCTGGGCTCCATTCAGCTTGCTACTTCCCCGCAAGCTATAACAGAAAAGGGCTGTTTAGCCAACGATTCATCAAGTGACAATAGTACTCCTTTACTTCTACAGGACATTACCGTACCAGTTAAAACAGATAAATTAAATATGGAT
Source organism: Lissotriton helveticus (assembly GCF_964261635.1). Classification (NCBI taxonomy): domain Eukaryota; kingdom Metazoa; phylum Chordata; class Amphibia; order Caudata; family Salamandridae; genus Lissotriton; species Lissotriton helveticus. The sequence goes on along the minus strand of NC_136069.1, from coordinate 966,644,345 downwards.
TCCACTAACTCTTCCTGTAATTCGCTATCTCTTTTGGAAGTTACATCAGGGAACCACACACAAGCGACTACACTTCCACAAACTCCATTACAGAAGCCCCAAAATAAAAGAACAACTTATGGCCCTCCGTCTAAAAAAAGAAAGAAGGGAGGGGTTATCCATAAAGGAAAATCTACTATAGGAACGAAAAACTCCTTGAGTCCTCTAAATGAGACTAACGTAGCAGCCAGAAAAAATCAACCGGTTCTCTGCCCCCCAGGTGACTCATCAACTAAAGACCTAATGGATACCATCGAACAACTAGTTAGGTCCCTCTCATTGCCATTCATTGAGAGGATGAAAAGAGTAGCCCAACAACTAGGGTCACTTGAAAAAGCAATGGCAAACAACACCAGCCTAATTAAAAAACTATCTATTCCTAGTACAGTAGACCCAACCAGAGTCACTGTCCCAACAACAAAAGTACCTACCGAGTTAAACTCAGCTAAGAGAGACACAATTCCAATAAATCCTTAAGTTCCCACAGCAGTAATTCCAGCCAATTCAGGGACCAGTAAGAATCCATCACATACACTAAAATCCAATATTGTGACTCAAGGGATGAATGGTTCAACTGAATCCAAGACTAGGGAAGCTAAAACTTGCGGGCAAATCTGTAACCCCAACAGCCCATATTCTAAAACATCTAGATTGGGTGCCATGAAAAACACCAATGAGGCAAATAAGCAACAAATAGACCTTCCCCCAGAGTCGGTCCCGTACGTTGTGGTATTTACTGGTGTCCCGGCATTAGAGATCGGGAAAAAAGAAGGTTATTACCACCTAAAAATCAAAGTTGTACGCTGGTTAAGACACAACATACCACTTCCTGCAAACATCAATGGGGAAATTCTTCATGTACGGCGGCTTGGCTGGGTGGGACATAGACCCAAGGAAATTGTGGGGGATATAATTATAATTAACTTCAGAGACCGTAGGGCAATTACATACACCACTGATTGGTACCCAGAGAAAGGCTGGGGAAGAATCATACCACACGACTTAACCTATTTTTACCCCAGGGCTCTGTTAATGAGTCATCCAAATCCCCGGGTTCCATTTGTCTGCCGCACAGAAGATCACACCTTTAATATCCCCATTTATAATTGTTTCTCTGCATTCTCAGGTTTAGAGGGAGTAGATTGACTCCCCTGTCAAAGTAATCTTGGGTGTAAAGAGGCAGAGTTAGGGATAACAGATACCAGTAACAACTATGTATTTCCCAATTTGGTCCCAGCCTCTAGAATTGTTATACAAACTGGAGGTCATGGTATAGAGCTCCTGGGGATGGACGTGGTGTCGAATACATCCCCCCTTGTTACGGAGACATTAATATGAACCAATGCAGAAGTAGCTGCCACATCCCCTAAGGATGTTGTGGGTTATAATGGGGATGGGAGAAAGCCACATATTACTGTCCTGTATTGGAACGTTGCAGGTCAGCGCTCCAAACTAGGAAACGATGTCTGGATCAGTTTTACCCAAAAATATAAAATCTTGTGTCTCCAGGAGACTTGGTTGACAACAGAAATACACATGGAAGGGTATAAAACATATTTTTCCCCTGCACAACAAACTAATTCCGGTAGAGCTAAGGGAGGCTTAACTATCTATATTTCAAACTTGTTACAGGCAATTGAGATTACTCCCATAAAACTCGAAACAAATTACCAGGTCCTCAGCTTTAGCCCAAACAAGTTGGATAACTTCCTCTTGGTAAATTTTTATAACAATCTCTCAGAGGGAGACTCAGTGACCCTAGTTTCGCTGAATCACTTTTTATTATCATCCAGAGTAAGGAAGTCATCAGAAGAGGTTACCATTATTTGGGGCGGAGTTTTTAATCAGAGTCCATGTCAAGACATTAGTCGTAATATATGTGGCATTCAGGACGAGAACGACAATCCAACTCCACACTTTAGGCACACGAAATTAGGTAGTTGTCTAAATGAAACTATGTTCGATCTAGACATAAGAGTGGCAAATAAAATAACTAATTCCGATACAGTGATGGCTCCTACTTTTCATGGTAGAGGTTTTCAAAGCACTATAGATTTTATTCTTCTCTCGAACGGTTTGGCGGATAAAGATATATATTTTACCATACATCCTAATCTTTTAAGTGATCATTACCCCCTCAGTATTTCCCTTCCACTGTCAAACAAATCTAAACGTATCACTACCAGCCTTTTAACACAAAATAATATAACACTTGACAGGCTGAATGGTTATTCATTAAAATGGGGAAAAGTTGATCCTACTGCAATCACTCAAACAGTGGTAAAAAATGCGTACCCCTCTATCCAGAAATGTTTGGATACACCAGACGCCTGAAGTAATTTTACATTTTGGCGCAGTGATAAAAACCATCAGTGAAGCTTTATGGGTAAAAACTAATAAAGCCTCAAAGAAGAATAAGGGTTGGTTTAACCATAAGTGCACAGTAGCCTATTCAAACTTAAAATCGGCTTTAAGGAAGACAGTCAGGGTGCCCAAAGAGATTTCGTTCTTAAGGAAAGCATATAACTCCGCATTAAAGGTAGGAAATCTGAGTTGAAGCAACAACTTTGGGACCAACTACACGAAAGCAGTACCCACAAAAATAGCGCTGCCTTCTGGTTAGTAGTTAAGTCTCCGTTCTTGAATGATAAAGATAACTTGCCAAGAATTGAAGTGGCAATTGATGAAAAGGAATGGGTAGAGCATTTTTCTAAAAACAATTCTGATAATACAGTGGTACCAAATGAAGGTCCAACAAACTCATATGATCCCCCTCCTTTTCCATATCCGATCGACTTAGCATTTACTATTGGTGATGTTACTCAGGCCATGAGAGCAAGCAAGAATGGGAAGGCTCCGGGCCCAGATGGGGTCCCAATAGATCTTTTTGAAGCTTATATGGATCTATGGACTCCACTTTTGAGAAGGGTTTTGAATGCTTCCTGTTCAACAGGCCTCATGGAGTCTTGGTCCAAATCGATATTGGTTCCCATCTTCAAAAAAGGTGATTGGAGGTCTGTAACCTGTTACCGTCCTATTTCCCTGTTAGACTGCCTAGGCAAAGTGGCGGGAAGGGTGATTCTTGAACGCTTGCAGGGTTGGGCGGATGACGGTGGTATTTTATCAGACCTTCAATATGGGTTCCGTGAGGGGCTGGGAACCACTGACCAAGCCCTAAATCTGTCGTTGCTAATAGATAAATACGTAAACGTCAAGGCAGGAGCACTTTATATGGTGTACATGGACTTATCGGCCGGGTTTGACTGTGTTTCCCATGCCAAACTCTGGTCTGTTCTTTTGGAGATGGGAGTGGAGTTGAACTTAGTGACTTTTTTGAAGGAACTATATTCAAACGCAACCGCAAGGGTGAGGTTTGGGGCAGGGGGTGAACTAACCACGTCGTTCAAAGTGGAGTAGGGAGTCAGGCAAGGCTGTGTCCTGGCCCCCTTCCTCTTCACACTTTATACCAACGGGTTGGAGAGGGAGATGATTAAGGGATGCCAGGACCTGCCTATAGTAAACAACCGCCCAATCCCAGCGTTACTCTACGCGGACGACTCAGTGATACTAGCCCGCACCCCCCTCGAACTCCAAAGGGCACTGAATAGATACTCCACCTTCATGGCTAACCTAGATTTAAACATCAATATTGGGAAAACATGTGTCATGAAAGCTGGGCATGGTAACAAACGTAAGATAAGGGATATTTATCTGAAAGATGAAAAGCTAGCAACCACACAAAATTATCCCTATTTAGGAATCATGTTTGATCCCAAACTCTCTTGGAAATCAGCAATTGAATCAAGGAAACTTCTTTTCATCAGAACCACCACAGCCCTAGTAAATTTTGCAAGGAAACTGGGTAAAAGGGCCCCTTTGGAACTTTTGAAAATATACAAAACTAAATGCCTTACAGTGGCATTGTATAGGGCGGGAGTTTTTGGTCACGTGCCCGTAGAAGAGCTGCAGAGAGTAGAAAATACCTTTGTGTGGGACTTACTAGCTGTCCCTAGAAGTACGGCCACTTTTGTCTGTCACACTGAATTGGGACTATCCCATATATTTGACACAGTAAAAATACAACCTCTCTTACTGTGGCATCGAATTTGGTAATCAGAAAAAACAGCCTTTTCACAAACGATAATTTCAGACTGCATGGCCCTGGATAATGCCTATAAATCCAGATGGCTATCTTATGTGAAAAGGTTTCTATCTGATTTGGGATGGGAAAAATATTATTACGATCCTATATCAATTCGTGAGAATTTTAGGAAAGCCCTTCAGACTCACTGCCTAAACCACCTTGAAGAAATGCGTCTCACGAGCGAGGTTATGAAAACAACTGTCAGACATAGTTTGGTTATCCAATCCACACTGACCATTCAGCCTTATTTAACATATAACATCTCTACCTACGAGCGCTTTCTTCTGGTTAGGTTTAGACTAAACTTTTTTCATCGTCTGGTGGCTTTTCCGAACAGAAATAACTGGGCAAAAGAGTTACCTCTATGCCCTTGTGATCACATCTCCACACAGACAACTTTACATACTGTCCTTTTTTGTAAGTTCTACAGAGAGTTTAGAAAGATATGGCTTATCCCATCATTAAAACAAATGGGGTTTAGAAGATGTAGACCTGCATTTCTCTTTTTACAACTATTGGAGGGCGAACGGTTGGTTTTTATTGTTATTAATTTTCTGAAGTGTACTATTCACCATAGAAGTAATCTAGATTGAACAGACGTAATTAAAATGTGTACCAGTTCACGTAATTGTGGGGTATTATTTCTTTCAAATAATACAGTCTTTTCTTTTCTGTTTTTTACATTTTATATTTGTGTTATATTCTCTTTAAAAATATACCAATTAAGCTGCGATAAGCTGCATACAATCACACAGAATTAAATATATTAGTCGAGTTCCTCCACATTGGAAAGTGATTGGTAATATTGTATATAGTGTACAGGGAAACTGTAAATACTATAAATTACAATCGCTAATCATGAATGAAATTAATTCCCGAAATACGACATCGAATGCGTTAAAAGAAATCTGTGGACTGTTTTCTCGATAGTTTTTCTTGGTTTTTATGAACTGTAATATACTGGTTTTTATCCTGTAAATCTCATTTTAAATTGTATAGTTTTATCTGTCAAAAATTGTCTTTGAATGTATGCTTTTATGATTTTGCAATTTTAAATCGAATAAAGCTTAATTGAATTGAATTGAAAAAAAATGGAGCACAGCATGGGACCACATTGTATTCATATACAGCATGTAATTAGTATCACCAGTAGTATACATAAAATAGTCAGTAGCTTCCAGCCCCAAGTAATAAAGAGTGTCCATATCCAGTTTGAAATTGTCAATGTACCAGTCCCTGGGTGAATCTCTGCAGCAATCTTATGCATTTTGGAAATTGCATCATATACTGAAGGCGAGTGAGCCGGAATAAAAACACAACAACTGCTGCCGATGATGCGACATGCACCACCTCGATCAGCCAAACTCACATCAAGCACCATACGATTCTGGAGTTATACATTCCTAGCAACTTGCAGCTCCTCTGTAATGTTTTGAAGTGCCATAGCTGTCTGATTGGTAACAGCTTCCACAACACGAATCAATTGCCTTATCTTTCTGCTGTTCAATGCAGCACCCATGAAGAAGAATAAGCCTAAGTTAAAGTCGACATATTGTTGCAAAGCGGTGTCAGGCTGGTCCACTTCATCCATACTTATTGTCCTCTTATTTCTGTTCTTGGAAATATCATTTTACAGTCTATAGTCCTTATGATACAATGCAGGTGCCAAAAACACAGGGGACAACAGAAAGTACACATAGCAGACCCCAGACCACACCACAGGTAGTTGGTAGTATCCCTTGTTACGGCAGACAAAATATGTATTATGTGATGAAATTAAGCTGCTATTATTGGTACCTTCAATTGTCAGAATTACAGTACATTCACTTCTCCCCACTGCAATTCTCCCAACACCCTTGTCTCTAGCTCTTGTCACAGAAATTACAAAAGGTCCATTGTTCTTCATAGTCCTGGTATTTGTGAAAACATGTGGCATAGAAATATTGTCAGGTTGGTACTCCTCCCATTACCATTTAGTTCCTCTAGCTTGAGGGTACCCATTCTCATCCGGATAGCACTCTTTATTAAGATGATAATTGATCTGTCCCACTGTCATCTCTGTGATGTTGGCCCTTTCAGAGGCAAACAAAAGCGCAAACCAGGCTTGGCAAGAACCATTATGCGAAAAGGGAAGAGGAATAAACGGTGTTCCTCCTTTCTTTTTGTGCGCAAGTATCATCCCACACACCCAACAGAGTTGGTAGTATTCGTGGCATTATGTGTATGATGCAACATCTGGATGAACGTATTGTTTAGGTAGGATTGTCGATGCTTCTGCTCATGATAGGGAAGCATAAAGTAGTGCTGCTCAACTGGTACTGGAGTAATGGCGATCAAAAGCTCTCGAACAGGAGCCACCTTCTCAACATACCAGGTAATTGTTGCCATAACCACCATAGCACCAATAAATCCTACAGCACAAATCATTTTCTTATTACAGATCTTACCAACTTTTGATCTTTCAGCAGATATGATCACTTCGTCGTTAGAAACAATCGTTGGAGCTCTTATCCCTGGGCAGCCATTGATTTCTTCACCGAGGGTCAAGACGGGTGTCACTTCGCAGGACTGCTCCCCGCCTTTGCCACATCTGCACTCCGTTTCACTAACCCAGGGTGGTAGCTCAACCAGTCCTTTTTGACAATGCAGGCTCTTTCCTTGGTCTCAGTTGGTATCGCGATGCTCCAGAAATCGTGTGGTACAGGAAGACTTCGTAAGGTGGGATGGCTTGGTTTTTCTACTGTCCAGAATCTCTCGATGGTCGGTCAGCACAGCAGGTTCCACCAGGGTAGGCGACACACGCTTGCAGTGTGTGCTATGGATCAAGTTCTTTCTGTTCGCCAATCGAACTGCTGTCCTCATAGCTAGGAGCACTTGCTCTGGTCCTCGCCACCTCGGCTCCAAACTGTTCGACCTCTCGAAAACTTTGACCATAACGTGGTCGCCAGAGCGGAGATCATGGGGCTCACCTGTAGATCTGTCAGGAAGAGCTTCTCGAACCTGTTGATGAATAGAGATCAAACTGTTGGTTAACTGTGCCAAATAATCATTCATCAGAACACAAGGTACATCATGTATGGGGCGTGGCTTAGGAACTCCCCAAATGTTCATCAGTCTCTCAAATACCACTTCATAAGGTGTGAGCCCAGATCGTGAGTGTGGCATCGATCTTATGGACAACAATGCCAAAGGTAGCGCATCTGGCCACTTCAAAGACTTGGAAGCGAGTATTTTCGCAAACTTTAGTTTCAAAGTAGCGCAGTGCCTCTCCACTAACCCTGCTGATTGTGGGTGGAAGACTGCATGGAATTTCTGCTTGATCCCTAATCCTTTCAGGACATGTTCAACAACTTACCCAATAAAATGAGGTCCGTTGTCACTCCACAAAAGTTTACAAACACCATATCTAGGGAAAAACTCCTTTAGAAGCACCTTCGCTGCAGTGAAGAAAGTTCAATCGTTTATTAGTCAAAATACTCTATTGAGAAGCCTCTCCCATCCTCACCCATGAGGTGCGTGGAGAAGACTGCTGGATCACAGTCAAAGCAATACAGGTATACCTTTAGTTCATCACATGAAGTCACCGAAAATGGAAAAATACTGTTTGGCCCTCGGGCCTTAAGGAAGGACCATATATGGCACACATGATTAGTTTAGAAAGCTTCTATTCATCACTGGGAAGGTCAGACGGGTTGACTCCCTTTCCTGCTGGTACCCGGGAGAGCAGGCACGGCACCTTTCGGAATGCGCTTATCGCACACAAAGCCAGATGCGACCTTGAGTCTCAGGAGAAAGGAAAGACAGTTTACCTTCGGCTGCTCTGTAACTCAAATGAATTGGAACCCGACAGCAGCTCAAAAGTAACACGTGACTACAGCTAGTGCCTGACACAGAAAAAATAAAATGGCGTCTGTGTGGTTCTCGGCCTACCTTGCTAATATAGAACAAGACACTAAAATAACCCTGATTCTATTAACGAGAACACATTAAAGAATATAATATATGCATTGTGCGTAAGATGATATATAGACAGAGTGTCTGTCTGATGTATCTCAGTAGTTTCTATCTCTCTTCAATTCCTAGTAAGTAGTAGACTCGAGTCATCTAAGCGATGATCCTTATGATAGTTAGAAGGGGCTATGTACACTGGGGGATACAAGAAGGACAAATAACAGCGACCTGTCCAGCCGCGAGGAAGCCAAGTATACGCATTTTCCCGACACACAAAATATACATTCGGGGGAGTCAACTAAGGTGGACTACTGAATGTTCGTAACCGGTAGGTGTAATTACATCGACTTTCCCCTACTGGGATGTATCCTGCTCCCTGTACCAGGGGCGGCTGGTGACATTTGAAAGTGGTGTGGCGTAAACTAATTTGCATATTGCACCGCAGCGAGCGAGCGCATCGAGCGAGCCCGAACCACCTTGCATCCATCCATACATCATTCATGCATCCACCCATCCATCCACCCACCCATCCTGCATCCATACATCATTCATTCATGCATCCACCCATCCATCCATCCACCCATCCATCCTTCATCCATCATTCATGCATCCATCCACCCATCATGCATGCATCCATCCATGCACCCATCCACCCACCCATCCACCCACCCATCCACCCAACAATCATTAATGCACCCACCCTGCATTCATCATTCATGTATTTTTATGACCATATAACTTGCACACAGCTTGTCAGTGTTCAATACTAGTCTCGAACCTTGTAATCCAGCATCAATGATACATGATTAATATTAATTGTTTTTAAAACATGTATTTATTCGACACCAATTTCACACCTTAGTCGGAACATCATTTTTATTTGTTTTTTAAAACATCTATTTATTTAACACCAAAGTCATGTATACATTTTTATGGCTCGATAAGAGGCTCGAACCTGGTTTCACAGCGCCAAAGTTGGCCGCGCTAACCGTCAGACCACATCCTCTCCCCTTTGGTGTGGCCCTGCAGTTTTGGTGGTACATATTCACACCAAAGTCATGTATACATTTTTAAAACTTTGTGCCGTGAAATAAACGGGTGACCTGGAATAGACGCACTCATTTCTGCAGCAGACGCTTTAACACACTGAACTATCTCAAGTCATTTGAGCTTGCGGAGTAAATGTGTGTCTGAAAGGGTAAAGAGAACCGTGCCAAGGAAAACTATCTATTCGCTACTGGTCAAATTTCTGCGCAGACGACCTTTGACACATGTACGTGGCCAATAGCAATATAATAAATTGCATTTGCTTACAGATTAGACTATTGATTAAAGAAACAACTAATTCCGCGTCCAGCACTACTTGCAGGACCCGGGCTATAGTATTGACCAGCCAATCCTGGCGCTGTATGCAGCGCCGGGATTGGCTGGGGGGCACCATGACTGCTCGCCCAGCCGCCCTGTGCAACCCCGTGGGCTGCGGCCCGCCCCCTGGTCCTCTCTCTAAGGGGAACTGCTCAGGGGAAACAATCTGCGCATGCGCGGGCTAGTTTCTGCCCAAAAATCCACTTGCTCAGCTGCAGCAGGCCCAGCCTCCCCCACCCCCCTGCGCATTCCGGAAAAGTCAGGTGGCGGGTAGCGCGATTATTTTAATATTTTCATTTGTATTTTAGTGACGACGCGGTGGGTCCATGGGGCTTAGTGGGGCTACGCCCCTATGCCCCAATGGACGCACCGCGCCTGCCCTGTACACAAAATGCGGAGGTACTATTTAATATGGGTAGCGGCATAGCTTTATCATCGGTGACGTTCCTTTCTGTAAATTGCTGGAAATACTGGGTGAAGTTGAAATCTACAAAATCGAGGATTTCATTTTGTAACCAAGTATTATTTTCATGGGTGGTATACATATTCATATATGCATTTGGATCTAACGATCCCTCCCCATAATTCCCTTCTGGATCATATCCTTGGTGTACTTCTATGTAAGCTAAAATCATCTCATAGTCCTTCTCCCAGTATCGTTTAGTGTCTACTGTATAGTGCATGTACATCATCGAGAGCAACTTAAACCAGGCATAACAACTTTCTAAATAAGACAGGGGCAGAGATATAAATAAATCATGCTTATGCATAACAGAAGGTAGAAGGCCACATACCCAACAATTCGTAGTATTAGTTGCACTACATGTTTGGTGAAGCATTTCAACAAATAAATTTTTCGTGTAAGTCTGATGGTGTCTTTCCTTATGCTGGGCCAAGGTAAAAAATACATGTTCTGGAGGCGGAGGGGTAGTTCCTAAAACAGTATGCATCGGATGATGGAATTCTAAATACATGAACACTCCCATTAAAATCATCAATAATGTTGTTACAATAACCACAAATACAATCTTAACACATGGTGTCCAACTAGAGAAAACAGGCATATTTACAGGAAAATTACGTGGAGCAAAAGGACGTTCCTCTTCAGGGACAAAACGAGCAAACGGGTACATGCTAACTAAAAGTCCAGAAATAAACTCGGGCAATGCAGTCCAACCTGCTAGAGGGTACTTCTTTCCTGTGTCCGTCTAGAGCCTCACAGGCAGGCTCCTATCGTTCATCACAAGTTTTCAGTTGGAGTTATGTTCTCACACAACCCTTGATGAAAACACAACCTTGGCCCAATTTCAGTGTTTCTTTCTGAACAGAGCAAGCAAACGTTCAAGGCTCTTAGTGCGTTCAGTCCAGTGTCTTGCTCAGTACCCCAGAAACAAATTTGACAAACCCTATTACTGAAGTCTCTCCCTTTCTCCTACCATCTTCACCTGGGGTACCGTGCCGTTTTCTCGGCCGCAGGTTGTACCGAACATGGCCAGGCATTTCCTAATCAGGGAACAAAACAGAAAATGACGGATCCGTTGCAACAGGAGTTTCACAAGTTTTTTGTTTATTCACCGGGTCAACAGAATCCAGGGCAATCACTTGTGCAGGAGACAACGCCATTTCCGAACCCAGCGCTCCCTGTCTTTGCCCTTCTTCAACTTCTTCAGCTTCAGAAAAAGGGACAAAACAAGGGGCTCGTTCGATCTTTAGTCATAGCATACATCTGTCATCATAGGATATTCAATATCACGAAATGTTCTGGGTCTTGGGATGCCACAAACATTAGCAGGGCGCCCAAAAATGATTCCTTTTTCAGAGCCTTTGCAGTTGCCAGAGCAGAGTTTTCCTTGGTCAGATAGGCCTCCACCCATTTACTATATGCACACCCCACAACCAAAACATACTTTTGGTTGTTCACACACTCCAGTTAGATATAATCCATTTGGAGCACCTCGAAAGGTTTAATGGTGGTGCAAAATTCCCACTAAGAACAGATTCCCTACCTCCAGGATTATGTCATAAACAGACCATACAATACTGCACAAGGTGAGCGGCAGTTATTGGGATATTAGGATTGTTCCATACAGGGTCTAGAAGTGCACAAATACCGTTGCATTCACTAATGCATTGGGCAACAGCCATCGCTGTTTTTCTGTTACATCAATCCAGCAATTATTTGCATCCAATTTTCCCACCTCCTTTTCCCAGTGAGCCAGTGCAGCAGGGGTAGCTTCCTTCTGTATTTCTCGAACGCTTTCCATAGTATTATCAAACATTTCTGTCTCCGCTACCCACCTAGCAGAAGTACTCAAAACATCTGGGTCATTTTGGATTGTGCTGTTTCCTTAGCTCCCTGGTCAGCAAAGGCATTACCTTCACCTACTGTGTCCACCACTGCTTTGTGTGCACTACACTTGACTACTGCCACCTTTTGGGTAATATCAATGCTATCAGAAATCGTAAAATCAAAGGGCCATGTTGTATTCTTTGACCATGGCAAGTAATGAAACCTCTTTCTGCCCACAACCGATCAAAACTATGGGCCACGCCAAAGGCTTATTGGCTATCTGTGTAAATGTTAACTCTCAACCCTTCACCCAACTCACAGGCCCACAGTATTGCCACTAACTCAGCTGCCTGTGCTGATTGATAGGGTACTTGAGAAGCCTCTACTACGATGCGGAGAGTCGTAATCGCATATGCAGCTGTCGTTGTGCCATTTGCTAACTTGAAACAAAAGCCATCCACATACAATTCCCCTTGGGGGTCAGATAGAGGAATGTCTGTGAGGTCTACCCATCCCTTCGTCTCCTCTTCGGTCTGAATTATACAATCATGTACATTATTATGTTTCTCATCTGAAGGGAGGGGTAGCAATGTGGCAGGATACAGAGTGGCAAAGCGTTTGATTGTAATATAGGGAACAAATAAAGTCATTTCATATGCAGTAAGACGCGCACTCGTAAGGTGCTGAGTCTTCGTTTTGTTCAATAATGCATCCACAGCGTGCGGTACCATCACTATGAGGTCAGAATTCAGAACTAGCCCTTTCGACTGAAATGGCCACCGCGACTGCAGCAGTAGCCCTTAAACAGCTAGGAAGCGCTCTGGCAACGTTATCCAACACTGCTGAGAAATAAGCACAAGATCTCTGCTTACCACCAAATCCTTTTGTTAACACAGAAAGAGGGCAACCGTCCACCTCGCATACATAGAACACAAAAGGTTTTCGGTAGTCAGGAGTACCCAAGACGAGTGCAGAACAGAGAGCAGTTTTTAAGGAGTCAAAAGCCGTCTGACATTCCTCAGTCCAAGGAAGAGGTTCATGCACATCTTTAGTGGTTAAATACAGGAGAGGTTTAGCAAGAAGGGAGAAATTAGGAATCCATTGGTGACAGTAAGAGGTTATGCCAAGAAATGCATGAACATCACGCTGAGTACGAGGTCCAGACATGTTAGAGATGGTAGTCACACGTTCAGGGGTTAGTCTCCTCCCCTCTTTCGACAGTAGATGACCAAGGTAAGTCACCTCCTGTCGACAATATTGGAATTTGGAAAGGGATACCTTATTACCATTAGCTGCCAAATGAGACAATAATTTAACAGTGGCTTCCTTACAACTTTCCTCAGTCTCAGAAGCCACCAACAGATCGTCTACATACTGGAGGAGCACATTCCCCGGGGGCAGGGGCAGTTCGTCCAATATGGCTTTAAGAGCTTGACTATGAATACTAGGACTCTCAGTGTACCCCTGGGGAGCGCGACAAAACCAGAAGCTGCGCCCAGACAAGGAGAAGCCGAAAATATGACAGCTATCTGGATGGAGTGGAATGTTGAAGAAAGCATTCTTCAGATCGATAACTGAGAAATATTTGGCAGTGGGAGGAATCATAGTGAGTATTGTAGTGATATCAGAAACCACAGAATACTGTGGCACCACTATCTTATTAATTTCTCGCAAGTTAATTACAAAACGATACGTATCAATATGATCAGGATCACCTCCAACAGGTACCTTTTTCAAAATCTGCAATATAGGACTATTGCATTCATTAGCAGTTGTTTCTTCCACTACACCCTTATCAATCAAGTCCTGAATAATAGAGAGTAAAGCCTTTTCACCAGCCAGTGAAATTTTGTACTGATGTATACGTGGTAAACGAGCATGTGGTTTTAGACTGATAGAAACAGGCGGAATCTTCAATAGACCAACATCCGTATCCCTGGTCACCCACAAAGTTGATGGTATAGCAGCAAACTTCAGAGGGAGGGGCTTGTTTTTAGTAAAACATTGCGGTGTATGTTTACCAGGAGATTGTATGGTCAAATAAACACCATCAGGGGAACAATACATTTTCGCATGCAACTCTTTTAGTAAATCCAACCCTAATAGATTCTCTCCACAATGTGAAGTTAGCAGAAACGGAGAGTCTACTGTGATCGGACCGATGGTAAACGGAATAGGTTTAGATATGGGGCTTACCACCGGGATTCCAGAAAATCCCACCAAAACATTATTTTACCTGAACAGAGCAGCCCCTGGGACCAGTGAACGAGCAATGGAACTATTCATCGCACCCGTATCAACTAGAACATTTTCAGAAGTCCCCATCAATCGCCCTCTCACATAAGGCACTTGCTGATCAATGGGTACGGACACTTGGCCCCCACTCTGTCCTTGGCTGTCCTATGTGTAAGCATACCCATCTGTTCCCTCAAGTACACAATCTTCGTTATATTACTGCCTGCCTCTCGGATTATTAAAATAATTCTTCTCTAACTCACCGTGTGTCGCTTCTTCTCTTCGAGTATCACTCCAATCCGTACCACCTCGACCTCTCCCTCTTCCTCTTACTGCCCCATTCTGAGCCAACAACAACGGACACTGAGCTCGCCAATGTCCTTCCTGTTTACAGTAAGTGCATTGTTTTATTCCTAAAGCAACAGCCGGACCTCTGCTGTTGGAGAGTAGGGTCTGCTTCCTATGGTCACCCCCACTTTTTGCTGTGATTGTCTGGTTTTTCGACTTTAGTGTGGCAATGGGCCTGCTAATCAGACCCACAACCCAGCTGTTCTCTCTCTAAATTGATACCATGTACTTTAGGTACATACCTGATTGGGTATTGGGTCACCTCTGTGAGCCCCTGTATAGTGTACCATAGGTACCCAGGGCATAGGTGCATCCAAGGCCTACCAGGGGCTGCAGCATGTATTATGCCACCCCTGGCTGGCCATCCAAACTGACACCACAGGCTGATCACTCCGCTTGGGCAAGGTGGTGTAATCACCCCTTGCTTAGATATAGTATACCTATATCTACCCTTATGTATAGACACATATATACCTATAAGTCACTCCTATGGCAGGCCTTAACAATCCTGGAGACAGAGTGCTTGGTTTTATGTGAGAGGGTGCCCTAGCATGAGCTGAACCCCTCTGCAGCTTTCGGAACCATGTCCTTATAGCTGTTCTAGGATATAGCCATACCATATACTCTTAAGTGCATTATAATCCTCACGGTTAATGCTAACTGTGGTTTGGCTTTATCAAAACATGTCGTGTAGGTTGTCATACGCTTTGGAATATTACCCCCCGCCAATTCTGTCGGCGGGGGTAGCATTCTACCATTCTAGAGGGAGAAGACATGTTGGTTACTGCTTTACCCGGTTAAAGTTAAACAGAACCTCAGCATCACAAAATGGATGCTGCTGCCACAGATGCTGGACGAAACTCCTGCAGGGGAGGCCTGAACAATAGGTTTCCTGCCTTGGGAGGTGCCAGCACCTCCCCAGGCAGGCTTTTAGTGTATTGGGGCAGGGACGGCTGCAAAATGAGACACTGCCTGGGGCACACAAGGTGCTCCATGCATAGCCCGGTTCAAACCAGTTGCTGGGGCACTCCAGCCCCAGCTCTGGTGCGAAACTGGACAAAGGGAAAGGGGTGTAAGCCCCCCCTTCCCATGTTCCACCCATAGGAAGGACCTAGCAGGTAATCCAGCCCCTTAGTTTGGTATAAAGTTAGGAGCTGTGTCTAGAGACATCAGATTACCCTGGAAAGAAACTACGAAACAGAACTCTTGGACTTCGACATTCTATGCTGACTAGAAGACTGAAGAAGATTTCCCTTGTGGTCAAGGAGTGACCACTCTGTTCAAACAGGCACCACCAGTAACTGGCTGGTTTGCTTTGTTGACACTCCAGCAGGAACCCGACAACTCAGCGACTCAGAAACAGGACTTCCAGACTTCTTTGGCTTCAATCCACATCCACAGCAAAGCTGAGACCCGCGGCGGACACGAGAGACGTGGGACCAGTTATCCTGGATTACCTGCACTTTGCTAATTGTGCAACCACCGAGGCACCCTCGCAGTTGCGCAATGGGGTAAGAGAAGCCCCAAACCCTCACAGTATCTGCATCAGAGCTCAGCCCTCCACACTCCACGAGTGCTGCATGGGGCCCGCTCCTGCATTTCAGCTTGATGTGTCCTCCCAGTTGCTAGCCCATTGGCTAGTGAGCCCTCTGAAGATGGTCCTTTGATTTTCCAATGCTTGCCTGGTTGCTCTGGGCTTGCTCCAGCTTCTTTCCAAAAGAGAAGCTCCTCAGACCTTGCTAGTCTGAACTGAAGTGAATCTGCACATCCTGCGTGGGTTGCGGTTACCAAAGCCTGTTGTGTCCAATCCGGATACCAACAACGCAGTCAACTAGAGCCTTCATGGGACAGCTCTATTTCCTGCTCCTGGTTGTTGTTGACGCCTCCTGGTCCTCGTGGCTGCAGAGACAAGCTTCACCTCTTAACCTGTTTGCATTGCGACATCACCTGGTTCCATCCTGGTTCGATCCTGGTCACTGGCTAGTGACCCAGACTCTGTCCCCTCTGCTTTCAGGTTCTTCAGCTCCTTGATCCACCCTTTGATCCACCCGGACACTCTTCCTTCGGCCGCCTGCAGCACTTCTTTTGCAGGTCTCCATTGAAAGCATCGACGAAACCCGACACGAAAAGACACCTATGCACCCGGCTTCCCTGGGTGAGTTAACTCGAGTACTCCAGTGCTCTCATGGGTATTGCCTATGCAAGTGTCCTAGTTTAAAGGGGTTTCACCGTAGTCCACCAGGAAGGGTCCCTAATCAGTAACTTTGTAACTTCTTCGTTCTCCAATGTAAGTCAATGGTAGCTTTCGTCTGTGTTCCCACACTGCACGCGTCTCCCGTGGGTCTCCTACTTCCAAACCTTTGGTCCTGTAGTGTAGCCCCAGCGATTCCCTAGGCCCTAGACCTATTCACCTTTCCCGAAATACCACTTACTTAGTATATGGTTTGTGAGGCCACTAGAGCAGAATTGTATATGTACAACTTATAGTATGCTTAATGAGTAACTTGTAACGTATCTCGAACTCTGATCTCATAAAGAGTGCAGAGGGGTTGTGTTAGTAATAAATACATATATATTTGATATATAACTTGTGTGGTGTCCTTTCATTTTGTATTCAAGATGTTATATATGGTAAAACAGCTGGCTTCACATGCTCTCTGAAGTTTTAGCCTAAGACTTTTGTCCATGCTACCACTAGGATAGCTTGTCTATAAGGTTGACTTTACAACCATCACCATAAGGGTCGTTTGGACTGGTGCAATGTGCCCACTAGTATAGTGGACATCATATACCAGGCCAACTTCTCACATTGGTGTGCAGGGGTTGGGATAAGAGCTTGCTGTTGTTTTACCATATAATCTTGAGATATCATTTGAAAGATCACATTAAGGTACCTAGAGGTACATATAAATCAAGTCTTATAATACTTAAGTTCTACTGAACTCAGTTGTTGTAGAGGAAAGGGCCTAGCACACCCTGACACAACTCCTAGAGAGGTTCTAGTAGGTAACAGGTAACACTTAGTGTAGGTAGGTACACACACCACACCTCACTAGAAAATGTCCTTGAGAGGAGAGCCTAGGTAACTCTGCTCTCATGTTACTCGCTTTGAGGGAACATGATTTGTGAGTGTTATAATTGATTAGCAGCTAGAGTGAGGTACTTTGTATCACCTTTGCTATATGTGAGAAATTAGCTAATAAGTTCTTTCTCTTTTCTTCTTTACATATTGGTGTGTGTGTCACATTGTGAAATCCGGGGGTCTGCCAACCAGGAGAATTTAAGGTATTATTCATTTTTTCACTCCCCCTTATGTTTATTCACTTAATTAAGCAGTAGTTAAGAAGGTCCTGATGAAGCAGTAGGTGACCTATGGGCCCAAGGTAAAACTGCAGAAACATGTCGACCATGACCATTACGATTGTCAAGGTAGTTATTTGTTGACACTACCTCTTTCACTGTTTTTAATAGTGGGAATGGAAGGTCTCCATTAAACTTTTTTCCTTCCTTTACCCCATTTTATTGACAACACTTCTTTTTGATATATTTTGTTTATTTCACTATTTAGCACTGCTTGTTAGATACCTCCTGATACCTATTAAGTAACTAGATACATTGGGACACAGAAGACAACCAGGGCACTATCGTGCCAAATCGTACATTGGGTCACTCCCCGTGTGCTATTTGTTATACTCCCAAATGATGCAGGGTGGTACAGGTTGGAATTCTGATGGGAACACTACAAACACTTTGAGAGTGCCCAGTGAACGATTTCGCTATTAGCTCACACACATTAATTTATTCCTCTTCGGAGGTCTCGACCGAGTGCTACTATTAAGTTGGTTTTCAAGAGTCTTTAGGGATGTAGCATTGTGGTCGTAAAACATTCCCTTTGACCCCCCCTTCCGTTAGTATTGTGGTAGGTACACACACCACACCTCACTAGAAAATGTCCTTGAGAGGAGAGCCTAGTGTGTCTCTCCCAGAGGAAGTGGATCCTCCCAGGATCCCTTCTCCCTATGACACAGTTACTTTTAATGAACTTAGAAGTTTGTGTTCACTCAGAAGACTGAGACAAGGACAGAGTTCAACCCTAACACACCATATAGATTTATTAGTGGAATATGATGCTGAGAAGGTAGCAATCCCAGACCAAACTGGTAGTGGAAGGGGGGGCATCCATCCACAGAGGAATACGAGGATGACAATCCAGTGGGGTCTGATGAGGAGGATGATGACCAGGTCAAAGTTGAAGAACTGGACCAGGACAACCTAGGACTACCTGGGCCTGGACAGAAGAGAATCCCATCCAGGCTCCCAAGTACACCTAACACTGAGCACAGAAGGAGGAGGTCACTTTCCAGTGACTCCCACCACTCTGATGACTCAGTAGGGTCAAATACCTCAGCAGTGATGAGGATGACTTTACCTCAGAGAAGAGAGAATAAGGCTAGGATGAGGGAAGTCATTCTTAGGATCCAGAGGCAAAAGATTGCCCTGGCCAAAGATACCCTGGCTCTTGCTAGAGAGCAAAAGTTGAGTGGATTAGATTCCACTGGTGGCAGCAACATCCCTAGGAGTAGGGAAAGGTCAAATGACCATGAAAACCTAAGTAAGATTGTCCCTCCCTACAAGAGTGGGGATGACATCCACAGGTTGATAACTGCTTTGGAGAGGGCTTGCAAAGTACAGCAGGTCCCCCAAAGTCAGTGGGCAGCAATCTTATGGCTCTCCTTTTCAGAAAAAGGTAGAGACAAGCTCCTTACAGTTAGTGATGAGGATGCTGACAACTACACTGTCCTGAAGAGTGCTCTGATAGATGGGTTTGCCTTAACCACTGAGCAGTATAGGTTGATGTTCAGCGACACCGAGAAGACACAGACTCATGACTGGACTGACTTTGTAGATTGTGCCACTAAGGCTCTGGAAGGCTGATTACTGGGAAGTAAGGTTAAGGACTATACGGGATTGTATAATTTGATCATGAGAGAACAAATACTTAACAACTGTCAGAACAAGATATTGCATCAACACCTGATTGACTCTGATCTGACCTCTCCCCAATAATTGGGAAAGAAGGCAGACAAATGTGTCAGAACCAGGGTGAAGCAGAAGGTATAGAACCAAGGTGGCGATCAGAAGAAGCAAGACCAAAAGGGTGGGGAGAGAGCAAAAGACCAGAAGTCTTTGCCAGGTCACCAAAAAGCTTCTAATGAGGGGGTGTAATGACTGGATTATCAGACCAATTCTATAGCTCACCATCTATAGCATACCCAGCCATCACGTACCCACACCCTTCTCAGGCCCTATAGGACATAACACCCAAAATACCTACCTGAGAATGGGGAGATGACTATTTACAAGGTTATATAGTCAAAGATACTACTAATATCTAGAGAATTCCACATTATATCCTATGATAAATCACGTTTATAGTCGTACGACTGTCTTGTCTGGACTATACCCGTTTATATCTCCCAACGGCTCATTTTATAGTCTTACGACGATCTTGCCTAGACTATACTCATATATGTCTTCCGACTCGTTTACGTCTCCCGACGGCCCATTAGCGCCTGACAACCCATTAGCGCCTCTTCTTATAGTCTTCTAACGATCTTGCCTAGACTATACACTGGAAAGGAAGCCTAATCACACCACACAGAAATTATGTTTGTCCACACTTCAATGTTATTCCTTAATATGGCCCACACTCTCCTCTGTCATCAGTTACCTTCCGAGAGGGGAATTGCACGTCCCTCTGTACATCAGCACCTGGCTAAAAAGAAAGGTTAACCCTAACATAGAAACAACATCCAAATGTATTCATTCAACATTCTTTATTAACAAAAAGGGGACAAAGAATATGATTAGACATTTATAAGCTTAGTCATCACCTAAAGAATAAAGGAAAGAAAATGAATGAACAGATACACTACACTAGCTTAGAACGCCTCACCTTTGGCGTGCGCATTTCTATTGCTGCAGTCGAGTCGTTACCTCTCCCTCTTATTCTGGCTTCGATTCTCTCAGGACTCTGCTCTGCACTCACGAATGCATGTCTGCACCGCTATGCCTCATCTGGACTGCCACTGTTCCAAGACACTCGAACCCTTCTCTGGTCCTCATCTACACCATCCCTGTACAATGTCATCATAGGGTCTTCAATCCCTTTCCGCTTCCATCTCTGGACTCCAACTAGTTGACAACACCAATTGATCCAACTCGATTAACTGATGGACCAAGCTTTCTGATCGCTCCTTCTGCCAAATCCTTCTGCACTGGATCTTCTGAACAATCCTTCTGAACTGACTTGTTTACTCCTTCTGAACTATCCTTCTGAACTCCTCTTCTAAAACTGACCCCTCTGCTCTCTTGCTCTTCGATAATATAGAACACTCTCTCCTCATGGAAACTTCCAGTTAGCAGCCTGACTCCCACCGAATTCCTGTACCAGTCCCCGGGCTCCCTGCGCACCCACAGTGGCCAGCTGCGTATTGCGTCTAGAGCCTGGGAGATAAACACATTCCTTCGATAAGAACCAGTCTTCACCGGCTCCTTACTAGCGAATAACAGGCTAAAACCTAAACATTACCTCTAACCCACAAATGCCTCAGACAGCCGAGGCAAGGACAAAGATGGCTACTCTCTAGCTTTAGGCCTCTAGGCACGAAAAAAAAAGGTAAAGAAGGCACAAAACCCTGTCAAAGTACATAAGTAAAACCCTACAAATGAGCGCAAATAAGACTAAAATAAGGGATTCATAACAATACACTGAGATGGTAGTGGATCATAGTCACCATCAGTCCAAAATAGAACAAATTATCCTGTCACTACATTCCACCCTTGACTATGTCCACTAACATCGAAATAAAAGACAAGGGAGGATTCAAGCAGGACGTAAATCAGTAGAAGAATAATAGGAAACAAAACTAAAAGACCTAGACATAACTCGTGGACGGAACATATGGAAAAAGGATGGTATACACTGAATACAACAACAAACAGCGATCAAAAAACTAATGGCTAAGAAAACTCCACCTAACACTTGGCGTAGGGAAAGCAAATCTGGCAACCAATTGAAAAGCCAATCAAACCACTCTTGATCTAATTGTTCTCTTACTTCTTGGGTTAGCTCATGTAATTTATTAATGTGGGACCTAATGGATTTGGAATGATCTGATAAGTTAAAACAACAAAGTCCTTCAAAATCTGAACAGCCGTGATCATGCTTCAACATTAGGTAATCAATTGCGGCTCTGTTCTGTAAAATAGCACGGCGCTCACATTGAGCAACTAATAATAGGTCAGAGAGAACAGCACAAGTGCTGTTAAGCGATTTCACCATCCAGCAAGCAAGTTTGCTTATAGTTTTGGCATTATAAACAGACAGTGCAGGAACACCTACAATAGAAGCAGCTAGACTAAGGTATTCGGATCTGGAAAACAAATGTAGTGAGGAATCACAACTCCTTGCCATCATTGGGGCACTGCGCACTGTGCGGGATAATAGACTAGCATTAGAAGAAAACATTAGCAGGGGCGTGGCTAAGCACGCGATGGCGGAGGACATGCCTGAGTAGAGCTCCGTGCTGAGCTCCCCCTTCACAGGCAATTTCTCTGTCCCTCTCATCCGGAGCCGGCCCATACCCATAGCGGAGCTGTGTGGGGGCAGCCTGCATAGCCCTACCGAAGCTGAGGCCATGGAACCGTCTGCTGGCCACACTGGCTGCGGAGCAAGCGGACTGCCTCACCCACTGGTTTCCCCGGCCGGCGCTCGCATTCACACAATGCCGGGGAGGGATCGCGGCCGTGCGGCCTAGTCGTTGAGGCCCTTGACCTGGCAGCCCCTGGGGCGAATCTGCAGCGCAATTTGTGAACTCAATGCCTGGGCGCTGCTTACTCTATTTCGGGGTGAGTGCGCCTCCTGACCCTGGTGGCGGACCCCCCCCCCAGGTGAGAAGAGCAGCGATCTGGGCCTTGTGTCTCCTGGCCCGGCTGCAGTGTGGGCCGGTAGCTTGCTGCCTGTGAGTAGCGGTTCCCCCGGGGGAGCGGAGCAGTGCTTTGAGATCTACACCCCCCCGCCCTGTCACGGCTGAGACACGGCCTTCGGAGCTGGTGGCGGATGTCCCTAGGAGTGGAGGGGTTGCGCTCTGAGCTACAAAGCCTGGGCGCGGCCACCATTGCCTCAATTGACTGCCCGAGGTGGATTTAGAGCCCCCGCGACAGTCGGCACCGGGAGGGAGCCTGGCTGGGACCGAAGACACCTACCTGCCGCTCCCCGCTTCTGTTGCCTGCGAAGGGCGCATGCTTGGGCATACCGGAGGGAGCTGGCTGCGCTGAGGGGGAGTGCCCGCCTCCATACCCTGCCCCAGCCCTATCGCTGCTCCTTGGCTGTGGAGACTGGCAGTGACATTGTCCTGTGCCCCATGCGTGCCCTGGCACCCCTGAGCACAGGGCGGATTGCACCCCCTGGAACTCGGGGAAGGCTTTGGACATAATCGCATCGCAACGAAAGCTGCACTGCCCTTGTCTGGGGGAACTAGGACGAGGACTGGTGCCGGAGGTACCCAAGTCAATGGGAAGATGGAGAAGGCGATGAAATAGACCGATCAGGAACAGACTGTCTCCAAATTGGACACGATGCTGGCAGTGATGGAGCGGTTGGGGGAGTCGATGCAGCTGACCCGCACCTCCCTGGAGACAAAGATCGACAGTGTTGCCCTAGACCTCACGCACCTGCGGGCTGACCACAGGAAGCTGGCGGACTGCGCCTCCACTCTAGAGGCTACCATGAAAAACATTACATCCAAGGTCACGCAAACGGACAGGCAAGTACAGGACCTCCTTAACCGCGAAGAATTCCTAGAAGCTCTCACGGAGGATGCGGAAGGGAGGGCGCGAAGAAATAATGTCCGCATTGTAGGCCTGCTGGAGAGATGGGAAGGTAGGGAACCCGAACTTCGCATGGAGACCTGGCTGCAGAGCCTGCTACCGGATGGCACACTCTCATCACATTTCGTGGCAGAGCGGGCTCACCGAGTGCCAACCCGGCCACCCCCGGCGGGATCCAACCCCAGGCTCATGCTCATCCGTATCCTGAACTATCGCGACCGCGATGCAATTTTGCGGGAATCCAGGAAATTGCTGGAGATACAGGTTGAGAACGCCAAGATCATGCTCTTCCCAGATTATACGATCCAGGTACAGTGCCAGAGACATTCTTTCTTGGCGGTGAAGCAACGGCTCCGCCAGTTGGCCCTGAAATACTCCCTTCTTTTCCCGGCACGGCTGCGAGTGGTGGTCTAGGATAAGACTCATTTCTTTAATAACCCCGAGTCAGTTGAGGCATGGCTGGACTCTGGAGTGGGCACTGATCCTGACGCGGCAACATCAACATCGCCCTCGAGGCGCTCCCGGGGGCCCCGACGCCTTCGCAGACGCAGGTCCTCATCAGCTGGACGGCGGCACAGGGAGACAGAGGTGAGCCCCCCGGCCGTTCTTGTCCACAGTAAGCAGCCGGAGGCCCTTCGGATGGTGGCGGAGATCAGCGGCTCCTTGAGGCGGACACCGCCTTGGAGGCTAGACCTCGGGAGATGCCAAGCAACGATGAGCACCTCTATGGATTACCAGACTCGCAGGTGTTGATGGAACTGCCAGATGTTACTCCACAGACTGCTGATCTGATCCATTGATGATGGTACAAACTGTCCGGTATGCCTTGTGATAAGCGTGGCTCAAATCCACCCGAGTGACTTACCGCACTCACCTATAATTACCAAATAATAAGTCAGCCGGACAGTGGAGAAGAATAAACAAAGCAATTTTATTAGGCCACAAACTCCCATATGAGAGGGCCCTGTCCGACCTCACCCCTAAGAGTGCGCCGAGAGGACTGACTCATCTCATCACAGCAATACATTATAACATGGTACAGCAGAGTAAAACACGCCCATACTGGAAAAGTACTGGACCCCGGAGAGGGTGAACAATGGCCTCACACAAGAGGCATCTGCACCTGCAATAGCAACATTTTGGTTATCTGTGTCCAAGGCCGCGGAGCCAGGCCTCAGCATCTCCAGCGCATGAGAACACTTCTGATAAGAAGTTTTGCTATTAGTTTCGATCACAGTTAGACAAGAAATGAAAACTGCTGCATTCAGGGTTTTTCCTATTCCTACGGGAGGGGGTGAGCAAGTGCGACTCGCACGCAGAGAGAAGCACTCCAAAATGGTGGCACACAAGCTAAGCTAGAAGAACTGGATAGTATCACACGCATAATGAATAACGAAGTGGAGAATATAAACGTAAATGCATAAACGAAGATATCATTAGTTAGACACATTATGCTAACTCATAAGCGTAAGTGAGAGTGGGCGGGGCATCGAAAAATGAAACCTATCCGACCCTCCTTTTAGCATTATGTGGCTAACATGGGGCAACACATCACTCAAAAATATCATCATCAATGAGCATTAACCAGTGAATATCATGGAGTTCCACATCATTAGAAACAGGATACTGGCGTGTTGGTCTTTTAGGAGCTCACAGATTGCTGGCACACATGGAGCAACAAGGGGGAAGGCAATAAACACATAGGCAACAGGTCAGCAATATACCAACAACTCCTACAACACCCATCAGAATCTTCCAGCCCCAAGAGGAGAAAACACCCCACAACCATGTCCGTAGTGACCAAGAACCAGTGTCCTGATGAAGTTCAGTCGCCAATCTATGGAGTTTCTGGACAGCTAAATTAACAGTCGGAGCCGAGTCAGGAATATACACACAACAAGACGTCCCGATGATGCGACAAGCTCCACCCCGTCAGCTAGGATGACGTCAAGCACCAACCTATTTTGGATCGTAAATAATCTCATAGCCTGCATCTCAACAGACATGTTAGCTGCAATGTCTGCCTCAGTAGTCACCACTTTCTCCATCACCCTTGACAGTCTTCTAATAGACCTACTATTAAATATGGGACCCCAGAACGGTAATAAACCCTTAGAAAAATCTGTCCATTGCTGCAAAGAAGTATCAGTCTGATCTACGTCTTCAACTTGGAGTGCCCTCCTTTCACGCTGTCCAGGCATTATAGCAAACCGACGATGAGTCTTATGATAGTCTGAGGGTGCTACATAGACAGGAGGAAGCAAATAAGCCAGATAGCAGACCCCACCCCAACCCTCGGGCAACCACAAATATCCATTGTCCCCACAAACAAAGTAAATATTCGGGGGAGTAACTAAAGAAGGACTAAGGGGTAGACGAATCGAAGCAGTCACATTGCAGGAGCTGTTCCCCTCCTTTATAGGACCCCTCCCTAGGATACAGAAAAATGGTGAGGGCCCAACAACTACCAAGGGTACCAAAGAATGACCACTACTATTTGTCGAAAGAGGGTGTCTGTAAGCTAGAGAAGAGTTTAACTGCAGAAAACTCTCCCTCACTTTGTCAGTGTTGTTAGGGGTCACAAATCGTCCTACTGTCCTCGAGCATGTTTCCAGAAATGTCTGATCGAAACATCCGTCAGTAAACAACCGTCCAAGGGAAGAGGTGGGCATAGGGTGTACTCGCATCGTCAAAGTCGATCCTGTACTAGGCAATCGAGGGTCCAGGAAATCAGGTTGTTGAAAGAATTTCACCATGCCAATTAAGGTGTACCAACCCACACACTTATTCACAGGTGTTAAAGGAAGTGCCAGCAATCTATCTTTTTTATATGCAGCAGAAGGGAGCAACCCACAAACCCAACAATCTGTCACATTATACACGGCATGAGCATGATGTAGAGTCTTGATAAAAACATTATCCCGATAGCCTTTTCGCAGACATTGTTCGCCATAATGAACAGTAACCATATTATGCTCGGGAAGGGCAGAAGGGGTAGGGATAAACGTATGAACAGGGTAGGCTTCATCTAGGAAGAACAGTATTCCAAGAATTATTAGAAATATAATGATGAATATCACAATGACCACAATTTTGCCTTTTCGTGACAGAGCTAGCCATGGGGAATCGGGTGCTGGTCTACGAGGAGCTGCAAAAGGCTGCTCCTCCTCAGGAATGGGACGGCCAAAGGGGTACATGTTCCCTAACTAAAAGTCCGAAACTAAACTAGAATGTATTCCAAAAAAATATCACAGTACCTCCAAAGACGGCCAGAGGGGTTCTTCACCCTCAATAGGGATCTTCTCCCTGTGTCCGTTAAAGTCTCACAGGCAGGCTTCTATTGTCCGTTCCCTAATCCCTCGACGGAGTCGCACAACTTTTGCAACTCAGGAGCACTTAATCCGGGCCCAGGCACAATCCTAGTATCCCATTTGACAATGTCTCGACAGTGCACCAGGGCTCTTACCAGCAGTCCATCCCTACCACTTAACTATTCATCAGCACTGTTCTCATCTAATCCCTATCTCAGCCCTTCTTCCAGTGCTCAGTTCTCGTTCTTCTCTTTTCTGGGCCACAGATTATAATGAGTTCTCCCTCGCACCTCGGGATCTGTGAACAGAATGGGGGGCTCAATGGCAGGGGACTTATTCGCTTATGTTTGCTCACTGTGATCAGGAGAGGCCTCACCACTTGCAGTCAGAGCTGGCCTCTTTGCTCTTTGATCCGGCTCCTCACCCCTCAACAAAGCATCCGAGAAGGGTGTATACCGAGGAACCACCTCACATTCTTGATCAGCAACGCCGTTTCTCACCCATTCATCATATGGCAGTGGCAGTGGGACGCGCTTCACATGAGATGCATGTGTCCATGCTTTGCGGCCCTGGATCCGAAGTGTGGTGCGGGTGGTAAGGAGCACTTGCCTCGGCTCCGACCACCTGGGTTCGAAGCAGGATTTCCGTTGGTACTTCTTCACGACAACCCAATCTCCGGGTTGTATGGTATGGCCTGGCCCCTCCGGCAGCGGCTTCAGGGTGTCTACTACCTGCTGATGAACAGAACGGAGATGTTTAGTCAAAGCATACAGGTAATCTATCAACAAAGGATATTCTATTTCTGAGAAACATTTAGGTCTAGGAACACCCCACACGTTGGCCGGTCGGCCAAAAATGACTTTGTGAGGTGAAACACTTGTCTTGGAATTGACTTTCACTCTAGTGGAAAGCAAAGCCAGGGGGAGTGCATCTGGCCAGCGTAATCCTGTACTCTCTTGTATCTTGGCCATTTTCAGCTTTAGTGTCCCATTGAACCTCTCTACCAAACCCGCAGCCTGGGGGTGTTGTGCTGCATGGAACTTTTGAGAGATCTGCAGTCCCTTACATATCTGTTTCATCAATTCAGCATTAAAAGATGTGCCGTTATCACTCCAGATCACCCGGGGCAAGCCATAATGGGGAAAATACTCCTTGATCAACATCTTAGCTGTTGAGATAGTCATACAATCCTTAGTTGGGAAAGCCTCCACCCACCTACTAAAGGAGCATACCACCACCAGGACATATTTGAGGTTGTTGACCCTCTCCATTTCAATATAATCCATCTGAATCACTTCAAAAGGGAAAGAAGGAGGAGCAGAATTGCCAACTGGAACAGGTGTTCCTTTTCCAGGATTATGTCTTAAACAAACTGCTGCTGCACTAAATGGGTTGCCACCTTGGAAATGTTCTTATTACTCCACACTGGGTCTAGTAATTTACATATCCACTTTGCACTAATGTGAGCTGGCCCATGAGCCATTGTCACCACTGGGAGGACATATGCATCCGGGAGTAACCATCGTCTTTTGTCTGACACATCCGTCCAACACTCATCCGAGTCCAACCGTCCCCCACCATCCTTCCATGTCCTCAACTCATCCTCAGTCGCTTTTTCTTGTATGTTCCGCACACTTTGTACAGTATTCGCGAACATATTAACGTCCGGTACCCACCTAGCTGGTCCTGCCACAAACATTTGTGGGAATTTTGTCCTAGGCGTCTCCTTAGCTGTCTGATCTGCAAATGCATTTTCCCATCCTACATCATCCACCACCGCTTTGTGTGCACTACATTTGATCACAGCCAGTCGTCTGGGGAGCGTCAATGCTGTCAATAGTCGTAATATCAATGGACCATTCTGAATCCTTTGTCCGTGTGATGTCAAAAAACCCCTTTCTGCCCACAGTCGCCCATAGCTATGAGCCACGCCGAAGGCGTATTGGTTGTCAGTGTAAATATTCACATCCAGTCCTTCACTCAGTTCACACGCTCGCATCAATGCTATTATTTCTGCAGCTTGGGCCGAGTGGTACGGGACCATAGAAGTCTCCACCACTGTTTTCAATGTTGTGACTGCGTATGCTGCAGTTGAGGTAACATCCGCAAGTTTAAAACAGGAACCATCAACATACAGCTCCCCGTCGGGATCATCAAGGGGGGTGTCCGCTAAATCTATCCTTCCCTTCGTCTCCTCCTCTGTCCGAAACAAACAATCATAGACTTCATCGTCCTTTTCATCTGAAGGGATGGGTAGTAACGTGGCCGGGTTCAAAGTGGCTCATCTTTTAATCGTAACATGGGGTGCAAATAATGTCATCTCATAACCGGTAAGACGAGCACTAGTTAAATGCTGCGTCTGCGTCCTGTTCAATAAAATGTCCACAGCATGTGGTACCATTACTGTGAGATCTGAACCCAGCACGAGCCCCGCCGATTGTCTAATTGAGACCACAGCAGCCGCTGTAGCCCTTCGACAGCTCGGCAGCGCTCTCCCCACATTGTCAAGCATAGCAGAAAAATAAGCACAAGGTCTCTGTTTCCCTCCAAAACATTGAGTTAGGACAGACAACGCGCAATCTTCCGCCTCATGTACATAAAGCACAAAAGGCTTCTGGTAATCAGGAGTTCCCAAAACAGGTGCAGAACATAAAGCAGTTTTTAGTAACTCAAACGCTTCTTGGCATGCTGAAGTCCAGGGTAGGGGTTCGCGCACCTCTTTAGTAGTCAGATACAGAAGGGGCTTTGTTAGTAAGGCATAGTTAGGTATCCACTGGCGACAATACGATGTTATGCCCAGAAACACCGGCACCTCTCGCTGCGTGTTAGGTACAGCCATGTTAGTTATCACCTTGATGCGCTCCGGTGTCAACCTCCTCCCCTCCTTCGATAGGAGATGACCTAAGTAGGTAACCTCCTGTCGACAGTATTGGAATTTAGGAAGGGACACTTTGTGTCCCTTGCGAGCCAAATGGTGCAATAATTTAACTGTGGCGTCTCGACACCCATCCTCGGTGTCCGATGCTATGAGAATATCATCTACATATTGCAGTAAAACATTGCCCTTGGGAAGTTCCAAATCATCCAATTGAGCCTTCAAAGCCTGACTATAAATGCTGGGGCTCTCAGTATAGCCTTGAGGAATTGTACAAAATCTGAAGCTTCGGCCAGCCAATGAGAATCCGAAAAGGTAACGGCTATCGGGGTGTACAGGGATACTAAAGAATGCATTTTTTAAATCTAGAACAGAAAAATATTTGGCTGTGGGAGAGATCATTGTCAAAATCGTGGTAATGTCAGACACCACCAGATATTGGGGCTCAACCACCTTATTAATATGATGTAAATCAATCATAAAGCGATAGACATCAGGTGCACCATCACGTGCATCGGCAGAAGGTCTTTTAAGGATCGGGAGAATAGGACTATCTGTCTCTTCCACCACACCTGACCGTATCAAATCCTGTATTATTTGTAGCAAAGCCTTCTCACCATCTCTAGAGATCTAGTACTGGGGTATTCGTGGCAATCTGGCTCCCACCTTAACCTTGATGGACACGGGGGCAATATCCATGTTTCCCACATCAGTATCACTACTGGCCCACAAAGTCTCTGGGATCCCTACAAACTCAGCCGGAAGAGGCTTGTCCTTTGAGAAACACTGTTGCGCATGTGCGACAGTAGGACCCAAAGTGATGTACACACCGTCCGGAGAACAGTAAATGGTAGCATTTAATCTCTTCAACAAATCCCAACCCAGCAAATTTTCGCCACAATTCGAAGTCAAAAGGAAAGGAGAGGCAACAGTGAAAGGACTAATCGTAGGAGCAAGGGGCTTAGAAATGGGGCTAATTACCGGAGTACCTGAGAACCCAACGGAAACATTATTCTTGCCAGACAGAGTCGCCCCTGGGACCTGAGAACGTGCAACAGAAATTTTCATAGCAGCTGTGTCCACCAAAAATTTCCGAGGAGACCCCAACAAATCCGCAGTCACATAGGGTCCTCGTTGATCAACATTCACAGAAACTGGTCTCATGCTCTGTCCTACGCTGTCCTAGTTATGGGAGAAGCCAGTCAAGTCGTCCAAAGTGTATGCATCGTTGTAGTACTGTCTGTCTCTACCATGGTCACCCTCAGTTTGAAAATGTTGTCTGTCCTTCTCTCCGTCAAAATAATTTCTTCCCGGTCGCCTGCCTTCATCAAACTGTCTATCATCCCTACGAAATTCACCACGACCTCTACCTCTGCCTGGTCCAGCATTGGACCGAAGCTCCGGACAATCTTTCCACCAGTGTCCCTCCTTTTTGCAGTTCGCACACTGATTCGGCCCCAGACGCTCTCTCTTCTCACCCCTTCCGTAACTACTTCCACCTCGACCCACTATCATAGGCGGGGCTCCACGTCCCCGACCCTTCAACACCTGCTGCAACAGCACCCTTGTCTTCAAATCTTTAGCTTTCTTTTCCTGTCTGTCCTTATTCTCGTTCTCTCTATGTTCATAATACTGAGCCATACTCAGAATACCAGAGGGGGTGGATGTCGTCCACGTACTCTCCGATGCCTGTAATCTAGCCGAAATTTCTGGTAACAAATTAGTTACGAACCTGTTAACAAAAAGTCGTAAGCCCCCCCTGAGAGAGATCCTGACCACTGAAATCCATAAAGGCTTCCTCGAAACGAGTGAAGAAATCTGAAACTGCTTCATCCTTTTTCTGCCTACATGCAGTCAACTTATCCCAATCCACCTTCTTTGGAGGAATAAGAGAGTGCATATATTTTATTATTCGCCCCGGTAATGCTAGGATCTCAGCTTTCAGCTTCTCCCCTGGCTTCCACTCCTTGTCCCAGTCCTTAATTTCCTCCCAAGTACCACCCAATTCCTCCAAATGATCAGTACCCATTACCTGTCTCCACACATCCACCGGAACCAATAATCCAAAGAACAATTCAATGTCAGCTAAAGTCATGACGGTCGAGGAAGCTGCTTCCGTCAATTCTTTGTAATAAGCATTCAGATTTTTCCTAGAGTCGGGCAACTGCGCCTTCAGCGCCAACACTTCGCTCCTCTTCCAAGGTGTGTATACCCACTGTTCCTGGAAGTGAGCCGCTACTCGAGCTCGAGTCACATTATGAGTTACTGGGTCTACCACTTCGGGCACTTCAGGATGGAAAATAAGATGGACTTCACGCATTGGATGCACTCCAGGGAAATGGGACCCTCCTGCTGACGGCAACTCATTTCTATATTCCAATAAAGTCCTCAAACTCTGTAACACATCCCTTATCCCAGTATTAGCCCTATAGGCTCTGTCCTTGATGTCATAAAGAACCTGGGATGCCGTTCCACCATAGCCCTGCTCCCACAACGCTATTAGTGTTGTTGACATATGCCATAAAGTATGCTGCTGCATTAGGGGCTCATAATCCTTCATTGTAGACCAGATGTCTTCCAGTGCATAAATATTGTTCCTAGCCCACTGACAAGCCTGATTAGCCACTATCGTTTTTTCATCCAACCCAACAGTAGAACGTGTAAGCAATTTCCGTACCTGGGTGAACAGCCCACTTCCCGCACCCCGAGTCAGAGTCGGCAATCCACCTTGGGGGGTAGCGCTAGCAGAAACAATGGGAAGTGTAGAGGAGAGCACAGAGGGGGCAGGTGAGCTGGCCGCAAAGAGAGAGACCAAGGGCGTAGTCAATGAAGAGGTGACAGAAGACAAAGCTTGTTCGACATCTCTCAACAAAGTAGGGGCCGAAACAGAGGAAGTGGGGGTGCCAGACAAGGGAGGAGCAACTGTTTGTGGTACCGAAACCACCGCAGGGGAAGCAGAGTCTGTCAAAACGGGGTACAATGATTGCAGAGCATACGGAGGAGGGGGTCGAGCATTCAAAATGTCCTCCATCTCATCTTGCTCTTCCTCTCTTACTACATAGCTTTTATCCGTCTGTAACCTATGAAGTCTATCTGCACGCTCAATCTGTTTCTCATTCTCTTTCTTAGTATGCGCTCTCGCTTTTTGTGCCATCGTCTGCGCTGCTCTCTTCTGGGCCACCTTCTCTTCTCTTATCTGTCGTTCCCTCACTTCTTTCTGCCACATTCTCAAGGAGTCGAACATACTCTGGTGACTGCGCCTAGCAAATAATCTGTCCTGTAAATAATCCAGTTTTGCTACATCAAAAGAACCAGTCAAGGGCCACTGTAAATCTACGTGTCCCTTTGTATATCTATGCCACAAAGTATTAAACAAAATTGGAGGCAATCCATGTTTAACATACATCTCAAAATTCGGTGAGCCCTCCACCGGGGCGGGTTGGCTCTCAGCCAATCTAGTGTCCGAGGCGCCGCAGCAACACCCGAGGCACCCTAGCTTACTGAAGCACAGCATCTCCACTCACTCAATCACGCTCCAACACAGAACTTACACTCACCCTCTCAGCCAACTCCCAAACCGCACAATCACTACTAAATACACACACATATATTCACATTTCCTATGCGTCAAGTACCTGCCAAACACGTGTTACCAAAATGGGACAAGGCCCGTCGACCAAGTCCTGGGGAACCTGGACCCTACCGCAGACCGAACAGTAAACACACCGTTCCGAGATTGGGGAACACATCCGCCTCCCGGGCGGCACTACAGACCGCTGCGCACTTTACCACGTGGGACCCGGGACCCGTTCCCAGCGAACCACACACACTAGGGGTTCGGGTAAGTCCCAGAATCCGCCCGCAGTGAGCCACGCCTCGACCGCAGTACCACCCGGTCAGATGACCATAAACAAACGCCCACCCAATCTCCACCAAGTCTGTCAGAGCACCACTCGCACTCTGAGTTCCCCGGAGCACACTAGCCCCAGGAGCACACCGGCTCCTCCAACCACTAGAGACAGACCGGTCTTGGAGACACACCGGTCTCTTGGAGCATCCCAGCTCCCTCAATCAACAGTCGGACCACTCACCTTCTATACGCGGTACCGATCTCTACCGTTCTCCACCGCCGGCTGCCAGGACCAACATGGTCAGCGCCAAAGTTCCGCCTTCCGGACCCCGGCGCAAGATCGTGAACCGGGACCTCTCCCGATCAGCAGGGTGGGGCAGCGCTGCGAGAACCAAGCTCGGCATCAAAGTGGGTACCCAAACCCCTCGTGCTGACTAGAGAGTCCCCGGCCTTCTGCTACCCACTTACGGGTGAGAAAGATCCTTATCGCGGGGTCCCTGTTCGGGCGCCATCTGATAAGCGTGGCTCAAATCCACACGAGTGACTTACCACACTCACCTATAATTACCAAATAATAAATCAGCCAGACAGTGGAGAAGAATAAACAAAGCAATTTTATTAGGCCACAAACTCCCATATGAGAGGGCCCTGTCCGACCTCACCCCTAAGAGTGCGCCGAGAGGACTGACTCATCTCATCACAGCAATACATTATAACATGGTACAGCAGAGTAAAACACGCCCATACTGGAAAAGTACTGGACCCCGGAGAGGGTGAACAATGGCCTCACACAAGAGGCATCTGCACCTGCAATAGCAACATTTTGGTTATCTGTGTCCAAGGCCGCGGAGCCAGGCCTCAGCATCTCCAGCGCATGAGAACACTTCTGATAAGAAGTTTTGCTATTAGTTTCGATCACAGTTAGCCAAGAAACGAAAACTGCTGCATTCAGGGTTTTTCCTATTCCTACGGGAGGGGGTGAGCAAGTGCGACTCGCACGCAGAGAGAAGCACTCCAAAATGGTGTCACACAAGCTAAGCTAAGAGAACTGGTAATATCATACGCATAATGAATAACGAAGTGGAGAATATAAACGTAAATGCATAAACGAAGATATCATTAGTTAGACACATTATGCTAACTCATAAGCGTAAGTGAGAGTGGGCGGGGCATCGGAAAATGAAACTTATCATTTGCCTGACTCTGACAGTTAATACTGCCTTGCTGGTCCCGGCCTCCGCGAAGCATTCGCTGGGTAGGGATGGTGGAGCTTTGAGTCCTAGCTGAACTTTGTCATCCACTGGACTGGCGCAGTGAGTATTATGAGTGCAGAGACGCTGGGAATGCATTGGTTCAGTTTGATGCTTGGGCAATTGGGCGATTGGGGCGGCCCTGCCCCTTGGAATGGGGGCTATGCAATGTCCTGCTCTTAGGCGGCCCCTGACAGTGAAGCACCACCTCTGGTGGGCCTCGGCCCTCTGCCCGAACGAGAAACAGCTGGGCTTGGTTCGACTAACATGGGATGCCTGTGCAGGGGGAGGTACCCTCTATTGGTTCACACGGCACGCCGGTGACGGTCCCGCCGAGTGCGTAGAGAGTGAGTAGTGTGCGACCCCACCCCCATTTGTAACTTTAAAGCTCCCATGAGCAGTGGGCTGACGAGCCTGGGATCCCTCACCTACGCGCCTTAGTGGTACTATACCTGGCAGATATTGGCAGCCATCGGCAACCCCAGTACACGGCCTATCCCTGCTGACGAAGGGTGATACCCCGAAACACGTGTCCAGGGATGGCGAAGACAGCGAAGATAGCAGAAGATCGAAAGATGATGCATCGCGAACACTTTACTACATTGACCAGAGTCCTTAGGGGCGACACCGCCGGTGTGTGAGTAGTGTGCGACCCCACCCCCATTTGTAACTTTAAAGCTCCCATGAGCAGTGGGCTGGCGAGCCTAGGATCCCGCACCTACGCGCCTGAGTGGTACTATACCTGGCAGATATTGGCAGCCATCGGCAACCCCAGTACACGGCCTATCCCTGCTGACGAGGGGTGATACCCTGAAACACGTGTCCAGGGATGGCGAAGACAGCGAAGATAGCAGAAGATCGAAAGATGATGCATCGCGAACACTTTACTACATTGACCAGAGTCCTTAGGGGCGACACCGCCGGTGGGTGAGTAGTGTGCGACCCCACCCCCATTTGTAACTTTAAAGCTCCCATGAGCAGTGGGCTGACGAGCCTGGGATCCCGCACCTACGCGCCTGAGTGGTACTATACCTGGCAAGCAGTCACAGCGTAGCAGCGCTGACGCTCCACGACAAACTCCATTGCTCCCTCGCGCCCTCGCCACGAGCGGAGGCCACGCCCCCTGCTTAGGCCACGCCCCCGAACTAACTCCTCCCCCACCTGCAACGGTATAAAATATGTGCATATTCCGGTCGCGCAGCGGGCGAGCGCAGCGGGCGAGCGCAGCGGGCGAGCGTAGCGGGCGCGCCTAAGGTAAGCCCGTCTGCGCCCGTCCGCGACCAGACCGCGCCCCGGGGCCGGACATGCTGACGGTGAGATCGCACATAAAGATAGAATTGTCTGGTCGAGGGATAACCTATGGTCTCTAAATACGTTGGCTGAAACCTGTGCTCACAGTACCAATCTTGGGTCCTCCACTTTCCCCTATACCTGTAGGACATGTGGGTTACAATTAGGTATACCGGTCGGTACAAAGGCTGTAGGATCTATTAAATCCAAGCCACCGATCAGTAAAGACCTTAGCGCGGGACTTGTGAACTGTAGATCCCTTGTAAAGCATGCAGATGATATATGGCTGCTGTTGGAAGGTCACCAGTGGGACATACTGTTTCTAACAGAAACCTGGCTTAACGACAATAACATGACTGCCATTGCACTGGCTATCCCCTCGGGGTATAAAATTTGTTTCTCCAATCGACTAGGTGATAAAAGAGGGGGGGAGTGGCAGTTATATTTAAAGAACAGCTCACACTCACCTCCTCTGCCCCCATGTGCATCCAAGGTCTAGAGGGACTACACTTCTGCTTTCAGGTGGGATCTCAGCTATCCCTAGCAGGACTAGTTATTTACCGCCCTCCGGGGGGGAAAGAACCCAACCTCACTACTCTGATGGATATCATCATCCAAAGTTCCCTCCTTCACCCTCAGTTTCTTGTCGTCGGAGACTTTAATGTTCATATGGACAGGGCAGATTGTCCCTCAGCAGATTTACTGAGGTCTACATTGATCTCAGCTAACCTTAAACTCGTCAATAAGGACCCCACACACAGAGCGGGCCACACGCTTGACCTAATAATTACCAACATTTCAAACGTGTCGTCAGATACACCGCTACCTCTAATATGGTCAGACCATTTTCTGATACCATTCCTAATCAAAGTAACAGTTGATAAACCTGTATCAAGCAAGTGCTCTTTCATGAAAAGACAATGGAGCAAACTTGTCCCCGATATCATG
Source organism: Lissotriton helveticus (assembly GCF_964261635.1). Taxonomy (NCBI): domain Eukaryota; kingdom Metazoa; phylum Chordata; class Amphibia; order Caudata; family Salamandridae; genus Lissotriton; species Lissotriton helveticus. The sequence goes on along the minus strand of NC_136069.1, from coordinate 966,607,557 downwards.
GGTCCAGTTCTTGCTCAGAACCCTCCGACCCTCACCTCCAATGTGGAGACTGATGCCCAGCTACTCAATGACTGGATTGGCAACATGGTAACATCCATTGCCCCGGCTACGGCCGCTACATCTAAACGAGACTCTCCATCTGCTCCTTGGTTCTCTCAGGAGCTCAGACTACAAAAATCAGATTGCAAAAAACTGGAGCGCTTATGGAGGAAAAAGTATGAACCTCTACAGAAGACTTGCTATAAGGAAGCATCCAAAAAATTGCACAGAGCTATTAGAAAAGCAAAAAAACAGTTCTATGCGAACTCTATTCAGCAAGCTGAACACCCAAGTAGAGAAACCTTCAAAATAGTACAGTCTTTTTTTAAACCTATGAGTGTCGAGAGGGAAGTCCTCCCATCGTTCTCATTCTGTAATAGCATTTCTGACTTCTTTGACTCAAAAATAAAGAAAGTCTACGAGTCCTTTGGTCCAGAGAAGATCACGAAAAAAAACGATCTAGCTGGCAATACATCGGACCGCGCTATCTTGACACAATTTGCTCCGATAGACCTAAGTACAGTTAAGCTAGAACTCAGCCGATGCAAATCGGGCTCGCCGGACGACCCATGCCCTCCTAAACTTTGGAGTCGCATAGCCGACTTCGTGGCCCCCACTATTCAGCATATATGGAATTTGTCCATCTCTTCTGGGACATTCCCGAATATCTGGAAGCATGCTACTCTTCTCCCCTTAAAGAAAAAACCAAACGGGGACCCCAAGGACCTCAACAATCTTCGCCCGATCTCTCTCCTGGCAGCACCAGGTAAAATGCTTGAGAAAGTTATCCAGCGCCAATTGAATCAATTTATTGAGCAAAACAAAATATTACACGAGACACAATCAGGCTTTAGACCCGGCTTTAGCACTGAAACAGCACTAATTGAGGTAGCCGAGTCAGTGAGGTGGTCGATGGATTCGGGAGACTCAGCTATATTGGTGCTCCTGGATCTGTTGGCCGCCTTTGATATGGTCGACCACAATATTCTGCTGCTACGATTGGCGGAGCTGGGCATCCAGAGCCAGGCTTTGGAGTGGATACAATCATACTTGACTCAAAGGACTCAGAAGGTGGCACTAAGGGATGTCTCTTCTTCTCCTAAAGCCCTCAGCTGTGGTGTCTCCCAGGGCTCGGCCTTGAGCCCACTCTTATTTAATGTTTACCTTGCTCCACTCTTCACGCTGATTGCCAACTGGGGGATCAAGGCAATTTCATACGCCGATGACACCCAGTTGGTGTTCCCATATTCAGAAGTGTCAGAGGCATCCTTTCTGAGCTTGAAGGGGTGCCTGCTGGATGAACACCAATAAACTAAAACTTAATGCCAGCAAGACAGAGGTGATTTTTTTCAGCAAAAGCCCCCCTCCACCATCTGATCTATGGTGGCCGGCAGAGATGGGACACGCCCCCTCGCCCAGCCATTCAGCAAGAAATCTTGGAGTCCGGTGGGACGACAAGCTGTCCTTTGTTTCACATATCCAGCAAGTGGCAGGTTGCTGCATGAGCAAACTGAGAAATCTTCGTAAGATTCTTCGACTTTTACCAGCTAACTGCCGAAAAACTGTATTCCATGCCACAGTTACATCAAGGCTGGATTACGCCAACGGCTTGTATTTGGGCTTACCGAAGTATCTTATACAACAACTCCAACTGGTCCAAAATGCGGCTGCGAGACTTTTAATGAGGAGTCCTTACAAGCACTCAATCTCTCCGCATCTCCTTTCCCTTCATTGGTTACCAGTGGCAAGCAGAATAAAATTGAAAGCACTCACCTTGGCTTATAGATCTCTGTTCGGCACCTGCCCAAATTACCTAAAAGCCAGACTACCAAGATACACCCAAGCCCGGTCCCTTAGATCCAACAACAGCGTACGCATTGCAGCCCCTAGAGCAAAAAGAGCCAGGTTAGGTGGACGCACCTTCTCGGCCAATGTGGCGACATTATGGAACTCGCTACCCCCTGCTCTCCAACAGGCCCCATCCGAAGCATGTTTCAAGCGTTTACTGAAAACCTGGCTGTTCGCCCAACCACGCTAGACACCACGTTAGACTCCAGCTCTCTACCTAAATGGTCACAACACTGTTGCTATAGCGCCGGGACACCTCCTCGTGAGGTAGCTGATCGCGCTCTATAAAACGCTGTATTATTATTATTATTGGCAGCCATCGGCAACCCCAGTACACGGTCTATCCCTGCTGACGAGGGGTGATACCCCGAAACACGTGTCCAGGGATGGCGAAGACAGCGAAGATAGCAGAAGATCGAAAGATGATTCATCGCAAACACTTTACTACATTGACCAGAGTCCTTAGGGGCGACACCGCCGGTGTGTGAGTAGTGTGCGACCCCACCTGTGAACAGTAGATCCCTTGCAAAGCATGCAGATGATATATGGCTGCTGTTGGAAGGTCACCAGTGGGACATACTGTTTCTAACAGAAACCTGGCTTAACGACAATAACATGACTGCCATTGCACTGGCTATCCCCTCGGGGTATAAAATTTGTTTCTCCAATCGACTAGGTGATAAAAGAGGGGGGGAGTGGCAGTTATATTTAAAGAACAGCTCACACTCACCTCCTCTGCCCCCATGTGCATCCAAGGTCTAGAGGGACTACACTTCTGCTTTCAGGTGGGATCTCAGCTATCCCTAGCAGGACTAGTTATTTACCGCCCTCCGGGGGGGAAAGAACCCAACCTCACTACTCTGATGGATATCATCATCCAAAGTTCCCTCCTTCACCCTCAGTTTCTTGTCGTCGGAGACTTTAATGTTCATATGGACAGGGCAGATTGTCCCTCAGCAGATTTACTGAGGTCTACATTGATCTCAGCTAACCTTAAACTCGTCAATAAGGACCCCACACACAGAGCGGGCCACACGCTTGACCTAATAATTACCAACATTTCAAACGTGTCGTCAGATACACCGCTACCTCTAATATGGTCAGACCATTTTCTGATACCATTCCTAATCAAAGTAACAGTTGATAAACCTGTATCAAGCAAGTGCTCTTTCATGAAAAGACAATGGAGCAAACTTGTCCCCGATATCATGGGTCCAGTTCTTGCTCAGAACCCTCCGACCCTCACCTCCAATGTGGAGACTGATGCCCAGCTACTCAATGACTGGATTGGCAACATGGTAACATCCATTGCCCCGGCTACGGCCGCTACATCTAAACGAGACTCTCCATCTGCTCCTTGGTTCTCCAGGAGCTCAGACTACAAAAATCAGATTGCAAAAAACTGGAGCGCTTATGGAGGAAAAAGTATGAACCTCTACAGAAGACTTGCTATAAGGAAGCATCCAAAAAATTGCACAGAGCTATTAGAAAAGCAAAAAAACAGTTCTATGCGAACTCTATTCAGCAAGCTGAACACCCAAGTAGAGAAACCTTCAAAATAGTACAGTCTTTTTTTAAACCTATGAGTGTCGAGAGGGAAGTCCTCCCATCGTTCTCATTCTGTAATAGCATTTCTGACTTCTTTGACTCAAAAATAAAGAAAGTCTACGAGTCCTTTGGTCCAGAGAAGATCACGAAAAAAAACGATCTAGCTGGCAATACATCGGACCGCGCTATCTTGACACAATTTGCTCCGATAGACCTAAGTACAGTTAAGCTAGAACTCAGCCGATGCAAATCGGGCTCGCCGGACGACCCATGCCCTCCTAAACTTTGGAGTCGCATAGCCGACTTCGTGGCCCCCACTATTCAGCATATATGGAATTTGTCCATCTCTTCTGGGACATTCCCGAATATCTGGAAGCATGCTACTCTTCTCCCCTTAAAGAAAAAACCAAACGGGGACCCCAAGGACCTCAACAATCTTCGCCCGATCTCTCTCCTGGCAGCACCAGGTAAAATGCTTGAGAAAGTTATCCAGCGCCAATTGAATCAATTTATTGAGCAAAACAAAATATTACACGAGACACAATCAGGCTTTAGACCCGGCTTTAGCACTGAAACAGCACTAATTGAGGTGGCCGAGTCAGTGAGGTGGTCGATGGATTCGGGAGACTCAGCTATATTGGTGCTCCTGGATCTGTTGGCCGCCTTTGATATGGTCGACCACAATATTCTGCTGCTACGATTGGCGGAGCTGGGCATCCAGAGCCAGGCTTTGGAGTGGATACAATCATACTTGACTCAAAGGACTCAGAAGGTGGCACTAAGGGATGTCTCTTCTTCTCCTAAAGCCCTCAGCTGTGGTGTCTCCCAGGGCTCGGCCTTGAGCCCACTCTTATTTAATGTTTACCTTGCTCCACTCTTCACGCTGATTGCCAACTGGGGGATCAAGGCAATTTCATACGCCGATGACACCCAGTTGGTGTTCCCATATTCAGAAGTGTCAGAGGCATCCTTTCTGAGCTTGAAGGGGTGCCTGCTGGATGAACACCAATAAACTAAAACTTAATGCCAGCAAGACAGAGGTGATTTTTTTCAGCAAAAGCCCCCCTCCACCATCTGATCTATGGTGGCCGGCAGAGATGGGACACGCCCCCTCGCCCAGCCATTCAGCAAGAAATCTTGGAGTCCGGTGGGACGACAAGCTGTCCTTTGTTTCACATATCCAGCAAGTGGCAGGTTGCTGCATGAGCAAACTGAGAAATCTTCGTAAGATTCTTCGACTTTTACCAGCTAACTGCCGAAAAACTGTATTCCATGCCACAGTTACATCAAGGCTGGATTACGCCAACGGCTTGTATTTGGGCTTACCGAAGTATCTTATACAACAACTCCAACTGGTCCAAAATGCGGCTGCGAGACTTTTAATGAGGAGTCCTTACAAGCACTCAATCTCTCCGCATCTCCTTTCCCTTCATTGGTTACCAGTGGCAAGCAGAATAAAATTGAAAGCACTCACCTTGGCTTATAGATCTCTGTTCGGCACCTGCCCAAATTACCTAAAAGCCAGACTACCAAGATACACCCAAGCCCGGTCCCTTAGATCCAACAACAGCGTACGCATTGCAGCCCCTAGAGCAAAAAGAGCCAGGTTAGGTGGACGCACCTTCTCGGCCAATGTGGCGACATTATGGAACTCGCTACCCCCTGCTCTCCAACAGGCCCCATCCGAAGCATGTTTCAAGCGTTTACTGAAAACCTGGCTGTTCGCCCAACCACGCTAGACACCACGTTAGACTCCAGCTCTCTACCTAAATGGTCACAACACTGTTGCTATAGCGCCGGGACACCTCCTCGTGAGGTAGCTGATCGCGCTCTATAAAACGCTGTATTATTATTATTATTGGCAGCCATCGGCAACCCCAGTACACGGTCTATCCCTGCTGACGAGGGGTGATACCCCGAAACACGTGTCCAGGGATGGCGAAGACAGCGAAGATAGCAGAAGATCGAAAGATGATTCATCGCAAACACTTTACTACATTGACCAGAGTCCTTAGGGGCGACACCGCCGGTGTGTGAGTAGTGTGCGACCCCACCCCCATTTGTAACTTTAAAGCTCCCATGAGCAGTGGGCTGACGAGCCTGGGATCCCGCACCTACGCGCCTGAGTGGTACTATACCTGGCAGATATTGGCAGCCATCGGCAACCCCAGTACATGGCCTATCCCTGCTGACGAGGGGTGATACCCCGAAACACGTGTCCAGGGATGGCGAAGACAGCGAAGATAGCAGAAGATCGAAAGATGATGCATCGTGAACACTTTACTACATTGACCAGAGTCCTCAGGGGCGACACCGCCGGTGTGTGAGTAGTGTGCGACCCCACCCCCATTTGTAATTTTAAAGCTACCATGAGCAGTGGGCTGACGAGCCTGGGATCCTGCACCTACGCGCCTGAGTGGTACTATACCTGGCAGATATTGGCAGCCATTGCCAACCCCGGTACACGGCCTATCCCTGCTGACGAGGGGTGATACCCCGAAACACGTGTCCAGGGATGGCGAAGACAGCGAAGATAGCAGAAGATCGAAAGATGATGCATCGCGAACACTTTACTACATTGACCAGAGTCCTTAGGGGCGACACCGCCGGTGTGTGAGTAGTGTGCGACCCCACCCCCATTTGTAACTTTAAAGCTCCCATGAGCAGTGGGCTGACGAGCCTGGGATCCTGCACCTACGCGCCTGAGTGGTACTATACCTGGCAGATATTGGCAGCCATCGGTAACCCCAGTACACGGCATTTCCCTGCTGACAAGGGGTGATACCCCGAAACACGTGTCCAAGGATGGCGAAGACAGCGAAGATAGCAGAAGATCGAGAGATGATGCATCGCGAACACTTTACTACATTGATCAGAGTCCTTAGGGGTGACACCGCCGGTGTGTGACTAGTGTGCGACCCCACCCCCATTTGTAACTTTAAAGCTCCCATGAGCAGTAGGCTGACGAGCCTGGGATCCCGCACCTACGCGCCTGAGTGGTACTATACCTGGCAGATATTGGCAGCCATCGGCAACCCCAGTACACGGCCTATCCCTGCTGACGAGGGGTGATACCCCGAAACACGTATCCAGGGATGGCGAAGACAGCGAAGATAGCAGAAGATTGAAAGATGATGCATCGCAAACACTTTACTACATTGACCAGAGTCCTTAGGGGCGACACCGCCGGTGTATGAGTAGTGTGCGACCCCACCCCCATTTGTAACTTTAAAGCTCCCATGAGCAGTGGGCTGACGAGCCTGGGATCCCGCACCTACTCGCCTGAGTGGTACTATACCTGGCAGATATTGGCAGCCATCGGCAACCCCAGTACACGGCCTATCCCTGCTGACGAGGGGTGATACCCCGAAACGCGTGTCCAGGGATGGCGAAGACAGCGAAGATAGCAGAAGATAGAAAGATGATGCATCGCGAACACTTTACTACATTGACCAGAGTCCTTAGGGGCGACACCGCCGGTGTGTGAGTAGTGTGCGACCCCACCCCCATTTGTAACTTTAAAGCTCCCATGAGCAGTGGGCTGACGAGCCGGGATCCCGCACCTACGCGCCTGAGTGGTACTATACCTGGCAGATATTGGTAGCCATCGGCAACCCCAGTACACGGCCTATCCCTGCTGACGAGGGGTGATACCCCGAAACACGTGTCCAGGGATGGCGAAGACAGCGAAGATAGCAGAAGATCGAAAGATGATGCATCGCAAACACTTTACTACATTGACCAGAGTCCTTAGGGGCGACACGGCCGGTGTGTGAGTAGTGTGCGACCCCACCCCCATTTGTAACTTTAAAGCTCCCATGAGCAGTAGGCTGACGAGCCTGGGATCCCGCACCTACGCGCCTGAGTGGTACTATACCTGGCAGATATTGGCAGCCATCGGCAACCCCAGTACATGGCCTATCCCTGCTGACGAGGGGTGATACCCCGAAACACGTGTCCAGGGATGGCGAAGACAGCGAAGATAGCAGAGGATCGAAAGATGATGCATCGCGAACACTTTACTACATTGACCAGAGACCTTAGGGGCCACACCGCCGGTGTGTGAGTAGTGTGCGACCCCACCCCCATTTGTAACTTTAAAGCTCCCATGAGCAGTGGGCTGACGAGCCTGGGATCCCGCACCTACGCGCCTGAGTGGTACTACACCTGGCAGATATTGGCAGCCATCAGCAACCCCAGTACACGGCCTATCCCTGCTGACGAGGGGTGATACCCCGAAACACGTATCCAGGGATGGCGAAGACAGCGAAGATAGCAGAAGATTGAAAGATGATGCATCGCGAACACTTTACTACATTGACCAGAGTCCTTAGGGGCGACACCGCCGGTGTATGAGTAGTGTGCGACCCCGCCCCCATTTGTAACTTTAAAGCTCCCATGAGCAGTGGGCTGACGAGCCTGGGATCCCGCACCTACTCGCCTGAGTGGTACTATACCTGGCAGATATTGGCAGCCATCGGCAACCCCAGTACACGGCCTATCCCTGCTGACGAGGGGTGATACCCCGAAACGCGAGTCCAGGGATGGCGAAGACAGCGAAGATAGCAGAAGATAGAAAGATGATGCATCGCGAACACTTTACTACATTGACCAGAGTCCTTAGGGGTGACACCGCCGGTGTGTGACTAGTGTGCGACCCCACCCCCATTTGTAACTTTAAAGCTCCCATGAGCAGTAGGCTGACGAGCCTGGGATCCCGCACCTACGCGCCTGAGTGGTACTATACCTGGCAGATATTGGCAGCCATCAGCAACCCCAGTACACGGCCTATCCCTGCTGACGAGGGGTGATACCCCAAAACGCGTGTCCAGGGATGGCGAAGACAGCGAAAATAGCAGAAGATAGAAAGATGATGCATCGCGAACACTTTACTACATTGACCAGAGTCCTTAGGGGCGACACCGCCGGTGTGTGAGTAGTGTGCGACCCCACCCCCATTTGTAACTTTAAAGCTCCCATGAGCAGTGGGCTGACGAGCCGGGATCCCGCACCTACGCGCCTGAGTGGTACTATACCTGGCAGATATTGGTAGCCATCAGCAACCCCAGTACACGGCCTATCCCTGCTGAAAAGGGGTGATACCCCGAAACACGTGTCCAGGGATGGCGAAGACAGCGAAGATAGCAGAAGATCGAAAGATGATGCATCGCGAACACTTTACTACATTGACCAGAGTCCTTAAGGGCGACACCGCCGGTGTATGAGTAGTGTGCGACCCCGCCCCCATTTGTAACTTTAAAGCTCCCATGAGCAGTGGGCTGACGAGCCTGGGATCCCGCACCTACTCGCCTGAGTGGTACTATACCTGGCAGATATTGGCAGCCATCGGCAACCCCAGTACACGGCCTATCCCTGCTGACGAGGGGTGATACCCCGAAACGCGAGTCCAGGGATGGCGAAGACAGCGAAGATAGCAGAAGATAGAAAGATGATGCATCGCGAACACTTTACTACATTGACCAGAGTCCTTAGGGGTGACACCGCCGGTGTGTGACTAGTGTGCGACCCCACCCCCATTTGTAACTTTAAAGCTCCCATGAGCAGTAGGCTGACGAGCCTGGGATCCCGCACCTACGCGCCTGAGTGGTACTATACCTGGCAGATATTGGCAGCCATCAGCAACCCCAGTACACGGCCTATCCCTGCTGACGAGGGGTGATACCCCAAAACGCGTGTCCAGGGATGGCGAAGACAGCGAAAATAGCAGAAGATAGAAAGATGATGCATCGCGAACACTTTACTACATTGACCAGAGTCCTTAGGGGCGACACCGCCGGTGTGTGAGTAGTGTGCGACCCCACCCCCATTTGTAACTTTAAAGCTCCCATGAGCAGTGGGCTGACGAGCCGGGATCCCGCACCTACGCGCCTGAGTGGTACTATACCTGGCAGATATTGGTAGCCATCAGCAACCCCAGTACACGGCCTATCCCTGCTGAAAAGGGGTGATACCCCGAAACACGTGTCCAGGGATGGCGAAGACAGCGAAGATAGCAGAAGATCGAAAGATGATGCATCGCGAACACTTTACTACATTGACCAGAGTCCTTAGGGGCGACACGGCCGGTGTGTGAGTAGTGTGCGACCCCACCCCCATTTGTAACTTTAAAGCTCCCATGAGCAGTAGGCTGACGAGCCTGGGATCCCGCACCTACGCGCCTGAGTGGTACTATACCTGGCAGATATTGGCAGCCATCGGCAACCCCAGTACATGGCCTATCCCTGCTGACGAGGGGTGATACCCCGAAACACCTGTCCAGGGATGGCGAAGACAGCGAAGATAGCAGAAGATCGAAAGATGATGCATCGCGAACACTTTACTACATTGACCAGAGTCCTTAGGGGCGACACCGCCGGTGTGTGAGTAGTGTGCGACCCCACCCCCATTTGTAACTTTAAAGCTCCCATGAGCAGTGGGCTGACGAGCCTGGGATCCTGCACCTACGCGCCTGAGTGGTACTATACCTGGCAGATATTGGCAGCCATCGGTAACCCCAGTACACGGCATTTCCCTGCTGACAAGGGGTGATACCCCGAAACACGTGTCCAAGGATGGCGAAGACAGCGAAGATAGCAGAAGATCGAGAGATGATGCATCGCGAACACTTTACTACATTGATCAGAGTCCTTAGGGGTGACACCGCCGGTGTGTGACTAGTGTGCGACCCCACCCCCATTTGTAACTTTAAAGCTCCCATGAGCAGTAGGCTGACGAGCCTGGGATCCCGCACCTACGCGCCTGAGTGGTACTATACCTGGCAGATATTGGCAGCCATCGGCAACCCCAGTACACGGCCTATCCCTGCTGATGAGGGGTGATACCCCGAAACACGTATCCAGGGATGGCGAAGACAGCGAAGATAGCAGAAGATTGAAAGATGATGCATCGCAAACACTTTACTACATTGACCAGAGTCCTTAGGGGCGACACCGCCGGTGTATGAGTAGTGTGCGACCCCACCCCCATTTGTAACTTTAAAGCTCCCATGAGCAGTGGGCTGACGAGCCTGGGATCCCGCACCTACTCGCCTGAGTGGTACTATACCTGGCAGATATTGGCAGCCATCGGCAACCCCAGTACACGGCCTATCCCTGCTGACGAGGGGTGATACCCCGAAACGCGTGTCCAGGGATGGCGAAGACAGCGAAGATAGCAGAAGATAGAAAGATGATGCATCGCGAACACTTTACTACATTGACCAGAGTCCTTAGGGGCGACACCGCCGGTGTGTGAGTAGTGTGCGACCCCACCCCCATTTGTAACTTTAAAGCTCCCATGAGCAGTGGGCTGACGAGCCGGGATCCCGCACCTACGCGCCTGAGTGGTACTATACCTGGCAGATATTGGTAGCCATCGGCAACCCCAGTACACGGCCTATCCCTGCTGACGAGGGGTGATACCCCGAAACACGTGTCCAGGGATGGCGAAGACAGCGAAGATAGCAGAAGATCGAAAGATGATGCATCGCAAACACTTTACTACATTGACCAGAGTCCTTAGGGGCGACACGGCCGGTGTGTGAGTAGTGTGCGACCCCACCCCCATTTGTAACTTTAAAGCTCCCATGAGCAGTAGGCTGACGAGCCTGGGATCCCGCACCTACGCGCCTGAGTGGTACTATACCTGGCAGATATTGGCAGCCATCGGCAACCCCAGTACATGGCCTATCCCTGCTGACGAGGGGTGATACCCCGAAACACGTGTCCAGGGATGGCGAAGACAGCGAAGATAGCAGAGGATCGAAAGATGATGCATCGCGAACACTTTACTACATTGACCAGAGACCTTAGGGGCCACACCGCCGGTGTGTGAGTAGTGTGCGACCCCACCCCCATTTGTAACTTTAAAGCTCCCATGAGCAGTGGGCTGACGAGCCTGGGATCCCGCACCTACGCGCCTGAGTGGTACTACACCTGGCAGATATTGGCAGCCATCAGCAACCCCAGTACACGGCCTATCCCTGCTGACGAGGGGTGATACCCCGAAACACGTATCCAGGGATGGCGAAGACAGCGAAGATAGCAGAAGATTGAAAGATGATGCATCGCGAACACTTTACTACATTGACCAGAGTCCTTAGGGGCGACACCGCCGGTGTATGAGTAGTGTGCGACCCCGCCCCCATTTGTAACTTTAAAGCTCCCATGAGCAGTGGGCTGACGAGCCTGGGATCCCGCACCTACTCGCCTGAGTGGTACTATACCTGGCAGATATTGGCAGCCATCGGCAACCCCAGTACACGGCCTATCCCTGCTGACGAGGGGTGATACCCCGAAACGCGAGTCCAGGGATGGCGAAGACAGCGAAGATAGCAGAAGATAGAAAGATGATGCATCGCGAACACTTTACTACATTGACCAGAGTCCTTAGGGGTGACACCGCCGGTGTGTGACTAGTGTGCGACCCCACCCCCATTTGTAACTTTAAAGCTCCCATGAGCAGTAGGCTGACGAGCCTGGGATCCCGCACCTACGCGCCTGAGTGGTACTATACCTGGCAGATATTGGCAGCCATCAGCAACCCCAGTACACGGCCTATCCCTGCTGACGAGGGGTGATACCCCAAAACGCGTGTCCAGGGATGGCGAAGACAGCGAAAATAGCAGAAGATAGAAAGATGATGCATCGCGAACACTTTACTACATTGACCAGAGTCCTTAGGGGCGACACCGCCGGTGTGTGAGTAGTGTGCGACCCCACCCCCATTTGTAACTTTAAAGCTCCCATGAGCAGTGGGCTGACGAGCCGGGATCCCGCACCTACGCGCCTGAGTGGTACTATACCTGGCAGATATTGGTAGCCATCAGCAACCCCAGTACACGGCCTATCCCTGCTGAAAAGGGGTGATACCCCGAAACACGTGTCCAGGGATGGCGAAGACAGCGAAGATAGCAGAAGATCGAAAGATGATGCATCGCGAACACTTTACTACATTGACCAGAGTCCTTAGGGGCGACACCGCCGGTGTATGAGTAGTGTGCGACCCCGCCCCCATTTGTAACTTTAAAGCTCCCATGAGCAGTGGGCTGACGAGCCTGGGATCCCGCACCTACTCGCCTGAGTGGTACTATACCTGGCAGATATTGGCAGCCATCGGCAACCCCAGTACACGGCCTATCCCTGCTGACGAGGGGTGATACCCCGAAACGCGAGTCCAGGGATGGCGAAGACAGCGAAGATAGCAGAAGATAGAAAGATGATGCATCGCGAACACTTTACTACATTGACCAGAGTCCTTAGGGGTGACACCGCCGGTGTGTGACTAGTGTGCGACCCCACCCCCATTTGTAACTTTAAAGCTCCCATGAGCAGTAGGCTGACGAGCCTGGGATCCCGCACCTACGCGCCTGAGTGGTACTATACCTGGCAGATATTGGCAGCCATCAGCAACCCCAGTACACGGCCTATCCCTGCTGACGAGGGGTGATACCCCAAAACGCGTGTCCAGGGATGGCGAAGACAGCGAAAATAGCAGAAGATAGAAAGATGATGCATCGCGAACACTTTACTACATTGACCAGAGTCCTTAGGGGCGACACCGCCGGTGTGTGAGTAGTGTGCGACCCCACCCCCATTTGTAACTTTAAAGCTCCCATGAGCAGTGGGCTGACGAGCCGGGATCCCGCACCTACGCGCCTGAGTGGTACTATACCTGGCAGATATTGGTAGCCATCAGCAACCCCAGTACACGGCCTATCCCTGCTGAAAAGGGGTGATACCCCGAAACACGTGTCCAGGGATGGCGAAGACAGCGAAGATAGCAGAAGATCGAAAGATGATGCATCGCGAACACTTTACTACATTGACCAGAGTCCTTAGGGGCGACACGGCCGGTGTGTGAGTAGTGTGCGACCCCACCCCCATTTGTAACTTTAAAGCTCCCATGAGCAGTAGGCTGACGAGCCTGGGATCCCGCACCTACGCGCCTGAGTGGTACTATACCTGGCAGATATTGGCAGCCATCGGCAACCCCAGTACATGGCCTATCCCTGCTGACGAGGGGTGATACCCCGAAACACCTGTCCAGGGATGGCGAAGACAGCGAAGATAGCAGAAGATCGAAAGATGATGCATCGCAAACACTTTACTACATTGACCAGAGACCTTAGGGGCCACACCGCCGGTGTGTGAGTAGTGTGCGACCCCACCCCCATTTGTAACTTTAAAGCTCCCATGAGCAGTGGGCTGACGTGCCTGGGATCCCGCACTTACGCGCCTGAGTGGTACTACACCTGGCAGATATTGGCAGCCATCGGCAACCCCAGTACACGGCCTATCCCTGCTGACGAGGGGTGATACCCCGAAACACGTATCCAGGGATGGCGAAGACAGCGAAGATAGCAGAAGATTGAAAGATGATGCATCGCGAACACTTTACTACATTGACCAGAGTCCTTAGGGGCGACACCGCCGGTGTATGAGTAGTGTGCGACCCCGCCCCCATTTGTAACTTTAAAGCTCCCATTAGCAGTGGGCTGACGAGCCTGGGATCCCGCACCTACTCGCCTGAGTGGTACTATACCTGGCAGATATTGGCAGCCATCGGCAACCCCAGTACACGGCCTATCCCTGCTGACGAGTGGTGATACCCCGAAACGCGTGTCCAGGGATGGCGAAGACAGCGAAGATAGCAGAAGATAGAAAGATGATGCATCGCGAACACTTTACTACATTGACCAGAGTCCTTAGGGGTGACACCGCCGGTGTGTGAGTAGTGTGCGACCCCACCCCCATTTGTAACTTTAAAGCTCCCATGAGCAGTGGGCTGACGAGCCTGGGATCCCGCACCTACGCGCCTGAGTGGTACTATACCTGGTAGATATTGGCAGCTATCGGCAACCCCAGTACACGGCCTATCCCTGCTGACGATGGGTGATACCCCGAAACACATGTCCAGAGATGGCGAAGACAGCGAAGATAGCAGAAGATCGAAAGATGATGCATCGCGAACACTTTACTACATTGACCAGAGTCCTTAGGGGCGACACCGCCGGTGTGTGAGTAGTGGACGACCCCACTCCCATTTGTAACTTTAAAGCTCCCATGAGCAGTGGGCTGACGAGCCGGGATCCCGCACCTACGCGCCTGAGTGGTACTATACCTGGCAGATATTGGTAGCCATCGGCAACCCCAGTACACGGCCTATCCCTGCTGACAAGGGGTGATACCCCGAAACACGTGTCCAGGGATGGCGAAGACAGCGAAGATAGCAGAAGATCGAAAGATGATGCATCGCGAACACTTTACTACATTGACCAGAGTCCTTAGGGGCGACACGGCCGGTGTGTGAGTAGTGTGCGACCCCACCCCCATTTGTAACTTTAAAGCTCCCATGAGCAGTAGGCTGACGAGCCTGGGATCCCGCACCTACGCGCCTGAGTGGTACTATACCTGGCAGATATTGGCAGCCATCGGCAACCCCAGTACATGGCCTATCCCTGCTGACGAGGGGTGATACCCCGAAACACCTGTCCAGGGATGGCGAAGACAGCGAAGATAGCAGAAGATCGAAAGATGATGCATCGCAAACACTTTACTACATTGACCAGAGACCTTAGGGGCCACACCGCCGGTGTGTGAGTAGTGTGCGACCCCACCCCCATTTGTAACTTTAAAGCTCCCATGAGCAGTGGGCTGACGAGCCTGGGATCCCGCACCTACGCGCCTGAGTGGTACTACACCTGGCAGATATTGGCAGCCATCGGCAACCCCAGTACACGGCCTATCCCTGCTGACGAGGGGTGATACCCCGAAACACGTATCCAGGGATGGCGAAGACAGCAAGATAGCAGAAGATTGAAAGATGATGCATCGCAAACACTTTACTACATTGACCAGAGTCCTTAGGGGCGACACCGCCGGTGTATGAGTAGTGTGCGACCCCACCCCCATTTGTAACTTTAAAGCTCCCATGAGCAGTGGGCTGACGAGCCTGGGATCCCGCACCTACTCGCCTGAGTGGTACTATACCTGGCAGATATTGGCAGCCATCGGCAACCCCAGTACACGGCCTATCCCTGCTGACGAGGGATGATACCCCGAAACGCGTGTCCAGGGATGGCGAAGACAGCGAAGATAGCAGAAGATAGAAAGATGATGCATCGCGAACACTTTACTACATTGACCAGAGTCCTTAGGGGCGACACCGCCGGTGTGTGAGTAGTGTGCGACCCCACCCCCTTTTGTAACTTTAAAGCTCCCATGAGCAGTGGGCTGACGAGCCGGGATCCGGCACCTACGCGCCTGAGTGGTACTATACCTGGCAGATATTGGTAGCCATCGGCAACCCCAGTACACGGCCTATCCCTGCTGACGAGGGGTGATACCCCGAAACACGTGTCCAGGGATGGCGAAGACAGCGAAGATAGCAGAAGATCGAAAGATGATGCATCGCGAACACTTTACTACATTGACCAGAGTCCTTAGGGGCGACACGGCCGGTGTGTGAGTAGTGTGCGACCCCACCCCCATTTGTAACTTTAAAGCTCCCATGAGCAGTAGGCTGACGAGCCTGGGATCCCGCACCTACGCGCCTGAGTGGTACTATACCTGGCAGATATTGGCAGCCATCGGCAACCCCAGTACATGGCCTATCCCTGCTGACGAGGGGTGATACCCCGAAACACGTGTCCAGGGATGGCGAAGACAGAGAAGATAGCAGAAGATTGAAAGATGATGCATCGCGAACACTTTACTACATTGACCAGAGACCTTAGGGGCCACACCGCCGGTGTGTGAGTAGTGTGCGACCCCACCCCCATTTGTAACTTTAAAGCTCCCATGAGCAGTGGGCTGACGAGCCTGGGATCCCGCACCTACGCGCCTGAGTGGTACTACACCTGGCAGATATTGGCAGCCATCAGCAACCCCAGTACACGGCCTATCCCTGCTGACGAGGGGTGATACCCCGAAACACGTATCCAGGGATGGCGAAGACAGCGAAGATAGCAGAAGATTGAAAGATGATGCATCGCGAACACTTTACTACATTGACCAGAGTCCTTAGGGGCGACACCGCCGGTGTATGAGTAGTGTGCGACCCCGCCCCCATTTGTAACTTTAAAGCTCCCATGAGCAGTGGGCTGACGAGCCTGGGATCCCGCACCTACTCGCCTGAGTGGTACTATACCTGGCAGATATTGGCAGCCATCGGCAACCCCAGTACACGGCCTATCCCTGCTGACGAGGGGTGATACCCCGAAACGCGAGTCCAGGGATGGCGAAGACAGCGAAGATAGCAGAAGATAGAAAGATGATGCATCGCGAACACTTTACTACATTGACCAGAGTCCTTAGGGGCGACACCGCCGGTGTGTAAGTAGTGTGCGACCCCACCCCATTTGTAACTTTAAAGCTCTCATGAGCAGTGGGCTGATGAGCCTGGGATCCCGCACCTACGCGCCTGAGTGGTACTATACCTGGCAGATATTGGTAGCAATCGGCAACCCCAGTACACGGCCTATCCCTGCTGACGAGGGGTGATACCCCGAAACACGTGTCCAGGGATGGCGAAGACAGCGAAGATAGCAGAAGATCGAAAGATGATGCATCGCAAACACTTTACTACATTGACCAGAGTCCTTAGGGGCGACACCGCCGGTGTGTGAGTAGTGTGTGACCCCACCCCCATTTGTAACTTTAAAGCTCCCTTGAGCAGTGGGTTGACCAGCCTGGGATCCAGCACCTACGCGCCTGAGTGGTACTATACCTGGCAGATATTGGCAGCCATCGGCAACCCCAGTACACGGCCTATCCCTGCTGACGAGGAATGATACCCCGAAACACGTGTCCAGGGATGGCGAAGACAGCGAAGATAGCAGAAGATTGAAAGATGATGCATCGCAAACACTTTACTACATTGACCAGAGTCCTTAGGGGCGACACCGCCGGTGTGTGAGTAGTGTGCGACCCCACCCCCATTTGTAACTTTAAAGCTCCGATGAGCAGTGGGCTGACGAGCCTGGGATCCCGCACCTACACGCCTGAGTGGTACTATACCTGACAGATATTGGCAGCCATCGGCAACCCCAGTACACGGCCTATCCCTGCTGATGAGGGGTGATACCCCGAAACACGTATCCAGGGATGGCGAAGACAGCGAAGACAGCAGAAGATAGAAAGATGATGCATCGCGAACACTTTACTACATTGACCAGAGTCCTTAGGGGTGACACCGCCGGTGTGTGAGTAGTGTGCGACCGCACCCCAATTTGTAACTTTAAAGCTCCCATGAGCAGTGGGCTGACGAGCCTGGGATCCCGCACCTACGCGCCTGAGTGGCACTATACCTGGCAGATATTGGCAGCCATCGGTAACCCCAGTACACGGCATATCCCTGCTGACGAGGGGTGATACCCCGAAACACGTGTCCAAGGATGGCGAAGACAGCGAAGATAGCAGAAGATCGAAAGATGATGCATCGCGAACACTTTACTACATTGACCAGAGTCCTTAGGGGTGACACCGCCGGTGTGTGACTAGTGTGCGACCCCACCCCCATTTGTAACTTTAAAGCTCCCATGAGCAGTGGGTTGACGAGCCTGGGATCCCGCACCTACTCGCCTGAGTGGTACTATACCTGGCAGATATTGGCAGCCATCGGCAACCCCAGTACACGGCCTATCCCTGCTGGCGAGGGGTGATACCCCGAAACGCGTGTCCAGGGATGGCGAAGACAGCGAAGATAGCAGAAGATAGAAAGATGATGCATCGCGAACACTTTACTACATTGACCAGAGTCCTTAGGGGTGACACCGCCGGTGTGTGAGTAGTGTGCGACCCCACCCCCATTTGTAACTTTAAAGCTCCCATGAGCAGTGGGCTGACGAGCCTGGGATCCCGCACCTACGCGCCTGAGTGGTACTATACCTGGCAGATATTGGCAGCTATCGGCAACCCCAGTACACGGCCTATCCCTGCTGACGAGGGGTGATACCCCAAAACACATGTCCAGAGATGGCGAAGACAGCGAAGATAGCAGAAGATCGAAAGATGATGCATCGCGAACACTTTACTACATTGACCAGAGTCCTTAGGGGCGACACCGCCGGTGTGTAAGTGGTGTGCGACCCCACCCCATTTGTAACTTTAAAGCTCTCATGAGCAGTGGGCTGATGAGCCTGGGATCCCGCACCTACGCGCCTGAGTGGTACTATACCTGGCAGATATTGGCAGCCATCGGCAACCCCAGTACATGGCCTATCCCTGCTGACGAGGGGTGATACCCCGAAACACGTGTCCAGGGATGGCGAAGACAGCGAAGATAGCAGAAGATCGAAAGATGATGCATCGTGAACACTTTACTACATTGACCAGAGTCCTCAGGGGCGACACCGCCGGTGTGTGAGTAGTGTGCGACCCCACCCCCATTTGTAACTTTAAAGCTCCCATGAGCAGTGGGCTGACGAGCCTGGGATCCTGCACCTACGCGCCTGAGTGGTACTATACCTGGCAGATATTGGCAGCCATCGGTAACCCCAGTACACGGCATTTCCCTGCTGACAAGGGGTGATACCCCGAAACACGTGTCCAAGGATGGGGAAGACAGCGAAGATAGCAGAAGATCGAGAGATGATGCATCGCGAACACTTTACTACATTGATCAGAGTCCTTAGGGGTGACACCGCCGGTGTGTGACTAGTGTGCGACCCCACCCCCATTTGTAACTTTAAAGCTCCCATGAGCAGTAGGCTGACGAGCCTGGGATCCCGCACCTACGCGCCTGAGTGGTACTATACCTGGCAGATATTGGCAGCCATCAGCAACCCCAGTACACGGCCTATCCCTGCTGACGAGGGGTGATACCCCAAAACGCGTGTCCAGGGATGGCGAAGACAGCGAAAATAGCAGAAGATAGAAAGATGATGCATCGCGAACACTTTACTACATTGACCAGAGTCCTTAGGGGCGACACCGCCGGTGTGTGAGTAGTGTGCGACCCCACCCCCCTTTGTAACTTTAAAGCTCCCATGAGCAGTGGGTTGACGAGCCGGGATCCCGCACCTACGCGCCTGAGTGGTACTATACCTGGCAGATATTGGTAGCCATCGGCAACCCCAGTACACGGCCTATCCCTGCTGACAAGGGGTGATACCCCAAAAAACGTGTCCAGGGATGGCGAAGACAGCGAAGATAGCAGAAGATCGAAAGATGATGCATCGCGAACACTTTACTACATTGACCAGAGTCCTTAGGGGCGACACGGCCGGTGTGTGAGTAGTGTGCGACCCCACCCCCATTTGTAACTTTAAAGCTCCCATGAGCAGTAGGCTGACGAGCCTGGGATCCCGCACCTACGCGCCTGAGTGGTACTATACCTGGCAGATATTGGCAGCCATCGGCAACCCCAGTACATGGCCTATCCCTGCTGACGAGGGGTGATACCCCGAAACACCTGTCCAGGGATGGCGAAGACAGCGAAGATAGCAGAAGATTGAAAGATGATGCATCGCAAACACTTTACTACATTGACCAGAGTCCTTAGGGCCGACACCGCCGGTGTATGAGTAGTGTGCTACCCCATCCCCATTTGTAACTTTAAAGCTCCCATGAGCAGTGGGCTGACGAGCCTGGGATCCCGCACCTACTCGCCTGAGTGGTACTATACCTGGCAGATATTGGCAGCCATCGGCAACCCCAGTACACGGCCTATCCCTGCTGACGAGGGGTGATACCCCGAAACGCGTGTCCAGGGATGGCGAAGACAGCGAAGATAGCAGAAGATAGAAAGATGATGCATCGCGAACACTTTACTACATTGACCAGAGTCCTTAGGGGCCACACCGCCGGTGTGTGAGTAGTGTGCGACCCCACCCCCATTTGTAACTTTAAAGCTCCCATGAGCAGTGGGCTGACGAGCCTGGGATCCCGCACCTACGCGCCTGAGTGGTACTACACCTGGCAGATATTGGCAGCCATCAGCAACCCCAGTACACGGCCTATCCCTGCTGACGAGGGGTGATACCCCGAAACACGTATCCAGGGATGGCGAAGACAGCGAAGATAGCAGAAGATTGAAAGATGATGCATCGCGAACACTTTACTACATTGACCAGAGTCCTTAGGGGCGACACCGCCGGTGTATGAGTAGTGTGCGACCCCGCCCCCATTTTTAACTTTAAAGCTCCCATTAGCAGTGGGCTGACGAGCCTGGGATCCCGCACCTACTCGCCTGAGTGGTACTATACCTGGCAGATATTGGCAGCCATCGGCAACCCCAGTACACGGCCTATCCCTGCTGACGAGTGGTGATACCCCGAAACGCGTGTCCAGGGATGGCGAAGACAGCGAAGATAGCAGAAGATAGAAAGATGATGCATCGCGAACACTTTACTACATTGACCAGAGTCCTTAGGGGTGACACCGCCGGTGTGTGAGTAGTGTGCGACCCCACCCACATTTGTAACTTTAAAGCTCCCATGAGCAGTGGGCTGACGAGCCTGGGATCCCGCACCTACGCGCCTGAGTGGTACTATACCTGGTAGATATTGGCAGCTATCGGCAACCCCAGTACACGGCCTATCCCTGCTGACGAGGGGTGATACCCCGAAACACATGTCCAGAGATGGCGAAGACAGCGAAGATAGCAGAAGATCGAAAGATGATGCATCGCGAACACTTTACTACATTGACCAGAGTCCTTAGGGGCGACACCGCCGGTGTGTAAGTAGTGTGCGACCCCACCCCATTTGTAACTTTAAAGCTCTCATGAGCAGTGGGCTGATGAGCCTGGGATTCCGCACCTACGCGCCTGAGTGGTACTATACCTGGCAGATATTGGTAGCCATCGGCAACCCCAGTACACGGCCTATCCCTGCTGACGAGGGGTGATACCCCGAAACACGTGTCCAGGGATGGTGAAGACAGCGAAGATAGCAGAAGATCGAAAGATGATGCATCGCAAACACTTTACTACATTGACCAGAGTCCTTAGGGGCGACACCGCCGGTGTGTGAGTAGTGTGTGACCCCACCCCCATTTGTAACTTTAAAGCTCCCTTGAGCAGTGGGTTGACGAGCCTGGGATCCCGCACCTACGCGCCTGAGTGGTACTATACCTGGCAGATATTGGCAGCCATCGGCAACCCCAGTACACGGCCTGTCCCTGCTGACGAGGAATGATACCCCGAAACACGTGTCCAGGGATGGCGAAGACAGCGAAGATAGCAGAAGATCGAAAGATGATGCATCGCGAACACTTTACTACATTGACCAGAGTCCTTAGGGGCGACACCGCCGGTGTGTGAGTAGTGTGCGACCCCACCCCCATTTGTAACTTTAAAGCTCCGATGAGCAGTGGGCTGACGAGCCTGGGATCCCGCACCTACACGCCTGAGTGGTACTATACCTGACAGATATTGGCAGCCATCGGCAACCCCAGTACACGGCCTATCCCTGCTGATGAGGGGTGATACCCCGAAACACGTATCCAGGGATGGCGAAGACAGCGAAGATAGCAGAAGATAGAAAGATGATGCATCGCGAACACTTTACTACATTGACCAGAGTCCTTAGGGGTGACACCGCCGGTGTGTGAGTAGTGTGCGACCCCATCCCAATTTGTAACTTTAAAGCTCCCATGAGCAGTGGGCTGACGAGCCTGGGATCCCGCACCTACGCGCCTGAGTGGCACTATACCTGGCAGATATTGGCAGCCATCGGTAACCCCAGTACACGGCATATCCCTGCTGACGAGGGGTGATACCCCGAAACACGTGTCCAAGGATGGCGAAGACAGCGAAGATAGCAGAAGATCGAAAGATGATGCATCGCGAACACTTTACTACATTGACCAGAGTCCTTAGGGGTGACACCGCCGGTGTGTGACTAGTGTGCGACCCCAACCCCATTTGTAACTTTAAAGCTCCCATGAGCAGTGGGCTGACGAGCCTGGGATCCCGCACCTACTCGCCTGAGTGGTACTATACCTGGCAGATATTGGCAGCCATCGGCAACCCCAGTACACGGCCTATCCCTGCTGACGAGGGGTGATACCCCGAAACGCGTGTCCAGGGATGGCGAAGACAGCGAAGATAGCAGAAGATAGAAAGATGATGCATCGCGAACACTTTACTACATTGACCAGAGTCCTTAGGGGTGACACCGCCGGTGTGTGAGTAGTGTGCGACCCCACCCCCATTTCTAACTTTAAAGCTCCCATGAGCAGTGGGCTGACGAGCCTGGGATCCCGCACCTACACGCCTGAGTGGTACTATACCTGGCAGATATTGGCAGCTATCGGCAACCCCAGTACACGGCCTATCCCTGCTGACGAGGGGTGATACCCCAAAACACATGTCCAGAGATGGCGAAGACAGCGAAGATAGCAGAAGATCGAAAGATGATGCATCGCGAACACTTTACTACATTGACCAGAGTCCTTAGGGGCGACACCGCCGGTGTGTAAGTGGTGTGCGACCCCACCCCATTTGTAACTTTAAAGCTCTCATGAGCAGTGGGCTGATGAGCCTGGGATCCCGCACCTACGCGCCTGAGTGGTACTATACCTGGCAGATATTGGTAGCCATCGACAACCCCAGTACACGGCCTATCCCTGCTGACGAGGGGTGATACCCCGAAACACGTGTCCAGGGATGGCGAAGACAGCGAAGATAGCAGAAGATCGAAAGATGATGCATCGCGAACACTTTACTACATTGACCAGAGTCCTTAGGGGCGACACCGCAGGTGTGTGAGTAGTGTGTGACCCCACCCCCATTTGTAACTTTAAAGCTCCCTTGAGCAGTGGGTTGACGAGCCTGGGATCCCGCACCTACGCGCCTGAGTGGTACTATACCTGGCAGATATTGGCAGCCATCGGCAACCCCAGTACACGGCCTATCCCTGCTGACGAGGGGTGATACCCCGAAACACTTGTCCAGGGATGGCGAAGACAGCGAAGATAGCAGAAGATCGAAAGATGATGCATCGCGAACACTTTACTACATTGACCAGAGTCCTTAGGGGCGACACCGCCGGTGTGTGAGTAGTGTGCGACCCCACCCCCATTTGTAACTTTAAAGCTCCCATGAGCAGTGGGCTGACGAGCCTGGGATCCCGCACCTACGCGCCTGAGTGGTACTATACCTGACAGATATTGGCAGCCATCGGCAACCCCAGTACACGGCCTATCCCTGCTGACGAGGGGTGATACCCCGAAACACGTATCCAGGGATGGCGAAGACAGCGAAGATAGCAGCAGATCGAAAGATGATGCATCGCAAACACTTTACTACATTGACCAGAGTCCTTAGGGGTGACACCGCCGGTGTGTGAGTAGTGTGCGACCCCACCCCAATTTGTAACTTTAAAGCTCCCATGAGCAGTGGGCTGACGAGCCTGGGATCCCGCACCTACGCGCCTGAGTGGTACTATACCTGGCAGATATTGGCAGCCATCGGCAACCCCAGTACACGGCCTATCCCTGCTGACGAGGGGTGATACCCCGAAACACGTGTCTAGGGATGGCGAAGATAGCAGAAGATCGAAAGATGATGCATCGCGAACACTTTACTACATTGACCAGAGTCCTTAGGGGCGACACCGCCGGTGTGTGAGTAGTGTGCGACCCCACCCCCATTTGTAACTTTAAAGCTCCCATGAGCAGTGGGCTGACGAGCCTGGGATCCCGCACCTACACGCCTGAGTGGTACTATACCTGACAGATATTGGCAGCCATCGGCAACCCCAGTACATGGCCTATCCCTGCTGACGAGGGGTGATACCCCGAAACACGTGTCCAGGGATGGCAAAGACAGCGAAGATAGCAGAAGATCGAAATATGATGCATCGCGAACACTTTACTACATTGACCAGAGTCCTTAGGGGCGACACCGCCGGTGTGTGAGTAGTGTGCGACCCCACCCCCATTTGTAACTTTAAAGCTCCCATGAGCAGTGGGCTGACGAGCCGGGATCCCGCACCTACGCGCCTGAGTGGTACTATTCCTGGCAGATATTGGTAGCCATCGGATACCCCAGTACACGGCCTATCCCTGCTGACGAGGGATGATACCCCGAAACACGTGTCCAGGGATGGCGAAGACAGCGAAGATAGCAGAAGATCGAAAGATGATGCATCGCGAACACTTGACAACATTGACCAGAGTCCTTAGGGGCGACACGGCCGGTGTGTGAGTAGTGTGCGACCCCACCCCCATTTGTAACTTTAAAGCTCCCATGAGCAGTAGGCTGACGAGCCTGGGATCCCGCACCTACGCGCCTGAGTGGTACTATACCTGGCAGATATTGGCAGCCATCGGCAACCCCAATACATGGCCTATCCCTGCTGACGAGGGGTGAGACCCCGAAACACGTGTCCAGGGATGGCGAAGACAGCGAAGATAGCAGAAGATCGAAAGATGATGCATCGCGAACACTTTACTACATTGACCAGAGTCCTTAGGGGCGACACCGCCGGTGTGTAAGTGGTGTGCGACCCCACCCCATTTGTAACTTTAAAGCTCTCATGAGCAGTGGGCTGATGAGCCTGGGATCCCGCACCTACGCGCCTGAGTGGTACTATACCTGGCAGATATTGGTAGCCATCGACAACCCCAGTACACGGCCTATCCCTGCTGACGAGGGGTGATACCCCGAAACACGTGTCCAGGGATGGCGAAGACAGCGAAGATAGCAGAAGATCGAAAGATGATGCATCGCGAACACTTTACTACATTGACCAGAGTCCTTAGGGGCGACACCGCAGGTGTGTGAGTAGTGTGTGACCCCACCCCCATTTGTAACTTTAAAGCTCCCTTGAGCAGTGGGTTGACGAGCCTGGGATCCCGCACCTACGCGCCTGAGTGGTACTATACCTGGCAGATATTGGCAGCCATCGGCAACCCCAGTACACGGCCTATCCCTGCTGACGAGGGGTGATACCCCGAAACACTTGTCCAGGGATGGCGAAGACAGCGAAGATAGCAGAAGATCGAAAGATGATGCATCGCGAACACTTTACTACATTGACCAGAGTCCTTAGGGGCGACACCGCCGGTGTGTGAGTAGTGTGCGACCCCACCCCCATTTGTAACTTTAAAGCTCCCATGAGCAGTGGGCTGACGAGCCTGGGATCCCGCACCTACGCGCCTGAGTGGTACTATACCTGACAGATATTGGCAGCCATCGGCAACCCCAGTACACGGCCTATCCCTGCTGACGAGGGGTGATACCCCGAAACACGTATCCAGGGATGGCGAAGACAGCGAAGATAGCAGCAGATCGAAAGATGATGCATCGCAAACACTTTACTACATTGACCAGAGTCCTTAGGGGTGACACCGCCGGTGTGTGAGTAGTGTGCGACCCCACCCCAATTTGTAACTTTAAAGCTCCCATGAGCAGTGGGCTGACGAGCCTGGGATCCCGCACCTACGCGCCTGAGTGGTACTATACCTGGCAGATATTGGCAGCCATCGGCAACCCCAGTACACGGCCTATCCCTGCTGACGAGGGGTGATACCCCGAAACACGTGTCTAGGGATGGCGAAGATAGCAGAAGATCGAAAGATGATGCATCGCGAACACTTTACTACATTGACCAGAGTCCTTAGGGGCGACACCGCCGGTGTGTGAGTAGTGTGCGACCCCACCCCCATTTGTAACTTTAAAGCTCCCATGAGCAGTGGGCTGACGAGCCTGGGATCCCGCACCTACACGCCTGAGTGGTACTATACCTGACAGATATTGGCAGCCATCGGCAACCCCAGTACATGGCCTATCCCTGCTGACGAGGGGTGATACCCCGAAACACGTGTCCAGGGATGGCAAAGACAGCGAAGATAGCAGAAGATCGAAATATGATGCATCGCGAACACTTTACTACATTGACCAGAGTCCTTAGGGGCGACACCGCCGGTGTGTGAGTAGTGTGCGACCCCACCCCCATTTGTAACTTTAAAGCTCCCATGAGCAGTGGGCTGACGAGCCGGGATCCCGCACCTACGCGCCTGAGTGGTACTATTCCTGGCAGATATTGGTAGCCATCGGATACCCCAGTACACGGCCTATCCCTGCTGACGAGGGATGATACCCCGAAACACGTGTCCAGGGATGGCGAAGACAGCGAAGATAGCAGAAGATCGAAAGATGATGCATCGCGAACACTTGACAACATTGACCAGAGTCCTTAGGGGCGACACGGCCGGTGTGTGAGTAGTGTGCGACCCCACCCCCATTTGTAACTTTAAAGCTCCCATGAGCAGTAGGCTGACGAGCCTGGGATCCCGCACCTACGCGCCTGAGTGGTACTATACCTGGCAGATATTGGCAGCCATCGGCAACCCCAATACATGGCCTATCCCTGCTGACGAGGGGTGAGACCCCGAAACACGTGTCCAGGGATGGCGAAGACAGCGAAGATAGCAGAAGATCGAAAGATGATGCATAGCGAACACTTTACTACATTGACCAGAGACCTTAGGGGCCACACCGCCGGTGTGTGAGTAGTGTGCGACCCCACCCCCATTTGTAACTTTAAAGCTCCCATGAGCAGTGGGCTGACGAGCCTGGGATCCCGCACCTACGCGCCTGAGTGGTACTACACCTGGCAGATATTGGCAGCCATCGGCAACCCCAGTACACGGCCTATCCCTGCTGACAAGGGGTGATACCCCGAAACACGTATCCAGGGATGGCGAAGACAGCGAAGATAGCAGAAGATTGAAAGATGATGCATCGCGAACACTTTACTACATTGACCAGAGTCCTTAGGGGCGACACCGCCGGTGTATGAGTAGTGTGCGACCCCACACCCATTTGTAACTTTAAAGCTCCCATGAGCAGTGGGCTGACGAGCCTGGGATCCCGCACCTACTCGCCTGAGTGGTACTATACCTGGCAGATATTGGCAGCCATCGGCAACCCCAGTACACGGCCTATCCCTGCTGACGAGGGGTGATACCCCGAAACACGTGTCCAGGGATGGCGAAGACAGCGAAGATAGCAGAAGATCGAAAGATGATGCATCGCGAACACTTTACTACATTGACCAGAGTCCTTAGGGGTGACACCGCCGGTGTGTGACTAGTGTGCGACCCCAACCCCATTTGTAACTTTAAAGCTCCCATGAGCAGTGGGCTGACGAGCCTGGGATCCCGCACCTACTCGCCTGAGTGGTACTATACCTGGCAGATATTGGCAGCCATCGGCAACCCCAGTACACGGCCTATCCCTGCTGACGAGGGGTGATACCCCGAAACGCGTGTCCAGGGATGGCGAAGACAGCGAAGATAGCAGAAGATAGAAAGATGATGCATCGCGAACACTTTACTACATTGACCAGAGTCCTTAGGGGTGACACCGCCGGTGTGTGAGTAGTGTGCGACCCCACCCCCATTTGTAACTTTAAAGCTCCCATGAGCAGTGGGCTGACGAGCCTGGGATCCCGCACCTACGCGCCTGAGTGGTACTATACCTGGCAGATATTGGCAGCTATCGGCAACCCCAGTACACGGCCTATCCCTGCTGACGAGGGGTGATACCCCAAAACACATGTCCAGAGATGGCGAAGACAGCGAAGATAGCAGAAGATCGAAAGATGATGCATCGCGAACACTTTACTACATTGACCAGAGTCCTTAGGGGCGACACCGCCGGTGTGTAAGTGGTGTGCGACCCCACCCCATTTGTAACTTTAAAGCTCTCATGAGCAGTGGGCTGATGAGCCTGGGATCCCGCACCTACGCGCCTGAGTGGTACTATACCTGGCAGATATTGGTAGCCATCGACAACCCCAGTACACGGCCTATCCCTGCTGACGAGGGGTGATACCCCGAAACACGTGTCCAGGGATGGCGAAGACAGCGAAGATAGCCGAAGATCGAAAGATGATGCATCGCGAACACTTTACTACATTGACCAGAGTCCTTAGGGGCGACACCGCAGGTGTGTGAGTAGTGTGTGACCCCACCCCCATTTGTAACTTTAAAGCTCCCTTGAGCAGTGGGTTGACGAGCCTGGGATCCCGCACCTACGCGCCTGAGTGGTACTATACCTGGCAGATATTGGCAGCCATCGGCAACCCCAGTACACGGCCTATCCCTGCTGACGAGGGGTGATACCCCGAAACACTTGTCCAGGGATGGCGAAGACAGCGAAGATAGCAGAAGATCGAAAGATGATGCATCGCGAACACTTTACTACATTGACCAGAGTCCTTAGGGGCGACACCGCCGGTGTGTGAGTAGTGTGCGACCCCACCCCCATTTGTAACTTTAAAGCTCCCATGAGCAGTGGGCTGACGAGCCTGGGATCCCGCACCTACGCGCCTGAGTGGTACTATACCTGACAGATATTGGCAGCCATCGGCAACCCCAGTACACGGCCTATCCCTGCTGACGAGGGGTGATACCCCGAAACACGTATCCAGGGATGGCGAAGACAGCGAAGATAGGAGCAGATCGAAAGATGATGCATCGCAAACACTTTACTACATTGACCAGAGTCCTTAGGGGTGACACCGCCGGTGTGTGAGTAGTGTGCGACCCCACCCCAATTTGTAACTTTAAAGCTCCCATGAGCAGTGGGCTGACGAGCCTGGGATCCGCACCTACGCGCCTGAGTGGTACTATACCTGGCAGATATTGGCAGCCATCGGCAACCCCAGTACACGGCCTATCCCTGCTGACGAGGGGTGATACCCCGAAACACGTGTCTAGGGATGGCGAAGATAGCAGAAGATCGAAAGATGATGCATCGCGAACACTTTACTACATTGACCAGAGTCCTTAGGGGCGACACCGCCGGTGTGTGAGTAGTGTGCGACCCCACCCCCATTTGTAACTTTAAAGCTCCCATGAGCAGTGGGCTGACGAGCCTGGGATCCCGCACCTACACGCCTGAGTGGTACTATACCTGGCAGATATTGGCAGCCATCGGCAACCCCAGTACATGGCCTATCCCTGCTGACGAGGGGTGATACCCCGAAACACGTGTCCAGGGATGGCAAAGACAGCGAAGATAGCAGAAGATCGAAATATGATGCATCGCGAACACTTTACTACATTGACCAGAGTCCTTAGGGGCGACACCGCCGGTGTGTGAGTAGTGTGCGACCCCACCCCCATTTGTAACTTTAAAGCTCCCATGAGCAGTGGGCTGACGAGCCGGGATCCCGCACCTACGCGCCTGAGTGGTACTATTCCTGGCAGATATTGGTAGCCATCGGATACCCCAGTACACGGCCTATCCCTGCTGACGAGGGGTGATACCCCGAAACACGTGTCCAGGGATGGCGAAGACAGCGAAGATAGCAGAAGATCGAAAGATGATGCATCGCGAACACTTGACAACATTGACCAGAGTCCTTAGGGGCGACACGGCCGGTGTGTGAGTAGTGTGCGACCCCACCCCCATTTGTAACTTTAAAGCTCCCATGAGCAGTAGGCTGACGAGCCTGGGATCCCGCACCTACGCGCCTGAGTGGTACTATACCTGGCAGATATTGGCAGCCATCGGCAACCCCAATACATGGCCTATCCCTGCTGACGAGGGGTGAGACCCCGAAACACGTGTCCAGGGATGGCGAAGACAGCGAAGATAGCAGAAGATCGAAAGATGATGCATAGCGAACACTTTACTACATTGACCAGAGACCTTCGGGGCCACACCGCCGGTGTGTGAGTAGTGTGCGACCCCACCCCCATTTGTAACTTTAAAGCTCCCATGAGCAGTGGGCTGACGAGCCTGGGATCCCGCACCTACGCGCCTGAGTGGTACTACACCTGGCAGATATTGGCAGCCATCGGCAACCCCAGTACACGGCCTATCCCTGCTGACAAGGGGTGATACCCCGAAACACGTATCCAGGGATGGCGAAGACAGCGAAGATAGCAGAAGATTGAAAGATGATGCATCGCGAACACTTTACTACATTGACCAGAGTCCTTAGGGGCGACACCGCCGGTGTATGAGTAGTGTGCGACCCCACCCCCATTTGTAACTTTAAAGCTCCCATGAGCAGTGGGCTGACGAGCCTGGGATCCCGCACCTACTCGCCTGAGTGGTACTATACCTGGCAGATATTGGCAGCCATCGGCAACCCCAGTACACGGCCTATCCCTGCTGACGAGGGGTGATACCCCGAAACGCGTGTCCAGGGATGGCGAAGACAGCGAAGATAGCAGAAGATAGAAAGATGATGCATCGCGAACACTTTACTACATTGACCAGAGTCCTTAGGGGTGACACCGCCGGTGTGTGAGTAGTGTGCGACCCCACCCCCATTTGTAACTTTAAAGCTCCCATGAGCAGTGGGCTGACGAGCCTGGGATCCCGCACCTACGCGCCTGAGTGGTACTATACCTGGTAGATATTGGCAGCTATCGGCAACCCCAGTACACGGCCTATCCCTGCTGACGAGGGGTGATACCCCGAAACACGTATCCAGGGATGGCGAAGACAGCGAAGATAGCAGAAGATCGAAAGATGATGCATCGCAAACACTTTACTACATTGACCAGAGTCCTTAGGGGCGACACCGCCGGTGTGTGACCCCACCCCCATTTGTAACTTTAAAGCTCCCTTGAGCAGTGGGTTGACGAGCCTGGGATCCCGCACCTACGCGCCTGAGTGGTACTATACCTGGCAGATATTGGCAGCCATCGGCAACCCCAGTACACGGGCTATCCCTGCTGACGAGGAATGATACCCCGAAACACGTGTCCAGGGATGGCGAAGACAGCGAAGATAGCAGAAGATCGAAAGATGATGCATCGCTAACACTTTACTACATTGACCAGAGTCCTTAGGGGTGACACCGCCGGTTTGTGACTAGTGTGCGACCCCACCCCAATTTGTAACTTTAAAGCTCCCATGAGCAGTGGGCTGACGAGCCTGGGATCCCGCACCTACTCGCCTGAGTGGTACTATACCTGGCAGATATTGGCAGCCATCGGCAACCCCAGTACACGGCCTATCCCTGCTGACCAGGGGTGATACCCCGAAACGCGTGTCCAGGGATGGCGAAGACAGCGAAGATAGCAGAAGATAGAAAGATGATGCATCGCGAACACTTTACTACATTGACCAGAGTCCTTAGGGGTGACACCGCCGGTGTGTGAGTAGTGTGCGACCCCACCCCCATTTGTAACTTTAAAGCTCCCATGAGCAGTGGGCTGACGAGCCTGGGATCCCGCACCTACGCGCCTGAGTGGTCCTATACCTGGCAGATATTGGCAGCTATCGGCAACCCCAGTACACGGCCTATCCCTGCTGACGAGGGGTGATACCCCGAAACACATGTCCAGAGATGGCGAAGACAGCGAAGATAGCAGAAGATCGAAAGATGATGCATCGCAAACACTTTACTACATTGACCAGAGTCCTTAGGGGCGACACAGCCGGTGTGTAAGTAGTGTGCAACCCCACCCCATTTGTAACTTTAAAGCTCTCATGAGCAGTGGGCTGATGAGCCTGGGATCCCGCACCTACGCGCCTGAGTGGTACTATACCTGGCAGATATTGGTAGCCATCGGCAACCCCAGTACACGGCCTATCCCTGCTGACGAGGGGTGATACCCGAAACACGTGTCCAGGGATGGCGAAGACAGCGAAGATAGCAGAAGATCGAAAGATGATGCATCGCGAACACTTTACTACATTGACCAGAGTCCTTAGGGGCGACACCGCAGGTGTGTGAGTAGTGTGTGACCCCACCCCCATTTGTAACTTTAAAGCTCCCTTGAGCAGTGGGTTGACGAGCCTGGGATCCCGCACCTACGCGCCTGAGTGGTACTATACCTGGCAGATATTGGCAGCCATCGGCAACCCCAGTACACGGCCTATCCCTGCTGACGAGGGGTGATACCCCGAAACACTTGTCCAGGGATGGCGAAGACAGCGAAGATAGCAGAAGATCGAAAGATGATGCATCGCGAACACTTTACTACATTGACCAGAGTCCTTAGGGTCGACACCGCCGGTGTGTGAGTAGTGTGCGACCCCACCCCCATTTGTAACTTTAAAGCTCCCATGAGCAGTGGGCTGACGAGCCTGGGATCCCGCACCTACGCGCCTGAGTGGTACTATACCTGACAGATATTGGCAGCCATCGGCAACCCCAGTACACGGCCTATCCCTGCTGACGAGGGGTGATACCCCGAAACACGTATCCAGGGATGGCGAAGACAGCGAAGATAGCAGCAGATCGAAAGATGATGCATCGCAAACACTTTACTACATTGACCAGAGTCCTTAGGGGCGACACCGCCGGTGTGTGAGTAGTGTGCGACCCCACCCCAATTTGTAACTTTAAAGCTCCCATGAGCAGTGGGCTGACGAGCCTGGGATCCCGCACCTACGCGCCTGAGTGGTACTATACCTGGCAGATATTGGCAGCCATCGGCAACCCCAGTACACGGCCTATCCCTGCTGACGAGGGGTGATACCCCGAAACACGTGTCTAGGGATGGCGAAGATAGCAGAAGATCGAAAGATGATGCATCGCGAACACTTTACTACATTGACCAGAGTCCTTAGGGGCGACACCGCCGGTGTGTGAGTAGTGTGCGACCCCACCCCCATTTGTAACTTTAAAGCTCCCATGAGCAGTGGGCTGACGAGCCTGGGATCCCGCACCTACACGCCTGAGTGGTACTATACCTGGCAGATATTGGCAGCCATCGGCAACCCCAGTACATGGCCTATCCCTGCTGACGAGGGGTGATACCCCGAAACACGTGTCCAGGGATGGCAAAGACAGCGAAGATAGCAGAAGATCGAAATACGATGCATCGCGAACACTTTACTACATTGACCAGAGTCCTTAGGGGCGACACCGCCGGTGTGTGAGTAGTGTGCGACCCCACCCCCATTTGTAACTTTAAAGCTCCCATAAGCAGTGGGCTGACGAGCCGGGATCCCGCACCTACGCGCCTGAGTGGTACTATACCTGGCAGATATTGGTAGCCATCGGCAACCCCAGTACACGGCCTATCCCTGCTGACGAGGGGTGATACCCCGAAACACGTGTCCAGGGATGGCGAAGACAGCGAAGATAGCAGAAGATCGAAAGATGATGCATCGCGAACACTTGACTACATTGACCAGAGTCCTTAGGGGTGACACGGCCGGTGTGTGAGTAGTGTGCGACCCCACCCCCATTTGTAACTTTAAAGCTCCCATGAGCAGTAGGCTGACGAGCCTGGGATCCCGCACCTACGCGCCTGAGTGGTACTATACCTGGCAGATATTGGCAGCCATCGGCAACCCCAATACATGGCCTATCCCTGCTGACGAGGGGTGAGACCCCGAAACACGTGTCCAGGGATGGCGAAGACAGCGAAGATAGCAGAAGATCGAAAGATGATGCATAGCGAACACTTTACTACATTGACCAGAGTCCTTAGGGGTGACACCGCCGGTGTGTGAGTAGTGTGCGACCCCACCCCCATTTGTAACTTTAAAGCTCCCATGAGCAGTGGGCTGACGAGCCTGGGATCCCGCACCTACGCGCCTGAGTGGTACTATACCTGGCAGATATTGGCAGCTATCGGCAACCCCAGTACACGGCCTATCCCTGCTGACGAGGGGTGATACCCCAAAACACATGTCCAGAGATGGCGAAGACAGCGAAGATAGCAGAAGATCGAAAGATGATGCATCGCGAACACTTTACTACATTGACCAGAGTCCTTAGGGGCGACACCGCCGGTGTGTAAGTGGTGTGCGACCCCACCCCATTTGTAACTTTAAAGCTCTCATGAGCAGTGGGCTGATGAGCCTGGGATCCCGCAACTACGCGCCTGAGTGGTACTATACCTGGCAGATATTGGTAGCCATCGACAACCCCATTACACGGCCTATCCCTGCTGACGAGGGGTGATACCCCGAAACACGTGTCCAGGGATGGCGAAGACAGCGAAGATAGCAGAAGATCGAAAGATGATGCATCGCGAACACTTTACTACATTGACCAGAGTCCTTAGGGGCGACACCGCCGGTGTGTGAGTAGTGTGCGACCCCACCCCCATTTGTAACTTTAAAGCTCCCATGAGCAGTGGGCTGACGAGCCTGGGATCCCGCACCTACGCGCCTGAGTGGTACTATACCTGGCAGATATTGGCAGCCATTGGCAACCCCAGTACACGGCCTATCCCTGCTGACGAGGGGTGATACCCCAAAACACTTGTCCAGGGATGGCGAAGACAGCGAAGATAGCAGAAGATCGAAAGATGATGCATCGCGAACACTTTACTACATTGACCAGAGTCCTTAGGGGCGACACCGCCGGTGTGTGAGTAGTGTGCGACCCCACCCCCATTTGTAACTTTAAAGCTCCCATGAGCAGTGGGCTGACGAGCCTGGGATCCCGCACCTACGCGCCTGAGTGGTACTATACCTGACAGATATTGGCAGCCATCGGCAACCCCAGTACACGGCCTATCCCTGCTGACGAGGGGTGATACCCCAAAACACGTATCCAGGGATGGCGAAGACAGCGAAGATAGCAGCAGATCGAAAGATGATGCATCGCAAACACTTTACTACATTGACCAGAGTCCTTAGGGGCGACACCGCCGGTGTGTGAGTAGTGTGCGACCCCACCCCAATTTGTAACTTTAAAGCTCCCATGAGCAGTGGGCTGACGAGCCTGGGATCCCGCACCTACGCGCCTGAGTGGTACTATACCTGGCAGATATTGGCAGCCATCGGCAACCCCAGTACACGGCCTATCCCTGCTGACGAGGGGTGATACCCCGAAACACGTGTCTAGGGATGGCGAAGATAGCAGAAGATCGAAAGATGATGCATCGCGAACACTTTACTACATTGACCAGAGTCCTTAGGGGCGACACCGCCGGTGTGTGAGTAGTGTGCGACCCCACCCCCATTTGTAACTTTAAAGCTCCCATCAGCAGTGGGCTGAGGAGCCTGGGATCCCGCACCTACACGCCTGAGTGGTACTATACCTGGCAGATATTGGCAGCCATCGGCAACCCCAGTACATGGCCTATCCCTGCTGACGAGGGGTGATACCCCGAAACACGTGTCCAGGGATGGCAAAGACAGCGAAGATAGCAGAAGATCGAAATATGATGCATCGTGAACACTTTACTACATTGACCAGAGTCCTTAGGGGCGACACCGCCGGTGTGTGAGTAGTGTGCGACCCCACCCCCATTTGTAACTTTAAAGCTCCCATGAGCAGTGGGCTGACGAGCCGGGATCCCGCACCTACGCGCCTGAGTGGTACTATACCTGGCAGATATTGGTAGCCATCGGCAACCCCAGTACACGGCCTATCCCTGCTGACGAGGGGTGATACCCCGAAACACGTGTCCAGGGATGGCGAAGACAGCGAAGATAGCAGAAGATCGAAAGATGATGCATCGCGAACACTTGACTACATTGACCAGAGTCCTTAGGGGCGACACGGCCGGTGTGTGAGTAGTGTGCGACCCCACCCCCATTTGTAACTTTAAAGCTCCCATGAGCAGTAGGCTGACGAGCCTGGGATCCCGCACCTACGCGCCTGAGTGGTACTATACCTGGCAGATATTGGCAGCCATCGGCAACCCCAATACATGGCCTATCCCTGCTGACGAGGGGTGAGACCCCGAAACACGTGTCCAGGGATGGCGAAGACAGCGAAGATAGCAGAAGATCGAAAGATGATGCATAGCGAACACTTTACTACATTGACCAGAGACCTTAGGGGCCACACCGCCGGTGTGTGAGTAGTGTGCGACCCCACCCCCATTTGTAACTTTAAAGCTCCCATGAGCAGTGGGCTGACGAGCCTGGGATCCCGCACCTACGCGCCTGAGTGGTACTATACCTGGTAGATATTGGCAGCTATCGGCAACCCCAGTACACGGCCTATCCCTGCTGACGAGGGGTGATACCCCGAAACACATGTCCAGAGATGGCGAAGACAGCGAAGATAGCAGAAGATCGAAAGATGATGCATCGCGAACACTTTACTACATTGACCAGAGTCCTTAGGGGCGACACCGCCGGTGTGTAAGTAGTGTGCGACCCCACCCCATTTGTAACTTTAAAGCTCTCATGAGCAGTGGGCTGATGAGCCTGGGATCCCGCACCTACGCGCCTGAGTGGTACTATACCTGGCAGATATTGGTAGCCATCGGCAACCCCAGTACACGGCCTATCCCTGCTGACGAGGGGTGATACCCCGAAACACGTGTCCAGGGATGGCGAAGACAGCGAAGATAGCAGAAGATCGAAAGATGATGCATCGCAAACACTTTACTACATTGACCAGAGTCCTTAGGGGCGACACCGCCGGTGTGTGACCCCACCCCCATTTGTAACTTTAAAGCTCCCTTGAGCAGTGGGTTGACGAGCCTGGGATCCCGCACCTACGCGCCTGAGTGGCACTATACCTGGCAGATATTGGCAGCCATCGGTAACCCCAGTACACGGCATATCCCTGCTGACGAGGGGTGATACCCCGAAACACGTGTCCAAGGATGGCGAAGACAGCGAAGATAGCAGAAGATCGAAAGATGATGCATCGCGAACACTTTACTACATTGACCAGAGTCCTTAGGGGTGACACCGCCGGTGTGTGACTAGTGTGCGACCCCAACCCCATTTGTAACTTTAAAGCTCCCATGAGCAGTGGGCTGACGAGCCTGGGATCCCGCACCTACTCGCCTGAGTGGTACTATACCTGGCAGATATTGGCAGCCATCGGCAACCCCAGTACACGGCCTATCCCTGCTGACGAGGGGTGATACCCCGAAACGCGTGTCCAGGGATGGCGAAGACAGCGAAGATAGCAGAAGATAGAAAGATGATGCATCGCGAACACTTTACTACATTGACCAGAGTCCTTAGGGGTGACACCGCCGGTGTGTGAGTAGTGTGCGACCCCACCCCCATTTGTAACTTTAAAGCTCCCATGAGCAGTGGGCTGACGAGCCTGGGATCCCGCACCTACGCGCCTGAGTGGTACTATACCTGGCAGATATTGGCAGCTATCGGCAACCCCAGTACACGGCCTATCCCTGCTGACGAGGGGTGATACCCCAAAACACATGTCCAGAGATGGCGAAGACAGCGAAGATAGCAGAAGATCGAAAGATGATGCATCGCGAACACTTTACTACATTGACCAGAGTCCTTAGGGGCGACACCGCCGGTGTGTAAGTGGTGTGCGACCCCACCCCATTTGTAACTTTAAAGCTCTCATGAGCAGTGGGCTGATGAGCCTGGGATCCCGCACCTACGCGCCTGAGTGGTACTATACCTGGCAGATATTGGTAGCCATCGACAACCCCAGTACACGGCCTATCCCTGCTGACGAGGGGTGATACCCCGAAACACGTGTCCAGGGATGGCGAAGACAGCGAAGATAGCAGAAGATCGAAAGATGATGCATCGCGAACACTCTACTACATTGACCAGAGTCCTTAGGGGCGACACCGCAGGTGTGTGAGTAGTGTGTGACCCCACCCCCATTTGTAACTTTAAAGCTCCCTTGAGCAGTGGGTTGACGAGCCTGGGATCCCGCACCTACGCGCCTGAGTGGTACTATACCTGGCAGATATTGGCAGCCATCGGCAACCCCAGTACACGGCCTATCCCTGCTGACGAGGGGTGATACCCCGAAACACTTGTCCAGGGATGGCGAAGACAGCGAAGATAGCAGAAGATCGAAAGATGATGCATCGCGAACACTTTACTACATTGACCAGAGTCCTTAGGGGCGACACCGCCGGTGTGTGAGTAGTGTGCGACCCCACCCCCATTTGTAACTTTAAAGCTCCCATGAGCAGTGGGCTGACGAGCCTGGGATCCCGCACCTACGCGCCTGAGTGGTACTATACCTGACAGATATTGGCAGCCATCGGCAACCCCAGTACACGGCCTATCCCTGCTGACGAGGGGTGATACCCCGAAACACGTATCCAGGGATGGCGAAGACAGCGAAGATAGCAGCAGATCGAAAGATGATGCATCGCAAACACTTTACTACATTGACCAGAGTCCTTAGGGGTGACACCGCCGGTGTGTGAGTAGTGTGCGACCCCACCCCAATTTGTAACTTTAAAGCTCCCATGAGCAGTGGGCTGACGAGCCTGGGATCCCGCACCTACGCGCCTGAGTGGTACTATACCTGGCAGATATTGGCAGCCATCGGCAACCCCAGTACACGGCCTATCCCTGCTGACGAGGGGTGATACCCCGAAACACGTGTCTAGGGATGGCGAAGATAGCAGAAGATCGAAAGATGATGCATCGCGAACACTTTACTACATTGACCAGAGTCCTTAGGGGCGACACCGCCGGTGTGTGAGTAGTGTGCGACCCCACCCCCATTTGTAACTTTAAAGCTCCCATGAGCAGTGGGCTGACGAGCCTGGGATCCCGCACCTACACGCCTGAGTGGTACTATACCTGGCAGATATTGGCAGCCATCTGCAACCCCAGTACATGGCCTATCCCTGCTGACGAGGGGTGATACCCCGAAACACGTGTCCAGGGATGGCAAAGACAGCGAAGATAGCAGAAGATCGAAATATGATGCATCGCGAACACTTTACTACATTGACCAGAGTCCTTAGGGGCGACACCGCCGGTGTGTGAGTAGTGTGCGACCCCACCCCCATTTGTAACTTTAAAGCTCCCATGAGCAGTGGGCTGACGAGCCGGGATCCCGCACCTACGCGCCTGAGTGGTACTATTCCTGGCAGATATTGGTAGCCATCGGATACCCCAGTACACGGCCTATCCCTGCTGACGAGGGGTGATACCCCGAAACACGTGTCCAGGGATGGCGAAGACAGCGAAGATAGCAGAAGATCGAAAGATGATGCATCGCGAACACTTGACAACATTGACCAGAGTCCTTAGGGGCGACACGGCCGGTGTGTGAGTAGTGTGCGACCCCACCCCCATTTGTAACTTTAAAGCTCCCATGAGCAGTAGGCTGACGAGCCTGGGATCCCGCACCTACGCGCCTGAGTGGTACTATACCTGGCAGATATTGGCAGCCATCGGCAACCCCAATACATGGCCTATCCCTGCTGACGAGGGGTGAGACCCCGAAACACGTGTCCAGGGATGGCGAAGACAGCGAAGATAGCAGAAGATCGAAAGATGATGCATAGCGAACACTTTACTACATTGACCAGAGACCTTAGGGGCCACACCGCCGGTGTGTGAGTAGTGTGCGACCCCACCCCCATTTGTAACTTTAAAGCTCCCATGAGCAGTGGGCTGACGAGCCTGGGATCCCGCACCTACGCGCCTGAGTGGTACTACACCTGGCAGATATTGGCAGCCATCGGCAACCCCAGTACACGGCCTATCCCTGCTGACAAGGGGTGATACCCCGAAACACGTATCCAGGGATGGCGAAGACAGCGAAGATAGCAGAAGATTGAAAGATGATGCATCGCGAACACTTTACTACATTGACCAGAGTCCTTAGGGGCGACACCGCCGGTGTATGAGTAGTGTGCGACCCCACCCCCATTTGTAACTTTAAAGCTCCCATGAGCAGTGGGCTGACGAGCCTGGGATCCCGCACCTACTCGCCTGAGTGGTACTATACCTGGCAGATATTGGCAGCCATCGGCAACCCCAGTACACGGCCTATCCCTGCTGACGAGGGGTGATACCCCGAAACACGTGTCCAGGGATGGCGAAGACAGCGAAGATAGCAGAAGATCGAAAGATGATGCATCGCAAACACTTTACTACATTGACCAGAGTCCTTAGGGGTGACACCGCCGGTGTGTGACTAGTGTGCGACCCCAACCCCATTTGTAACTTTAAAGCTCCCATGAGCAGTGGGCTGACGAGCCTGGGATCCCGCACCTACTCGCCTGAGTGGTACTATACCTGGCAGATATTGGCAGCCATCGGCAACCCCAGTACACGGCCTATCCCTGCTGACGAGGGGTGATACCCCGAAACTCGTGTCCAGGGATGGCGAAGACAGCGAAGATAGCAGAAGATAGAAAGATGATGCATCGCGAACACTTTACTACATTGACCAGAGTCCTTAGGGGTGACACCGCCGGTGTGTGAGTAGTGTGCGACCCCACCCCCATTTGTAACTTTAAAGCTCCCATGAGCAGTGGGCTGACGAGCCTGGGATCCCGCACCTACGCGCCTGAGTGGTACTATACCTGGCAGATATTGGCAGCTATCGGCAACCCCAGTACACGGCCTATCCCTGCTGACGAGGGGTGATACCCCAAAACACATGTCCAGAGATGGCGAAGACAGCGAAGATAGCAGAAGATCGAAAGATGATGCATCGCGAACACTTTACTACATTGACCAGAGTCCTTAGGGGCGACACCGCCGGTGTGTAAGTGGTGTGCGACCCCACCCCATTTGTAACTTTAAAGCTCTCATGAGCAGTGGGCTGATGAGCCTGGGATCCCGCACCTACGCGCCTGAGTGGTACTATACCTGGCAGATATTGGTAGCCATCGACAACCCCAGTACACGGCCTATCCCTGCTGACGAGGGGTGATACCCCGAAACACGTGTCCAGGGATGGCGAAGACAGCGAAGATAGCAGAAGATCGAAAGATGATGCATCGCGAACACTTTACTACATTGACCAGAGTCCTTAGGGGCGACACTGCAGGTGTGTGAGTAGTGTGTGACCCCACCCCCATTTGTAACTTTAAAGCTCCCTTGAGCAGTGGGTTGACGAGCCTGGGATCCCGCACCTACGCGCCTGAGTGGTACTATACCTGGCAGATATTGGCAGCCATCGGCAACCCCAGTACACGGCCTATCCCTGCTGACGAGGGGTGATACCCCGAAACACTTGTCCAGGGATGGCGAAGACAGCGAAGATAGCAGAAGATCGAAAGATGATGCATCGCGAACACTTTACTACATTGACCAGAGTCCTTAGGGGCGACACCGCCGGTGTGTGAGTAGTGTGCGACCCCACCCCCATTTGTAACTTTAAAGCTCCCATGAGCAGTGGGCTGACGAGCCTGGGATCCCGCACCTACGCGCCTGAGTGGTACTATACCTGACAGATATTGGCAGCCATCGGCAACCCCAGTACACGGCCTATCCCTGCTGACGAGGGGTGATACCCCGAAACACGTATCCAGGGATGGCGAAGACAGCGAAGATAGCAGCAGATCGAAAGATGATGCATCGCAAACACTTTACTACATTGACCAGAGTCCTTAGGGGTGACACCGCCGGTGTGTGAGTAGTGTGCGACCCCACCCCAATTTGTAACTTTAAAGCTCCCATGAGCAGTGGGCTGACGAGCCT
Source organism: Lissotriton helveticus (assembly GCF_964261635.1). Lineage (NCBI taxonomy): Eukaryota > Metazoa > Chordata > Amphibia > Caudata > Salamandridae > Lissotriton > Lissotriton helveticus. Next base: position 966,565,875 of record NC_136069.1, on the reverse strand, counting down.
GGGATCCCGCACCTACGCGCCTGAGTGGTACTATACCTGGCAGATATTGGCAGCCATCGGCAACCCCAGTACACGGCCTATCCCTGCTGACGAGGGGTGATACCCCGAAACACGTGTCTAGGGATGGCGAAGATAGCAGAAGATCGAAAGATGATGCATCACGAACACTTTACTACATTGACCAGAGTCCTTAGGGGCGACACCGCCGGTGTGTGAGTAGTGTGCGACCCCACCCCCATTTGTAACTTTAAAGCTCCCATGAGCAGTGGGCTGACGAGCCTGGGATCCCGCACCTACACGCCTGAGTGGTACTATACCTGGCAGATATTGGCAGCCATCGGCAACCCCAGTACATGGCCTATCCCTGCTGACGAGGGGTGATACCCCGAAACACGTGTCCAGGGATGGCAAAGACAGCGAAGATAGCAGAAGATCGAAATATGATGCATCGCGAACACTTTACTACATTGACCAGAGTCCTTAGGGGCGACACCGCCGGTGTGTGAGTAGTGTGCGACCCCACCCCCATTTGTAACTTTAAAGCTCCCATGAGCAGTGGGCTGACGAGCCGGGATCCCGCACCTACGCGCCTGAGTGGTACTATTCCTGGCAGATATTGGTAGCCATCGGATACCCCAGTACACGGCCTATCCCTGCTGACGAGGGGTGATACCCCGAAACACGTGTCCAGGGATGGCGAAGACAGCGAAGATAGCAGAAGATCGAAAGATGATGCATCGCGAACACTTGACAACATTGACCAGAGTCCTTAGGGGCGACACGGCCGGTGTGTGAGTAGTGTGCGACCCCACCCCCATTTGTAACTTTAAAGCTCCCATGAGCAGTAGGCTGACGAGCCTGGGATCCCGCACCTACGCGCCTGAGTGGTACTATACCTGGCAGATATTGGCAGCCATCGGCAACCCCAATACATGGCCTATCCCTGCTGACGAGGGGTGAGACCCCGAAACACGTGTCCAGGGATGGCGAAGACAGCGAAGATAGCAGAAGATCGAAAGATGATGCATAGCGAACACTTTACTACATTGACCAGAGACCTTAGGGGCCACACCGCCGGTGTGTGAGTAGTGTGCGACCCCACCCCCATTTGTAACTTTAAAGCTCCCATGAGCAGTGGGCTGACGAGCCTGGGATCCCGCACCTACGCGCCTGAGTGGTACTACACCTGGCAGATATTGGCAGCCATCGGCAACCCCAGTACACGGCCTATCCCTGCTGACAAGGGGTGATACCCCGAAACACGTATCCAGGGATGGCGAAGACAGCGAAGATAGCAGAAGATTGAAAGATGATGCATCGCGAACACTTTACTACATTGACCGGAGTCCTTAGGGGCGACACCGCCGGTGTATGAGTAGTGTGCGACCCCACCCCCATTTGTAACTTTAAAGCTCCCATGAGCAGTGGGCTGACGAGCCTGGGATCCCGCACCTACTCGCCTGAGTGGTACTATACCTGGCAGATATTGGCAGCCATCGGCAACCCCAGTACACGGCCTATCCCTGCTGACGAGGGGTGATACCCCGAAACGCGTGTCCAGGGATGGCGAAGACAGCGAAGATAGCAGAAGATAGAAAGATGATGCATCGCGAACACTTTACTACATTGACCAGAGTCCTTAGGGGTGACACCGCCGGTGTGTGAGTAGTGTGCGACCCCACCCCCATTTGTAACTTTAAAGCTCCCATGAGCAGTGGGCTGACGAGCCTGGGATCCCGCACCTACGCGCCTGAGTGGTACTATACCTGGTAGATATTGGCAGCTATCGGCAACCCCAGTACACGGCCTATCCCTGCTGACGAGGGGTGATACCCCGAAACACGTATCCAGGGATGGCGAAGACAGCGAAGATAGCAGAAGATCGAAAGATGATGCATCGCAAACACTTTACTACATTGACCAGAGTCCTTAGGGGCGACACCGCCGGTGTGTGACCCCACCCCCATTTGTAACTTTAAAGCTCCCTTGAGCAGTGGGTTGACGAGCCTGGGATCCCGCACCTACGCGCCTGAGTGGTACTATACCTGGCAGATATTGGCAGCCATCGGCAACCCCAGTACACGGGCTATCCCTGCTGACGAGGAATGATACCCCGAAACACGTGTCCAGGGATGGCGAAGACAGCGAAGATAGCAGAAGATCGAAAGATGATGCATCGCTAACACTTTACTACATTGACCAGAGTCCTTAGGGGTGACACCGCCGGTTTGTGACTAGTGTGCGACCCCACCCCAATTTGTAACTTTAAAGCTCCCATGAGCAGTGGGCTGACGAGCCTGGGATCCCGCACCTACTCGCCTGAGTGGTACTATACCTGGCAGATATTGGCAGCCATCGGCAACCCCAGTACACGGCCTATCCCTGCTGACCAGGGGTGATACCCCGAAACGCGTGTCCAGGGATGGCGAAGACAGCGAAGATAGCAGAAGATAGAAAGATGATGCATCGCGAACACTTTACTACATTGACCAGAGTCCTTAGGGGTGACACCGCCGGTGTGTGAGTAGTGTGCGACCCCACCCCCATTTGTAACTTTAAAGCTCCCATGAGCAGTGGGCTGACGAGCCTGGGATCCCGCACCTACGCGCCTGAGTGGTCCTATACCTGGCAGATATTGGCAGCTATCGGCAACCCCAGTACACGGCCTATCCCTGCTGACGAGGGGTGATACCCCGAAACACATGTCCAGAGATGGCGAAGACAGCGAAGATAGCAGAAGATCGAAAGATGATGCATCGCGAACACTTTACTACATTGACCAGAGTCCTTAGGGGCGACACAGCCGGTGTGTAAGTAGTGTGCGACCCCACCCCATTTGTAACTTTAAAGCTCTCATGAGCAGTGGGCTGATGAGCCTGGGATCCCGCACCTACGCGCCTGAGTGGTACTATACCTGGCAGATATTGGTAGCCATCGGCAACCCCAGTACACGGCCTATCCCTGCTGACGAGGGGTGATACCCGAAACACGTGTCCAGGGATGGCGAAGACAGCGAAGATAGCAGAAGATCGAAAGATGATGCATCGCGAACACTTTACTACATTGACCAGAGTCCTTAGGGGCGACACCGCAGGTGTGTGAGTAGTGTGTGACCCCACCCCCATTTGTAACTTTAAAGCTCCCTTGAGCAGTGGGTTGACGAGCCTGGGATCCCGCACCTACGCGCCTGAGTGGTACTATACCTGGCAGATATTGGCAGCCATCGGCAACCCCAGTACACGGCCTATCCCTGCTGACGAGGGGTGATACCCCGAAACACTTGTCCAGGGATGGCGAAGACAGCGAAGATAGCAGAAGATCGAAAGATGATGCATCGCGAACACTTTACTACATTGACCAGAGTCCTTAGGGTCGACACCGCCGGTGTGTGAGTAGTGTGCGACCCCACCCCCATTTGTAACTTTAAAGCTCCCATGAGCAGTGGGCTGACGAGCCTGGGATCCCGCACCTACGCGCCTGAGTGGTACTATACCTGACAGATATTGGCAGCCATCGGCAACCCCAGTACACGGCCTATCCCTGCTGACGAGGGGTGATACCCCGAAACACGTATCCAGGGATGGCGAAGACAGCGAAGATAGCAGCAGATCGAAAGATGATGCATCGCAAACACTTTACTACATTGACCAGAGTCCTTAGGGGCGACACCGCCGGTGTGTGAGTAGTGTGCGACCCCACCCCAATTTGTAACTTTAAAGCTCCCATGAGCAGTGGGCTGACGAGCCTGGGATCCCGCACCTACGCGCCTGAGTGGTACTATACCTGGCAGATATTGGCAGCCATCGGCAACCCCAGTACACGGCCTATCCCTGCTGACGAGGGGTGATACCCCGAAACACGTGTCTAGGGATGGCGAAGATAGCAGAAGATCGAAAGATGATGCATCGCGAACACTTTACTACATTGACCAGAGTCCTTAGGGGCGACACCGCCGGTGTGTGAGTAGTGTGCGACCCCACCCCCATTTGTAACTTTAAAGCTCCCATGAGCAGTGGGCTGACGAGCCTGGGATCCCGCACCTACACGCCTGAGTGGTACTATACCTGGCAGATATTGGCAGCCATCGGCAACCCCAGTACATGGCCTATCCCTGCTGACGAGGGGTGATACCCCGAAACACGTGTCCAGGGATGGCAAAGACAGCGAAGATAGCAGAAGATCGAAATATGATGCATCGCGAACACTTTACTACATTGACCAGAGTCCTTAGGGGCGACACCGCCGGTGTGTGAGTAGTGTGCGACCCCACCCCCATTTGTAACTTTAAAGCTCCCATAAGCAGTGGGCTGACGAGCCGGGATCCCGCACCTACGCGCCTGAGTGGTACTATACCTGGCAGATATTGGTAGCCATCGGCAACCCCAGTACACGGCCTATCCCTGCTGACGAGGGGTGATACCCCGAAACACGTGTCCAGGGATGGCGAAGACAGCGAAGATAGCAGAAGATCGAAAGATGATGCATCGCGAACACTTGACTACATTGACCAGAGTCCTTAGGGGTGACACGGCCGGTGTGTGAGTAGTGTGCGACCCCACCCCCATTTGTAACTTTAAAGCTCCCATGAGCAGTAGGCTGACGAGCCTGGGATCCCGCACCTACGCGCCTGAGTGGTACTATACCTGGCAGATATTGGCAGCCATCGGCAACCCCAATACATGGCCTATCCCTGCTGACGAGGGGTGAGACCCCGAAACACGTGTCCAGGGATGGCGAAGACAGCGAAGATAGCAGAAGATCGAAAGATGATGCATAGCGAACACTTTACTACATTGACCAGAGTCCTTAGGGGTGACACCGCCGGTGTGTGAGTAGTGTGCAACCCCACCCCCATTTGTAACTTTAAAGCTCCCATGAGCAGTGGGCTGACGAGCCTGGGATCCCGCACCTACGCGCCTGAGTGGTACTATACCTGGCAGATATTGGCAGCTATCGGCAACCCCAGTACACGGCCTATCCCTGCTGACGAGGGGTGATACCCCAAAACACATGTCCAGAGATGGCGAAGACAGCGAAGATAGCAGAAGATCGAAAGATGATGCATCGCGAACACTTTACTACATTGACCAGAGTCCTTAGGGGCGACACCGCCGGTGTGTAAGTGGTGTGCGACCCCACCCCATTTGTAACTTTAAAGCTCTCATGAGCAGTGGGCTGATGAGCCTGGGATCCCGCAACTACGCGCCTGAGTGGTACTATACCTGGCAGATATTGGTAGCCATCGACAACCCCATTACACGGCCTATCCCTGCTGACGAGGGGTGATACCCCGAAACACGTGTCCAGGGATGGCGAAGACAGCGAAGATAGCAGAAGATCGAAAGATGATGCATCGCGAACACTTTACTACATTGACCAGAGTCCTTAGGGGCGACACCGCCGGTGTGTGAGTAGTGTGCGACCCCACCCCCATTTGTAACTTTAAAGCTCCCATGAGCAGTGGGCTGACGAGCCTGGGATCCCGCACCTACGCGCCTGAGTGGTACTATACCTGGCAGATATTGGCAGCCATTGGCAACCCCAGTACACGGCCTATCCCTGCTGACGAGGGGTGATACCCCAAAACACTTGTCCAGGGATGGCGAAGACAGCGAAGATAGCAGAAGATCGAAAGATGATGCATCGCGAACACTTTACTACATTGACCAGAGTCCTTAGGGGCGACACCGCCGGTGTGTGAGTAGTGTGCGACCCCACCCCCATTTGTAACTTTAAAGCTCCCATGAGCAGTGGGCTGACGAGCCTGGGATCCCGCACCTACGCGCCTGAGTGGTACTATACCTGACAGATATTGGCAGCCATCGGCAACCCCAGTACACGGCCTATCCCTGCTGACGAGGGGTGATACCCCAAAACACGTATCCAGGGATGGCGAAGACAGCGAAGATAGCAGCAGATCGAAAGATGATGCATCGCAAACACTTTACTACATTGACCAGAGTCCTTAGGGGCGACACCGCCGGTGTGTGAGTAGTGTGCGACCCCACCCCAATTTGTAACTTTAAAGCTCCCATGAGCAGTGGGCTGACGAGCCTGGGATCCCGCACCTACGCGCCTGAGTGGTACTATACCTGGCAGATATTGGCAGCCATCGGCAACCCCAGTACACGGCCTATCCCTGCTGACGAGGGGTGATACCCCGAAACACGTGTCTAGGGATGGCGAAGATAGCAGAAGATCGAAAGATGATGCATCGCGAACACTTTACTACATTGACCAGAGTCCTTAGGGGCGACACCGCCGGTGTGTGAGTAGTGTGCGACCCCACCCCCATTTGTAACTTTAAAGCTCCCATCAGCAGTGGGCTGACGAGCCTGGGATCCCGCACCTACACGCCTGAGTGGTACTATACCTGGCAGATATTGGCAGCCATCGGCAACCCCAGTACATGGCCTATCCCTGCTGACGAGGGGTGATACCCCGAAACACGTGTCCAGGGATGGCAAAGACAGCGAAGATAGCAGAAGATCGAAATATGATGCATCGTGAACACTTTACTACATTGACCAGAGTCCTTAGGGGCGACACCGCCGGTGTGTGAGTAGTGTGCGACCCCACCCCCATTTGTAACTTTAAAGCTCCCATGAGCAGTGGGCTGACGAGCCGGGATCCCGCACCTACGCGCCTGAGTGGTACTATACCTGGCAGATATTGGTAGCCATCGGCAACCCCAGTACACGGCCTATCCCTGCTGACGAGGGGTGATACCCCGAAACACGTGTCCAGGGATGGCGAAGACAGCGAAGATAGCAGAAGATCGAAAGATGATGCATCGCGAACACTTGACTACATTGACCAGAGTCCTTAGGGGCGACACGGCCGGTGTGTGAGTAGTGTGCGACCCCACCCCCATTTGTAACTTTAAAGCTCCCATGAGCAGTAGGCTGACGAGCCTGGGATCCCGCACCTACGCGCCTGAGTGGTACTATACCTGGCAGATATTGGCAGCCATCGGCAACCCCAATACATGGCCTATCCCTGCTGACGAGGGGTGAGACCCCGAAACACGTGTCCAGGGATGGCGAAGACAGCGAAGATAGCAGAAGATCGAAAGATGATGCATAGCGAACACTTTACTACATTGACCAGAGACCTTAGGGGCCACACCGCCGGTGTGTGAGTAGTGTGCGACCCCACCCCCATTTGTAACTTTAAAGCTCCCATGAGCAGTGGGCTGACGAGCCTGGGATCCCGCACCTACGCGCCTGAGTGGTACTATACCTGGTAGATATTGGCAGCTATCGGCAACCCCAGTACACGGCCTATCCCTGCTGACGAGGGGTGATACCCCGAAACACATGTCCAGAGATGGCGAAGACAGCGAAGATAGCAGAAGATCGAAAGATGATGCATCGCGAACACTTTACTACATTGACCAGAGTCCTTAGGGGCGACACCGCCGGTGTGTAAGTAGTGTGCGACCCCACCCCATTTGTAACTTTAAAGCTCTCATGAGCAGTGGGCTGATGAGCCTGGGATCCCGCACCTACGCGCCTGAGTGGTACTATACCTGGCAGATATTGGTAGCCATCGGCAACCCCAGTACACGGCCTATCCCTGCTGACGAGGGGTGATACCCCGAAACACGTGTCCAGGGATGGCGAAGACAGCGAAGATAGCAGAAGATCGAAAGATGATGCATCGCAAACACTTTACTACATTGACCAGAGTCCTTAGGGGCGACACCGCCGGTGTGTGACCCCACCCCCATTTGTAACTTTAAAGCTCCCTTGAGCAGTGGGTTGACGAGCCTGGGATCCCGCACCTACGCGCCTGAGTGGTACTATACCTGGCAGATATTGGCAGCCATCGGCAACCCCAGTACACGGCCTATCCCTGCTGACGAGGAATGATACCCCGAAACACGTGTCCAGGGATGGCGAAGACAGCGAAGATAGCAGAAGATCGAAAGATGATGCATCGCGAACACTTTACTACATTGACCAGAGTCCTTAGGGGCGACACCGCCGGTGTGTGAGTAGTGTGCGACCCCACCCCCATTTGTAACTTTAAAGCTCCCATGAGCAGTGGGCTGACGAGCCTGGGATCCCGCACCTACGTGCCTGAGTGGTACTATACCTGACAGATATTGGCAGCCATCGGCAACCCCAGTACACGGCCTATCCCTGCTGACGAGGGGTGATACCCCGAAACACGTATCCAGGGATGGCGAAGACAGCGAAGATAGCAGAAGATCGAAAGATGATGCATCGCAAACACTTTACTACATTGACCAGAGTCCTTAGGGGCGACACCGCCGGTGTGTGAGTAGTGTGCGACCCCACCCCAATTTGTAACTTTAAAGCTCCCATGAGCAGTGGGCTGACGAGCCTGGGATCCCGCACCTACGCGCCTGAGTGGCACTATACCTGGCAGATATTGGCAGCCATCGGTAACCCCAGTACACGGCATATCCCTGCTGACGAGGGGTGATACCCCGAAACACGTGTCCAAGGATGGCGAAGACAGCGAAGATAGCAGAAGATCGAAAGATGATGCATCGCGAACACTTTACTACATTGACCAGAGTCCTTAGGGGTGACACCGCCGGTTTGTGACTAGTGTGCGACCCCACCCCCATTTGTAACTTTAAAGCTCCCATGAGCAGTGGGCTGACGAGCCTGGGATCCCGCACCTACTCGCCTGAGTGGTACTATACCTGGCAGATATTGGCAGCCATCGGCAACCCCAGTACACGGCCTATCCCTGCTGACCAGGGGTGATACCCCGAAACGCGTGTCCAGGGATGGCGAAGACAGCGAAGATAGCAGAAGATAGAAAGATGATGCATCGCGAACACTTTACTACATTGACCACAGTCCTTAAGGGTGACACCGCCGGTGTGTGAGTAGTGTGCGACCCCACCCCCATTTGTAACTTTAAAGCTCCCATGAGCAGTGGGCTGACGAGCCTGGGATCCCGCACCTACGCGCCTGAGTGGTCCTATACCTGGCAGATATTGGCAGCTATCGGCAACCCCAGTACACGGCCTATCCCTGCTGACGAGGGGTGATACCCCGAAACACATGTCCAGAGATGGCGAAGACAGCGAAGATAGCAGAAGATCGAAAGATGATGCATCGCGAACACTTTACTACATTGACCAGAGTCCTTAGGGGCGACACAGCCGGTATGTAAGTAGTGTGCGACCCCACCCCATTTGTAACTTTAAAGCTCTCATGAGCAGTGGGCTGATGAGCCTGGGATCCCGCACCTACGCGCCTGAGTGGTACTATACCTGGCAGATATTGGTAGCCATCGGCAACCCCAGTACACGGCCTATCCCTGCTGACGAGGGGTGATACCCCGAAACACGTGTCCAGGGATGGCGAAGACAGCGAAGATAGCAGAAGATCGAAAGATGATGCATCGCGAACACTTTACTACATTGACCAGAGTCCTTAGGGGCGACACCGCAGGTGTGTGAGTAGTGTGTGACCCCACCCCCATTTGTAACTTTAAAGCTCCCTTGAGCAGTGGGTTGACGAGCCTGGGATCCCGCACCTACGCGCCTGAGTGGTACTATACCTGGCAGATATTGGCAGCCATCGGCAACCCCAGTACACGGCCTATCCCTGCTGACGAGGGGTGATACCCCTAAACACTTGTCCAGGGATGGCGAAGACAGCGAAGATAGCAGAAGATCGAAAGATGATGCATCGCGAACACTTTACTACATTGACCAGAGTCCTTAGGGTCGACACCGCCGGTGTGTGAGTAGTGTGCGACCCCACCCCCATTTGTAACTTTAAAGCTCCCATGAGCAGTGGGCTGACGAGCCTGGGATCCCGCACCTACGCGCCTGAGTGGTACTATACCTGACAGATATTGGCAGCCATCGGCAACCCCAGTACACGGCCTATCCCTGCTGACGAGGGGTGATACCCCGAAACACGTATCCAGGGATGGGGAAGACAGCGAAGATAGCAGCAGATCGAAAGATGATGCATCGCAAACACTTTACTACATTGACCAGAGTCCTTAGGGGCGACACCGCCGGTGTGTGAGTAGTGTGCGACCCCACCCCAATTTGTAACTTTAAAGCTCCCATGAGCAGTGGGCTGACGAGCCTGGGATCCCGCACCTACGCGCCTGAGTGGTACTATACCTGGCAGATATTGGCAGCCATCGGCAACCCCAGTACACGGCCTATCCCTGCTGACGAGGGGTGATACCCCGAAACACGTGTCTAGGGATGGCGAAGATAGCAGAAGATCGAAAGATGATGCATCGCGAACACTTTACTACATTGACCAGAGTCCTTAGGGGCGACACCGCCGGTGTGTGAGTAGTGTGCGACCCCACCCCCATTTGTAACTTTAAAGCTCCCATGAGCAGTGGGCTGACGAGCCTGGGATCCCGCACCTACACGCCTGAGTGGTACTATACCTGGCAGATATTGGCAGCCATCGGCAACCCCAGTACATGGCCTATCCCTGCTGACGAGGGGTGATACCCCGAAACACGTGTCCAGGGATGGCAAAGACAGCGAAGATAGCAGAAGATCGAAATATGATGCATCGCGAACACTTTACTACATTGACCAGAGTCCTTAGGGGCGACACCGCCGGTGTGTGAGTAGTGTGCGACCCCACCCCCATTTGTAACTTTAAAGCTCCCATAAGCAGTGGGCTGACGAGCCGGGATCCCGCACCTACGCGCCTGAGTGGTACTATACCTGGCAGATATTGGTAGCCATCGGCAACCCCAGTACACGGCCTATCCCTGCTGACGAGGGGTGATACCCCGAAACACGTGTCCAGGGATGGCGAAGACAGCGAAGATAGCAGAAGATCGAAAGATGATGCATCGCGAACACTTGACTACATTGACCAGAGTCCTTAGGGGTGACACGGCCGGTGTGTGAGTAGTGTGCGACCCCACCCCCATTTGTAACTTTAAAGCTCCCATGAGCAGTAGGCTGACGAGCCTGGGATCCCGCACCTACGCGCCTGAGTGGTACTATACCTGGCAGATATTGGCAGCCATCGGCAACCCCAATACATGGCCTATCCCTGCTGACGAGGGGTGAGACCCCGAAACACGTGTCCAGGGATGGCGAAGACAGCGAAGATAGCAGAAGATCGAAAGATGATGCATAGCGAACACTTTACTACATTGACCAGAGTCCTTAGGGGTGACACCGCCGGTGTGTGAGTAGTGTGCAACCCCACCCCCATTTGTAACTTTAAAGCTCCCATGAGCAGTGGGCTGACGAGCCTGGGATCCCGCACCTACGCGCCTGAGTGGTACTATACCTGGCAGATATTGGCAGCTATCGGCAACCCCAGTACACGGCCTATCCCTGCTGACGAGGGGTGATACCCCAAAACACATGTCCAGAGATGGCGAAGACAGCGAAGATAGCAGAAGATCGAAAGATGATGCATCGCGAACACTTTACTACATTGACCAGAGTCCTTAGGGGCGACACCGCCGGTGTGTAAGTGGTGTGCGACCCCACCCCATTTGTAACTTTAAAGCTCTCATGAGCAGTGGGCTGATGAGCCTGGGATCCCGCAACTACGCGCCTGAGTGGTACTATACCTGGCAGATATTGGTAGCCATCGACAACCCCATTACACGGCCTATCCCTGCTGACGAGGGGTGATACCCCGAAACACGTGTCCAGGGATGGCGAAGACAGCGAAGATAGCAGAAGATCGAAAGATGATGCATCGCGAACACTTTACTACATTGACCAGAGTCCTTAGGGGCGACACCGCCGGTGTGTGAGTAGTGTGCGACCCCACCCCCATTTGTAACTTTAAAGCTCCCATGAGCAGTGGGCTGACGAGCCTGGGATCCCGCACCTACGCGCCTGAGTGGTACTATACCTGGCAGATATTGGCAGCCATTGGCAACCCCAGTACACGGCCTATCCCTGCTGACGAGGGGTGATACCCCAAAACACTTGTCCAGGGATGGCGAAGACAGCGAAGATAGCAGAAGATCGAAAGATGATGCATCGCGAACACTTTACTACATTGACCAGAGTCCTTAGGGGCGACACCGCCGGTGTGTGAGTAGTGTGCGACCCCACCCCCATTTGTAACTTTAAAGCTCCCATGAGCAGTGGGCTGACGAGCCTGGGATCCCGCACCTACGCGCCTGAGTGGTACTATACCTGACAGATATTGGCAGCCATCGGCAACCCCAGTACACGGCCTATCCCTGCTGACGAGGGGTGATACCCCAAAACACGTATCCAGGGATGGCGAAGACAGCGAAGATAGCAGCAGATCGAAAGATGATGCATCGCAAACACTTTACTACATTGACCAGAGTCCTTAGGGGCGACACCGCCGGTGTGTGAGTAGTGTGCGACCCCACCCCAATTTGTAACTTTAAAGCTCCCATGAGCAGTGGGCTGACGAGCCTGGGATCCCGCACCTACGCGCCTGAGTGGTACTATACCTGGCAGATATTGGCAGCCATCGGCAACCCCAGTACACGGCCTATCCCTGCTGACGAGGGGTGATACCCCGAAACACGTGTCTAGGGATGGCGAAGATAGCAGAAGATCGAAAGATGATGCATCGCGAACACTTTACTACATTGACCAGAGTCCTTAGGGGCGACACCGCCGGTGTGTGAGTAGTGTGCGACCCCACCCCCATTTGTAACTTTAAAGCTCCCATCAGCAGTGGGCTGACGAGCCTGGGATCCCGCACCTACACGCCTGAGTGGTACTATACCTGGCAGATATTGGCAGCCATCGGCAACCCCAGTACATGGCCTATCCCTGCTGACGAGGGGTGATACCCCGAAACACGTGTCCAGGGATGGCAAAGACAGCGAAGATAGCAGAAGATCGAAATATGATGCATCGTGAACACTTTACTACATTGACCAGAGTCCTTAGGGGCGACACCGCCGGTGTGTGAGTAGTGTGCGACCCCACCCCCATTTGTAACTTTAAAGCTCCCATGAGCAGTGGGCTGACGAGCCGGGATCCCGCACCTACGCGCCTGAGTGGTACTATACCTGGCAGATATTGGTAGCCATCGGCAACCCCAGTACACGGCCTATCCCTGCTGACGAGGGGTGATACCCCGAAACACGTGTCCAGGGATGGCGAAGACAGCGAAGATAGCAGAAGATCGAAAGATGATGCATCGCGAACACTTGACTACATTGACCAGAGTCCTTAGGGGCGACACGGCCGGTGTGTGAGTAGTGTGCGACCCCACCCCCATTTGTAACTTTAAAGCTCCCATGAGCAGTAGGCTGACGAGCCTGGGATCCCGCACCTACGCGCCTGAGTGGTACTATACCTGGCAGATATTGGCAGCCATCGGCAACCCCAATACATGGCCTATCCCTGCTGACGAGGGGTGAGACCCCGAAACACGTGTCCAGGGATGGCGAAGACAGCGAAGATAGCAGAAGATCGAAAGATGATGCATAGCGAACACTTTACTACATTGACCAGAGACCTTAGGGGCCACACCGCCGGTGTGTGAGTAGTGTGCGACCCCACCCCCATTTGTAACTTTAAAGCTCCCATGAGCAGTGGGCTGACGAGCCTGGGATCCCGCACCTACGCGCCTGAGTGGTACTATACCTGGTAGATATTGGCAGCTATCGGCAACCCCAGTACACGGCCTATCCCTGCTGACGAGGGGTGATACCCCGAAACACATGTCCAGAGATGGCGAAGACAGCGAAGATAGCAGAAGATCGAAAGATGATGCATCGCGAACACTTTACTACATTGACCAGAGTCCTTAGGGGCGACACCGCCGGTGTGTAAGTAGTGTGCGACCCCACCCCATTTGTAACTTTAAAGCTCTCATGAGCAGTGGGCTGATGAGCCTGGGATCCCGCACCTACGCGCCTGAGTGGTACTATACCTGGCAGATATTGGTAGCCATCGGCAACCCCAGTACACGGCCTATCCCTGCTGACGAGGGGTGATACCCCGAAACACGTGTCCAGGGATGGCGAAGACAGCGAAGATAGCAGAAGATCGAAAGATGATGCATCGCAAACACTTTACTACATTGACCAGAGTCCTTAGGGGCGACACCGCCGGTGTGTGACCCCACCCCCATTTGTAACTTTAAAGTTCCCTTGAGCAGTGGGTTGACGAGCCTGGGATCCCGCACCTACGCGCCTGAGTGGTACTATACCTGGCAGATATTGGCAGCCATCGGCAACCCCAGTACACGGCCTATCCCTGCTGACGAGGAATGATACCCCGAAACACGTGTCCAGGGATGGCGAAGACAGCGAAGATAGCAGAAGATCGAAAGATGATGCATCGCGAACACTTTACTACATTGACCAGAGTCCTTAGGGGCGACACCGCCGGTGTGTGAGTAGTGTGCGACCCCACCCCCATTTGTAACTTTAAAGCTCCCATGAGCAGTGGGCTGACGAGCCTGGGATCCCGCACCTACGTGCCTGAGTGGTACTATACCTGACAGATATTGGCAGCCATCGGCAACCCCAGTACACGGCCTATCCCTGCTGACGAGGGGTGATACCCCGAAACACGTATCCAGGGATGGCGAAGACAGCGAAGATAGCAGAAGATCGAAAGATGATGCATCGCAAACACTTTACTACATTGACCAGAGTCCTTAGGGGCGACACCGCCGGTGTGTGAGTAGTGTGCGACCCCACCCCAATTTGTAACTTTAAAGCTCCCATGAGCAGTGGGCTGACGAGCCTGGGATCCCGCACCTACGCGCCTGAGTGGCACTATACCTGGCAGATATTGGCAGCCATCGGTAACCCCAGTACACGGCATATCCCTGCTGACGAGGGGTGATACCCCGAAACACGTGTCCAAGGATGGCGAAGACAGCGAAGATAGCAGAAGATCGAAAGATGATGCATCGCGAACACTTTACTACATTGACCAGAGTCCTTAGGGGTGACACCGCCGGTTTGTGACTAGTGTGCGACCCCACCCCCATTTGTAACTTTAAAGCTCCCATGAGCAGTGGGCTGACGAGCCTGGGATCCCGCACCTACTCGCCTGAGTGGTACTATACCTGGCAGATATTGGCAGCCATCGGCAACCCCAGTACACGGCCTATCCCTGCTGACCAGGGGTGATACCCCGAAACGCGTGTCCAGGGATGGCGAAGACAGCGAAGATAGCAGAAGATAGAAAGATGATGCATCGCGAACACTTTACTACATTGACCACAGTCCTTAAGGGTGACACCGCCGGTGTGTGAGTAGTGTGCGACCCCACCCCCATTTGTAACTTTAAAGCTCCCATGAGCAGTGGGCTGACGAGCCTGGGATCCCGCACCTACGCGCCTGAGTGGTCCTATACCTGGCAGATATTGGCAGCTATCGGCAACCCCAGTACACGGCCTATCCCTGCTGACGAGGGGTGATACCCCGAAACACATGTCCAGAGATGGCGAAGACAGCGAAGATAGCAGAAGATCGAAAGATGATGCATCGCGAACACTTTACTACATTGACCAGAGTCCTTAGGGGCGACACAGCCGGTATGTAAGTAGTGTGCGACCCCACCCCATTTGTAACTTTAAAGCTCTCATGAGCAGTGGGCTGATGAGCCTGGGATCCCGCACCTACGCGCCTGAGTGGTACTATACCTGGCAGATATTGGTAGCCATCGGCAACCCCAGTACACGGCCTATCCCTGCTGACGAGGGGTGATACCCCGAAACACGTGTCCAGGGATGGCGAAGACAGCGAAGATAGCAGAAGATCGAAAGATGATGCATCGCGAACACTTTACTACATTGACCAGAGTCCTTAGGGGCGACACCGCAGGTGTGTGAGTAGTGTGTGACCCCACCCCCATTTGTAACTTTAAAGCTCCCTTGAGCAGTGGGTTGACGAGCCTGGGATCCCGCACCTACGCGCCTGAGTGGTACTATACCTGGCAGATATTGGCAGCCATCGGCAACCCCAGTACACGGCCTATCCCTGCTGACGAGGGGTGATACCCCTAAACACTTGTCCAGGGATGGCGAAGACAGCGAAGATAGCAGAAGATCGAAAGATGATGCATCGCGAACACTTTACTACATTGACCAGAGTCCTTAGGGTCGACACCGCCGGTGTGTGAGTAGTGTGCGACCCCACCCCCATTTGTAACTTTAAAGCTCCCATGAGCAGTGGGCTGACGAGCCTGGGATCCCGCACCTACGCGCCTGAGTGGTACTATACCTGACAGATATTGGCAGCCATCGGCAACCCCAGTACACGGCCTATCCCTGCTGACGAGGGGTGATACCCCGAAACACGTATCCAGGGATGGCGAAGACAGCGAAGATAGCAGCAGATCGAAAGATGATGCATCGCAAACACTTTACTACATTGACCAGAGTCCTTAGGGGCGACACCGCCGGTGTGTGAGTAGTGTGCGACCCCACCCCAATTTGTAACTTTAAAGCTCCCATGAGCAGTGGGCTGACGAGCCTGGGATCCCGCACCTACGCGCCTGAGTGGTACTATACCTGGCAGATATTGGCAGCCATCGGCAACCCCAGTACACGGCCTATCCCTGCTGACGAGGGGTGATACCCCGAAACACGTGTCTAGGGATGGCGAAGATAGCAGAAGATCGAAAGATGATGCATCGCGAACACTTTACTACATTGACCAGAGTCCTTAGGGGCGACACCGCCGGTGTGTGAGTAGTGTGCGACCCCACCCCCATTTGTAACTTTAAAGCTCCCATGAGCAGTGGGCTGACGAGCCTGGGATCCCGCACCTACACGCCTGAGTGGTACTATACCTGGCAGATATTGGCAGCCATCGGCAACCCCAGTACATGGCCTATCCCTGCTGACGAGGGGTGATACCCCGAAACACGTGTCCAGGGATGGCAAAGACAGCGAAGATAGCAGAAGATCGAAATATGATGCATCGCGAACACTTTACTACATTGACCAGAGTCCTTAGGGGTGACACCGCCGGTGTGTAAGTAGTGTGCGACCCCACCCCCATTCGTAACTTTAAAGCTCCCATGAGCAGTGGGCTGACGAGCCGGGATCCCGCACCTACGCGCCTGAGTGGTACTATACCTGGTAGATATTGGCAGCTATCGGCAACCCCAGTACACGGCCTATCCCTGCTGACGAGGGGTGATACCCCGAAACACATGTCCAGAGATGGCGAAGACAGCGAAGATAGCAGAAGATCGAAAGATGATGCATCGCGAACACTTTACTACATTGACCAGAGTCCTTAGGGGCGACACCGCCGGTGTGTAAGTAGTGTGCGACCCCACCCCATTTGTAACTTTAAAGCTCTCATGAGCAGTGGGCTGATGAGCCTGGGATCCCGCACCTACGCGCCTGAGTGGTACTATACCTGGCAGATATTGGTAGCCATCGGCAACCCCAGTACACGGCCTATCCCTGCTGACGAGGGGTGATACCCCGAAACACGTGTCCAGGGATGGCGAAGACAGCGAAGATAGCAGAAGATCGAAAGATGATGCATCGCGAACACTTTACTACATTGACCAGAGTCCTTAGGGGCGACACCGCAGGTGTGTGAGTAGTGTGTGACCCCACCCCCATTTGTAACTTTAAAGCTCCCTTGAGCAGTGGGTTGACGAGCCTGGGATCCCGCACCTACGCGCCTGAGTGGTACTATACCTGGCAGATATTGGCAGCCATCGGCAACCCCAGTACACGGCCTATCCCTGCTGACGAGGGGTGATACCCCTAAACACTTGTCCAGGGATGGCGAAGACAGCGAAGATAGCAGAAGATCGAAAGATGATGCATCGCGAACACTTTACTACATTGACCAGAGTCCTTAGGGGCGACACCGCCGGTGTGTAAGTAGTGTGCGACCCCACCCCATTTGTAACTTTAAAGCTCTCATGAGCAGTGGGCTGATGAGCCTGGGATCCCGCACCTACGCGCCTGAGTGGTACTATACCTGGCAGATATTGGTAGCCATCGGCAACCCCAGTACACGGCCTATCCCTGCTGACGAGGGGTGATACCCCGAAACACGTGTCCAGGGATGGCGAAGACAGCGAAGATAGCAGAAGATCGAAAGATGATGCATCGCAAACACTTTACTACATTGACCAGAGTCCTTAGGGGCGACACCGCCGGTGTGTGACCCCACCCCCATTTGTAACTTTAAAGCTCCCTTGAGCAGTGGGTTGACGAGCCTGGGATCCCGCACCTACGCGCCTGAGTGGTACTATACCTGGCAGATATTGGCAGCCATCGGCAACCCCAGTACACGGCCTATCCCTGCTGACGAGGAATGATACCCCGAAACACGTGTCCAGGGATGGCGAAGACAGCGAAGATAGCAGAAGATCGAAAGATGATGCATCGCGAACACTTTACTACATTGACCAGAGTCCTTAGGGGCGACACCGCCGGTGTGTGAGTAGTGTGCGACCCCACCCCCATTTGTAACTTTAAAGCTCCCATGAGCAGTGGGCTGACGAGCCTGGGATCCCGCACCTACGTGCCTGAGTGGTACTATACCTGACAGATATTGGCAGCCATCGGCAACCCCAGTACACGGCCTATCCCTGCTGACGAGGGGTGATACCCCGAAACACGTATCCAGGGATGGCGAAGACAGCGAAGATAGCAGAAGATTGAAAGATGATGCATCGCAAACACTTTACTACATTGACCAGAGTCCTTAGGGGCGACACCGCCGGTGTGTGAGTAGTGTGCGACCCCACCCCAATTTGTAACTTTAAAGCTCCCATGAGCAGTGGGCTGACGAGCCTGGGATCCCGCACCTACGCGCCTGAGTGGCACTATACCTGGCAGATATTGGCAGCCATCGGTAACCCCAGTACACGGCATATCCCTGCTGACGAGGGGTGATACCCCGAAACACGTGTCCAAGGATGGCGAAGACAGCGAAGATAGCAGAAGATCGAAAGATGATGCATCGCGAACACTTTACTACATTGACCAGAGTCCTTAGGGGTGACACCGCCGGTTTGTGACTAGTGTGCGACCCCACCCCCATTTGTAACTTTAAAGCTCCCATGAGCAGTGGGCTGACGAGCCTGGGATCCCGCACCTACTCGCCTGAGTGGTACTATACCTGGCAGATATTGGCAGCCATCGGCAACCCCAGTACACGGCCTATCCCTGCTGACCAGGGGTGATACCCCGAAATGCGTGTCCAGGGATGGCGAAGACAGCGAAGATAGCAGAAGATAGAAAGATGATGCATCGCGAACACTTTACTACATTGACCACAGTCCTTAAGGGTGACACCGCCGGTGTGTGAGTAGTGTGCGACCCCACCCCCATTTGTAACTTTAAAGCTCCCATGAGCAGTGGGCTGACGAGCCTGGGATCCCGCACCTACGCGCCTGAGTGGTCCTATACCTGGCAGATATTGGCAGCTATCGGCAACCCCAGTACACGGCCTATCCCTGCTGACGAGGGGTGATACCCCGAAACACATGTCCAGAGATGGCGAAGACAGCGAAGATAGCAGAAGATCGAAAGATGATGCATCGCGAACACTTTACTACATTGACCAGAGTCCTTAGGGGCGACACAGCCGGTATGTAAGTAGTGTGCGACCCCACCCCATTTGTAACTTTAAAGCTCTCATGAGCAGTGGGCTGATGAGCCTGGGATCCCGCACCTACGCGCCTGAGTGGTACTATACCTGGCAGATATTGGTAGCCATCGGCAACCCCAGTACACGGCCTATCCCTGCTGACGAGGGGTGATACCCCGAAACACGTGTCCAGGGATGGCGAAGACAGCGAAGATAGCAGAAGATCGAAAGATGATGCATCGCGAACACTTTACTACATTGACCAGAGTCCTTAGGGGCGACACCGCAGGTGTGTGAGTAGTGTGTGACCCCACCCCCATTTGTAACTTTAAAGCTCCCTTGAGCAGTGGGTTGACGAGCCTGGGATCCCGCACCTACGCGCCTGAGTGGTACTATACCTGGCAGATATTGGCAGCCATCGGCAACCCCAGTACACGGCCTATCCCTGCTGACGAGGGGTGATACCCCTAAACACTTGTCCAGGGATGGCGAAGACAGCGAAGATAGCAGAAGATCGAAAGATGATGCATCGCGAACACTTTACTACATTGACCAGAGTCCTTAGGGTCGACACCGCCGGTGTGTGAGTAGTGTGCGACCCCACCCCCATTTGTAACTTTAAAGCTCCCATGAGCAGTGGGCTGACGAGCCTGGGATCCCGCACCTACGCGCCTGAGTGGTACTATACCTGACAGATATTGGCAGCCATCGGCAACCCCAGTACACGGCCTATCCCTGCTGACGAGGGGTGATACCCCGAAACACGTATCCAGGGATGGCGAAGACAGCGAAGATAGCAGCAGATCGAAAGATGATGCATCGCAAACACTTTACTACATTGACCAGAGTCCTTAGGGGCGACACCGCCGGTGTGTGAGTAGTGTGCGACCCCACCCCAATTTGTAACTTTAAAGCTCCCATGAGCAGTGGGCTGACGAGCCTGGGATCCCGCACCTACGCGCCTGAGTGGTACTATACCTGGCAGATATTGGCAGCCATCGGCAACCCCAGTACACGGCCTATCCCTGCTGACGAGGGGTGATACCCCGAAACACGTGTCTAGGGATGGCGAAGATAGCAGAAGATCGAAAGATGATGCATCGCGAACACTTTACTACATTGACCAGAGTCCTTAGGGGCGACACCGCCGGTGTGTGAGTAGTGTGCGACCCCACCCCCATTTGTAACTTTAAAGCTCCCATGAGCAGTGGGCTGACGAGCCTGGGATCCCGCACCTACACGCCTGAGTGGTACTATACCTGGCAGATATTGGCAGCCATCGGCAACCCCAGTACATGGCCTATCCCTGCTGACGAGGGGTGATACCCCGAAACACGTGTCCAGGGATGGCAAAGACAGCGAAGATAGCAGAAGATCGAAATATGATGCATCGCGAACACTTTACTACATTGACCAGAGTCCTTAGGGGTGACACCGCCGGTGTGTAAGTAGTGTGCGACCCCACCCCCATTTGTAACTTTAAAGCTCCCATGAGCAGTGGGCTGACGAGCCGGGATCCCGCACCTACGCGCCTGAGTGGTACTATACCTGGTAGATATTGGCAGCTATCGGCAACCCCAGTACACGGCCTATCCCTGCTGACGAGGGGTGATACCCCGAAACACATGTCCAGAGATGGCGAAGACAGCGAAGATAGCAGAAGATCGAAAGATGATGCATCGCGAACACTTTACTACATTGACCAGAGTCCTTAGGGGCGACACCGCCGGTGTGTAAGTAGTGTGCGACCCCACCCCATTTGTAACTTTAAAGCTCTCATGAGCAGTGGGCTGATGAGCCTGGGATCCCGCACCTACGCGCCTGAGTGGTACTATACCTGGCAGATATTGGTAGCCATCGGCAACCCCAGTACACGGCCTATCCCTGCTGACGAGGGGTGATACCCCGAAACACGTGTCCAGGGATGGCGAAGACAGCGAAGATAGCAGAAGATCGAAAGATGATGCATCGCAAACACTTTACTACATTGACCAGAGTCCTTAGGGGCGACACCGCCGGTGTGTGACCCCACCCCCATTTGTAACTTTAAAGCTCCCTTGAGCAGTGGGTTGACGAGCCTGGGATCCCGCACCTACGCGCCTGAGTGGTACTATACCTGGCAGATATTGGCAGCCATCGGCAACCCCAGTACACGGCCTATCCCTGCTGACGAGGAATGATACCCCGAAACACGTGTCCAGGGATGGCGAAGACAGCGAAGATAGCAGAAGATCGAAAGATGATGCATCGCGAACACTTTACTACATTGACCAGAGTCCTTAGGGGCGACACCGCCGGTGTGTGAGTAGTGTGCGACCCCACCCCCATTTGTAACTTTAAAGCTCCCATGAGCAGTGGGCTGACGAGCCTGGGATCCCGCACCTACGCGCCTGAGTGGTACTATACCTGACAGATATTGGCAGCCATCGGCAACCCCAGTACACGGCCTATCCCTGCTGACGAGGGGTGATACCCCGAAACACGTATCCAGGGATGGCGAAGACAGCGAAGATAGCAGAAGATCGAAAGATGATGCATCGCAAACACTTTACTACATTGACCAGAGTCCTTAGGGGCGACACCGCCGGTGTGTGAGTAGTGTGCGACCCCACCCCAATTTGTAACTTTAAAGCTCCCATGAGCAGTGGGCTGACGAGCCTGGGATCCCGCACCTACGCGCCTGAGTGGCACTATACCTGGCAGATATTGGCAGCCATCGGTAACCCCAGTACACGGCATATCCCTGCTGACGAGGGGTGATACCCCGAAACACGTGTCCAAGGATGGCGAAGACAGTGAAGATAGCAGAAGATCGAAAGATGATGCATCGCGAACACTTTACTACATTGACCAGAGTCCTTAGGGGTGACACCGCCGGTTTGTGACTAGTGTGCGACCCCACCCCCATTTGTAACTTTAAAGCTCCCATGAGCAGTGGGCTGACGAGCCTGGGATCCCGCACCTACTCGCCTGAGTGGTACTATACCTGGCAGATATTGGCAGCCATCGGCAACCCCAGTACACGGCCTATCCCTGCTGACCAGGGGTGATACCCCGAAACGCGTGTCCAGGGATGGCGAAGACAGCGAAGATAGCAGAAGATAGAAAGATGATGCATCGCGAACACTTTACTACATTGACCAGAGTCCTTAGGGGTGACACCGCCGGTGTGTGAGTAGTGTGCGACCCCACCCCCATTTGTAACTTTAAAGCTCCCATGAGCAGTGGGCTGACGAGCCTGGGATCCCGCACCTACGCGCCTGAGTGGTCCTATACTTGGCAGATATTGGCAGCTATCGGCAACCCCAGTACACGGCCTATCCCTGCTGACGAGGGGTGATACCCCGAAACACATGTCCAGAGATGGCGAAGACAGCGAAGATAGCAGAAGATCGAAAGATGATGCATCGCGAACACTTTACTACATTGACCAGAGTCCTTAGGGGCGACACAGCCGGTGTGTAAGTAGTGTGCGACCCCACCCCATTTGTAACTTTAAAGCTCTCATGAGCAGTGGGCTGATGAGCCTGGGATCCCGCACCTACGCGCCTGAGTGGTACTATACCTGGCAGATATTGGTAGCCATCGGCAACCCCAGTACACGGCCTATCCCTGCTGACGAGGGGTGATACCCCGAAACACGTGTCCAGGGATGGCGAAGACAGCGAAGATAGCAGAAGATCGAAAGATGATGCATCGCGAACACTTTACTACATTGACCAGAGTCCTTAGGGGCGACACCGCAGGTGTGTGAGTAGTGTGTGACCCCACCCCCATTTGTAACTTTAAAGCTCCCTTGAGCAGTGGGTTGACGAGCCTGGGATCCCGCACCTCCGCGCCTGAGTGGTACTATACCTGGCAGATATTGGCAGCCATCGGCAACCCCAGTACACGGCCTATCCCTGCTGACGAGGGGTGATACCCCTAAACACTTGTCCAGGGATGGCGAAGACAGCGAAGATAGCAGAAGATCGAAAGATGATGCATCGCCAACACTTTACTACATTGACCAGAGTCCTTAGGGTCGACACCGCCGGTGTGTGAGTAGTGTGCGACCCCACCCCCATTTGTAACTTTAAAGCTCCCATGAGCAGTGGGCTGACGAGCCTGGGATCCCGCACCTACGTGCCTGAGTGGTACTATACCTGACAGATATTGGCAGCCATCGGCAACCCCAGTACACGGCCTATCCCTGCTGACGAGGGGTGATACCCCGAAACACGTATCCAGGGATGGCGAAGACAGCGAAGATAGCAGCAGATCGAAAGATGATGCATCGCAAACACTTTACTACATTGACCAGAGTCCTTAGGGGCGACACCGCCGGTGTGTGAGTAGTGTGCGACCCCACCCCAATTTGTAACTTTAAAGCTCCCATGAGCAGTGGGCTGACGAGCCTGGGATCCCGCACCTACGCGCCTGAGTGGTACTATACCTGGCAGATATTGGCAGCCATCGGCAACCCCAGTACACGGCCTATCCCTGCTGACGAGGGGTGATACCCCGAAACACGTGTCTAGGGATGGCGAAGATAGCAGAAGATCGAAAGATGATGCATCGCGAACACTTTACTACATTGTCCAGAGTCCTTAGGGGCGACACCGCCGGTGTGTGAGTAGTGTGCGACCCCACCCCCATTTGTAACTTTAAAGCTCCCATGAGCAGTGGGCTGACGAGCCTGGGATCCCGCACCTACACGCCTGAGTGGTACTATACCTGGCAGATATTGGCAGCCATCGGCAACCCCAGTACATGGCCTATCCCTGCTGACGAGGGGTGATACCCCGAAACACGTGTCCAGGGATGGCAAAGACAGCGAAGATAGCAGAAGATCGAAATATGATGCATCGCGAACACTTTACTACATTGACCAGAGTCCTTAGGGGCGACACCGCCGGTGTGTGAGTAGTGTGCGACCCCACCCCCATTTGTAACTTTAAAGCTCCCATGAGCAGTGGGCTGACGAGCCGGGATCCCGCACCTACGCGCCTGAGTGGTACTATACCTGGCAGATATTGGTAGCCATCGGCAACCCCAGTACACGGCCTATCCCTGCTGACGAGGGGTGATACCCCGAAACACGTGTCCAGGGATGGCGAAGACAGCGAAGATAGCAGAAGATCGAAAGATGATGCATCGCGAACACTTGACTACATTGACCAGAGTCCTTAGGGGCGACACGGCCGGTGTGTGAGTAGTGTGCGACCCCACCCCCATTTGTAACTTTAAAGCTCCCATGAAAAGTAGGCTGACGAGCCTGGGATTCCGCACCTACGCGCCTGAGTGGTACTATACCTGGCAGATATTGTCAGCCATCGGCAACCCCAATACATGGCCTATCCCTGCTGACGAGGGGTGAGACCCCGAAACACGTGTCCAGGGATGGCGAAGACAGCGAAGATAGCAGAAGATCGAAAGATGATGCATAGCGAACACTTTCCTACATTGACCAGAGACCTTAGGGGCCACACCGCCGGTGTGTGAGTAGTGTGCGACCCCACCCCCATTTGTAACTTTAAAGCTCCCATGAGCAGTGGGCTGACGAGCCTGGGATCCCGCACCTACGCGCCTGAGTGGTACTACACCTGGCAGATATTGGCAGCCATCGGCAACCCCAGTACACGGCCTATCCCTGCTGACAAGGGGTGATACCCCGAAACACGTATCCAGGGATGGCGAAGACAGCGAAGATAGCAGAAGATTGAAAGATGATGCATCGCGAACACTTTACTACATTGACCAGAGTCCTTAGGGGCGACACCGCCGGTGTATGAGTAGTGTGCGACCCCACCCCCATTTGTAACTTTAAAGCTCCCATGAGCAGTGGGCTGATGAGCCTGGGATCCCGCACCTACTCGCCTGAGTGGTACTATACCTTGCAGATATTGGCAGCCATCGGCAATCCCAGTACACGGCCTATCCCTGCTGACGAGGGGTGATACCCCGAAACGCGTGTCCAGGAATTGCGAAGACAGCGAAGATAGCAGAAGATAGAAAGATGATGCATCGCGAACACTTTACTACATTGACCAGAGTCCTTAGGGGTGACACCGCCGGTGTGTGAGTAGTGTGCGACCCCACCCCCATTTGTGACTTTAAAGCTCCCATGAGCAGTGGGCTGACGAGCCTGGGATCCCGCACCTACGCGCCTGAGTGGTACTATACCTGGTAGATATTGGCAGCTATCGGCAACCCCAGTACACGGCCTATCCCTGCTGACGAGGGGTGATACCCCGAAACACATGTCCAGAGATGGCGAAGACAGCGAAGATAGCAGAAGATCGAAAGATGATGCATCGCGAACACTTTACTACATTGACCAGAGTCCTTAGGGGCGACACCGCCGGTGTGTAAGTAGTGTGCGACCCCACCCCATTTGTAACTTTAAAGCTCTCATGAGCAGTGGGCTGATGAGCCTGGGATCCCGCACCTATGCGCCTGAGTGGTACTATACCTTGCAGATATTGGTAGCCATCGGCAACCCCAGTACACGGCCTATCCCTGCTGACGAGGGGTGATACCCCGAAACACGTGTCCAGGGATGGCGAAGACAGCGAAGATAGCAGAAGATCGAAAGATGATGCATCGCAAACACTTTACTACATTGACCAGAGTCCTTAGGGGCGACACCGCCGGTGTGTGACCCCACCCCCATTTGTAACTTTAAAGCTCCCTTGAGCAGTGGGTTGACGAGCCTGGGATCCCGCACCTACGCGCCTGAGTGGTACTATACCTTGCAGATATTGGCAGCCATCGGCAACCCCAGTACACGGCCTATCCCTGCTGACGAGGAATGATACCCCGAAACACGTGTCCAGGGATGGCGAAGACAGCGAAGATAGCAGAAGATCGAAAGATGATGCATCGCGAACACTTTACTACATTGACCAGAGTCCTTAGGGGCGACACCGCCGGTGTGTGAGTAGTGTGCGACCCCACCCCCATTTGTAACTTTAAAGCTCCCATGAGCAGTGGGCTGACGAGCCTGGGATCCCGCACCTACGCGCCTGAGTGGTACTATACCTGACAGATATTGGCAGCCATCGGCAACCCCAGTACACGGCCTATCCCTGCTGACGAGGGGTGATACCCCGAAACACGTATCCAGGGATGGCGAAGACAGGGAAGATAGCAGAAGATCGAAAGATGATGCATCGCAAACACTTTACTACATTGACCAGAGTCCTTAGGGGCGACACCGCCGGTGTGTGAGTAGTGTGCGACCCCACCCCAATTTGTAACTTTAAAGCTCCCATGAGCAGTGGGCTGACGAGCCTGGGATCCCGCACCTACGCGCCTGAGTGGCACTATACCTGGCAGATATTGGCAGCCATCGGTAACCCCAGTACACGGCATATCCCTGCTGACGAGGGGTGATACCCCGAAACACGTGTCCAAGGATGGCGAAGACAGCGAAGATAGCAGAAGATCGAAAGATGATGCATCGCGAACACTTTACTACATTGACCAGAGTCCTTAGGGGTGACACCGCCGGTTTGTGACTAGTGTGCGACCCCCCCCCCATTTGTAACTTTAAAGCTCCCATGAGCAGTGGGCTGACGAGCCTGGGATCCCGCACCTACTCGCCTGAGTGGTACTATACCTGGCAGATATTGGCAGCCATCGGCAACCCCAGTACACGGCCTATCCCTGCTGACCAGGGGTGATACCCCGAAACGCGTGTCCAGGGATGGCGAAGACAGCGAAGATAGCAGAAGATAGAAAGATGATGCATCGCGAACACTTTACTACATTGACCAGAGTCCTTAGGGGTGACACCGCCGGTGTGTGAGTAGTGTGCGACCCCACCCCCATTTGTAACTTTAAAGCTCCCATGAGCAGTGGGCTGACGAGCCTGGGATCCCGCACCTACGCGCCTGAGTGGTCCTATACCTGGCAGATATTGGCAGCTATCGGCAACCCCAGTACACGGCCTATCCCTGCTGACGAGGGGTGATACCCCGAAACACATGTCCAGAGATGGCGAAGACAGCGAAGATAGCAGAAGATCGAAAGATGATGCATCGCGAACACTTTACTACATTGACCAGAGTCCTTAGGGGCGACACAGCCGGTGTGTAAGTAGTGTGCGACCCCACCCCATTTGTAACTTTAAAGCTCTCATGAGCAGTGGGCTGATGAGCCTGGGATCCCGCACCTACGCGCCTGAGTGGTACTATACCTGGCAGATATTGGTAGCCATCGGCAACCCCAGTACACGGCCTATCCCTGCTGACGAGGGGTGATACCCCGAAACACGTGTCCAGGGATGGCGAAGACAGCGAAGATAGCAGAAGATCGAAAGATGATGCATCGCGAACACTTTACTACATTGACCAGAGTCCTTAGGGGCGACACCGCAGGTCTGTGAGTAGTGTGTGACCCCACCCCCATTTGTAACTTTAAAGCTCCCTTGAGCAGTGGGTTGACGAGCCTGGGATCCCGCACCTACGCGCCTGAGTGGTACTATACCTTGCAGATATTGGCAGCCATCGGCTACCCCAGTACACGGCCTATCCCTGCTGACGAGGGGTGATACCCCGAAACACGTGTCCAGGGATGGCGAAGACAGCGAAGATAGCAGAAGATAGAAAGATGATGCATCGCGAACACTTTACTACATTGACCAGAGTCCTTAGGGGTGACACCGCCGGTGTGTGAGTAGTGTGCTACCCCACCCCCATTTGTAACTTTAAAGCTCCCATGAGCAGTGGGCTGACGAGCCTGGGATCCCGCACCTACGCGCCTGAGTGGTACTATACCTGGTAGATATTGGCAGCTATCGGCAACCCCAGTACACGGCCTATCCCTGCTGACGAGGGGTGATACCCCGAAACACATGTCCAGAGATGGCGAAGACAGCGAAGATAGCAGAAGATCGAAAGATGATGCATCGCGAACACTTTACTACATTGACCAGAGTTCTTAGGGGCGACACCGCCGGTGTGTGAGTAGTGTGCGACCCCACCCTCATTTGTAACTTTAAAGCTCCCATGAGCAGTGGGCTGACGAGCCTGGGATCCCGCACCTACGCGCCTGAGTGGTACTATACCTGACAAATATTGGCAGCCATCGGCAACCCCAGTACACGGCCTATCCCTGCTGACGAGGGGTGATACCCCGAAACACGTATCCAGGGATGGCGAAGACAGCGAAGATAGCAGAAGATCGAAAGATGATGCATCGCAAACACTTTACTACATTGACCAGAGTCCTTAGTGGCGACACCGCCGGTGTGTGAGTAGTGTGCGACCCCACCCCAATTTGTAACTTTAAAGCTCCCATGAGCAGTGGGCTGACGAGCCAGGGATCCCGCACCTACGCGCCTGAGTGGTACTATACCTGGCAGATATTGGCAGCCATCGGCAACCCCAGTACACGGCCTATCCCTGCTGACGAGGGGTGATACCCCGAAACACGTGTCTAGGGATGGCGAAGATAGCAGAAGATCGAAAGATGATGCATCGCGAACACTTTACTACATTGACCAGAGTCCTTAGGGGCGACACCGCCGGTGTGTGAGTAGTGTGCGACCCCACCCCCATTTGTAACTTTAAAGCTCCCATGAGCAGTGGGCTGACGGGCCTGGGATCCCGCACCTACGCGCCTGAGTGGTACTACACCTGGCAGATATTGGCAGCCATCGGCAAACCCAGTACACGGCCTATCCCTGCTGACGAGGGGTGATACCCTGAAACACGTGTCCAGGGATGGCGAAGACAGCGAAGATAGCAGAAGATCGAAATATGATGCATCGCGAACACTTTACTACATTGACCAGAGTCCTTAGGGGCGACACCGCCGGTGTGTGAGTAGTGTGCGACCCCACCCCCATTTGTAACTTTAAAGCTCCCATGAGCAGTGGGCTGACGAGCATGGGATCCCACACCTACGCGCCTGAGTGGTACTATACCTGGCAGATATTGGCAGCCATCGGCAACCCCAGTACACGGCCTATCCCTGCTGACGAGGGCTGATACCCCGAAACACGTGTCCAGGGATGGCGAAGACAGCGAAGATAGCAGAAGATCGAAAGATGATGCATCGCGAACACTTTACTACATTGACCAGAGTCCTTAGGGTCGACACCGCCGGTGTGTGAGTAGTGTGCGACCCCACCCCCTTTTGTAACTTTAAAGCTCCCATGAGCAGTGGGCTGACGAGCCTGGGATCCCGCACCTACGCGCCTGAGTGGTACTATACCTGGCAGATATTGGCAGCCATCGGCAACCCCAGTACATGGCCTATCCCTGCTGACGAGGGGTGATACCCCGAAACACGTGTCCAGGGATGGCAAAGACAGCGAAGATAGCAGAAGATCGAAAGATGATGCATCGCGAACACTTTACTACATTGACCAGAGTCCTTAGGGGCGACACCGCCGGTGTGTGAGTAGTGTGCGACCCCACCCCCATTTGTAACTTTAAAGCTCCCATGAGCAGTGGGCTGACGAGCCTGGGTTCCGCACCTACGCGCCTGAGTGGTACTATACCTGGCAGATATTGGCAGCCATCGGCAACCGCAGTACACGGCCTATCCCTGCTGACGAGGGGTGATACCCTGAAACACGTGTCCAGGGATGGCGA
Source organism: Lissotriton helveticus (assembly GCF_964261635.1). Lineage (NCBI taxonomy): Eukaryota > Metazoa > Chordata > Amphibia > Caudata > Salamandridae > Lissotriton > Lissotriton helveticus. The sequence goes on along the minus strand of NC_136069.1, from coordinate 966,535,756 downwards.
AGACAGCAAAGATAGCAGAAGATCGAAAGATGATGCATCGCAAACACTTCACTACATTGACCAGAGTCCTTAGGGGCGACACCGCCGGTGTGTGAGTAGTGTGCGACCCCACCCCCATTTGTTGCTTAGAGACCCCCCCTGGACTAAAGACAACGGGCCCGATTCACAGAACTAACCTAAGACAAAATCCTAAACTTACTACCATTTTCGTATTCACAGAAGGCACTTACTCATTTTGGTATTCACAGAAGACACTTACTCATTTCTGTATTCACAGAAGTTAGGAGTCCTATCTTTAGGACTACTTAATGCCTTCTGTGAATACCAGAAGTCCTAAAGTTAGGAATTTTCTCAGTTTAGGAGTAGTAAAGTTAGGACTCCTAACTTTAGGACTTCTAAATGCCTTCTGTGAATACCGAAAGTCTTAAAATTAGGATTTTTCTTAATTTAGTAGTAGTAAAGTTAGGACTTCTAACTTTCGGATTCCTAAATGCCTCCTATGAATACCGAAAGTCTTAAAATTAGGATTTTTCTCAGTTTAGTAGTAGTAAAGTTGAGAAAAATCCTAATTTTAAGACTTTCGGTATACACAGAAGGCATTTAGGAGTCTGAAAGTTAGGAGTCCTAACTTTACTACTACTAAATTGAGAAAAATCCTAATTTTAAGACTTTCGGTATTCACAGAAGGCATTTAGGAGTTTTAAAGTTAGGAGTCATAACTTTACTACTACTAAACTGAGAAAATCCTAATTTTAAGACTTTTGGTATTCACAGAAGGCATTTAGAAGTCCGAAAGTTAGGAGTCCTAACTTTACTACTACTAAATTGAGAAAAATCCTAATTTTAAGACAATCGGTATTCACAGAAGGCATTTAGGAGTCCTAAAGTTAGGAGTCCTCCCTTTACTACTACTAAACTGACAAAAATCCTAATTTTAAGACTTTCGGTATTCACAGAAGGCATTTAGGAGTCCTAAAGTTAGGACTAACTTCTGTGAATATCGAAATGAGTAAGTGTCTCCTGTGAATACCAAAATGGTAGTAAGTTTAGGATTTTGTCTTAAGTTAGTTCTGTGAATCGGGCCCTATATTAGCACATTAATGTGTTTGGACGACAACATGTTCCGCTGTCGACCTTTTGATATTGTAATTTTGCTTTGTTTGTTTATAGTATTGGCTGATCCCTTTCTCCTTTTTATTGTTCCTGTGCACGCCTTTGATGTGCGCACTGGCCCTCTGAGGGGTACTTTGGATGTGCGGTTGAGCGGGATGATGTGCTGGCTACTGGTGGGGGTTGGGCGGGGGGGAAGAGGGGGAGAATTCATGGAGACACAATGTCAGTGATTAAAGTATGCACGTGGAACGTGCGCGGTTTGCACACGCCATCACGCCGTTAACAAATCTATTCATATCTTAAGCGACATAACGTGCAAATAGCCCTCTTGCAGGAAACACATTTAACTGGCCCGGAGACACAGAATCTGCATCGTAGATGGCGGGGGCAGTTGTATGCTACTGGATACTCGGCCTATGCGCGAGGAGTGCTAATCTGGGTGCGCCCCGGGGTCCCATTTGTGCGTTCACACTGCAGGGTGGATTCGGAGGGTAGATATGTGGTGGTACAAGGCAGACTGAATGGCCGCTTGATCGTCCTTGCATCCCTTTACGCCCCCAACACTGAGCAAGGAGATTTCATTGTGCGGCTGTCGATAGTGCTGGTGCCCTGGCATGGTGTACCCTTGATGCTAGGTGACGACTATAACTGTGTTTTGGACGTTGCCCTTGACCGCTCCTTCCCGCCCTTAGTCAGTGCAATGGTAACTGGGGCCACGAGGGCACCCACGAGCTGGGCGTTACAGTGGCATTTTACATGATGCCTGGCGGAGTCGTAATCCACACACTAAGGTTTACTCTTATTATTCAGGCGCACATACATTGCATGTTAGGCTGGACAGATACATGCTGACTAGTGACCTACTTCCCCATGTCATTGACACTTACTACATGGGTCGTACCCACTCAGACCATAACCCACACGTTCTAGAATTCAATTGGGAATGCCCGCACCCTCCGATACCCACCTGGAGGCTTCAACCTGATTTGCTCCTAGACGCCCCATTCCGTGAAGCACTCTCGACTTGTATTTTATAGTATTTCAAGGAGAAGAACCACACTGCCTCCACCCCGCAACTCGAATGGGACGCATTTAAGGTTGTCACGAGGGGTCACTGTCTGGGCACGCAAGCTGGTATGCAGAAACAAATAGACAGAGAGTTGAAGCGTATTGAGGCAAGCCTATTGCGAGAGGAGCAAGAGGCGATGGAGGGAGACGAGGGACCATTATTGGCGACCAGAGAGACACACACCCGTCTGCTGGACAGGCTAAAGAATTTTAACTACACGGCCCACTTGGCACGCACCCATCACTCTGGGGACAAACCGGGCAAGTTATTGGCGTGGCTGATTAGACAAGACACCCGGACCACCCCAGTGTTGTCAATCTGCACTAAACAAGGCGCCACAGTGTAGACACAAAGAGCCATCCACGATGCCTTTGTGGGTCATTACACTGACCTTTATCGGTCCCGATTGCAGACTTCGCCTGCTGACATAGCGGAGTATCTCTCTGCTCTACCCTTGCCTGAGATAGATGATATGCAACAAGATGAACTTGGCGCACCGCTGACATCCGAGGAACTGCGAGAAGCCATTTTCTCCCTCTCTAATGGAAAATCCCCGGGGCCCGATGGGCTGCCCGCTGAGTTTTATAAAGCTTATTCCATAATCCTGATTCCAGAACTGTTGTGGATATATGAGGCGGCATTTGCTGACTCTGCACTCCCACCCACACTGAATGATGCCCACTTGGTCTCCCTCCCGAAGCCTGACAGACACGAGACCCAGCTGGGATCGTATCGTCCATCAGCTCTCCTTAATACGGATTATAAGATCCTGGCCTCCACTTTGGCCCAGCGTTTAGCTCCCCTTGTGCCTGCTCTTGTTCACACAGATCAAAATGGTTTTGTACCAGCCCGTAGCACCTCATACAATATGGAGGAGTACTGTCTCTGACCTGGGGGATTGGCCTGCTCTGGTTGCCTTGCTGCTGAAGGAGAAGAGATAGTCTTAGACTTTATTTTCAACTTGTAGAAGTCCTGGTGCGCCAGGCATCTAACCAAAGGGTAGCGTCCCTAGGTGTGGTAGCCAGGTTCAGGTGTTGCCTGTCCTGGATGGCAGGGCGACTGTACCCAGTGTCCTGGCCGGTTTGTCTTCTAGGTGTATCACTCCAGTTGGGAGGGTGCAGAACTCTGGAAGGGGGTCAGAGGGAGTCTGACCCCTGTGCATCCGGTGAATTTGGATCCCAGGTGGTAGACCAGTTAAGGGAGCTGTGACCTCGCCGTCATGACCACCCTGGTGTCCTGTAGGCACTGCACTAAGCAACATCCACCTCGAGCCGCGCAGCCTCTGCCGCTCGCCGACTCCGTCTTGACGCTGTCCACGAGCCGCAGCCTGCGTCGCGACTGGCAGGGCACCGCGACGCGCAATGCCTCGCTACACCATCTTGTGCTGGTCTGACCGCCGTCACTGCTGCTGAGGGAGTGAGGTCCCGAACTGGTGGGAGAGTTGTGTTCTGGAGGGTGCTTCTCCTGGGAGAGTGCGCAACCACAGAAGTAGAGGTAGGGTAGGGCATTCTTGCCCGTGACCTCTGTTCAGCCTGAGGGTGCGGACCCTAGGTTGAAGGATCAGTGGTAGTTTGGAACTACACTGAGAAGGAGGGTGGAGAATGGCTATTGTATGCCAGGGGTTACTACCCTCCACTCTGTGGATTGGCAAGGACCAGTATTATCTGGGTGGCCTAGGGCCTGATCCTGGCTGTGGACAACTAAGGAGTACCAGTGGGGTAGCCTGGTTGGGCCTGAATTTTAATTTTATGTATGCTTGTTTTCGAACAACGTGGCGTAGAACCGGAGGGTGTCCCTGTAGTGCGGGCGCGCGTCCATGTTCTATCGCCCAAAGCAGAGAAGTCCATCACAGTGGTGACTGGTCTGCCCTGCATTTTGGCTGGAAGGGGCTTGTGTTGGACTTGGCCCTTCTGGCAGGTTCACCCCTGAACTTTTTTCCTTTTAATGTTACATCAGTATAAGGATTTCTGATCTTTGCGCACTTTAGCACTGTGGCGCAGTGTAAAGTGCTTGCGCTCTCTGAGTGAGTGTGCGAGATTGGCCTGCCCTCCCATAGGAATGCACGGGGAATGTGTGTGTCCATGGTAATTCCTGATGCATGGGGAGTGCAAGGTTGAGTTTGGTATGTGCGGACTCGTGTGAATAAATGCTGTGTGATGATGTGTGCGGCTTTATTGCGTCTAGTGTGGAAGTGCCACTTCTAGAAGTTGTCCTGTCTGTGCAGTAAATGTGAATTGACTGTCTGTCTTGTGATTGGCTGGAGATGGCTGGTGTGCCTGGCTCCAGAAGTCAGGATGGGTCTGCCCCGGTGGTGAATGAGGAGATCTGCATGTTGATGGCAGGGAGGGGCTGCACCTGGGACCTGAATATGGCTGGGCTTTCCATCCACAATGCTGGCTCCGCCCCCTGTGGTGCGACTGATGACCCTAGCCTGTCCTGTGAATAGGGGGAGGGGCTGAGCAAAACAAAGTGCTCCAGAACCAGCTGCATCTGGTTTTCCCCCACTCTGCACCCTAGAGACAAAGGGATTTGGTGTATAAAAATAGGCTGTGACCTCCTGTAAAATGTTTTTGTTCCTGACTTGAATCTACCAGGAGCGTGCTGCTGCTGGGGCCCAGGGTATGGCTTGCCTCCCTGGGACCTGCCCAGCCCCTGGATGCCTGATGGACTTTATTGTGGGAGGACTTCTCTCTGGGACCCTTCTGCCTCTCCTGGGGGACCTGGAGGACTTTCCTTTGTCGGGAGCTGCTGTGCTCCACCTTCTTTGCCCCAGGACATCTCCTGCTACTTTGGGCACCCTGGGAGTGCTTTATTTAAGATTCCCCTGCAGAGCGCCTGTCTATGGGGCACCAATGCACCTTATTTTGCTCTGGGCAAAAGAGCTCCTGTTTCTACCTAGCAGCGCTGAGCTGCGATTGCTTGCAAGGGGATCCCGACGTAGGGATTCCCCCGCCGTGGCTAACTTTCATGCGAGTGCCACCCCGCTTCTCCATTTACTTTTTTCACCGAGGGAGCCTACCCCTCATATTGCCCCGAGGAAGAAAATGCCGGTGCCGCTGCAAAGCCAGAAGACAGGCCCGTACCCGTCTGACTGTGGGCGGGACCTGGATTATGTCACTTCCGCTTCCCCCCTGACTGGGGGAAGCCATGCCCCGCTTTGCCGGTCTCCCACATGGAGAGGGAGACCGGAGATGCTGCCTGCCCGCCCGCGCTGCCGGAAAGAGAAGCTGGTGCTGCATGGGGAGGCCGGTAGCCTACCTCACCTCCCCGAGTGGCCACAGGAAGACCCGGAGCCTTGCGGGCTCCATTTGAAAAAAAAGTCCCGGTCCCGAGATGGGGACCGGGGGAAGACCGGGGGAAGACCGGGGGTATCGGGCCAGGCGCCTTGTGAAGACGGGGCTCCCATGTGGTGAGAGAGCCCCGCAAAGCGCTACCGCCGCACCGGAGAGTGGAGCTCCCAGCGTAGAAGAGCCCCAAGGGACCCGAGAGAGCGGAGATGTCGCACCAGGAGTCCCGGTGAGTGGGGCTCTGTTTTTGCAGTGCTGGGGGCAGTTTTGGTGGTAGAGCGGCCCCGGCTAGCAGCGGGCCGCTCCCCCAATGCGAGGGCCTTTGTTTCTTCAGAGCCCACGACGCTCCTGGGCCCATTATTGTTTAGAGCTATGGCTCCACTGAGGCCCCAGTTATTGCTAGAGCCTAGAGAGCTCCAACCATTTGGGGGCATATTTCATTTTTAAAGCACCAGTGCGCTTCATGAAGGCACATGTTGTTTGTCGAGCACAGATGGCTCAGTTGGACCAGCCTTTGTCCTGAGGAGCTAGTGAGAGCCCTTGCCGCAGGTTGTTTCACAGCTGCCAGCAAGTAGTGGGCAGCTGCACCGTTTAGGTTTTACTTTCTAGTGACATGTCTTGGACTCAGGAGTGAGTTGCACTCCTGCAGCCCTACCTTGGCCTTCCCCAGCTGCGTAGCGCTTAGTGCCAGCTGCAGCGTTTAGGCCCTGCTATTGTCCTCAGCTGCCCAGCAAGTAGTGGGCAGCTGCTACGTTTAGGTCTTGGCACAGTGGCGCAACCTCTACCCTAATGTGATTTATGTGCTGTTATGATTCATGTGCTATTGCTTTTTGGGTGTTAGGAAATGTACTGTGTGTAGTATGTTTGGCGCACCCTGTGTTTTGATATCTCTAGACATATGTTTATTCTTAGGAGGTTGTTTTATCTAGTATGGTTTATACTAGTGAGCTCATGGTTCCCTGCGTGATATTTGCCTAAGGTATTTAGGATTGCGTAGGCGGTACTTACCTTTTACCAGTGGTTACTGATTGTGTGCTACATTTGCTATTTGGTTATACAGTTATTATATGTGCTTTGTGCTAAACCTTATTCCTACAAAGTGCTAATTTTGACCAAGTTATGTTATGTTATGTTATGTTATTGGTTTTTGTTGTGCGCACAGCTACTCCAGCTAAGGAGCGTCCTGGCGCATTTGACAGGAAGTGCATAAAAAAAACATAACACAGATAAAAAAGAGAACCAGGGAAGACCACTCTAAGTACATAACACAGGCTGGGAGTTAGAGACTAAAACAGGAATGTTTTCAAGGCTTTCCTAAAAGCCATAAGATCCTCTAACAGGCGCAATTCCACCGGGAGAGAGTTCCAAGCTGATGCCACCTTTACACCAAAGGAACGGCCGCCCATGCGGCAAAGCCTGTATCTGGGGACTACAACCAGGGCCTGACCCTGGGAGCGAAGAGTGCGAGTAGGGACATAAAGGGAAAGAGAGCCAGACAAGATTTCAGGGCCCATGCCTCTCAAGATCTTAAAAGCCAGGCAGAGTACCTTGAAAAGAATGCGCTTCCTTATTGGGAGCCAGTGTAGGGAGCGAAGAACGTTCGCTACCGAACAGAATTTAGGGAGGCCGACAATCGCTCTGGCCGCGGCGTTTTTTACCCGTTGTAATCGAGTTAGCTCAGCCTGATTGGCCCCAGCGAGAAGAGAGCTCGCGTAATCCAGGCGAGAGATGACAGTGGCCTGGATTACTAACTGTCTGGTTGGGGCATCAAAGTACTTAAGAACAGGTCTTAAGCCTCTCAACAGACCAAAGCAGCAAGCCGCTGTTCTTTTAGTATGTCCTACGAAAGTCAGACCCGAGTCTATCCAAACTCCCAGATTTTTCAGCTCCAAAACCGGCGCCGGGGATGGTCCCAACTCAGAAGGCCACCATTGGTCACCCCAAAGTTCCGCTCCCCTACCGACAACCATAACCTCTGTTTTAGTGGCATTCAGCTGGAGACAGTTCCCTGTCAACCAGCTAGCCACCGCCTTCAATCCGTCCTGAAACCTGGGGGCATCTACTTCCGCATCCCCGCTGAGAGTAACCGCCAGCTGAGTGTCGTCGGCATATGAGACCAAGGTTAGGCCCCACTGCCTAGCGACATCAGCTAGCGGTCTCACGTAAAGATTAAACAACGTGGGGCTCAGAGAGGATCCCTGCGGAACCCCCATGGCCAGTGGTTGGAAGTTGGACTTGAAGGGAGAGATGGAAACACAGAAGGAACGATTGCCAAGGTAGGAACGGAACCACTGCAGAGCCTGTCCGCCGACACCTATCTCCTCGAGCCGATGCAGGAGGATGCTGTGGGAGACTGTGTCGAAGGCGGCGCTGAGATCTAACAATATCAGCGCCGCCGTCTGTCCAGCATCCAACACCGCACGGAGATGTTCCACCATCACAAGAAGGGCGGTCTCCGTGCTGTGCCCTGCCCGGAAGCCGTTTTGTGTGGGATCGAGGACATTGGTTCGAGCGAGATACTCAGACAGGGCCAAGTTGACATGGGCCTCTGTTATCTTCGCCGGCCAAGGCAGCAGCGAGATGGGACGATAGTTTTCGGGCTTAGATGGGTCCAAGGAAGACTTTTTGAGGATGGGAGACACCACCGCCTGCTTCCACTTAGTTGGAACCACCCCTGTCTCCAAGGATAGGTTGACAAGGGAACACACAACAGTGCGCCCCATAAAGGCCTGCTCTCTAAACAGAGCAGGTCTAACTGGGTCAGATGGAGAGCCAGATTTAACTCGCAAGTGCTAGTTCTAAAAGTGCTTATTCCTGACAGTGGACCACGTGGCCCTGTCCCATGTGCATAAACCCCTGTAAATTCTGCCCGTGCCTATGGCACATTGTAAAGTGTGAGTTTATTATCTAATGTGTTTGGTATAATACAAAGGCTATTTTTATATATAACCTTGTGTGGAGTTCCTTTTGTGGGGGGCCTGGGAGGTTGTTGCTGGTGGTGCGTGCGCAAATACTTAACCTACATTGCCTCCGGGATTAGCCTTACTGCTCGTGTCATGTTACCTAGAGGGTGAGAAGGGGTTATCTTTGGTGTGTAACTCCCTTGCCCTGACGTAGAATGGGGGTTTCTGCCTGGCTTTGACGCAAGCCTTAGCCAACCGGAAATCCCTATTTCTAACAGCAAGTGGTTGTGATAGTGGGCTAAACGAAGGTGTTCCATCGAAGCCTATTGATGTAATGGTTAAGCCAGACAGGGGAGCCCTCGGAACCAAGAGTTTAGATATGGCGCTACAAGTCGCTCCTGTATCAACCAGAAATTGATCAGTAGAAAACAAAACATGTGCTGTAACATAGGGACCCTTCTGATCTACTGGAACGTCAACTGATTCCTCACCCCATCCTAGGCAATCCTATGCATAAGCAGAATCTTGAAAATATGATGGCATATAATCGGACATATGATACTGATTCCGTCTATCAAAAGTGTTAAATCCATCCTATCTACATGTATTAGCAACAAACCTAGCACGATCATCCGTGCTTCCTCTAGGCCCTAAATAACCTCAACGTTTTCTCATTTGTCCCCGACCACGTGGAAACTGATGAGCATGCAACACTTGATAATCAGAAGCCCAATGTCCAAATTTCCTGCAGTACGCACACTGATCAACAGACAAATTTGAACAAGTATAAGAAAAAGACGAGCCATAAGATCCACGTCCACCTCTATCATTACTTATATCATTTCCTCTAGAGGGCGGACCATAGACGTGAGCCAAAATAACCTTCGTTTTCAATTCCTTAGTCTTTTTATCCTCATTACCCTTCGCTTCTAATTCCTGCAGTTCATAATATTGAGCCATAGTCAAAACAGAAACCGGAGAAGAGGTAGTCCATGAGCTTTTACTGGCCTTAAGGCGACTAGCTATTCCTGGCAACAGGTTTGCGACATATTTATTGATGAACAAATGCCTGCCTGTGTCATCCGTCAATGATTAGCCACTAAAATCATGGAATGCCTCGTCAAAGCGTGTAAAGAAATCCGACACCGATTCATCTGCCTTTTGCTTGCAAGACGCTAAAACACACCAATCTATCTTTTTAGGAGGAATAATAGTTTTTAACTTTACTATTATAGCTGCGGAAATGTCTAATATTAACTGACATGGTTTCTGTGTGGGTTCCCTTTCTCCATTTAATCATTCTAATTCCTTCCATAATGTTCCAAAAGTCGCATGATCATCAACTTTACGAACAGTCCTCCACATATCATGGAGTAATATCAAACCGAAGAACAAATCAATATCGGGCAGAGTCATTGTACAAGAACTAATAGCTTCCTCAACTTCCTCATTGTTGGACCCGGGCCTTTTTGGCTGGTTCACCCCTGAACTTTTTGCTTTTAATGGGGACCTGGCGTTCGTGATTTCTGGCTTGGCGCACTTTTACCCTGTGTCCCAGGGTAAAGTGCGTGCATGTAGTGAGGTTGGCCTGCCCTCCCATAGGAATGCATGGGGAATGTATGTGACTGTGTTAGTTCCTGATGCGTGGGGAGTGCAGGCTCGAGTTTGGTATGTGCGTACTCGTGAGATTGAATGCTGCGCAATAATGTGTGCGGCGTGAATATGTCTAGTGTGGAAGTGCCACTTCTAGACATGGGTGTGCGTGTGCAGTGAGTGTGCTGGCATATGATTGGCTGGAGCTGGCTGGTGTGCCTGGCTCCAGGAGTCTGGATGGGTCTGCCCCGGTGGTGAGTAGAGATATTAGCATGCTGATGTGAGGGAGGGGTGCACCTGGGACCTGAATAGGGCTGGGCTTTCCCCACACAATGCTGGCTCCACCCCCTGTGGTATGACTGATGACCCTAGCCTAACTAGTGAATAGGAAGGGTGGTGGAGCACATCAAGAGTCCTCCAAAACCAGCTGCGACTGGTTTTTCTCCCAACCTGCACCCTGAGACAAAGGATTTTCTAGTATAAGAAGGGGCTGTGTCCTCTTACAAAATGTTCTCTTCCTGGATCCTTTTCCTGAGGGGGGCTGCTGCTGGGCGCCAGGAGGACCGCCACTGGGGATTGCCTCCCTGCCTAGGAGGACCCTGTGAGCTGTCTCTGGGCCCAGCTTTGCCCCCCACCTCTTGAAGGACTTTGTTGCTGGACTTTTGGGCCACTAGCGCCTGGGAGCGCTTTATTTGGCCCCTAGCGCTTGAGAGCGCTTTATTCTGCACTAGCGCCTGGGAGCGCGTTATTTTTCCACTAAGCACTTGGTAGCGCATTCCTGTTACCCTCGCAGGAGCCCACCCTGCAGGTTTGGCCACTTTGGATATTTAAAACCTCCCAAGCGGCTGTCCACGCCACATATTTTTCCTCTATTTTAATTGTTGGCACATTGTCAAGTACATGTTTATTATCTAATGTTGGTGGTATAATACAAAGACTATTTTTATATATATATCCTTGTGTTGAGTTTCCTTTGTGGTGGGCCTTGGGTGTTGTTGCTGGGTGCGCGCGCAAACGCTTTACACACCGCCTCTGAGATAAGCCTGACTGCTCGTGCCAAGCTACCAAGGGGGTGAGCAGAGGTTATCTTGGCGGGTAACTTCCTTGCCCTGACTAGAGTGGTGGTCTCTGACTGACTTTGGCGCAAGCCTTGGCCAGCCAGAGATCCCATTTCTAACATTGTTGGTCAGCGGTGAGGATAGGACTTGCGTTTGCGCTGTGCCGCAGCAGTGACTGGCTGCACCACAAAACTCTGCATTTTTTTAGATAATTACATGTTGGGGATTATTGTTTTTTGAAGTTCTAGTATTTCTTTTCCTAAGAGTGTCCAGTACATTTGTTCCCCGCCCTGCTCCCAGAGTTTGGTACCTGCGTCACTTGTGGTCAGGTTGAGAAATCAGGGGTGGTAAAAACTGCCTTACCGGTCCGAGGGGGGGGTTGTGTGGATGAATGGTGTGTTGCCCTGGACAAATGAGTGTGAGTTCTCTGGGATAGGGAGCTTGCTGAATACTTTGAACTGTGTACTCTTACTTCAGCTCAGTTAAGTCCCCTGTGTTGCACGTGTCCCTGAGCGTCCTGCCAAGATGGAGTCTGCTTTTAAGTTCTGTGGGCTGTTGAGATACAGTACGTGTGAGTTGATGGAGTTTTGTGTAGAAAGAGACATAGCAGTGAATGAGTCAGACACCCCGTCCAAATTGAGGGACAACCTGATCTTGTGGCAGAAGGATGAATGGGAACGTGAGCGCAGTGAGTAAGATAGGGCCAGGGCCGCACGCCATGAGGGTGGTGGGTCTGAGGGGAGCCCTGAAGAGTCTGAAAAGGAAAATGAAGATGACAATAAATGGGCACCAGCAGATAGTGAGGACCCCATAGATAGGGAGTCCCTTGCTGGGTCCAGTGTAGGAGGGAGCGCCTCATCCCTTTCCCGGTCCCTGTCCCCAGAGGAGTGGGTAGATAGGAGGGAAGAGAGGGAGCACCAGCTGGCTTTGGAGAAGCTCAGGTTAGAGCATGCCAAGGAGATAGCGCAGCTGGGTGTGCTGTGGAAAAGTAAATTTTGCCATGTTCTGTGTCCCTACATGTCATCCATCATATGTTATATGTGCATGATTAATATGCATATGTTATTCCCCATGTTTGATTAAAGACGCAATTACAGTTGTGTCCACCTCTAGTATGGCAGTTTCCAGTTCTCGTGAATACTACGAATATCAGGCCTATGTAAAGCTACGTTGCCACGTTTCTCAGTGTGCACGTTATTCCATTGTAAAGTCCCCGTTTCTAGGCCTCAAAAGGGCCCGGACACCAGATTCAGCTCCTGTCTCCTGTCTCCTGAAGCCCCGCGGAGGAGTGATACAACCCCCACCTGTATCCTCGACCCTTCACTTACTTCCTGCCTCGCAGTGCCCGGTTCAGCTTGGCCCTGCCTCTGAGTCTGCCAAGAGTATGTTATGATTCCAGATTATCAGTTCAGTCCTCTTCCTCTGCATTCCTAAAGCTACTGAACTGCATCAATAGTTTCCGTCATTGTCTAGCCTTTACGGCCCCATGTTAGAGAAATACTGTATTAATGGTCATTTAATATTCTTCATCACGCACTACATGTAGAATAATGCATGGTCCAGTCTTAGTGTCTGTTAGCCTTTCCCCGCCTGACTTCTAGTTTATATCAACATGTTCTCTAAACATCAGATACTAGATACTGTTTAGGTACATGTCGCCCTGACTCTCCAGACTTCAGTCTCTGCTCCTAGCACAGAGTTCGAAGCCCCCAGCTTCTCCTAGTGATACGTCATTGCCAGTTTGCGCGCACCATCAGGTTAGAGGTCCCGGCTCCTTAGGTAGCCCCCTCCATGGTTTCCGCCCCATTCATGACATATTCTGTTACGTTTGCATCACATGTCTATGTATACGCCCTGTTACACCTCTTTTCACCCTTATCTTTCGCGACTGCTACGCGTCACGCCTATTGCTCCACCCACTGCTACGCCTATTGCAATGTAATGCTATGTGTTTGCGTTATGTATATATGCTCATGTACTGTTATTAAAAGTTACGCCGTCATTCCCGATCCTGTCCCCGGCAGCGCTGCCATCCTATTCCTGTGCAGGTGGTCCTGTTCCTGTCCTTATGCTGTATTAAACCTGCAAAACTCCTACTACCTCGAATCTTGACTCTTATTTATTGAGCTATCTGTTATTCATTTATTCATTCAAAAATAGGGTATTATTTATTTATTTACCACATAATGGCGCCCGAATAGGGACTTGCCCTTTCCCCACGCGTCGGTGAAGCCACGCCGACCCCCTGGCCCTCTGCAGTCGTGACGGAACTCTTCTGCGCACCGGCAGATATTTCTGCTTCAAGTATCCCTCAGGCCCACGGAGGAGACGGAGGAGGCGGTCCAGCATCCAGACGAGACGGTGGAGGAACGCGGCGAGTCCCGACCAGAGCCCAAGCCGAGAGTCCAAGGTCCGAGGTATCCGGAGGTCCACCCGTAACTGAAGTCCGAAGTTCGTCGTCCGTCGTCGTAGCAGTCCAGTCCGATCCGAGGCTTTCCGTTCTTGCTGCCCGGTGAGTACCGTCGCTGGGGTAGTATCTAGACAGGGTCAATCTAAATTGACTCTGGTCCGTGGGTTGGTGGTACACAGACCCACAAACGAAGTGTTCACCTAGGTGGATACGGGTCTTGATGCGTCCCTTTATGGGACCGGTATGTTCCGTACTGTTTCAGCAGTGCATCCAGTAACTCTAGTCTGTTCCGTTCTCGAGAAATTCTTGTGTTTCTGTTCCCAGTATTCCAGGTAATATTTTGTCCGAACTGTTATGTTATGATGTTGTTCAATGTATTTCCAATGTCGTGGTATGCCTGAATTGTTCTCCCAATTGTTATTGTTCCTCGTCTAGTGTATTGTGTTCCGATTCAAGTTTACAATGTCTCTCTTTTCGAGATTACGTCAGTTAAAAACTAGAAAGGGTTTGTTAGAAGAAGCAGTTCCAGTTCCGCCTAGGGACAGTCCAGGTCATTTTATGTATCAGAAGCATGGCATAAGTGCCATATTATATCTAGATTTATGGGTAGATTATACCAAACAGTTAGAAGAAAAGTATAGATGGCCCGTATCGGGTACATGGGATGCCGAGTGCATCATGCGAGTAGAAGAAGCATTATGGAAAAAGAAAGCCAGACAGTCACAGAAAGATGCCATCGAGTTATGGCGCAAAGAAGCTCATAAAAGAACCGAAAAAGAAATCAGAAAGTCAGAATTAAGTAGAGAATCCTCAGAACGAGCACAAGAAAAAGAACTAATCGAGATAGGTGAACAAGTTAAAGCCGAACAATCAGAGAGACAGAGGAATGCCCTTATTAAGGGTATGTATCCTCTCCTTGCCGAGGGCCTGCCAAAAGCGACCCCGGAGGCATCCAGTAACTTTCCGCCACCATTAGTTCCGACCAAGCTACGTCACAAACCGACCGCAGCTGATATTTTTATTTCGTCCTATTTGGACGACACAGTCCCAGAATATGCAAATCCTGTTCGCGCTCCGCCAGTCCCTGTAAATCAGGCACTTCCCGCTCCTCCAGACACCGGAGTACCTGTTACGGTCCAGCCCGCCATACAAGTCCAGCCTACATTTCCATTTCCCACTCTGCCAGGACGAAGAGCATCAGTAGACGACTCTAGTTTAGGGGCCGCAGGGGGAGGTCCTCCTCAGACCCCGCCGCCACATAAGCGTTTAACAACAGCCGAATTACATATGCAAGCGTCACAGCGTACGCCCAGACATCAGTCTGTAGCAGAAATAAGAAAAGCCCTTGATGAATGCGGCTATGATCCAGTCCCAGGAGAGGATAATATGGTTTTATATTCATTACGTGTAAGAAGGGTGGCCGAGTATCTAGTCACCCTACCGAATATGAAAGAAGACCTAGACAGAATATATCGTTTCATCCGTACAGGGGATGATCCAGAAAGCATTGGCGAGGCCATGTCTCAAAGGAAAGCTGAGACCCAGCTCATGATATTAAAGTTTCTGATCAATTGTCTAATAAGAGAACAAGATTACCCGTCCAAAGATCAAGCCGAAATGAGAACCCTGACAAAGTGGAGTGATAATATAGCCGAGGGTAAGCACAGAACCATCAGTGCTATGGACAGTATGTACAAGAAAATTCGTAAAGAAATAATAAGGTTACACGATCAACGTAAAGCAGCACAAGTAAGCGAGAAAGAAAGTAACTCTGATACTGAAGAGGTAGAGGACGAGAATCCCGACAGAATAGCGTATGTAGGAAAATCTAGATTTCCAGATCGCCATTTACGCCTAGAACACAAGTCTACTTTCCATCATCCAGCACCAGAACAAGGTTCTCTAGAACAAGTATTCCAAGCTACCGATCACATTCTGAAATCACGAATCGGTTACAGTGAGTTGAGTACCATGCATGAACAAGAACTAGTCCGATCAGCAGTCCGATGGATTACTGATTCTACCACTTTTCCAGACGAAATAGTGGCACAAATGTTTCTGAAAATGCCCCCAGCCGAGCAACGACTGGCGGGTATGTATATGATTCAGCACCTCATTACATTGTATGAGGGTCAGCACTCTGATCCAGGCCCGTTACATGATATCCAGAACGAGTTACTCCAGTATAGATGGAAAGGTTTAGGTACCGATTTAATTAGTGTCGTTCTAGAACAGCGTCACAAATATAGAACGTTTTTGAACCCGCATTTTGTTCATGTCTCACCCCCAGAAAGTAAACCATTTTACATGGAGAGACAGAATCCGTTACGAGAAGTCCACCCAGTTAGAGGAACGGGTGGCGAACTAGAACGAGTGTTTGTTTACACTCCGATTACAAAGATGGAACTCCTAGAGATGAAGAAATTAATTCCCTGTCATGATAAAGATCCAGCAGGGTTCCACCGAGAATTAAAAGACATGCTCCGTATGGGAGAATACACGTATCCAGATATAGTTAAAATGTTAAAGGTTCTGCTGCCCGCAGGGGTGTATGAAAAGCTCAAGGAAAAAGAATGGGAGGTGGGAGAGAAAAAGATCGATTGGGCAGTTCTAGAAGCTGAAGATAAGGCACGAGTACCAGGTACCGGTCTTGGAGCGAAATGTAAAGAATTACCAGAATTATTAATACAAGTTTTGCCTAGGTTATTGACAACTAGAAAAGAAGACTGGGATGCAATCTCAGCCTGTAAACAGAAACAAGATGAAGACATTAGTGATTTTTATTCTAGATTTGAGAAATGTTTTAGCATTAACAGTGGTCTCAAGACAAGTAGTGAGTCATACCCTCATCTTTTTGTTACTAAATTAGTCGAGAATTCAAGTCCACCAATTAAAAATCGAGTTTTGAAAGTCGAAAGTACCTGGCAAGCTAATACCCCGTCCCAGATGTTACAGATGCTCCAATACCACCAGAATAGAATCAGGGAAGAGCAAGAACACGAGAGAAAACGTATGAAAGACACGAAAATGAAAGTACTAGTTGCACAATCTGTTCCTCAAGACAGTCAGAAGAGGGGTCCAAATCAAGCCAGTCATCCTGCAGCTCCCGTTAAAGGGAACTGCAATTATTGTAAACAGCCAGGTCATTTTATAAATGAGTGTGCAGTTCTGAAACATAACATAGCTACCGGTAAGACTAAAGAAAGACCACGTCCGCCTAGACAAGAACAAGTTTCACAGACTCCTCAGCCACAGAATGCACCACAGACAGTTACAGCACCGCAGCCCATTGCTGCAACACAGCATGTTACACAGCAGATGTACCAGTATGCACAGTCTGAGTATCCAGAGTATCAACCGTATTCATGAAACAGCCTAGAGAGGGAGGTAGGCTTGCCTCTCATCGAGATACCTGTAGATCAAGAAGGTCCCTATGTTCATAGTCAAGTACTAGGGAAAGATAGAAAGTTTTTGATTGATACAGGGGCAAGTAGGACCACAATTAGTCACGCCGAAGTTCCAGGGGCTCCGCTCTCAGGCTCAAGAAATGTTTCCCTTGGATTTTCAGGAAAACCTATCGTAAATGAAATATCAAAGCCAGTTACTCTAGAAGTAGGTCCATTGTCCCGTACTACTGATCTGTTACTTACTAAGTCATGTCCAGAAAACCTATTAGGCATTAAAACACTGAAAGAATTAGGTGCAGTTATATGCTGTTCCCCAGAGGGAATACGTCTGTTCCTACGTGACTTCAAGGGTCACTATGTATTACGAGATTTTGATCCCAGATTGTCTAATGTTCCGCAGCATTTATGGGCGCAAGGTCCAACTGATGTAGGTTACATGCAAATCACACCCCATCGTGTGACTCTCAAGCCAGGTGTAATGTTACCACGAATCAGACAGTACAGATTGCCACCTGAGGCTGTAGCAGCCTTATCCAAAATTATTGACGAGCTCATCGCTCAAGGAGTAGTTGTAGAAACTGACTCCAATGTATGCAATTCTCCGATCATTCCAGTCATGAAACGTACTGATCCAAATGCACCCCCAGTATATCGATTAGTGATTGACCTACGAGAACTTAATAAATGTATTATTCCCCAGTATCCAGTTGTCCCAGATATCTCTTCCCTATTAACGGCCATTGATTCCGAAGCTTCATTTTTCACTGTCATAGACCTCAAGAATGCATTTTTCAGTGTCCCCATTCATCCAGACAGCCAGTTCCTTTTCGGATTTTGTTTAAATGGAAGGAGCTATATGTTCACACGAGCTCCTCAAGGTTTCACAGAAAGTCCAAGTATCTACAGTCAAGCACTTAAGAGACAACTAGACAACATTCACATGCCAACTGACACTGCCCTGCTCCAGTATGTCGACGACCTCCTGATCACAGCCCGTTCTGAACGTGCTTGCGAGCGAGCATCCCTTACAGTCTTGTATTTCCTAGCCGAGATGGGGCACAAGGTGTCCCCTTCTAAGCTTCAATTCTGTGTCCAGCAAGTGGTCTACTTAGGACACTTACTGTCCAAGAGGGGTAGGCAGTTGACACCAGACCGTATCCAGTTAATAGCGAGTCTTCCTCAGCCCAAGACCCAGAAGGAGGTACGTGCTTTTATCGGCCTCACTTCTTATTGCCGACAATGGATTCCTCAGTATGCATTCCTAGCCAAGCCACTGATACAGTTAACGACACAGGAGGCAGCCGTATCGTCTGTCCTCCCTTGGACATCTGAACATACACTCAGTTTCAATGAGTTAAAGAAAGCCCTATGTCAAGCTCCAGTTCTAGCTACACCAAACTACAGTAAGCCTTTTACACTTTTCGTCACAGAACGCGAAGGTACAGCATTATCTGTTCTCACACAAGATCAAGCAGGACAATACAAGCCATGTGCTTATTTTTCGAGCACATTAGATCCTGTAGCCCAGGCTCTGCCTGCGTGCCTCAAGTCAGTTGCAGCCACAGCACTAGCTATCAGACAAAGTGATTCCATAGTCTTAGGACACTCCCTGACAGTACAAGTTCCACACTCCGTGGAAGTTCTTTTAAACCGAACACAGACTCAGCATTTGACAATTGCACGTTTAACAGGTTATGAATTGACACTGTTCCAGCCACACATAGAAATCAGACGCTGCAACGTTTTAAATCCTGCTACATTGTTACCATCAGTTACTTCGAATTCTGCCACACATGACTGTGTGGAAGTAGTTAACATTACGACAAAGCCAAGACAAGATCTGACAGATATTCCGTTACCAGATCCCGACCTGACACTTTATGTGGATGGTTCATGTATGAGAACAAGTACAGGAGAACTAGTCGCCGCATATGCAGTGACTACCGACACCGAGGTTATTGAAACACACCGTATTGACACCCTGTCCGCTCAAGCAGCAGAGCTAGTTGCTCTGACACAAGCCTGCCTACACGCCAAGAACTTGAAAGTTAATGTTTACACAGATTTGCGCTACGCATTTGGAGTCGTACACGACTTTGGAGTGCTCTGGCAGGAGAGAGGTTTCATGACTTCTCATGGAACCAAGATTCAGCATGGTCTCCTTATTCAAGCTCTGTTAGATGCCATACATTTACCGACATCCATTGCTATCATGAAGTGCAAAGCACATACGAAAGTTACTGACATTATTTCCCAGGGTAACGATCTAGCAGATCGCACAGCCAAACTTACAGCACAGACTCCAGACATTCCAGTTAATCCGACACAGACACACACTCCAGATCCGACTACATGCATGACAGTTAAGGACCCTACACAAGATGTCATAGATATCCAGTTACATGCTACTCCTGAAGAAATCAAGAAATGGTCCGAACAAGGAGGGGTCCAGACAGATCAAGGATGGTTAACGAAGGGTAGAGCCACATGGTTTCTCCCCGACTCTATGGTTCAAGTCATTATCAATACCGCACATAGTCCAGCACATTTAGGAGAAAAAGCTATGCTAGACAGTATCCAGAACATTTGGTTCAACAAGCATTTACGAGCTGCAGCCAAGCAGAAAGTCCGTACCTGTATGATATGTTGTCAGTTCAATCCAGGTAAAAGTGTCCCGGTGGAACAAGGTGGATTCCAGCCTCCTGACCACCCTTTTGAAGTCCTCCAGATGGATTATATTCAGATGGAGCGATGTCGAGGTTTCAAGTATGTTCTTGTAGTTGTATGCGCTTTGTCCAGGTGGACAGAAGCATATCCAGTTCCAGATTACACAGCCGCGACCACTGCCAAGCAGTTGGTTCGTGAGTTCTTCCCCCGTTATGGACTCCCTAGAGTCGTATATTCTGACAACGGCCAGCCATTCTCATCTGAGTTGATGAAGCATGTTTCCCTCTTGTTAGGATACCAGTGGAAGTTCCATTGTGTACGCCATCCTGAAGCAGCAGGTCTCGTAGAGAGACATAACCAGACCCTGAAAATCCGCATCGCTAAAGTGTGTAAAGAGAAAGGTGTGGACTGGCTAGTAGCTCTGCCAGTTGCCTTGTTCTATATGCGCATGGTCGCACATTCCAGATCAGGTCTGTCCCCGTATGAGGTCGTTTTCGGCCGCCCCCCTAACATGTGGGGTACTCCTAGACCCCGAAGTATTACCGATGTTTCAAGTAATATGCTGACAGATTACCTAGCTTCCTTGATGTCTGCCCTCAACTCTTGTCGTTCACAGGTTGCCGCCGCATTTCCAGACAATACCGAGGTGGCACCGCATGAAATCGTTCCAGGATCCATGGTCCTTGTCCGGAATTTTGACCGCTCAAGTCCGCTGGAGCCACGCTGGAAGGAGCCCCGACAGGTCCTCCTCGCCACCCGTACAGCCGTGAAGTTGGAGGGTCGCAAAGGCTGGGTGCACCTTTCACATATAAAGAAGTTTTATGGACTGAAACCCGTCTCAAAGAACATTTCCCAGGATTTGAAGGATTGCCAAAATATTGTTCTCAAGGACTGTCCCGCAAAAGACATTGCTACAAACCCTCCCCTGTTAGAGAAAACTCCGCAGCAGGAGTATAAGTTGAAACTCCGGTCTAGTAAAATAAGTCAGCCAGTTTGATTGTCTAAGTCCTCCCCTAGGTGAAACGGTTAGACTGTTTCTGACATGTATAAAATAGACCCCCATAGTGAGAGAGTTAGTCAAAACTCAATCCGATGTATCGTTTTTCTATGTTTCATATTATTTCTCAGCATTATGATTTCCTGCACCAGTTATGCGTTCTACCTGTATTTTCCAGTTTCTCATGTAAATACGTCTTCTAATGCTACAGTAGAGCACACGTTTAGTGATCTACCTCCTCATGAACTCTCTTACCGCCTCGCTATGCGAAATAATTCTTTTATCCGCATGCTACATTATTCACACCAAACCAGCAATGCCACTAATTGTTGGGTGTGTGGTCGACTCCCCCCTTTCCAGACACCGAAGGGAGTTCTGCCACTCTTTCCTTATCCTTTTTCACATAATGGTTCGTGTGGAGCATGGTCCACGTTAACGTCATCCTCAACAGATATGTCTTTTCTTAACAGTACATGTTTTCCAGACAAGCAAGGTCTCCCCCACAGAACCGGGTTAGATCTAGAAAATGAAGTGTACAATTTAGGTAATTATTCTTCGAATTTCATGGTCCTGAATGTTCAGTCTGATTCCACTCCAGATTTACCTGCTATTTCAGTACTACCAGTCAAAGGCGAATTATGTGTCCGAAATAATGGTTCCGTACATGTAGGACATAGTGATTGTACTACTATTGTCAAGTATAGTGACAGTGGGAAATCTATTTTCAAAGCTTCACGTCATTCTTATTTTATTTGTGGTCAAACTGCATATGTTCGTCTGCCCCTCGATTGGGAGGGAACCTGTTACATTGCCTTCCTACTGCCACCAGTTTTCCTAGCCCCATCTGATTATCATAGAAACACACATCTAGTACACATTAGACATAGAAGGGAGTCCCCAATTGTCGATTATACTGAAACTGCCCTAGAACAGTATACAGATTTCAACAGAGGTTTCTTTTTCTTTATAGGACCTATCCAGAATAGTAAACTAATCCGTAGGTTAACCAGAACCCTTGAAGCTGTAGTCAATGAGACTGCCTCTGCTCTAGGTAACTTAACCGAAGAGCAATCTGCTATGAGATTTGTCGTTTTACAGAATCGTCTCGTCCTTGACGTCATATTGGCCGATAGGGGCGGGGCCTGTAGAGTCATCGGATCTAGTTGCTGCATTTTCATTCCAAATAACGCGCCGTCTGTTTATTCAGCTATAACCAGACTTCATAAAATTGCCCATCTGTTACACCAAGATCCAGGCACCTGGACATGGTCCGGTTGGTTCTGGAATATAATTTCCGCCTGGGGATGGAAAGTCTTGTCCTTTCTAGGTATTGCAGTAGCGATCATATTCAGCTGCTGCCTCTGTATACAATGTGGCCCTGCGATTTGCGGCATTTGTGCTACCTCTTGTATTCCTAGTCCCAAGCCCCATTCTAAATCCCGTTCCAAGACAATTCGAGACGAGCAAATGATACTGTATGAAATGATAGATGGTATCATGAATATTGATGTTTCCTGATGAAACGTAGTGACAAGGAGGGAATGTGGAAAAGTAAATTTTGCCATGTTCTGTGTCCCTACATGTCATCCATCATATGTTATATGTGCATGATTAATATGCATATGTTATTCCCCATGTTTGATTAAAGACGCAATTACAGTTGTGTCCACCTCTAGTATGGCAGTTTCCAGTTCTCGTGAATACTACGAATATCAGGCCTATGTAAAGCTACGTTGCCACGTTTCTCAGTGTGCACGTTATTCCATTGTAAAGTCCCCGTTTCTAGGCCTCAAAAGGGCCCGGACACCAGATTCAGCTCCTGTCTCCTGTCTCCTGAAGCCCCGCGGAGGAGTGATACAACCCCCACCTGTATCCTCGACCCTTCACTTACTTCCTGCCTCGCAGTGCCCGGTTCAGCTTGGCCCTGCCTCTGAGTCTGCCAAGAGTATGTTATGATTCCAGATTATCAGTTCAGTCCTCTTCCTCTGCATTCCTAAAGCTACTGAACTGAATCAATAGTTTCCGTCATTGTCTAGCCTTTACGGCCCCATGTTAGAGAAATACTGTATTAATGGTCATTTAATATTCTTCATCACGCACTACATGTAGAATAATGCATGGTCCAGTCTTAGTGTCTGTTAGCCTTTCCCCTCCTGACTTCTAGTTTATATCAACATGTTCTCTAAACATCAGATACTAGATACTGTTTAGGTACATGTCGCCCTGACTCTCCAGACTTCAGTCTCTGCTCCTAGCACAGAGTTCGAAGCCCCCAGCTTCTCCTAGTGATACGTCATTGCCAGTTTGCGCGCACCATCAGGTTAGAGGTCCCGGCTCCTTAGGTAGCCCCCTCCATGGTTTCCGCCCCATTCATGACATATTCTGTTACGTTTGCATCACATGTCTATGTATACGCCCTGTTACACCTCTTTTCACCCTTATCTTTCGCGACTGCTACGCGTCACGCCTATTGCTCCACCCACTGCTACGCCTATTGCAATGTAATGCTATGTGTTTGCGTTATGTATATATGCTCATGTACTGTTATTAAAAGTTACGCCGTCATTCCCGATCCTGTCCCCGGCAGCGCTGCCATCCTATTCCTGTGCAGGTGGTCCTGTTCCTGTCCTTATGCTGTATTAAACCTGCAAAACTCCTACTACCTCGAATCTTGACTCTTATTTATTGAGCTATCTGTTATTCATTTATTCATTCAAAAATAGGGTATTATTTATTTATTTACCACAGTGCCGGAGAGGATTGCAGAGGCTGAGAGGTTCTTGGCCAGGGAGAAGATAGCCCTAGAGGGTAGGTTATCCCCTGACTGCAGTTATAGTTTTCTGGATTCCCCAGGGAGGGTTGGATCCAGTGGTGGCAGCAATAGAGAGTTCAGTGCAGGAGGTCCCAGTCCCTGTTTCCAAAGAATAGTACCTTGTTCCCAAGAGGACGTGTACCGATTGAAGTTCAGGGGCAGTAGGAGACTGCCTCACCAGGATTGGGAGGAATATGCGGATGATTGTCATGATGCACTGATTGATTGGTTAGAGGTTCACGGGAATCTGAGTCTGATGGACTGTTCAACCTGGTTATCAGAGAGCAGCTGCTCAATTGTTTTGCGCCAGAGTTGCGCCGACACCTGTCGATGTAATGACTACGTTAGTCCATGGGACATTGCAAAGGAAGCAGACCACTGGGAAAATGGCAGAGGTTCTGACACGTCATTGGTGAGTGAACCCGAAAGTAGTGGTTCAGGTACTTCCAGCCCAGCGTGGTGGAAGAGGCTCAGATTAGCCCAGCTAGGTCCCAGTGTAGCGAGAGGGGTGTAGGGGCTCAATTTTTGTCTCAGTGGAGTAGGAGTGAGTGGGGGACTGAGTGTTCCCAGGTGCCCGAAACCCAGTCTCAGAACCTGGATGGTTTCTTGAGGGAACACCAGGTTGGGGACCTAGGCTGTACTGTTAGACCACTTGAGGGGGATCTCCTAGTGTCTAGAGAACCTGGACCATCTGTAAATAGAGCTCCAGTGGTTCTAGTGTCCGGCAGTGTGACTCCAGTTGGGAGGGCACAGAAGTCCGAAGTGAGGAGTGAATGGGGGATGTGTTCTCCAATGGGAGAACCAGTGGGTCAGGGACTACCCAGTTGGGTGAAGTTCCCATGTAGTGACCATGGTGACACCACCTCTGTTCTGGGGTATCTTCCCGCACTGTCAGGTGGACAGGGGATGAAAGATCTGCACCAGACAGACAGTCACACAGCACATGAGTCATGTGTTAGCCTCAGGGGGACGGTGTGTGAGTCCCCAGAAGCCCTGGAGTGCCAGGCAATTATTCCCCGAAAGGTTTTAGACCAGAGGTTGGGATGCCAGGTTCAGGATCCGCCTGACCTGAAGGTAGGACGTCTGTGACCAGCGTCCAGACCAGTTCATCTTCCAGGGGTGCCACTCCAGTTGGGAGGGTGCAGAACTCTGGAAGGGGGTACAGAGGGTGGGAGAGCACGCCTCTGACCCCGGTGCAACCTGAGGGGTTAAACCCTAGATTGGGTGAATGGCATTCTAAGGGCGCCTCTCAGAGGAGGAGGAACCCTAGAAGGAGAGGTAGGGGGAGGAGAGTCTTCCCTGTGACTCCTGCTCCGCCTGACGGTGTAGACCCTAGGCTGGAGAACCAGTGGCAGTCTAGCCCTGTCTTACAGACAGGAAGAGTGGAGAATGAATACGATGTGCCAGGGGTTACTACCGCCCACTTTGTGAGTAGGCAAGGACCAGTGGCACCTGGGTGGCCCAGGGCCTGGTTCTGGCCGCGGACCAGCTTGGGAGTACCAGTGGGGTAGCCCAGTTGTTCCAGATGGTGGTTTTAGAAGGAATCCCAGGGGTTCACAGTGGCGTAGAACAGGAGGGTGTCCCGGCAGTGGCGGGCCTGTGTCCGTGTTCTATCACCCAAAGCAGGGAAGCCCATCACGGTGGTGATTGGTCTACCCTGCAGTTTAGCTGGAAGGGGGTTGTGTTGGACTCGGGCCTTTTTGGCTGGTTCACCCCTGAACTTTTTGCTTTTGATGGCGACCTGGCGTTCGTGATTTCTGGCTTGGCGCACTTTTTCCCTGTGTCCCAGGGTAAAGTGCGTGTATGTAGTGAGGTTGGCCTGCCCTCCCATAGAAATGCATGGGGAATGTATCTGACTGTGTTAGGTCCTGATGTGTGGGTAGTGCAGGCTCGAGTTTGGTATGTGCGAACTCGTAAGATTGAATGCTGCACAATGATGTGTGCGGCGTGAATGTGTCTAGTGTGGAAGTGCCACTTCTAGACATGGGTGTGCGTGTGCAGTGAGTGTGCTGGCATATGATTGGCTGGAGCTGGCTGGTGACCCTGGCTCCAGGAGTCTGGATGGGTCTGCCCTGGTGGTGAGTAGAGAGATTAGCATGCTGATGTAAGGGAGGGGTGCACCTGGGACCTGAATAGGGCTGGGCTTTCCCCACACAATGCTGGCTCCGCCCCCTGTGGTGCGACTGATGACCCTAGCCTAACTAGTGAATAGGAAGGGTGGCTGAGCACATCAACAGTGCTCCAAAACCAGCTGCGACTGGTTTTTCCCCTACCCTGCACCCTGAGACAAAGGATTTTCTAGTATAAGAAGGGGCTGTGTCCCCTTACAAAAAGTTCTCTTCCTGGATCCTTTTCCTGAGGGTGGCTGCTGCTGGGCGCCAGGAGAACCGCCACTGGGGATTGCCTCCCTGCCTAGGAGGACCCTGTGAGCTGGCTCTGGGCCCAGCCTTGCCCCCCCCACCTCTTGAAGGACTTTGTTGCTGGACCTTTGGGCCACTAGCGCCTGGAGCGCTTTATTTGGCCCCTAGCACTTGAGAGCGCTTTAGTCTGCACTAGCGCCTGGGAGCGCGTTATTTTTCCACTAAGCGCTTGGTAGCGCTTTCTTGTTACTCTCGCAGGAGCCCACCCTGCAGGTTTGGCTGCTTTGGATATTTAAAACCTCCCAAGAGGCTGCCCACGCCGCATATTTTTCCTCTATTTTAATTACAACGGGGGCCCATCCCGTGCTATGGCGAAGAAATCGCCGCGTTGGCCTCAGCAGCGCGACCGGAGCCAGGGGGCTCGTCAGTAGGGCCGCGCTGCCATTGGCTGCCCCAAAGAAGAGTTGCCGCGGCCGCCATTGGTTCCTCTGTGGGAGGCTCATCAATAGGGCAGCGCTGGGATTGGCCCAAGCGCCCCTGAGTCTCCCGAAGGCCTCGCTGGGATTGGTTTCCGGCTCGAGGCCTTCCCCAGGAAACCGGGCAGAACCCGGAGCCAAGAGAGGAAGCGTGCTGGTTCCCCGGCGAGGCTCTCCGAGGAAGAGAGCCCCGCCTGCCGCCATTGTCAACACCCTGTCCCCAGGAGCAGGACCGGGTGAAAAGGAGGGCGCCGCTCTCGCCGAGAAGCAGCGTCGAGGAGAGCCTGGTGAGTAAGGGCTCCCCCTCCCTTGTCCAGGTTCCCCGTAGTAGACCCGCGGGTCGCTCCAACGTGAGGGGGCATTGCTGTTTTAACGTCCCCGAGGCTCAGGCGGCATTGCTTAGTTTTGGAACCACGAGAGACTCCACGAGAGACTCCACCCAGGCAGCATTTGATGTGCCACAAGCCCCGAGAGGCTCAACCCGGCCTATTTGATTTACGAGCCTGAGAGGCTCTTGGCGGCCATTTGTTTTCGAGTCCCCAGAGGGGCGACTCCAACGTCGGGAGTCACTAATGCATTGTTTGTCAGAGCCCATGAGGCTCCCAGGCACACATTTCTGCCAAGCCCACGAGGGGCTCCAGAGGGCATTTGTTTCTTGAGCCAGAGGGCTCCAACGTGGCACAGTATATTCACAGGGCTACAGAGAGCCCAGAGGACATCCCCAGCTGCCCAGCACTTAGTGGGCAGCTGCCACATTTAGGCTTGTTGTTTGGCTGCCTGCGCAGCCTGCCCTGACTGTTCTGGACACAGGGCGTTTCAGCCCCAGAGAGGCCAGTTGGCCTGGGGGACAGTTCTTTTGTTGTGCCCTTGCGAGGAGGTACATGTTTGGCCCTATGTGTTTTGCGCAGATGTGATTTCCTGCCTAATGTGATAAATGCAATGCTTTTGCCCATGCCTTTAAATATGTGTTTTTATGCCTAGGAGGTTGTTTGCCCTAGAAGAGTGATGTTAGTAAGGTCATGGTGCCCTGCGTAATATTTAACTAAGGTGTTTTAGGATTGCGTAGGTGGTGTTTACCTGTTACCAGTGAGTACTGGTTGTGTGCTATATGTGCAAGTTTGGTACTACAGTTATTATATGTTCTAAGTGCTAATTCTAAAAGTGTTTATTCCTGACAGTGGTCCATGTGGCCCTGTCCTGTACATATCCCCTGTAAATTCTGCCCGTGCCTGTTGGCACATTGTCAAGTACATGTTTATTATCTAATGTTGGTGGTATAATACAAAGACTATTTTTTATATATATATCCTTGTGTGGAGTTTCCTTTGTGGTGAGCCTTGGGTGTTGTTGCTGGGTGCGCACGCAAACGCTTTACACATCACCTTTGAGATAAGCCTGACTGCTCGTGCCAAGCTACCAAGTGGGTGAGCAGAGGTTATCTTGGCAGGTAACTTCCTTGCCCTGACTAGAGTGGTGGTCTCTGACTGACTTTGGCGCAAGCCTTGGCCAGCCAGAGATCCCATTTCTAACACTCATAAAAAGCTGCTGGATTTTTTTCTCGGATCAGGCAATGCAGTTATAAGAGCCATGACATCCGCTCTATTCCAAGGAGTGTAAACCCAATTATAAACAAAATAACCCTTTGCATCAACAGAATCCTTATCATCACGTGTCCCCTCACCTCTAGGAGGGACATACAAAGGTGCGGCTTCCCACATAGGTTTCGCATGAACTGTCATAGTCTTATCTGAGACGAAGATAGAAGCTTGTACCACGCCGGTCTAAGATGTTTGTGCAGATGCGTCTGCTGACTTTATCTCCTCTTGCAAACGGACTGTCTCAACACGTAATTTAACCAAACGCCTGATTGAGTCAGCCAACTGAGAAAAGAGAAAAAGTCCATCACTTATTTGCTTACAATAATTTGCTATATCAACAGGCTCCAATTCTTCAGAATGTTTCCTAAACCGTTCAACAACTTCTGCGGCAAACACCTCTGTAAAATATCTCCCTCTCCTGCCAATCCTCCATGTCATTTAACTCTTCATAAGCAGAAGCAGTATTACGGGTGGCTTTGTAAGCAGCAGATCTAAGCTCAGCGGAACGCGCAGCAGGCAACATAGAACGAGTTTCTCAAGCTTTCTCCTGGCCTGTAGGAGAATCCTTATCTGACTCATGAGGAGCAGAGGGAAAAATATACAGAGGCAGAGAACGATCTAATAACAAGAAATCATCTTGAGGTTTACTAAGGATAGGATAGAGTGGTCGCCGAACAGCTTATTGGCCATTTACCTGTAAATGGCGCTCCCTATCTTCCCTCTCTTTTAATTCTTTCAATTCTTTATTTTTCACTTCTAATGCTTTCGCATGGATGTTCTTTCACTGTTCTTTTTTAATCAAGGCTTGTTCACGCTTCATTCATTCACGCACTTCTTTCTCCCACATTCGCACACAGTCAAACATATGTTGCCTTGTCTTTCATTCGAACATACATTGTTCCACATACTGAATCTTTCGAAAATCAAATGACCCATGCATAGGCCAATGCAATACAGGATCCTTACGAGTAAATGTACTCCATAACGTGCTGTACATTATAGAAGAAATACCATATTTAATATACATATCCCAATTAGGCGTCCCCTCCGGGGGGGCGGATGTGCTTCAGCGAGTCTCAAACTGGTACCACTACAAAAGCAACACATCCTACGAAGTGTGCTAGAAACAGGCATGCCAAAAATAGTACAGAATATGCAGTATTATAACCAAAATGGCACTTAAGGTACCTGTATTACGATGTGCCGTGCAAATCAATTCAAATAGAGAAAATTCTCCTCATTACATGCCTATATAAATTGCAATTCATATATTCATCCCATACAAATCCAAGTTGGCCAACACAAATTCCAAAGCCACAGTAAGCGTTACTAAACTACCTTACCAATCCCAGGCATCAAAACCAACAGCAAGTGCCGCATAACGACTCTTACCAATCACTTCGTTTCCAGGTTCCAACTGCCAAGTTCTCAAATCGACCAAATGCTCACTGCACGGCGAATCAACAGAAGAGATCTCAGTCGAGGACCGGCACCACCTGGATGGTCAGATCAGAAAGAGAGGAAAAACGCCGTGGTTTGCTAAGACGCGGGTCTCCTCGGGCAATGATCACCCGTAGCGAGATTCCAATCCTTCGCTTCGACCACTCCTTCGGGCATCCGAGTCTCCGATGAGCTCCATGTTGGGCGCCAATTTGTGGTGGTGGGCCTCAGCAAGGCCTACCAGTGCTAGGGGTTCGCCCTTCTCTGCACAAGTCCTCAGACCAATAGGATAGAAGTTGGCACAGAAATTGGAACAGAAAACAAAGTATTTACTATTTATTAAACATGGTGAGGTGGAAATACATTCACAAAACACCCTTCGGTAATGTATGAAGTAACACACTGAATGGAAGGAGCTTGGTCCTTTTATACCCACACAGGGGCTCAAAAGAAGGCGGTACGAGTACAAGAGAAGGTTTTAGGTACATATGAGGTCATACAGAAAATGCACAGTCAACAAGTAAGAGGAGCTAACAGTTGCTAATTCTAGTGAGCACATCCTGACAGTTACATACTAATAAAAGCTGCAAAGACAGCTGCAAGCTCAACTGAGCATGTGCAAAGCAGAAACTGCTAAATATAACCTGTCTCTAGTCAACTTCCAAGAGCAGACAACAGCAAGGTAGGACAGAGCACATGGAAAGCATGGTAGCACATGGCAAACAAAATGGCAGCTAGAAATACAAAATGGATTCCACAAAACGGACAAGATAGCCTCTAACTACAAGATGCCTTCTGCTAATGCAAACCCAATCGCTGCCAAATTACAACAACTCAGGCTGGAAGAATTTGACCACTTCTTTACAGTTTGAGACCTTTGAGCCCCTAGTAGCGTCCTTTGACCTTTGGAAGAGTCATGTGGTTTTTCTGGCTCCCTGAAGTCAGTCAACAGGTTTCCGGGCTCCTGGACTCCGAATTCAGCATTTCCCAGGATTTTGAACCCTGCTGCCAAGTCTGTGTCTCGACCCCAAAAACCGGGCAAACTACTTCGGACCTGTGTAAAAACGCACACTTTTGGAGCTTCTGGATGGAGGAATTTGACCACTTCCTTACAGCTTGAGACCTTTGAGCCCCTAGGAGCGTCATGTGACCTTTGGAAGAGTCATGTGGGTTTTCTGGCTCTTCGAAGTCAGGCAGCACATTTCCGGGTTACCGGGTTGCCAAATGCAGCATTTCCCAGCATTTTGAAGCCCTGCTGCCAAGTGTGTGTCTCGTTCCTGAAAACCAGGCAAACTTCTTTCGACCTGCATATATATGCACAATTTTGGAGCTTCTGGCTAGAGGAGTTTGACCACTTCCTTACAAATTGAGACAATTGAGCCTCTGGGAGCGTCCTGTGACCTTTGTAAGAGTCGTGGTTTTTCTGGCTCCCTGAAGTCAAGCAGCACGGTTCCGGGTTCCGGGGCCGCTAAATGCAGCATTTCCCAGCATTTTAAACCCTGCTGCCAAGTCTGTGTCTCGACCCTGAAAACCAGGCAAACCGCTTTGGACCTGTGTAAAAACACATACTTTTGGAGCCGCTTGCTGGAGGAATTTGATCACTTCCTTACAGCTTGAGACCTTTGAGCCCCTGGGAGCGTCCTGTGACCTTTGAAAGAGTCATGTGGTTTTTCTGGCTGCCCCGAAGTCAAGCAGAAAGTTTCCCGGTTCCGGGGCCGCAAAATGCAGCATTTCCCAGAGTTTTGAGCCCTGCTGCCAAGTGTGTGTCTCGTTCCTGAAAACCGGGAAAACGTCTTAGGACCTGCATATAAACACACACTTTTGGAGCTTCTGGATGGAGGAGTTTCACCACTTCCTTACAGCTTGAGACGTTTGAGCCCCTGGGAGAGTCATGTGACCTTTGGAAGAGTCATGTGGGTTTTCTGGCTCCCCGAAGTCAGGCAGCACATTTCCGGGTTCCTGGGTTGCCAAATGCAGCATTTCCCAGCATTTTGAGCCCTGCTGCCAAGTGTGTGTCTCGTTCCTGAAAACCAGGCAAACTTCTTTCGACCTGCATATATATGCATAATTTTCGAGCTTCTGGCTGGAGGAGTTTGACCACTTCCTTACAAATTGAGGCAATTGAGCCCCTGGCAGCGTCCTGTGACGTTTGAAAGAGTCGTGATTTTTCTGGCTCCCTGAAGTCAAGCAGCGTGGTTCCGGGCTCCGGGGCCGCTAAATGCAGCATTTCCCAGCGGTTTGGGCCCTGCTGCCAAGTCTGTGTCTCGACCACAAAAACCGGGCAAACCGCTTTGGACCTGAGTAAAAACGCACACTTTTGGAGCTTCTGGCTGGGGGAGTTTGATCACTTCCTTACAGCTTGAGACCTTTGAGCCCCTAGGAGCGTCCTGTGACCTTTGGAAGAATCATGTGATTTCTCTAGCTCCCTGAAGTCAGGCAGCACATTTCTGGGCTCCGGGGCCGCCAAATGTGGCCTTTCCCAGTCTTTTGAGCCCTGCCGCCAAGTGTGTTTCTCGTTCCTGAAAACCAGGCAAACTTCTTTGGAACTGCAAATAAAAGCACAATTTAGGAGCTTTGACCTGAAGGAATTTTACCACTTCCTTAAATCTTGAAACCTTTGAGCCCCTGGGAGTGTCCTGTGACCTTTGGAAGAGTCATGTGGTTTTTCTGGCTCCCCAAAGCATGTTTCCGGGTTAAGGGGCCACCAAATGCAGCATCTCCCACCATTTTGAGCCCAGCTACCAAGCCCGTGTCTCGAACCCGAAAACCAGGCAAACCGCTTTCGACCTACATAAAAACCCACACTTTTTGGAGCCTCTGGCTGGAGGAATTTGACCACTTCCTTACAGCTTCAGACCTTATGAGCCCCTGGGAGCATCCTGTGACCTTTGGAAGAGTCATGTGGTATTTATGGTTCCCTGAATTCCGGCAGCACTTTTCCGGGCTCCGGGTCCGCCAAATGCAGCATTTCCCAGCGTTTTGTACCCAGCTGCCAAAATTGTGTCTCGACCACGAAAACCAGGCAAACCGCTTTGGACCTGTGTATAAATGCACACTTTTGGACCCTCTGGCTCGAGGAATTAGACCACTTCCTTACAGCTTGAGACCTTTGAGCCCTGGAAGCGTTGTGTGACCTTTGGAATAGTCATGTGGTTTTTCCGGCTCCCCAAACTCAGGCAGCATGTTTCCGGGCTCCGGGGCCGCCGAATGCAGCATTTCCCAACATTGGAGACCTGGTGCCAAGTCTGTGTCTCGACCACGAAAACCGGGCAAGCCACTTTGGACCTGCATAAAAACGCATACTTTTGGAGCCTCGGGCTGGAATAATTTGATCACTTCCTTACAGCTTGAGACCTTTGAGCCCCTGGGAGTATCCTGTGACCTTTGGAAAAGTTATTTGTTTTATCTGGCTTCCCAAAGTCAGGCAGCATATTTACAGGCCCCTTGCTACCAAATGCAGCATTTCCCAGTGTTTTGAGCCCTGCTGCCAAGTCCGTGTCTCGACCACGAAAACCAGGCAAACCGCTTTTAACCTGCGTTGCGTAAAAACGCACCCTTTTGGAGCCTCTGGCTGGAGGAATTTGACCACTTCCTTACAGCCTGAGACCTTTGAGCCCCTGGGAGTGTACTGTGACCTTTGGAAGAGTCATGTGGTTTTTCTGGCTCCCCGAAGTCAGGCAGCACGTTTCCCTTCCGGGGCCGCCAAATGCAGCATTTCCCAGCGTTTTGAGCCCTGCTGCCAAGTCTATGTCTTGTTACCGAAAACCGGGCAAACCACTTTGGACCGGTATAAAAACACCAACTTTTGGAGCCTCTGGCTGGAGTAGTTTGGCCACTTCCGTACAGCTTGAGACCTTTGAACCAATGGGAGCGTCCTGTGAGTTTTGAAAGAGTCATGTGGTTTTTCTGGCTCCCCGAAGTCAAGCAGCATGTTTCTGGGCTACGGGGCTGCCAAATGCAGTATTTCCCAGCGTTTTGTGCCCTGCTAACAAGTGTGTGTCTCGTTCCCGAAAAACGGGCAATCGTCTTTGGACCTGCATATAAACGCACAATTTTGGAGATTCTGGCTGGAGGAGTTTGACCACTTCCTTACAGCTTGAGACCTTTGAGCCCCTGGGAGCGTCATGTTACCTTTGGAAGAGTCATGTGGGTTTTCTGGCTCCCCGAACTCAGGCAGCACATTTCCCGGTTCCTGGGTTGCCAAATGCAGCATTTCCCAGCATTTTGAGCCCTGCTGCCAAGTGTGTGTCTCGTTCCTGAAAACCAGGCAAACTTCTTTCGACCTGCATATATATATGCACAATTTTGGAGCTTCTGGCTGGAGGAGTTGTACCACTTCCTTACAAATTGAGACAATTGAGCCCCTGGGAGCGTCCTGTGACCTTTGTAAGAGTCGTGGTTTTTCTGGCTCCCTGAAGTCAAGCAGCACGGTTCCGGGCACCGGGGCTGCTAAATGCAGCATTTCCCAGCATTTTGAGCCCTGCTGCCAAGTATGTGTCTCGACCCCGAAAACCAGGCAAACCGATTTGGACCTGTGTAAAAACTTATACTTTTGGAGCCGCTTGCTGGAGGAATTTGGTCACTTCCTTACAGCTTGAGACCTTTGAGCCCCTGGGAGCGTCCTATGACCTTTGAAAGATTCATGTGATTTTTCTGGCTGCCCGAAGTCAAGCAGAAAGTTTCCAGGTTCCGGGGCAGAAAAATGCAGCATTTCCCAGAGTTTTGAGCCCGCTGCCAAGTGTGTGTCTCGTTCCTGAAAACCGGGCAAACGTCTTAGGACCTGCATATAAACACACACTTTTGGAGCTTCTGGATGAAGGAGTTTGACCACTTCCTTACAGCTTGAGACGTTTGAGCCCCTGGGAGAGTCCTGTGACCTTCTGAAGAGTCGTGGTTTTTCTGGCTCCCAGAAATAAAGCAGCACGTTTACGGGCTACGGGGCCGCCAAATGCAGCATTTCCCAGCGTTTTGAGCCCTGCTGTCAAGTCTGTGTCTCAACCACGAAAACCGGGCAAACCGCTTTGGACATGAGTAAAAACGCACACTTTTGGTGCTTCTGGCTGGGGGAGTTTGACCACTTCCTTACAGCTTGAGACCTTTGAGCCCCTAGGAGCGTCCTGTGACCTTTGGAAGAATCATGTGAGTTCTCTGGCTCCCTGAAGTCAGGCAGCACATTTCTGGGCTCCGGGGCCGCCAAATGTGGCATTTCCCAATCTTTTCAGCCCTGCTGCCAAGTGTGTTTCTCGTTCCTGAAAACCAGGTAAACTTCTTTGGAACTGCAAATAAAAGCACACTTTAGGAGCTTTGAGCTGAAGGAATTTAACCACTTCCTTAAAGCTTGAAAACTTTGAGGCCCTGGGAGTGTCCTGTGACCTTTGGAAGAGTCATGTGGTTTTTCTGGCTCCCCGAAGTCAGGCAGCATGTTTCCGGGATAAGGGGCCGCCAAATGCAGCATCTCCCACCATTTTGAGCCCAGCTGCCAAGCTCGTGTCTCGAACCCCTTAAACCAGGCAAACCGCTTTCGACCTACATAAAAACCCACCCTTTTTGGAGCCTCTGGCTGGAGGAATTTGCCCACGTCCTTACAGCTTCAGACCTTATGAGCCCCTGGAAGCATCCTGTGACCTTTGGAAGAGTCGAGTGGTATTTATGGTTCCCTGAAACCCGGCAGCACTTTTCCGGGCTCCGGGCTCCGGGTCCGCCAAATGCAGCATTTCCCAGCATTTTGAGCCCTGCTGCCAAGTCTGTGTCTCGACCCCGAAAACCAGGCAAACCGATTTGGACCTGTGTAAAAACACCAACTTTTGAAGCCTCTGGCTGGAGTAGTTTGACCACTTCCTTACAGCTTGAGACCTGAGGTACTGGGTTTTTAAGAACCGGCACAGAACCAGCAACCCAGCGGTGTCAGGGTACACCCAGAGACCTCGAGTCCTTCCTGATTCAGACCACAGAAACTCAGAGTCTTCTAGGTGAAGTCAAGGATCGATTTATTGGCTGCAACCAAGGTAACAAGTGTCCTGGAAGTACAACACACGGGGAAGTATATTCTCAGGAGACTGCTCAAATTCACAAAGTCAGGCTTCTCTTCTTATACAGAATTTTAAGCTTCAGGTAAACATTCTTGGTTTTATGATAGATCATTGACATATTTCAAATAAAAAGAAAAGGCAGAGTCATGATGACATGTCCATATTTCACTTCGTCCAGCCCACAACAAATCACTCGGCAAGGCCCAACCTTTCATCAGATATCGGTGGACCCCCAATAAAAAGGGGCGCCTCCCCATCATAAAGCAAGTGAAGCAAAAAGAGTGGAGACAGATTTGAGCAAGATACGGCAGGTGTGTGTGCGAGGAAAAGGTTTTATGGCCAGTTGAGCCCTGATGCTATCTTGTTCGGCCACTGGGAGGGGAACTGACCTAACGAGTTCGGCCTGGGGCAATGATTCCAACTTGCACAGGTCATAGGAAAGTCGATTAAGGTGTACGTGTCCTTTTGGGATCGAATTCAGCTGGATTATAAGCCTATGTAAAGGGCAACTCACAAAATGGCTGCCATACATAAAATGGAAGCCGGGGGTTCTGAACGATAATGATGATTTCGAGGTGAAATCGTCACTCGAATAGGTTAAAAATGCTTGCACATGGTGTACTCGTCATTCTCGGTCTTTTGATACTAAATTCGTCATATTTCGACGAAGTAAAATTCTCGAGTCCAGAATTATTTAAACGAGTCCAGAATTTTCAGAACCGCAAACCCTCCTTTTTCCCTTATCTGGGCAATTAATCTATCCTCATGTTAATCTGAGTCCAGATCTAAATTCCTAAAGTCATTGAGATGTTGCTGTAACATTATTCTAGTACTTAGTTCATCTCTTGATACAGGCTTCCTTACACATGATGTGACGCAGTGGCCACATATTGCAGGAGCACACTGTACGCACAGACAGAACAGGAAAAGAATGGCTAAGACCATCCCAATGACCATCAGAATTTTCCATCCCCAGGCGGATACCAGTTCCCAGAACCATCCCATTAACGACCAATCTCCTTTATCCACGTGAATAGATTCGGAAATCTTATGTAGTTTGGAGATGGCCTGGTACACTGTTGGAGCGTTGTCAGGGATGAAAACACTGCAACTCGATTGGATCAATCTGCATACCCCACCCCGGTCTGCAAGTATGACATCTAATGCGACCCTGTTCTGAAGGGTCATAAGACAATCCGATTGGAGTTCAGCAGTCAGGTTACTAAGGGCACCAGCAGTTTCTATTACGGTGGACTCAACTACCCTTGTCAATTGCCTTATGTTCCTGCTGTTAGCCATGGATCCCCAGAACGGCAGGAAACCCTTCGCGAAGTCCCCAAACTCTTGTCCTGCAGTGTCTTCTTTACTCAAGACACCTCTAACTATCCTTGTCCTGTGGTAATCTGTCGCTGCTGTGTAGGTGGGAGGCAACAGGAACGAAACAAAACATGAGCCCGAAAAGTCAGGGGGCAACCATGTATAGGCTCTATCATGGCAGATGAAATAGGTACCCTTAGCTGCCAAAAACGCAAGGGAAGTCTGAGATCCAAAAACATACGTTTCAGTACAGACACTCTTCCCTAACTGAGCTCTGGGATTCTTGCCAGTACCTTGCAGACACAGGTGACCCTGGTGAGGTACAATCCAAATCGGGGAAGATATCTTAGCTTGCTGTTTCTCACTTAAAATAGCTCCATATCCGGTCACATTCCATCCTACATAGGCACGTATCTCATCTTCGGGGGTAGTTTCATAAGAAATACCATCCTTGATCATATCGACTATACCTTTGACTAGAGCACTATTTTTAGGATTGTCTTTCATAGAGCGTAGGGGGGAGATTT
Source organism: Lissotriton helveticus (assembly GCF_964261635.1). Taxonomy (NCBI): domain Eukaryota; kingdom Metazoa; phylum Chordata; class Amphibia; order Caudata; family Salamandridae; genus Lissotriton; species Lissotriton helveticus. The sequence continues at coordinate 966,498,693 of NC_136069.1, read as the reverse complement.
CACGTGCATAGATGAACATTGTTCTGTATGCCCACACAGAACCATTGTAGCTAAATGGCAGGACCAGATAAGGGATACCTTTATCCGTGGTGTGAGGCATGAGGCCACACACCCAACAGTTAGTCGTGTTCATTACTAGTTGGTGTTGGTGTAACAGTTGAACAAAGGAGTTATTAATGAATTCTAATCTTCTATTGGATTCGTGGTCAGGAAGAGGGTGGAAAGAATGAGAGGAAACAGTAGGAGGAGGTATGGGTGATGCAGTGGGTGCAAATGTTACACGAAAAGAGAATAAAACATAACTTATTAAAAATATCATCACACTGAGTAGCATAAAAATGCACAATATTATAAAACTTTTCTTTGTCATCACTTTGCATAATTTGCGTTTTAAGTTCGTTGGTTTGGCAGGTCTCTCCATCTCGGAAAACTCCATCCTCTCTAAGGTGCTGCCCGCGGTGGGAGGTTGATTCTGCTAAGGGGTGCTTCTGTCGGTCCAGGGCAACTCCCTTGGACCAACCAGAACTACCGACCTAACGTAGTCAGCTGCGCCCCAAAGACTTTTGAGCAACCGCGGCCCTAGCAGCGGAACCCGGATGGCGGTTCAAAAAAACAAAAATGAGCAAGTTTCTCAGATGGGAGAGCTGCGTTTTTCAAAAATAGGGTTTGGAAGGGAAAATAATATTTGTTATTAGTCCATGGGTCTTGGTCTTAAATTGAAAAAGAAATCGCTTTTATTAGTTTGTATTTCTCGGTCTCAAATTGTATCTTTGTTTCCCTGGTACTGTCTGATCCAAAAACGAGAGTTCAGGCTCGGCAGTGTTCAATCGCTTGGATGGTGGCACAACCTCGTGCGGAATGTTCTCACTTTCACGTTCAGAGTCAGTTCCTTTTACGCGTGCATCACTGAAAGGTATGACACACGGCACGGTTTTAGGTTTTGAGTCAGCGACACCCTTCTGGACCCACGGGTCGTGAGGCAGAGAAAAAGGAATTTTTTTACAGTGGACCCCGTGGATCCAGTTGGCCTTCCCCTCCACTCGAATGGCGGATCTTGTGGAAAGAAGGACGAGGTGCAGTCCGGTCCACCTGGGCTGGTCGTTCTTAGTCCTCTGAAAATTTCTTACAAGGACCCAGGAACCAGGGTTGATGGAGTGGCCTGGAGTCCCAGAGACCGGAGGCAGGGTGTTGTGAACCTGTTAATGCAAAACACTCAATTTAGCCGTCAATTCATACAGGTAGTCAAGCAAAACAGGGTGCTCAAGCTCGCTGAACTTAGTGGGTCTAGGCACTCCCCATATGTTGGCTGGCCGGCCAAAAACGATCTCATAAGGGCTGAGTTTCACTCGTGAATGCACAGTCATTCTAGTGGACAGGAGTGCTAAAGGGAGAGCGTCAGGCATTTAAGACCTGTGCTCGCTTGGATTTTGGCCAGTTTAAGTTTCAGAGTGCCGTTGTAACATTCTACTAATCCAGCTGATTGGGGGTGATTTGCAGCGTGGAACTTTTGCCGAATGCCTAGTCCTTCACATACTCTCTTCATCACTCGACCCACAAATTCACTTCCATTATCAGACCAGACCATTCTAGGCATTCCAAACCTGGGGAAGTACTCTTTCACAAGGGCTTTTGCTGTGGACAAGGCAGTATTGTCTTTTAAGGGATATGCTTCTACCCATCTCGAGAAGGCACAAACAACGAGTACGTATTTTAAGTTGTTGCACCTCTCCATGTGGATGAAATCTAGCTGCAAAACCTCGAACGGATACGTAGGAGGTGCAAAATGACCAGCTGGAGTTGGGGTTCCCCTACCAGGGTTGTGTTTCAAACACACCATGCAGTTCTTGACCACATTCTCTGCACACTTGGGAATCCCCGAATTTTGCCATACTGGAGCCAACAACTTGCAAATCCATTTCACGCTAATGTGAGCCATTCCATGAGCCATTGTAACCACTGCAAGCACATACGCATCGGGTAACAACCATCTCTGATGCTCTGACAATTCAATCCAGCAACCATTCGCATCCAGTCTACCCGTACTTTCTCTCCACGTGCTCAACTCTTCCTCTGTGGCCTCAGCTTGAATGGACTTCACACTCTCTATCCTGTCTTCACACATTCCAACATCACCAGTCCATCTCGCAGGGCCTGCAACATACATTCGGCTCATCACATTTCTTGCAGTTTCTTTCGCGATTTCATCAGCAAATGCATTTCCACGACCAACATCATCAGTCACCTTCTTGTGAGCACTACATTTCACAACCGCTACTTGCAGAGGCAAGGTCAGTGATTCGAGAAGCTCATTCACCAACTGACCATGCTGAATCTTAGCTCCATGCGAAGTCAGGAACCCACGTTCTCTCCACAATCGCCCAAAACTGTGAGCCACACCAAATGCGTACTGGCTGTCGGTATAGACAGTCACTTTCATTCCTTTCGACAACACACATGCTCTTGTAAGTGCAATTAATTCTGCTGCCTGAGCTGAATTATGTGGGATACGTGCAGTTTCAACAATTGTGTGCAAAGTCGTGACAGCATATGCTGCAGTCGTGTCACCATTCGGGAGCTTGAAACATGAACCATCCACCCATAATGTACCATCACATTCAGCAAGAGGAGTATCATAAAGGTCTACTCTTCCTTTCGTCTCTTCCTCTGTTCTAAGAAAACAATCATGCTGTTCTGAAGCATCTGATTCCTCTACAATTGGTAACAACGTAGCTAGGTTTAAGGTTGTAGGAAGGTGGCTACCTGACTATGGTTACCCCAGATTGTTTGCCTTGTGTTTAGCTGGTTTTTGACTTAGTTGGCCTGGTTCCCTGCTAATCAGGGCCCCAGACCATCTGCTCTCTCTGTAAAATGGATTCCATGTACCCTAGGTACATACCACAATTGGAAATGGACTCCTTGTCAGCCCCTGTATAATGCACTATAGGTGCCCAGGGCATAGGGGCCACCAAGGCCTACCAGGGGCTGCAGCATATCTTTTGCCACCCCTGGCTGGTTCTTAAATTGACACAACTGGCTGATCACTCAGCTGGGGCAAGGTGGTGTAATCACCCCTTGCTTAGATATAGTATACCTATATCTGAACCTATATCTGGACACATATAAACCTGTGAGCCACTCCTATGGCAGGCCTTAACAATCCTGGAGGCAGAGTGCGTGGTTTAATGTGAGATGGAGCTCTAGCATGAGCTGAGCCTGTCTGAAGCCGTCGGGAACAAATCCCTAAGCTGTTTCAGGATAATGCCATACCATATACTCTTAAGTGCATTATAATCCTCGCGGTTATATAGCAACTCTGGTTTGGCTTTATCAAAACATGTCGTGTAAGGTGTCATACGATTTGGAATACTATCCCCTCGCCAGTTCTGGCAACGGGGATAGCATTCCACCCCTCTAGAGGGGTAAGACATGTTACTTTACTTAAATGCGGTTAATTTCTAAAAGGACCTTGGATCCACAAAATGGATGCTTCTGCCACAGACACAAGTCTGACCCCCTGAAGCTGACCGAAACTCAGCCGAGGGGGCCTGGACAAAGGGTTTCCTGTCGCAGAGAGGTGTCACACCCCCCTAGACAGGAGATAGTGGATTGTAGCAGGGAGGTTTGAAAGAAACCAGACAGTGCCTGGGGAGCACAAGGCTGCCCCTTGCATAATCCGGCCAAACCGGTTCTGGGGCACTCCAGCCCCCGTCCCAGCGCGGCCAGGATCAAAGGAAGGGGGTGTAACCACCCACTTCCTGGGTCCCACCCATAGGAGGGGACCTAGCAGGTAATCCAGCCCCCTAGATTAGTATAAGACTGGGAGCAGTGCCAATGCACTTCAGATTATCCTGATGAAACCAAGGAAACGAAACTCTGGACCCTTCGACATCCTACTCAACGTAGAAGCCCGAAGAATCTCCCTTGTGGTCAAGGAGTGACCACCCTGTGCAAACAGGCACCAACCAGCCATCGACGTCTGCTTTGTCGCAGTTCCCGCCGGAACTCGAGCGACAGAGATCGACGAGATTAAGCTTGCCTGCCTTCCACCAGCCCGATCCACAGTCCCTGCAGAGCTGAGACCCGTGGAGGCGACCGGAAGCGTGGGGCACGCCATCTTGGAAAGACCACGAGACGCTGACCGTGCAGCCCACGAGTGACCCTCGAAGCTGTACACCGGGGTGTGAGAAGCCCCAATCCTGAGCCACACTTGCACCGAAGTTCAGCCCTCCACACTCGACGAGTGCTGCGTGGGGCCCTTCTGCTTCTTTTGGCTCAATGCATTGGCCCGGTCACTTGCCAGCCGGCTAGTGGCCCCTGTGCCGACGAAACTTGAAATTCGACCTGCGAATCTGGTTGCTCCAGATCTGCACCAGCTCCCCTGAAAAGGAGCCCCCACTCTGACCCTCCTGGTTCGAGTGAGAAGCAATCTCCCGGTCCCGCGTGGATTGCTTTTGCCAAGTGTTGTTTGCTCCAATCTTGAAGCTGACAGCGCCGACGGCGAGAGCCTGCGTGGGACAGATGGTGACCTGCTCCTGGACGTCGTAGATGCCCCAGAGCCCACGTGACAGCAGAGAGAAGCTCCTCGACGACGACCTGATTGCGCCCGACATTGCCTGGTTCCGTCCTGGTTCCACCCTGGTCACTGCTGAGTGACCCAGACTCTGTCCCCTCTGCTTTCAGGTACTTTTTGACTCGAGTCCACCCTTGGACTCCACCGGACACTTCTCTTTCACCCCGCCTGCAGCCCTTTCAGCTTCAAGCACCAAGAGCCTGCGTGACGAAACCCGACTCAACTTCGACCCTGTGCACCCGCTTCCTGTGGGTGAGGTAACTTTGCTCCGCCGGTGTTCCCACACTGGTACACATCTCTAGGGTCTGTGTCTTAAGTTTTGTTCCTCTAGGTTCAGCGGAAGTGTCCTTAAACTTTAACTTTACAACTTTTACGCACCATTGGTTAACATTGGTGCATGCGTGCGCTTTCCGCACTGCACCCGAATCCCGTGGGCCTCTCCCGACTTCAGCATTGCTTGTCCCGACTGCTCCCAGCGATTCCCTAGGCCCTAGGCCTAACCACTGTTCGATTGGTATCTCTTATACCACTTGTTTAGTATATGGTTTGAGTGGCCCCCCGCCCTCATCCATAATTGTGCAACTTTGTATGTTTAAACTGTGCTTTTGATTTAACGCTTGTGCCCCTTTATTCATAAAGAATACTGGGGATTGTTTTTAGTAATAAATACATATATTTTTATAATATATACTTGTGTGGTGTCCTTTCATTTGATATTACAGGATTGTATGTGGTAAAACAGCTCGCTTAACACGACCTCTTAAGTTAAGCCTTTAGGCTGCTTAGTCCATGCTACCCCTAGGATAGCTTGTCTAACAAGGTTGACTTACAACCAGACACCATAAGGGATTGTTTGGTCTGATAATCGGTGGTTCCAGAATTGGAAACATCACCTATCAGGCCAACTTCTCACATTGGTGAGCAGCGGTGCGGATTTGAGCTTGCTGTTCTTTTACCATTGCAATCTTTTATCAAATTGAAAGATCACATCAAGTACCTCTAGGTACATATAAAATCAAAAGCTTAGCATACTTAAGTTCTACTGAACTTAGTAGTTGTAGATTAAAGGGATTAGCACACCCTGACTACAACTCACTAGCAAGGTACAGTAGGGAAACACTTAGTGTAGGTAGGTGCATCACTTACACCACACTAGAGTCATGTCTGACACAGGAAAAGCCTCAGGGTCTGCTCCTGTGACAGTTGACCTTACAGAGGCAACTTCCAGCTATGACAAATTAACCCGAAAGGACTTGATTGCCTTGTGCATCTCAAGAGGGTTAAAAAGGGGCAGAAGTCCCACCAGTCCTATCCTGATAGCCATTCTAGAACAGGATGACTTAGAGAAGGCGAATGCAGTTCCCTTAAAGTCAGGAGAAGGAGTGAACCCCCCTGTAACTGATACCCCTCCAGAGGAATAAGGAGAAGAGGAAGAAGAGGAGGAGGAGGAGGACTCAGATGTAGAGGACCCAGAGAATCAGGATCAGAGGGGTAGCCAGGTCCTAGTTGCCAGGCTTAACCAGGCCAACTTAGACCTACTGGGAAATGGAGAGGGCCAGCACCTCCCCAGATCCCACAATATCATTCTCCCAGGCAACAGAAGAGTGAGATCTCCCTCAGGGGACTCTCATATTTCTAGTGCCTCAAGAGAATCTCAGAGAGGTATGACTGCCTCTCAGAAGATAGAGCATAGGGCCAGAATGAGGGCTGTCAAACTCCAAATAGAGAGGGAGGAGGTAGCCTTGGCTCAAGCTAGACTTGCCTTGGCAAGAGAGCAGAAATTGTGTGGCTTAGATGCCACTGGTGGCAGCAATATTCCTAAAGAGAAACCCAGGTCCTATGATAGTAGAAACCTGACAAAGATTGTGCCCCCCTACAAGGAAGGGGATGACATCCACAAGTGGATAACTGCTCTTGAGAGAGCCTGCATGGTACAGCAGGTTCCTGAGGAACAGTGGGCAGCAATCTTATGGTACTCCTTTTCAGAGAAAGGGAGAGATAAGCTCCTCACTGTTAGACATGAGGATGCAAACAATTACAAAGTCCTGAGGAGTGTCCTAATAGATGGGTTTGGCTTAACCACTGAACAGTACAGGTTGAAGTTCAGAGACACCCAGAAGACACAGACACAGGACTGGACTGATTTTGTAGATTGTGCTACTAAGGCTCTGGAGGGTTGGCTACATGGCAGCAAAGTACATGACTTTACAGGATTGTATAATTTGATTATGAGGGAGCAGATCCTAAGTAATTGTCAGAACCAGCTCTTACACCAGCACCTGGTGGACTCAGATTTGACCTCTCCCCAAGAATTGGGAAAGAGGGCAGATAAATGGGTCAGAACCAGGATTAGACCTAAGAATCAGGACAGTAACCAGAAGAAGGAGTCTACCAAGCCTCAAGATAAGGGTGGGGATAAAAGTAAAGAAAAGACTTCCCCAGGGCCCCAAAACTCCAAGAATGGGGGTGGGTCCCAAGACACTTCTTCAACTGAGAAAAAGCCTTATTCTTATGCCTGTAAACAGGTTGGGCATTACAAAACAGACAACTGTTGTCCCAAGATTAACAATAAAGAGAATATACCTCCAAAGCCAGCTCCAGCACCTCCTGTTACTGTCAGCAGTAATCCCCCAGGAAGTGGGAGCACACCCAGGAATCTGGATGGGTTTACTCTTGGAGCACAGGTGGACCCTGGCCTATCCAGGTCCCCATCACCCAATAATCTTGTTTATGAGACTGGCATGGGGTTTGCCAACTTCTCTGATTGCCCAAATACTTTGAGCAAATATAGACAAGAACCCATCATCAATGGTTTGAAAGTTGAAGCTTTTAGAGACACAGGGGCTAGCATCACCATGGTGGCTGATGGTATAGTCCCCTCTAAGCAACTTTTACCAGGTGCCACATACCAGGTAACAAACATTGATGGAATCCAAACAAATCATCCCATGGCAGTAGTAAGTCTCAGCTGGGGAGGTGTCACTGGCCCAAAGAGAGTGGCAGTGTCATCAAACTTGCCTGTGGACTGTCTACTGGGTAATGATTTAGAAATCTCAGCCTGGGCTGAGGTTGAACAGGAAACCCATTCTAGGATGGTAAATTCCAATGGAAAGGTTAGTGGGGCTGTAATAGCTACAGTCCCAATTCAAGATGTCCTTCCTGAAAAGGTTGGTAGGGCTGAGCAACTCTCTGCCCCATCTTTAGCAGAAGCTCTTCCTGAAAAGACTAGTAAAGCTGTTATGATAACAGCAGAAACCCAAACTGAGTCTCCTCCTGAAAAGGTTGGTGGGGCTGTGATGGCCACAGCCCAAACTCAAACTGATATGTGTGTTGTGAAGCCTGAAATGATGGATAACTCCACACAAACGGAGAGCATGAAGGAGGAGGAGAAATCTTCCCCTCACCAGACATTAGGACATGATCAGCCTCCTCAGGGAACTGATCTTACCCCTGATGAAGGAACTGCCCCAGAGGTGGTTGGGCCTAGCCTGACAGAACCTCTGATGTCAGTGGACCCTTCTCAGGTGGGACCCAGTCTGGAGCAGGTAACCTGCCCCTCTCTCCCTTGCCTTAGCCAGCCCAGGGCTGCAGAGGACAAGAAGGACAGTGAGGCCCAGAGGGCCCCCTGTCAAATAAAGCACCCCCATCAACAGATTAGGGGCACCAAAACTAGTAGCCCTAGTGAGGTGAAAACTTTAAAAACTCCTGAGGGAGCCCCCTTAAAAACAGTTAGGGACTTCCCCCAGATTGATTCTGTTGGGCACAGCCAAACCTGGGACCCAAAGGGCCCAAACCTGAACTGTCCCTCCAGCAAGCCAAACAGAGGGACCCAGCCTCCAGCTTTAGGTAGCCAGAGGTTGACCCTGAGAGCACAGTGCAACTCAGTTAAAGAAAGAAAGGCACACATGGTGGAAGATAATTGGAGGAAGCTAAGCCCTAAATTAGTACAGCCTCACTTCAATACTCCATATCCACACCAGCCTTTGACTTTGCATAAACACACCCAAGGTAGTGATTCCCTATGGTGGAGACCCTCTAATACCCCAAGGGTGAGGGACTGCTTAGTGGACCATGAGACAGGGGGTACCCATGCTAGTGCAGGTACTTCCTTATATGGCCACTCAGGCAATATAGGCTTACCTGGCCAAGGATAGCCTTATCTCCTTTCGTTTGGGGGGGGGGTTGTGTAGGAAGGTGGCTACCTGACTATGGTTACCCCAGATTGTTTGCCTTGTGTTTAGCTGGTTTTTGACTTAGTTGGCCTGGTTCCCTGCTAATCAGGGCCCCAGACCATCTGCTCTCTCTGTAAAATGGATTCCATGTACCCTAGGTACATACCACAATTGGAAATGGACTCCTTGTCAGCCCCTGTATAATGCACTATAGGTGCCCAGGGCATAGGGGCCACCAAGGCCTACCAGGGGCTGCAGCATATCTTTTGCCACCCCTGGCTGGTTCTTAAATTGACACAACTGGCTGATCACTCAGCTGGGGCAAGGTGGTGTAATCACCCCTTGCTTAGATATAGTATACCTATATCTGAACCTATATCTGGACACATATAAACCTGTGAGCCACTCCTATGGCAGGCCTTAACAATCCTGGAGGCAGAGTGCGTGGTTTAATGTGAGATGGAGCTCTAGCATGAGCTGAGCCTGTCTGCAGCCGTCGGGAACAAATCCCTAAGCTGTTTCAGGATAATGCCATACCATATACTCTTAAGTGCATTATAATCCTCGCGGTTATATAGCAACTCTGGTTTGGCTTTATCAAAACATGTCGTGTAAGGTGTCATACGATTTGGAATACTATCCCCTCGCCAGTTCTGGCGACGGGGATAGCATTCCACCCCTCTAGAGGGGTAAGACATGTTACTTTACTTAAATGCGGTTAATTTCTAAAAGGACCTTGGATCCACAAAATGGATGCTTCTGCCACAGACACAAGTCTGAACCCCTGAAGCTGACCGAAACTCAGCCAAGGGGGCCTGGACAAAGGGTTTCCTGTCGCAGGGAGGTGTCACACCCCCCCTAGACAGGAGATAGTGGATTGTAGCAGGGAGGTTTGAAAGAAACCAGACAGTGCCTGGGGAGCACAAGGCTGCCCCTTGCATAATCCGGCCAAACCGGTTCTGGGGCACTCCAGCCCCCGTCCCAGCGCGGCCAGGATCAAAGGAAGGGGGTGTAACCACCCACTTCCTGGGTCCCACCCATAGGAGGGGACCTAGCAGGTAATCCAGCCCCCTAGATTAGTATAAGACTGGGAGCAGTGCCAATGCACTTCAGATTATCCTGATGAAACATAAGAAACGAAACTCTGGACCCTTCGACATCCTACTCGACGTAGAAGCCCGAAGAATCTCCCTTGTGGTCAAGGAGTGACCACCCTGTGCAAACAGGCACCAACCAGCCATCGATGTCTGCTTTGTCGCAGTTCCCGCCGGAACTCGAGCGACAGAGATCGACGAGATTAAGCTTGCCTGCCTTCCAACAGCCCGATCCACAGTCCCTGCAGAGCTGAGACCCGTGGAGGCGACCGGAAGCGTGGGGCACGCCATCTTGGAAAGACCACGAGACGCTGACCGTGCAGCCCACGAGTGACCCTCGAAGCTGTACACCGGGGTGTGAGAAGCCCCAACCCTGAGCCACACTTGCACCGAAGTTCAGCCCTCCACACTCGACGAGTGCTGCGTGGGGCCCTTCTGCTTCTTTTGGCTCAACGCGTTGGCCCGGTCACTTGCCAGCTGGCTAGTGGCCCCTGTGCCGACGAAACTTGAAATTCGACCTGCGAATCTGGTTGCTCCAGATCTGCACCAGCTCCCCTGAAAAAGAGCCCCCACTCTGACCCTCCTGGTTCGAGTGAGAAGCAATCTCCCGGTCCCGCGTGGATTGCTTTTGCCAAGTGTTGTTTGCTCCAATCTTGAAGCCGACAGCGCCGACGGCGAGAACCTGCGTGGGACAGATCGTGACCTGCTCCTGGACATCGTAGATGCCCCAGAGCCCACGTGACAGCGGAGAGAAGCTCCTCGACGATGACCTGATTGCGCCCGACATTGCCTGGTTCCGTCCTGGTTCCACCCTGGTCACTGCTGAGTGACCCAGACTCTGTCCCCTCTGCTTTCAGGTACTTTTCAACTCGAGTCCACCCTTGGACTCCACCGGACACTTCTCTTTCACCCCGCCTGCAGCCCTTTCAGCTTCAAGCACCAAGAGCCTGCGTGACGAAACCCGACTCAACTTCGACCCTGTGCACCCGCTTCCTGTGGGTGAGGTAACTTTGCTCCGCCGGTGTTTCCACACTGGTACACATCTCTAGGGTCTGTGTCTTAAGTTTTGTTCCTCTAGGTTCAGCGGAAGTGTCCTTAAACTTTAACTTTACAACTTTTACGCACCATTGGTTAACATTGGTGCATGCGTGCGCTTTCCGCACTGCACCCGAATCCCGTGGGCCTCTCCCGACTTCAGCATTGCTTGTCCCGACTGCTCCCAGCGATTCCCTAGGCCCTAGGCCTAACCACTGTTCGATTGGTATCTCTTATACCACTTGTTTAGTATATGGTTTGAGTGGCCCCCCGCCCTCATCCATAATTGTGCAACTTTGTATGTTTAAACTGTGCTTTTGATTTAACGCTTGTGCCCCTTTATTCATAAAGAATACTGGGGATTGTTTTTAGTAATAAATACATATATTTTTATAATATATACTTGTGTGGTGTCCTTTCATTTGATATTACAGGATTGTATGTGGTAAAACAGCTCGCTTAACACGACCTCTTAAGTTAAGCCTTTAGGCTGCTTAGTCCATGCTACCCCTAGGATAGCTTGTCTAACAAGGTTGACTTACAACCAGACACCATAAGGGATTGTTTGGTCTGATAATCGGTGGTTCCAGAATTGGAAACATCACCTATCAGGCCAACTTCTCACATTGGTGAGCAGCGGTGCGGATTTGAGCTTGCTGTTCTTTTACCATTGCAATCTTTTATCAAATTGAAAGATCACATCAAGTACCTCTAGGTACATATAAAATCAAAAGCTTAGCATACTTAAGTTCTACTGAACTTAGTAGTTGTAGATTAAAGGGATTAGCACACCCTGACTACAACTCACTAGCAAGGTACAGTAGGGAAACACTTAGTGTAGGTAGGTGCATCACTTACACCACACTAGAGTCATGTCTGACACAGGAAAAGCCTCAGGGTCTGCTCCTGTGACAGTTGACCTTACAGAGGCAACTTCCAGCTATGACAAATTAACCCGAAAGGACTTGATTGCCTTGTGCATCTCAAGAGGGTTAAAAAGGGGCAGAAGTCCCACCAGTCCTATCCTGATAGCCATTCTAGAACAGGATGACTTAGAGAAGGCGAATGCAGTTCCCTTAAAGTCAGGAGAAGGAGTGAACCCCCCTGTAACTGATACCCCTCCAGAGGAATAAGGAGAAGAGGAAGAAGAGGAGGAGGAGGAGGACTCAGATGTAGAGGACCCAGAGAATCAGGATCAGAGGGGTAGCCAGGTCCTAGTTGCCAGGCTTAACCAGGCCAACTTAGACCTACTGGGAAATGGAGAGGGCCAGCACCTCCCCAGATCCCACAATATCATTCTCCCAGGCAACAGAAGAGTGAGATCTCCCTCAGGGGACTCTCATATTTCTAGTGCCTCAAGAGAATCTCAGAGAGGTATGACTGCCTCTCAGAAGATAGAGCATAGGGCCAGAATGAGGGCTGTCAAACTCCAAATAGAGAGGGAGGAGGTAGCCTTGGCTCAAGCTAGACTTGCCTTGGCAAGAGAGCAGAAATTGTGTGGCTTAGATGCCACTGGTGGCAGCAATATTCCTAAAGAGAAACCCAGGTCCTATGATAGTAGAAACCTGACAAAGATTGTGCCCCCCTACAAGGAAGGGGATGACATCCACAAGTGGATAACTGCTCTTGAGAGAGCCTGCATGGTACAGCAGGTTCCTGAGGAACAGTGGGCAGCAATCTTATGGTACTCCTTTTCAGAGAAAGGGAGAGATAAGCTCCTCACTGTTAGACATGAGGATGCAAACAATTACAAAGTCCTGAGAAGTGTCCTAATAGATGGGTTTGGCTTAACCACTGAACAGTACAGGTTGAAGTTCAGAGACACCCAGAAGACACAGACACAGGACTGGACTGATTTTGTAGATTGTGCTACTAAGGCTCTGGAGGGTTGGCTACATGGCAGCAAAGTACATGACTTTACAGGATTGTATAATTTGATTATGAGGGAGCAGATCCTAAGTAATTGTCAGAACCAGCTCTTACACCAGCACCTGGTGGACTCAGAGTTGACCTCTCCCCAAGAATTGGGAAAGAGGGCAGATAAATGGGTCAGAACCAGGATTAGACCTAAGAATCAGGACAGTAACCAGAAGAAGGAGTCTACCAAGCCTCAAGATAAGGGTGGGGATAAAAGTAAAGAAAAGACTTCCCCAGGGCCCCAAAACTCCAAGAATGGGGGTGGGTCCCAAGACACTTCTTCAACTGAGAAAAAGCCTTATTGTTATGCCTGTAAACAGGTTGGGCATTACAAAACAGACAACTGTTGTCCCAAGATTAACAATAAAGAGAATATACCTCCAAAGCCAGCTCCAGCACCTCCTGTTACTGTCAGCAGTAATCCCCCAGGAAGTGGGAGCACACCCAGGAATCTGGGTGAGTTTACTCTTGGAGCACAGGTGGACCCTGGCCTATCCAGGTCCCCATCACCCAATAATCTTGTTTATGAGACTGGCATGGGGTTTGCCAACTTCTCTGATTGCCCAAATACTTTGAGCAAATATAGACAAGAACCCATCATCAATGGTTTGAAAGTTGAAGCTTTTAGAGACACAGGGGCTAGCATCACCATGGTGGCTGATGGTATAGTCCCCTCTAAGCAACTTTTACCAGGTGCCACATACCAGGTAACAAACATTGATGGAATCCAAACAAATCATCCCATGGCAGTAGTAAGTCTCAGCTGGGGAGGTGTCACTGGCCCAAAGAGAGTGGCAGTGTCATCAAACTTGCCTGTGGACTGTCTACTGGGTAATGATTTAGAAATCTCAGCCTGGGCTGAGGTTGAACAGGAAACCCATTCTAGGATGGTAAATTCCAATGGAAAGGTTAGTGGGGCTGTAATAGCTACAGTCCCAATTCAAGATGTCCTTCCTGAAAAGGTTGGTAGGGCTGAGCAACTCTCTGCCCCATCTTTAGCAGAAGCTCTTCCTGAAAAGACTAGTAAAGCTGTTATGATAACAGCAGAAACCCAAACTGAGTCTCCTCCTGAAAAGGTTGGTGGGGCTGTGATGGCCACAGCCCAAACTCAAACTGATATGTGTGTTGTGAAGCCTGAAATGATGGATAACTCCACACAAACGGAGAGCATGAAGAAGGAGGAGAAATCTTCCCCTCACCAGACATTAGGACATGATCAGCCTCCTCAGGGAACTGATCTTACCCCTGATGAAGGAACTGCCCCAGAGGTGGTTGGGCCTAGCCTGACAGAACCTCTGATGTCAGTGGACCCTTCTCAGGTGGGACCCAGTCTGGAGCAGGTAACCTGCCCCTCTCTCCCTTGCCTTAGCCAGCCCAGGGCTGCAGAGGACAAGAAGGACAGTGAGGCCCAGAGGGCCCCCTGTCAAATAAAGCACCCCCATCAACAGATTAGGGGCACCAAAACTAGTAGCCCTAGTGAGGTGAAAACTTTAAAAACTCCTGAGGGAGCCCCCTTAAAAACAGTTAGGGACTTCCCCCAGATTGATTCTGTTGGGCACAGCCAAACCTGGGACCCAAAGGGCCCAAACCTGAACTGTCCCTCCAGCAAGCCAAACAGAGGGACCCAGCCTCCAGCTTTAGGTAGCCAGAGGTTGACCCTGAGAGCACAGTGCAACTCAGTTAAAGAAAGAAAGGCACACATGGTGGAAGATAATTGGAGGAAGCTAAGCCCTAAATTAGTACAGCCTCACTTCAATACTCCATATCCACACCAGCCTTTGACTTTGCATAAACACACCCAAGGTAGTGATTCCCTATGGTGGAGACCCTCTAATACCCCAAGGGTGAGGGACTGCTTAGTGGACCATGAGACAGGGGGTACCCATGCTAGTGCAGGTACTTCCTTATATGGCCACTCAGGAAATATAGGCTTACCTGGCCAAGGATAGCCTTATCTCCTTTCGTTTGGGGGGGGGGGGGTTGTGTAGGAAGGTGGCTACCTGACTATGGTTACCCCAGATTGTTTGCCTTGTGTTTAGCTGGTTTTTGACTTAGTTGGCCTGGTTCCCTGCTAATCAGGGCCCCAGACCATCTGCTCTCTCTGTAAAATGGATTCCATGTACCCTAGGTACATACCACAATTGGAAATGGACTCCTTGTCAGCCCCTGTATAATGCACTATAGGTGCCCAGGGCATAGGGGCCACCAAGGCCTACCAGGGGCTGCAGCATATCTTTTGCCACCCCTGGCTGGTTCTTAAATTGACACAACTGGCTGATCACTCAGCTGGGGCAAGGTGGTGTAATCACCCCTTGCTTAGATATAGTATACCTATATCTGAACCTATATCTGGACACATATAAACCTGTGAGCCACTCCTATGGCAGGCCTTAACAATCCTGGAGGCAGAGTGCGTGGTTTAATGTGAGATGGAGCTCTAGCATGAGCTGAGCCTGTCTGCAGCCGTCGGGAACAAATCCCTAAGCTGTTTCAGGATAATGCCATACCATATACTCTTAAGTGCATTATAATCCTCGCGGTTATATAGCAACTCTGGTTTGGCTTTATCAAAACATGTCGTGTAAGGTGTCATACGATTTGGAATACTATCCCCTCGCCAGTTCTGGCGACGGGGATAGCATTCCACCCCTCTAGAGGGGTAAGACATGTTACTTTACTTAAATGCGGTTAATTTCTAAAAGGACCTTGGATCCACAAAATGGATGCTTCTGCCACAGACACAAGTCTGAACCCCTGAAGCTGACCGAAACTCAGCCAAGGGGGCCTGGACAAAGGGTTTCCTGTCGCAGGGAGGTGTCACACCCCCCCTAGACAGGAGATAGTGAATTGTAGCAGGGAGGTTTGAAAGAAACCAGACAGTGCCTGGGGAGCACAAGGCTGCCCCTTGCATAATCCGGCCAAACCGGTTCTGGGGCACTCCAGCCCCCGTCCCAGCGCGGCCAGGATCAAAGGAAGGGGGTGTAACCACCCACTTCCTGGGTCCCACCCATAGGAGGGGACCTAGCAGGTAATCCAGCCCCCTAGATTAGTATAAGACTGGGAGCAGTGCCAATGCACTTCAGATTATCCTGATGAAACATAAGAAACGAAACTCTGGACCCTTCGACATCCTACTCGACGTAGAAGCCCGAAGAATCTCCCTTGTGGTCAAGGAGTGACCACCCTGTGCAAACAGGCACCAACCAGCCATCGATGTCTGCTTTGTCGCAGTTCCCGCCGGAACTCGAGCAACAGAGATCGACGAGATTAAGCTTGCCTGCCTTCCAACAGCCCGATCCACAGTCCCTGCAGAGCTGAGACCCGTGGAGGCGACCGGAAGCGTGGGGCACGCCATCTTGGAAAGACCACGAGACGCTGACCGTGCAGCCCACGAGTGACCCTCGAAGCTGTACACCGGGGTGTGAGAAGCCCCAACCCTGAGCCACACTTGCACCGAAGTTCAGCCCTCCACACTCGACGAGTGCTGCGTGGGGCCCTTCTGCTTCTTTTGGCTCAACGCGTTGGCCCGGTCACTTGCCAGCTGGCTAGTGGCCCCTGTGCCGACGAAACTTGAAATTCGACCTGCGAATCTGGTTGCTCCAGATCTGCACCAGCTCCCCTGAAAAGGAGCCCCCACTCTGACCCTCCTGGTTCGAGTGAGAAGCAATCTCCCGGTCCCGCGTGGATTGCTTTTGCCAAGTGTTGTTTGCTCCAATCTTGAAGCCGACAGCGCCGACGGCGAGAATCTGCGTGGGACAGATCGTGACCTGCTCCTGGACATCGTAGATGCCCCAGAGCCCACGTGACAGCGGAGAGAAGCTCCTCGACGATGACCTGATTGCGCCCGACATTGCCTGGTTCCGTCCTGGTTCCACCCTGGTCACTGCTGAGTGACCCAGACTCTGTCCCCTCTGCTTTCATGTACTTTTCGACTCGAGTCCACCCTTGGACTCCACCGGACACTTCTCTTTCACCCCGCCTGCAGCCCTTTCAGCTTCAAGCACCAAGAGCCTGCGTGACGAAACCCGACTCAACTTCGACCCTGTGCACCCGCTTCCTGTGGGTGAGGTAACTTTGCTCCGCCGGTGTTTCCACACTGGTACACATCTCTAGGGTCTGTGTCTTAAGTTTTGTTCCTCTAGGTTCAGCGGAAGTGTCCTTAAACTTTAACTTTACAACTTTTACGCACCATTGGTTAACATTGGTGCATGCGTGCGCTTTCCGCACTGCACCCGAATCCCGTGGGCCTCTCCCAACTTCAGCATTGCTTGTCCCGACTGCTCCCAGCGATTCCCTAGGCCCTAGGCCTAACCACTGTTCGATTGGTATCTCTTATACCACTTGTTTAGTATATGGTTTGAGTGGCCCCCCGCCCTCATCCATAATTGTGCAACTTTGTATGTTTAAACTGTGCTTTTGATTTAACGCTTGTGCCCCTTTATTCATAAAGAATACTGGGGATTGTTTTTAGTAATAAATACATATATTTTTATAATATATACTTGTGTGGTGTCCTTTCATTTGATATTACAGGATTGTATGTGGTAAAACAGCTCGCTTAACACGACCTCTTAAGTTAAGCCTTTAGGCTGCTTAGTCCATGCTACCCCTAGGATAGCTTGTCTAACAAGGTTGACTTACAACCAGACACCATAAGGGATTGTTTGGTCTGATAATCGGTGGTTCCAGAATTGGAAACATCACCTATCAGGCCAACTTCTCACAAAGGTACTGCACCTTTTTATGTGCACATGACTCGCTAACAGTGTTAATTCGTAGCTTGACAATCGAGCACTAGTTAAGTGCTGTGTCTTGGTTCTATTTAACAACGTGTCTACTGCATGTGGGACCATCACGACTAGTGTATTATTCATTACTAGACCAGCAGACTGTCGAATAGAAACAGCTGCTGCTGCTGTGGCTCTTAAACAACTTGGCAATGCTCTAGCTACCAGATCCAAAGTCGACGAACAATACGCGCATGGACGTTGTTTGTCCCCAAATAACTGAGTCAGCACTGACAATGCACATCCTTCCTTTTCATGGACATATAATGTAAAAGGCTTACTGTAGTTGGGGTTACCTAACACAGGAGCCGAACATAATGCTGTGCGTAATTCAGAAAAACTTTTCTGACACTCTTCAGACCAGGGAACGGGATTGGGTGTGTCTTTGCACGTTAATGCCACCAAAGGTTTGGCTAATAACGAAAAATTTGGGATCCACTGTCTACAGTACGATGTAATGCCCAAGAAAGCACGCACTTCTCTATGTGTTTTTGGTACACTCAATTTCGCTATTGCCTGTATTCTTTCTGGGGTCAGTTTCCTTCCCTCCTTCGATAAGAGGTGACCTAAGTAGGTCACTTCTTGTCGGCAATATTGCAGTTTGGAAAGTGACACCTTGTGATGTAAATCACACAGATGTCGCAACAATGACAATGTGGCTTTCTTATATATTTCCTTCGTATCTGCAGCAATGAGCAACTCATCGACGTACTGTACAAGAGTAGCACCTTCAGGTAAAACAATCGTATCAAGCTGTGTTTTTAGAGCTTGACTATATATTGATGGACTTTCACAGTAGCCCTGGGGAGCGCGTTTAAAGCGGAAGCTGCGACCTCCTAAACTGAAGGAACAAATATCCCTGCTCTCCTCAGCAATGGGGATGCTGAAGAAAGCATTTTTCAGGTCAATCACCGAAAACCAAGAGGCAGAAGCTGGAATCATAGTCAATAATGTGGTGAAGTCGGGGACAACTGGGAATTGTGGCACAACTATTTTATTCACCTCTCGAAGATCAATCACGAATCTGTACACAGGTGGTTGAGAGGGATCAGTTCTTTTTAAAACAGGCAGAACGGGGCTATTGCAAACGTTGCCTCTTGTCTCTTCAATCACATCTTTTTCAATGAGCTCGTAAACGATCGCTAACAAGGCTTTCTCGCCCTCACTAGAAATTCTATATTGGGGAATTCGTGGCATTTGAACATTGGCTTTCAATGTTACAACATATGGTGGTATTTCTAAAAGACCCACATCATTAGGACCAGCGGCCCAAAGAATATCTGGAAGAAACGACAATTCTGCTGGAAGTTTATCCCTTGACAAATACATTGGAGAAACCACTTCCTTACCTAAAGTAAGTTGTACTCCTGAAGGAGAACAGTACAAAGTCGCATACAATCTTTTTAACAGATCTAATCCCAACAAGTTTTCACCACAACCTGTTGTCAGGATAAGGGGTGCTTCTAATTCATGAGGACCAATAGAAAGAGACAAAGGGTCAGAAATCGGATTTCTAACTGGGGCGCCAGAGAAGCCTACAGAAACATTCATTTCACCAGACAAAGGTGCGCCAGGGAGTTTGGAGTGCATAATAGAACTCTTTGTAGCACCAGTATCCAACAGAAAAGGCTCTGACACACCTGATGTAATCACCTCAACGTATGGTCCACTCTGATCTACTGGAACTGAAACAACTCCCTCTCTTTGTCTATGGCTGTCCTAGCAATTATTACCTTCCAAATACTCGTCTTCTGTATAGTAATCATCAACATAGTATTGAGCTGTCCTGTCAGATGCGTTATTCTGCTGATCGAACTTATTCATTGAATTTTGTGGTGGAAGGGGACGTGCGTTTTGGGGGACGTTTCCGCGTCCTCTACCTCTAGGCGCTTGCTGAACACCACGACCTCTTGTGTTCAAACCACCATTGGCGCGCTGCAACAGAATAGGGCAATTATACTTGAAATAACCCTCTTCCTTGCAATATGAACATTCGTTGGGGCCTACAGGGACACGTGGCTGAGTGTACTCGACCCTTTGCGAGTTCCTCTGATACTGTTGAGGCTGCTGAAAATGATTCTGATAGTTATTCTGACCATCATTATTCTGACCACCACCACCACGTGGCGGATATGCTTGCTGCTATGAAAAGAGAGAGGAACCCCTTGAAGTAAACAAGGGAATTGGGGTGTTAAACCTAAATCAAACAAAATGATTCCCTTGGGTCGTATACAGAAGAAGCTTGGAATTAGCTATAACCACAATCAAATATAAACACATTAACTAAAGAAATTGATCAAAAGTGGAGTTACATAACAATTTATTGAGACAATAAAAAGACAATTTATAATTACACTGGAAAAAATTTTAAAAAACAATTAAAACAATTAAAATACTATATACTTTTGTGACCAGCACAAAAATGAAGGACAGACAGAACTCAATTGTAAAACATACAAATTAGAGATTACAAAGCGTACATTCACAATTAAAATTTCAACGACCCCTGGTTTTATAACCTTACAATCTTATATACACCGGGGGGGAAAAAAGATGAATTGTACAGAAAATTGCGTCGACGCGTTTCGGTGGTTTGCGTATTATTATGTGCCACCTTTATCAAGACTATTGGTTTGTTGTCTGTCGTGTTACTGGATCCTTATGGTTGTCCTACAATAGATATACATACAATTAATTGACTGAATTGAGAGAACACTATACTTTACAGTAATTCACAGGTACAATGTCTAGCCTATTAATAAATGGTATTACTTAATGGCTGCTCTTTATACGTGAGTTATGTATTCTATTACTTCACAATTTTCTCTACATGCAAACTCTCTGGAACACAGGGTCCCTAGGTAGTTGGAACTTAATCTGGTTATGGTATTTGAGACTTCTCTAATAAAGACCTAGATTTCGACACAATGGTAGACACTGTTAGCCTAGTAGGCGTAGCTGGGTGGGGGCAGATACTAACGTCCTAAATTTCGACACAATGCTAGATACTGTAAGCCTTGTAGGCGTAGCTGGGTGGGGGCAGATACTAAAGTGGCATACTCTCCCTAAGTCAGAAGAAAGATTGTGCTTATGGGGTACTCTCTCTACTCTCTTGCTAATTGTAGAGTATTAGTCTATGCAAAATAGAAGAAGGCATAGACTTCACATCTTTATGTGAATGTATCGGCTGTATCTCTATTACTAAGGTTCAAAGAGACTCAAAGAAAAGCTTCGTAGTAGATAAACACACTTAAAATTGTGTTTCGCTACTCAAGTTCTGCTTTTACCTGTTTGGTGGGATTCCTTATTATGTAGAAGATAAAAATTCTTTCAAGATGTGAGGAGATATTCTTATTGGGCGGTAACTATCTGGAGAGAAAAGAATATAAAACGGCTAGAATAAGTAGGAGGTGGAAAAAATCCTATGTCCTTAATATTAATTTAAGCTGATTACTTGACATACCTGGAGGTTACTGATAATTCTCCTATCCAATAAGGATTTAGAAATTTTTTTTAAAATCTGTAAATCTTCAGACACTTCTATGTCACTACTCTTTAGTTGTTCTTAACTTGTAGCGGGGATGAATATCAAGATCAATGGCGGTTGGCTTCAATGACCAAAACGAGTCTCTCTTGGGGGAAAAAAATGAAAGAGAAGGGAGTACTTTTAGACCTCAATTATATGAGACGGAGTAGATGATTGTGGAAATGAGCCTGGACTACAAATTTACCAGTAGCGTCATCTTACCTATAATGATCAAAAAGAGATCTCGCAGTCGAAGGAATATTAAAGGCGCGGTGAGCTGCCTTTACTTTTGTGAGCGTTGGGGTAGTTTCTTAAAAAATGGTATAATCGTATCCCCTAGAGGAGAAGGGTAGAACAATAGTTCAATTTTAGTTCGTTAGATGGTGTGGCCTCTTCAAAAGTTCCCTCCCGGACTCGGTCTTACCTGCTGCAGCAAAAGCGTCCGTTCGTATCAGGTCTTCGTTTTCAAATGAAAGATTCTTAGTGAATCGCGGGCTTTGTTTAAATACACCCCTTTGTGCTGTGATTGGATAAAGCTGGAGTATTAAATGGTCCAATCATATGTGAGTGCTGTTAAAGCTGCCTATTTGCATGTTTGGGCTTACTAAGCGCTCTATTCTATTGGCTATCAGGAGGTTAAGGGGTGTGTTTCTTTGAAAGTTTAATGCAGTTTCCAATGAGGTCCTCAAGGCGGTGGGAAATGTTCACGCTCATTTTAAGCTTAATGAACGTTCTATTCTATTGGCTGAAAGGTGGTTAAAGGGTGTGTTTCTTTGAAATCTTAACACACTTGTGTACTTGGTACTTGGTACTTTAACTTGTGTTTCTGTAAATAGATTAAACATGGGAATAGAACACTTTTTAGTCTGCTAAAGGGATGGGGGCTATATTGAAAAAAATTTTACGTATTAAAGTTGTATATTATTGTTGATCCTATGTTATGGGACTGAAAGGCAGGGAAGAAATTAGCTGATCACTAGATGGATATGTTTGTGATTGTTTAATCGGACATGAAAAATTGTCGCAAGATATGGGTAAAGGACTTACTAAATTCCTGCTGATAATACAGAATTCCTGGGAGATAAGAAAAACCAAAGGTTGGAGACTAGGCAGGGATTGGTGGATTATTATGCATAAGGCTCCCATGTATTATAAGGCCTGTTCCCTCGTCCCAGGGAATGGGACTGTGTGGATGTTGTTGGCGGATCCCAGTTTTAGGATTAACAATCGTTGGGGGTTTATTCAGTATTCTTCACAGACATTTGGCCCAATCCTCTCTAGTATTAAGGCCCTTGTCTATTGTGTTAAGGTAGCAGAGATACCATTGCTCTCTTCTTTTTCTAAGTCTGTCTCCATCTCCCCCTCTTCTATTTTGTCTCACTTTTTCTAATATGAACCATCTAATGTCATCACAGGAATGTTTCTTTTCCTTGTAATGTTCTGTTAGGGGTGCATTGATTTTGGAGGTACGTATCGCTGACTTGTGCTCTAGAACTCTGATACGCAATTCTCTACCTGTTTCGCCTACGTAACCTAGATTGCATGGGCAAAGCAGCAAGTATATTACATTCTGGCTACGACAGTTGTTAAAAGTAGTAGGTTTAAGGTTCTTGCCATTGTGTTCGAGTTTACTCCCTACAATGCATTGTGGACAAATGGAACATGTTCCACATTTGAAATTGCCTGAAGCAAGGTTTCCTGACAGAGTTAGTTGTTTTTCTTTTGCGATGGGATAGGTGTGAACTAGACTGTTTTTTATGGTCTTATTGCGACGGAATGAGAATAGGGGTTTGTCCAGTTGGATCTCCCTGTTTTGATTCAGTATTTTCCAGTTTTTGTTGACGATATTTTTAATTTGATTGCTCAAATGGGAATATTGTGTAACAAAAACAATCCTGTCTAGTGTAGGGTTTTTTTTAGATTTTCTTTCGGGGTCCAAGAGACTGTCTCGGTCATAGAACCGTGCACGTTTCAGTGCATTTTTGATCAGTTTCTTTGGGTAACCTCTATTTTCCAGTTTAAGTTTAGTGTTCTCCGCGTGTTTATAGAAGTCATTCAAGTTGGTACAATTCCTACGGAGGCGTAGGAATTCCCCGAATGGTACGTTATCTTTTTGGGATTTGGGATGATTGCTGGAATATAGCAAGAGGGTGTTTTTGTCCGTAGGTTTCGTGTATAGTTCCACCTTAAGGATCCCCTCCTCTTCTTTAATGATGATATCTAGGAAGGTAACTTGTTGGTTACTGTGGTGGCCTGTAAATTTAAGATTGGGATCCCCCAAATTCAGCCACTCCAAAAAGTTAGAGAGGGTCTCACTGGCACCGCTCCAGATGAAAATGATATCATCTATATAGCGGTGCCAGCAAGAGATGTTTTCGAAAAAGGGGGCCATCTCATTATATATATGTTTCTCCTCGAAATTGCTCACATACAGGCAGGCCAGGCTGGGGGCACATGTGGCCCCCATACTGGTCCCCTTCACCTGTAGATAGAGATCGTCCTTGAAAAGAAAATAATTTTTCTTGAGGATCAAATATATGCATGACATTATAAAGTAGTCGTTACCTCCCTTGAGATCCTCCTGTTCTAGGATCGATGCTATTACTTGTATGGTGTCGTTCTGAGGGATATTGGTGTAAAGGGCTTCGATATCCAAGGCGACCAGGAACTGGGTCGCCTTGTTGAACCCTCTACCTTCAAACGTAGTAATCGCGTGGGTGGTATCTTTCAAGTAGGATCTCTGTTTTTTAACTATAGGTTGGAGGAAGAAATCCACGTACTGGCTTAAAGGTTCTAAAATGGAGCCAATACCGCTGATGATGGGTCTCATTGGTGGATTATCTAACCGTTTGTGTATTTTAGGGAGGCCATATATCGCTGGAATGACTGGATGGTTATTCAAAAGGAATTTATATTCGTTATCACTTATGTGGCCCTCTTCTCTCCCTTTGTTTAGCAGTTCTGAGACTTCTAATTTTAGCGTATTTAAATCTGTCAGTCTGGCTTTTTTGTAATGTTCCTCTATATTGAGGAGATCTCTGATGTTCTGATCGTAGTGATTGGTGTTATAAACAACCACTCCTCCCCCTTTGTCTGCCGGTTTAATGGTGAGCTCCTCACTGTTCTGCAGATTTGTTAGTGCTGCTCTTTGGTCTTGAGTTAAGTTGTTGTTTAATTTATTTTTGGTTGTTTTATCATATAGGGATTTAATCTCCATTTCTACCATATGTTCAAAGATCTCTACCTTTTTGTCCAATTGGTTAAGGTTAGGGAAGAATGTTGACTTAGGTTTAAGTCCTGTTACGCTCTCAGGGGGGTTGTAGTCTCGATTTTCAAAAAAATGGTTAAGTCTGACCTTTCTAAAAAAGTTTTTTAAGTCACTTTCTAGGTTAAAAAGGGGATAGAGAGTGGTAGGGGCGAAGCTAAACCCTTTCTGTAGAACTTCTTCTTCTATATCTGATAGAACCCTACTTGAGAGATTTATGATAGGGAATTCTTTTACCGCCAGTATTGCTTGTTCCTGGTGGTAATGTATTCTTTTGTATTGCTCTGAGGTGGATGGTTCGGGGGAGCATCCTGGCGATTGTAGCCTCTGAAGTTTCTGTTGCCCCGATATGGGCGTCTCCCTAAAAAAGGTTCCCTTTCAAAATTGCGGCCGGGTCTATTTTCCTGTGCTCTTTCTGGTTCTTCCTCGCTGCCTGATCCTGAAGTTTCTGAGAATGTAATTCTCCTATTTTCTCCTCCCCTAGAATATATAGGTCTATGTTGGTAAGGTCTATCGCTCCGGGGTTCGTTTTTATTTGAGAAATAGTCTTTATTTGTGTAGGGATAAACTGCTTCTAATGAGTATTTCTCTACATCTTTTTTGAATTTTCTCAGTTTTTTGTTTGTTAAGTACTCCCTATATCCATCTACATCATGTTTTATTTCTTCTAATTTCTTTTTGGCGTCTTCAAGTGCTGGTGACTGTAGCACTTGTGCTTCCATTTTTTCTATTTCCTTACTCTCTATTTCTATTATTTCTTGGGCTGTTTCTATAATAAGTATGAGCCAATCTCTGCTACAACGATTGGCTATCATAGTCCAAGTTTCTATGAACTTTGGATATTCCACAAAAAGGCCTGGCTCATTTCTGACTTGAAGTCCAATTGGAATCACCCCTTCTTTAAGGTAGTCTATCAAAAATTCAGCGTGAAGTTCTGTTCTGATTAGTTTCTTTTTTGTGTTCAGGATCTTCACTAGTTGCTCATGGCTACTGTTATTAAGACTTTTATTGCTGCCACCTTTAGGATTGAGGCTCATGAGTCTATTATATTGGTCTTCAGAAAACCCGAAGGTTTTTAGTTTATCCATAATAAACAGCAGTTGTGGATAAACAACTTGCTAGAACTCTATGTTCTGAGTAAAGTGAGACTGACGCCTCTCCAACCAACTGGTTGTGCAGATATGTTATGAAAAGAGAGAGGAACCCCTTGAAGTAAACAAGGGAATTGGGGTGTTAAACCTAAATCAAACAAAATGATTCCCTTGGGTCGTATACAGAAGAAGCTTGGAATTAGCTATAACCACAATCAAATATAAACACATTAACTAAAGAAATTGATCAAAAGTGGAGTTACATAACAATTTATTGAGACAATAAAAAGACAATTTATAATTACACTGGAAAAAATGTTAAAAAACAATTAAAACAATTAAAATACTATATACTTTTGTGACCAGCACAAAAATGAAGGACAGACAGAACTCAATTGTAAAACATACAAATTAGAGATTACAAAGCGTACATTCACAATTAAAATTTCAACGACCCCTGGTTTTATAACCTTACAATCTTATATACACCGGGGGGGAAAAAAGATGAATTGTACAGAAAATTGCGTCGACGCGTTTCGGTGGTTTGCGTATTATTATGTGCCACCTTTATCAAGACTATTGGTTTGTTGTCTGTCGTGTTACTGGATCCTTATGGTTGTCCTACAATAGATATACATACAATTAATTGACTGAATTGAGAGAACACTATACTTTACAGTAATTCACAGGTACAATGTCTAGCCTATTAATAAATGGTATTACTTAATGGCTGCTCTTTATACGTGAGTTATGTATTCTATTACTTCACAATTTTCTCTACATGCAAACTCTCTGGAACACAGGGTCCCTAGGTAGTTGGAACTTAATCTGGTTATGGTATTTGAGACTTCTCTAATAAAGACCTAGATTTCGACACAATGGTAGACACTGTTAGCCTAGTAGGCGTAGCTGGGTGGGGGCAGATACTAACGTCCTAAATTTCGACACAATGCTAGATACTGTAAGCCTTGTAGGCGTAGCTGGGTGGGGGCAGATACTAAAGTGGCATACTCTCCCTAAGTCAGAAGAAAGATTGTGCTTATGGGGTACTCTCTCTACTCTCTTGCTAATTGTAGAGTATTAGTCTATGCAAAATAGAAGAAGGCATAGACTTCACATCTTTATGTGAATGTATCGGCTGTATCTCTATTACTAAGGTTCAAAGAGACTCAAAGAAAAGCTTCGTAGTAGATAAACACACTTAAAATTGTGTTTCGCTACTCAAGTTCTGCTTTTACCTGTTTGGTGGGATTCCTTATTATGTAGAAGATAAAAATTCTTTCAAGATGTGAGGAGATATTCTTATTGGGCGGTAACTATCTGGAGAGAAAAGAATATAAAACGGCTAGAATAAGTAGGAGGTGGAAAAAATCCTATGTCCTTAATATTAATTTAAGCTGATTACTTGACATACCTGGAGGTTACTGATAATTCTCCTATCCAATAAGGATTTAGAAAAAAATTTTAAAATCTGTAAATCTTCAGACACTTCTATGTCACTACTCTTTAGTTGTTCTTAACTTGTAGCGGGGATGAATATCAAGATCAATGGCGGTTGGCTTCAATGACCAAAACGAGTCTCTCTTGGGGGGAAAAAATGAAAGAGAAGGGAGTACTTTTAGACCTCAATTATATGAGACGGAGTAGATGATTGTGGAAATGAGCCTGGACTACAAATTTACCAGTAGCGTCATCTTACCTATAATGATCAAAAAGAGATCTCGCAGTCGAAGGAATAATAAAGGCGCGGTGAGCTGCCTTTACTTTTGTGAGCGTTGGGGTGGTTTCTTAAAAAATGGTATAATCGTATCCCCTAGAGGAGAAGGGTAGAACAATAGTTCAATTTTAGTTCGTTAGATGGTGTGGCCTCTTCAAAAGTTCCCTCCCGGACTCGGTCTTACCTGCTGCAGCAAAAGCGTCCGTTCGTATCAGGTCTTCGTTTTCAAATGAAAGATTCTTAGTGAATCGCGGGCTTTGTTTAAATACACCCCTTTGTGCTGTGATTGGATAAAGCTGGAGTATTAAATGGTCCAATCATATGTGAGTGCTGTTAAAGCTGCCTATTTGCATGTTTGGGCTTACTAAGCGCTCTATTCTATTGGCTATCAGGAGGTTAAGGGGTGTGTTTCTTTGAAAGTTTAATGCAGTTTCCAATGAGGTCCTCAAGGCGGTGGGAAATGTTCACGCTCATTTTAAGCTTAATGAACGTTCTATTCTATTGGCTGAAAGGTGGTTAAAGGGTGTGTTTCTTTGAAATCTTAACACACTTGTGTACTTGGTACTTGGTACTTTAACTTGTGTTTCTGTAAATAGATTAAACATGGGAATAGAACACTTTTTAGTCTGCTAAAGGGATGGGGGCTATATTGAAAAAATTTTTACGTATTAAAGTTGTATATTATTGTTGATCCTATGTTATGGGACTGAAAGGCAGGGAAGAAATTAGCTGATCATTAGATGGATATGTTTGTGATTGTTTAATCGGACATGAAAAATTGTCGCAAGATATGGGTAAAGGACTTACTAAATTCCTGCTGATAATACAGAATTCCTGGGAGATAAGAAAAACCAAAGGTTGGAGACTAGGCAGGGATTGGTGGATTATTATGCATAAGGCTCCCATGTATTATAAGGCCTGTTCCCTCGTCCCAGGGAATGGGACTGTGTGGATGTTGTTGGCGGATCCCAGTTTTAGGATTAACAATCGTTGGGGGTTTATTCAGTATTCTTCACAGACATTTGGCCCAATCCTCTCTAGTATTAAGGCCCTTGTCTATTGTGTTAAGGTAGCAGAGATACCATTGCTCTCTTCTTTTTCTAAGTCTGTCTCCATCTCCCCCTCTTCTATTTTGTCTCACTTTTTCTAATATGAACCATCTAATGTCATCACAGGAATGTTTCTTTTCCTTGTAATGTTCTGTTAGGGGTGCATTGATTTTGGAGGTACGTATCGCTGACTTGTGCTCTAGAACTCTGATACGCAATTCTCTACCTGTTTCGCCTACGTAACCTAGATTGCATGGGCAAAGCAGCAAGTATATTACATTCTGGCTACGACAGTTGTTAAAAGTAGTAGGTTTAAGGTTCTTGCCATTGTGTTCGAGTTTACTCCCTACAATGCATTGTGGACAAATGGAACATGTTCCACATTTGAAATTGCCTGAAGCAAGGTTTCCTGACAGAGTTAGTTGTTTTTCTTTTGCGATGGGATAGGTGTGAACTAGACTGTTTTTTATGGTCTTATTGCGACGGAATGAGAATAGGGGTTTGTCCAGTTGGATCTCCCTGTTTTGATTCAGTATTTTCCAGTTTTTGTTGACGATATTTTTAATTTGATTGCTCAAATGGGAATATTGTGTAACAAAAACAATCCTGTCTAGTGTAGGGTTTTTTTTAGATTTTCTTTCGGGGTCCAAGAGACTGTCTCGGTCATAGAACCGTGCACGTTTCAGTGCATTTTTGATCAGTTTCTTTGGGTAACCTCTATTTTCCAGTTTAAGTTTAGTGTTCTCCGCGTGTTTATAGAAGTCATTCAAGTTGGTACAATTCCTACGGAGGCGTAGGAATTCCCCGAATGGTACGTTATCTTTTTGGGATTTGGGATGATTGCTGGAATATAGCAAGAGGGTGTTTTTGTCAGTAGGTTTCGTGTATAGTTCCACCTTAAGGATCCCCTCCTCTTCTTTAATGATGATATCTAGGAAGGTAACTTGTTGGTTACTGTGGTGGCCTGTAAATTTAAGATTGGGATCCCCCAAATTCAGCCACTCCAAAAAGTTAGAGAGGGTCTCACTGGCACCGCTCCAGATGAAAATGATATCATCTATATAGCGGTGCCAGCAAGAGATGTTTTCGAAAAAGGGGGCCATCTCATTATATATATGTTTCTCCTCGAAATTGCTCACATACAGGCAGGCCAGGCTGGGGGCACATGTGGCCCCCATACTGGTCCCCTTCACCTGTAGATAGAGATCGTCCTTGAAAAGAAAATAATTTTTCTTGAGGATCAAATATATGCATGACATTATAAAGTAGTCGTTACCTCCCTTGAGATCCTCCTGTTCTAGGATCGATGCTATTACTTGTATGGTGTCGTTCTGAGGGATATTGGTGTAAAGGGCTTCGATATCCAAGGCGACCAGGAACTGGGTCGCCTTGTTGAACCCTCTACCTTCAAACGTAGTAATCGCGTGGGTGGTATCTTTCAAGTAGGATCTCTGTTTTTTAACTATAGGTTGGAGGAAGAAATCCACGTACTGGCTTAAAGGTTCTAAAATGGAGCCAATACCGCTGATGATGGGTCTCATTGGTGGATTATCTAACCGTTTGTGTATTTTAGGGAGGCCATATATCGCTGGAATGACTGGATGGTTATTCAAAAGGAATTTATATTCGTTATCACTTATGTGGCCCTCTTCTCTCCCTTTGTTTAGCAGTTCTGAGACTTCTAATTTTAGCGTATTTAAATCTGTCAGTCTGGCTTTTTTGTAATGTTCCTCTATATTGAGGAGATCTCTGATGTTCTGATCGTAGTGATTGGTGTTATAAACAACCACTCCTCCCCCTTTGTCTGCCGGTTTAATGGTGAGCTCCTCACTGTTCTGCAGATTTGTTAGTGCTGCTCTTTGGTCTTGAGTTAAGTTGTTGTTTAATTTATTTTTGGTTGTTTTATCATATAGGGATTTAATCTCCATTTCTACCATATGTTCAAAGATCTCTACCTTTTTGTCCAATTGGTTAAGGTTAGGGAAGAATGTTGACTTAGGTTTAAGTCCTGTTACGCTCTCAGGGGGGTTGTAGTCTCGATTTTCAAAAAAATGGTTAAGTCTGACCTTTCTAAAAAAGTTTTTTAAGTCACTTTCTAGGTTAAAAAGGGGATAGAGAGTGGTAGGGGCGAAGCTAAACCCTTTCTGTAGAACTTCTTCTTCTATATCTGATAGAACCCTACTTGAGAGATTTATGATAGGGAATTCTTTTACCGCCAGTATTGCTTGTTCCTGGTGGTAATGTATTCTTTTGTATTGCTCTGAGGTGGATGGTTCGGGGGAGCATCCTGGCGATTGTAGCCTCTGAAGTTTCTGTTGCCCCGATATGGGCGTCTCCCTAAAAAAGGTTCCCTTTCAAAATTGCGGCCGGGTCTATTTTCCTGTGCTCTTTCTGGTTCTTCCTCGCTGCCTGATCCTGAAGTTTCTGAGAATGTAATTCTCCTATTTTCTCCTCCCCTAGAATATATAGGTCTATGTTGGTAAGGTCTATCGCTCCGGGGTTCGTTTTTATTTGAGAAATAGTCTTTATTTGTGTAGGGATAAACTGCTTCTAATGAGTATTTCTCTACATCTTTTTTGAATTTTCTCAGTTTTTTGTTTGTTAAGTACTCCCTATATCCATCTACATCATGTTTTATTTCTTCTAATTTCTTTTTGGCGTCTTCAAGTGCTGGTGACTGTAGCACTTGTGCTTCCATTTTTTCTATTTCCTTACTCTCTATTTCTATTATTTCTTGGGCTGTTTCTATAATAAGTATGAGCCAATCTCTGCTACAACGATTGGCTATCATAGTCCAAGTTTCTATGAACTTTGGATATTCCACAAAAAGGCCTGGCTCATTTCTGACTTGAAGTCCAATTGGAATCACCCCTTCTTTAAGGTAGTCTATCAAAAATTCAGCGTGAAGTTCTGTTCTGATTAGTTTCTTTTTTGTGTTCAGGATCTTCACTAGTTGCTCATGGCTACTGTTATTAAGACTTTTATTGCTGCCACCTTTAGGATTGAGGCTCATGAGTCTATTATATTGGTCTTCAGAAAACCCGAAGGTTTTTAGTTTATCCATAATAAACAGCAGTTGTGGATAAACAACTTGCTAGAACTCTATGTTCTGAGTAAAGTGAGACTGACGCCTCTCCAACCAACTGGTTGTGCAGATATGTTATGAAAAGAGAGAGGAACCCCTTGAAGTAAACAAGGGAATTGGGGTGTTAAACCTAAATCAAACAAAATGATTCCCTTGGGTCGTATACAGAAGAAGCTTGGAATTAGCTATAACCACAATCAAATATAAACACATTAACTAAAGAAATTGATCAAAAGTGGAGTTACATAACAATTTATTGAGACAATAAAAAGACAATTTATAATTACACTGGAAAAAATGTTAAAAAACAATTAAAACAATTAAAATACTATATACTTTTGTGACCAGCACAAAAATGAAGGACAGACAGAACTCAATTGTAAAACATACAAATTAGAGATTACAAAGCGTACATTCACAATTAAAATTTCAACGACCCCTGGTTTTATAACCTTACAATCTTATATACACCGGGGGGGAAAAAAGATGAATTGTACAGAAAATTGCGTCGACGCGTTTCGGTGGTTTGCGTATTATTATGTGCCACCTTTATCAAGACTATTGGTTTGTTGTCTGTCGTGTTACTGGATCCTTATGGTTGTCCTACAATAGATATACATACAATTAATTGACTGAATTGAGAGAACACTATACTTTACAGTAATTCACAGGTACAATGTCTAGCCTATTAATAAATGGTATTACTTAATGGCTGCTCTTTATACGTGAGTTATGTATTCTATTACTTCACAATTTTCTCTACATGCAAACTCTCTGGAACACAGGGTCCCTAGGTAGTTGGAACTTAATCTGGTTATGGTATTTGAGACTTCTCTAATAAAGACCTAGATTTCGACACAATGGTAGACACTGTTAGCCTAGTAGGCGTAGCTGGGTGGGGGCAGATACTAACGTCCTAAATTTCGACACAATGCTAGATACTGTAAGCCTTGTAGGCGTAGCTGGGTGGGGGCAGATACTAAAGTGGCATACTCTCCCTAAGTCAGAAGAAAGATTGTGCTTATGGGGTACTCTCTCTACTCTCTTGCTAATTGTAGAGTATTAGTCTATGCAAAATAGAAGAAGCATAGACTTCACATCTTTATGTGAATGTATCGGCTGTATCTCTATTACTAAGGTTCAAAGAGACTCAAAGAAAAGCTTCGTAGTAGATAAACACACTTAAAATTGTGTTTCGCTACTCAAGTTCTGCTTTTACCTGTTTGGTGGGATTCCTTATTATGTAGAAGATAAAAATTCTTTCAAGATGTGAGGAGATATTCTTATTGGGCGGTAACTATCTGGAGAGAAAAGAATATAAAACGGCTAGAATAAGTAGGAGGTGGAAAAAATCCTATGTCCTTAATATTAATTTAAGCTGATTACTTGACATACCTGGAGGTTACTGATAATTCTCCTATCCAATAAGGATTTAGAAATTTTTTTTAAAATCTGTAAATCTTCAGACACTTCTATGTCACTACTCTTTAGTTGTTCTTAACTTGTAGCGGGGATGAATATCAAGATCAATGGCGGTTGGCTTCAATGACCAAAACGAGTCTCTCTTGGGGGAAAAAAATGAAAGAGAAGGGAGTACTTTTAGACCTCAATTATATGAGACGGAGTAGATGATTGTGGAAATGAGCCTGGACTACAAATTTACCAGTAGCGTCATCTTACCTATAATGATCAAAAAGAGATCTCGCAGTCGAAGGAATAATAAAGGCGCGGTGAGCTGCCTTTACTTTTGTGAGCGTTGGGGTAGTTTCTTAAAAAATGGTATAATCGTATCCCCTAGAGGAGAAGGGTAGAACAATAGTTCAATTTTAGTTCGTTAGATGGTGTGGCCTCTTCAAAAGTTCCCTCCCGGACTCGGTCTTACCTGCTGCAGCAAAAGCGTCCGTTCGTATCAGGTCTTCGTTTTCAAATGAAAGATTCTTAGTGAATCGCGGGCTTTGTTTAAATACACCCCTTTGTGCTGTGATTGGATAAAGCTGGAGTATTAAATGGTCCAATCATATGTGAGTGCTGTTAAAGCTGCCTATTTGCATGTTTGGGCTTACTAAGCGCTCTATTCTATTGGCTATCAGGAGGTTAAGGGGTGTGTTTCTTTGAAAGTTTAATGCAGTTTCCAATGAGGTCCTCAAGGCGGTGGGAAATGTTCACGCTCATTTTAAGCTTAATGAACGTTCTATTCTATTGGCTGAAAGGTGGTTAAAGGGTGTGTTTCTTTGAAATCTTAACACACTTGTGTACTTGGTACTTGGTACTTTAACTTGTGTTTCTGTAAATAGATTAAACATGGGAATAGAACACTTTTTAGTCTGCTAAAGGGATGGGGGCTATATTGAAAAAAATTTTACGTATTAAAGTTGTATATTATTGTTGATCCTATGTTATGGGACTGAAAGGCAGGGAAGAAATTAGCTGATCACTAGATGGATATGTTTGTGATTGTTTAATCGGACATGAAAAATTGTCGCAAGATATGGGTAAAGGACTTACTAAATTCCTGCTGATAATACAGAATTCCTGGGAGATAAGAAAAACCAAAGGTTGGAGACTAGGCAGGGATTGGTGGATTATTATGCATAAGGCTCCCATGTATTATAAGGCCTGTTCCCTCGTCCCAGGGAATGGGACTGTGTGGATGTTGTTGGCGGATCCCAGTTTTAGGATTAACAATCGTTGGGGGTTTATTCAGTATTCTTCACAGACATTTGGCCCAATCCTCTCTAGTATTAAGGCCCTTGTCTATTGTGTTAAGGTAGCAGAGATACCATTGCTCTCTTCTTTTTCTAAGTCTGTCTCCAT
Organism: Lissotriton helveticus; assembly: GCF_964261635.1. Taxonomy (NCBI): domain Eukaryota; kingdom Metazoa; phylum Chordata; class Amphibia; order Caudata; family Salamandridae; genus Lissotriton; species Lissotriton helveticus. The sequence goes on along the minus strand of NC_136069.1, from coordinate 966,464,571 downwards.
CTCCCCCTCTTCTATTTTGTCTCACTTTTTCTAATATGAACCATCTAATGTCATCACAGGAATGTTTCTTTTCCTTGTAATGTTCTGTTAGGGGTGCATTGATTTTGGAGGTACGTATCGCTGACTTGTGCTCTAGAACTCTGATACGCAATTCTCTACCTGTTTCGCCTACGTAACCTAGATTGCATGGGCAAAGCAGCAAGTATATTACATTCTGGCTACGACAGTTGTTAAAAGTAGTAGGTTTAAGGTTCTTGCCATTGTGTTCGAGTTTACTCCCTACAATGCATTGTGGACAAATGGAACATGTTCCACATTTGAAATTGCCTGAAGCAAGGTTTCCTGACAGAGTTAGTTGTTTTTCTTTTGCGATGGGATAGGTGTGAACTAGACTGTTTTTTATGGTCTTATTGCGACGGAATGAGAATAGGGGTTTGTCCAGTTGGATCTCCCTGTTTTGATTCAGTATTTTCCAGTTTTTGTTGACGATATTTTTAATTTGATTGCTCAAATGGGAATATTGTGTAACAAAAACAATCCTGTCTAGTGTAGGGTTTTTTTTAGATTTTCTTTCGGGGTCCAAGAGACTGTCTCGGTCATAGAACCGTGCACGTTTCAGTGCATTTTTGATCAGTTTCTTTGGGTAACCTCTATTTTCCAGTTTAAGTTTAGTGTTCTCCGCGTGTTTATAGAAGTCATTCAAGTTGGTACAATTCCTACGGAGGCGTAGGAATTCCCCGAATGGTACGTTATCTTTTTGGGATTTGGGATGATTGCTGGAATATAGCAAGAGGGTGTTTTTGTCCGTAGGTTTCGTGTATAGTTCCACCTTAAGGATCCCCTCCTCTTCTTTAATGATGATATCTAGGAAGGTAACTTGTTGGTTACTGTGGTGGCCTGTAAATTTAAGATTGGGATCCCCCAAATTCAGCCACTCCAAAAAGTTAGAGAGGGTCTCACTGGCACCGCTCCAGATGAAAATGATATCATCTATATAGCGGTGCCAGCAAGAGATGTTTTCGAAAAAGGGGGCCATCTCATTATATATATGTTTCTCCTCGAAATTGCTCACATACAGGCAGGCCAGGCTGGGGGCACATGTGGCCCCCATACTGGTCCCCTTCACCTGTAGATAGAGATCGTCCTTGAAAAGAAAATAATTTTTCTTGAGGATCAAATATATGCATGACATTATAAAGTAGTCGTTACCTCCCTTGAGATCCTCCTGTTCTAGGATCGATGCTATTACTTGTATGGTGTCGTTCTGAGGGATATTGGTGTAAAGGGCTTCGATATCCAAGGCGACCAGGAACTGGGTCGCCTTGTTGAACCCTCTACCTTCAAACGTAGTAATCGCGTGGGTGGTATCTTTCAAGTAGGATCTCTGTTTTTTAACTATAGGTTGGAGGAAGAAATCCACGTACTGGCTTAAAGGTTCTAAAATGGAGCCAATACCGCTGATGATGGGTCTCATTGGTGGATTATCTAACCGTTTGTGTATTTTAGGGAGGCCATATATCGCTGGAATGACTGGATGGTTATTCAAAAGGAATTTATATTCGTTATCACTTATGTGGCCCTCTTCTCTCCCTTTGTTTAGCAGTTCTGAGACTTCTAATTTTAGCGTATTTAAATCTGTCAGTCTGGCTTTTTTGTAATGTTCCTCTATATTGAGGAGATCTCTGATGTTCTGATCGTAGTGATTGGTGTTATAAACAACCACTCCTCCCCCTTTGTCTGCCGGTTTAATGGTGAGCTCCTCACTGTTCTGCAGATTTGTTAGTGCTGCTCTTTGGTCTTGAGTTAAGTTGTTGTTTAATTTATTTTTGGTTGTTTTATCATATAGGGATTTAATCTCCATTTCTACCATATGTTCAAAGATCTCTACCTTTTTGTCCAATTGGTTAAGGTTAGGGAAGAATGTTGACTTAGGTTTAAGTCCTGTTACGCTCTCAGGGGGGTTGTAGTCTCGATTTTCAAAAAAATGGTTAAGTCTGACCTTTCTAAAAAAGTTTTTTAAGTCACTTTCTAGGTTAAAAAGGGGATAGAGAGTGGTAGGGGCGAAGCTAAACCCTTTCTGTAGAACTTCTTCTTCTATATCTGATAGAACCCTACTTGAGAGATTTATGATAGGGAATTCTTTTACCGCCAGTATTGCTTGTTCCTGGTGGTAATGTATTCTTTTGTATTGCTCTGAGGTGGATGGTTCGGGGGAGCATCCTGGCGATTGTAGCCTCTGAAGTTTCTGTTGCCCCGATATGGGCGTCTCCCTAAAAAAGGTTCCCTTTCAAAATTGCGGCCGGGTCTATTTTCCTGTGCTCTTTCTGGTTCTTCCTCGCTGCCTGATCCTGAAGTTTCTGAGAATGTAATTCTCCTATTTTCTCCTCCCCTAGAATATATAGGTCTATGTTGGTAAGGTCTATCGCTCCGGGGTTCGTTTTTATTTGAGAAATAGTCTTTATTTGTGTAGGGATAAACTGCTTCTAATGAGTATTTCTCTACATCTTTTTTGAATTTTCTCAGTTTTTTGTTTGTTAAGTACTCCCTATATCCATCTACATCATGTTTTATTTCTTCTAATTTCTTTTTGGCGTCTTCAAGTGCTGGTGACTGTAGCACTTGTGCTTCCATTTTTTCTATTTCCTTACTCTCTATTTCTATTATTTCTTGGGCTGTTTCTATAATAATTTGTAGTCCAGGCTCATTTCCACAATCATCTACTCCGTCTCATATAATTGAGGTCTAAAAGTACTCCCTTCTCTTTCATTTTTTTCCCCCAAGAGAGACTCGTTTTGGTCATTGAAGCCAACCGCCATTGATCTTGATATTCATCCCCGCTACAAGTTAAGAACAACTAAAGAGTAGGGACATAGAAGTGTCTGAAGATTTACAGATTTTAAAAATTTTCTAAATCCTTATTGGATAGGAGAATTATCAGTAACCTCCAGGTATGTCAAGTAATCAGCTTAAATTAATATTAAGGACATAGGATTTTTTCCACCTCCTACTTATTCTAGCCGTTTTATATTCTTTTCTCTCCAGATAGTTACCGCCCAATAAGAATATCTCCTCACATCTTGAAAGAATTTTTATCTTCTACATAATAAGGAATCCCACCAAACAGGTAAAAGCAGAACTTGAGTAGCGAAACACAATTTTAAGTGTGTTTATCTACTACGAAGCTTTTCTTTGAGTCTCTTTGAACCTTAGTAATAGAGATACAGCCGATACATTCACATAAAGATGTGAAGTCTATGCCTTCTTCTATTTTGCATAGACTAATACTCTACAATTAGCAAGAGAGTAGAGAGAGTACCCCATAAGCACAATCTTTCTTCTGACTTAGGGAGAGTATGCCACTTTAGTATCTGCCCCCACCCAGCTACGCCTACAAGGCTTACAGTATCTAGCATTGTGTCGAAATTTAGGACGTTAGTATCTGCCCCCACCCAGCTACGCCCACTAGGCTAACAGTGTCTACCATTGTGTCGAAATCTAGGTCTTTATTAGAGAAGTCTCAAATACCATAACCAGATTAAGTTCCAACTACCTAGGGACCCTGTGTTCCAGAGAGTTTGCATGTAGAGAAAATTGTGAAGTAATAGAATACATAACTCACGTATAAAGAGCAGCCATTAAGTAATACCATTTATTAATAGGCTAGACATTGTACCTGTGAATTACTGTAAAGTATAGTGTTCTCTCAATTCAGTCAATTAATTGTATGTATATCTATTGTAGGACAACCATAAGGATCCAGTAACACGACAGACAACAAACCAATAGTCTTGATAAAGGTGGCACATAATAATACGCAAACCACCGAAACGCGTCGACGCAATTTTCTGTACAATTCATCTTTTTTCCCCCCCGGTGTATATAAGATTGTAAGGTTATAAAACCAGGGGTCGTTGAAATTTTAATTGTGAATGTACGCTTTGTAATCTCTAATTTGTATGTTTTACAATTGAGTTCTGTCTGTCCTTCATTTTTGTGCTGGTCACAAAAGTATATAGTATTTTAATTGTTTTAATTGTTTTTTAACATTTTTTCCAGTGTAATTATAAATTGTCTTTTTATTGTCTCAATAAATTGTTATGTAACTCCACTTTTGATCAATTTCTTTAGTTAATGTGTTTATATTTGATTGTGGTTATAGCTAATTCCAAGCTTCTTCTGTATACGACCCAAGGGAATCATTTTGTTTGATTTAGGATATGCTTGCTGCAACAAAACCTTCGTTTTCAATTCCTTAGTTTTCTTTTCTACTCTATCTTTTTCCTCTTTGTCTCGATTTTCGTAGTACTGTGCAGTAGCCAATATCTGTGCTGAAGAGGAAACTGCCCAAGAGCTCTCTGAGTCTTTTAACTTCTTACACAACTCTGGAAGCAGATTGTGCACAAATTTATCGACGAACAGTAGCTGACCACCTTCTGTGCTCATATCTTGACCACTGTGGTCGACAAAAGTTTCTTCAAACCTGGTGAAGAAATCTGACACCGTTTCATCTTTCTTCTGCTTACACGCAGACAACTTATCCCAATTTACACGTACTGCAGGCATTATCGTTTTCATGTAATCAATTATTTTGCCAGGAAGTTCGGCTATTAAAGGGTCAGGCTTAGCACCACCAACTTGTCGGGCATCTGCAGCAGCAATATTAGCCCACGAGTCACCTAATTCCTGATCATGATCTGTATGACGAATCTTACTCCATAAAGGCTGTGGGACAACATTTCCAAACAACATATCAATATCGGCTAAATTCATGATGCATGACCCTGCAGTCTGTGACAACTCTTTATAATACCCAGCAGGATTTTTACGCGGATCAGGTAAAGTCTGTTTAAGGGCTAAAACTTCAGCTCGCTTCCATGGGACATGTACCCACACACGCTGAAAGTGTGGCAAAATAGGTGGGTCAACAGTTGTGTCGCCCTCTCTCCATTGTGGGGGAACTTCTCTCGTGGGATACTGTCGCGCCTTTTTCCTACCAGATGTACTACGCTCAGATTGTGACTCAGAAGTGTTCCCCTTACTCCGATATGATAACAATATCTCAATTGCTCGCTCGACATCGGGACCTACGATCATACCCTCTCCAAACTTAACCCGTACACGACACAACTCTTGCGGGTTGCATTCCAGATCATTGTCTTCCAAATCCTCGCAGAGGAAAACACACATTTGTTCAAAGACATATCTCTGCGTCGGTGCTTCCCACTGACGGAAGACTTCCCTGACGGACTCTACATCATACTTTACAGTATCCATAACCCATTTATGAGCTAAACGATTCAACGAATCTCTCTCCTGATAGTCAGGCAGTTGACTTCGCAACTGTCTTCGTCCTGTGTTAGGGGTCGTAGTAGGCGACCCGAAAAGAGGTGAGAAAATATTAGTTACAGTGCTGGCCATTCACTGTCGAACGGAAGGAGAAACTGAAGGGAGAATAGGTGGAAAAACGGGGTGAGATAAGGCAGAAGTAGAGGCAATAGCAGAGGGAGCATTAGGAAAAATAGAAGGTGCACTAGGCAAAGTCTTAGAAGGCATAAGTGAAGTAGATGTAGTCGGTGGGCCCTGAGGAGGCTGCACCGAAGGAGCAGGAGCCAGCTGAAGAGCAGCTGGTGATTGCTGTAGAGGAGCAGGAGGCAATGCAATCACAGGTTGCGCAACTAAGGGTTGCGGAGGTGCTGTAGCATTCTGCGCAGAGGGGGGTGGCGAACTTAATAAATGCGTCATTAACGGATCTTTTCCAAGGTCTTTTGCTGCATCTTGCTTAAGAGGCGGCAAAACTGGATAGCATTTATCAATGATCATTTTACGTTGCCTGTGCAACTGCTCGCTCATCTGTTCTTCCTCATTGTCTTTAAACTGCATAGCAGCTTGCATTACTGAAATACCCCTTTCTCTCTTATTTTTCTTTTCTAATTTAATCTCCTTCTGTTTGGCTTCTTTACGCCAGAGGCGGAAAGAGTCAAACATCGCCGGCCGGGCTTTCTTTTTGAATAGTTTAACTTCGAGGTTATCTAAGATTTCGGTATCAAAGCTACCATATTGGGGCCATTTTAAAACACCATCTTTCCTGGTGTATTTAATCCACACTTCATTGTATGTGATGGGGCCTACTCCGTGTTTGACATATAACTCGTAAGTTGGAGTTCCAACCAGAGGAACCGGACATGAGTCCTCCAATCGGGAGTCCCTATTATTACCACCAAGACAAAACAAATTTCCAAGTCTGAGACCAGGCATCTTCGCTCTCTAGTCTAGTTCCAAACTTCAAAGGATTATCGATTACGATATTTCTCGTGAATACACGAGTCCTTCGGTTTTGGTGCTTGCAAGTACCAACAAATTATCCCAAAGGATACCCAAGACTAAGACCAACTAAGGACTGGGAGACGCTCCACTTATACTTAACTGAAATATCGATGACGTCACCAGAAGACTCGTCTTAGTGTTTCGCTCTACCAAACTTCAAGGGTCCAAATCAGGGCGATAGCCAGGGCAGCAGTCCTTCATAGCCGTCGGGAAGCGGGGAACCTCGCAGCAAAGACCTTCGGACCACGTCGACATGCAGGGGTCGATGAGGTGGTTGGCCGTCCTCCGGAATTTTCAAACAAAGCTCCTCACGAACCTCTGGCTGGGCTGGTACCGCTGGAATCGCCCCAATCGTTGGGCGCCAACTGAGGTACTGGGTTTTTAAGAACCGGCACAGAACCAGCAACCCAGCGGTGTCAGGGTACACCCAGAGACCTCGAGTCCTTCCTGATTCAGACCACAGAAACTCAGAGTCTTCTAGGTGAAGTCAAGGATCGATTTATTGGCTGCAACCAAGGTAACAAGTGTCCTAGAAGTACAACATCCGGGGAAGTATATTCTCAGGAGACTGCTCAAATTCACAAAGTCAGGCTTCTCTTCTTATACAAAAATTTAAGCTTCAGGCAAACATTCTTGGTTTTATGATAGATCATTGACATATTTCAAATAAAAAGAAAAGGCAGAGTCATGATGACATGTCCATATTTCACTTCGTCCAGCCCACAACAAATCACTCGGCAAGGCCCAACCTTTCATCAGATATCGGTGGACCCCCAATAAAAAGGGGCGCCTCCCCATCATAAAGCAAGTGAAGCAAAAAGAGTGGAGACAGATTTGAGCAAGATACGGCAGGTGTGTGTGCTATGAAAAGGTTTTATGGCCAGTTGAGCCCTGATGCTATCTTGTTCGGCCACTGGGAGGGGAACTGACCTAACGAGTTCGGCCTGGGGCAATGGTTCCAACTTGAACAGGTCATAGGAAAGTCGATTAAGGTGTACGTGTCCTTTTGGGATCGAATTCAGCTGGATTATAGGCCTATGTAAAGGGTAACTCACAAAATGGCTGCCATACATAAAATGGAAGCCGGGGGTTCTGAACGATAATGACGATTTCGAGGTGAAATCGTCACACGAATAGGTTAAAAATGCTTGCACATGGTGTACTCGTCATTCTCGGTCTTTTGATACTAAATTCGTCATATTTCGACGAAGTAAAATTCTCGAGTCCAGAATTATTTATACGAGTCCAGAATTTTCAGAACCACAGACCTTTGAACCCCTGGGAGCGTCCTGTGAGTTTTGGAAGAGTCATGTGTTTTTTCCGGCTCCCCGAAGTCAAGCAGCATGTTTCAGGGCTACGGGGCCGCCAAATGCAGCATTTCCCAGCGTTTTGTGCCCTGCTAACAAGTGTGTGTCTCGTTCCCGAAAACCGGGCAATCGTCTTTGGACTTGCATATAAACGCACACTTTTGGAGATTCTGACTGAAGGAGTTTGACCACTTCCTTACAGCTTGAGACGTTTGAGCCCCTGGGAGAGTCCTGTGACCTTCGGAAGAGTCGGGGGTTTTCTGGCTCCCAGAAATAAAGCAGCACGTTTACGGGCTACGGGGCCACCCAATGCAGCATTTCCCAGCGTTTTGAGCCCTGCTGTCAAGTCTGTGTCTCGACCACGATAACCGGGCAAACAGCTTTGGACATGAGTAAAAACGCACACTTTTGGAGCTTCTGGCTGGGGGAGTTTGACCACTTCCTTACAGCTTGGGACCTTTGAGCCCCTAGGAGCGTCCTGTGACCTTTGGAAGAATCATGTGATTTCTCTGGCTCCCTGAAGTCAGGCAGCACATTTCTGGGCTCCGGGGCCACAAAATGTGGCATTTCCCAATCTTTTGAGCCCTGCTACCAAGTGTGTTTCTCGTTCCTGAAAACCAGGCAAACTTCTTTGGAACTGCAAATAAAAGCACACTTTAGGAGCTTTGAGCTGAAGGAATTTAACCACTTCCTTAAAGCTTGAAACCTTTGAGGCCCTGGGAGTGTCCTGTGACCTTTGGAAGAGTCATGTGGTTTTTATGGCTCCCCGAAGTCAGGCAGCATGTTTCCGGGATAAGGGGCCGCCAAATGCAGCATCTCCCACCATTTTGAGCCCAGCTGCCAAGCTCGTGTCTCTAACCCCTTAAACCAGGCAAACCGCTTTTGACCTACATAAAAACCCACACTTTTTGGAGCCTCTGGCTGGAGGAATTTGACCACTTCCTTACAGCTTCAGACCTTATGAGCCCCTGGAAGCATCCTGTGACCTTTGGAAGAGTCATGTGGAATTTATGGTTCCCTGAAACCCGGCAGCACTTCTCCGGGCTCTGGGCTCCGGGTCCGCCAAATGCAGCGTTTCCCAGCGTTTTGAACACTGCTGCCAAGTTTGTGTCTCGACCACGAAAACCGGGCAAACCGCTTTGGACCTGTGTATAAATGCACACTTTTAACCCTCTGGCTCGAGGAATTTGACCACTTCCTTACAGCTTGAGACCTTTGAGCCCCTGGAAGCGTTGTGTGACCTTTGGAATGGTCATGTGGTTTTTCCGGCTCCCCAAACTCAGGCAGCATGTTTCCGGGCTCCGGGACCGCCGAATGCAGCATTTCCCAACATTGGAGACCTGCTGCCAAGTCTGTGTCTCGACCACGAAACGCGGGCAAGCCGCTTTGGACCTGCATAAAAACACACACTTTTGGAGCCTCGGGCTGGAAGAATTTGATCACTTCCTTACAGCTTGAGACCTTTGAGCCCCTGGGAGCATCCTATGACCTTTGGAAGAGTCATTTGTTTTATATGGCTTCCCAAAGTCAGGCCGCATATTTACGGGCCCCTTGCTACCAAATGCAGCATTTCCCAGTGTTTTGAGCCCTGCTGCCAAGTCCGTGTCTCGACCCCGAAAACCAGGCAAACCGCTTTTAACCTGCGTAAAAACGCACCCTTTTGGAGCCTCTTGCTGGAGGAATTTGACCACTTCGTTACAGCTTGAGACCTTTGATTCCCTGGGAGTGTCCTGTGACCTTTGGAAGAGTCATGTGGTTTTTCTGGCTCCCCGAAGTCAGGCAGCACGTTTCCCTTCCGGGGCCGCCAAATGCAGCATTTCCCAGCGTTTTGAGCCCTGCTGCCAAGTCTATGTCTCGTTACCGAAAACCGGGCAAACCACTTTGGACCGGTATAAAAACACCAACTTTTGAAGCCTCTGGCTGGAGTAGTTTGACCACTTCCTTACAGCTTGAGACCTTTGAACCCCTGGGAGCGTCCTGTGAGTTTTGGAAGAGTCATGTGGTTTTTCTGGCTCCCCGAAGTCAAGCAGCCGAACGGTCAATCGTCTTTGGACTTGCATATAAACGCACACTTTTGGAGATTCTGGCTGGAGGAGTTTGACCACTTCCTTACAGCTTAAGACCTTTGAGACCCTAGTAGAGTCCAGTGACCATTGGAAGAGTCATGTGGTTTTCTGACTCCCTGACGTCAGTCAGCAGGTTTCTGGGCTGCGGGGCTGCCAAATGCAGCATTTCTCAGTATTTTGAACCCTGCTACCAAGTCTTTGTCTCGTCCCCGAAAAATGGGCAAACCGCTTTGGACCTGTGTAAAAACGCACACTTTTGGAGCCTCTGGCTGGAGGAATTTGACCACTTCCTTATAGCTTGAGACCTTTGAGCCCCTGGGAGTGTTGTGTGACCTTTGGAAGAGTCATGTGGTTTTTCTGGCTCCCCAAAGTAAAGCAGCAAGTTTTCGGGCTCCGGGGCCACCAAATGTGGCATTTCCCAGCGTTTTGAGTCCTGCTGCTAAGTGTGTGTCTCGTTCCTGAAAACCAGGTAGCGCTATTGGCGGAACCAGTGGTGGTGCTGTGGAGCACACGAGCTGCGGGACGTAGGCTGCGAGCAGGAGGACGAGGAGGACGACGAGGAGACGCCGATTGCGGCGCCCGGCCACACCCTATTGCTTACTGCCGGAGGGGTATCCCGGGCGCGGCTGTACCGCTCTGTGTCCCAGACACGGCTGGAGCGAGAAGTCTGCTGCGACTGGTGAGCAGGCTGCAGCTGGAGCCGCGAGTGCCTGCTGGTCGCAGGTTGTCAGCCGCGGGTGGCGTTTGGGGTGCGGCTGTAACTGCAAGCCGCGAGCCCTCGCAGGATGCGGCAACTGCAGCGAGTGACGTCCTGGGTGCGGCCGGAGCCGCTAGCACCCGTCAGATGCGGCAACAGCCGCGAGTGGCATTTTTTGTGTGGCCGGAGCCACGAGCCCCTCCTGGACAAGGTAGGTACAGCGAGAGGCGCTTTGGGTGCGACCAGAGTGGCCAGGTGCGGCCAGAGCCACGAGAGACTGCTGGACGTGGCCACAGCCGCGACTGATGACCCAAGTGAAGACCTAACTGAGGAGCCATAAAACTCTCCTGGACGTAACAACAGAGGTACTCAAATTATAAAAACCAACTAACGAAACACAGGCAATTAATGTTTAATGTGCATGAAATTTTTTCTATAAGAAACGGAGCCAGGGAGCAGGAATGGGAAGCTAGTTCCTCGTGTTGCATGAGCGGCGCACCTGTGTGCTGGCACCTTGGGACCTTACCTCTTTGGCTGTGTCAATTTGAATTCGGCAAGAGTTTTTACTTTAATTCTGGCTCTAAAGTAGTGGACAACAGGAGACCATATCAACCATAAAGGTGGCCAAGGTCTATCAAGTAACATACGGCCGGTGCAAATAGCACAGCTAAAACTACAACTAAAACAACTTAGTGATACACTACACTGCCATGGCCTATAAAAAACTAAGGTCGAGAACCATTTTTATGAAGAGGATGGGAACGGAAGAAGCAAGTAGAAAGAGCACGGGCAAGACGGCAAGAGCCGGAAAGTCTGCAGTAATTCCCGGGATTAAAAAGTATTTTACAAAATTAACCTTGGATGAACAGGGACAAGTACAAAAAGATCAGACAGTTAAAGAAAAAAAAGGGAATAAAGAGGTTGGAAAGGATAAAATACATCAAATTCAAATTCAAAACCAAAGTACACCTGAAGCTCCTCAAAAAAGTATCTCCATCGAATCGGAAGAGCTAATCCCGATCTCTACTACAGTAGGTTCAATAAAATCGGGATCATCCAAATTACAACAATCCCAAGAATATAACATTACATGTCCAGATATCAACATCAAAGACTTAATATACCACACGGGAACACAAAAGGAAATCCAGAACATACAGAACAGTACTCCACAAAAATCTTCAGACCTAGAGGGATTCCTCGAAAAATCACCAGATCTCTCTCTCTTTAAATGTATAGATCTTCATAAAAACCATACCCCAATATCCAAATCCTTATTTACATTGCAAAGTATTCTGGAAGCAGTTCTCACTCATCTAGGGAACATATTGGAAAATTCTGACCAAACACTTTATACCCAACTAGGGGCCAGATGTAGGAGCCTAAATACCGGTCGGTAACGGCCGATTTCGGCCGTTACCGACCGGTATTTAGGAATTGGCATGTAGGGGCACAATTTTACAGAATCGGTAAATTTACAGATTCGTTAAATTTACCGATTCTGTAAAATACTGAATCGGTATTTTTACCGATTCGGTAAATCCCAGATGTAGGTGGGACTCTTCTGAGTCCCAAAGGCCCTACAAATTCGGTATTTTTACACCCAATCCAATTGGGTGTTAAAATACCGAATTCAGGTGTGCATGCACATGTGTGCATGCACACCTAGCCATGTGACAGACAGACATGCCCTTAGGGCATGTCTGTGTGCCACATGGCGCACATGCCTATTTTGGGGGTGCCAGAGGGTGTCAAAGTGACACCCCCTGCACCCTTGCAAAATTCGGTATTTACCGATTCGGTAAATACCGAATCGGTATTTCCCATTGATTCCTATGGGCTTCACAGCCCAAAGGAATCAATAGGAAATACCGATTCGGTATTTACCGAATCGGTAAATACCGAATTTAATAGCATCGGTAATTCAATTACCAATTCTCCCTACCTCTCCCTCCTTCAAATTTACCGATTCATAAATACCGAATCTGTAAAATTCGGTATTTATGAATCGGTAAATTCACATTACCTACATCTAGCCCCTGGAATACTAAAATTCTTAGTTGAGAAAAAAAGGAAGAAAGAGCAAACAAAGTCAACATCAACAGCAACAACAGGAGTCTGTGGTAAACGTAAAGGGGAATATTCTTATAACTCAAAAGTTGAAACAATAAAAACATTTCTTTCTCAAACAAACGAAACTGCAACCCAAACCGGAAAGAAATTAATTATGGAACCTAAGGGCAAACAGGATTCTAACCCTACATACTCTCTCATAAACCTTTTTAAGGAGGAAACCAAAGCAGTGTTTCCCCAACAGCCCGTAGCCTACTATCCAATCTTCACTAAAAGAAAATCTGACTCCACCTTGAACAGCCCTGCAATATCCAACCTTAAATCAACTGTTGAGATCGCGCTATCCAATGACGACACACAGGGCCTAAAAAGCGCTGATGACAAAAGAAATCAAAAGCTGATTAGTTCAAAAAGGAGAAAGGCGCAAAGAAGAATTAAGAAAAAGAAAACTCGCAAAATAAGATTTCAGACCAATTCTCCTCTTTTACCGGAAATAGAGGAAAGCGCAGAAATACCACAGACCAAGAAGACAAAGGAGCAGAAATCGCCGGCAAAAACCCAAAGAGACAACTCTGACCAACTGAGTAAATTAAATCCTAAGGCAAAAAATGTTTTACCATCAGGACACGGGCCGACAAGTCCAGCGTTAAGAGAGATCTCAAAAGGAACTCTCTCTACACAGAAAAAGGATCTGCAAACAGTGGAGACTAGGTCTAATTTTCTGGAAATCATAGACCTATTCCCGTCTGATGAAGCACCACTCAACCGCGGACGAATTATCAGTCTGCTACAAAAAATTCGGCTGTTACAATCTCTAGCACGTAATGAAATAAAACTAGTTATGTTTCCAGAAGAATCAAAATTGTCAATTGCGATTGTTGAATTTTGGTCTCCATTGATCCCAGGAATCATACTGCAGGAGAGCGACACTTTACACAAATACGGTTATGACCTGGCCCCAGTATTAAAATACGAACCTCAAAAGAGACCTATACCAGATGAATCTCCCAAAAGGCACCGATCCAACCAATCTCTTAACACCACCACCAATCTTCTAGAACATGCTACAGAAAATATATTGGTATCCATAAAGAACGGCGACAGAGAAATCTGGAGCAAGAAAACCCCCAGTGTTGAAATAACAAAGAGAGATCATTCCTGGTCCTGGATTTCGGAAACCCTGAACAGTAATAAACAAACTAAGGATAACCAACTCTCTGTTTAGCACAGGCTTGACGATTTCCTCTTGGAACATAGCGGGGAAAACTAAAGAAAAATTGGCTGAAATAACAAAAGATTCGCCAGCAATAGTGGCCCTCCAAGAAACTTGGTCTACACAAAACTTCAATCTGGAGAAATATTTCATACATGATATCCCTGCAGAACAGGTCGATTGGGGACACGCGAAAGGTGGAATAGCGATCTTATTAAATGAAGAACACAAATGGGCACAAGAAGTAATCCCAACTAACTCAAAGAACCATCAATGTATCAAAATCAAGTGCGAGACAAATCCTCCTGAAAGCTTAAAAGATCTACTAATTTATAACATCTATATCCCCCCCCAGAGTAAAAATGGACGCACTAACTATAGAAATCCTAAAATACATCGAACAAACAACAGAAAATCAGGGTTATCCATCGCTTTTCATCATGGGTGATTTTAACGGGAAAATATCTAATGAGTTATTATTGAAATGGGCAAATTGGCTCACAGATGAGGCCCTGGGAATCTCTATTCCACTTTTCCCCAAAGAAAATAAGGCGGACCAAAGAGGGAAGATTCTAATAGCATCACTACCCATCCTAAACGGAACAATACTAAATGACAATGTAGAAGGAGACATCCCTGCCTCAAATACAAGACAGGGAAACCGTAATCCCTCACTACTGGACTACATGATCTGTAGCTATGATCTGTTCAGATCAGTTTTACAACTTAAAATCAACTTTGGCGATGGTAGTGATCATGCGATACTACAGCTAAGTACAGAGTGGAAAGCACAACAGTCCCAGTCAAATCAAATTATGTATAGCTATAGTACAGTCCTGGTAAACCCAACTCAAAGACGGATTCACTGGAATTCAGCTACTCTTACCAAATTAATCTCCATAATTGATTCAACACAAAGAATACACTCAGCAAATCCGATAACAAATTTCGAAATTGTGATTAAAAAACTAACACAAAAATTACAGGAAAAGCTGATGCAACCTACAAAGAAACAAAACAAAAAACAAAAGTTAGCTACTAATACAACTTATCTAAACAAACTGGTACAAGCACAATTTTTAGAAAAGCCACCAGCTAGACAGATAGAAATCAACAAATTGAAAAATCAACACAGGAGAGAAACAGAAAAAAACAAGAGAATAACCCAAGATAAAAATTGGGTAGATTTGCAAATAGCAGCGAAAGAAAATAACCAACGTGCGTATTGGAACATAATCGCTAAAGAAATAGGCATGAAAAAAGACAGACTCTACATCATACTTTACAGTATCCATAACCCATTTATGAGCTAAACGATTCAACGAATCTCTCTCCTGATAGTCAGGCAGTTGACTTCGCAACTGTCTTCGTCCTGTGTTAGGGGTCGTAGTAGGCGACCCGAAAAGAGGTGAGAAAATATTAGTTACAGTGCTGGCCATTCTCTGTCGAACGGAAGGAGAAACTGAAGGGAGAATAGGTGGAAAAACGGGGTGAGATAAGGCAGAAGTAGAGGCAATAGCAGAGGGAGCATTAGGAAAAATAGAAGGTGCACTAGGCAAAGTCTTAGAAGGCATAAGTGAAGTAGATGTAGTCGGTGGGCCCTGAGGAGGCTGCACCGAAGGAGCAGGAGCCAGCTGAAGAGCAGCTGGTGATTGCTGTAGAGGAGCAGGAGGCAATGCAATCACAGGTTGCGCAACTAAGGGTTGCGGAGGTGCTGTAGCATTCTGCGCAGAGGGGGGTGGCGAACTTAATAAATGCGTCATTAACGGATCTTTTCCAAGGTCTTTTGCTGCATCTTGCTTAAGAGGCGGCAAAACTGGATAGCATTTATCAATGATCATTTTACGTTGCCTGTGCAACTGCTCGCTCATCTGTTCTTCCTCATTGTCTTTAAACTGCATAGCAGCTTGCATTACTGAAATACCCCTTTCTCTCTTATTTTTCTTTTCTAATTTAATCTCCTTCTGTTTGGCTTCTTTACGCCAGAGGCGGAAAGAGTCAAACATCGCCGGCCGGGCTTTCTTTTTGAATAGTTTAACTTCGAGGTTATCTAAGATTTCGGTATCAAAGCTACCATATTGGGGCCATTTTAAAACACCATCTTTCCTGGTGTATTTAATCCACACTTCATTGTATGTGATGGGGCCTACTCCTTGTTTGACATATAACTCGTAAGTTGGAGTTCCAACCGGAGGAACCGGACATGAGTCCTCCAATCGGGAGTCCCTATTATTACCACCAAGACAAAACAAATTTCCAAGTCTGAGACCAGGCATCTTCGCTCTCTAGTCTAGTTCCAAACTTCAAAGGATTATCGATTACGATATTTCTCGTGAATACACGAGTCCTTCGGTTTTGGTGCTTGCAAGTACCAACAAATTATCCCAAAGGATACCCAAGACTAAGACCAACTAAGGACTGGGAGACGCTCCACTTATACTTAACTGAAATATCGATGACGTCACCAGAAGACTCGTCTTAGTGTTTCGCTCTACCAAACTTCAAGGGTCCAAATCAGGGCGATAGCCAGGGCAGCAGTCCTTCGTAGCCGTCGGGAAGCGGGGAACCTCGCAGCAAAGACCTTCGGACCACGTCGACATGCAGGGGTCGATGAGGTGGTTGGCCGTCCTCCGGAATTTTCAAACAAAGCTCCTCACGAACCTCTGGCTGGGCTGGTACCGCTGGAATCGCCCCAATCGTTGGGCGCCAACTGAGGTACTGGGTTTTTAAGAACCGGCACAGAACCAGCAACCCAGCGGTGTCAGGGTACACCCAGAGACCTCGAGTCCTTCCTGATTCAGACCACAGAAACTCAGAGTCTTCTAGGTGAAGTCAAGGATCGATTTATTGGCTGCAACCAAGGTAACAAGTGTCCTAGAAGTACAACATCCGGGGAAGTATATTCTCAGGAGACTGCTCAAATTCCCAAAGTCAGGCTTCTCTTCTTATACAGAAATTTAAGCTTCAGGCAAACATTCTTGGTTTTATGATAGATCATTGACATATTTCAAATAAAAAGAAAAGGCAGAGTCATGATGACATGTCCATATTTCACTTCGTCCAGCCCACAACAAATCACTCGGCAAGGCCCAACCTTTCATCAGATATCGGTG
Source organism: Lissotriton helveticus (assembly GCF_964261635.1). NCBI lineage: Eukaryota > Metazoa > Chordata > Amphibia > Caudata > Salamandridae > Lissotriton > Lissotriton helveticus. Next base: position 966,447,778 of record NC_136069.1, on the reverse strand, counting down.
GACCCCCAATAAAAAGGGGCGCCTCCCCATCATAAAGCAAGTGAAGCAAAAAGAGTGGAGACAGATTTGAGCAAGATACGGCAGGTGTGTGTGCTATGAAAAGGTTTTATGGCCAGTTGAGCCCTGATGCTATCTTGTTCGGCCACTGGGAGGGGAACTGACCTAACGAGTTCGGCCTGGGGCAATGGTTCCAACTTGAACAGGTCATAGGAAAGTCGATTAAGGTGTACGTGTCCTTTTGGGATCGAATTCAGCTGGATTATAAGCCTATGTAAAGGGTAACTCACAAAATGGCTGCCATACATAAAATGGAAGCCGGGGGTTCTGAACGATAATGACGATTTCGAGGTGAAATCGTCACACGAATAGGTTAAAAATGCTTGCACATGGTGTACTCGTCATTCTCGGTCTTTTGATACTAAATTCGTCATATTTCGACGAAGTAAAATTCTCGAGTCCAGAATTATTTATACGAGTCCAGAATTTTCAGAACCACAGACCTTTGAACCCCTGGGAGCGTCCTGTGAGTTTTGGAAGAGTCATGTGGTTTTTCCGGCTCCCCGAAGTCAAGCAGCATGTTTCAGGGCTACGGGGCCGCCAAATGCAGCATTTCCCAGCGTTTTGTGCCCTGCTAACAAGTGTGTGTCTCGTTCCCGAAAACCGGGCAATCGTCTTTGGACTTGCATATAAACGCACACTTTTGGAGATTCTGGCTGAAGGAGTTTGACCACTTCCTTACAGCTTGAGACGTTTGAGCCCCTGGGAGAGTCCTGTGACCTTCGGAAGAGTCGGGGTTTTTCTGGCTCCCAGAAATAAAGCAGCACGTTTACGGGCTACGGGGCCACCCAATGCAGCATTTCCCAGCGTTTTGAGCCCTGCTGTCAAGTCTGTGTCTCGACCACGATAACCGGGCAAACAGCTTTGGACATGAGTAAAAACGCACACTTTTGGAGCTTCTGGCTGGGGGAGTTTGACCACTTCCTTACAGCTTGGGACCTTTGAGCCCCTAGGAGCGTCCTGTGACCTTTGGAAGAATCATGTGATTTCTCTGGCTCCCTGAAGTCAGGCAGCACATTTCTGGGCTCCGGGGCCACAAAATGTGGCATTTCCCAATCTTTTGAGCCCTGCTACCAAGTGTGTTTCTCGTTCCTGAAAACCAGGCAAACTTCTTTGGAACTGCAAATAAAAGCACACTTTAGGAGCTTTGAGCTGAAGGAATTTAACCACTTCCTTAAAGCTTGAAACCTTTGAGGCCCTGGGAGTGTCCTGTGACCTTTGGAAGAGTCATGTGGTTTTTATGGCTCCCCGAAGTCAGGCAGCATGTTTCCGGGATAAGGGGCAGCCAAATGCAGCATCTCCCACCATTTTGAGCCCAGCTGCCAAGCTCGTGTCTCTAACCCCTTAAACCAGGCAAACCGCTTTTGACCTACATAAAAACCCACACTTTTTGGAGCCTCTGGCTGGAGGAATTTGACCACTTCCTTACAGCTTCAGACCTTATGAGCCCCTGGAAGCATCCTGTGACCTTTGGAAGAGTCATGTGGAATTTATGGTTCCCTGAAACCCGGCAGCACTTTTCCGGGCTCTGGGCTCCGGGTCCGCCAAATGCAGCGTTTCCCAGCGTTTTGAACACTGCTGCCAAGTTTGTGTCTCGACCACGAAAACCGGGCAAACCGCTTTGGACCTGTGTATAAATGCACACTTTTAACCCTCTGGCTCGAGGAATTTGACCACTTCCTTACAGCTTGAGACCTTTGAGCCCCTGGAAGCGTTGTGTGACCTTTGGAATGGTCATGTGGTTTTTCCGGCTCCCCAAACTCAGGCAGCATGTTTCCGGGCTCCGGGACCGCCGAATGCAGCATTTCCCAACATTGGAGACCTGCTGCCAAGTCTGTGTCTCGACCACGAAACGCGAGCAAGCCGCTTTGGACCTGCATAAAAACACACACTTTTGGAGCCTCGGGCTGGAAGAATTTGATCACTTCCTTACAGCTTGAGACCTTTGAGCCCCTGGGAGCATCCTATGACCTTTGGAAGAGTCATTTGTTTTATATGGCTTCCCAAAGTCAGGCCGCATATTTACGGGCCCCTTGCTACCAAATGCAGCATTTCCCAGTGTTTTGAGCCCTGCTGCCAAGTCCGTGTCTCGACCCCGAAAACCAGGCAAACCGCTTTTAACCTGCGTAAAAACGCACCCTTTTGGAGCCTCTTGCTGGAGGAATTTGACCACTTCGTTACAGCTTGAGACCTTTGATTCCCTGGGAGTGTCCTGTGACCTTTGGAAGAGTCATGTGGTTTTTCTGGCTCCCCGAAGTCAGGCAGCACGTTTCCCTTCCGGGGCCGCCAAATGCAGCATTTCCCAGCGTTTTGAGCCCTGCTGCCAAGTCTATGTCTCGTTACCGAAAACCGGGCAAACCACTTTGGACCGGTATAAAAACACCAACTTTTGAAGCCTCTGGCTGGAGTAGTTTGACCACTTCCTTACAGCTTGAGACCTTTGAACCCCTGGGAGCGTCCTGTGAGTTTTGGAAGAGTCATGTGGTTTTTCTGGCTCCCCGAAGTCAAGCAGCCGAACGGTCAATCGTCTTTGGACTTGCATATAAATGCACACTTTTGGAGATTCTGGCTGGAGGAGTTTGACCACTTCCTTACAGCTTAAGACCTTTGAGACCCTAGTAGAGTCCAGTGACCATTGGAAGAGTCATGTGGTTTTCTGACTCCCTGACGTCAGTCAGCAGGTTTCTGGGCTGCGGGGCTGCCAAATGCAGCATTTCTCAGTATTTTGAACCCTGCTACCAAGTCTTTGTCTCGTCCCCGAAAAATGGGCAAACCGCTTTGGACCTGTGTAAAAACGCACACTTTTGGAGCCTCTGGCTGGAGGAATTTGACCACTTCCTTATAGCTTGAGACCTTTGAGCCCCTGGGAGTGTTGTGTGACCTTTGGAAGAGTCATGTGGTTTTTCTGGCTCCCCAAAGTAAAGCAGCAAGTTTTCGGGCTCCGGGGCCACCAAATGTGGCATTTCCCAGCGTTTTGAGTCCTGCTGCTAAGTGTGTGTCTCGTTCCTGAAAACCAGGTAGCGCTATTGGCGGAACCAGTGGTGGTGCTGTGGAGCACACGAGCTGCGGGCCGTAGGCTGCGAGCAGGAGGACGAGGAGGACGACGAGGAGACGCCGATTGCGGCGCCCGGCCACACCCTATTGCTTACTGCCGGAGGGGTATCCCGGGCGCGGCTGTACCGCTCTGTGTCCCAGACACGGCTGGAGCGAGAAGTCTGCTGCGACTGGTGAGCAGGCTGCAGCTGGAGCCGCGAGTGCCTGCTGGTCGCAGGTTGTCAGCCGCGGGTGGCGTTTGGGGTGCGGCTGTAACTGCAAGCCGCGAGCCCTCGCAGGATGCGGCAACTGCAGCGAGTGACGTCCTGGGTGCGGCCGGAGCCGCTAGCACCCGTCAGATGCGGCAACAGCCGCGAGTGGCATTTTTTGTGTGGCCGGAGCCACGAGCCCCTCCTGGACAAGGTAGGTACAGCGAGAGGCGCTTTGGGTGCGACCAGAGTGGCCAGGTGCGGCCAGAGCCACGAGAGACTGCTGGACGTGGCCACAGCCGCGACTGATGACCCAAGTGAAGACCTAACTGAGGAGCCATAAAACTCTCCTGGACGTAACAACAGAGGTACTCAAATTATAAAAACCAACTAACGAAACACAGGCAATTAATGTTTAATGTGCATGAAATTTTTTCTATAAGAAACGGAGCCAGGGAGCAGGAATGGGAAGCTAGTTCCTCGTGTTGCATGAGCGGCGCACCTGTGTGCTGGCACCTTGGGACCTTACCTCTTTGGCTGTGTCAATTTGAATTCGGCAAGAGTTTTTACTTTAATTCTGGCTCTAAAGTAGTGGACAACAGGAGACCATATCAACCATAAAGGTGGCCAAGGTCTATCAAGTAACATACAGCCGGTGCAAATAGCACAGCTAAAACTACAACTAAAACAACTTAGTGATACACTACACTGCCATGGCCTATAAAAAACTAAGGTCGAGAACCATTTTTATGAAGAGGATGGGAACGGAAGAAGCAAGTAGAAAGAGCACGGGCAAGACGGCAAGAGCCGGAAAGTCTGCAGTAATTCCCGGGATTAAAAAGTATTTTACAAAATTAACCTTGGATGAACAGGGACAAGTACAAAAAGATCAGACAGTTAAAGAAAAAAAAGGGAATAAAGAGGTTGGAAAGGATAAAATACATCAAATTCAAATTCAAAACCAAAGTACACCTGAAGCTCCTTAAAAAAGTATCTCCATCGAATCGGAAGAGCTAATCCCGATCTCTACTACAGTAGGTTCAATAAAATCGGGATCATCCAAATTACAACAATCCCAAGAATATAACATTACATGTCCAGATATCAACATCAAAGACTTAATATACCACACGGGAACACAAAAGGAAATCCAGAACATACAGAACAGTACTCCACAAAAATCTTCAGACCTAGAGGGATTCCTCGAAAAATCACCAGATCTCTCTCTCTTTAAATGTATAGATCTTCATAAAAACCATACCCCAATATCCAAATCCTTATTTACATTGCAAAGTATTCTGGAAGCAGTTCTCACTCATCTAGGGAACATATTGGAAAATTCTGACCAAACACTTTATACCCAACTAGGGGCCAGATGTAGGAGCCTAAATACCGGTCGGTAACGGCCGATTTCGGCCGTTACCGACCGGTATTTAGGAATTGGCATGTAGGGGCACAATTTTACAGAATCGGTAAATTTACAGATTCGTTAAATTTACCGATTCTGTAAAATACTGAATCGGTATTTTTACCGATTCGGTAAATCCCAGATGTAGGTGGGACTCTTCTGAGTCCCAAAGGCCCTACAAATTCGGTATTTTTACACCCAATCCAATTGGGTGTTAAAATACCGAATTCAGGTGTGCATGCACATGTGTGCATGCACACCTAGCCATGTGACAGACAGACATGCCCTTAGGGCATGTCTGTGTGCCACATGGCGCACATGCCTATTTTGGGGGTGCCAGAGGGTGTCAAAGTGACACCCCCTGCACCCTTGCAAAATTCGGTATTTACCGATTCGGTAAATACCGAATCGGTATTTCCCATTGATTCCTATGGGCTTCACAGCCCAAAGGAATCAATAGGAAATACCGATTCGGTATTTACCGAATCGGTAAATACCGAATTTAATAGAATCGGTAATTCAATTACCAATTCTCCCTACCTCTCCCTCCTTCAAATTTACCGATTCATAAATACCGAATCTGTAAAATTCGGTATTTATGAATCGGTAAATTCACATTACCTACATCTAGCCCCTGGAATACTAAAATTCTTAGTTGAGAAAAAAAGGAAGAAAGAGCAAACAAAGTCAACATCAACAGCAACAACAGGAGTCTGTGGTAAATGTAAAGGGGAATATTCTTATAACTCAAAAGTTGAAACAATAAAAACATTTCTTTCTCAAACAAACGAAACTGCAACCCAAACCGGAAAGAAATTAATCATGGAACCTAAGGGCAAACAGGATTCTAACCCTACATACTCTCTCATAAACCTTTTTAAGGAGGAAACCAAAGCAGTGTTTCCCCAACAGCCCGTAGCCTACTATCCAATCTTCACTAAAAGAAAATCTGACTCCACCTTGAACAGCCCTGCAATATCCAACCTTAAATCAACTGTTGAGATCGCGCTATCCAATGACGACACACAGGGCCTAAAAAGCGCTGATGACAAAAGAAATCAAAAGCTGATTAGTTCAAAAAGGAGAAAGGCGCAAAGAAGAATTAAGAAAAAGAAAACTCGCAAAATAAGATTTCAGACCAATTCTCCTCTTTTACCGGAAATAGAGGAAAGCGCAGAAATACCACAGACCAAGAAGACAAAGGAGCAGAAATCGCCGGCAAAAACCCAAAGAGACAACTCTGACCAACTGAGTAAATTAAATCCTAAGGCAAAAAATGTTTTACCATCAGGACACGGGCTGACAAGTCCAGCGTTAAGAGAGATCTCAAAAGGAACTCTCTCTACACAGAAAAAGGATCTGCAAACAGTGGAGACTAGGTCTAATTTTCTGGAAATCATAGACCTATTCCCGTCTGATGAAGCACCACTCAACCGCGGACGAATTATCAGTCTGCTACAAAAAATTCGGCTGTTACAATCTCTAGCACGTAATGAAATAAAACTAGTTATGTTTCCAGAAGAATCAAAATTGTCAATTGCGATTGTTGAATTTTGGTCTCCATTGATCCCAGGAATCATACTGCAGGAGAGCGACACTTTACACAAATACGGTTATGACCTGGCCCCAGTATTAAAATACGAACCTCAAAAGAGACCTATACCAGATGAATCTCCCAAAAGGCACCGATCCAACCAATCTCTTAACACCACCACCAATCTTCTAGAACATGCTACAGAAAATATATTGGTATCCATAAAGAACGGCGACAGAGAAATCTGGAGCAAGAAAACCCCCAGTGTTGAAATAACAAAGAGAGATCATTCCTGGTCCTGGATTTCGGAAACCCTGAACAGTAATAAACAAACTAAGGATAACCAACTCTCTGTTTAGCACAGGCTTGACGATTTCCTCTTGGAACATAGCGGGGAAAACTAAAGAAAAATTGGCTGAAATAACAAAAGATTCGCCAGCAATAGTGGCCCTCCAAGAAACTTGGTCTACACAAAACTTCAATCTGGAGAAATATTTCATACATGATATCCCTGCAGAACAGGTCGATTGGGGACACGCGAAAGGTGGGATAGCGATCTTATTAAATGAAGAACACAAATGGGCACAAGAAGTAATCCCAACTAACTCAAAGAACCATCAATGTATCAAAATCAAGTGCGAGACAAATCCTCCTGAAACCTTAATAGATCTACTAATTTATAACATCTATATCCCCCCCCCAGAGTAAAAATGGACGCACTAACTATAGAAATCCTAAAATACATCGAACAAACAACAGAAAATCAGGGTTATCCATCGCTTTTCATCATGGGTGATTTTAACGGGAAAATATCTAATGAGTTATTATTGAAATGGGCAAATTGGCTCACAGATGAGGCCCTGGGAATCTCTATTCCACTTTTCCCCAAAGAAAATAAGGCGGACCAAAGAGGGAAGATTCTAATAGCATCACTACCCATCCTAAACGGAACAATACTAAATGACAATGTAGAAGGAAACATCCCTGCCTCAAATACAAGACAGGGAAACCGTAATCCCTCACTACTGGACTACATGATCTGTAGCTATGATCTGTTCAGATCAGTTTTACAACTTAAAATCAACTTTGGCGATGGTAGTGATCATGCGATACTACAGCTAAGTACAGAGTGGAAAGCACAACAGTCCCAGTCAAATCAAATTATGTATAGCTATAGTACAGTCCTGGTAAACCCAACTCAAAGACGGATTCACTGGAATTCAGCTACTCTTACCAAATTAATCTCCATAATTGATTCAACACAAAGAATACACTCAGCAAATCCGATAACAAATTTCGAAATTGTGATTAAAAAACTAACACAAAAATTACAGGAAAAGCTGATGCAACCTACAAAGAAACAAAACAAAAAACAAAAGTTAGCTACTAATACAACTTATCTAAACAAACTGGTACAAGCACAATTTTTAGAAAAGTCACCAGCTAGACAGATAGAAATCAACAAATTGAAAAATCAACACAGGAGAGAAACAGAAAAAAACAAGAGAATAACCCAAGATAAAAATTGGGTAGATTTGCAAATAGCAGCGAAAGAAAATAACCAACGTGCGTATTGGAACATAATCGCTAAAGAAATAGGCATGAAAAAAGTATTACAAACTATCCCGGTGCCTCCATCAGAATGGGAAATTTATCTGGCCAATTTATATAAATTAAACACTACCGTAGAAATGAGCTACCATTCTGTTAGGAACTCAGAAATAAAATCTTCAGACTGTGGAGTTTCTAGTCCATTTTCTATTGAGTTACATATAAGAAAGTCAAGATCAACAGGAGCAACAGGTCCGGACCAAATACCGATTAAGGTCCTCCAATGCAACCCCAAAGAATGGAGTAAGATGCTATCTCCCCTTTTCAACTACATTTTCAGAACTGGAGATATTCCCAAATCTTGAAAGGGGAGCATTATAATACCCATACACAAAAAGGGTACAAGGTTGTATCCTGGTAATTATAGACAGATAGCCCTTTTGGACGCAACAGGAAAGATTTTTACAGCTACAGTATTAGATCATCTAAAAGATTGGGTCTTTTCATCCGGACTGATTCCCTTATACCAGGCTGGATTTAGACCAAAGCATTCAGTCACCGACAATATCGCTGTTCTGCAAACCATCTTAGATAAATATGTTACAATAAAATCTCAGGTTGTATATGCTGCTTTTAGTAATAAATGATTTTTATTGAAGAAGTCAACACGATACAGGTAATAACATACACAAGAGCTTGTCAATCAGGTCAGTGGAGCTAGGGTGCGAGTGCCTCAGAGGGTAGGGAATGCAGTATATAGAAATTGTGGGTATACACAGCAAGCCGCCTACAACCCAACCGGGCCGGCCGCGTTCCAAAGAAAAAAGGACAAATTTGCAATGATAATGAAGGCAGCTCCAACTCCTGTCTTCAGCCCACACCCTCTGATGGTGACCTGAAATATGGCTTGCGCCCATCACACAACTGTGCTCTTGACCAGCACGCTACAAAACTATCATCCCCTGTCCCTGAACCCCCCACACCCATCCATCCCATGACCAAACCCCCCCTCACCCAAAAACTCCAACCCCAACAAACCCAGACCCCAACCCCACTGTTCCCCCCTCCAACCCCCCTCCCCCCCCCCCCCGGTGATCCATGGTCTCGCTCCGGCTAGCCAAACCTCAACCCGGTCCCGATCTGGGGGCAGGCATAGCGTCTCCCTCCGTTGGGGCAATGTCAGTCAACCTCAACAATCGAAGATACCTCGGGCAGGTGACTTCCACAAACTCCGAGGACAGAAGAGCTAGAAACTGCTGCCAGAGTTCCGCATACCTCGCCCCTTCCCCAGCTTTATACAGAGAAAGCCTTTCCATACCCAGGACCAGCCACAGGCGGTGGAGCCACCCTTGATATGTGGGGACGTGGGTCGTGCGCCAGTGGGTTACAATGTTCTGTAGCGCTGAGCCCAAAGCGATGGCTATCAAGCGCCCCCTCCGGGAGCGTAGGGGGTAGGTCAGTGCGTTTGGGAGCCCTAGAATGACGTAGGACGGAAAACGCGGGATTTCAATGTCAAAGTGTTTGTCCACATCATCTAGGACTTGACGCCAATACTCCTGCAACAGGCTGCAGTCCCAACTAATGTGTGTGAGGGTACCTAGTTGTCCGCAGCCTCGCCAACACAGGAGGTCCTTGGTACTATCCATTTCATAGAGGCGTTCCGGGGTGTAGTACCAGTAGGTCACCACCTTCGCTAGAGTGTCCGTGAGCCCCATATGGTATGCCGAGTGTCGAGCCCTGTAATATATACCCTCCCACTCCTTGTAAGTAAATGACCTCCCCATCTCCCTCTCCCATTGCGCTCTACTCGCGCTGTATGTGTGCTGGTGTTTGAGTGTGAGCATTTTATATAAGTCAGAGATTAGCTGCTTGTCCGATTTGCGGGTGATCAGCCAGTATTCGAAATTCGTCAATCTCCGATCCGCCTCCGGTCTTACTGTCGTACCGAGGGCCCAATGCCTAACTTGAAAGTAATGGAGTCGTTCGGTCTCCGGGAGGCCAAAGTCCTGGCGTAGTTGCAGAAATGGAATCACCCCCTCCGGACTATATATCTGACAAAGGGAGCGACAGCCGGCCGACTTCCATCGTTCGAAGGCCTTTCCGTCCAGCCCCGGTTGAAAGTCAGGGTTATCAAGAATGGGGGTGAGGGGAGAGGGGGTGGTTGTGAGACCGAGGTCCACGCCCACCCGATCCCAGATCTCCAGCGGGACTCGCGTAATGTGGGAGGCGTACAGGTTGCGGGGCCTATGTTGTTTCTGTATAAACGGGATCTCTTGTAATATGTATCCCGCTACTGCCTGGTCTTGAAATAACCAGTGCTTCCCGGACTCCCACTGGGCCCACTCCGCCAAGAAGCGTAGTTGCGCCGCCTGGAAGTAAGTGGCCAAGTTCGGAACTCCGATCCCCCCTTGTTCTGGCGCGAGCATCGCTATTTGGGCTTTTAGGCGCGGTTTCCTACCGTTCCAGACAAATTGGGAGAGATCCGACTGCACCAGCTTAATCCACCCTGTTGGGGGCGCGAGAGGTAGAGTGCGAAAAACATACAGAATCTGGGGTAGGACCGTCATCTTGAGCGCCGCGACCCTGCCCAACCAGGACAGCGGGTAGTGTCTCCACTGCCCCAGCTCCTGCCGAACCCTCCGCCGGAGGCGAGAATAGTTAACGTCCACTATGGTCTGAAGGGAGGCCGCCAGGTCGATCCCCAGATAGGGAACCGTCTCCGTGGCCCATCGCAGAGGGAACCGGGCCTGCAGCATGGCGCGTGTGTCTGCGGCAAGGGATAAGTCAAGGGCCACCGATTTTGTCCAGTTGACCCTGAAGCCCGACACGCCCCCGAACCTGTCTAGGGCGGCCATGCAGGCAGGGAGAGAGCCCCGGGGGTCTGCAAGGGACAACAGAACGTCGTCAGCGTATAGATTGATGACGTGGACATCCGCCCCGAATTTGATGCCTCTAATTCCCGGGTCGGTTCGGATGAGCTGTGCCAGCGGCTCCATATAGAGGGCGAATAGGAGAGGGGACAGCGGGCACCCCTGCCTAGTGCCTCTCTCGATCTGGAAACGCGGGGAGGACAAGCCATTGACTCTAACGGTGGCCGAGGGAAATTTGTAGCAATTAAGTACTCTGGTCCGGAATTTGGGGCCCATACCCGCTTTTAGGAGGACCTTCTCGAGATATGGCCAATGGACCCTATCAAAGGCCTTCTCTGCGTCGATGGCTAGCATCATATATTCGCCCTGCGTGCGGGACGCCTTCTCAATGAGATGGAAGGCCCGCTTGGTGTTATCAGATGTCTGGCGCTCGGGGATGAAGCCAGACTGATCCGGCTGGATAAGGCCTCCCATGTAGGGGCCCAACCTAGAAGCGAGGACACTAGTGTATAGTTTGAGATCGACGTTTAAAAGGGATATGGGCCAGTAAGCCCCACATTCGGTCGGGTCTTTGTCCGGTTTAGGTATGACCGCGATAGCTGCTTCGAGCAAGTTCCGGGAAATCGCCCCGTCTTCTGCGAATGATGTAAAAAGTCTGGCCAAGAGGGGTGCGAGTTGAGCACAAAAGGTCTTGTAGAAGCACGCCGGGAAGCCATCCGGCCCCGGCGCCTTCCCAAGCTTGAGCCGAGAGATTGCCGAGATAACATCCTCCGGGCGGATGTCCCTCTCCAGGTTATCCACCTGTTCCTGAGTCAGGGCTGGCAACGGTATCTCTTCGAGAAAGGCCAATTCTGCCTCCGGGTTAGGCGGATCAGCCTCATAGAGAGCAGCATAGAAGTAACTGAACGTTTCCGCGACCGCACGGTCACCGATGATTCTGGTGCCATCGGGCCCCTTCAGTTCCTTAACCGCACGCTTCTGGGCAATTGTATGTAATTTGTGTGCCAGGGGGCGCCCACATCTATCCCCTCCAGTGTAGTAGGCATGTTTCAGCCGTAAGGCTGCATACTCCGCCCTGTCAATGTCAAGAGCCGCCAGTTGTTGACGGGCAGTCCGTAATTGTCTCCAAATTCTCGGAGCACCCGTCCTTCTGTGGATTTGCTCAAGCTCTCTGGTCTTTTGGGTGAGTTCATCCCGTTTGGCCTGACACTCTTTATTGTCCGCGGAGGAGAGCGAGATAAATTCACCTCTCAGCACGGCCTTGAGAGCAGCCCACTGCGTTGCAAGCGTCGTATCTTCATTATTGTTATGGGACAGATAGTCCTTTATGGCGGCCTGGATTCTAGTAACCACGTCTTTCCTATAAAGCAAGGAATCTCGGAGTCTCCACACCCTGCCTAAACGCGGCTCTCGCGGCCCCGTCAGGGTGACCGACACCGGCGTGTGATCAGAGAGCGACGCCGTTCCGATTTCTGCTTTGGTGACGAGTGGACGAGCCGCAGTGGAGACAAGCAGGTAATCTAGATGCGCATAGGTCCTACGCGCTGCTGAGAAGTGCGTGTAGTCTGTTTCGCCAGGGTGAAGCTCGCGCCATGCATCCACAAGCCCAAGATCCCTCAAGCGAGCCAAACCTGACTGAGACAAGGCCCCCACCTGGCTAACGCGCTGACAGGAGCGGTCCAGTGAGTTGTCTAGGACCAAATTCAAATCGCCCCCCAGCAAAATGTGATGGTCTACCGTGTCAGTCGCCTCTGTAAGCGCGGCGTGTATGAACTTTTCCTGACCTTCATTTGGGCCATAAATCGAACCAATCGTGTAGTTCAGGTGTCCTAACGCGAACCTGTAAACCAGCAACCGGCCTTTAATTTCTGCCAGCTTACCCAAAACCGTACCTCTGAATGTGCGTGCCACCAGGATTGCCACTCCAGCCTTTTTCTCTGTGCAGGAGGAAAAAAATTGCAGTGGAAATTTGTTAGAATGGAGGCGATGGCAATCCCTAGCTAGGAGGTGTGTCTCTTGCAGTAGGCAGATGTCAGCCTTGGAACGCTCTAAAAGCAAGAGTACCGCCTTACGTTTCACTGGATTGTTCAAACCTCTCACATTGAGAGTGAGTACAACCAAGTCACCCATTGGCGTCCCGTGAAGTAGTGACTATTAGCTTAGCATCAGGCCAGCACCCCCAACCCACACTTGCAGACCCACCCGCCTCCCAACACTGCTGCCCTTCCCACCCCTGCTGCCTCATCTTCTCAATCCGCCCGTCGACCATGAACCACGAGTCACCCCCTCCCCTTCGCCCAACCCCAATGAACTCACCCAACCCCCAAGGATCCACCCCCTTCCCCCCCAACTGCCATCTATCATGGCGTGTCCAAAAGAAAGTCATAGTCTCTCATCCAGGGATGAAGAGTAGTAAAAGGAAATAAAGTAAGGTAGTCTTACTGGATTGTCCGGGAGCCTCTCTCCCGCCAACGGCCAGAAGGCCAGAGCAGACAATGGAATCAGGCGATATCCTGAGGCGGTCAGCCCGAGGGGCCCGAGCTACCATATGTGGCCACCGCGTCCACCGCGGCCCGCTGGCCCGCTGCAATTTCGGTCGCCGGAGGTTTCTTGACTCGTCTCCTGCGTCACTGCTGGCTCCATTGTGGCCTCCTCCCCTCGGTCCCCGGCACGGGCCCCTGGGCCTCCGGGTCCTCTGTCGGTGCCTCGATGCCAAGCAGAGAGCAAGCTTCAGCCACCGATCGGAGTTGGTATTGCTTGTTGTCCAGTCTGAAGATTAGACGGAAGGGGTGGCCCCAGCTGTACAGGATACCCTTCTGCCGTAGGAAGGAGGTGACTGGCTTGAAGAGCCGGCGTTTGTGTAGCGTGAGCGCCGCTAAGTCCTGAAACAGCAATGGCGACGTGCCCTGAAATGCTATCGGGTGTGACTGGCGCGCTTTGTGAAGGATTTCCTCCTTAGTGCGATAATCCTGGACACACACCAGGATGTCAGGCGGTGGGGCCGTAGCTGCACGGGGCGGGCCAACCCTGTGGGCCCTGTCAAGCTGCAGGGGTGAGTCTAATGGCCTCCCCAGCACGTGGTTGAAGAGTTCCTTGGCATATCGAAGGACATCTTGAGTAGCGTCAGAGGTGGCCACATTGCGAATGCGTATGTTATGCCGCCTAGAGCGGTTTTCCAGGTCTTCCAGATGAAGCTGCAGGTCCACCTGTTGGTCGTGGAGGCGAATGATCTCCTGTTGCTGAGTTGAGAGTTCCGTTTCCCGCTCGTCGCCCTTGGTCTCCAAATCGGCCACCCGTTCGCCTATGCCGTCCATTTCGCGACGCACCTCTCGAATCTCACTGGAGAACTCAGTCTTAAGCGTTTGGATGTCGTCTCTCAGGGTGGCGAAGAGGGACTCCAGGAAGGCCTTCGTAATGGGTTCCGCGCCCTCCTCCAGGGCCTGTTCCGCCTTCTTCGGTGCGAGGGCTGTGGCGTCCTTCAGTTGAGGGGAGGGCGATTTAGCGAACATTTCTTTCACTGTCTTGCCTTGGGGCGGCCTACTCGAGGACATTCCTCTGTTGTGAGGGCCCAGGCGCCCCCTCCGCCGCTGTCCCCCGACCGGTCGCTGTTCACCAGTCGCGGCGAGCTTGCCACCAACCGCTGGGCCCCCTGCGGGCTATCCTTTCTCAATTACCCCTCCTCAACGTATGGCGTCGGCTCGTGGCACGTCTCTCCCGTCCCCGTCACGGCTCCCAGCGGCAGGCCAAACGTAGAGCCCAAGCTGTGGGATCAGGACCCTTGAGGATGAAGAGAGCTCGAGCCGCTTAGGGAGCTGGGTGCCGCTTTAATCCGCCGAGGGTCAGGGCCGCTGGTTCCAGGACGTGCGCCCCCAGGGCGGCGCCTAGGGCCAAACAGGTCCGAGTGAGGGCCCCCGGCGTGCTCAACAGGCCTCCCCAACGACGGTCCTCAGAAGGCCCCGCTCGGTGCACAGGAAGGGAGAAGATACCCCGGGACTGGGGCCCCCACGGGGTCCAAACAGAGCAATATAGGCAGGGCCCAGCAGGTCTCGGGCCGAAATGCCCGCCGAGAGGCTCGCCGCCCCACACACCCCCACGCTGCTCCAGGGCCGCCTCGGCGACCCCCGCCTATCATGCGCAGGGGCCGCTCTCACCTCCGTGGTCTTTGCGTGCTGCCGCCGCCGTCCCCCGCCGTCCGCAGGGCTGACGCGCTTCTCCTGTTGCCAGGGCAGTTTCACCTCCTCGGCTGTCCCGTCGGCGGCACCCGCAGAAAGCTCCGCTCCCGGGTCAGCGGCGTGCGGATGGGCCCCGTCTCAGGCCCGGCAGGCACCTTCGCTCGGCCGCGCCGTCTGTTGCACTGCGGCCTCGTTTTCAGGACGGAGGGGGGGATGGGCTCTCCACTCCTCCGGGCCGTAGTTCCTTGGTGCTACCGTCCACGGCGCCCCACGCGGCTAATCACCAGTCCGCTCTGGTGCAGGAACGGCACCGGCAGCTCAGACCCGTAAGTACGGTCAGGAAGAGTGCCGGAACCGGTGCTTAATTCAGGCCGTTGGCAGGAGCTGCAGCGAGACGCGTCCGCTCACTCCGCCATCCTGGCCACGCCCTCCGTATATGCTGCTTTTATCGTATTTTCCACCGCATTCGATAGAGTAGACAGAGCAACACTATGGAGAAAACTCAGTAATATGGATATCCCAGACAATCTACTACATATATTATCAGCATAACATACAGATACTTGGTGCCAAGTCCAAATGGGGAAGGAAAAAGGTCTTACTAGTGCTATCCCGACCCCAAATGGCCTTAGGCAAGGATGTCTCCTCGCTCCCTTACTGTTTTCCCTTTATCTCAGTGACGTGCCTCAACGTTTTCAACAGATATGTAATTTTCCAACTAAAATTGCTTCCCATAAAATACATACTTTATTGTATGCGGATGATGTTATCATCTTAGATCAAACTCCATTTGGTTTGCAAAGAAGCCTTCAGGCCCTCTACAATTATTCAGAGGAAAATTACCTAATACCGAACATCTCGAAAACAAAAATAGTACTGTTCTCTGGAAGAAAAAGGAGTACTAAATTTATCTGGTCCCTAGGGGAAAAACAGTGGAAGTGTTAAAAGAATACACCTACTTAGGAAGAATCTTCACCAAGTCCTTACAAAATAAGGGCCAGATGCATCATGCAAAGAAATAGCGAATCCTTATATGCGATTATTAAGGAATCGCAAATAAGGACTCGCTGTCGGCTATGCATGATGAGGATAGCGAAGGAATAAGGAATCGCAAAAAATCGCTAATTATGATAGCGATTCCATATTACGGAATCGCTATTGTCAAAAAACTCCAAACACGCATTTAGCGATCCCGCTATTTGCGAAATCGCAAATAGCGATATCGCAAATAGCGATTTCGCAAATAGCGGGACCGTGAAAACTACAGAGTCGCATTGGGAGCAGGCTGATGACATCACAACCAGGAAGTCAATCAGCCCATGCTGCCACCTGTGCACAGAGGAACACAGAGGCAGAAGCTGAGTGCAGGGAGAGAGAGCAGAAGAACACAAACTGCAGACTGCTCACAGGAGGAGACAGCCATGTCCCAAACAGCTACAGTGGGGAGGAAGCGAAAAATCAAGTTCAGTGAGAGTGAACTTGACCTCCTCATTGAGGAGGTTGCAAACAATCATGAGAAGCTATTTGGGAAGCTCTCCCTTAAAGTGCCAGAGACAGGTAAAAGAAGGATCTGGAACAGGATCAGAGACAAGGTGAATGCTGTGGGGGTCACACACCGCAGCATAGATGACCTGAAGAAACGCTGGTACGACCTGCGCAGTCGTGCCAAGGAGCGGGTAGCGGAAAGGCTGAAGGAGGCGAAGGGGACTGGAGGAGGAGGCCCAACAGTCCCAGACAACACACCCCAGGAGGACATGGTTGAGGGCACAATTGAGCCAGAAGCAGTGGTGGGAGTAACGCAGCTGGACACATCCGGGGCGGCCCGTAGCACACAAGGTAAGATGCATGACAATCAACTGAACAATGTACATACTGATAGTGCCCAAATGTAAATCACCCAGCAAAATCACATTAGAAATAGTCCAGCACACATTTTACAAAGGGACAGCAATGCATCATGGGACTTGTAGTCAGTAGAACCCAATTGCCTGTCAGAATCCGACATAGTAAGCCCAAATGCTAACAAAATGCAGTACAGTCATTGATGGAAGACAGTGAGAACATGAATGTATCGATTTATTACTGTTGCTCAACTAATGCAACAACATAAAATAACATTGCACTGTTTTACATCACAGATGCAGCAGAGGTAAACCCTGATGACAGTGATATTGGAGACAGCACACAGGTCAACCAAGAGGCTCCCGTGTCAAAACCTGTGACACCACCACCACCCAAATCCAAGGCACCAGCAAAACGCAGGGCCACAGTTACACCACTGCAGCCAATGGAGTCAGAACAGGAATCAGTTACCGCTCCTAGTACAAGCCGTCAAAGTGCAAGCAACACAACAACACCGCAGGCACATGTCCGTCCAGGAACAAGACGCAGGCCAAGAACCCATACTTGGGCACAGGATGCAGGAACTCCCATGGAGTGGGGTGGTGTGAGTCACAGATGGTGCGGGTGCAGCGCGTGCAAGCGAGGCACATGGGAGCCATCAACCTGCAGATGATGAAAATGAACACAAACATATCTGTAATGGCTGAGAGTGTGAGGGAGCTCACTACTGCACTAGTGGAGGCACACAGAGAATCCAACAATACCCTGCTGGAGGTGGCACGTGTGATGCAGGAGGGACACACCACACAGAGGAGGAGGCATCACCAGTTTCTCACCTGCATGGGCAGCTATACCAGGTCCAGCAACAAGATCTGCGCAAGCGTGGCACAGCTGTCACGTCGGTCTGTAGAAATGCAGATAGATATGGGCCATTGTTGTGGGGATGTATCCAGGGCACTCGGCCAAATAACAACTGCCGTTGAACTGATGCAGTCTAGCACTGGTGGTCAGGGCAATGTTATAGGGGAAGAGGGTAGTGAGGCATCCAGCCTCAGCAGCATCACTGCACCACCCACCACTATCAGGAGGAGCAGTAGCCGTAGACAAGCACCTCCCACTGCATCCGGGAATGCTGATGCAGATGCAGGAGAAAGACATTTGGGTGTGAGAGGGAGTGATAGCGATCGCAGGTCACCCGACCAATAATTTCACCACTTATGTTTTCGGGCCCATATACTTCAATTTATCATATACATTGATCAGATGACCTTACAATCCACTACCAATAATCATGAGTCCCTTTCTATTATTTCCAGTGTACCCGACTTACCATCCACCGCTACGGGTACCTATGACCACGATGGGTCAGGGAGCTAGCTGTAAAAGGAAAAGCAGCAAATTACAAAACTCAATATTAAATACTTTGATATTCATCAAATGACCACGGACAACTGGGAAGCTTTAAGATTCTTTATCTAGAATTTAGTTTTGGAAATCATTAGGCTTACAGATAAAAGGCAAACGATAATCAGGATAACAAAGGTACATAACCCTACAAGAAAAGTGTAAGGGCAATCCTCTAAGTTTGTAAATAGGGCTACAGGGAACACGCTAAGAATGGAACTCAAGAGTAGACATCTTTAATTTAGAAATCCTAACGGCTATAGTAAGGGTGAAAAGTGAAACACGTTATAACTCTAGTAAAGTACTTCAGTCAATGTTATAAAAGAAAATTATAGACCACATCAGGAAATTGCAAACTGCAATGGAGAAAATGATTTCTAATAGGTAGGGTAACATAGGAACACGCTATGAAATCAAATGTAAATGACTTTATGATATGCAATGGTTGCGGAAAGCATGGAAAATTATCATATGCAAAGGTATGTCTTTATTGAAGCAAAGACAGAAAATAGAAAGGTGCAATTTAGAGTTTTCGGCAAGATATTTACCTAGACTGGTGTGAAAACCAACCCTGGCCACGGGTCAGTTAAGGACAGGAAATACCCCAAGGAATAGCAGTCATCAATGGGACAGCAGGTGCAGAATGGACACCCCAGGACAGGACAGGAAACCCAGATTAGGATCAGGACAGGACCACCAGGATATGACCAGCACCCGCAGTTCGGAAGCAACGCCTGCGCTCCACCCTCTCTGCAGCTATTAGTCAGAACCCCGATTGGGTTAGCGAACTCCCCAGCAAAGTGCTCCGTCAGCACTTAAGGTTTAGTAAAACCTGAGTCTATGGTCAAATTCGGACAGAGTGCTCCGCAGCGCTCTGTATCTTCAGTCACCTATTGAGTGCGTTGTGTCAGTGACAGGTCAGCTATTCGGACAAGTCGGACAATTTCTCTAGCTAAACCTAGGCTAGATATACTCTTTTGGGTCAGTGTACCACCCCCCAATGTTGCAAAGTGTCAGAATCCCCAATTTCGATTGGTCCTAAGGTAGGATGGGTTAACACACCAATCAGAACAGACTTATTCAAGTCCTATTTTGCATTCTAAGGTACCGCCTAGCAAGATTGGGGTTCCCATGAGAGAATATGCAGAATACAATAGGAATAATATCATTGTAACAATTTAGGAACACAATTTCTCTATCCTCCTGGGTCAGAGGTGGCGTTCTCAGGAGCATCTTGTCTGTGACTGCCAGCTGGCTGAGTTCCACCGCTCAAGGCTACTGCTGCCTGGGCTGCGCGGTCATGCGCAGAAAGGACCCTCAAGATGGCTCTCGACCCAGTTGGACCCCCCGTTTACCATGGTACATGAAAAGTAAGCGAAAACAAATTAAAACATAGAAATAAATGAATGTATTACATATCATGATTTCGTACTTCAGGTTTATCATTATAAAAATATACTATGCTATTAAGGGTAAGTGCTACACATAACATCACGATGAGCAACAGCACGAGCCTCACTTCGTTATCACATTAAGCGGCCATCTTGTAGCCATTACGCATGCGCACCCTTTCCCTCCATAACTATATCTACGTAAAGTCACGTGAGTGTGACTAACGCATGCACAGAAGCGAAAAGTCAAGCAGCGGCCATTTTTAGGTACAAGGATTAATCGTATTAGTAGAATACATAGGCAAGCTTCACTAATACACACGCATATCAAAATATAAAGAATATTAGTAAAACGTACAATTTGTATTACGGAATTATAACAGATTTCGAGGTTCTTGACTCGAGCAAGTCGCGATGCGAAATCTTGCTCTATCAATCCCCTCTTTGATGATATTTACTATCATCACAAAATAACGGAACCAGATGCCAACTTTCTTTCACACTTTGTACATTTCTATCTCTTCCAACAGGCGATTCAGTTTCTCTTTCTCATTTTTGGTAGGGTGAGAATTTTTCACCCTTTTATAAATCTGATTATTCATTTCTTCTAATTCAAGCTCATCTGCACTCCGTTTCACTCCTCTCGCATTCACTTGGTACTTCTTTGTGTGTTTGCGACATTTGCAACAGACAAATATGAGAAATAGGATAAGACCTATCACTCCAATTGGCATCAGTACCTTAAACAGTACGCTTTTACCTAAGCTAGCAAACCAATGACCTACATTGGAGAGACCATCAACCAGTCTCTTCCAGGCACTGTCAACCTCGAGTGGTTTGAGTTCTTTTTCCAAATTAGTAATGTTTTTCACATATCTTTTGAGCTGCACACTTTTGTCCGGAATGTAAGTGCAACAATGTTGCGCCTTCAACATCTGGCAGACTCCGCCCTCTTTTGCTAATAAGGTGTCAAGCGCAAGTCTGTTCTGCAAAACCATTGATCTGATCGCAACCATCTTGATATTGACCAGCAGAAATCCATGAGCCGTGTCAGTAGACAACACATCCACTATTGTGGATAATTTGCAAATTCTGTGAGTGTTCAGAACCACTCCCACTCCAGGTATCAGTGCACTAAAAATACTACCCATTATTTCACCTACACTTTCTCTTCTACTACGCACTAAGCCATTAGTGTTTTCGTTGTTTCCAGCAATTTCATTCACGTGGTATATTTTCGGGAAAACAATGCCAAAATAGCAGCTTCCATACCAGTGATTCGGCAATTTGAAATAAGCCTTTACTGATAGCGATCGCAGGTCACCCGACCAATAATTTCACCACTTATGTTTTCGGGCCCATATACTTCAATTTATCATATACATTGATCAGATGACCTTACAATCCACTACCAATAATCATGAGTCCCTTTCTATTATTTCCAGTGTACCAGACTTACCATCCACCGCTACGGGTACCTATGACCACGATGGGTCAGGGAGCTAGCTGTAAAAGGAAAAGCAGCAAATTACAAAACTCAATATTAAATACTTTGACATTCATCAAATGACCACGGACAACTGGGAAGTTTTAAGATTCTTTATCTAGAATGTAGTTTTGGAAATCATTAGGCTTACAGATAAAAGGCAAACGATAATCAGGGTAACAAAGGTACATAACCATACAAGAAAAGTGTAAGGGCAATCCTCTAAGTTTGTAAATAGGGCTACAGGGAACACGCTAAGAATGGAACTCAAGAGTAGACATCTTTAATTTAGAAATCCTAACGGCTATAGTAAGGGTGAAAAGTGAAACACGTTATAACTCTAGTAAAGTACTTCAGTCAATGTTATAAAAGAAAATTATAGACCACATCAGGAAATTGCAAACTGCAATGGAGAAAATGATTTCTAATAGGTAGGGTAACATAGGAACACGCTATGAAATCAAATGTAAATGACTTTATGATATGCAATGGTTGCGGAAAGCATGGAAAATTATCATATGCAAAGGTATGTCTTTATTAACGCAAAGACAGAAAATAGAACGGTGCAATTTGGAGTTTTCGGCAAGATATTTACCTAGACTGGTGTGAAAACCAACCCTGGCCACGGGTCAGTTAAGGACAGGAAATACCCCAAGGAATAGCAGTCATCAATGGGACAGCAGGTGCAGAATGGACACCCAAGGACAGGATAGGAAACCCAGATTAGGATCAGGACAGGACCACCAGGATACGACCAGCACCCGCAGTTCAGAAGCAACGCCTGCGCTCCACCCTCTCTGCAGCTTTTAGTCAGAACCCCGATTGGGTTAGCGAACTCCCCAGCAAAGTGCTCCGTCAGCACTTAAGGTTTAGTAAAACCTGAGTCTATGGTCAAATTCGGACAGAGTGCTCTGCAGCGCTCTGTATCTTCAGTCACCTATTGAGTATGTTGGGTCAGTGACAGGTCAGCTATTCGGACAAGTCGGACAATTTCTCTAGCTAAACCTAGGCTAGATATACTCTTTTGGGTCAGTGTACCACCCCCCAATGTTGCAAAGTGTCAGAATCCCCAATTTCGATTGGTCCTAAGGTAGGATGGGTTAACACACCAATCAGAACAGACTTATTCAAGTCCTATTTTGCATTCTAAGGTACCGCCTAGCAAGATTGGGGTTCCCATGAGAGAATATGCAGAATACAATAGGAATAATATAATTGTAACAATTTAGGAACACAATTTCTCTATCCTCCTGGGTCAGAGGTGGCATTCTCAGGAGCATCTTGTCTGTGACTGCCAGCTGGCTGAGTTCCACCGCTCAAGGCTACTGCTGCCTGGGCTGCGCGGTCATGCGCAGAAAGGACCCTCAAGATGGCTCTCGACCCAGTTGGACCCCCCGTTTACCATGGTACATGAAAAGTAAGCGAAAACAAATTAAAACATAGAAATAAATGAATGTATTACATATCATGATTTCGTACTTCAGGTTTATCATTATAAAAATATACTATGCTATTAAGGGTAAGTGCTACACATAACATCACGATGAGCAACAGCACGAGCCTCACTTCGTTATCACATTAAGCGGCCATCTTGTAGCCATTACGCATGCGCACCCTTTCCCTCCATAACTATATCTACGTAAAGTCACGTGAGTGTGACTAACGCATGCACAGAAGCGAAAAGTCAAGCAGCGGCCATTTTTAGGTACAAGGATTAATCGTATTAGTAGAATACATAGGCAAGCTTCACTAATACACACGCATATCAAAATATAAAGAATATTAGTAAAACGTACAATTTGTATTACGGAATTATAACAGATTTCGAGGTTCTTGACTCGAGCAAGTCGCGATGCGAAATCTTGCTCTATCAATCCCCTCTTTGATGATATTTACTATCATCACAAAATAACGGAACCAGATGCCAACTTTCTTTCACACTTTGTACATTTCTATCTCTTCCAACAGGCGATTCAGTTTCTCTTTCTCATTTTTGGTAGGGTGAGAATTTTTCACCCTTTTATAAATCTGATTATTCATTTCTTCTAATTCAAGCTCATCTGCACTCCGTTTCACTCCTCTCGCATTCACTTGGTACTTCTTTGTGTGTTTGCGACATTTGCAACAGACAAATATGAGAAATAGGATAAGACCTATCACTCCAATTGGCATCAGTACCTTAAACAGTACGCTTTTACCTAAGCTAGCAAACCAATGACCTACATTGGAGAGACCATCAACCAGTCTCTTCCAGGCACTGTCAACCTCGAGTGGTTTGAGTTCTTTTTCCAAATTAGTAATGTTTTTCACATATCTTTTGAGCTGCACACTTTTGTCCGGAATGTAAGTGCAACAATGTTGCGCCTTCAACATCCGGCAGACTCCGCCCTCTTTTGCTAATAAGGTGTCAAGCGCAAGTCTGTTCTGCAAAACCATTGATCTGATCGCAACCATCTCGATATTGACCAGCAGAAATCCATGAGCCGTGTCAGTAGACAACACATCCACTATTGTGGATAATTTGCAAATTCTGTGAGTGTTCAGAACCACTCCCACTCCAGGTATCAGTGCACTAAAAATACTACCCATTATTTCACCTACACTTTCTCTTCTACTACGCACTAAGCCATTAGTGTTTTCGTTGTTTCCAGCAATTTCATTCACGTGGTATATTTTCGGGAAAACAATGCCAAAATAGCAGCTTCCATACCAGTGATCCGGCAATTTGAAATAAGCCTTTACTGATAGCGATCGCAGGTCACCCGACCAATAATTTCACCACTTATGTTTTCGGGCCCATATACTTCAATTTATCATATACATTGATCAGATGACCTTACAATCCACTACCAATAATCATGAGTCCCTTTCTATTATTTCCAGTGTACCCGACTTACCATCCACCGCTACGGGTACCTATGACCACGATGGGTCAGGGAGCTAGCTGTAAAAGGAAAAGCAGCAAATTACAAAACTCAATATTAAATACTTTGATATTCATCAAATGACCACGGACAACTGGGAAGTTTTAAGATTCTTTATCTAGAAGTTAGTTTTGGAAATCATTAGGCTTACAGATAAAAGGCAAACGATAATCAGGATAACAAAGGTACATAACCATACAAGAAAAGTGTAAGGGCAATCCTCTAAGTTTGTAAATAGGGCTACAGGGAACACGCTAAGAATGGAACTCAAGAGTAGACATCTTTAATTTAGAAATCCTAACGGCTATAGTAAGGGTGAAAAGTGAAACACGTTATAACTCTAGTAAAGTACTTCAGTCAATGTTATAAAAGAAAATTATAGACCACATCAGGAAATTGCAAACTGCAATGGAGAAAATGATTTCTAATAGGTAGGGTAACATAGGAACACGCTATGAAATCAAATGTAAATGACTTTATGATATGCAATGGTTGCGGAAAGCATGGAAAATTATCATATGCAAAGGTATGTCTTTATTGAAGCAAAGACAGAAAATAGAAAGGTGCAATTTAGAGTTTTCAGCAAGATATTTACCTAGACTGGTGTGAAAACCAACCCTGGCCACGGGTCAGTTAAGGACAGGAAATACCCCAAGGAATAGCAGTCATCAATGGGACAGCAGGTGCAGAATGGACACCCAAGGACAGGACAGGAAACCCAGATTAGGATCAGGACAGGACCACCAGGATACGACCAGCACCCGCAGTTCGGAAGCAACGCCTGCGCTCCACCCTCTCTGCAGCTATTAGTCAGAACCCCGATTGGGTTAGCGAACTCCCCAGCAAAGTGCTCCGTCAGCACTTAAGGTTTAGTAAAACCTGAGTCTATGGTCAAATTCGGACAGAGTGCTCCGCAGCGCTCTGTATCTTCAGTCACCTATTGAGTGCGTTGGGTCAGTGACAGGTCAGCTATTCGGACAAGTCGGACAATTTCTCTAGCTAAACCTAGGCTAGATATACTCTTTTGGGTCAGTGTACCACCCCCCAATGTTGCAAAGTGTCAGAATCCCCAATTTCGATTGGTCCTAAGGTAGGATGGGTTAACACACCAATCAGAACAGACTTATTCAAGTCCTATTTTGCATTCTAAGGTACCGCCTAGCAAGATTGGGGTTCCCATGAGAGAATATGCAGAATACAATAGGAATAATATCATTGTAACAATTTAGGAACACAATTTCTCTATCCTCCTGGGTCAGAGGTGGCGTTCTCAGGAGCATCTTGTCTGTGACTGCCAGCTGGCTGAGTTCCACCGCTCAAGGCTACTGCTGCCTGGGCTGCGCGGTCATGCGCAGAAAGGACCCTCAAGATGGCTCTCGACCCAGTTGGACCCCCCGTTTACCATGGTACATGAAAAGTAAGCGAAAACAAATTAAAACATAGAAATAAATGAATGTATTACATATCATGATTTCGTACTTCAGGTTTATCATTATAAAAATATACTATGCTATTAAGGGTAAGTGCTACACATAACATCACGATGAGCAACAGCACGAGCCTCACTTCGTTATCACATTAAGCGGCCATCTTGTAGCCATTACGCATGCGCACCCTTTCCCTCCATAACTATATCTACGTAAAGTCACGTGAGTGTGACTAACGCATGCGCCGAAGCGAAAAGTCAAGCAGCGGCCATTTTTAGGTACAAGGATTAATCGTATTAGTAGAATACATAGGCAAGCTTCACTAATACACACGCATATCAAAATATAAAGAATATTAGTAAAACGTACAATATGTATTACAGAATTATAACAGATTTCGAGGTTCTTGACTCAAGCAAGTCGCGATGCGAAATCTTGCTCTATCAGGAGGAGACGCTAAACCTATTCAGAGGGGTTTAATACATCATGGGGACGTAACCATGTACAAGACTATCTTAGTGACTGCATCACAAGTCCTTTGTGTGTCTCTTGTGTCCTTCAGTGCATGCAATTAATGTGCCAATGGACACCAGCCCTGTTCAATTTCACACCCCTACAGCCTGACGTGCTAATAAATAGTTTACCTTCAAATGCAAAGGAGGGTTGTGTGTCATTATTACATACCTTAGAAATAATGCAGGGTGATGTCTGTATGTTTTCTTTGTCCCTCCGCAGAACTCCCAAGATGTGCCCGGCGTGGTTGTGCTGGGGGCTGGTTGCCCTCTGTGTCGGATTCCTCAATAGGGATACCTCTCCTTGTTGCTATGTTGTGCAACATTGCACATGCCGCAATTATCCTGCAGCATGTTTCCGGTTGGTACAGCATTGCTCCTCCAGTTTTATGCAGGATGCGAAAGCGATTCTTGAGCAATCCAAATGTCCGTTCTATTAGATTACGTGTCCTGATGTGGGCTGCATTGTACCTCTGTTGTTTTGGGCTGGCTGGGTTCAGGTATGGAGTCAAGATGTAATGCCTCACCGCGTATGCACTGTCACCTACAGAGTTATGAACAATATGATAGTGTAAGGTATGAATTGCCATTACCTAAGTCAGTGATGAGTATTGTATTCTACTTACCTAGCAGGTGTCCATTGCCAAAATCACCCCTGAGCAGACGTGTGTGCAAGCCACTATGGCGGAAGATGTAGGAATCGTGAATGCTTCCAGGGTATTGTGCAACCAGGTCGGTGATGATGTTCTCAGCATTGCACACTGCTTGGACATTGATTGAGTTATATGCTTTCCGGTTGCGAAATATATACTCATTTACTGCAGGGGGACATATGGCTACGTGGGTGCAATCTATGCATCCGATCACGTGTGGGAACTGTGCTACCTGGTAGAAGTCTTGTTTTGTTTGGCTCAATTCCTATGGGGTTGTGGGGAAGGTGATGTGGTTGTTGATCACAGTCATCATGGCGGCCAGGAAGGATTTGAAGAACCGCGAGAGGGAGCTCTGTGATACCCCTCCAGCTTCTGCCACTATATCCTGGAAGCTACCTGACACAAGCATGTGCAGGCTACATAGCACCTGGACATGAGTAGGGATTGCCTGGGTCCTACGTGTTTGGCGCTGCAATAGTGGGTCCAATTCATCTATTAAGTCTAGTATCATTTCTGCATTCATCCTGTACTTGTCATAAATCTGCTCACGAGTCTGTCCCAACAATGTGATGCGCAGCCGGAAGATTCTCTCCTGGATTCTCCTCCTGGCCTGGCCTGCTGCAAGTATCCTCCTCCTTCTCGCAAAAATGTAGAGTACTGCCATTTTGGGAGGCCACCATGGCCTCATGTGTCTGTTTAAATACACCTCTGATGTACAGCAGGTGAGTGGGATTTTTTTTTTACCACCCGATTGTGATTCCCTTTAAACTGCTATTGCTAAATTGCGATTTTTTTTATGTAATCGCAATTTGCGATTTTTCATGCATCGGTATAGCGAATTTTTTGCAAAATCGCTATTTTGATGTTGCGATTTTGCTATCTCTTTCGAAATTTCCTTGGATTCTCACTAATTGCGATTCGCAAAGGGGGTTCAATCTTGATTCTGCGATTTCTTTAGCGAATTCGCAATTTTGCATTTGCGATTTCGCTATTTGCTAGGTTTTCACTTCATGCATAGCTTTTCTTTCTTTTGGGATCGCAATTGGTGATTCGCACAAGTTGCGATCGCTATTTTGGTTGATGCATCTGGCCCTGTCCCATACTTTGAATCTAACCCCGGAAATCTGATGTCCATGTGGGAGCACTTTTACGGCTATACGCTGCATCTGGACAAAGACATTTTTCTGCAATGCTTAAGGTATATAGTGCCAAAGTTCCACCAGTACTGTCGTACGCACTTGAGCACATACCAATAAGTCAATGGTCCTTTCTAGACTTAAAAAAAGGGAAGATCCTACGGAAACTTATGAAGTTATCCCAGTAGGTTCCAGTGCAAGCTCTCCGCCTTGAGTTTTCATTAACTAGCTCCTATGCCCGAGGAATCGCCAATATCATCAGGTTGGCGTATAATCTCCTCCATGCTGAAGAAGGAACGCTCCGATTCATGTTAAAAACTGAGACATTTGAATGTGAATCACCGAAGTATGTATTTTCAAAAAATGCCCTAACTGCTTTTAAGCTATCAGAGGTTAACATCAAGCTGTTACTTTCTTGGTCTCCTGCCCAGTTGAAACTTTTTTTAAAGCACTTTACTACAAGACTAAGTTTTGACCTTGACTCTCAACATTGTCTTAAACTGTCTTTATATAAAAATATTTCTGAAACTATAGAGTATAGGAAACCTCAACAATATATTAATGTTAACCTGTACCATGGGGTCAGGAGACCGTTACATTTAGGTGGCACTCAGAAGAAAACCCTATTTGTAATCTATGTAATGGTGAGGAGCAGGACTTGGAACATTTACTATCTACTTGCACAAATGCGTCAGTGGTAAAGGCAAGGAAAAGATTTTTACGACCAGTTTATTCAAAATGCAGAATAAACTCAGTACAGGAATTGATTATTTTATGTAAAGTTCCGCCAAACGAATTTGTATGTCACAATTTTTACACATTTTTTAAATCATTTTTAATTTTATATTAGAATGAAATTTTTAACAAAATTGTGTAAATTTGAATATTGTGTATTTAATATTTGTGGTTCTCAGTGGAGAACCAAATCAAATACAATAAAACTTGAAACTTGAAACTCCTAAAAAACCAGGCAAACTTCTTTCGACCTGCATATAAACGCACTCTTTTGGAACTTCTGGGTGGAGGATTTTGACCACTTCCTTACAACTTGAGACCATTAAGCCCCTGGGAGCGTCCTATGACCTTTGGAAGAGTCGTGGTTTTCCTGGCTCCCCGAAGTCAAGCAGCATGTTTCCGGTCTTCGGGCCGCCAAATGCAGCATTTCCCAGCATTTTGAGCCCTGTTGCCAAGTCTGTGTCTAGACCCCAAAAACCGGGCAAACCGCTTTGGACCTGTGTAAAAAAGCCTACTTTTGGAGCCTCTTGCTGGAGGAATTTGATCTCTTCCTTACAGATTGAGAGCTTTGAGCCCCTGGGAGAATCCTGTGACCTTTGGTAGAGTCATGTGGTTTTTCTGGCTCCTTGAAGGCAAGCAGCAAGTTTCCAGACTCTGGGGCTGACAAATGCTACATTTTCCAGCGTTTTTTGCCCTGCTGCCAAGTGTGTGTCTCATTTCTAAAAACCAGGCAAACGTCTTTGCACCTGCATATAAACGCACACTTTTAGAGCTTCTGGCTGGAGGAGTTTGACCACTTCCTTACAACTTGAGACCATTGAGCTCCGGGTTCACCAAATGCGGCATATCCCAGCGTTTTGAGCACTGCTACCAAGTCTGTGTCTCGACCCCGAAAACCTGGCAAGCAGCTTTGGACCTGATTAAAAACGAACACTTTTGGAGCTTCTGGCTGGAGGAGTTTGACAACTTCCTCACAGTTTGAGACCTTTAAGCCCCTGGGAGCATCCTGTGACCTTTGGAAGAGTCATGTGTTTTATATGGCTTCCAGAAGTCAGGCATCATGTTTACGGGCCCCTTGCTACCAAAAGCAGCATTTACCAGTGTTTTGAGCCCTGCTGCCAAGTCTGTGTCTCGACCCCGAAAACCAGGCAAACCGTTTTTAACCTGCGTAAAAACGCACCCTTTTGGAGCCTCTGGCTGGAGGAATTTGCCCTCTTCCTTACAGCCTGAGACCTTTGAGCCCCTGGGAGTGCCCTGTGACCTTTGGAAGAGTCATGTGGTTTTTCTGGCTCCCCGAAGTCAGGCAGCACGTTTCCCTTCCGGGGCCGCCAAATGCAGCATTTCTCAGCGTTTTGAGCCCTGCTACCAAGTCTATGTCTAGTTCCCGAAAACCGGGCAAACCGCTTTGGACCTGTATAAAAACACCCATTTTTGGAGCCTCTGGCTGGAGTAATTTGACCACTTCCTTACAGCTTGACACATTTGAGCCCCTGGTAGTGCCCTGTGAGTTTTGGAAGAGTCATGTGTTTTTCTGGCTCCCTGACGTCAGTCAGCAGGTTTCTGGGCTGCGGGGCTGCCAAATGCAGCATTTCTCAGCGTTTTGAACCCTGCTACCAAGTTGTGATGTATTCCTATAGGTTCTGTATCGATCCCCCTATTCCTGACCCTGTTCTGGTTAACAAGTTAACTAGCAGCCATCCCATGATGCAGAAACCGTTATCTGATGAAGCCACACCACGGCACAGGAACGTGTTATCTGATTATGTCATAACGCTTGCCATCTAATTAGACAAGCGATATTCCTCCAGCCCCTGATAAGGCATACGGAGTTCTCAAAACAAATCAAACCTATGACAACCTGGGAAAAACCCCGCGGCCATTGTTTTGATTTCATCGAGAACTTCAGCAAAAGAATGTGCTAACGACCAAGTCGTATGACATCCTTATTGACGTATCTATGTCCATCCTTACGTCAATCTCGGCACCTTACAGGTATAAATATTACCGGTATTGCCTTAAGCAAACACACGCGGTGGTGACGAGATCGGAGCAGCCAGACTTGCCGAAGCCCAGAGCAGAGCAGACCCCGCTGGCGCAGCCCCGCCTTCCTGACGTGCTGAGAACGAGACGCTGCTTTCTCCTGCCGAGAAATCCAGCTCCGGCGCTTCCGGGTAGCCCTCGCAGGCAGCCTGGAATATCGAGACCAGAGACGAGAGATACCATCCCTCACTCATCCTAAATTCCAGGTACAGAACTGAATAACCCCTCACAGAGAATTCTTGAGTCAGTCACTTGGCAAAACAAACTTAACTTAAACTGTTACTTTCTATTCCCGCCCACGTATTAGGCTTAGGTCAGGTACACCGGGGTAGGCGTAGTTAGAAACACCAGTTGAGTACGATTAGTCAAATGTATATGTATATATATATTTTATCCATTTTAAACCTGCATGTGGCTTAGAAACCATATAAATGTTTTTACAGTATTATTTTATACTTCTGCTTTTATTGTATGCACTTTACTTAACCATAAGTATTGCGATAATATCGATCCATTTCTCTTGTATGAGAAAAGAGACTGATCAATAAATACCATCTTTTATTGAACACGCCCGTCTCTTCCTTTTCTCTACAATCTGGTGAGACTAAGAATGCACGTACTGACTGAGTAAAATAAGTTGTCTTTTGTTTTCACACGACTCTAGAGATACACTCTTGATTAGGGGAGAGCAAAGTTGTCATGTTCTATGGTTGTCAGAAACTAAATCCCTTCTTGTCTATCCAGGGAGGTTCAACTCCTCCTTGCCTATTCGAGAAAGTTTCTAGTGAACTCTGAGCTAGCTGGCAAACCCAAAACTTTAAGTCTAATATCGACAATAGAAGACCTAGTTAACGTCTGGTCTAGGCCTATACTATTGAAGGTATTATTCCAATGCGCAGAGCCTATTGGGATAATAGGAACTACACTACAAAGTCTGTGTCTCGTCCCCGAAAACCGGGCAAACCGCTTTGGACCTGTGTAAAAACGCATACTTTTGGAGCCTCTGGCTGGAGGAATTTGACCACTTCCTTATAGCTTGAGACCTTTGAGCCCCTGGGAGTGTCGTGTGACCTTTGGAAGAGTCATGTGGTTTTTCTGGCTCCCCAAAGTAAAGCAGCAAGTTTCCAGGCTCCGGGGCCGCCAAATGTGGCATTTCCAGCGTTTTGAGTCCTGCTGCCAAGTGTGTGTCTCGTTCCTGAAAACCAGGCAAACTTCTTTCAACCTGCATATAAACGCACACTTTTGGAGCTTCTGGCTGGAGGATTTTGACCACTTCCTTACTGCTTGAGACCATTGAGCCCCTGGGATCGTCCTATGACCTTTGGAAGAGTCGTGGTGTTTCTGGCTCCCCGAAGTCATGCAGCATGTTTCCGTGCTCCGGGCCGCCAAATGCAGCATTTCCCAGCATTTTGAGCCCTGTTGCCAAGTCTGTGTATAGACCCCAAAAACCGGGCATACCGCTTTGGACCTGTGTAAAAAAGCATACTGTTGGCGCCTCTTGCTGGAAGAATTTGATCACTTCCTTACAGCTTGAGAGCTTTGAGCCCCTGGGAGAGTCCTGTGACCTTTGGAAGAGTCATGTGGTTTTTCTGGCTCCCCGAAGTCAAGCAGCAAGTTTCCAGACTCTGGGGCTGCCAAATGCTACATTTTCCAGCGTTGTTTGCCCTGCTGCCAAGTGTGTGTCTCGTTACTGAGAACCGGGCAAACTACTTTGGACCTGTGTAAAAACGCCACACTTTTGGGAGCTTCTGGATGGAGGAATTTGACCACTTCCTTACAGATTGAGACCTTTGAGCCCCTAGGAGCGTCATGTTGACC